>NC_086300.1:2887500-4087500 GCF_963924245.1 Chroicocephalus ridibundus | reverse complement strand
ATGCAACACTCCTGAGGAGACCATTTCCCACACGGCTGGGACACCACACAAGCCCAGCTCCCCACGGGAAGCTCTCCTGGCTGTGCCACGGCAGCTCTCAGCAGCTGTCTGTGACCGTGCAAAAGGAGAGTGAAGAAAAGCCTCAAGGAAGGAGCCTGCGTAACAGACAGCATCCTCCTTCAGGAGGGGAACTCCAGAGCTCCCCGAGGGCTCAGAAAAGCATCGTTTCCCTACACCTACCACTTTTAGACGCTGCAATACCTTTCCTCATCTACTGAACACAGAAGGGCTGGCTCCTTCCACTCAGAGCAGATTTGCCTCTCCAGGAGCAAAAGCGTCCCACTTTCTCCGCTCGCTCCAGAGCTCATACCCACCGTATTACACTTCTCAATAAGCAGCCTGATTTCTGGTTTCACTTTCTCAATGATGTCCACCAGCTGCTGGTTGCTCTTCAGCATCCCATTGGGCATCACGAACACTTTGGTACCTAGGGGCAGAGGAGAAAAACACCTCGCATCAGCAACGCGTAGGAACAGCTGCACCAGGGGAGCAGCCCGAAGGTCCGCCTGGGCGTCTTATCTCCCGCAAAGGCCAGTAGTGGCCACTGAGCCAGACTATAGCTAACCTGTGGGGAAGGGGAAATTTGACATGGGATAACAGCGATTACCACAAAGGAAGGAGGGAAAAGAGAAAAGATTGAGCGGAGACAAGAGCTCTAGGCTGCTGAGGCTGGGCATAAAGGATTTTCCTGATGCATGTGTATGAGGTGTTTCTGCCTCATCTTAGTCCAAAGCCTGGTCTCTTCCTCCAGACAAGGAGAGCTTTCAGCACAGAGCCACAGGGAGATCAGCTGCCTCTGTCAGCAGGCCAAGCTCAAGCAAGTACTACTTATGTCTATCAGAGAAGTCCTAATTATGCTTCTAAGAGCTGGAACCCGACTCCTCCACAGCAGAACATCCGTAGGTCAGGCTCTGAGAGGCTGCGGGGACAGGCCTGCACAAGCAGCAGCTGCTGTCAGGACAGGGCAAGGGCAGGTTCACGTGATTTCGTACCCCGAAGGCACGGCGCACTGGTTCAGGGGGCAGGCAGCAACACAAGAGACTTGGGGACTCTTACCCTGAAAGGTCTCTTCGCGGTCTTCCAGCTTCCTCTTTTTCATATTTGGCTAAAATATACAAAATGTTTTACTCACAAACTAGTCGTAAGCTATAACAGTGTTGCAAAGGAAACAAGAAAATCTTTAGAGTCCCTGCTACGCTTCTGGTTTCTAAGCACCCTTCTTTAAAAAACAAAGGAGGCCCGCAGAGCACGGCGTTTACTCCAACAGACTTCCCAGGCTCGACAGACCAATTCCTAAAGCCTTTGGGAGAGCCACTGCCTGTTATTAAATAAGAATATCCTACTCCAGCACAGAGCAAGACATGCAGTTTTAATTAACCGAAGCAGGGATCACAGCCAAGATAGTAACCTTACCCCGTCCAGTCCATCGTGGCTGTTTGTGAGAAGAATTGGGTCAGGCACTGGGAGGTTCATGTCCGAATGGATCTGAGTGAGATCGTGAATATTCAGGATAGGCTCCTAGAAAATAAAGCAGATTTGTTATTTAATTATGAACTAAGAAGTTTTGTCACACCAAACACAATGAGCAGACAAAAGACTCGGACCTCCCTCTTATCCAACCATAAAATAAGGATGAAAGAGAAAAAAAAAAAAAAGCCTAACAATAGGCCTGTGACAAGACCTCCCTCCACCCAGGAACAGTGTGCCAGCTCCAGACTGCGATCAAAGCTATCGACTGCCTGCAACGCTGGAGGCCCTGTGAGACCACAGCATCGTGAAGGACATCCCGCCCAAAGTTGCCGAATCCATGAGAAAGATAAATGTGGCGATCACACAAAGAAAACTGAAAAAGGAAGTACCCCCTCTAGAGCTAACGGCACTCAAATGCACACACGCAACCAGCCACTGCTTCAGGCCTTCGTAACAAGGTGAAATACGCAAGAAAATACACAGGACGAGACCTGCCAGGTCGCTTTCAACACGTGGCTTGAAAATGAAAAAAGATACAGAAGACAAGGTATACCTTACCTTAAGGAACCCATCGAGCTCTAGCAGCTTCTTTGGGAAAAAGTTTGCCACCAGGTCTTCAGCCTGAAAGAGAAAGAACAGACGATGACGTGAAACAACGCTGCGAGGTTCCTGCTACCAGGAAAGAACACCGGGGAACCCAACCGTCCCGAGGCAGGGAACAGGAGAGAGCACAGGCTCTGCCTGCTACCGGCCACCACGCCGTGCCAAGCGGAGAGGAGAAGACACCAAGAGAGCCATGAGGCTACGCAACCTCACTGCAGGTGCTGGCTGATGCTCTGAGCACTGCCGAGCTCCCAGGAGAGGCTCAAATCGCGCTCAGGTGTGTCAGACGGTGACGGCCGAGCGGCCTCTCCCCCGGCCTGCCGCGCTCCAGGCAGCGGGACACTCACCTCGCTCGTGATCCGCTCCCTGAAGGAGTCAACCTGCGGAAGGACAAAAGCGACAGTTCAGAGCTCCCTCAGGACGCCGGGCTCGGCACAAACCAGGCGCCCCGTCCCGCCGCTGCGGGCTCGGCCCCATCTCCGCAGGTGTCGCTCTCGGCCTGGCGGGAGGATCCCGCGACGGCAGCTGCGTCGGGAGCAGCCTCGGCCCGCCCGCCTGCCCCGGGCCCCAGAGGCGCGGAGCAACGTGGGGAACCGCACACCGAGCAGCTCCTGCCTGGGGCCGGGAGAAAGGGCCGTCGTGCCCGGGCCCGCGGCCGCCCTCCGCCGGGGAACGGCCCGGGGGCGGCCGCAGCGCGGCCCCAGTCCCGCCCCCGCCCCCCGGCGCTTCGGGGAGCCCCGGCGCATCGGCGGCGGGGCGCGGGGGCGGCGGGGGGGCCGAGCCGTGCTAGGCGGGGAGGGGGGGGGCCGAGCTTGGCGGCCGCACGAACCAACGGCCGGGGCGGAAGGGCCTGGCGGCGGCCCGCAGCGCGGTGCGGAGCCGGCGAGGCGGCGGGGGGCGGCGGCGTGGCGGGGGCGCACCTTGAGCTTCACCTCGGGGTCCACCTTGAGCAGCGAGGCCATGGCGGCGGGGGCGCGTCCGGGCGGGCTCTGCGCGGGGCCGCGCTGCCGCTGCCCCACCACCGGCGTCGCCGCCACCGGAACTGACCTCACGCCGCGCGCCCGCCAATGCCGCGCGCGCCCGCCGCCCGCGTGACCGCCCCCCCCGCGCCGCCGCCGGGTCCTGGCCGCTCAACGCGGGCCGCGCGGGGCGGGGCGGGGGAAGATGGCCGCCGCCGCCTCCCCCCCGCTACACCGCTGCCAGGACCGTGCCCCGCCGCTCGCGTCACGTCCGTCGCGCGGCGATGGCGGGGCGGGCGCGGGGCTGAGCGGAGGCATGGAGGGCCCGCGGGCGGGCGGCGGCGGCACGGCGCAGGTCAGCTTCGTCTGCCAGCGCTGCAGCCAGCCGCTGAAGCTCGACACCTCCTTCAAGATCCTCGACCGCCTCACCATCCAGGAGCTCACCGGTACCGGGGCGCGGGTGGACGGGCGGGGGGCGCGGGGTCGGGGCCGGGCCCGGCTGACGCCTCCTCTCCCGCAGCCCCGTTGCTGGCCGCCGCTGCCGCCCGGCCCGGGGACGCGCCGGAGGAGGAGACCGCTCTGACGGAGGTACGGCGGGGCTGGCCGCGGCGGCGGGACCCCCGCCCTCCCCTCCCGCGGAGTCCCCCCCGGGGAGTCCCGCCCGGTGACGGTGTCCGCTTGCCCCGCAGGAGGCCTTCGCCGAGAACCGGCAGGATGGCGTCTCCCGGCGGTTCATCCCGCCCGCCAGGTACGGCCGTCGCCGCGCCCCGGGCAGGGGGCGACCCCCCCCCGGGACCCCAGCGGCTCCTCGGCAGGTGGTGCCGTCATTTGCATATATGTAAATCACGGTATTTGGGACGCTGCTTGTTAGCCATGGGCTGACGCCGAGCACGGTCCCGGCAGAGCCCCTCAGGAGCACGGCCTGCCCGGCCCCCGCATCCCCCCCGACCCTCGGCCGGTCCCCGGTCCCCATCCCGCCCCTGTTCCACACCCCCACCGCCCCCGCACTCAACTCCCCGTAAAATTCTCTCCAAGAATGATGTCGACAGAGAGCGCCAACAGCTTCACGCTGATCGGAGAGGCCTCGGATGGCGGCACCATGGAGAACCTCAGCCGGAGACTGAAGGCAAGTCTGACGTGCACCGGTAGCATTAGGCACGTGTGAGCGCGGTCTCGGTTCTCCTGGATGCTCTGCGGAACTGAGCCGTGGAGCTTCCCGGGGCGCGGGCCTCGCCAGGCTCCCGCGGGCGAGGAGCTCAGTAAAATCAGAATCTTCAGTTTCAAACCAAGATTTGACCCGCAAAAAGCGCTTTGCCAGTCGAAGGAGCGCAGGCCCGTCTGTTGAAAACCAGCCGGCAGCTGCCCGCGGTGCCAAGGGGACTCAGGGGGGACTCTTTCCGCAGGTCACCGGCGACCTCTTTGACATTATGTCCGGGCAGACGGACGTGGATCACCCTCTGTGCGAGGAGTGCACCGACACGCTGCTGGACCAGCTGGACACGCAGCTGAACATCACCGAGAATGAGTGCCAGAACTACAAGTGAGTGACCGGGGTGACGCGTCCCTTGGCGCCCAGGGAGAGAACGCAGCCCCGGTCTGGCCTTCCGTGGCCAGCGAGAGATGGCCCTGACTGCAGCCCTTGGTTTTCCTGGTCTGAATGAGATGAAAAATGTATTTTTGAGAGTCCTGTGGTACACAGCTGCTCCGGCTGAAGTCTGTGAGCCCATCAGAACGTGTGACACCAGCGCACGGCGCCTGCCTGGCAGCGTTCCCGCGCGGGCGAGGCCTTCCGAGAGGTGGCTGCTGGCAGGAGCAACAGTCCTCGGTCACCCTCTTGCTCCCCCGTTCTCCTGCGTGTTCCTGACTCGTGGTGCAGGATCGACACGGAGAGCTCGGGATTAAGGAGAGGCACACGTGAGAACAGAGCCCTGTCTGCTCTTCTGGTGGCCTGCGCAGGCTGTCACGGAACCGGGGGCTGTTGGCGGAGGCTTCCCGGGATCCTTGTGGTGGTAACCCTGTCCCTCTCCCATAGGAGATGTCTGGAGATACTGGAACAAATGAACGAGGACGATAAGGAGAAACTGCAGACTGAACTGAAAGAACTTGCACTGGAGGAAGAGCAACTGATCCAGGAGCTAGAGGACGTCGAGAAGAACCGCAAGATTGTGGCTGAAGACTTCGAGAGAGTGAGGGCAGAGGCGGAGCGGCTGGAGCAGGAAGAAGCTCAGTGAGTGAACTACAACCGCAGTTTAGGGCAGGGATTTTAGGTAATAGACAAATGAGATTATAACCTGGAGAAACCTGTAAATAATGCCCAAATGCAAGTAGCTTGTTCTTTGCAAAATTGAAGTTGGCCAGACCAAAAAGACCCTAATATACACCGTGTGAGCGATGGCTTCTCTGTAAAAGCCTGCACTTAGCATTTCTTGTCTTGCTTTTATTAAAAGGTATCAGAAAGAATACTGCGAATTCAAGAGGCAACAACTGGAGCTAGACGATGAGCTGAAAAGCGTGGACAACCAAATGCGCTATGCCCAGATGCAATTGGATAAATTAAAGAAAACCAACGTGTTCAATGCAACCTTTCACATCTGGTAACGTAGACGCTGAAAAGTGCCTCAGTTCACTAAAGAATCTGCCACGCGGGAGCATTTAGGTAATGCTGCATTCGAGAGGGACGGTGCTAGCCAGGTCATAGTTGCCCCACGACAAAGCGGCTGGTCACGGCTCCCAGCAGCGTCTGCTGGGAGAGATTTGCGACGCTGTGCAGATGTCCGAGTACTGAAATGACAGTCACTAACATTGTTAACGAACCGGGCCCGACTGTGCCAGCCAAGGGTAGTGCTCTAACATCAAGCTTCACGGAGCAGGTAGCTCAGGGGGGCTGGGTGTTTGATTTGGTGGGTTGGTTGTTTATTGTTAAAAAGAGAACAACTGGTTGGTATTTATATGCACTTTTTAACCAGAGCACCCAAGCCCTCCTTTTGCTGGGTTAGCAGTGTGTTCCGTACCTGTTGGTATGGGGCCCTTGTTTGGTTAGCGCGCTAGAAGCTGTTCCGGCCCCAGTGCGCTTATTTATAATTCCTCTTATCACAGGCACAGTGGTCAGTTTGGCACAATAAATAACTTCAGACTTGGCCGTCTCCCCAGCGTTCCTGTAGAATGGAATGAGATCAACGCTGCCTGGGGGCAGACTGTGCTGCTGCTGCACGCCCTTGCTAACAAAATGGGCCTGAAGTTTCAGAGGTATACGCAATATAACACACATCTCACCTCCGCCCTGGATAAAGACAGACAGACTCATCTGCCTGTGAATCGTATCTCCTTTCAGATACCGTCTGGTACCGTATGGCAACCACTCGTATTTAGAGTCCCTCACGGACAAATCAAAGGTAAGAGACCCTGCACAAATGGCAGGACATTGACCTTGAACGCCACAGAGCCCTGCTCACGCTGGGGGACACAGAAGACAAACTCAGCTCTTCATGAATTTATGGTACAGGGGAGCTAGCTGCCCCAACTTTAACATAACAACATCTCACTCGGTATCCTGTATCGAGCCACTCACTCCACCATCCAGCAGGATAAAACCAACAGGACTCGCAAACCATGCCCCACAGCCAGAGGAAGGCAGCATCATTGGGATGATTGTTGGTGATTAGGAACCCACACCAGCACGCAGCAGGCACTTGCCACAAAACAAGTCACACTTATGTGCCACAAACCATTTCTAAGCATCCTGTGACAAATTTAAGCCTTGCACAAGACTAAAGAGCTGCAGCGACTATATCTAAAATGGAGTGCTTGGGGTGCCTGAAACAAATCTCTTTTCCAGGAGCTCCCCCTGTACTGCTCTGGAGGCCTGAGGTTCTTCTGGGACAATAAGTTTGATCATGCAATGGTGGCTTTCCTGGACTGCGTGCAGCAATTTAAAGAGGAAGTGGAAAAAGGCGAAACTCGGTTTTGTTTGCCTTACAGGTGAGTGTTGCTGTATAACATGTCAAATTAACATCTCCTGTGCTGTCCCGCGCAGCGCTGCTAACCATCCCCTGCACCAGTCTACAGCAACGCTTTCTGTTTGTCCTGTCTCTGTGAAATCGTCTGGCATTCTTTATAATGGGCAGGATTATCACATTTGCTCTTAGTTTAACTGAAATTTAAAGCTAGTTCCTCAGGCGAGGACCTGAGGCTTGCTAGATTTCCTTTAAAAACAAAGTTTTCTGACATAGAATAATATGAATGTCAGATTTAAATTTTAGTACTTGATGTCATATTGAGATCAAATGCTTGCAATAGTACTGCACTAATAAAACTTTGTGTGTGATACAGGATGGACGTGGAGAAAGGAAAGATCGAAGATACAGGTGGCAGTGGAGGCTCTTACTCTATTAAAACACAATTTAACTCTGAGGAGCAATGGACAAAAGCACTAAAATTCATGTTAACTAACCTGAAGTGGGGTCTTGCCTGGGTCTCATCCCAATTCTATAACAAGTAACCATGTAAAGAACTCGTCCTGGCAACTGTAGGGTGTCTGCGTTTCGTTGGAGAAAGTCAGATTAAGATGTCTCTTAATATTAACCAGTACAAAATGTTTACAATACCAAAAATCCACAAGACACTTTATTTAAAATACCATTATTACAAGTAGTATATAGAAAAGCAATATGTAAAGTTATATCATTGAGCTGAACAGAATAATAATAAAAAAAACAGCTATTGAATAGATGCTAAACTGGTACTTCTGGGGTTTATAGATATGCGTATAAATCACTGTCAAACTTCGAAACACCACTGAGTTTGATACTACTCAGTTACATGAGTTAGAAAAGCGAAATGTTACAAACAGTGAATAACGTTAAAGAACTGGCGGAAGCTCTGCTTGGTCATTAAAGGGTAACTACAGTTTGAAATAAAGTATTTTCTAAGTCATATCAGCACTTCTTTGTGCCACTGAACTTAACAAGGTTTGATACTGTTTAAAATACTGTTAGCTATGATGATACTAACTATTTGTAATACTTCCTGCAGCCTGTTCTTGCACAGAGGTGCACCGAGTAAATAATAAAACACTATTCTACACAAAGAGTGCTTTCATCTAGCGTACGCCAGGCACAGCATAAACAGCCCCTGGCACTTACAGGGACGTGCTGAATAGGCACCTGCTGTCGCAACAACTGCATCGCTTTCAAAATTGGTGGGATTCTGTCCTTTTCACAACACTGGTCAACTAGCTGGCTTTCTTAGGGTACGAGCAAACAGGCTCTGAGCACTGGCAAAGAGGGAGCACAGTAAGAAGCAGCCGGGCTGCAGCAAGCTGCCTGAGACAATAAGTAAATTTTTTAAAAAGCAGCAAGTGGAGAAAGAAAGTACAGCCCTGTTTGTAAGGGTGTGCGAGTTGCTTCCAGCAATACAGATTGCCAAGCAAAACACCGTGCACGTTAATGCCTTGTGAAAACAATGACTCTTCTTTTCCAAGGAAACTTATATTCATAACTTAGAAGATGTAGCTCTTACAATAAATCTTTTGGTGCTGAAAGAGATATCTCTAAATGCTACTTGGCTCCTGTGTGCCTCCCTTCACGGCACTACTGCACTGCCTGGAAGGACAAGCTTTCTAATTAGCACCTAACACACAAAATGTTACAGAATAGCTGGGGTTCAAAACCAAAAGTAAAACTAAATTGCCTTTGGTGCCCTCTGCAGTGTCGCAGAAGACAGACTATTGCAAGCAGCGTAACAGTTTGCTACTGATACGCTAGGGACTGGCCACAGAAGATAGTTCTATTTAAGAGTCATAATTCTGTTCTCTGGGGCTTTTGTTCCTCAGTTCCTATAGTGCTGCTTTGGAGTGGCGCTGCCAACAACGTGTTTCAGCACTGCATAAGAAAATTCTAAGATACTTTGTGAAGTAATGCCAGTGATATAGTTCAAATGCTCCACAACCTTAAAAAAAAATAAAAAATGAAGATAGATACTTACAGTGCCTAAGAGACATTAGTTTACAGACATACTTCTTAACCCTCCAAATCCAACGAGAGTAATAGCGCCTCATGGGCGCACTTGAACAAAAGCTGAAACCTCTCGGTATGTTTTTTGTTTTATTTGGTTGGTTTTTTTGTTTGCTTGCTTGCTCGTTTTGGGGTTTGGTTTGTGCCTTTTACTTTTTTTTTTTGTAATTGCTTCTACTAAAGTAGTAAAATGAAGGAGCTACTATCTGTAATAGGCTCTTGGTTATAGCATTGAGCAGCAGTTTGGGCACATTGTCCCATGGGATTGCGTCTCCACCTATGAACAAAACGATGCCTGGGGGGGTTATTCTGAGGAAATCTAATTCTAAGGAAGCTGAGGCGTGAGGATAAGCTCGCACTAGCGCGAGCCCGAGCCCTCCTGCACAACTGCCCATGTACCCCCATCATACTCTTACAAGAGTACACGCGCTTCCTTGCTAAAAAACCTGAAAGATGTCACCCCCCTCATGCTACTCCCAGTAGAGTCTGCCTGTTTTCTTGCTGTGCTTAAACGTATAAACAGCCTTCACCATTTCACACGTAGAATGAATGTGTTTAGAAGCGACTGTACCTGCTTCCAGTGCCCAGGGTTTAGTATGAACACGCTTGTGCTGATGATTCCAACAGCCAAGAGCATGAAATCTTCCTTTACGGTCAGAAACTTTGCTCTGCAGAAGTAAAAGCGTCTTCTGGTGTAAAATGCTGATTTTACAGTTCAGAAGCACCTACTTCTGTAATCGCTATACAGCCTACGGACAGGTTAGCTTATTCAGTCCAAATAAAGCCTGATACTGTTAACTTTCACTGACAGTGCTAAAGCTGCAGTTTTACAATTAAGTTAAACACTTTCCTAGCTTGCCCCTAAAGCAAATGTGGTGAAGCATGTTCCTTTGAACTGGTATATTAAGATCAATAAACAATGCTGAAAGCCCCGCAAATTAAAATTTTTTAAAACTTGCCCCCAAAATAGCATAACGGGAATTATGCTACTATTTCTTAGGGTTTTAATTTCAACTAGTTATCTTAAGCAATAGTCACGTAAGCTACTTACACCTGCAGTTTGCTTGGTGTTGAATTTTCAATGGCAATCTTCAACAAAATGTCGTAGATGGAATCTCTCATAAGATAGGAGAAGTCCAGTAGCTGCATACACATCTGATGCAACGGCTTTGAAGGAAGCAGGCAGCCGTTATGTCCTAGCACAGAGATCATACGTAATCAGCCGTAGGTTTTGAGCCATTACACTGAATTAGAAAGTTTTTAAGCGAGGGATGCAGCTTTCTGGTGACAGCTGCCCTTTGTTTCCAAATACCACAGGTCTTCCTCAATCTCAGTCTAATTTCACTCATTCTGAAGTTCAGGTTCTCAGACCTGGGCAAAGAAAATGGTAAGTCATTGTAGAAAACGTGGCCTTACAATAGGTTTTGGGGGTTTAAAACTCTTTTACTGAATGAGCCATGACTCCAATAACATTCATCAGATTCTACGAAGGAGGAAGTTCTCATCTGAAAAGTAAAGCCTTGGACAATCTGAAAAGTTTCATGTGCCTTCACAGTATGCAAAAATCTGTAATAAGAGACATTCTGGTTCAGATCACTAATAGCTCTATTACGCTCTTAAAAAATTCTTTCCCATTCTCTCCTATTAATACTCCTACCTAAAACCTCTAGAAGCAATTCCACGTAAGCCAAGGGAGTTGACACGTTAATCTGGAAGTGCAGACTTTTTAAAACGGCAAGTTCTGACTCGAGCAATTCCTGTTTAGTGTATGAGTATTTTAAGGATTGTAGAAATTTTAAAGCTGTGTCACTGTTAACTATCTGAAGAGGAAAAAAAGAGACAAATTATCTCCTAGGCAATAAGGGGCTTTCTAAGAACTAAGTACTTCTTGCTTTACTCCTCCCACCGAATTTAAGCGTGAGCCACAGCAGTGGTGATACGGCACGCTCACCCAGCTCTGTTACTCGGCTTTTAAGCTGGCACGAGGAATCCAGCTCGGACCTTCTTTCCCACAGGTTTCCTCTACTCCACAAACCTTCCCCAGCCCCAAACCCTCTGCAGCCACACAATTGTTGACAACCACAGGCCAAGTTTTTCTGCTGCCTGTGCTTTTTTCCCAGTACCAAGAACATTTCCTGACAAGTTGTTACTGGATAAGTGACAATTAATTTGCCCTAAACAGAAGAGATTTAGGTCTCCATTTCAATATCCTTTGCATTTCATTATCACTACTGCCTTCCAGAGAGAAAATCATTTTTTCAAGCGAGATTAATATAGTACACAATTTACCACACTGCTCAAAAGATGCTATAGGAAAAGCTTTGGCTGGCTTACATTATAGTGTAAGGAAAGTTTGCTTGCAAGCTGAATACATGACACAAGTCGCAGGACAAACGTGTCGTATATCTGATCTTTCAGAGAGCTCCAGCTGCTGCCTTGTCCTTGTTCACGACTTTTAACGTTCTCTCTGGAAGTCTTACAGATTTGTTCTACTTGCTTGATCATAAACCTACAAAAACCACAATTCCTCAGAAAACAGTTCTCTTCTGCTAAGGAAAAGGAAGAAAAGCAATTCTGCATGTACTTAGAATATAGGGACAGCTGTTAATTTGAATTAAATGAGTAAAGAGGCAAAGCTCTACACAGGCAAAAAAATTATTCATTGTGCGGATGAGTGGTATAGAGCATGCATAGTGTAACCGTGTGAGAGAAACGGGAAATGCACTGAGCATTCAGGATATTTATTACCTTTCAAGTAACTCTACCGCTTGGTACCTTGCCGATTCGTCCAAGTGCCATTTTTCAGACAAAAGGAATATAAATTCTGCAAAAAAGCACAACAGTCGTTCACTTGAGTCAACTGAAGGTAATTATACAGCTGTTAACCTCCTCAGGAGTTAGCTGTAATTGAGAAAAACAGTCTCACCCACTGTCCGTGTCTCCTTGAAGCATCCAGCCTGATCCGACAGTTCGCTCAGGTACTGTTCATTTTCCGTGGCCAGATGGATCAGCGCGTCCTCAATAATCTCAGGAGCGACCTTGCCGAAGATGGGGTTTGGGTCATAGTACCGGGATGCAGCTCGCTCCTGGGACCCCATTTAGCAGTTCAGGTCAGGGACCTTAATGACAATAATTACTTCAAGGGCAGCACGGTGCTTCCTCACCACCGGTAGGAAAGGGCCCTGAGAGCCACCACTGAGCTGGGCCTTGGGGTCCCAAAGGCAAAACTAGGAGCCTGCAACCCCTCCAAAATGAGGCTGCTTTCAGGAAGGGGCCCACACTGGCCACCGGTGGGGCAGGCCCGAGCACAGACCCCCCACAGGGGCTTGGGGGGGAGCAGGAGGAACCGCCGCTGCCGGGGCCGTCAGGGTGGAGCATGTCCCACCTCAGCGCCTCCTGGTCACGGGACCCCGCCCCGCCAATCAGAGCGCGCCCGACCTCAGCGCCTCCTGGTCACGGGACCCCAACCCGCCAATCAGAGCGCGCCTCCTCCGCGGCCAGCCACGCGCCGGGCCTCAGCCACTCGACGCCCCGCTCCCACTGCGCCTGCGCGTAGCCAGCCTGCCTGGCCCGCCCCCTTCCGATTGGCTGCCCTCCCCGCCCGGATGTGACGTCACCGCCCTGAGCGGAAGCGGCGGCGGGGAAGATGGCGGCGCCGGGGGAGTCGGGAGGGGAGGCGGCGTTCGCGCGGCGCATCGACCCTGAGCGGGAGCCGGGACTTAGCCCCGAGCAGCGCCAGCTCATGGCGCAGGTGGAGCGCGCCCAGCGCCATCGCGCTCTGCAGCGGCGGCTCCGCGGCCGCAACACGCTGCTGGCGCTCGGCATCGGCGCGGTGGCGGTTGGCATCTGTATCCTCTGGGCTGGGCCGGGGGGGCCGCGCCGGGGCTTCTACCGTTGTTTTCCTTAACACCGCCCCCACTTCCCAGACGGCTACACCTTCTACTCGGTGTCGCAGGAGCGGTTCCTGGATGAGCTGGAGCAGGAGGCGGAGGCGGCGCGGGCGCGGGCACGGGCGCGGGCCGAGAGCGCAGCGACCTGATTAGGGAGCGCCCGGCCCAGCCCCGGTGAAGCCCGCGAGTGAGCTGCAGCCCCCGCGGGGCAGGACGGGCTGGAGCACTGGGGGATCGCCTGGCCGTGAGCACGGGGTAGCCGGCCTTGCGAGGGTCTGGGCTGCTCAGTGCGACCCAGGGAAATGCACTGAGGGGCTCCCCTGCAGGCAGGGCTTCCTCCCCTGCAGGCAGCCGCCTTTCTCCTGAAGAGCAGACGGGGACTTGGCCAGGGACTTGCTCTTGCGAAGGGCAGGGGTGCCCAGGTCCCTGTCGCTTTCCACAATAAATACCCTGTCTGGAGACCGCGTCAGCGCCTGTTGTTAAAGCAGTGGGTGGCCAGAGTCCAACTCAGGATCTCACCGCCCACTCAAGTCTCTGCTGAGGTGGGGGAATTTTCTGTTTTATCATGAACCGAGGGCAAGGACGGTTACACATCCCACTGAACAGACACAGACAGACCCCATTTGTATTTAATTTGTATTTATGAAAACACTTTCCAGACATCAGTTTGTAACAAAGTGCACCCCCTGCTGTTGCTGGTGCACCGGCCCCATCACGTTATGGGACCCAGGGAAGCTTCTTCCTGCTCTGCAGCCAGCTTGTTCCCAGCTGCGCAGAGCGGGACGAGGGCAGCAGCGAGCAGGGCAGCCCCAGGGTGGCAGATCGAGCCCCACACGTGGTCCCACGGAGGGATCGGGGCTGGAGGACTGCGTGGTGGCAGGGGTGGGGATGTATCATGACGGGGACGCGGAGAGGGGCAGGTTCTGCTCGGGGCAGGGTGGCAGTTGGCCCAGTTCTGCTTGCGCAGGTTCAGCTCGAAGTAAAGCCGTGGAGGATGGCAGCGCCTTGCAGGGATCCTGCAGCTGGGGCTGGGCTTGAGCAAAGGGGTTGGGAACAGTGGGAGGGGGCCAGGGGAGGACAAGGAGGGAGGAGAGGGGAGGACAAGCATGGGACAGGCCTGCCCTCCCTGTGACAGAGGCACAGGGGCAAGGAGGCAGGCGCCAGGTCCCCGGGTGGGCACCCAGCTGGCTTGTCCCGAGGGCACCGGCTGCCCCCAGGGCCATCGCTGTCCTTCCGGGAGGTGCAGGGGCTCTTGCCCACCCCCAGGGCAGCAGGCACTTGGTTGAGGTAGTTCATGAAGTCACTCCTGGCCAGCTGGCTACTGGGGAGAGAAGCAGCGGTGAGCCAGGGCATGCTGGGAGCCCCATGGGGCCACCGGCAGTGGGATTGGCCCCCTGCCCCTTACCATCCGGCCGAAGTCATCAGCGAAGGTCACCCCCTTGCTGAGCCGCTGCTCCTGCGAGCCGGTGCTGCTGCCGCTCAGCGAGTTACGGCGCATGATGCCTGCTGGGATAGACCGGCCCTGAGCTGGGGGCACTGGTGGGGGCCCAGAGCTGTGCCCCGCCCAGGACCGACCCCCCTTAGCCCTGGGGATTCCCATCCCGCAGCCCCTGCCCAGCCCACGGGGGTCCCAGGAGGGAGTGGGGGTGGTGGGGGTGGTACCTGGGGGCTGCGCCAGCTCCAGGCGCTGCAGGCTGTTGCGGCGGGAGGGGTTGAAGCTGCCCTTGGAGAGGCGTCGCTGGCGGCTGGAGAGCATGGCGGCGGGGGAGACGATGCCCAGCGGCGGCTGCTTCCCCATCCGCAGGTAAAGCTCCTCGATCTCCTTCTTCTGGGCACTCTGCAGCAGCTGTACCTCGGCCAGGTGCCTGGGGAGGAGACGGGAGCTGCAGCCAAGGGGGCTGCAGCCGAGCCCTGCGCCGTGCCTGGCTAAGCCAGGGCTCCGTCCTCCCGTCTGGTGGAAAGATCTGTCCCCTCCTGCAGCCCCTGCGCTGCCTCCTGCTGCAGCCCACCGCCCTGCTCCCCCTCCTGCCTCCCGCTGCAGCCCACCGCCCTGCTCCCCCTCCTGCCGTGGGGTTGCTCACTTCTGGCGCAGGTTCTGCAGCTCCTCCCAGATCTCCTCATCCTCGCTCTCGGTGTCGTCGCTGCTCAGGTAGGACAAGCTGCGGGAGTAGTTCAGCCACACCTGGCTCACCATGGCCTGCGGCACGCTCTCTGTGCCCTCCTCCCCGGCACCTTCCCGGTCGCTCTCCGGCGGTGCCACCGTGCCCTCCTCGGCCTCCGGGTCCTGCTCCACCCGCTCCAGCGCCGAGTCCGAGTCGCTGCTTGAGCTGCTCTCTGTGTCGGGGGCCACGGGCAGGGGGGAGCCGCTCGCTGCCGGCTCCGCACCACGCTGCTCACCCTCGCTGCTGCCCTCACTGCTGCCCGGCACCGAGGAGGTGGCGACTGGGTCCCTGATTGGCATCACTTGGAACCGGCCCAGGATCTGGGGCTTGGCTTCTGCTGGGGACAGGGGGCAGCTGGTGGGTTTGGGGCACATGGGCTGGCAGGGACGTCGTGGTGCCCGGCGCAGACGCGGCCACACAGCACAGCCTCAGCCGTTCCCCATCTCACCTTCCTTGATGGGCGAGAGCCGGGCTTTGGGCACGCCAGGGGCTGGCGACTCCGAGATGATGAGTGGGTGGCTGGGCCTGGGGGAGCCGGGCGACACCTGCAGGTACCCGAGCACCGTCAGCCGCCCCACCCCGGGTCCCCCCATGTCTCCTCCCACACCCTGGGACCCACCGCCTGCTCAGCCCCCGCTGCATCCCAGGGACTGCCCACCCCATGGGGCTCCCTGTTCCATCCCAGGGCAGCAGCTGCAGTGACAACAACCTGCCGCCCCCATACTCAGCCCCACCTTAAGTGACCCCGGGGAGCCCCGCCACCCCTATACTCACCGTGCTGCCCTCCGGGCTCCCGGGCGTGGATGTGCTTAGTGATGGCAGGGGACTCCCCGCAGCCTCGCTGCCTGCGGGACACGGTGGGGCTGGTGCTGGGGGAGGGAATGGCACGGGTCCCCCGGCAGTGGGTACATTTGCCCCCACTGACTCCAGGGTCCCACCAGAGGCCGGGGCTGGCTTGGCCATGCTGGCAGGGTCAGGGTAGACAAAGCGCGGGGGCCCCAGGACGAGGTTCTGCGGCCGCAGCAGCAGCGAGGGGTAGAAGTGCCCACCCGAGCTGGCGATGGAGGAGACAGCGGGCAGCAGCGTGTGCGCCACGCTCATCACTGCCAGGGAGAAGACGTTGGCCAGGGAGAGGAGGGGGGCAGTGGGGGACCAGGCTGTGCTGGTCACAGGGGGGCTCAGGGGGCTGCTGGGCCCGCTGGGGACAGGGGAAGTGGGGAGCGGCAGTGGGGACAGGAGGGCTTGGGGCAGGGCCGGGGGGACAGGCCCCCCCGGGGTGCTTGGGGGGGTCTGCGGGAACGCTGGGAATGCAGGTGACGCCGTCAGCCAGGGGGGAGCCGTCGAGACGAGGGGCCAGGTCTGCACGGAGCCTGCGGAGAGAGGAGCGTCAGGAGCAGCCCCGGACCCCCATGAGCCCCCTCCACCCCGACAGCCCGGGCCAAAGTGCTGCGGACGGCAACCCCGGAGGGACGGAGGTGCCTGGCCCTGCCAGGGCTGGTACCTGCGGGGGAGCCCAGCAGCGTCGGCCGCGGCTCCCGGGCTGGAGCTGCCGGCGGCTCCGCGGGGCTGGCGAGGTCGTTCTCCGACAGGGAGCTGCTCAGCGACGGCAGGACTGGGGACTGGACCGAGAGGCTGGGACTGGTGCAGCCCAGGTCTGCGGCACAGGGGTGAGAGCGGACACTCAGCCCAGGCAGGATGTGCCCCATGGGATCCCCTGGGCTCAGCCAGGACTGTCACCCGCCCTGCACGGGGCTATGGGGGACGGGAAGGGCTGCAGAGGGGCAGAGACGTACCGCTGAGCGAGGACGAGGAGGAGATGGAGCACGAGAGCTCCTGCAGCTGCAGGTCCGCCTGCGGAGGGGGATATGGCTGAGCCCAGCACTGGGGCAGACACCCAGGACAGGCTGAGCCAAGCCCCCCACCCCAGCCCCACGATGTGCAGGGAGCCAGTGGCTCCATCGGGCAGGGGGGCACCACCACCCATCGCAGTAGCAGGCAAGTGACCTGGAGCTGCAGGCAATGGGGCTGGAGGATGCTGCACCCCATCCCCCTCCCCGCAGGGCTCCCCGGGGCCGGGCAGCACCCCCAGCCGCGCTCAACGTCGGCTGCCGCCCCAGCGCTGCCAGGGCCGGGGTGGGCACTCACAGGGCTGCCCACGCTGCGCTCAGCCTCGGGGCTCTCGGGCAGCTCGGCGGCGCTGCGTCCGTCCTTGCGCAGCAGGGTCTGCACGCGGTGGATGATGTCCCGGATGCGGTGGATGAAGCCGTCCCGCTCCGACTTGAGGATGAACTCGTTGTGGACCTGGGGGCAGAGGGGCCGGTCGGTGCCCGGCCTGGCAGGCAGGACCCCACCGCGCACCCGCCCCGCGCTCACCATGACGGCTGCAATTTCCTCCGGGTTGTCCCCATCCAGGTCGAACTTGAAGGTCACCATCTTGTTGTTGTAGGTCTGCAGCTGGCACTCCACCACCCGGTCATTCTTGTCGGAGATCTGTGGGCGGCAGGGGTGGTCAGCCCGGGGAGCGCCTGTCCCCCCACCCGCCCGCTGCCCGCGGCCCTCACGTTGGTGATGCGCAGCCGGGACCGGGCTCGGCGCCGCAGCAGCTTCCCCGAGGCTCGCTTGGGCGGCACCTCGGTGCCCCGCTCGCTGGCCGAGAGCCCCTCGCAGCCGTCGCTCATGCCGGACGCCACGTCTGAGGCATAGCTGCGGGAAGCCCCAGCACTGGACCGTCAGCGCAGCCGTTCCCTGCCGCGCTCCCCCCCCAACCCCTGCTGGATCCCCATGGCCTCACCTGTCCACCGGGGAGGAGAAGCCGCTGGCGGGGGGAAGGCGCTCGGTGGGCAGCTGCACCGCGATGCTCTGCGGGGAGAGGGTGGCGTGAGCCGGCGCCGTGGCTGCCGCAACCCCCAGCCCCGCGGGGCCCTGCTTACCGTGGGGAAGCAGCGTGCGGAACGGGCAGGGGGCGGGCTGGCTGGGTCCCCTGCTGAGGAGCTGCGATGGGCCGGGGCCGGGGAGTCCAGGAAGCCGGAGGAGCTCAGGTAGCCATCTGTCTCGCAGTCGGCTGCAGGGGAAACACTTGGGTGAGGGTGGCCGGAGCCAGAGCCCACTCCCAGGCTTGCACCCCCGGGAAACAGCTTTGGGGCTGGTTGCGTGGCACGGCTGGAGGTGGGGAGGGACCCCCAGCAGGGACCCCCCTGCCCGCCTCCCACCCCGCGTCACCCTGCTGTCCCCCTGCCCGGCGCCCACGCACAGGTGGCCGAGGAGTAGCTGGTGTGTCGGTAGGCGAAGTGCTGGTCGGCCTCGGGCTCCTCGGGCTCCGGGGGGAAGGTGCTGCTGAAGACGGAGTCCCCGGAGCCAGCGGTGGCCGGGGTGGGAGCGGGAGCACCTGGTGGCAGCGGGGACTTGAGCTCTTCCAGCAGCCGCAGGACGCCTGGTGGCTGCTCCGGCTCCGCAGGCGACGGCACGTCCTGGGCGCGCTTCAGCTTCTCCCGCTTGCGCTTGATGGCGACCACACGGTCCCGCACCGCCTTGGCGACCAGCTTGTAGTCGGCCTCGCAGACGAAGCCAAGGACCACCTGCGTGGGATTGGGGTCATCACGCCAGGGCGTGGGGACCCCACGGCACCCCCGGTCCCTCTGCCCCTGCACCTACCATCTCCTGGGCCACCTCCTCCGCCACGTCCTTGTAGAGCTCGAAGAGGAACTCGATGGCGTTGTTGTCCTTGTACTTGCCGTGCAGCTTCTTTGTGTCATCCATGCGCAGCCAGAGCTTGAGCCCAGACTTGACGCCATCGTCCTCCTCGGCCAGCTCCACGTGCACCCCGGTGTCCTCCTGGAAGAAGGAGTGCTCCAGCAGGTCCTGGATGGTGTACCTGCGGGGAGCGCGGCTCAGCACGGGGCCGGGGGCCAGAGGGGGCTCTGCCGCCCCGGCCCCCACTCCCCCCACCCCACCTCTCGTTCTTGTCCATGCGGATACAGCCCTCAATGATCTCCTTCAGCTCCGGAACCTTCACCTTGTAGAAACTGCTGGGCTTCAGGCCCTGGGGGCGACGGGTGTCAGAGGTTCCTGCGCCGGACCCTGCCGCAGCACCGGGTTTCCAGGGCCCGGGGCAGAACCTGGGCTCTGCGGGGCTGCGGAGCCACCAGACACCCCCGGGCAGCCGTGGCCCCGCAGCCCCCAGGCACAGCCCCGCTGGCAGCGGGGGACACGTGGGGACAGGGCTCCCAGCCCAGGACCCCACTGGCTGGCCATGGCTCCTGCGGCCAGGCCACGCGTGCCTGCACAGAACCCGGGCCAGGAGGCCCCGGAGCTCCGAGTTTCCACCCCAGCGGGCAGGAGCCGTCCAGGACCGGCCGCGGTGCCTCGGGCATGGGGTGGCCGAGCCACTCGCTGCCGTTCCACCCCATTAACGCGCTGGCAGCGCCTGGCGCAGGGCGAGGAACGCGGGGTCTGGCCAAGCCGCAGCCCCGCCGCCCCGGCACGGCTCCCTCTCACCACCCTGACTATTTCCAGCTGCTCGCACAACCTGCAGGGTGACACGCTGGGGGCGGCGAGGCACGACAGCTCCATCTGACAGCCCCCCCAGCCCCTCACCCCGCTCCCAGGACACCCCCCCTGCCCGCCCCAGCCCGGGGGCCGCTCACCGAGGTGACCTTGCGGTAGATCTGGGCGGCGTTCTGGCACTCGGAGTAGGGGTACTCCGAGGTGGCCATCTCCAGCATGCACATCCCGAAGGCGTAGACGTCCACCGCCTCATCGTACTTCTCCTCGTACATCTCCGGCGCCATGAACTCGGGGGTGCCTGGGGGCGGCAGCAGGATGAGCACCCCCCGGGGCGCCCACCCCCCCGCAGCCACCGCGGGGCAGCCGCAACCCGTCCCTGCCGCGGCCGCGCCGGGACCCCACCTATGACGCTCTTGGCGAAGGAGGCTCGCTTGAGCGTGGCCAGGCCCAGGTCCCCGATCTTGACGGAGCCGGTGGGGCCCGTGATGAAGATGTTGTCGCACTTGAGGTCGCGGTGGATGATGGGGGGCGAGCGGGTGTGCAGGAAATGCAGCCCCTTGAGGATCTGCCGGCTCCAGCGCTGCAGCACCTTCAGCTTCATCTCCTTGAACCGCTTCAGATAACTGCCGGGGGAACCATGGGGCTGTCTCCAGCTCCCAGCCCTGCCCCATCGTCAGCCCACGTCCCACCTGAGCCCCGTCGTCAGCCCACGTCCCACCCGAGCCCACCACAGCCCGTCGTCCCCACCCGAATGCTCATGTCCTTTGCCCAGGAGCGGGGGTGCAGACCTGTCCCTCACCTCCCCGTCACCGCCGGGACCCCGTCCCCTCCCCTGCACACCCCGACCTGGTGGTCCCCGCTCACGTTTTCAGGGTGCCGGACGTCATGAGCTCTGTGACCAACACGATGCAGATCTGGCCTTTGATGGACGACTTCCAGGAGTCGTAGAAGCGGACGATGTTGGGATGCTGCAGCCCCTTCAGCATCTCCACCTCCTCGCTGAACCGCTGCCGCTCCGTCTTCGACAGCTTCCGTGTCTGCAGGGGGCCAGCAGGGAGGTGAGGGGGGCCCACGGGGGCCCCGGCAAGCACAGGGGGGTGCCCTGGCTTATGAGAGCCCCTCACATCCTTGTCCCCGCTCCCTACATACGAGGCAGCGGGGGCTGCTGTGGCCCCCAGAGCAGAGCCGGGGTCAGACCTGCTGCCCCCCAGCACGGGCTCACGCCGGGCTGGGGCCACCCCAGTCCATGGTCTCACCCCAGCCAGGCGGTGCCAGCACCCCGTCCCTCCATGGCGCTGCTCGGGATGGAGCCGCTCTCCCCTGGTTTGGGGAGAGAGGCCACAGTCTCCCACGACAGACGGCGCATCGAGAAGTCCGTCTGCTTCCCTGCCCCGAAAGCTGCCTTGCGCCGGGGCATCTGCTGCCCTTTGCCCCCAGCCGGTGCCCACCACGCCTCCGCCGGACGGGGGTGCCCAGCCTGCAACCACCCAGCCGAGAGGACGCGCGGGGGCTCTGCAGTGCCCGCCAGCATGCCCCATGCAACCCCGACGGCTGCGGCCCCTCTGCCCCCCAGGACAGCCCTGCCCCCCGGCCAGAGCACCACCGGCTCCAGCACCGGGCCACCGGCATGGCAGGGTGCCGGGCCAGCCTCAATGAGGCCTTTGTTGGGGAAAGCAGGCGGGGGAGGCACCAGCGCAGGTTTTTCCATGTTCCTCCTGCTCGAGTTAATTAAAGTGGAAACCGAAGCCAAGCGCTGACACGGGCACTGAGTGGAGCTGGGGCCGGGGCCAGCGGGGAGGATGCAGCCCCCTCGTCCTGGAGGGACGCAGCAGGAAGGGGGGAGCCGGACAGACCCAGATGGAGACAGGTCCTGCCTGGAGCATGGGCAGCTGCGAGCGCCGAGCCCCGGGCAGGAGCAGGAGCGGGAATGGGAACGGGGGTGGGAGCAAGAGCAGGAGTGGGAGTGAGAGTGGGAGCAGGAGCAGCACCCCCTGTGATGACTCCAGCACAGCCCAGGACCCCGAAGGGCCCGGCCACTGCGGAGCCCTGGGCCGCCCAGCCGGGACCCCCGTCCGGCCCCCACTCAGGGGCTGAGGGAAGCGGAGCTGCCGCAGGCGGCCACTGCTCTCCCACCGCCGGGCGCTGCCAAAGCCGTGCTCAGCTCCTTGGCTGGCAGCCGCCATCCATCAGCCCGGGCAGCTTTCGTAATATTTTCATTGCATCACAGCCGGCCCCACGGCCGGGCTGGAGCCGCTCCATAATCCCCTCTGCTTTTAACACACGCTCGGGGACCCGGCTCAGCCCAGATGAGAACCTGAGCCCTGCTGCAGTGGGATGAATGGGACCTTTCATACCCGAGGAGGAAAACAGCAACCGAAGCCCCCGCGCAGCCCAGCAGCACGCCCGCTGCCCTGCCCTGTGCCACGGCCGCCCTCAGACCCCCCACTCCCCACCGAGGAGCCCAGAGGCTTCGCTGCACCCCGCAAACCTGCAAGGGCATGGGGGAAGCCCACACGGGCTACAAACAGGGGCAGGGAGGGAGTCATAAGTGGCCACGGCTCTCCCAGCTCAGAAAGAGGGGACCCCGCTTGGAGCGGTGATACCAGTGCAGCCCCCGCCGAGCCACCCCCCACCCTAGGCAGAACCCCCAGCACGAGGCCACCTCTCGCCGGGTGGCCGGAGCAAGGGCTGGGGGAGTCGAGCTCATCCCCCATCCTGTACCAGGATGGCTGGGCTCGCCCGGCACCATTCTTCCCGCACGACCGAAGTGGCCACCGGTCCCACTGCTGGGTGTCCCGACACTCCCCACCGAGTGCCGGCAGCGAGGAGCGGAGCCCAGTTGGGCCCCAGCCCAGCCGGAGGAGCTGCTCAACCCAGGACTGGGCACCGGGGCGGGCAGCGCTGCCAGCAGAGCCCCACTGCCCCGCACGGCACGCAGGGACACCGTGTCCTTTCCGAGCAGCACCTCGCGCAGGGCAGAGGAGGACGCTGGGGATGGCGGCGCGGGGCCGGGTGAGGAGCTGGGTGGCAGCGGTCCAGCCCCATCCCAGCCAGGAGCTGGCTGCCGGGGAGCTCAGCACGGCCAGCAGCGGGAGCCGGGGCCAGCGCAGGAGGAGGGAGGGCCAGGCACAGTGGCCGAGGACGGCGCTCACCCCCGCGGCAGGAGGCTCTCCCCAGCGCTCAGCACAGGGTCCGCAGCCCTCGCAGGGCCCTGGGCAGGGGGTCCCGGCAACCCGCGCGAGCCCCATTGTGCGGGGCTGACAGTCGCACCGGAAAGGGGACACTCATGCACCGAAGGAACATTCATAGCGATGCCATGGTGGGTGCGGAGCAGGCGCTGGATGTCACCCTGTGCCCTCCCTCCGGCCATACCGCCAGCCGTGGGGAGACCCTGAGCCCCCCAGCTGAGGAGCCGGCACTACAGCAGCGGTGGGTACCTGTGCCCCACCGCTGCCCTCCGTGGGGCTGTGCCCCACCACCTGGCGAGCGGTGACCTCGCGTACGCTCACAGGTGCTCGAGCGCGCCTACACTCGTGTTTCCAAGCCCACCGGACCCCTGTCGAGCAAATCCCTCCGGTCTCCTGGGTTCGTCTCCCGGACAGGCAGAGCTCCCGGGGAGCTCGCCAGGCTCAGTCACAGCACGATTCCCAACCACAGCGCAGGCAGACGATGGACGGGATTTGGGGAAGGTGCAGGAATTTGGGAAGAAAGATGCCCCACAGCTCCCGGGGCGTCCGGCTGGGGTCACCTGCCCAAGCTGGGCAAGGGACTGGGGGAGGCACGGCAGCGCCTGCCGCCCAGGCTGCCCGAGGGGACCTGCAGGAAAACCGCTCACGGCCAGGTATTTACAGCTCAATCCCGCTCCGGGCCTCCAGTTTCCTCCCCGCTTCCTCCTTCCCCGCCGCCCGCAGCACCTATCAACAGAAATAGTGCCCAGTCTAAAGCTGGAAAGCACAAACAGGTCACAGCAGGGCTGCGGGACGCGGGCAGGAGGCGAAGACAGACGCCACATTCAGGACTGGGGGGCAGTGGGACGGGGGGACGGGGGCGGGCAGGTCCCCAGAGGGGTCCCACGGGAAGGCAGGGGACAGGAAAAACGGCCTCCAGGTCGCCAGGCACCGGGGAGGGAAGGGCAGGGCAAGGACGGAACGGAGAGCTGGGATTTGGGATCAGGAGCCATCACGGCAGCTGGACGAGGCTCTCCGGACCGGAACAGGTCAGGGCTGAGGTTAGGTATTCATTTAGAATTGAAAGGCAATAAAAGGAGAACTGTGAAAGACACAGGACAAAGCTATTTTTAAAAGGGCAGAACCACAACCATTTTTATTTGCGGTTCCAAATCCCATATTTGTGTCACAGTGTCTGATTCTTTGCACGATTGCTGAAAAAAACCAAACTTTTAAAAGTCTGCTTCTGTGCTCTCGGCCCCTCGTGGGACGTGGATTTTGGGACAAGAGACACTGGATAAAGAGCCGTCAGTGGGCTGGGGAAAGGAGAGGGCTGGGGGGGTGATAGGGGGCTGGCGCCAGGGCTGCGTAGGGTGGGAGCGGGACCGGGGCTGCCCGCGCCGGCCGCCTTCGAGGGGCTCTCACCGGCAGCTGGGAGGGTGCTGGCTGGCGATGGAGGGGAGTGGGGGCTGCTGGGTCTCCCAGGCACCGGGGCAGGCTCATGGGACGGTCCTGGCAGGACCCCGGCTTCTCCGCACACGTCCCGCGCCAGCTCCCTGTGAGCCAAGCCAGCGGCTCCCACAGCTCCAGCCCACACCGGCCCGGTGGGCTCGCAGGGCTGGGATGTGAGCCTGGGGGACTCGGGGCACAGGAGCAGTTTTGCTTCTTCACCCCCTTCCCTCCTCCTGGGAGGGGGCAGCCTTGTCCCCCCGGCAGCCACCTCGCGAGACACCAGAGCTGCCCGTGCAGCCGCAGGCACACCCTGCCTGCGCCCCTGCCTGCCTGCGCCCCTGCCTGCCTGCGCCTCGCCAAACGGAGCCCCATGTGCAGGCAGCCCCTGCCCTGGGCTGCAGGACAGGCACCGGGGGCCACATCCAGCCCCAGCAGACACTCAGGAGCTGCCCTGACACAGCGGGCTGGGGACAGGGACCCCGCAGGGCAGCGCAGCCCGAGCAGGAGGGCAGGGAGGGAGCCACGCGTGCCGGCTGCCAGCGCAGGGGAGCTGGGGCACGTCCGCAGCCAGAGGCTGAGACCCGCAGGGAGGGACACGGAGCCAGCCAGGAGGGCAGCGCTGGGCACAGCTGACTCATCCCGAGAAGGTCCTGGGCTCGCCAAGGAGAGCCCTTCCCTGCCAGCATTGGGCTGCTTCTTCCCCTGCCACCGGAGGGACACGGGACTCAAACGGAGATCAGGAGCGCTCGGACGGAGCAGTGGGGCCACAGGAGGGAGGGAGGGAGCGCTGAGCCGGCTCTCGGCCGCCAGCTGAAGCAGTTGTGCAAGCCACGAAGGCAGGCGGAGGCCCAAGACCTCACCTTCCTGGCCGAGAGGCCACAGTCGGCCCCTCAGAAATCCCCCGCCACTATCTCAGCATCTCTCCTTGCGCTACTGGGCTGCAGCCACCCCACGGACCCGGCCCAGGCAGCCGCCTGCAGCTGCACCAAGGTTTTAGGAACAAGACAACAAACTCGCAAGACACGTTTTTCTGTGTAAACAAGGACTTGGACCTTCCAGCCACAGCAGCCACCCCAGGGTCAGGAGCCTGTTGGAAACTTTGGACTTTGCAGAAGCCCCTCCCTGGGGGCTCCAAGGAGAAAAGGGAGCCCCACGGCACGGCTCTCCCTGTGCATCTCTGTGGACATCATCAGGCCCATCAAAAGCAACGAGCGGGAGAAGGTGCTGCAGGGGCAACATCCTCACTGCTGCCCTCAGCATCCCGCTTTTAGCATCCTGCTGCCGGGCTGTGGGACAGGAAAGGGGATGGAGGACCTTGGTGGCAAAGAGGAGATGGGGACGCTGCTCAGGGACCTGGAAAACCAGAGGTCCTGGTGCTCCCAGCGGGGAGCTCCTGGCAGCATCGCAGGAGCCACACACAGGTGCCCGCAGACACCGCTTCAGCCAAGGACAAGCAGCCGGAGCGCACCAAGGTCGCGCCGTACCCTGCTCCCGACTGACGCCCAGCCACAGGCGCGCTGCAGGCACGTGCCCCAGAGCATGCCGAGGGCTATCGGAGCAAACCGCGCAGCCAGCTCCAGCGCTGGCACAGGCGCGCGCGGAGGTCGGCACAGGAGAGGGCACCCCTGCCCTCACTGCCCTTCCAAAGGGAAAGCCGCAAGCTGACGGGCACGGAAGAGGCAGGGGGTTGCTCAGCCCTGGCAGGCCGTCCTGCATCCACCTGTAAACCCCCGGAGCGGGCACTGGCACCGGGAGCGCGGGCGCCTTGGTGCGCTCCATAGCGCAGGCAGCAAGAAGGCAAATGGAAAACAGCACGTGACGGGCAGGAGGGCCCGGAGCAGCAGCGCTAAGCAGGAGCCTGGGCCCGGGCCAAGAGCCCCGCGCGGCACCGGGAGAGGTGGGCACAGGGCAGCGAGGGGGCCCCGAGCCCGGCTGCAGGCCCCCTGCTTTGCTCTGCCGCTGCAGCCTGACTGCAGAAGGGCACCGACGTGCCAGCCAGAACCAGGGGATCACGGGTCCCTGCGTGCTCTGGCACCAGCTCCAGCCCTGCGGAGATGCCCCGGGTTCCCGCACGGCAGCCCGGGCAGGTAGCAGCAGGCAGAGGGGCTCCGGGCCGGGAGTGGGGGGCTGCCCACACCGGGGAAACTGGACGAAGAAGGGTCCAACGGCCCCCTCCCCCGAGGCGGAGGTCTGCGGGGACAGGCAGGGGCAGGGGCGCGGGCGGCCGTACCTGCAGCTCGCACCAGGCCACCTCCACGGTGGTCTCCGTGTCCAGCCCCTTGTAGACGGTCTTGAAGGAGCCGCGGCCGATCTCGATGTCGAACTTGAGGAACCGGCCGTCGGGGGAGGTGGCGACGGCGCGCGTCTCCACCTCCTCGCTCTCCGTCTCCTCCGGCTCCCGGCGACCGCCGGCGACCGCCGGCGGCGGCGACCCCCCGCGCTCCCCGCCCGGCGCCGGGTAGCCCAGCAGCTCCAGCTCGGCCGAGCTCCGCCGGTTGAAGCGGGAGGAGGCGCGGCGGGAGTCGCGCCCCGAGGGCCGCCGACCGCGGCTGCGGTGCGGGGCCCTCCCGGGGAGCCCCGGCCCCGGCTCCGGCTCCGGCTCCGGCGCGGAGCCGCCGCCCGCCCTCTCCGCCTCGGGCTGGGACATGGCTCCGGCGGCGGCGGGCTCGGCCGCCAGCATCGGCTCAGCCCGGCCCGCGGCGGCCGCTCCCGCGCAGCTTCGCACCTGGTGCCGCCGCGGCCCCGCAGCCAGCGCCGACCGCCGAGCCCCGCACCGGGCACCGGCACCGGCCCCGGCCCCGCCGCGGCCCCGCCCGGCGGCCCCGCCCCCGCCCCGCCCGGGACCGCCCCCGCGCGGCCACCGCCCCCCGCCAGCGCTGCGCCACCGGCCCCGCCACCGGCCACCGGCCCGGGACGGCGCCCAGCACTGCGGCAGCGGACACGGGCTGCGGGCAGAGAGCCCCGCACCCTGGCCCCGTCCCGGGGACCGTGGGCCCCCCCGGGGGGACCCTGCCCAGCTCCCGTCCGAGTACCGGCGCCGCGCCGATCCGGGGGCTCCGAGGTCCCGTCCCCCCATCCCCGCAGGGCAGTCCCTTCCCCCCGCAGGGCCCCTGGCGATGGGGCCGCTGTGACCGAAGCCCCAGGCGGGTGACACCGCCTCGGCCGAGCCGTCAGAAAGTGCCTGGTTTAGACTTTCTTCGGAGCTTCTGACCCGGGGCTCCAGAGCAGCGTGTTGGGGAAAAGCCCCGTCCCGCTCACCGGGATCAGCCCGGCCCGGCCGGCTGTTCCTCCCCGGGTTTACTGCAGTCCAAAACCCCGAAATTAGGGTCATGGCAATAGGAAGATACGAGTGTGTGTGTCAGCCCTGTGCGAGCCAAGAGCCCGGACAAGAGCTTGTTGTCTCCCCAGGTTAAACGAGGAGGTTGTTCTACCCGGTGAGGCTGTTTACACAAAACACAAAGCAATTGAGGCCGGCGCTAATTTCTTTTCCCTAAGGTCAGATTGTTTCTACTCAACGATACAGGAAACATTAAGGAGAGGATCAACGCGGGAGCACGGCCACATCCTCCTCAAACACTGACCTGGCAAACGCAGGTTGACGCTGGGTGATGGGGGCTACAGGCCATGTCCCGCACCGCCGCAGCCCCACAAATCCCCCTGTCCGCCAGGAGGAGGGAGAAGCTTTTAACGCAACCTTGTTCCTACGGAAGCCCTGGCCCGGCTGGGTGTCCCAGTGCTGGTCCCTGCTGTGACCCTGCTCGCCCAGCCCTGCTCTCCGACTCACCTGAGGAGCCGGTGCCACCTCCCAGGAAGGGCTTTGACCCACGTCTCCCAGCTGAGCCGCCTGCCTGCGAGCCAAGAGCAGTGACCACATCCTCACCTGGTCCTGTGCTCCCCAGAGCATGCATGGGGTACAGTCCCGGGGGAACAGCCACCGCCGGCTGAAAGATGCGTGCTCAGCACCGGACACCCCATGGGGCTCTGCCTGCTGCCTGTGGGGGCACCGGGGCTGCCAGGGACAAAAGGCCGGGGCAGGTGGGTGATGGGTGTGGGGTTGGCACTAGCCCAGCCACGGGAGACGCTGGTGTTGTAAGATGTGACACGGTTTGACTCAGCTCTGCCGAACAACGGGCTTTGTTCGGATGAACCCTGCCCCAGACCTACCCAGAACCCGCCCTCTTCTCCCCGGGTCCACTGCCAGAAAGAAGTGCACCCCTGATCCCCTCACTGCTGCCAACGCTGCGTCTCTCGGCCCTTCCTGCACCTGCTGAACTCTCTCCTCGAGCATCTCGCAGGCTGCACAAAGCGATGAGCCCACGCGGGAGCTGGGCGATCCCTATCCCAGCCCGGGAGGGCAGGAGGAGGCATGCGAAGAGCCGTCCCCAGGCCCCTTCGGCTTCTCCTTGGGACCCATCACAGCACACGACGCTGCAGCTTTAAATCACATAACATGTCAGCTTTAAAAACCGCCCTGCTTAAAAAGTAATTGCTTTTATTTTTATCCTGTCCTGACTGGAGTTTCCAGCAGAGGTGATTTCAGTCCTTCCTCAGCCTGATCCACAAGACCGGCAGCACCGCGTCTCGCCCCGCAGCTGCGGGAGCAGAGGAAACCTGGCGGCTGGGGCAGCAGCGGGACCCACCAGAGGAGCAACTCCAGCACCGCAGCACATGCCGAAGGCTTCCCAAATTAAACCGGACAACGGACACTGGGTGGGGAAGGAGCTCCCACTGCGCTGGGACAGGCATGTGCTCTGGGGACATCCCGCTCGGCTGTCCCCAGCCTGGGGAGCCCAAAGAGAGAATACCAGTCCCAGCTCGGCACGGGAGCTGCGGGACGGACCCAGCACGTCCATGATGGCATCCCAGGGACGGACAGCCCCAAGACCGAACTGTCGCAGCTCCGAGCAGCAGCAGGGCTCCCGGCCAGCCAAAACACTGCCCGAGTCCCCGCAGGCTGGCTCTGCACCCCCTGCCCTGGGGGTCCCTGCCAGGGGCCCCGCGCTGCCCAGTCACAGGGACACAGGCCAGGCTGGCAGCGAGCCCCAGCCCTTCGGAGAGAGACACGGAGCCGGGCAGGGATCTCGGCTCGGTATCTGGTAGGCTCCTGCTCCCTTATCAAGTGTTTTCATCGTGAAACGAGATGCCTGCGAGGATCCCAGAGGAGCAGAGGAGTGTCCCGGTCCTGGCGAGGCCCTGCAGACGAGAGAGGAAATTCGGGGTGATGTTTGCTCCAGCTGCTGCCCTTCCCCCCCACCGGTGAAGGGCCTGAGAAGTTCCTCAACTGCCCCCCCCAAATGCTGTCCCATGCCACGAGTTTGGCTGCGGGGGCGGGGGGCGGGGGGGAAACTCGGGAAGGGGTGCGGGTCCCCTCCTGACCGGGGCTGGGACACCCAGCTGGAGGCAGCTTGTCCCAAAATCCGAAGGTTCCTGCTCCGCAATCAGCTGCCCGTCGCAGGGCCGCGATGGTGCCCGCAGCTCCCCGGCCGTTATCAGGGTGACATTTCTGGGCTGCGGGTGCCAGCGCCAGCCCTTCGCTTTGAGGAACCGCTGCAATCAGGCAACGTAACCCATTTCTCACTTGGCGTTTGGCTGCCAGGAAGAGAACAGGGGACTGTGTAATCGCTCTCCTCAGGATTAGATCATGAATCACAGCCCTGCTCAGCTCCTTGCTCCAGCCCAGCAAGCCCTGCCAGGAATTGTCCGTTCTCATCCCGGAGCTCGGGGTGGAATCGCGGAGGGGCCAGGATGGGTCCGACCGCAGGCGTCCCTGCGGAGGGGGGGGCACAGGGCTCCGCTCCTGGGAAGGGTGAGAGCGGAGGAGGCTCCGCAGGGATCCAGGGCTCGTTTCATGGTTGGCTTCAGCAGCCGGTGCCTGCGGGAGCTCCATCCTCCTCCTGCCCCATCCCTCCTCACCCTGACGCACGCGGAGCTGCCACCCAAACCTCAGTCGTGGCTTTAACCCCGGGCAGATAACTCCTGTGACTCTGGGCTAAGAAAATCCTCAGATGTAACCCGTGTGCAAGTTTATCCCAACATATAAATTTATCAAACTGAAACAACTCTTGCTCCAAACTAACTGTGTTAAACAAAAAACCCCTCGGCGTTTTCCCTTCCCCGAGCAGCGGGACCCGCGTGTGCAGGGCCTGATAGCGCCTTATCGCAGCACCAGCCCCAGGGCTCTGCCTCGCCCCGGCCAGCGAGCCCTAATCGCGGTGGCCAGATGTGGCAACGGCCTCAGAGCAGCCGGAGGCAGGGGCCACACTGCCCCCCAGAAACGCCGCCTCCTCCGGCGAGCCCCTCCATGGGGCCAGGCTTGGCAGCACCTCGGGGTGCCGGAGCCCGAGTCGTGCCTGCAATGGCATGTCTGGGAGCACAGATGGGGCTACCGAGATGCTGAGGGGACTGGAACACCTCTCTGATGGAGAAAGGCTGAGGGATTTGGGTCTCTTCAGCCTGGAAAAAAGGCGACCGAGGGGGGATCTTATCAACGCTGATAAATACTTCAAGGGGGGTGTCAGGAGGATGGGGCCAGGCTCTTCTCAGTGGTGCCCGGGGACAGGACAAGGGGTAACGGGCACAAACTTGCCCCTGGGAAGTTCCATCTCAGCAGGAGGAGGAACTTCTTTGCTGTGAGGGTGGCAGAGCCCTGGCACAGGCTGCCCAGAGAGGTGGGGGAGTCTCCGTCTCTGGAGACATTCCAACCCCGCCTGGCCGTGTTCCTGTGCCACCTGCTCTGGGTGACCCTGCTCTGGCCGGGGGTTGGAGGGGATGATCTCCAGAGGGCCCTTCCAGCCCCCCCCCCCCAATTCTGTGATTCTGTTTTAAACTCCGTAATGCCAAAACCCCCGTGAGAAGGGCCTGGCCGTGCCGCAGCCCTGGGTGCGCAATCCCCTGCGCAGGCAGCACGGCCGAGGCAGGGAAGGGGCAGGGGAGGGAGCAGCGGGACAGGTTTCAGCCATGTCCCTACACAAACACAGGGCAGCCCTGCCTGTCCCTTCACCCCGGCAGCGCCCGCAGCACCGGGGAGAGGCGCGAGTGCTCCCATCAAAGGGAAAACTGTGCTGGCGGCTGCCACGCGCTCTCCCTCCGAGCCGTCTAATTACGACTCCTCATTTCTACCCAGCACCCGAGGGCTGCCGCACCGGAGCAGCTTCACACAGCGTCTCCAGGCTGGCTCTGGTGTCCCAATCCCACGATTACACCATCAAATGCTATGAAGCACTGAATAAAGATAAGGAAGCCGGTTTCAGGGGACAATTAAAAGGTTCTGTTTCCCCTGCCAGCAGGAGCTCACATCACCGCGAGCTCCAACGCGCCCCGTCCCCAACCAGGGAATATCTGCTCCCTCCAGGGCGGCAGCACCAGCAGCTCTTCCATCACCGGCACCGTCCCGCGGCAGCGTCTGCCAGCACCTTGCTGCGGCGGCCGTGGCAGAGCCGAGTGCCCGGCCCAGGGAGCGGGTCCCACAAGGATGTGACCTTTTGTAACCAGCCGAGAGCGTGTGGAAAAAGGAATTTTACACCATGTCCATTCTGAAGGAGGGGACGTACTCTTCCTCCTCCTCTCACTAATTAAGCAACTAAGTAGGAAGCTGAAAAAAGACCAGTGAATCACTGCCAGGAGCGCCTTGGAAAGAAAAAGGCTGGTTTTAGGCTTATCTAATGTCACATCAGCCATTTCCTAAGAAGGGAGCAAATTTAATTAAGAATACAGACTCACTGAAGGACAGCCAGGTTACATACAGCACATGCAACTCGGAACACAATGCCGAGAGGTCAGCAGCACATCTACAGAGAGCAAGGAATATAAACATCCCAGGCCTGGCTGCTAAAGGCTCGTTATTCAGCATCAAACGAATTCCTCCATGGCACTGCTGTCACCGGCACAGAGGAACCCTGGTCACCAGCCTCCAGCCGCAGCTCCAGAGCTACGTGCCCAGATCAAGCCCAAGTTCATCCCGCCGAGTTCAGGTCAATGGGCTCCCGCTACAAAAAGGAAATACTTAAATTTTACGCCCCCACAAACTCAGCCTGGACTCCGGCATCTTGTCTTACACTGAACATTACCTACCGTTGATGAGGGGTGTCAGCAGCGCGGCAGCTGAACCAGTGCCGAGTTCTCCTCCCAGGGCAGGACGTGCTGTTCAGCGCCGGCTGAGCACAGACGGCCGGAGCGCGCCGGGGAGCGGGCGCCGTGTGCTCGGCAGGTCCCGAGAACGACCACGCTGGGTCCGATCAAAGGTCGCTCCAGCGCAGCATCCCCCTCCTCTGCCCGCAACAAGCACCAAATGCTCGGGCAAAGAACGGGCAAGGCAAGCGCAATCCTTGCCCGGTACAGCCGTCCAGCTGCCCCAGTCAGCCGTTAAAGATTTACCGGGTCTTTGTAGCCAGCTCGTGGTTTCTGACAAGCTGGGTACTTCCTTATCGGCACCCAGAATCTAAAAAACTTAGTCATACCCTCTACCAGCCGCTGTTGCACGGAGCTTACCCCGCCACCTCGGCAGCGAACCCATTAGCTTTCAGCGGACCGCAGATGGCAAATGAAATCAAAGGTTGCCCCGAAGACAGGCAGTAAGGGCCCACACAGTCCGTAGCTCCGGCATGTGGAAAAAAAGCACCTGCGCTGCTGCTTCCCACTGGGGTGGGGGGTGGCTCGGCAGGGCCAGCCTCCCCCCGGCACGCGGCTGTGCTCATCTGGTGCAGTGAGGAAACGCGGCTGAAGGGCAAGAATCTGGTACACTGCTCTGTTTTGTTTCTGATGGAAAACTAGAGATAGACGAAAACACCCGGGCTGCTCTATAAATACATCTCATTTTAATTACTTCAAATTAGTTCCTTGGCATCCACCCCCACCCCGCTGCACAGCCTGCTTCACAGCAAGCACGTATTCCGCCATTGAGGGCTTCTACGGCACAGCAGCGACAGCAAGTTCCTTGTGCTCGCTCTCACCCTGCCTGGCAAAGCCGCGGGGGCTGCAGAGCCCGAGCACACGGCTGGCGGGAGGGAAGGAGGTGCCCTTTGAGGCCAAGCTTGACCAGGCAGCTGAAGAGACCACGCTGTGTCCTTCGCAGGAACGGGGATGAGCAGCAGCAGCCCAATTATTTCACTTCTGGGTGGTCCCTCTCAGAAGCGCCTAGAGCAGCTTTAGCCTCTCAAACACAATCAACAGGGAGAAAAGACAGACAGAGGACCTCTGAATATTTCTAACAAGTCACGTCTTTGGAAGGCTTCGCAGATTCTCCTTGCCCCAAGAAATCCCGAGTACGCAGCTGCTTGCGGTCACGGCTTGAAACCAGGCCAGGAGAGCGAACCTTCACAGCGAGAACTGTTTCAGCAGCCGGAGTGGAGGGGAGGGTGCTCCTATCAGAAGAACTTCACACCTCGGCCATCGTCCAGCGTGATAATTTCAGCCTTGTGCTCTTGCTGCAAGGCTTGCAGGGCACGGAGCAGCATGGTCTCATCCAAGCCGTGGAACTCTAGGGAAGGACAGAGATCCCCATCAACAGAAACGAAAAAAATAAATCACATCAGGAAACAGAGAGGCTTACAAAGTCCAGGGACCGGTGGCAGTGAGGCAGAGGGCTCTGAAGAGCACCTTTCAGACTCCAGCGCCACAACACTACGGCAAATCCAGAGTCACGGCTACACTGACAGACTCATCACTACGTTGCTGCATCAGGAACAAAGCCTGAAGGTCGACAGACAAGGGAATGAGTCACAGCAGTCTCAAAGGCAGCGCAGAAGCCAGGCATAAAACCAAAACACCCCGCACCTCACGCCAGATAAGAGCTGCGCACTAGGGAGGTTTGTGGGGTGGGGGAAGGTTTAAAATGCAAACAGTGATAACAAAGGGAGATGCTCACTCAAAGTGGTAAAAAAGCCTTCAGAGCAGCATTTGCCAGTGGCGGTTGGTGTGAGCTTGCATAAGCAACCTTAAAATATTTAATCTACAAAACCATGGTCTGACAATCAACCGTCTACACGCTCAAATCAGGCGAGCTCTGAAAACCTGCTCCGGAACATAACATATGACATTACCTTCGTTCTCTGTGTCATCTCCACTGGTCAGTTCATACAGCGTGAATACAGAGTTGGTCAAGCCGTTCTTCGACACCTGGAAACATAAAAGCAATACAGCAAATCTCACCTGTGTGATTTAACATCCTCAGCGTGATCTCTCGTACATTCCAGTGCAAGCGAAATGGAACGTAGACAGCACTTGATGAGCAAAAATACTCTGGAAATGCTCTGGGGCACTGGAGAGTCAAGAAATGACGACTGAGGAAACTAAGATGGTCGCTTTCCCTGACCCTCTGCTCTTTCTGCCCATGCGTTTCGCAACAAGGACTCTGCCATATGAAGGCAACGCAGCAACACTGCTCTGTCCTCACAGGGAACAGCCAGCTGCAGTGGGAGGGGACGACTGCGTCGGCTGCTCAAACTGCATCTTACAGCAAGTGAAAAGCTGTAACATCTCTACGCTTCTCTACAACAGAGAGAAACGGAAGAAGAAAGGTAAACGCAGTGAGGAAGCAAGAGAAAAATATTACAGCGGTCTTCTTCACAAAGCGCAGCCAATATCCCCTGTCCTCTCGGACACAGAAAGCCCGTTCAGGGACCAGGAGCTTCTGCATTCTCACCCACTGATAGATGAGCTTTCCCCATTCTTCTGGTCTCCTCCACATGATCAGAAAACTGGTTTTGTTCTTATCTAACCATTCCAGGTTCCCTAAAATCAACAGGGAGAAGGCATTTAATCAGAGCGCGAGTCTGCAGTAACAACCAAACCCGCCGATTTCAGGACGCGGGCTGGACATTGCGCCCACCGGCAGCTTCAGGTCCCCGCCTCTGCCCACCACGCGGCCGCTCGTGCCAACTTCATAAATACCGCTACATTTACAGAAATTCATTTCTCTTTGGAGCCCCCTCTTCCCCCCACAGCCTCACCCACCCCGGGGAGCCAGGGGCCCTGCCAAAGCAGTGGCACGGCCCACACCCGCTGGCCGGGCTACAGAGCCCCAGGAGCCGGCTACTGGCGCCGGGAGGGAGGCTGTCCAGCAGCTCACACCCTCCCTGCACCCCTAGCTACGGGGGCCGCGGGACAGATGAACGGACAGACGAAGGGCACCCACCGTTCTTGCGGAGCTCCTCCAACACCACCTGGATGGACTCCAGCGGGAGCTTCCCTGGGCGCGTGTTAAGGAGGCGGTGGCCGAACGGGACAGGGAGGGAGGGGACGGGAAGGCAGCGGGGCCGGGCCCCAAAGGATACGCTGCAGGCGGCGGTTGGTGAAGAGCGGGCTGTCCTGGGCCTCCCGCACCGTCATGGCGGGCAGCCGGTGCCGCTGGCTGTAGGCCAGCGCCAGCGCGCACCAGGCCGAGAGCTGCTTCTGCCGCGTCTCGCAGTTGGGCTGCAGCCTACGGGGGAAGGCGAGGCGGTAAGGCTCCGCTCAGCGGCCGCGCCGGGACCGGGCGGCTCCGCGGAGGGACCCGGCGGACCCAACTCGGCCTAACCTCAGCCCCGCGCGTCCCGTCCCGCACCACCCGCCCCGGCGCCGTCCCCTGCCCGCGCTCACGTGAAGAACGGCGGGAAGCTATACTGCCAGGGCCACGCGAAACTCATCGCCGCCACCGGAACCGCTGCCGCCGCCGTCTTCCGCCCCGCTTCCGGTCCGCTTCCGGCCCGCCCCATTCCGCTTCCGGCCCGCCCTCCGCCAGGCCACACACCCCTACGTAACCCCGCCCTCCGCCGAGCCACGCCCACACACCAAACCACTCCCACGCTAAACCACGCCCTCTATTAGCCCCGCCCGCCCACCACACTAAGCCACGCCCCCGCCGCGACGCCGTGTCGCCACCAAGCCACGCCCACCAACCAAGCCCCGCCCGCCTCGCTAAACCCCGCCCTCCGCTTCTTAGCCCCACCCACATCGCTAAGCCACGCCCCTCCCGCGGAGCCACACCCCCCCCCGCCCAGGTCCCCGCGGGGCGCGGAGCCGCAGCAGAAACAGCAGCACGTTTTGGGGGGAAAAAGCCTTTAATTCCCCATCCGTGGGGCTGAGCCGGGAAAAGGGGGCAGGACCCACAGGTCCGCCACTGCCCCGTGGTCTGGCCGCCCCGCCCCACTGCCTGCGACGGGCAGACCACCCAAGCGTGGATTGTTAGGGCTGAGCTTTGCCGTCCTTGCTGCGCCAGATGACCAAAGTGACCAGGAAAGGGATGAGGCAGATGGGGGCGATGATCATGGCCAGCAGGACGTCCTCGGGAGGGTCGAAGTAAACCTGGTGCTCCAGGGTGCAGTTGTGGAAGTAACGGTGGTGGCTCTGGAAGATGTACTGCTCCGCCAGGGCATTGGGGTAGCCGTAGCGCAGGTGGTCAGCCCAGTCCTCCAGGCAGGCCTGCAGCAAGCTGTAGGGCCTGGGGGAGAAAGATGCGGGGTGCTAGGAGGGCATGGGGATGGTGGACCCCCCGGGGGAGCCACCCCCGTGGCACAGCAGCACCCCTCCGGACAGCCCAGGGCTTGCTCTGCACCCAGCAGGAGCTGCTGGAGGTGGCCCTGGGTTCCTCAAGAGCTGGTGCCCGTTGGCACAGCCCGGGGGCTTTTCCCTGATCAAACACTTTCACTGTCTTGGGAGCTGCTCCGCTTGTATGTCCCTGGGGACGGAGGGAATGCCCCCATCAAAGGCTCCCCACACACGGCTTCCCCAAGTCGAGGATGTCCCCAGAGCCTGTCACAGCCCGCCCCTGCGTCCCTGCAGCACTGCCCGGGAGGGTTCTACATCCACCCCGTACCTGCTGATGACTTTCCACTCGCACAGCTCCGACGCCGTCACGTTCCTCATCAGGTCGACGAAGAACTCCCAGCACTTCTGCGTGATGTTGGTGTACGTCTCCTCTGCGGGGGACAGGCGCTGAGCGCAGGCTCCCTGCCAGACACCCAGCACCCAGCGCCCGGACCTGTGCCCAGGCCAGTGGGGGTGACACCGGTATGGTGGGGGGCTGGATCCCCCAGCAGCCCCGGGACAATGCCCAGCAGGAGGGCAGGCTGCTGCCGGCTGCCCCCACTATGCCCAGTGCCAGGGAGGGCTCCACAGCACAGCCTGGCTATTTTGGGGACAGACAGAGGACAAGCAGCCAGGGGAAAGCCGGGGGGGGGTCACACTGCAGCGCAGAGCTGGCCCTGGCCAGGGCACTGTCGGCACCGCGGCACTGCCCAGCTCTCGCTGAGTCCCAGCACTCACCCACGAGCTGGGCCGTCCAGTTGAACGCGGCCACGGGTGGGCTCGTCCTGGCGTCCTGGTTGAAGCCCTCCGGCTCGGCGCCCGCCTGGCAGAGCCCAGTCCCCAGGAGCGCTGCGGAGGGGAGGGGACAGGGTCAGAGGGGGACAGGCGCTGGTGGGGGAGCTGCCCCGGCGGAGGCTGGGGTCTGCAGGAGGGAAATGCTGCCAGGTGTCCCTCGGGGGCCTCTGGAGCCGGCGGCGAGGGTGTGGGGAACTGTCCTGGCCAGAGCCCGGTACGCTGGGGCCGGGGCATCCAGCCCCCCATATGGGCAGGGTGTGGGCAGGGGGCATCCAGGCTTCGGGCAGCTGCCCACGGGCTCGGAGGGGCTGCGTGGGGACCGTGGAGTGTGCCCCCCCACCTGCGGGGAGCCATCGCGGGGGCCACCCCATTGTCCCGGGTGGCTGCAGTGCAGCCGGACGGGGCCAGGGCAGGAAGAGGAAGCGCTGGCCGTGGCGCAGCACTGCCGGAGAGCCCCTCCGCCCGCCATCTGCCCACACCCAGCGCAGACCGCCGTGCACCGCCTCCACCCCTCTGGCCGCTTGCCCGCTGCCTGGCCCACCGGAGCCCCACGGCCCAAGAAAACCACCCCGTCCATATTCCACCCTTCGCTGAGGGTCCACGCCGTGGGGCAGCGATGCCGGTCGCGTGGTGAACCACCCCGCTGGGCCCTGCCTGGGCCGCTCCTGCGGAGCTCGGGCACGGCCGGGCTGGCACCATGGCTGCGGCAAGGGCAGCCTGCCCGGTCCCGCTCCCTGTCCCCGACGGCCCCGTCCAGCCCCTCTCTGTCCCAGCCCGGGGCTTCGCAGGGCTCCCCAGCCCTTCCCGTGGGCCATTTGCGGGAGGATGGGGGATGAGCGTGGTGGGGGACGCCCCGCAGCGCCCGGTGCCCGCCTGCCCCTGGCCACACGGGCGATGGCCGCCCCCGGTGCTGCCAGGCTGGCCCCATGGCGGGGTGGGCGGCGGGCCGGGCTGAGCCGGGACCCCGTCCCCGGGCCCCACGCGCAGGAGGGCGGCCGCGTGCGGGGTGGTGCGAGGCAAAGAGCCTCCCGCCGCCGGCAGCCGCGGCCCCGGGGCCGCCCCGCACTTACCCCAGAGCAGCAGGAGCCCTCGGGAGAGGCGGCCGGAGCCCGTCTGCGCGCGCCGTGCCATCCTGCCAAAGCCTGCCAGCTAATGACCGGGACAAGTATTTCAATGGAAATAACAGGAAGCAACTCCTTTCCTCTGACAGGGGCAGTTTGACTACAGGAGACGTGTGAAAAATGAGATTGCTCAGCGCTGCGCGAACGCGGCTCTCCCGGCGGGACCCCGCCGCGCGGTGCCGGCCCCCGCGGGCATCGCCCGGGCAGCTCGCGCCTCACCCGGCCGCCCGGAGGCTCCGCTCCCCGCGCAGCACGTCCAGTTTTACCAAACCGCTATTTGTTTACTTGTGTATTTCTCTTTAATCCTGTCTGGGCTGGGTTGTGAAATCCCTCGTCTCCTGCGTGGAGGGCAAGCAGCCCGGCAGCCGGGGGGAGTGGACGGGGAAGCGTAACGTCCCCGGACAGGCGCTGCCGCCCGGGCGTGGGGGCGGCGGGGGGACCCACGGCCGCGACACCCCGGGATCTGGCTCCCCGGGGCACCTGCCCCATGGCCGGTGTCGCAGGGGCAGCCCCACAGCCATGGAGGGAGGGCGGCAGCAGGAGCCGCAAGGCTGAGGCAGGGTGGCGGGGAGAGGGCAGAGACTTGGCCCAGGTTTCCGCTCCTCCATCCGACGCCTTCCTCCTGCACCGCCCAGCCTGGCGCCCGCCCGGCTCTGCCGGCGCCCCCCGCTCCTGGCGCCGTGTCCCCCCGCACAGCAGCACCACCGGGGACGACCCCAACCCCACAGCGTTCCCACCCGAGGACCGGGCTGAGGCCGGGTGAGCTCGTTTCACCTCTGGCCCAGGGCAGAGCGCCAGCCCAAAGCTTTCCCTTTAACAGCCGGCCCGTGGGACGCCGAGCGAGAGTCGGAGCGCGATGGAGCTCGGCTCGGGGGGACCCTCCCTGCTGCGGAAAGTTGATCTCGCCGGGCTTCAGCATCCTGGCAGAGCCACCCGACGCTCCCTGGGACGGGCAGCCACCACTCCAGGGCACACGGCAGGACCTTTCACGGGCCAGTGGCCACATCTGGAAGCCATCAGGCCCCGGCGCTCTAGTGGCCACAGGGTGGGAGCCCCCTGGTCCTGCTCTTTGTTGAAGCCTCCGGCCGGGCGGCGGGAGCCTCTGCCAGGGAGACACCCAGTGATCTCAGCGCAGCCTCCCGGCGTCCGGAAGGATGGGATGGGATGGGCAGGGATGGGACAGTGGCTGCCAGCCAAGGCCTGAGGCTCCCCCCTCCCCAGCCTGGCATCCCTGGCACTCTCTGCCAGCCCCCACCTCGGGGTGCCGAAGAAGGGGCTTGGCCCCGGTAGGGTCGGGACCACCCACCCGGGACCCTTCTCCTGATGCTCCCCCTCCCAGGGCAGATGCGGGGGTCCAGAGCCCCGGGCCCAGCCTCCCCCCGTGCCACAGGACCCACTCCATCCCCAGGGACACCCAGACCCCCGTCCCTGCTCTGCCCTGTCCCCTCACCCTCGTCCCGCTCATCAGTTCCCAGGGCTGGGAGGGACGGGGGCTGCTGCGGGCCCCTCGCCGGCGCGGGGGCAGGCAGGGGCTGGGCAGCTGCCCGATGGTGTTTGAGCCCCTCTCCGGGTTCTGCTGAGCGTGAGGGCGGCTGCGAGGGGCACGAGGCAGCTGAGCCCCACAGCCGCAGCCACGGCCATGCCGGGGGGCAGCCTGTCCAGCCCAGGGGGCCCGGTGCCCGTGCAGTTGGTGAAGTATTCGGCATGGACCTGCAGGAAGAAGGTGTCGAGGACGGCGCCGGGCCAGGGGCAGGAGAGCAGCTGGGCCAGCAGCTGGGTGCAGCTGGAGAGCTCGCTGTAGGTGCTGTGGGGACGTGGCATCAGGCCACCCCACTGGGACGGTGACACATCCACAGCAGCAGCCCCACTCTGAGCGTGCGTTCGGCACCGCCGGGGTGACACCGACCCACCTGCTGATCTGGTCCCAGCGGCAGCGGCTGCCCTCGGGGGTGGCCATGAGGGTGGCGTGGAAGGGGGCCCAGCAGTAGAGGGAGATCCAGTCCTGGTAGGTGTCCTGGCAGCGGGCTGCCCCCCCCAGCACCTCCGGCGGTCCTGCAGAGCACCGGCCAGACCCTGGGATCCTACCCAACCCCCAGCTCTCTCCTGAGCCCAGGTTCGGGGGGGGCTGTTTGGGGACACCCCCGGGGAAAACTCCCAGCTCTGCCCAGCGAGGGCTGGGTGCCCCATTGGCCATGCGGGAGCTCAACACATGGCCCTGGGGGTCCCACGCTGGGGCTGCCAGGGCCCCACGGGACCCCAAAACGGGACCTGGGCTCTTGTCATCCCCTGCACAGATCGCACGGGGCTGTGGGGAGGACAGGCAGGGTGGCAGGAGGGCAGCTCCACTCACCGTCCTCGTCCAGGTACAAGTAGAGACCTGGAAGGACAGATGGTGCCATCGGCGTTGGCGGGACCCATGGGACCATGCAAGGGCCAGGCCCCGTCCCCCAGGGGAGCGGACACCGCCTCTGCCAGCGGCAGCACCCAGGCAGAGCTGTGCTGGGACAATGGCACCAAGGTCTTACCTTCGTCCTCAAGGTCCCCGTACTCGGTGTCCCCGCACCCTGCAGCAAGGAGACACGGGGTGCCAGGGCTGCACCGCCAGTGCCAGCCTCGGAGCCCAGCCAGCTTTGGGGCAAGGACCGGGGTGGTCCCAACACACCAGGGACCCCTCCTGCTCCCAGCGTGAGCTGAGCACAGCAGAGGGGACCGGGCCGAGGGGAGGGAAGAGCAGCAGGAGGGCTGCGGGGGCAGCAACTGGGGCAGAGCCGTTTCTGAGCCAACCCCGACCCCGGGGGCAAACCCTGCCTGGAGCATCCCCCGAGGGGAGGCCGGGAGGAACCGGGGGGAGCTGCCGCCCAGCACGGACGCGTTGGGACGGAGGGGAGAAACGGACCGGGGACCCCGCGGGGGCTCGCTGTCCCTCCAGACCCCACACCCTCCAGACCCCACACCTCCGTGCACACCCAGCCGCCACCCCCAGGATCGCCCCCCGGGTGGTGGGGGGGTGAGGGTCCGTGCTGCCCTTACCCCGCTGGAGCAGAGGCAGGAGCAGGCAACAGAAGAGCTGCACCCCGCGGAACATCCTCCCGGCACCTCTACTGCCGGGCTGGGGGCTGCGCCCGGGGATTTATCCCGCTCCCGGTCCGCCCCCCCCCGCCACCTCCCGAACCAATGCCCGGGAAGGTCCGGGTGGCGGAGATGGGGACACACCGGGCTGACTCAGCGAAGCTTCCAAGGCGTCAGATGCGGGATGCGGGATGGGGGGCGGGCACGGGCCGGCCCCGCTTGTGTGCCCCCCGCGGTGTCCCGGATCTCCCGGGAGCGCGGAGCCCCCAACTCCCGTCCGGGGGGGGGAAACCGGAGGGGAAGGACGGGGCAGGACCGGTGCTGCTTCCTTCCCGGCCCCGCCCCGGCGAGGGGGGTCCTGCGCGACCCCGGCCCGACCGGTCCCGGTCGGGCCGGGGTCGCGCAGGACCCCCCCCGCCGGGGCGGGGCCGGGGCCACACCGCGAAGGGGGCGCGGCCACAGCGCAGAGGGGGGCGTGGTCTGATTTGGCCCCGCCCCACAGCGCGTAGGCGGGTACACGAGGGGGCGTGGCCTCTGCGCGCAGTGGGCGTGGCCTGGCTTGGGGACCGCCCCACAGCGCGGAGGCGGATACGGGAGGGGGCGTGGCCGCGGGGCCTCGGGGGCGGGGCCTCAGCGGGGCGTGGCGCGGCTGCGCAGGGGCGAGCGGCCTGGGCCCCCCCCCGTCCCCCCGTCCCCCCCGCCCAGGCGCGATGGCCGAGGAGTAAGTGCGGGATCGAGGAGGCGGGGGGGGGGAGAATCACCGCGGGGGGGCCCCGTGGAACCGGGGAGGGTCCGGGAGGGGAGGGAGCGGCCGCCGGGCGCCTTTCCGGGTGGGGGGGGCCGGCGCTGGGGTGCCCCGTTGCCAACCCGGCGGCGGCGGCGGTGGGGGGGGGCGGTGCGGGAGCCAACGTACCCCCCGGCGGCGTGTGGCGGGGGACACGGTGACCCCCCCCCCGCCCCTCGGGGTTTCTGGGGGTCCGTGTCGCTGCCCACAAGGGGGTGGTGGGGGCTGGGGGGGCCAGGAACCCGGCCAACCTCCCCCCCCGGGTTTGTCAGGGCGCTTTGAGCCGTGGTTGTTCCGTAAATAGAGGAGATTTACGCAGTTATTTTTTCCCCCCAGTTAAAGTCTGCGACGCGTTTAAAATCCGCAGGGGTTGTTTTTCCTAATAGCGCTTGTTTACAGCGCGGAGCTCTCCCGTCACTCGGTATTTGTCCTTTCTGCGCTTTTATAGCAAAATGGAAATCGCCGCTCCTCCCACGTCGAAGTGCATTATCTACTGGAAAAGAAAAGTCAAGTCGGAATACATGCGTCTCCGGCAGCTGAAGAGGTTCCAGGCGAACATGGGCGCGAAGGTGAGGACGTGGTGGTCGCGGGAGCAGGACCGGCGTCTCCCGAGGGCTTCGCTCGAGCCGCGATCGATCGGGTGGGCCCCGGGAATCGATAAGCGGAGTTTTAGCTGCACGCGGGATGAACAGATCTGGAGCGCAAGCCTTGCGAGGAGCGGCTGAGGGAGCTGGGGGTGTTCAGCCTGGAGAAGAGGAGGCCGAGGGGAGACCTTCTCGCTCTCTACAACCCCCTGAGAGGAGGGTGTAGCCAGGGGGGGTGCGGGCTCTTCTCCCAAGGAACAGGCGATGGGACAAGAGGAAACGGCCTCAAGTTGCACCAGGGGAGGTTTAGGATGGATATTAGGAACAATTTTTACACTGAAAGGGTCATCAAGCATCGGAACAGGCTGCCCAGGGAAGGGGTTGAGGCACCATCCCTGGGGGTATTTAAAAGCCGGGCAGACGCGGCGCTTAGAGATACGGTTTAGTGATGGTTTTTGTCAGTGTCAGGTTGGTGGTTGGAGTTGATGGTCTGAAAGGTCGTTCCAACCCGGGCGATTCTGTGATTCGATGAGTTGGAAGGGATCCTGCCTCTCCCCGGCTCCATCCTTAGCCCCGAGCCGTGGCAGCATCCGGGGGCCGATTCGTGCAGAGCCGCGGCAGGAGGCTCATTCCGCTCGTTCCGTGCGGTGTCTCCCCCACTAGAGCCCCCGCCACGCTTGCGGGTCCCCGGACACTCCGACGCTGCTCTCCTGGGCCGGCAGGATTTGGGAGAGGGTGGCTGGGATCAGGAGCTGTCAAAAGTCACCGGCCGTCGGGTCGATTTTCAGCACGGTTTTGTACCAGTGCTGAGTTCAATTAGGATTCCTTCTAACGAGTATCATCGATTTGGAATGCTCTGCCTCGCATGCGTTTTGATACTTGAAACAAAATCTCCGGAGGGGTTTTTTTAGTGTTCTCAACGTGGTTTCTTCAATTTTGAGTGCCGCTTTCTCTCGTTTCAGGCTCTCTTTGTGGCCAACTTTGCGAAGGTGCATGAAAAGACCCAAATCCTGAACGAAGACTGGAAGAAGCTCCGAGTTCAGCCGGTGCAGCTGATGAAGCCGGTCAGCGGGCACCCCTTCCTCAAGCAGGTCTGGAGGGGAGAGGGCACGGCGGCAGCAAGTGTGGGCTGGAACTGGCTTCGCAGGGGGCTGCGAGGGGCCGGTTTTTGTGTGTGCTGTCCTGTGTCAGTGCCAGGCCGTGCCTCGCACCCTGCTGGGATGCAGAAATGGGGGGGGGGGGAACACCCCAAAGGCTTTTCCTATGCAGGAGCCCCAAAAAGTGATCACAAGGCTTCACCACATGTGTCCTGGAGGGCGGTTTCCTCACTGCCCCTCTTGTTAACTCTTTTCCAGTGTACTGTTGAGAGCATTTTCCCAGGATTTCCGAGCCAGACGCTGTACATGAGGACCCTAAACACAGTGGCGCTGGTGCCCATCATGTACTCCTGGTCCCCTCTTCAGCAGAATTTCATGGTACGTCGGAAGGTCTTGCTGCGATTGGTGTGTGGTGGTTACGTGGTCGTGGGGTGATTACGCCTTCCTCAACCCGCTTGTTTTGAGCAATATCTGCTCGAGAGATGACGGAAAGTGTTGTTTTAGTTGCTTGTTTTGTTGAATCCCGTGAAACAGCCGTGTATCCACGCTGTCTCACCCACCTACTCTCTCCTCTACACCTGGCCCCTTGATAGGGCCACCATTACTTCACAGGATTCAAGGTGTAAATGTTTTTCTGGGGGGCATTTTTGGTTTTTGGTTTGTTTTTTTTTTTTCTTAAGGCTTTTCTTCCCTTTTAAATGCAGGGTTTTAATTCTTAGGCGGGTCCTTTCCTTTGTGACTGGATTACGCTGCTGGTCTTGTTGTAAAGATGCTACCGAGGGTTGGTTCCTCCATCGTGGTAGTGCGGGGAGCGATTTAAACGCAGGTTTTGGCGTGCCGCGGTGAAGATTATTTGTCAGACGAGCCGGTGGTGTGTGGCTGGCCTGGCTCTTTGCCTGGCGCGAGGTGTGGATGTGTTTCCCGCACCTGCAGGGCTCTCCGCAGCCTCCCGCAGCAGCCTGGGGAGCAGCGTGACACCAGCCCTCGGCCGGTGGTGCCATGGCAATGAAGGTCCAATGTCCTCGCTCCTGCGGCTAACGCGAGAACGCTCCTCACTTTGGCTGTGTTCCTGCGGGGAGCGAGTTACCGGTTTGCCTCTCGCTGTTCCAGTTTCTGCTCTGCCTCGAACACAATCTCTCCGACGCGTTTTTGGCTGTTTATTATTCTTGGCGATGTGCGTGTTCCTGAGTTTCTGTAAGCCTCGGAGGCACAGCTCTTCTTTTTTTTTTTTTTTTTTTTTTTTAAAGCCAGTTGCGCTTTCAGGGGTCAGAGCTGTGCTGCTGGCCTGGGATAACAGGGAGATGTCAGTGGTGGGACGTCGGAAGCTGCAGGCCGGGGGGGCAGCGGTGCCATCCGCGGGGGCGGAGAGAGCGGAGCAGCCCCAGAGACGCAGCGGGGCTGGGGATCGGGGCGCCCTGGTTTTCGGAGTTGTATCTGGTCTCTTTTCAGGTGGAGGATGAAACTGTTCTGTGCAATATCCCTTACATGGGGGACGAGGTGAAGGAAGAAGACGAAACTTTCATCGAAGAGCTTATTAATAACTATGACGGGAAAGTTCACGGAGAGGAAGGTAAGCCGGGAGCAGCCAGCGCTGCCCGCTCAGTCTCTCGCAAACAACTTCTCAAAGTAGTTAAGAAGTCAAAAGGTGGCAGCAGTAACCAGCTGTTCCGTGGGAGCTCTTAGAGCAGAACATCAGGAACATTCCTTCTGCTCTGGTTTGCAAGGACATGGTCCTGCTTTTTGATACCCCGCTCTGTTCTGGGCCGGGGGGAGCTCGGGAACTCTTGTTCACGGGGCTCTGGGGTGCTGGAACACCTGCTAGAGGTCAGGAGGAGCTCGGCAAACTCGTTTCGCTTGTGACCTTCAGCTAAGGCTTTAATCAGCCTTTTCATTTCTGAAAAGGCAGCACCTTTCCCTACAGCGCTGCCTTCCCCATCGTAAAACTCTGCCGGGAGGGGAGGAAGGCCGGGGAAACTGTCTGGAATGGCCTGTCCTGGGATTGCTAAAAATGTAACGCCACTCTTGTGGCTCTCTAGCGTTAAAATCCCACCTATCCCTACAAAACTGAGAGGGGGATTCTGGTTGCTGACGACGTCGTGTGGGTGGCTTGTGGTTTACCACCATGAGGAGCGCGCAAGACGATGGCACTCCCACAAACGGGCTGACATCTCTCTGTGTTTTCAGAAATGATTTCGGGATCGGTCCTCATCAGCGATGCCGTGTTCCTGGAGCTCGTGAATGCCCTGAATCAGTACTCGGACGAGGAAGAGGAAGGACACAATGATTCTGAGGTTAAACAGGAGGATGGGAAAGAGGAGCTGCCGGTCACAAGGAAAAGAAAGCGAATTGCGGTGGAAGGTGGGTTTGGCCGCAGGAACTGGGGTTACGTTGGTCACGTTTCCATCCTGCCCTACCTGAGCAGCTGCCCCACGGCTCTCCTGCCACCGCTCCTGGTCACTGATGTGTCACCGAGGTGGTGACCCGCTGGGCGAGCTGTGGTGACTGGCTGGGCGAGCTCTGGTACGGCAACGGAAAGCAGAAGGGACGTGGGTTGTTCTCGCTGTCCCTTGTGGACAGAGGAAGAAGTCACCGGCATAAAGTGTCGGGAGGAAGAATTCAGATGAGTCATGTGGAAAACCATTTCATGGTCAGATGAGCAAAGCGGCGGGGTGTTATCCGGGGAGGCTGCGGGATCTCTGCTCTCGGAGGTCTCCAAGCGCCGGTCTGGCAAGCGCCTGTCAGTAGGTTTGTAGGTAGATCTGACCCTGCTGTAGGCCAGGGAGGCGGACCTTTTCGAATCCCTTCCAGACCCATTTTCCATGTATTCGTGTCCCTCTTCCCTCTCCTGTGCCACCCGGAGTTCTTGTTGCTCTGGTTTGTGGGAATTCTGTGTGTCCTGCGTGACCTTAGGAGTGCTGACTGGCAGTTTCCATCTTCGTCTTTGGTTTGTAGCGATACGGGTAGCACAAATACCAGGACCAGAAAAGCGTTGTCTGCAAATCCTCTCTTGGTAAAAATAAATAGTAATAGTCCTGAAGGAACTGTTAGTACTTCCAGAAAGACATTAGGTTACTCTGGAAGTTGCAGTGTCCTGCATCTGGAAATGCTTTTTAGCCTGGTTGCAGGATAAAAGGTTTATCCGTTGTATGTGGGATTATATTTCTGTCTCTTAGAATATGGTCTTGAACAGCGAGTGGAATCGGTCTCTGTAGAGGAAGGAAAGACACGTTCACCTCCATCTTAACGGAGGAATTGTCTCTCTTCTTTTCCTTAGGTAACAAGAAGTGTTCGAAGAAGCGGTTTCCAAATGACATGATATTCACTGCTATTTCTTCCATGTTTCCTGAATACGGCTTCCCAGATGACATGAAAGAGAGGTAGAAGATCTCCGCTTGTCTCTTACCTTTCATAGAGTCACAGAATGGGTTGGGTTGGAAGGGACCTCTAAAGGCCACCTAGTCCAACGCCCTGCAGTGAGCAGGGACATCTGTAACTGGATCAGGTCGCTCAGAGCCTCATCCAGCCTGGCCTTGAATGTCTCCAGGGATGGGGCCTCCACCCCCTCTCTGGGCAACCTGGGCCAGTGTCTCACCACCCTCAGTGGAAAGAACTTCTTCCTCATGGCTCATCTAAACCCGCCCTGCTCTAGTTTATAACCGTTGCCCCTCGTCCTATCGCTACGTGCCCTTGCAAACAATTTTTTGCGTAGCAACAATTGCCGTCTGTATGTCAGGAGGCAGCAGTGCGCTCTCACCAGAAGGGAGAGCTCAGTTGGCTGCAGGCACCATCAGCAGAGCGATTTTTGAGCATTAGAAACTTGAGTTTGGCCTCAGGCTACCCGGGCCGGAGTCCTGCTGGCCCAGATAGTAACGTAGTCGTGTAAAATGTCCCAGATTAGAAAAAGCAGGCACATCTGCGGGTGTTTGTGTTTGTCAAATAGGTACCGGGAGCTGACGGAAGTGTCGGACCCCAACGTGCTGCCGCCGCAGTGCACCCCCAACATCGACGGGCCCTGCGCCAAGTCGGTGCAGCGGGAGCAGTCCCTGCACTCCTTCCACACCCTCTTCTGCCGCCGATGCTTCAAATACGACTGTTTTCTGCATCGTAAGTGCAGTCTCGGCCGGACGCTTCCCTAGAGCCCTTTTTTTTCCTCCTCATTTTTCCTCAGTGCTTCATTCTCTGTCCGCCTTGCTTAGTGTCTGTGCCGCAGTTTTTACCGGGCGGTGCCCGCCCGGAGTTTCCGTGCGGCCTCGGGAGCTGACGGGTGCTCAGAAGCCTTTTTGTAAAGACGGCTCCGCTCAAAACGGATGGTAAAACCCGACCTGCGTGGCCGTCCCCTCTCTCACCATTGCTCAGCACGCCGCGTTCGAGCCTCCTGGCAGCATCTGCCAGAAGCACAGCCACGAATAGACTTTACTCTTGCTTTGCAGAAGCTCGTCAGGGAAAGGCTTGAATGTTTCGCTTCCAAAGTCTGGACATGCCCCTGTGTTTTGTTGCCTCACTGGAACTTACAGCTTCACCTTAGTCATGTTCCTGCGGTTTGTCCTGCCAGAGCCTTTTGGATACCGAGTAGCTGTTGGACCTGCTGTTTCCCAGGTCTGAGGGCTTCTTTGGAAAGTCACAGGACTCCTTCCAGTGAATTATTTATTAAAAGATATAACATTAAGATCATGTGGTCTTTTTTCTTTCAGTCCGAAAGCGGATCTTTTTCCTATGGCCTCTCCTTCCCCAGCGTGTCCCGGTGCTGCTGGGTCCCGTCGCGGGTCGGAGCGGGGCTGGCCGGGATCTCCTGCCCCTGCTGGGGCTCCGACCGCCTGCCCCTGTCCCCTGCAGCGCCGGGGGGAGACCCTCGGAGGATGCTAATAGTAAAAATAACTATTATTTTTTCAGCTTTTCATGCTACTCCTAATGTGTACAAACGAAAGAATAGAGAGACCAAGATCGAGCCAGATCCTTGCGGCGCAGACTGTTTCCTCTGGCTGGTAGGTTTCTGCATCGCTGCTTTTGAAACCCCGAGAGAAGTGACCCGGCCAAATCCCGCTCTGCAGAACCCTGCGGGTCCTTTTCACAACTTGTGGTGGTATTTCAGGATTAGTTCCGATCCTCACTGGATGCAGGGGGAGCGTGAATCCAAAGACAGACCTTACCAGGTTTTAGCAAATCGCTAACGAAGACTAATTTCATAGCTAGCAGATGGGAAGTTGTGGCGACGAGCGATTTCTTGTGACCTCGGTGCAGTGTTTGAAAAATGAAGCCCGGGTTCAAATTGCTGAGGAAGGAACCTAGCGGGTGGGGAGAAGGCTTGAAATATTTTTAAATGGTCTTTTCAGAAATGTATCCTCGCTGTGTGGCCGGGGACGGAGCTGCGGGTGGGGAGAGAGGGTGCTTGGTGGGGTCGGAGCTGGTCGGCTGCTGCAACACGGGGTGTGCGGGGGAGCTGCAGGGCTAGGGCTAGGGCAAGGGAGAAATTCATTGTCAGGGCAAGGGGACCAGAGCGGAGAGGCCAGGGAGCCTCTCCCGACCAGGCAGCGGTGCAGAGGGAAGCAAAGCCGGCAGGGCCTTGGCACTTGTTGAAGTGACTGTGAAGAAGGTCTTCCACCTTCTCTGGGTGGTGGCAGGGCTTGTCCCGGGGTCTGTGGAGAAGCCGTTCTGTGTTCCCTGGTCATCTGCCACCCGCCTTGTCTTCTGCTCTGGTTGCAGGAAGGAGCCAAGGAGTTCGCTGCGCTGCACAACCCCAGGTCCAAGTGCTCGGGCCGGCGCCGCCGCAGGCACCACATGGTGGGCGCTTCTTGCTCAAACGCCCCGGCCTCCTCCGCCGTCGCCGAGACCAGGGAGGGCGACAGCGACCGAGACACGGGCAACGAGTGGGCTTCCAGCTCCTCGGGTACGATGCCAGCCCGGCCCCCCTCTCCTCCGTGAGCAGTAAGGACGGCGGCACCGCGCAGCTGGGGCTCTCCGTGGCTCCCCGCGGCGGAGCTCGGAGCAGGCAAACGGAGTCAGGGTTTCCAGCTGGGCTTAAACAAACACGCGGGACGCCGTATCCTGCCCTCCCTGCTGCGAGAGAGACCTTTGCTGGGACCTGCAAAGCCATGAGCCCCCAGCTTCAAGCACCTTGCCCGGCTGTGCCGAGGACGGTGTCCCCGGCCGGCAATGCCCGTCGGCCACCCGTCCCCAGCACGGCACAGAGCAGTGGATGGGGCAGGGAGGCCTGTCCGTGGACCTGCCAGGGGCAAGCACTTCCTTGGGGCCGCAGATGAGCACCGAGCTGCTCCTGCCATGCTGGGGGACGTGGCGGTGGCTGGGGCAGAATGAGGTCCCAGGGGACAGAGCGGTCCCATACGTCTGGGTCCCCTCTCAGGTGCGAGAGGGGAGGGCAGCTTCCTCGTCCTCGGGCCTCACTGATGCTGCTGCCCTGGTCAGGGATCTCTGTCCTGGGCCATCCCTGGTGGGGGGAAGGTGTCATGGTGGCTCTGGTGCTGTGAGGGACCAGTGCCACCATCCCAGCTGGTGTGGGACTGCCATGAGGTGCAGGGACGGTCGAGGCAGCGTGTCCCGGGGGCCACTGCCCTCGGCAGCCGCAGCAGCGAGGGTGCGCTGCCATGTTGTGCTCGGCCCGACGTCCGCCTTTTCCCCCCCGCCAGAGGCCAACTCCCGCTGCCAGACCCCCACCAAGCAGAAGCTGAGCCCGGCCTCCTCCCAGCTCTTCGCCGTGGAGACGCCGCAGGAGCCCGTCGAGTGGACGGGAGCCGAGGAGTCGCTCTTCCGCGTCTTCCACGGGACGTACTTCAACAACTTCTGCTCCATTGCCAGGCTGCTGGGGACGAAGACCTGCAAGCAGGTGGGTGCCGGGAGCGGGCGGGAGCGAAGGGAGGCCTCGGAAGCGGCTTGCCGGTTGTTTTTCCTTCTCTGCCACACACCGCCTGGAGGAATGTGTCGCATCAACGCTCTGCGCAGTTCGATGTTGTTATTTTGCAGCCCCGCGTGTGCCCGGTGCTGTTGGCTCTCTCCGGAGAGCCCTGTCTGAGCCGGGCGCTGTTGTTTCCCAGGCACGAGGGACAATGGCACCCGCGGTCCGTGAAATGGGGCAGAACTGCCCGCGTACTGCTCCTGGGACCCCCCTGTGTGTGTTTACTTGTGCTCCCTGTTCATGCTTTAGATAAAAACAACTTGAGCACGCTGAACTTTATTCTTTTTCGCTTCTGTTCTTTCATAGGTCTTTCAGTTTGCAGTGAAAGAATCACTTATAACAAAACTGCCAACGAACGAATTGATGAATCCATCCCAGAAGAAGAAAAGGAAGCACAGGCAAGTGTTGGACAAGCTTGTTTTGTTCTTAAAACGCAACCAGATCCACCGCTTTTTGTGCCAGCACATTCCTGGTAATCCCCATCTGGCTCCCATCTGCGCGCACGTCCCGCTGTCGCGGGGGGCTGCCCGTGCTGCCGGCCGGCTGCTGCCCCCGGCCTCCCCCCGCGCTGCTGCCACGGCTGGGGGCTCCGCGGCCCCAGCTCAGCCCGAGGGGAGGGTGGCAGGGCGCTGCAGGGCCGTACCGCCATCCTGACAGCAGCCGTGGCCTCAGCTCCCCGGCGTACAACCTGCTCTGGTGTGCTGATCCCGGTGTGTCCCGTATTATTCTGGCACTAGCGTTTCCCTTAAATAACAAATGCTATAGCTGTGTCGTTTCTCATCTTCCTCCGCTTCGCGGCCGGCTGGTGGTTATTAATGCATGAAGCAGCCAGACGGCCTCGCTGGAGTCTCCGTCTGGCCGCCGGTGCCGAAGAAGCCATGGCCGGCTCTCCCCGCCAGCATCCCGTGCGTCCCCTCAGACCCTCTCTGCTTCTCTTCCAGGCTCTGGGCCGCGCACTGCAGGAAAATCCAGCTGAAGAAAGGTAGCGTTTGCTGAGGCTGCGTGGCGCCGGGTTTGCGTGGCCGCCCGCCCGCCCGCGGGACGGAGTTCTCGCCGCCGCTGAGGCGTACGGTGCGGGCGGCCTCCAGCCAGAGGGCAGGCTGGGGTTTGGCGTGCAGCCCCGCTGTAGGACGGGGCCGATGGGGGCAGAGCAGGCACGTCCGTGGGTCGGTAACCGCAGCCGTGGGTCTGCGGGAGCTGCGCGATGGGAGTTGCGGGGCTCCCTGCCCTCTGCAGGCAAACGGGGAGCTGGCACCGTCCCTGCTCCAGAGGCCCTGGCCCTGCTGCTTTTAAACGTTTCTGCAGCGTGCAGCTTCTAATCCGGGCGTTTCTCCTCTTGTTCTAGATAATTCGCCTACCCAGGTGTACAACTACCAGCCCTGCGACCACCCCGAGCATCCCTGTGACAGCTCCTGCCCCTGCATCATGACTCAGAATTTCTGCGAGAAGTTCTGCCAGTGCAACCCTGACTGTAAGGAGAAACCTGGGGCTGGGGGGCGGGAGAGCGGCCAGGTCTCCTGGCACAGACCGGCGGGAGGGGGCACAGCTGGGGCTTGCCGGAGGCTTGCTTTATTCCGGCGTTCGCTGCTCTGTCCGTCTGCGGCAGTTTGAATAGCAGCCCTGCTGAAGGCCGAAGGGAAGCTGTTCTGCGCTGCCCCGCGACTCTCGGCAGCTGAGATACATGCTCTTGTTAGGGAACGCTCATCCGCGCGTCTCCCTCCGGCATCAACGACCGCAGGTGGTGCTGCTGGTTCCCTGGGAGCGGGGTTTGTGGCCAGCAGTTGGGGTGGGAGTTGGGTTGCTGCTCTGCCGGGGTTATTTTTCCTCTCTGGGCTTCCATTCCCAGCTCTGCAATGGAGGTAACCCCACTTGCCCACATCAGTGGGGCTTCTGAGGGTGGATTCGTTCAGGGTCACAGCACGGCTTGTGGCTGGGAGGACTACAGAGAGACAGGGAGCCAGCTCAGGCTCCAACATTCTCTGTACTGATCTGTTACGCTTACGTTATCCCACTTGTTTATTTTCAAATTGCACAAAATGAGTCCTAAGAGGCAGATCTCCAGCCACCCAGGTGGGAATCAGAGAATCACAGAATGGTTCGGGTTGGAAGGGACCTTAAAGATCATCTAGTCCCAACCCCCCTGCCCTGGGCAGGGACACCTCCCACCAGCCCAGGCTGCTCCAAGCCTCATCCAGCCCGGCCTTGGACACCTCCAGGGATGGGGCAGCCACAGCCTCCCTGGGAAGGACCCTGTGCATGGTCCGTGCTCTCTGGGTGTGAGCGCTGCTCAAAGCCCCCGGGCACCCAGAGCGTTTCTGGGATTTGCGTCCAGCTCCCGGTTGCCCGGGCTGCCTCTCCTTCACCGCGTCTCCTTGTGTCCTTAGTGAGCGCCGTCCTGGTGACTTTTGAGGGCAGGAAGGTCTGGGGGCTCCTGTCTCTGCTGAAAAACCTCCTGGTGTGAAACCCCTGGTCTGTGTCGCTGCAGGTCAGAACCGCTTCCCAGGCTGCCGCTGCAAAACCCAGTGCAACACCAAGCAGTGCCCGTGCTACCTGGCCGTGCGGGAGTGCGATCCGGACCTCTGCCTGACCTGCGGGGCTTCCGAGCACTGGGACTGCAAGGTGGTCTCCTGCAAGAACTGCAGCATCCAGCGAGGTCTCAAAAAGGTACCGCCAGCAGCGTGGCTCCAGACCCCCGCCTCAGGGTGGAGGGGATAAACAGCGAGAGGGTGAGCGAGCCGCCCGCAGCTCTCGGGTGAGGAGGTCTGGAGGAGAAGCTGCTCTGCCCCAGGCTTCTGCGGCACTTCATCCGGAGTATGGATTGTGGGTGTGGAAAGCAGGAGACGGGAGTTACGTGAGGAAGGGAGTGTAAAAATGACTGCAGGGAAAGGTTAGGTCTTGAATTCTGCTGGTCAGGGCAGGACTGCCTGTGAAAAAGGCCAAAATTCAGAAAAAGGTGCACATCGGTGGGTGTTGAGTATGTGCAGCTCCAGCCTAATGGTGCTGCGACCTGTAACGGTGCTACAGCTCCGCAGGGAGCTGTGTGTCACCTTAAACCAGGGGATGCTGGATGCACACTGGCTCCCCTTTGCTCCTCGGAGTTACTCGACCCCGAGACGTTGGGACTCGGAGCATGGCAGCCAGCAGAGCGCGGCCGTTCCTGGGCACTGCCCTAACCCCGGCGTGTGCCGCTGCGCCGGGAGGTGGAGACCTCTTCTCTGCTGCTTTCTGGCATGCCCGATGCTCAGGGGTGATCTCTGCGTGCTGGGGGTGGTGGGCCTGCCGACCGCAACCGTTTCCTCTTCACCTTGGCCTCCAGCATTTGCTACTGGCACCGTCGGATGTCGCCGGCTGGGGGACTTTCATCAAGGAGTCTGTGCAGAAGAATGAGTTCATCTCCGAGTACTGCGGCGAGGTCAGTGCTGCTGCCCACGCTGGGGCTGCTGGCCGGTTGTGTTCAGTGGCCGCTGGTCCGGCGGGTCAGCGTGCCTTCCCCAGCCCGGCCGTGGCCATGGCTCGCTCTGACTGGGTCTAGAGATTGAATCTTGCACCATTTTGGGACCCATCTCAGTGCCCCTCAGCCCCCACACCGCAAAGGAGCGTGTTGTGGAAGGGGTTAGCCCCGCTCCTGTCTCTGCCCCTCCTGGGGAGCCCTGGGGACCTCCTGCCGTGGGTGGGGGGGTGTTTCCAGGAGGAAGGGGAGCACCGCTCCTCGCAGGGATCCTCGCGGTGCCCTCAGGTGCTGAGTCTCTCGGGGCCATTCTCCTTCTCCAGCTCATTTCACAGGACGAAGCTGACCGGCGAGGCAAGGTCTACGACAAGTACATGTCCAGCTTCCTCTTCAACCTCAACAACGGTAACTCGCCTGCAGCTTCGAGGGCTGGAGGAAACTTGGGCTTCCTGGCAGGGGGCTGGTGGCCGGGCGGGCAGTCTCAGCCCGTCTGTTGCCAGAGCGGCATGCCTGTCTTTACACCACAGTTTTCTTCTTTTTTTTTTTTTTTTTTCTTTCTTAACAGATTTTGTCGTCGACGCCACCCGCAAAGGAAATAAAATCCGCTTTGCTAATCACTCGGTGAACCCCAATTGCTATGCCAAAGGTGAGATATCCTTGCCCTGTCAGATCTCGGTGGGGGAAGGTTCTCCGGGGTCCTGCTCAGCTCTGGGATTGCAGCGGGTTCTCCGGGGTCTGCAGTCGCCCTGAGCCCGGGGGAGCAGCAGAACTTCAAAAACCTGGGCAAAGTCTCCTCTTCTCTGCAGCAAATCACGCTCCTGCTGGTGAGGGCCCCGTTCCGCTCTGCGGCGGCCCTGGCCTGGGAGGAGACGTCGCCGCCAAGAGCGGCCGGAGCTCCCCGGGGAGTGCCCGGAGCTCGGGCACCGAGGGCAGCGTGGCCCCGGGGACCGGCGGATGGCCAGGCAGGGCCAAAGCACTGCGAGAACCCCCTGGCCTTGAGCTGGAGCCTCCCGTCTCTGATGCCGTCTCTCTGGTTGCAGTTGTGATGGTGAACGGAGACCACCGGATAGGGATCTTTGCCAAGAGGGCCATCCAGGCGGGAGAGGAGCTCTTCTTTGACTACAGGTACCCTGGGGCTGGCGACGGGCGCAGGGCTGACCCCGCTTTCCCTGCGCACGTTTGCGGGGAGCGCGGGAGGTTCCAGCAGCCGTGACTTTCCTCTCTTGTAGGTACAGCCAGGCAGACGCGCTGAAGTACGTCGGCATAGAGAGGGAGACGGATATCATCTAGGCTGTGCGGGGCGGTCCCCAGCACACCTTGCTGCTGCACCTTGTAAGCGATGCCGTGTTCGCTGCACGCTGACGTGACTGCTGCTCTTCCCGCTGCTGTGTGTGTCACAAGCGCTACTTCCCATCCAGACGCCCGGAGAGAGACTCGGGCAGGAGTGTGAGTGGCTGCTGCCCCGCCGGTAGCTTTGCTAGCCCCGGGCTGGGGCGGGCTCGGGACCAGCTCTGCGGGCTGCAGGGAGCCCACGGACCAAAGCGGCTGGGGCTTGGAGAAAAGCTGTGGTGCAGGAGGAGGGACAGCCGCGAATTCGCAGTCGTCTCTTTCCGTTTTCTGCCAACCGCTGGGAGAACAAGAGCGAGTGAGGTACCGCCTGCACCGAGAGGCAGGTCACGGCATGGGGGCAGAGGGGCTGGTGGTCCCCTGTCCCCGGGGATAGGCTCTGGTCTCGGGCGCTATCTCTTGCTGCCTGTTTTGTCCCGTTGAAGAGGACAGTGACAGGGTTGGAAGCCATAGAGAAGAGGCTGCAGCGGTCCCCAGGCCCCGAGCTGCCGATGCTGAGGCTCTGTTTCCCCTCTGCCCCCGCTGGCGGGGGGGCCAGGGACCGCCTGCCGTGGCACGGTGCCCGGGGATGGGCAGAGCAGCACTATGCAAAAAGTCACTTTGGGTAGGGACGCCGCTGAGCCGGTCAGAGACCGTGATACGGGGGTGCTGCTGCAAGCGCAAGAGTCCGGAGGTGGCAGGAGCCGCGAGCCCGCCCAGCCTGCGGCGTTCTCTCGTGGCTGGGGGTGACTGGTCAGCTCGTGCCCGTCCCCAGCTGCCTGGCACATCTGGGGCTGGTGTGTGGATGCTTCTGTGGGGCAGCTTTGGGAATGGGGGGGGAACCCTGCTGACCGGCTGCGGCTGCACCCGGAGGGGGAGATGGGGCTCAGCCACCCCCGCTCCGGGCAGGAGCTTCCTGACTGTGCGGCACCGGAGCTGGTTCCTCTACCCTCCCCTGTCAGGACAGTCACCGGCAGGAGCGGCACGGGCTCTGTGGGGATGTCGGGCACTTCAGGAGCCCACAGAGCAGGTCCCCAAGGCTGGGAGAGCCTTCCATTGCACAGGGCTTGTGAATGTTGCTACGCCGAGGTTTGGGAGGCTCCTCAGAAACCTGCCGAGGGGTTTCTGACGCTGGTCCTGGCCCTGGGGATAAAGGGGAAATGTTCTCTGGCAGGGGGAGGTTTGGCTTTAGCACCCCATGCAAAAAGAAAAAAGCACTTTAAACTCTGCCTTCTCAGCCGGCAGCTGGCCCCGGGTACCGCTCTGGGAGTGGAGGGACCACAGATGGCTGCCGTCCCCCAGCAGCACCTTTGCAGGGACCTTGCTCCAGGTCTGGGACGGGGCAGTCTGGATGGGGGGGTCTTCCTTGAGCAGGGCCTGGAGTGGCCCGAAGGATGGGGCTGTCCCCTGGGAGCCGCGTATGCTGCAGCCACCGACAGCCTGTCCCGGTGCTGGGTGCCGGAGGGGGCCCCGGGATGGTGCGAGGAACCCGGCTGAGCCCTGACCCAGGGGCCGGAGCCCCTCACCCCCTTTGGGGACGGTGGGCAGTGGTTGTCTGGGGACACCGTGCAGAGGTGAGCAGCGCTGGGTCCTCGTCCGGCTCCTCTGGGGGAACGTGGGGGCTCCCGGGGCACAGCCCCGTGCCAGTGCTTGGTCCAGGAACGCAGAGAGGTCCATGCCTTTCCCAGCCTCCCGCCGTGGCGGGTGAGGCTGTCCATCCATCTGTCCTTCCTGCTGTCCGTGACACCCTCCCGGGGCTCGGGGGGGGTTTGGGTCTGTCTGGAGCAGCGCTTGTACCCCAGCACCTGCCTGAGCCCCCCTCCCCGTTACCTCCATCCCCCCAGCTCTCCCCGGCCCTGCTCTTGGCTCAGCGTCCTCTGCCACTTTGGCCATATCTGCACTACGCCAGGCTTGTGTCTGTGGTTTGTTGACGGTGAATAATAATAATGCACTTTAAAAATAGCGTGGCTTGTAGCCTTCGTCATAATAAAGTGGTAGCGAGCATCCTCCCGCGGCTTGCTGGCCTCTGTTAGCCCCGGGAGCAGCTGGCGGCGGCACGTCCCCTGCCTGTCCTCCCCCCGGGTGTCCCCCCACGGCAGTCGGCACCCCGGAGCCCAGCGGGGCTTGTGAGCGCCCCAGTGCCGCCGGCCGAGGGCTGGGGGGTGTCAGAAGCGTGCAGGGGGGTGGAGCAGGATGTACTTGTGTGTGTAGGAGGGTAGCAATGGGCCGAGCTGCATCCAGCCCTGGCTCTCTGCATCCCGCATCCCACTCCAGGAGTGGAAATTCCAGTTGTCTGCGCCGGTCCCTCCCCAGGCTGAACCGCGGGGCCGGGAGAGGAGCCGCTGCCCCTGCGCAGGTTGCCGAAGCGAGGGCTGGGGAGTGTCAAACGCCGTCATTCTGCCTTTATTTGAGTATCTTCACATCTCATTCAACGAAACTGGGGGGTTTTTTAAAAAATAAAGTGCCCAGTGGAGCTAGGCCTTTGGGTAGATAAATGCATTTCTGTAACGTCGTCTTACCACAGTACAGCGAGTGAACAGGAGCTTTCCCTGGGCTGGAGGTAATCGGCAGGACGGGCACCTCGTACAGAGAAGTAGCAAACTACAGACCACGTACCACGACACGCGGAACGTAACACCCGACAGGAGCTTCCGTTTGGTTTTTTTATACAAACCGATAGAATAAAAAAACCGGAGTGTAGTAGAATATCCAGCAACAAAAAAATGGTAGAAAGGATCCGTACCTGATCATAGGAAAGCAGCATCTCAGCAAAGTGCGGTGGGCGTCATGCGCGGCAGCGGCGGCCGTCGCCGGCGCGGCAGGGTATTGCTGGGGGCGCCCCGGGCTGCGCCGTGGGGCTGGGTATCGCGTGGCGTCCGTCTCGTGGCTCTGGCTAAGCGAGCGAAGCAGCGGGGCATCTACGCGGCGCTAACGGGGCGGCCGGGGCGCTCCCCTGGGGAGGGAGGGTGGGCTGCCCGGCCCGGGGTCCCCGCCGGAGGCAGGGCAGGATTTGGCAGCTGGTGGGAGGCAGCAGCCTGCCTTTGGCGCGGGGGCCACCGGCGAGCCCGGGGCCAGTGGGGCTGGGGTTTGGCGGGTCGTGGCCGCGCTCCGGGGCCGGGTCGGTGGCGGCCACGGGGAAGAGCTGGCGGTCGGCGCGGTGCGGTCCGGCCCGGAGGCGGGTGGTGGCAGTTCAGGTGTGCTCGGCCCTTTGGTCCCGCGACGCTCGCTCGTCCCCGGGCAGCTCCGGGGCTGCGAGCCCATCCCACACCCCCCTCCCCAACCCTGCTAGTCCCCTTTGGCCTCCTCCAGGATCTGGGGCAGGTTCTGGTCCTTGCGCGCCGACAGCGGTTTGGCAGCGCTGCCGTAGTCCTGGATGGCTTTGGGCTCGTTGGTGTGGTAGGAGCCCTTGTAGCGGTGGTAGTAGAAGTACAGCAGCACCAGCAGCCCCCCGATCAGCAGGAGCAGGAAGGTCACGACTGTCGGGGAGAGGCGACGGTGAGGGGCTGGGGGGGTGCAGGGCCAGGGCAGGGGTGGGGGGACACCGGCCGGGCGCTTCACTTACACCCGATGATGATCCCGATCCAGCCGTCGTCGTGCACGTGGGGGAACTCTACGGAGACAGAGGGGGCGGCTGAGACCGGGCTGCAGCAGGGTCACGTGTGGAGCATCTCCTCCACAGCTGACACTCGCCGGGGGGGCGTTCCCTCCCCGCTGGCGTCCCACCACGGCACCCACCTGTGCCCATGTACCAAGGGTCCATCTCGGGGGGGATGAGGATGGTGGTGAGGGGGAGCATGGAGGCGCAGCTGGACTCCACCAGCTCCCCGCGGATGCTGTAGGGCCGCACGACGCTGGTGGGGCGGAAGATGGCTTTGAGGGGGACGAGGGTGTTGAACTTCACCCCCGAGAGGCAGCCCGAGAAGCCGGGCGTGTTGTAGCGCTGGATCTCGGGGTCGATCACGCCGGTCTCTGCGGGGGCACAGAAGGAGAAGGCTCATCCACCGCGGAGGACAAGGACCGTGCTGGGCAGAGGAGACCCCCGGCCATCCCAGCGGGGGCGGCGGAGGGAAGGACCCAGCTCACCCATCACACGCCCCAGGTACAGGTTTTTGGGCGAGTCCAGCTTGCTGTCCACAAACAGGGAGAATTGCTGCTCCATGACGGGGAGATAGTCCACCTGGGAGACAGGCGCACGGTGGCAGCGCCCGCCGAGCCACCTCCTGCCACCGTGCCCCCTCACCCCGCAGCCCCCGGTGGGGAGGACCCCAGCCCCATACCTGGGTGTACAGCGTGCGGTGCAGGCGGGTGATGTTGACGCGGTGGGGCCTCCCGTCTGTCACCGGCTTGGTGGTGAGGGCGAAGACGTAGGGGCTGGTGCCCAGCTGGTAGCGCAGCTGGAGGCTCCCTGAGGGCAGAGCGGGGCCGTTGGCGCTGCCTGGGCTCTCGGCACCAGCCCACCCCCTCCGCAGGGCCGGGTCCGCGCGGCCCCAGCGCCCGGGGAGGTCCCGCAGGCTGTGGGTGAGCCCCTGTGTGGGGAGCCCTGCCCTCACCGTCATCCTTGATGAGCACGGCCATGTAGTCCTTGACGAAGGAGCTGACGTAGAGCAGCACGGCGGGCGCCGAGGTGGTGCTGAAGCTGAAGCTGACCTCCTCGCTGGTGAGGTTGTAGCCGGGCAGGGGTTCCCAGGGGCTGCTGATGATGCTGGCGAACTCGCGGGCAGCGTACAGCGACATGGGCAGGATGTTGTACCGCACCCAGGTGCCCTCCTCGAAGTACCCGCCAATGTCTGCAGGGGCGGGACGCACACGAGGTGACAGGACCGCTGGCTCCTCTCCCCCATCCCAGCCCAGGGAGGGTCCCCACCGCAGCCGCCGCCGCCGTCGCCTCTCACCATGGTTGCAGAATGGCCCGTCAAAGGCAGAGATGCTGCAGTTGCAGCTGTAGTGGCTGTAGCGCTCGACGCAGAGCCCGCTGTTCTGGCAGGGCACCGGCGGGTCCTGGCAGTGGCCGGTGCAGTTGACCCGCACGCCCTCCGTCTCGTTGGCCTTGCCCTCCAGGTTGAGCGTCACCCCGTTCATCCGCAGCGCCCGCAGGCACCCCAGGAACGGGCGCATCTTGTGCTCCGCCGCGCCTGCAGCGGGGCCGAGACTCAGCGCCCTGCGGCACGCGGGGACCTGGGGATGCGGGGACGGGGCCGGGGGCTCTCACCGACGTAGAGGGGCCTGTCAAAGTCCAGGCGGACGAAGCTCTGCGGGGGGGCCGGCCGCACCACCCAGGGCAGCTTGTCCACCCGCAGCCGCGCCAGCTTGACGTTGAGCTCAGCCTTCACCTGGTGCCACTCGTCATCGTTCCAGGGCACCACCGACCGCACCGTCAGGTTCTCGTCCCCGTTCCCGATGTCGTAGGCGAACACCACGTCCCTGGTGGCTGCAGGGACACGGTGTCGGGAGGAGCCCCCATCCCTGCCGCCCACCCATGCCCCCACAGCCCCCTCCCGTACTGTTGAGCTCGACGCGGATGTAGTTTCGGGTGCCAGGGTTCTCCAGAAAGACACCGGACGTGGCGGTGGTCTTGAAGTAGAAAGAGATGTCGAGGCTGTGGTTGGCCTGGAAGGTGGGGAAGAGCAGGGCTGCGCCCCTGTTGAAGGAGACGGTGTTCCAGGTGTTGCCTGCAGGGAGCAGGAGGGGCAGTGAGGGACGGGCATGGACCCTCCATGGGCACGGGACCCCCTGGGCATGGGACCCTGCAGGCAGGGGACCCCCGTGGGTCCTGTCACTCACGGTCTCCGTAGCACCGCAGGGGCCCCAGGAGGAACTGAGCTTCGGAGCCGGAGCGGTTGGTGTCTCCAACCACAACCTGGGTGACGGGCAGGTGATCCACGAAGGTCAGCAGCCCCTTGTCCGTCCTCCTGCAAACGGCGCGTGCGTCGGAGGGGCCATGAGGGGCTTCTGCCCCTTCACCCCTCTGGTGACCCCCAGCCTGGACCCCCAGACCCTACGCCCGCCGTGCCCGCCGCCCCTGTCCCGCAGTCCCTGCCCGCTCACCACAGCGTGTGGTCGGCGTCGCAGTTGCAGAAGTACTTGGGGTCGACGCAGTTCTTGTCCAGCCCGCAGGCACAGCGCTGGATGCCCGGCCGCGAGCCCCCCCAGTAGTAGTGCCGCTCGTCATGCCGGCCCATCCAGAAGCTGAAAGGCAGCCCGGCTGCGGGCACAGGGGAGGGTGAAGACATAGCCCCACAGCACGGCCCCACGGAACAGCCCCACGGAACGGCCCCGCTCCCCGCCGGCGCTCACAGGGGGTGTTGAGCAGGCGGGAGCTGTAGCAGTGGAACTCGATGCGCTGCTCGCAGTACTCGGAGGCATTTGCCAGCGCCGAGACCTCGGCCCACGAGGCGTTCCAGTACTCCACGGCCCCCAGGTAGGGCTGGTCCACGCTGGAGCCCGTCACCCGTGTGGCGTAGTGGCGGTTGTGCCGGATGATGGTCCATGCTCGGTCCTCTGCGGAGGCCGGGGGGATGTTAAGACCAGCCCCCTGGGACGCCCCAGCTCCCTCCATCCTGCTCCAGCCCTGATACACTGGCAAGGGCTGGTCCCTGGGGGCACTGGGCAGAGGGACCCTCGCGCCATCCCGCCGCCCCCACCTCGGATATCGCAGTACACCGTGAAGGGTTTGAGCGGCCCGCTGCCATCCGGGTCGATGGTGTAGTTCCCTGAGGTTTTGCCGCTGACCCGGTAAGCATCGCATGACTCCTTGTAAAGGGCTGGAAAACGGGGCTGGGGTCAGCACGAGGGGGGCACCAAGGCAGCAGGAGGAGCTGCAGGTGCCCGTACTGCACCCCCCAGACCCACGAGGTGCCAGGCTCACATTTGTGGCAGGTTTCCCCCTTGTAACCCGTCAGGTCGCAGATGCACATGAAGTCATCCCAGGACTGGATGCAGCGGCCATCATGCTCACACAGGTTGGGGGTGCACCTGAGGGGGCAGAGGGCTCCTGTCCTGGCACCAGCACAGCCCCCCCAGCCCCCGCCCGCTCCCAGACGCTGCCCCCGTCCCGACCGATACCTGTCCGTGATGCCGCAGACATTGAAGTACACGTTGAAGTACTGCCCCAGCCGGTGCAGCACCAGCAGCTCCACGTCCACGGGCTGCATGTCCACGTTCAGCATCTGCAGGCAGCCGTGGAAGGCCGTCTGGTTCGACCGGCAGCCGGTGACCGAGGCCGGCTTGGGGCAGCCTGCAAGGCACAGCGGGGTGAGTGGCCCCCGGGCACCCATCGCCCCCAGCCCCCGCCCCGCTGCCCACCTCCGAAGAAGTACTGGCTGCCGGTACGGAGCTGGAAGGGGTGCGCCACCCGAAATTCAGCGCCGTCGTCATCATCAATGGTCACCACGGCCGAGCCGTCCCGTGCCACCAGCTGCACCGAGTGCCAGAAGCCGTCGTTCAGGCGATGTCCTGCGTGGGGAGAGGAGGGTGCATGGGGAGGTACCGCCACCAGACCGGCCCCTGGCCCCGCGCCGGCTCCCCAGCCCACCTGCAGCAAACTCCAGCTTCTTCTTGCCGGGCTGGGTGATGGAGACGTTGATCTGCCCCTCGCTCAGCACCACCTCCAGGGAGCCCAAGCGGTCGGCGAAGCTGGTGTAGAGCAGGAGCCCGGCGGTGTCCCAGGAGCGGAAGCGGAAGCTGACGGCCAGGCGGTTCCTCCGCGGGATCCCCGGCACCCGCACGTAGTTGTTGATGCCAGCAAAGGTGATGGGGTTGTTCAGCTGGTCCTGGCAGTAGTGGCCCACGCTGCCCTGGGGAGGACCGGGGGGAGGCAGTGAGGAAGGGGATGCTCCTGCAGTGGGGAGACCCCCCCATTCCCATCCCTGGCCCTGATTGCCCCCGCTCGATCTCGTCGCCTAGCTGTGCCGGGCGGGTGCCCCGGGCCAGGGACGACCTCGTGCGGTCAATGTGGCACCGCTCGGCTGAGCACGGCTGCTGCCCGGCCTCGTGTCACCCTACAGCAGGGGGGGCAACGTGGCCCCGGGGAAGGGGTCACCTCACAGCGGGGCTGAGGACCTGGCCCTCCTCCAGGAAAGAGGGTCCTCCCCCAGCAGGAACAGGACCCCCGGGCAAGGGGCCACCCCCCCGGGCTGGACCTCGAAGCGGATGTTGGATCTCCGGTGCCGGGCCAGGTCGGCGATGTTGACCCCGTTGAAGATGATGTTCTCCACGCAGCCCCGGAAGTTTTGCCGGTAGGTGAGGTGCTGCTTGTCCTGGTCGATCACCCCCCCAAAGAAGAGCTGGGGGGCAGAAGGAGGGTGTCAGCCCCTCGCTGGGGTCAGCATGGGTCAGCGGACCAGCAGCTCCCCACCCACCGCACCCACCTCGGTGTCGAGGTCGAGCTGGTCGAAGGTGCCGTGGCAGCGGAAGCGCTTGACCTCCCCATCCAGCGTCAGGTTGACGTGGCGGCCGTAGCGCTCGATGTGCAGCGAGTGCCAGTGCTGGTCGTCCAGGAGGCTGCCCACCGTCACCGTCGTGTGGCCCTCGCTGGCGTGCAGCGGGCTGCTGCCTGGGGAGGGGCAGCCTCAGCCGGTGGCCCCCCGGCCCCACGCCCCCCGGTGCCCCGGCCCCGGCTCACCTAAGCTGATGTGCAGGAAGAGCTGGGCCTGCTTGAGCTCCACCGTGATGTAGTCACCCTGCGAGCCCTCCCCGTGCATCAGCACCCCGTCCTGCTCCAGCGTCTTGAAGTTGAAGGAGATGTCATCCTCGAGGGTGCTGATCCTCTTGGCCCGGAAGCGGTAGGAGATGGCATCATCCCCGTCGAAGTAGAGCACGTGGGACCCTGGGGAGAGCAGAGCGGCTCCAGCCACATCACTGCCCACGGCAGCAGGCGCCCTGGCACCGGGAACACTCCTTTCTGCTATGGGTTATGCCAGAGCTAATGACTGCGGGCTGCTCGGACACAATCCCCTATGGGAAAGGGTTTTCCGGGCATGCCAGAGCCAGGAGCTGGCCCCCTGCCACGCGGGTGGCCAGGCCAGGGCCCCACCCCAGGTACTCACGGTAGGGGCAGCCGTAGAGGCCCAGGCGCAGCCCGATCTTGCCGCGCGGGTTCCAGGCCACCGGGATGATGCGGATGTAGCGTGCGAGGATGGGGTAGTGCAGGTCGTGCCGCACCACCCCGCTCTCGTTCACGTTCCCAAAGAACGTCTGGGGACAAAGGGGGCCATCAGGACCTCACTCCGGGCTAGTGGTCTCCGCTTCCCCCAGGGGATCCCATCCTGCAAGGACCCCCGGGCACCCCCCTACCCAGTTGCTGCCCTGCTGGAAGAAGGGTTTCCAGCTGGTGGGGTGGTCTCCAAAGAGCACGATGTAGCGCGTCAGCCAGTCGTAGGTGTTGAAGGTCCCCTGCGTGGCCACCGCGTTGATCCGGTGCTTTTGCATCAGATCGATCTGGAGCCAGGGCTGCTTGTCCCGGGGGTCGGGGGACCAGCCACTGGTGCCTGTGGGGAGAGCGGCCACAACCTGGCACCCAGCGGCTCCCACCTGAGCGGGGGCTGCCTACTTGGCCCCACTGCACTACCCCACTGCGGGTGGGAGCTGGAGGGCTGCGGGGCTCTCCCCCACCCCTAGGGATGCTGAGGTGGGCGCCCAAAGACCCCTGAGCCCCACACGAGGCAAGACCTTTGCTGGGGACACCCCCTGCCCACATCCCCCCCACCCTGTCTGCACCCCAGTCCCGCGGGGGACTCACTGTGCAGCCGGGCGAAGCTGGCTGAGTAGAAGATGTTGTATCTGGAGGAGGCACCGATGGAGGAGGAGTAGAGGGGAGCGACGAGCTCATCGTAGCAGGGTCCTGCGGGGAGAGTGGGGCTGGGGGCTGAGTTCGGGGCGCTGAATTGGGCGGTGGCCCCTGCGGTGGCCCCCCGACCCGGCCCTGCAGATCCTGGGGACCCTGTGGGCTCTGGGGAACCCCCTGGACCCGTGGACTCTGGGGACCCTCCGGACCCTGAAGACCCCAGGGACCCCGTGGACCCCGCGGACCCCCCAGACCCTGCAGACCCTGGGGACCCCGTGGTCCCTGCGGGCTCCGCGGGTCCCGCTCCCGCTCTCCCCTCCCACTGCAGCGGAGCTGACACACCTCTGCGGGCCCCGCCGCCCGCACCAGCCGCCTCCGCACTGACGTGGGCGCCGGGACCGACCCCCCCCCCCCCGCCCCGCCCCGCCCCGCCCCGCCCGGGCACGGTCCTGCGGGGGGAGCCGGGGGGGGGCCGCGCAAACCCTGGCGGCATCCGCAGAGGAGGCTCCGGCGGGGCCGAGGTCCCTGAGCCCCTCGCAGAGCCCCCCCCGAGCTGGGTCGGACGGAGCCCGGGGACCCCCAGGGGCGTTTGCTGCACCCCCAGCCCTCACTGCGGGCCAAGGGCAGCCGCGCTGCGCCCCTGCCCGCATCGGCCCCTGCCCGCATCGGCCCCTCCCCGCATCGCCCCCTGCCCGCATCGGCCCCTGCCCGCATGACTCCCTGCCCGCATCGGCCCCTGCCCGCATCGGCCCCTGCCCGCATCAACCCTTCCCGCAGCGGCCCCTGCCCGCAGCGGCCCCTGCCTGTTATCAGCCCCTTCCCGCATCAGCCCCTGCCCGCATCGGCCCCTTCCCGCATCGGCCCCTTCCCGCATCAGCCCCTGCCCGCATCGGCCCCTTCCCGCATCGGCCCCTGCCCGCAGCGGCCCCTGCCCGCATCCCCCGCATCGGGTCCCGGTGCCAGGCCGGCGCTGGGGGAAAGGGCCAAGGGCCCCGGCTCGGAGGGGCGGCAGGGAGCCGCTCGGCGAGGCCAGGGCCCGGCCGGTCCCCTCCCCGTGGCCGTGCCCGGGCAGCCGCACCCCGGTCCCCCCCGCCCCGGCCCCGGTCCCGGCCCGGTGCAGCCCCGCGGCGGGCCCGGCCCGGTGCGGCGGCGCTGGCCGAGGTGCTGGCGGCGCCCGGGCGGCTCCCGCGAGGTTGCCCCGCCCGCCGCGGTGCCCGGGGACGGGAACGGGGACAGGCCGGGGGTGCCGGGGCCCAAGCCCCCTCCCCGGTACGGACACGGGCCCGCGGCGGGCGCAGGGATGCGGCGCAGCGGGGCGGATGCCCGGGGCACACCTGGGCATCCCTGATTATCCCGGATTCCCCGCCGCCCCCCCCCCGCCCCGGGCATCCCCGGGCACCCCGGATCCCCCGGAGGTTCCGGGCGGGTGCGGTGCCGCCGGCGGGGGGGCTGCGGCGGGGCGGCCCCGGGCAGGGTGCGGGTGGGGGCGCCGAGCGCCCGTGTCCGGCGGTGACCTTGGGGACGAGGCGGACCGGAGCGCCCAGGGGTTCCGGGGGATGCCCGGAGGAGAACGAGGGATGCTCGGGAGAACGGGGAGACCGGGGGCGGCTCGAGGGTGCGGGGCCGGGGCGGCGGGCGCGGTCCCGCAGTGCGGAGCTGCCGCTCCCAGGGCTGCGGCCCCACTTACGTGCGAGGCAACCGGGACCGGGGCTCAGGAGGCCGGCGCAGGCGGCGAGCAGGAGCCCGAGGAAGCGGCGAGCGCCCATGCTGGAGCGGCCCGAGCGCCCTCGGCGCCGCCGCTCCCGGTGCTGCAGCCGCGCGGCGGAGCGGCGCCGGCGGCTCCGCCTACGGGGCGGGGGGGGGGCGGTGGCGGCGGCTCCGAGAACGGAGAGGGGGGCGCGGGGGCCGGGCTGGGAACAGCGCAGAGCGTCGCCCCCCCCCCGAGGTGTGGTCCCGCCGCCTCCCGGTTGCCCCGGTCCTCGGCGTCGGGGGGGGTCACAGCTGCCCTCGGTGGGCTCGGGGCGGGGGTGCGCGGGCAGAGCAGGGCGCGGGCAGCGCAGGGCGTGGGGCGGACGCGAGTGGGGCCGTGCGGGAGCACCCCGGGCATCCCCGATACCGGCGCAGCCCCCGGCCCTCGCCCTGCCCCGACCCCCCGCCGGGCCGGGCAGCGCAGCCCCCCCGCAGACCCGCGGCGGCGGCAGCGCGGGGGGGCGGGAGCGGTGCCCCACAGCAGATGTGGCGGCGGTTTGTAATCAAGCCGCAGATTAAGGGCTGCGGGTTTCGGGGTCGCCGGTCTCCAGCGGTGCAGAAGACGGGATTTAGCCTGTCCCTGCTCCCAAACATCCCCAGGCACCCACGGAGGGGCCGGGGGGGAAGGCTGGCAGCCGCTTGGCCTACATACACTGCCTGCCCCACAGCCCCCGCGGTGCCCTGTGTCCCCCCGGCCCTGCGGGGAGTCCCCGGAGCCCCGAGCCCGGCCCCGAGGGACGGGGATGCACCGGGGGCCGCTGGATCCAAACCGGCTCCGGGGGCTAGGCAGGAGCCCGGCCCGGCTGTGCTCGGTGCGGCCACCTCCCACCAGACCGGCAGCGCCAGGCGGGCACCGGGCAGCGGTGGGCACCGGGCAGCGCTGTTGTCACCTGCGGGCAGCGGGTGCCGGGGCCGCTTCCTGCGCAGGCAGAGCCGGGGCCGGGACTGGCGGGCAAAAGAGGGAACAGAAACCCACAGGTGCGGCGGGGCAGACGGTGGCGCACCGGGAGTTCTGATACCGGGAGCTGGAGCCGCGTGACGGGGCCGCGGGCACCGGCCCTCCGTCCCCCAGACCCCTGCAGTGCCGGTGGGTCCATTCCCCGGCGAGGCATAGCCCCATCTGGCCTTATCCCAACACCCCAGGGGTGCTGCCTGCTCCGGCCACAGCCCCACGTCCCATCCCTGGACCACACAGGGTCCCTGCACTGTGCCCACAGCTGGCCGTAGGGCCAGCGTTGGCCCCGGGACCCTCCTCCCTCCCCTTCCCCCAGGGTGCAGGGTGCAGGATGGCACCCCCAGAGCCAGGCACAGAGCGGAGGTCTGCAGCCAGTGGCCTTGCACTGTGGAAAGAGCAGGGGAGGGGTGAGACCCTCCAGCAAAGAGCCCTGGGGACACCCCAGGGCCCAGCCCCGCTCCAGCCCCGCAGTGAGTTCCCGGGGCCGACAGGGGCCCTGCCCGCTCCCTGTGCCCAGCTGGAGGCAGCGGGAGGGATGAGGACAGAGCTGGGATAAACCACAGCAAAGATGTCTGTAGCGGGGAGAGAGGGGGATTGAGGGATTACTGCGACAAGCGGCCAAAAGCCCATTAAAGCCGGGGATCAACTTGTTCCCCCCCTGGGGAGAGGAAAGTGGGCCCTCAGCCCCGCAGGAACTAATCTGCCCCTTAATGAGGAGTTGGGAATTTTGTTGTCAACAACCAGCAACACGCCTGCCCAGCGCTGCGGGGGCACGGGGGTGCAAGGGCAGGGGGGCACGGGGGTGCAGGGATGAGGGGTTTCAGGGGTGCAGGGCAGGGCTGGGACCCCTGGGCAGGGGGATGCCCTGCACCAGCCGCTGCCCCAGTTCTGCATTTCCCATCAGAAGGAGCCATCCCTGGACTGGACGTGGCTCTGCTGGTCCCGCTGGACCAGTGTCCTGCCTGTGCCTGGCTCGGCGCCAGCCAATGCTCCACTCCACGGCCCTGCTCCCTCCAGCCCCAGAGAGGCAGCCCCTGTGGGGCAGGAGCCACAAACAGCTCTGGGGCGGGCTGGGGTCTCCCGCACGTACCCTCGGCCAGGCCCCACTCCCCTCGCCGGGCCCTCCCCAGCATATCCCCCATCTCCGTGTGGCAGGGGCTGGGCAGAACTGCCATTTCTGGCCAAAGCATGCAGATACCAGCCACAGAGTAGAAGATGCAGGACAGACTCTGGAGTGGGGTCGTATCTGCCTCCTCGCCTTCCTCCCCCGGGGCTGGGCTTGTGCTCTGCATCGCTCTCGGTATCAGGAGCGGCACGTGGTCAAACCACAGGTTGCAGAGCAGAGACGGGGGAAAGATCCCGCTGAGCGATGCAGGAGCAGGTGAGGGGCCGTGGGGCGAGCGGTTTGTTGGGGGCTGGGCAGGGACCCCCGTCACTGACTCTTCTTTTTGCTTTCAAACGCTTCTCTTGTGAGCCGTGTGGGTTCGGGCTGAAAGACAAAGCCCCAGGGAACACTGGGCAGCGCCCAGTGCTCCAGGTCCATGGGGCCCGGAGCAGGGAAGGTGCTGGGGGAGCTGCTGGGGGATCAACCTTCCCCGGCACCGGGTTCAGGTCCCACCTGCAGCCCCAGAGCAGGGAGGGATCAGGCCTGGCCTCCTGGGCTCGTTCATGTGAGCCAGGAACAGCGAAACTGCTGCTGTGAGGCTGCTCTGAGTCAGAGCCGTGCCGGATCCTGTCCCCCATAGCAGTGGGGTCCCGGCCGGCTGATGTCAGGCTCCAGTACTGTCCCTCCAGCCCGGAGCAGGAGGGAGAGGCCATGGCCTGGGAGCACCATGCAGAGCTGCCGGCAACCTGTGCGAGGCAGCGGGATGCCCAGGACCTCCCTGTCTGGGAGCAGGATCAGGCCGTGTGGGGCTGCACCAGCACTGGGGTCCCTGGGGTGGTGCATGGGTGGGTGGGTGCTTTGGACAGGTCCCAGGGGTGTGTGCGGGGACCTGCCCAAAGCACCCACCTGGGGATGGAGCCCCGAGGCCCAGCTGCACAGGGCGACCAGGGACATGGGCTGGGTGCTGAGCCCCAGCGGACACCATAAGCAGCTCCCCTGAGGCGGGTGCATGGTTAGTTTGTGGGACGTGGTGCTGTGCCGGGGACGCCGCGGCCAGGGTCACGTCTCCTCACCAGCTCTGCACCGCAGGCAGCTGCTCGGGAAGCGCACGGTCGCTCTCGCAATGACTGAGCGTGGTGAGCCTCCCGCTGCCTTGTGCTGGGTGTGAGACGGAAACCACCCCGAGCGCGAGGCCGGGGGCTGGAGCACACCCGGGCTCCCCGTGGCGGGGCTGGGTGGAGGAGGGCTGCTCTGGGTGCGGTGCGTTGCACGCTGCGGCCGGGCTGCCACCTCCGAGCATCCCTCACTCGGCCTCCCCCTGCGCAGACGACCCCCAGCCCTGACGCAACGGAGCCCACCGCCACCACCGACTTCTACGACGGGTCCTCCCTCTACTCGTGGGAGGACGGCGTGCTGCCCGAGCTCTGCGAGAAGCAGGCGGTGCAGGGCTTCGCCCGCACCTACCAGCCAGCTGTCTACCTGCTGCTCTCGCTGCTGGGCATCGTGGGGAACGGGCTGGTGCTGCTCACGCACACCCGCTACCGCCGGGCACACAGCATCACCGACGTCTGCCTCCTGCACCTCGCCCTGTCCGACCTCCTGCTGCTCCTGACGCTGCCTTTTGCTGCCATCGACACACTGCAGGGCTGGTTCCCGGACACGGCTGCCTGCAAGGTGCTGCAGGGCCTCTACGCCCTCAACTTCTATAGCGGCTTTCTCTTCCTCACCTGCATCAGCATGGACCGCTACGTGGCCATCGTGCAGGTGCCGGCTGCCTACCGCCTACGCCCACGGGCTCGCCGCCATGGCTGGCTGACGGCAGGGCTGGCCTGGCTGCTAGCCATGCTGCTGGCCCTGCCCCAGTTCATCTATGGCCAAGCCGAGCAGCACCAGGACCTCTGGCTCTGCCGCGTCGTCTTCCCCCGGGCAGTGTCACGGGTGGCCCGGGGTGCCACCAACTTGGTACAGGTCGTGCTGGGCTTCGTAGTGCCCTTCCTGGTGATGGCGAGCTGCTACACGGCCGTGGCCCGGACGCTGCTGGCGGCCCGCGGCGCTCAGCCCCATCGAGCGCTGCGGGTGCTGCTGGCCCTCGTGCTGGTGTTCGTGGCCCTGCAGCTGCCCCACAGCCTGATGGTGCTGCTGGACGCGGCCGAGCTGCTGGCCAGCTGGGAGGTGAGCTGTGCCCAGAGCCGCCGCAAGGACCTGGCGCTGCTGGTCACTGGTGGGCTGGCCTACCTGCGCTGCTGCCTCAACCCCCTGCTCTACGCCTTCCTGGGCCAGCGCTTCCGCCGGGAGCTATGGCTGTTGGCCAGCGATGCCGGCTGCGTGGGGCCCCTGGACCCGCGCTGCCCCGGCTGCCCCAGTCCCCGCCGGCGGACATCGCTCTCCACCTGCCAAGACGTGGTGTAGGGTCGCGGTGGCCACGGTCGGGGCAGGGACCGTCACCCCGGGGGCTCAGCCTCTCCGTGGCTCTCCGGGAGAGCCGCCTTCCTGCACGGACCTGCCCCCAGCCCCGGGAGAGCGGCCTGGCCAGACAACCCGCAGGGTGCCTGCGCACGCGTGGGCAGAGGGAAGAGCAGCCCCGCAGCACCCGCACACCCTGCAAGCGCCTCTGCTGCCCAGCGAACCACCAGGACAGGGGGAACGTGCAATGTCACACGTGCTCCAGGGGACCATGTAATGTCACGCATGTTTTTGGGGGGCCGTGCAATGTCACGCGTGCTCCAGGGGACCATGCGATGTCACGCGTGCTCTGGGGGTGCGGTGCAGTGTCACGCGTGCTGCGGGGCTGTGCGGTGCCGGCGACCTCGGGGCGGCGGATGCACAGAGAAGGCCCCGGGCCGGCAGCTGGGTCCCCCCCCGCCTCACAATAAACCTCGGTCAAGTCCCCATGGGTGAGCGCCGTCTCCGTGAGGGCCGGGGCTGCCCCGGGAGGGGACGGGACGGAGCCGCCGGGAGGGTTGCGGGGCGGGTGCGGGGTGCGGGAGCGGGGAGGCGGCCCCACCGGCGCTGGCCGGGTGATGCCTGCAGGCGGCAGCAGAACCCCGCGCTTGCTGCCTTCCCTGCCTGTCCCCGAGGTCCCCTGCCCGGGCTCTCCCGCTCCCCCCCGCCGGGGGTCCGGCAGCCGGGGAGCGGGCAGGGACAGGCTGGGGACGGAGGGACCGGGTCCCGGAGCAGGGCTCCGCGGGGGCGTGGGGAGAGGTGGCCCAGGGACCGGCGCCGGCTCCACGGCGGCTCCGGGGCGGGGGGGGGGGGGCGGGGGTGGTGGCATGTGCGGGCCTGGCACCCCCCAGCCCCGCCGTGCCCCCAGCCCGGCCCGGCCGGTCAGAGGGGGCCTGTTGGGGCAGAAGCAGGAGTCGCCCCCCCAAGCACAGCCCAGCCCTGGCCGAGGCAGAGCCGATGCCACCGTCCCCGCGGGCTGCGTGCCGGAGGAGCTGGGAGTCCCCGGGCTGGCCACAGCAGAGACCCCCCCGGAAAAACCTGCCCTGGGTCCGCCTGGAAACCCCCTCCCGCGGCGGGGGCCGGAGGGGCCAGAGGGACTTTCCATTCCCCTCCGCACTTCCCCATGAGCTCCTCTGCCCCGGCACATCCCCCAGGGCCGGGGCGCAGCGGCTGGGGCTGGCACGGCCCGGACGCCCCCTCCCTCCCGGGGCTGGCACCCCGCCGAGCGCACCGGGCCCGGCTGAAGCAGCGCTCCGGGGTGCCGGCACCGGGCCGGGACCGCCAGCAGCGGCCCCCGCTCCCTGCCCACCCCGCTCCTCCTCCGCCGGCCCCACGGCAGCGCAGGGGTTAGACCCAGAGCCCCACAGCCGTACCCGGGGTTGCCCCACGGCCGGGCCACCGAATCCCCGCATCGTCCGGCCCCACGCTGGCTCCGTCCCGTCGTCCTCCCCCCCGGCTGGCGGGCTCTGTCCCGGTGCCCCGGCGGCCCCGCAGCGGGGCTCAGCCCCCGGTGCAGCCCGGCGGTGGCTGCGGGGGCGGAGATCTTGCAGCCCAGCACGGCGGCTCCCGGGGACGGGGCCGGACCCCACGGCTGGAGCGGTGCCAGAGCTGCGGCTGCTTAACACCCCCCCCGGGGCCCCGGGAGCTGGGCCTCGCCGCGGCACCCGCCGCAGCCCCTCCGGTGGGACGACTCGGGCGGACGGCGGGACAGGCTCGTCCGAGCAGGGCCCCGGCGGCTCGGCAACAGCTCCGGTGCCGCCCCCCCGGGACGGGTTAAGGCAGCGCACGGTGCCAGGGGGCAGCCCGACGCGGCGGCCAGTGAAACCGCGGGGCTACCGGGCGCGGGGGCTGTGCCCGGTGCCCCGGTCCGCCGGCGCGACCCTCCCCGCGTTCGGCGCGCGCGCCCGCCCGGCAGATGACGCAAGCGGCGGCCCCACCGCCCCGGGCGCGCTGGCTCCGCCCCGGGCCGCGCGCGGCGATTGGCGGGGGCCGGTGACGCGCCCGACCCGGCCCGCCCGGGGCGGCGGCGGCGGGGCCGGTCCCGGCGGCGGCGGCGGCGGCGGCGGCCGGTGAGCGGCGCGGGCGGCGGGCCGGTCCCGTCCCGTTCCGGTGCCGTCCCGTCCGGTGGCGGCGGGGCGATGCCGTTCCCGGGCGGGCTGTGGTGGCTGCTGTGCTGCCGGCAGGGCTTCACGCTGCTGCGGCGAGACTACGGCGAGGCGGACCGGGAGGCGGACGGCGAGGCCGAGGAGGAGGAGGCGTCCTTCGAGCTCCGCGCCCAGGGAGACCAGGTAGGGCCGGTATCGGCGCCGGGACGGGCACCGGAGCCGCGGCTGGGCACGGCGCGGCGGGACCGGCGGTGCGCGGCTCCTCCCGCCCGGCTCTGCCCGGCCCTGCCCGGCTCTGCCCGGCTCGGCGGCGCTGTCTCGGCCCGTCTCGGTCCCCGCCGCCCCGGGAGCGTGGCTGCCGCCTGCCCGGGCACGTCCCCGCCGGTCCCGCCGCCCGGGCTGCCCTTGGCGCGTCCCCGCCGCCGGCCGGGGGGGTCCCCGCAGGGCGGCGGGGGAGGGGATCGGCCCGTGGGTGCGGGGGAGCCGCTGCCCCGCGGCAGCCTCCGGGAGGGCGCTGGCGGTCCCGGAGCCCGTGGGGGCAGAGCCGAGGGGAGCGGGTGCCGCTGCCGGCCGGATCCCGGTGCGGGGCCCTTGCAGGGCCCGCGGCGGCAGGACCTGGTTGCCCGTCGGGTGCTGGGGGGCAGCCGAAACCGGGGCACTGCCAGGCCGGCGGGGCAGCGGGGCCGGTGCTGCCCTGCCCTTGCCGGCTCCTCGGGGCAGGAACCGTGGGGCTGGCACTGCCAGGTCCTGCACCGGGGCCGCTGCCGGGGTCAGGTTGGCTGGGGTGCGGAGGGTCCCCGCGGGACGGGTTCCTCAGGCTCCGCCGGAGGAGGCCGGGTCCGTTTGCGGCCCGTGGTGCCCCGGGTGCACGTGCCGGGCGCGGGGAGCAGGCCTGGATCTCCCCGATCCGGCTGCTTCCTCCTTTTGGGGAAACGGAGCGGCGGAAACCGGCGCTTCCTCCGGCCGGGCTGCATGAGGGACAGCTGATAGCGTGGGGCGGCGGGGGGAACCCCAGCTCCCTGGGGGTTCCTCCTGCCTGTCCCGGCTGCCTCCTGCACCCGGAGCCACGGGGTCCTGTCGCTACCCAGAGGGGACACAGAGGGTCGTGACAGCCCAGTCACACTTACTGCAGCCCCTCTCCTCCTGCCTGCGTCGGGGTCTGCCCACGTTGGGGGCTGCCATGGCTGCGCAGGGCTGGGGGTGGCTCTGAGACCCACACACTGTCCATTCCCTGCCAGCGGGTCCCCTTCTCCAGCAGTGCCAGCCCCATGGGACAGCAGGCAGTGGGGACAGTAGCAGGGCTGGAGCTGGGCCCCCTGGGCGCCGGTGGCAGTGCCAAGGGCACGGCAATGGCAGGAGTTGTCTTTAGTTTCCCGTGTCCCATGGGCCGCGCTGGCTCCAGAGGTCCAGGCTGGCGTGGGCGGTTGTGACGCCAGCTCCCCAGGGAGCCCTTCGTCGTGGCCGGGGGGTCCTCGGAAACCCGCAGCGCCGGCCGCCCCTTCCTGGGAGCGTGGGAGCAGCTGCCCCAGCCTTGCCACCGCAGCTCCTCTCTCCCATTTATTTATATCCCTGAGAAGAAGCCGGCCACCGCTGCCTCCTCCTCCTGCAGGCAGTGGCTGAGGAGCTGGGCACCGTCTCTGTGCCCGCAGCCGTGCGGGAGCGCACGGGGCCCTCCCCGGCCTTGGCAGCGGGACGGTCGCTGGAGGAGTTGGCCCCATGCACGGTGCCAGCACTGCACGACAGGTGCCTTAATGCCACGGGTCAGAGGTGCCCGGCCCTGGCCCACGGCACAGCCGTACCTGCAGCAGCTCCCCCCTCCCCGCCCCCCCTTCCCGCTGCTATTTTTAGCAGCCGTCTCTTTTTCTTGGCGTTTCATGGCGTGCTCTGGCCTGTCACGCCTCCGGCTGCCCCGTTGGGCTACAGCTGGCAGGAGCGCCCGTGCATCTCCCGGGGCAGCATCCATCCCCGCTCTGCCGGGACACCCTGCCCAGCCCGGTGCCTGCCCGTGCCTGGGCCCTGCCTCGTGTCCCAGCACGTGTGCCAGGGTCGTCACGTGAGCGGCACCGTCCACGTCAAGTTGTGCTGCGCGAGGAGGAACCGGCCCCGGTCCCGCTGCTGGGCCAGGGACTTCCCTGCGCCGCGTCCCACCGCCGCGGGCAGGAAGTCAGTGGCCCCATTACAATGGGACTTTGTGCCGTAAGCGTATTACTCAGCACTGACCTTGTGCAATTCTGCACGGTATTCAGCCCGCCGGGTCAGCTGAGGACGCGTGGCCGGCATGCCCGGTGGCTGCCCCCGAGCCCCCGGGGTGCCCCAGCTGCAGCCTGGGCTCCTGCCACGGCTTTGGGAGCACTGGGGCTCCCTGCCCCGCGGCAGCAGGACACAAGCCTGTCCCCCTGGGCCGGGAGCTGGGCTGGCGAGGAGGCAAGCAGTCATTGGAGGGACATTTGGAGGTGCCAGGTGGTGACCACGGGGCTGAAACATCTCCTCCTTCCCCAGGGATCCCTGGAGGTGAGCCTGAGCCAGCCCACCCGCAGCAGCAGCGGCTCGGAGCGGTGAGTGACCCCCTGCCTCCATCCCATCGGGCATCCCATCGCGTCCCTCGCCTGGTGCTGTGGGAGCTGGGGGCCTGGCACGCTGCGGGAGGACGCGCTGGTGCCAGCGTGTGCCAGACCATCCTGCCCGTGGGGCCGGCACCGTGCTGTGCCCGTCCATCGGCTAGAGCAGAGATGGCAGAGCCAGGACTCCCACGCTCCGTCCCAATCCCTGGTGCATCCTTGGGCATGTCGCCATCCCTCTGCTGTGCCGGATGGCTCGGCTGCCGCAGGCTCAGCCGATGGGGCCGTGCGTGGCTCCTCCTGTGCCAGGAGGCTCTACCGGGCCATGTCCACCAGCGGAGGCTGTGCCCTGGGGCCGTGTGTGCCCAGGGAGATGGGGTGCCACGGCACAGGGGCCTTCTCGCTCCTCGTCCTCACAGTGCTGACGCTGCTGCCAACATTCCTTCCTGGTTGTTCATTTTCCGAATTCCTTGGCAGGGCCGCGACTGCAAACAGCTTATTTTTAGCCAGGGTCATCTGCACCCGACGGTTCTGCTGCGTTCCCACCGTGGGGCTGTGGGGTGCCCGGAGCCCCCGGGGACCCGGCTCACCCCAGACCCCGGGGCCGGCTCCCTGCTGGGGGGCCGTGGGAGGCGCCCGTGGGCAGTCGGGCTCAGCCCCGTGTTGTCCCCAGGTCCCTGCTCGTCGCAGAGGAGATGCGCAGCCTCATCACGGAGAAGGGCCCGGAGCCAGTGGAGGATGACCCTGACGCTCTCGTGAAAGGTGTGCACAGGGGTCTCTGCCTCTGGAATAGCCAGGGCTGGCAGGATCATGGCCTGACTGTGGCTGGATCCCGTCCTGGAGGGGCAGGAGGCACCGGCTGGGCTGGCGGGCAGCGGGCAGACTCCGTCCCGCACCACAGAGCCGCCGGGGTGGATGGTGCTGGCGGCAGGGGCTGAGGTTTCCCCTTCCAGGCTGGCTGCAGCGGGAGGTGCGGGGCGGCGTGAAGACCCCCTGGATCCGGCCTCGGAAGTACTGGTTCGTGCTGACGCCCGATTCCCTGGACTACTACAGCAGCAACGAGAAGGGGGCTCGGCGGCTGGGCTCCCTCGTGCTCACCAGCCTCTGCTCCGTGCTCTGGCCGGACAAGCAGACCTACAAGGAGACAGGTAGGGTGCCCGTGCCCCTCGGTCGGGCTGCGCCTTTGCAACCCCTCATGCCCTGCGTCGCCCTCCCAGCCCCAGGAGGTCTCCGTCTTCCCGAGGAGCGGCTGTGCCGAGCCCCGGGGCACCGAGTAGCCCAGCTTGGGTGGGGGTCCTTGGGGCGAGGGCGCTGGTGGGCAGCGGGTGAGGTCTCTGTCCCTCACAGGCTACTGGAACGTGACGGTGTTTGGCAGAAAGCACTGCTACCGCCTGTACACGGAGCACCTGAACGAGGCCGTGCACTGGGTGTGCGCGGTGCAGAAGGTCATCGACAGCAAAGTGCCCGTCCAGACGCCCACCCAGCTGCTCATGCGCGACGTCGAGGTGAGCCCGTGGCACGGGGCTGCCCACGCCTGCAGCCGTCGGGCAGGGCTGGGATGGACGGTCAGGACCCCACGTGCCGTGGGGCGGCGGCGGGTGCCCATGCCGGGCTCTCGGCCGGGCGGCCCTTCTGCAACTGCCGCCATCGCTTTGCCCTCCCAGGAGCACTGCGGCAGCCCCGAGGTCCTGGAGCAGATCTACCGCTGCAACCCCATCCTGCGCTACACCAGCAGCCCCCTCTACGCTCCCCTGCTGCCCTTCCCCTACGGCAGCCTGGACCAAAGCGGTGAGGGGCGAGCGGGGGTCCTGTGCCCGGGCTGGCAGGAGCGATGGTGGGGCCAGGCTGGGCTGGGTACGGCGCCTGGATGGCCGGGGGGGAACCTGGGGAAGCCCACAGGGCTGTTAACCCCCATCCCGTCCCGCAGCCCCCGGCCCCCGCAGCTACACCACGCTGCGCGACGAGGCCGTGAAGCTCTTCAACTCGCTGCAGCAGCTGGAGTCGGAGCGGGACCCGGTGCCGCTGATGCAGGGCGTCCTGCAGACCTGCCTGGACCTGCCGCCGCTGGTGGACGAGATCTACTGCCAGCTGGTGAAGCAGACCACGGAGCCGGCGGCGCCGGGCGGGCAGGGCGACCTGCACTACTGGCAGCTGCTCACCTGCATGAGCTGCACCTTCCTGCCCTCCCCGCCCGTCCTGCGCTTCCTGCGCTTCCACCTGGACAGGCGAGTGCCGGCGGAGCTGCCAGGTGCCGGGGCCCCCATCGGGTTGGCGCCACCGTGACCCCCCCCTCCCCGGCATCTCTCGCAGGACAGAGAGCCGGTTCCCTGCCTCGGAGATGGCCAAGTACGCCTGCTTCATCCGGGAGGCGCTGGGGAAGACGAAGGGGCGGGAGTGCGTGCCCTCTCTGGAGGAGATCCTGGTGCTGATGCGGCGGCAGGAGATGATCTGCACCGTGCACTGCCCGGGGGCGCCCGCCTGCAGCGTGGCCATCAGCTCCCACACCACGGCTGAGGAGGTGAGGGGCCGCGGCCGCGCCGGGCGGGGGACTCGGGACATTTTGGCACGCGGGGCTGGGAGGGTGGCCTGCCGTGGAATGGTTTGGGTTGGAAGGGACCTTAAAGATCATCCCGTGCCCTGGGCAGGGACACCTCCCACCAGCCCAGGCTGCTCCAAGCCCCGGCCAACCTGGCCTTGAACCCCTCCAGGGATGGGGCAGCCACAGCTTCTCTGGGCAACCTGGGCCAGGGGCTCACCGCCCTCACAGCAAAGAATTTCTTCCTGATATCCATCTAAATCTCCCCTCCTTCAGTGTTAAACCGTTACCCCTCGTCCTATCATTACACTCTTTATCAGAGTCCCTCCCCATCCTTCCTGTAGCCCCCTTTAGGTACTGGAAGGCTACTAGAAGGTCTCCCCAGAGCCATGGGAGGTGGGGGGCTCCTGCAGGTCTCCCCCAGCTCAGCCGCGGTGGAGGGGGGCTGAGGGCCACCTGCCTTTGCCCGCTGTGACCTGTCTGTGTCCCTTTGCAGCCCTGAGCGCCGCGGCCAGGGGTGCGCAGTCACCGTCGGTTGCCTTTGTCTCGCCCCAGGTGGCCCGGGAGCTGGTGTCGCGCCTGGGGCTGTCCCAGAGCCCCAACCTCTTCGCTCTCTACGAGCAGTCCCGGCGGCGGGAGCAGCCCGTGGCTAGTGCCACGCTGCTGGCCGACGTCCTCACCAGGTTTGAAAAGTAAATGTCCCGCTCTGCTGCCTACGGGGGAGAGGGGCTGGGGGCGGGAGGGGACAGTGGTGGGGTGCCTGTCCCCGTGCTGATGGGGCCGGTCCCTTCTGCCGCAGCCTGGCTGGGGAGCAGCGGGAGCAGGACCCGCCGTGCCGGCTCTGCTTCAAACACTACGGCTTCCTGGACACGGACAACGTCCCTCGCGACAGCCTGGAGTTCGCCCTCCTCTTTGAGCAGGTGAGAGCCGCGCCGTGCCAGGGTAGCTATGCCGTGCCGGGGTGGCCGTGCTGCCATGGCCATGCTGTGCCGTGCCGGGGTGGCCGTGCCGCCGTGGCCATGCTGTGCCGGCTCACCCTGTCCTCCCGCAGGCACAAGCCACACCATGCCGGAGTGGCTATGCCGTGACAAGGTGGCTGTGCCACAGTGGCCATGCTGTGCCAGCTCACCCTGCCTTCCTGCAGGCATGAGCCACACCATGCCGGAGTGGCTATGCCGTGACAAGGTGGCTGTGCCACAGTGGCCATGCTGTGCCATGCCGGGGTGGCCGTGCCGCCGTGGCCATGCTGTGCCGGCTCACCCTGTCCTCCCGCAGGCACGAGCCACACCATGCCAGAGTGGCTATGCCGTGACGAGGTGGCCGTGCCACAGTGGCCATGCTGTGCCATACTGCGGTGGCCACGCTGTGCCGGCTCACCCTGCCTTCCCGCAGGTGTGAGCCGCACCGAGCCGGGGTGGCTATGCTGTGCCGGGGTGGCTGTGCCACAGTGGCCATGCTGTGCCGGCTCACCCTGCCTTCCTGCAGGTGTGAGCCACACCATGCCAGAGTGGCTATGTCGTGCCTGGGTGGCCATGCCGCCGTGGCCATGCTGTGCCAGCTCACCCTGTCCTCCCGCAGGCACGAGCCACACCATGCTGGGGTGGCTATGCTGTGCCGGGGTGGCTGTGCCACAGTGGCCATGCTGTGCCGGCTCACCCTGCCCTCCCGCAGGCGCACGAGATGGTGCTGCGGGGCTACGTGCCCACGTCGGAGGAGACGCTGCAGACACTGGCCGCGCTGCGCCTGCAGAGCCTCAACAGCGACTTCTCCACCCACGCGCCCTTCCCGCGCCTGGAGGAGCTCTTCCCGCCCCACGTGCTGCACGCCCGCCTGCCGGCCCCCCGCCACCGCACCCCCACCAAGTGCCGGGGGGCCCGGCTGCGCGCGGGGCTGCTGGCCGGCGGGCTCTGGGGGCAAGCGCTGGCCAAGCAGCGGGCGGAACGGGACCAGCGCCTGCGGGGCCGCCTGCGGGAGGAGGGGGCCAGCACCATGGCCGCCATCGTGGAGAAGTGGAAGCTGCTGCAGGGCATGGGCCGGCCCGAGGCCATGGCCGCCTACGTGGCACTGGTGCGGGAGTGGCCCGGCTTCGGCTCCACGCTCTTCGACGTCGACCTGCGTGCGGTGAGGCGTCGGCGCGGCGGGGGCAGTGGGCAGCCCTGGCAGTGGGCAGCTCTGACGCCCCTCTCCCCGCAGAGCCCGGTGGGGGCCGGTCCCCAGCGGCTGTGGCTGGGCATCGGGGCCAAGGCTGTCTCGCTCTACAAGCCGGGGGAGCCCGAGCCCTTGGACAGCTTCTGCTACGGCCGCATCTCCTCCTTCGGCGCCTCCGACAGCAGCACCTTCCGCCTCTCCGTGGAGGACCGGGACCTGCTCTTCGAGACCTCCCAGGTACGGGGCCGCCATCCCTCCTTCCCTCCATCTGCTCATCCCACCTCTCCTCCATCCCCCCATCCCCTCATCCCCTCCTTCCCCTCATCCCCCCTCTCCTCCTTCCCCCCTTCCCCTCATCCCCCCTTCCCTCCATCCCCTTATCCCCCCTCTCCTCCATCCCCCCCTCTCCTCCATCCTGCTTCCCTCCATCCCTCCATTGCCCCTCTCCTCCATCCCCCCTTTCCTCCTTCCCTCCATCCCCTCATCCCTCCTTCCCTCCATCCCCCCTTTCCCCCATCTCTCCATTCCCCCATCCCTCTTTCCCTCCTTCCCTCCATCCCCTCATCCCACCTCTCCTCCTTCCCTTCATCCCCTCCTTCCCCTCATCCCCCCTCTCCTCCTTCCCTCTATCCCCTTATCCCCCCTCTCCTCCATCCCCCCCCTCTCCTCCATCCTGCTTCCCTCCATCCCCCCTTTCCTCCATCCCCCATCCCCTCATCCCTTCTTCCCTCCATCCCCTCATCCCACCTCTCCTCCATCCCCCCTCTCCTCCATCCCTCCATCGCCCCTTTCCTCCATCCCCCCATCCCTCCATCCCCCCTTCCCTTCATCCCCCGGGGGCTGCAGGGGGCCGGGCACCCCGGGCTGACCCAGCGCGTCCCCTCTGCCCCGCAGGTGGACGAGATCGCCCAGCTTCTCAACACATACCTCGCCTCCGCGGGTGCCCGGCGGCCGCCACGGCCCCAGGAGCCAGCCACCAGCCCCCCAGCCCCAGATCCCACCGCACCACCCCAGGGGCTCTGCCCCACGGCAGGGCCCTGGCAGCACCGGCCGCCCGTGGGCTCCTTCCACAGTTAGCCCGGCGGCCACGCAGGGTGCTCCCGACGGACGGTGTGGGGAGGGCGGCCGGGCAGCGAGTGGCAGGTCTGTGCCGGTCCCCAGCTGCTCCCCGGAGCGGGGGGACGGGGGCTCGTGCTCCCTGCACCGCTGTTGCCTTTCTGGCTATTTCCTTAATTTATTTTGAGACGCCCGCGCCCCCCCCCCGCCCGTCTCCCAGCACTTTCCCTGGAGGGCAGCGGGGCTGCCATGCCGCGGTCCCCTGCGCTGCTCCCAGGCTGTCCCTGTCCCCTGGTCCCCTGTACCCCGGTGCCTTCGCCTCCAGCACTCGTGCTGCCTGGCAGCTCTGCCGGCGCCCCAGCTCTTGCCGCCCCGGGGGGGACTTTGCCCGGGGCGAGGGGTGCCAGGCAGCGGTGCTGTGCCATCGTCTGTCTGTCCGTCCGCTGAACCCACCCCTCCTGGAAAGCTGCGGGCGGCTTTTGGCCGAGCCGCCTCGGGGACCACCGGGCTCCTCGTGGCCGGGCCCTGCCGCATCACGGTGGCCCCATGGCGGGGCTCGTGGCGTGGGGTGGCCGGCGGGGTGGTGGCTGGTACGGCTGGGGCTCGGCCCCTCAATGTTGCCTCTGTAAAGTTTGTCGGTTCTGTCTTGGGGGGTGGGGGTTGGTTGTTTGTTTTTCTAAATAAATGCACAAAGGAAAGGCTGGGCCTCCCGTCCCCGAGCTCCGGCCGCGGTGGGAGGCAGGGACGCTCTGATCCCCGGGGCGGCGAGGGCAGCGGGGCCGGGGACAGGCGGCGGGAGGAGCGGCACAGCGTGTCCTCGGGGACAGGGACCGCCGTCCCTCCGGCCAGCGCCGCAGCCGGGCTGTTCACTGCGCCCTTTGGCATTTCACCAACGGCGCGGGCCGTGCTGCGGCTCCGCTGCAGCTCCCCGGCACCCCCTGGCACTGGCCGCCTCGGCGGGGGGAACTGCCCCGGCCGCGGGCGCCGCTGCGGGGCCGGTGCCAAGGAGGGCGTGGGAGCCCGGCGCTGCCATGGCGGAGGGGGGTATTTTTAGCCCGTCGCTCCACGCCGCAGGGTCAGAGGAAAAGGCTAATTCTCACCTTGGGCTGCCGGGGCTTGGGCCGGCGCCAGCGCTGCCCCACACCGTCCCTCACAGCCTGACTCACATGGGGGCAGGACCGCAGCGGCCGTGTCCGACCATCTCCCCCCTCCATCACGCATCCTTCCCTGTGCCGTCCCCTGCCCTGGCTCCAGAGCGGACAGGGACCCCCCTCCAGCTCTCAGGGACCCCCCTCCTGCATGGGCCCTCGCCCCCGTGAAGCACTAAATGCGGGCGCCGCGGGCACCGCATGCTCTGCGGGCACGGCAGGGCGGTGCCGGCTCCTAGCCCCGGTCAGCCATGCCGGCAGGTCCTGCCAGTATTTCTGGCTCTGCCGCGGCGGTCGCCCAGCGCCGCCCGGGCTCAGACAGCATGCTGCCGGCTGGCTCCCGGCCGGGGCAGGGCCAGCCCCGCGCGCCACCGGGACGTGCAGGGGAGTGGCAGCCCCGGTTCAGCGCAGCCACCGAGCCGGGACACCGGGCTGGCCAGCTGGGCAAGGCGAGCACTGGCCCTGGCAGCATCTGCCGCTGCTTCCCTCCCCGGCTGCTCACTCCAAGAGCCGTGCAGGCAGTGTCAGTGCAGGAACAGCCTTTATTAAAGCAAAATAACCTACAAAAATATAGATACAGCCTGTGCCCCAGGCCTGATCTGGCGAAGGAGGAACAAGGCTCCTGCCCAGGGCAAGGACTAGCTCAGCCACACAGAGCCTTTGGCCACAGGGGTTGCCTGCACCCAACTCTTTGGGTCAGGCCCGTTCCAAGCCCCCTGGGTTCGCTCTCCTCCTCCTCCTCCGAGCGAGCGTTGCTCTCACGGGCAGAGGTTCCCTACCAGCACAGCGCGCAGCTGCCCCAGTCCCGTCCTGGGCCAGGGCAGGTGGTGGAGCAGAGGCTGTCCCCCCGGCCAAGGGTCTTCAGGAGCAGCGCTGCTCCCTGCAGAGCGGCTTCTGCCGAGGAGTGCAGCGTGTGTGTGCAGCCAGGGTGACGACTCCACCGCCGCCGGGCAGCGCTGAGGGGTGCTAAACGTGGGCACGGCAGAGACAAGCCCTGCCGGCATGCGTGGAGGTGGCCGTGGGACCCTCCCGTCCCCTGGCAGGGCACTCACTGCTCCTGCGTGCCCCAGGAGATGTAGTCAGGGCGCGTGGCCGCGTGGTACTCGTCGATCAGCTGCTGCACGATCTCCCGGGAGTTGTCCAGCTCGTCGAAGTTGTCCTTGAAGATGTCCTCCTTGCGGAACTGCTCCAGGAAGGCCTCCCGCTTGCGTAGCTTGTCGTACTGCCGGCACGTCCGCTCAAACAGCTGGGGAGCAGCGCAGCAGTCAGACGGGCCACAGCTCCCCAGGGACCCCCGACCTCCTCGGGCTGCTGCCTGGGAGGAGGCAGGCAGGGCAGTAGCTGCTGCCCTGCGCCCAGCCAGCACTCGGGATCAGCTCCTGCTTCCGCAGCTGCCTTTGGCCCAGGGAGAGGGAGCCCTGCTGCTCCTGGGCGAACGGCTCCACAGGTGCAGTAGGGCTGCCCGGACCCCAGACCAAGCCTGTGCCCCAGCTGCTCGCCCTCCCCTCATCCCCAAGCCCTGCCCTGGCTTTGTGAAAGCCCCCGAGATGACGTGTTTGGGACTGAAAGGACACCGGAGCTGCAGCCGTGGGACCCCCAGCGCTGCCCGCGGGGGAGAGGGAAGGCGCTCACCGAGGAGATGTTGGTGTGGTTTGCCATCATGAGGCCGCTGACACGGTGTGCGGACGGCAGGTAGGGGGACTTGCGGGACAAAGCCACCTGGATGCTGGCAGGACCCCAAGGGATGAAGTTGGCCAGTTTCCTCTCCCGGATCCGTTGCAGACTCTTGTGAACCTGGCGGGACGAGAGCAGCAGGGTGATGGGGAAAGCAGCCCGGTCCCAGCAGACCCAGGCGCTGCTCCTCACTGGACGTACAGCCTCAGGAAGGTGGATTTCAGCAACGGGCAGGTAGGGAGGCTCCTCATGGCAAGGGACTAGCGGCCTTTCCATGAGGACAAGGCCCACAGGGGAGCAACTCGGAGCCAGTTCTCAGTGCTCGGTCTCACCCCAGGGTCTCCACACAGGAAGATGGTGACCGTGCCCTTCCCTGGCATGCCATGCCATTGCTGTCAGCATCTGAAATAGCCATGGGGACTCACCTGCGTAGGATCCACCTCCCCCTGGATGATGTTGAGGATGGCGATGTAGCAGTGGTTGGTCTGCCTGTCTCGCCCTGTGGACACCATCACGTTTTTAGGTTGCAGCAATCTTCTCATCACGTCCAGGACCGTGGTCTTCCTCACGCTGGCCACCTGCAAATGCCAGCTAGGGGTCAGAGGGAGCAGGCGTGCAGCTCCCTTGCCCTCCCGCTGTCCTGCACACACAGACACAGAGGAGCAGGGGGCAGCTGGACAGAGAAGCCCTCGCCCCGGGGACAGAGCCACGTGCAAGGCCACATGCAGGACAGGGAAATCCCAAAGTCACACAACAGGCGCAGCCAGGCTGAGAACCGGAGCGTTGGCGGAGGCTCCAACACGAGGGCGCTGAGCTGCCCCCCCCAGCAGCACACCAAGGCTCAGCTGAGACCAGAGTGACCGGGACAAACTTCTGTCCTGTTCCACTGCTGAGGCAAGGCGCAGGGCTGGCAGACAGGAGGGGTCATTCCCCACTGCATCCCCCTCCCCACCTTGCCCTGTGCTGAGCCCGGGGGCAGACGGGCCACTGCAGTCCCTGAGGGCTGTCACAGCCTTTGCCGGCTGCTGCCTGCCACGGGGGCCACAGCCGGGGCCGGCACCCGAGGGAGTGCCCAGAGCAAGGACAGGGTGTCAGCCCCGCTCCAGGCACCGTCTGAGCTGCTGGCTGAGCCCTCCCCACACTCCTCCCTGGGAGGACAGATCACACACTCGATACCCTTTTCAGAGCCAGCAGTTTTTCAGATTTGCTTCTCTGAGTAACATCCTGAGGAAATGCACACAACGAGAGGAGAACAGCAGCTGTTAGCTCCCAGCAGAACTGAGACGCGGCCAACGCAGGTGAGTGCCTCTCAAAACAGAACCGCACCGTTCTCACCGGGGGGGAGCTGAGGGAGCACTGGCTGGGGACGAGCTAAACGCAAGCGGTAGTGTTTGATGCGGCTGAGGGCTGGCAATCCCCTCCCAGATCACAGATCAAACCCTGGAAGGGGCTGATGCCTGGAGCCCACGCTCAGTCTTCGCATGACAACGATCACCAGTGTTCTGACCCAAAAAGCCCAGGCCACTGGCCCACTGGGGTGGCAGGACTGGCCGGGCCACTTTGCTGGGCTCAGTCCGATCGTTGCTAAGGGTGGCTTTTGTCAGATGGGATCCTGTCGGCTCCCCCACAGCTGCCGCAGCCACGCTCATGCATGCAGCAGGTAGGCCAGCATAAGCACAATTGCCTGCTCACGTCTGAGTCATATCGCATAGCGCTGTCAGGTGGTGTGGGCACACGGGCTGGGCTTTGGAACGTGCAATTAGGGCTCACGCCAAGACCGTGGGACTGGCGGATGTTACAAGGTGAGCGTGGCGCTGCCCCTGCCCTCGGGGAAGGGGAGGAGTGCCCGGTGGGCTGCCTTACCGACTGGTCGGTGGTGAGTGGCGTGTACCCCGTCATGAGGAAGTGCAGCCGCGGGGTGGGGATCAGCGAGGCAATCAGCCCGATGAGGTCGTTGTTCATGTATCCCGGGTACCTGAGCGTGGTGGTGCTGGCAGACATGATGGTGGAGACCTGGGGGAGAGCACGGGGTCAGCATCTGCATCACTGCAGGGCTGCGGAGCACGTTCAAAACCTGCTCCGCACAGCCACGCGGGGGGAAGCTGGAGGCCACCCCTAGGAAGGGCAGAGGACCCTCGTTCACAGCCCCAGGCTGCCCACCACCGCGCCCAGCCCATGGAGACCGCGCTCAGACCGAGTCGAGGGCAGCGGGGAAGCCCCCCACCAGCTTCCCCAGAGGGAAGAGCCCTTCTCACCAGCTGGTTGATCTGAGAGAACGACGGGTTCTGAATGTGCAGCCTGTCTGTCGCGATGCGATTCAAGGCCGTGTTGTCCAGAACCACCTGCAAGAGAAACACCGGCTCTGTGAAGAGCCTCGGAGGCAGCCCGAGGAGGGGCAGCCCGGGCCACGTGTCCAAGGGCACCAGCTTGCCCAGCATAGGCCCCGAGCGCCACAGCCCTCGGCGGCAGGTGGCAGACACTTGAAACCACAAGCTGACTCATCTGTGGAGCGTAACCGACACTGTCAATGGAAGCTCTTCCCTCCCATCTTGGCTGTGCTCCCCAGCGCTCTCCCAAAGAGCAGAGCACTGCCTCTGGGCCAGCACCTCGCAGCAGCCTTCAGCCCCAGCAGCTCTGCCGCAGCCGCTCTTGCCCCTCATGTGCAGAGATGAGCTGGGAGGGACGAGCAGCGTCTTGGTAAGGATCTGACTGAAGGCCTCGGTGCAGGCTGAAGACGCTGCCTGGCTGGGGCTTGTGGGTGCTGAAAGTCATGCTGGAATCGAGTTCAAGTGGAAGGCTGCAGCGCAGCTATGCAGAGGAAGCACAGCCAGTCCTCGCTGCCATGGGAGGAAATCTGCTGGGTCCCAGGGGCAGAAATGCCAAGCCGGAGAGCTCAGCAGGGGGTAGCACAGAGCCCTTGTCCCTGGAGCCACCACATCTGCTCAGCCCTTCTGGATGGGGGTGCGCTCCTTGCTGTGCCTGGGGCTTCACCGGCTCATCGCTCGCTGCTGTGGCACTCACCCCACAGAGCTACAGCACCCACCCCACACGGCTATGGCAGTTGCCCCAGGAAAAGCGGTTTGTGAGTGGCCGGGGACAAGGCTGCCAGGCGGGAGCGGGCTGCAGTGCTGGCCTGACACGCACTGGGACTCTTACCACGCAGTCAGCGTTCTGAGTCAGCCTCTTCAGCGTCAGCAGAGAGTTGTACGGCTGGACTACAACATCGCTCATCTCATCCTGGTTTGGGAAAACCGAGTAGGTCTCCACCAGCTTCTTGGGATACCTGGTGAGAAAGCGCGGCCACCTCAAGGGTTAACACCACCAAGCCAGCACTCTCTCCTCCCACAAGCTGCCTTTGCAGTCTCCAGGGCTCAGGACAGCAGTGAGTCACCAGGACTTCGTGCCAGAGTCTGCTCCCAGGGAGGGAGAGAATTTGTCCCAGCAGTGCCTACCCTAGCAGTACAGGAGCAGGCTGCCAGACTGAGCTACAGGCGAGGCTGAGCCATCCACAGGCTGATTAAGCAGCTGCTTACAAGCCTTTTCAAGAGGCTGCAAGCTGAAACAGGCAGGGATGGCCGCTCAGAGCCCGCAGCTAGAGCCTCTCACTCTCCCCTGCAGAGTCAGGGTGTCAGGAGGCAGCTGCCTGATAAGAATGTCTGAGGGAAGGCAGAGTTTGGACAGCACAAGTCCAGTTTCAGAGCCTCTGAAGTCCCCAGGCGTATCAGGAGCCGTCCCTTCCCCGGGCAGCGTGCCAGGGATTGCACAAGACAGTGTTTGGGTGGGGGCGGCGGCTCTGAGTCAGCGCTCTCCAGCTCCCGGCTCTGGAAGGGTGCCCAGCCCAGGCCAGGCTCTGACGAGGACAAGATGAACACTCACCTGTCATTCAGTCTCTCCAGCAGGTACGAGCCCAGCCCGGAGCCCGTTCCACCGGCAATGGAGTGGCAAAGCACAAATCCCTGGAAGGAAGCAGAACACAGCTCAAGGTCCAGCTCAGCCCCAGGGGCAGGCAGAGCAAAGCATGCTGTGCCACCAGCACCAGCTCCAGCAGAGACCTGCCAGACCTGTGAGAACTCCCCCTGTGACAACTGAGCACGGAGCTGACGCCTGTGGAGGGACCGGAGGTTAGCCCTGGCTCCTGCAGAGGGAGCGGAGGTTAGCCCTGCCTCCTGCGGACCACAGCCACAGCCAGATGCTCGTCAGGCCACTTCTGCCAGCGTGGGTGGGATCCACCTCTCTGCACACACCACAAAGTGCAACTGCTGCTCAGGAGCCTCCTGGATTCCTCCCACCCCAGAACAGGCTTCAGAATAGCTCCAACGTCACCTTCAGGATCCGGTCAGTCACACAAAACAGAGGGATGTGTTCTCAGCCCTTTCCCTGGGCCCTCCACAACATTCCCCTCCTTCCAGAGTGCCCGAGGCCAAATTCCCTCTACCTGACTTCAGGGCAATTCCCACCTGCTGCAGGTCCCACAACGGGCTCTCAGATCTTCTGCCAGCTCACTTTTACAATGACATTTTCCCTTCCCCTGTTGCCATGTGACAGCCTCACACAAACACCAGGGAGCCCTGTCTGTCTACGCACAGGAAACGGGTTTACACGGACGGTGGCCAAAGTCCTGCCAGAGGCATGTGGCAAAGCGTCCGAAGAGCTGTCGGTACCCTGGTGTCCCTTTAACCCAGCTGGAGAGACAATGAAGCTGCAGCTGCCTGCACTCATTCCGTGGATTTCAAAGCACTGGGCAACTCTGGGTCTAAACACCTTCCTGCTGGCAGCCCGAGGCCCCTCCTCTGCTGCAGATGCCTTGTTCCAGCACAGCCCCCCATCCCGCGAGGGCTTCACTGGAGGATGAGCAGCGTGTCCTGCTTCAGCTGGCATGGGGGAGAGCCACAGGAGGGAGGGAGAACAGGGAAAGGAAGAAGCACCACAATGCCTGCAACTCTTCCTGCCAACTGTATCCTGCGGGAAGTGCCCAATGCAAGCAATATTTGGGGCAGAAAAACGCCTCACTGTGCATACGGTAAGGAGATTTCCGGGGAAGCCTGGCAGATGTAGTGATGGGAAAGACCTCTCTTTACATGTTCTCTGCTCAGCACCCAGAAGCGTGTTGAGCAAGTCTGCATACACCAAAGGGCTGCGCTCGGCCTTACAAAAGAGCAGCCCAGCTCTGAAAACAAGAAGCAGGACAACTGGATCCAAATCCCCTGATTTACTTACTTCCAAACTGTCGCTCCCATCAGCCTCTCTGTCTATTATATCAAAAATGTCTTCGTGGATTTTTTCTCCCTGCAAGAGAGATCAGACCAGGGTTTGCTCCTTTCCCACAGAGAACGGAGAAGAGCTGCTCAAGCCTGGTGTTGAAGCCAACTCAGAACGGCAACGTGCCCCTGGGCCCAGGGTGCCATGAAGTGTCAGGTGTAAGTCCCTGCTGAATGATGAAGTGTTCTTCAAAAGCCACCTACTGAGCCTGACATGAGAAGGCCACGATAAAGGCTCATTCCTAATGAGCTGGCCTGTGTTTGCACCCAGGAGCACTAGAGCTGTTACCTGTGAGAAGCCGCTGGCCCAGTTGTTCCCAGCTCCCCCTCCATGCTCCGACAGGTAGATGTTTTCTGGGTTGTAGAGGTTGGCGTAAGGGGAGTTCAGGATGGAGTGGATAACTCGGGGCTCCAGGTCCAGCAGCACGGCGCGCGGGATGTAGTGCTCATCGTCTGCCTTTAACAAGGAGCAGGAAGATCATGACGCAGTCGCAGCTCAGCGCCGCTTCACTGCGAGAGAAGTGCCGCTGCGTGTGCCACCCCCTGGCCGCGGCGGAGCACGGCACAGCCGGCGTCTGACAGGGAGGAGGAGGAAGGGAAACTTGTTATGTACGGCCTGTCCGTAATGCAGCATCTATACGTGCCCCTGAGCATATCCTGGATGCTGGGCAGGTGGGGGAGGGCGGCTCTAACAGGCTGCGCTGGCGGCAGTTACGTACGGCGGTATCTATGGCAGCCTCAGCCTCGTGCTTCTGCCTCCACAACACATCCATTTCCAGAGCCTGGAGCGCAGACAGCAGCCCTGGCAGCGTGCTGCCCAGCAGGAGCGCTGGGCTGGGGCTGTCGCTCCAACCAGCCCGGGGTCAGCATCAGCCCCACCAGTCCCTGAACGGGGGGCCCGCTGGAGGGAGCTGAAGCGGTCACAGGCAGCGCTGCCTGCGTTCACCCGGGCACGGATCGAGACGGTGAGAGGGGCAGGCTGCAGCGCGCCGGCCCCATGGCGGGCAGTGCCCGGCAGTACCTGGTAGAAGAAGACATCCTTGCGGTCAGTGCCCTCGGTGGCGAACTCCTCCACGATGCCCTCGGGGCTGATGCCGTGCTCGGCACAGAGCTGCTTCCAGAACTCGAACCCGACTGTGGGTGGGTGGGGGGGGAACGGTTAGCCGGGGCGGGAGCGGAGCCGGGCCCGGGCCCGGTGCCCCACGCCGGGCCGGGCCAGAGCCTGGAGCATCCCCGGGTCCGCCAAGCCCCGCCCCCCTCCGCCAGGCCCCGCCCCCGCACGCAGATACGCCCCTCCAGGCCCCGCCCCCAGCTCGCAAGACCACGCCCCTCCTCGTCAAGCCCCGCCCCCGCCCCTCACAGCATCCCCGCCCCTCACAGCATCCCGGCCCCGCCCGGTGCGCGCTGCCCCGGCCCGGCCCTGCCCTGCCCTGCCGTCGCCCGCCCCGTTTGTCCGCCCGCCCGCCCGCCCGCTCACTCTGGTTGCCGCACTGGCCCAGCTGCAGGGTGATGATCTCCCGCGGCATGGCGGCCGAGGCTCGGCTCCGCTCCGCTCCTCCCGCCCGCCGCCCCGCCGCCTCTCCCGCCCGGCGCCAACGGCACTGCGCCTGCGCGCCGCGCACTTCCGGGAGGGCGCCGCTCCTGGCAACGCGCCTGCGCCCTGCCAGGCGACGCCCACCGCGCCTGCGCCAAGATGGCGGCGCCCAGTGCGGCCCCCCTTCCGGCGGCGGGGGCCGCCATGTCGGCGGCGGCCTCGAGCGCGCGCGCGCGGGGCGGGCGGATGTTGATGCCGAGCGGGAGCCATGGCGGCGGCGCGGCCCGGCGGGCTCGGCGAGCGGCAGCGGCGGGTGCAGGAGCTGAGCGCGGCGCTGCGGGGCCGCCTGGGGCCCTACGAGCCGCTGCTGAGCGCCGCGCAGGCCGCGCTGGTGTGGGAGCGGCCGGGCCGCAGCGCGCTGTGGTGGGCGGCGGCGCACGGCCTCTTCTGGTGAGCGGGCGGCGGCGGGCCCGGGCGGCGGGACGGGGTACAGGCCGCCCCGGCGGGGCCTGGGGCCGCTCCCCCGCGGGGGGCCGGGCCGCGGAGCGGTCCCTGTGGCGGAGGGCGCGTCCCGCCGGGCCCCGGTATAAGGCGGGGGGGGGACGCGGGTGCGCGCAGTCCCGGGCCGGCCCTGCCCGGTAGGGCCGGAGCGCCCCGGGCTGCGGGAGGTTCTCCGCCGCGGTGCCATGAGGAGTTTTACCCCTGTGCAGGGGACTCGGGTAGGGGCCAGGGCCAAGGCCTCCCTGCAGCCGCAGGGCCCGCTCATGGCTCCCCCGTAGCCCCGGACTCGGGGTGCGTGGGCTCCGGGGAGGAATGCACCCTCCGGGGATGACGCTCGCTGCGGAACAGCCGGCCCCGCCGTGGCTGGGAGCAGCTCAGGGCAGAGGTGTCAAAGAGCTTGAGCCCGCGACCTGCTTCAGCAGACAAGAAGGAACATGGAAGTGCTGATGTCTGCTTCAGCTCTGCCCCTCTCGGCGTGTTTTCCCCTTTATTGGAAAGCGTAAAACTAATCAGCAAGCCCCAAACTGTTCTGTGAACAGTGGAGGGAGGGCAGCAGGTTCCACTGGGCTCTGAGCGGTGAGCTGTAAAGCAGGGCTGTCCGATTAGAAGCGACAAGAGCAGATAAGGGTCCCCAAAGCAGCCTGGGCAGCTGCCTGATAAGCTCCCCCCTGGCAGCCGGGTGCTGACCGATTAGCACTGGCTCGCTTTTCTCTGGCTATAACTATTAACCGAGTGACTGATTTGTTTTGAGGTGGTTTAGTGTTACCCCTTTTGCGTGCATGACACAGATCTGGCCGGTACCAATTTGTTTGTTTCTTCCCCGTAGGTTTTTTGCTCTGACTTCTCTTCGCTTGCTGTTCCTGGTTGCGCTTACACTTATAGTAGTAGTTTGTCTAGATCAGTGGAAGAACAAAATCTGGCCTGAAATCGGAGGTAAGTTGCAACACTTGAGTCGATACCCACAAATCAAGCACTGGTTTTATTCCTAGAGGTATACGGGCCCTGACCACCTGGAGTTAAATAGTTAAAATCCTGGAGTTTTTGCTTTGTGAGTCTAGAAGCGGTCGAGAACACTGTAGGCAGGTTCTTCCTGGAGCTGTAAAATCCTAACCTGTATAAACATAAGAAGAGCTTTTCATTCTTGTGACACTGGTATTTGTCTCATAATCTTGAAACATCTGGTGTACGTGAACTAGTGCAGGTTTTCAGGCAGTGATTCACCCTCCCAGCATTCAGTACAAGAGCAAGAAATTGAAGCATATGTGGAATACGTCTGGATTTATGTGTAATAAACCAGCTTCGTGTTTTAGGATGAAAATGAGTCCCAGCCTTGCTGTTGAGTAGAGATTTCTTTGAAAGGAGAGGCGTCATAACAGCTGTTAATGAAGTTAGTCTAAAGCTTCTGTCTAAAGTAAACAAAGCAGTTCTACCTATCATTTGGGATATTAATATACTCGTGAATACTACCATTCTCAGCAGCTCAGGGTTCCATTGGCTTTGCACGGACAGGTTCTGGAGCAATGCGTATGGTTTGCGTGCTCTCAGAGCTGGTTCCCTAACTAACGAGCAAGTACGACTCCCAGCTTTCTGCTTCAGCCGGTGGTCTCCGGAGTTCTGGGCAAGACATTAAAGCTCTCCTCGGTTTGTAGCAGCAGCTTGGCTCAGGCTCAGTAGCTGAAGTGACGAGGAAGTGTCTGTCTCGCTCCCTCACAGCCTTGATTTCGATTTGTCGGGGTAGCTGGTACATCCCTGGGTCACTTTCCAAATCCCAGCTTAGGGGAGCAAGTATCGAAAGACTTAAATTTCTGATGCCTCTCAGTAAGCAAACTGTACTTCCTTCACCATCTGGGTGCGTGCAGGGGAAGGGAGGGAGATGAAAGTGGTATTTTTTGCTAAAACCTGTCTCTGTAACCAGAGCAGCCTGCCAGACAACGTCCAAAAATATTGAGGGGCAACGAGGAGACTCTCTCGCAGTCTTGTACTGTCACACGCAAACGTTCAAAATGTGTTATGGAGTGAGGTGTCTCCGGTTCTTAATTAATGTCTTTTCCACGTATTCCCCAGCTCATTAAAGCTTTACTTAAATCCCAAGAGCTAAGCGTTCTCATGGCAAATTCCTTGCAACTAATGTAGTGTCTGTTCTTAATATTTTAGTGGCAAGACCTGACGAATTAGACAATGAGAGGTAGGAAACTAATTGAATCCTCTGCTGTTTGGTATTTTGCTGTGATACCGTGTAATTATGACCTGCACGTGCTTGTAATGTTGGCTCCTTTCAGCGAGGAAGGAGGGGGAGAAGGGAGCTACTTAGTGGAGGGAGGATGGAGCCCTGGACTCCGTCAAGCCCTTGTGACAAGTTTTTGACTTGCCCAAGCCGTTATAAGATATGTAATCTTTGCCTCGTACTGACCTCCAATAATGCTTGCTCGAGTGTTGTAAAACATCCCCTGCCACTTCCCCCCGCGCACCCTGAAGCGAGCCTTAAAAGCGATTCCTTTTGTATGGGCTTCCAGTAGCAGGAAAACAACATTTTATTGGAAATAATGAAGTCTTCTGAGACTCCATAAGGAATGTTTAACAGGCTTGTTCCAGAAGTTGTTACTGCATAGTTATGATCTGACTACAGCAATAATAATGGGTTGAGAAATGTCGGGGTGTTGTCTTACTAATAACACCTTCCTCTCTCTGGGCACACCTTTCTGCCTGCCTGTGCTGCCGAGCCACGCTGGATGCTCAGCTCCTGATTAAATCACTGGAGCTGTTGCCAAATGACAGGTTTTTGTTTTGTTTTTTTTTTTTTTTGCAAGAGGCCCAAGTACAAAAGGAATTGCTCTTCCTAATCTTCACGTACTTGTGACCAGCAGTTAAGAAGCACTAATAGAGCTTGCCAAAAGACAATGCCTCCGACGTAACCGTATATATTAAGTAAGGTACAAGGCTGCTTGTAAACCTCCTGCTGAATTCTTGGGGGTTGCTGTTGACCAAATAAATGCAGAAAAAGCAAACGGATTGCCTTGATTTGCTTCTGCACTGCCCTTTCCCTCTGCTAGCTTGGGAACTAGTCTAAGCCAAGAGACCGAATGACTGAAATTACTGCTCCTTAGCTGCTACGGGAGAACCGGGACACTTGTAGAAGGGTACATAGAAGTGCTGCTTTTGGCTAAGCGATGTTTGGAGAGGCAGGCTGACCAGGCAGCCAGGGGAGAAGAGAAGGTAGTATGGAGGCAAGTGTTTGTAGCAGGTGATTTCTGAACTGACGTCGATGCAGTAATATCTGTGCCCGAATTCTTCCCTTTACTGCAGCTGGGGATATGTTCACCCTCGGCTGCTCGGAGTGCCAGAACTCTGCCACCATTTGGCTGAAGGATGGGTGGCTGGGACCAGCTTCTTAAGTAATCTCTTCATTTTCAAGAGGCAAAACCCAGGAAAGGTAAGAACGTACAGACCTCAGCAAATGAAATGTTTGGTGTGGAGCCTCTGCTGGGCGCTCGTCTCCTTTTGTGGTGGCATCCAGCGTTGGCTGAATGCGTTCAGCCATGGGAGGTTACCACGGGAGGTCTCCCACAACAGCATGGCTCTTCAGCGGCGGAGAGGAATAGAAAGCACAGGCAGAATAATCAGGTTGCGGAGGAGGGAGGAGAAAACGAGTGTCGGCATGTTGATTGCACTAGCGAAGTGAAAATGTTGCTGCTCCTTCTGGAGGTTTCTAGCTTTTTAAAGTGTCTGTCAAACTCATCTCCCTCATTGGCTCACTGGATTTTAACAGTTTGAGAAAGTGTGGCAAGCTTTTTTTTTTTTTTTTTTTTCCCCCTCCTTCTTTTTTTGAGGCTTATGCAAAGAGGAGCCTGTAACGTGGTGGTACTATCCCTGTCCTTTTCACCTCAGAGACTTCTGTCTTCTTTAGCCTCTTCCTTGCTTTTAGGGTACCTGCTTTGGGAAGCTCCTCATATTCCGAGGCAGAGGCCTTGGCGTCCTGCCTGTTGCTGTGAAGCCAGATACCTCCTGTGCCTGCGCTAGTCCTGGAGCGGGGTAGTTGAACGCTAGGAAGCCTTCGCTGTCGTTAGAGTTATGACTTGACCTAGAATCTGCAGAGAACGAGACGGTCAGGAACTGAGTGAATCCACTGCTTAACCTTGGAAACTCACTGTCTCCGTGTCTTCAGTTTTGCCTTCTAGTGTGTGGAGTCTTCACTTTCCTGGCTGTCCTGGGCCGGTATATCCCTGGACTCGTGCTCTCATACTTGCTGTGTAAGTAGATCTCTGTGCCAGTACAGACTTACTAGTGAAAAGGGGTAAAATGAGTGGGATCTGAATGTCCGAGGGATGGGGCTCTTCTCCTGAAAAGCAAAACTTGTGTGAATGGCTTTAAAATTTACAATAATACATTCTGCCTGGAATGCGGTGGTTCTTGACCAAGACTCTAAGGTCTCTGGTCCAGACAGAACATGTTTGAGTGCTTAGTAACTATAGATCTGAGCACTAACAGGTTGGCCTGGCAATTTTGTTAAATTGGCAGAGATGATTGCACCAATTCTGACTGCCTCCCGCAGCATTGCCTTCAGTACTCAGATCTTGCATACTGTGTGTGTTGTACTGCATCGCAAAACGGGCGAGATGTTTGCCAAGTAGCATCCTGAACAAACTTCTAATCAGCATTCCCACTTACCTCAGTGCTCTTCATCCTGCTGTGGCCCCTGGCTGTGTACCACAGGCTGGGGCAGCGCATGTACATGAAGCTGGAGCCAGCTCTGCAGCGGCTGGATTTCAGCGTTCGAGGCTACATGATATCAAAGCAGCGGGAGAAGCAACGTAAGTTTCTGTGCTGTGTTTCTGACCCTTGGTACCTGAAACAGCCGTGAACTGAGCCCCTGGAGTGGGATAGGGCTGCACGTTGGCACGACACTCGCTCCAGCGCCCTTGGCAAATACTTGCGACTGCTGTGGGAAGGCAGCGAGGCAGCTCTGCCTCCACAGGCGTCTCTCAGTTCGCAGTTGGTGTAAGCTCTTCACGGTGCTGAGCCGCTCCGTTTCTCAGCTGCCAGAACTGTGTGTTCCATATTGCAGTTGCACTGAAAAAAGAGGAAGGACTCGGTGCAAGGTAGCTGCTAAACGTGTTCATCTCGGCAAAAGACCTGCAGCAGCCCAAGTCAGAAATGGTCACGTTGCTCTGCTGTGGAACAAAGCATGCTGTGTTACGTCCGAGCTTGCCAGTTTAGGGTTTTTCTGCTCGGCTTAAGGCTGGTCCTGTACAGCCCCCTGTCCCAGCAGCAATAATAAGCTTTGACTCTGGTTTCTGGCAGTGCGTCGCCGATCCCTTAATCAGGAGGCTGTGGATGACGGGAGTGACAGCGAAGAGGAGCTTGCCGCATTCTGTCCCAAGGTAACAAAGCGTCTCTGAAACAGCAGAGCTCAGCCGAACAGAACAAACGTGCTGCATTGCGTGGACGTGCAGTGCGTGGTCCTGTATCCCCCACATAGTAGCTGAGTTGTGATGGAAAATGGGATGAGGATATTCTCCTTACAGAGAGGTCTTTCCTATTCTGCCTCACTCAAGTGTGTCCAGTGCTGCTTGTACCAACTACAGTCGCCTGTGCTGGGCAGTAAAGTATGAAATGAGCCTCAGGTACCAGCCTCCTGTGAGGACTGGGTTTAACTGGAGGCCGCTGGATCACGTGTTTTGTCTTGAGGCACAAGAATAAACTTTCCAGTGTTGATGTTTTCAATTTTGTCTCCTATTTCAAAGCTGGATGACTCTGTGGTCGCCAAGGAACTAACCATCTCTGACTCGGAGCATTCGGATGCAGAGGTTTCCTACACTGAAAACGGGATGTTTAACCTCTCGAGAGGCCAGACTCCCCTGACAGAGGGATCGGAAGGTGAGAGGAAATGGGCAGTTTCTGGAAGGTGCAGAATGCTGAGCAGGCGTCGGTGTGACGGGTGGGAGGGAGGATGCATTCGCTGCCTTGTGTCCTTGAGCTCTAGCTGTTTGATGTCTGTCTTGCTGGCTAAGATGAGAGGCAGCTACCTGTTTTTTTTCAGAACTGAAATTCCTTCTTAATTCCTGTGGCGCTTTAGTAGCGCAATGACAGCTGCTCTTCAGAGGCAGATCCGGCTCTGCCGGTCTCTGGCTGTGGGGACGCAGGTTGCAGTGCCCGGTCTGGGAGGGGATGCTTTTCCCCTGCAGAAGGTGTCTGGGTCAGCATCTGCGGTTCCTTGGAGTGAACTGGGAGGCCAGCAGGCATCCCAATAGCTGTGGGAGGGGGAGATGAAAGAGTGTTTGGTCTGTGGGATGAGGAGAGACTGTCTGTCTTGGGGAGTTAATGGCCCAGCTTTTGTGTGCTGTGCCTGCAGGGTGTTTGGTGTGTACTGTGTATTTAAAGCACTTTCTCCTCTTCTAGACCTGGATGGTCACAGTGACCCAGAAGAATCCTTTGCCAGGGATCTCCCCGACTTCCCTTCCATTAACCCAGAAGCAACTGGCATAGATGACGAAGATGACACCAGCATTGGGATCCCAAGCCTGGCTTACCGCCCACAAGTGACAGAAGATCTGCGTCTCCCTTATGACCAGGAAGACTCCGGCGCACTGCCATCTGTACAGAATCTCACTAACAACATAGCCGGATTTGTCACCCGAGGGATGATCCAGCTTGCGCTGTCAGGAGCCCCTCAGCCAGGCTCTTCACGCAGCGACAATCCCCAGAGAGGTGCAAAGACTTACCTGAGAACGGCCAGCTCGGACTTGGACACTGATGCGGAAGGGGATGACTTTGAACTGCTGGATCAGTCCGAGCTGAACCAGCTGGATCCTGCGGGCTCTCGGGGCCAGTAAGCAATCCCACCACTTCCCGCTGGTTTTCTGTTGTGCATCATGGAGGGGAATCCTGGAAGGAAAAGCCTTGCACAGTTATCTCGATCGTCTCCTGCGTGAGTATGAGTGACGTGACAGCCAGTCCTGGCTGGGAACACCACTGTGACTTGTGACTCTGTAGCCTCGCTTGGATTTTAAAATAAACTACACTGGTAATTCATAGGGAAAAGACGTTGATGTGATAGCTCCACAATCACCCCTGCGCTGTCTGCCAGGACGCTGCTTGCTCCGAACGTCCTCACCTGAGACAATAAATCTGGTGTCTGCAGCTCTAGAGACCCACTTGGCATCGCCAAGGACAATCGTGGAGCCGATCTTCGGGGCTGGTGCGTAACCAGGTGAACAGGGTTGGTTTCCCTCAGACTTAGTGTCTGGGACTTAATGCTCTTCTGTCTTTGAGACAACCATTTCTGCCCCCCTCCCCCCTAAAATGTGCACAGAATCCAGGTCTTCTTCCCAGCAATATCCAGCTCCGGGTAGAAACAACCCCCTTGCTCCTGTTGTGGACACGACGGCATATGGCCACCACGTTTGTACTTGCAATGGCCACTCCTCTCCGGTTCCCGCTTTCTAGTGACGCTGTTTTGTAAGAGACGTAATGGCAATAAGACACCGACTGTGATCACTCGCGTCCTGCAAAGAACGTCTGCGTGTGGCAGCTGCTCTTGTGTTGCTTTCCTAAAATACCGGACTAATGCGTTGCTGCCGCTCCCCTCTGCTCCTGCAGCAGACCTTGGGTGAGGACATGACGGCGCTGCCGCGGGGAGCTGCTGGGGCCGGGTGTTCCGGAGGGGGGAAGCGGGGTGCTGATGTGCCTAGTGCCGCAGGGAGCCCCCGGCAGGGACCCCATGGGGATACAGCGCAGGGGATGGGGGAGCTCCTGCCGTTGTGGTCACGCACACAAAGCAGCAGCCTCCGGGGGAGAGGCTCTGCCGTCCCTGGGCCCCCCTTGCCCCGCTCTCCCATCGCTCTCTAAGCCATAGCACCCCTTTGCCCGCCTTCGTGCAGTGAAGAACGAACCTCTTCAGGGAACCCGCCTCTGCTGCCGTTTCTCTCGATCCGCCCAGCCCAGGTTGCTTCTCGCGCCGTCCCGGGGCTGGGGGGGTGTTAACGGGTTGTGTTATACGAGCCCGGGGACGGGTGCGGGCAGGGAACGGTGGGTTTGGGACCGGCAGCGGGCCCTGCTTGGGGGCGCGGAGCCTCCCCCCGCCCCAGCGCTCTCCGGCCTCCGCTCTCCCCTTCGCCCCGCGGCGGAGGGGCCCGGCCCGCTCCCGGCGCTGCCCCGGGAACCGTCCGTTCGGTCCCGTCCCGTCGCCGCCGGGAGACCGGGGCTCGGGGGGCGGAGCTGCCCTGGCGCCGCCCGCGGACACCGCCGCCCCGCCTCTTCGGGGCGTGGCCTCGGCTCCTCCACCAATCAGGGCCCGCCTCTCTTCCTTCGTCCCGATTGGCGGAGAGAGGGCGGCGCAGCGGAAGTGCGTCAGCGCCGCCGGCCGGGAGCGGAGCGGGAACGAGCGGAGGATGAGCAAAGGCCGGGAGGGGCCGGCGGCGGGCGGTGAGCGGGGGGGGGGGCGGGCAGCGAGGGCCGGGCGGCGAACGGGGGCCAGGGGAATGAGCGCTGGGCGGCCTCCTCCCTCCCGTGGTGTCCCCCGCTGGCCGCGGTGACCGGCGGGCCGTCCCGCAGGAGGCGCCGCCGCCGTCCTGCTGCGGTACCTGCGGGAGCAGAACCGGCCGTACAGCGCCCAGGACGCCTTCGGGAACCTGCAGCGGGAGCACGGGCTCGGCAAGGCGGTGAGCGGGGCCGGGGCGGGGGCGCGGGGTAGGGGCGCGGGGCCCGGCTGACGGCGCCCGTCCCGCAGGCCGTGGTGAAGGCGTTGGAGCAGCTGGCGCAGCAGGGCCGCGTCCGTGAGAAGGCCTACGGGAAGCAGAAGATCTACTTCGCCGACCAGGTGAGCCCCGGCCCCGGGCGCCGCCCCCACCGGCAGCCGCCCCCGCCGACCCCCCGCTTCCCCGCAGGAGCAGCTCCCGGCCGCCAGCGACGCCGAGCTCCGCGGCCTGGATGGGGAGATCACCGCGCTCTCCTCCAAGGTGCAGGCGCTGCAGCAGAGCTGCCGGCAAATGGAGGCAGGTGGGTGCGCCTGGCCAGTCCCCATGGCACCGGGAGCGCCTGGGGGCCCGTGAGCACCGGCGGCTGCGCCCAGGCTGCCGGCCCTGCCGGTGATCGGTGCCTCCCTTCCAGAGCTGAAGGAGCTGAACAGCTCCATGACAACCCCTGAGATTGCTGGAGAGATTGAGGATCTGAGGAAGGACTGTGCGAGTTACACAGAGAAGCTGGAGAGGATTAAGTCTGCCACCAACCATGTGACTCCAGAAGAAAAAGAGAAGGTAAAGAGCTGCCACGGGCTGAGCTGAGCCCGGGCCAGGGCTGGGCCAGTTGTACCATACCCTCTGCTGTGTTACCCTGTCCCCAGTCTGATACCGGTACAATGGAGGCAGGGGGTCGTGTGGGACCCCGGCTGCTCCACAGAGCCCATGGCGAGACTTGGCTGTGTCTGCGATGGCAACGGCTCTCTGGGGTGCCTTTAGGAAGCAGTCTGAGCTGCCCCTTCCTTGCAAACTTTTGCGTCACGCAGTCACCAATCACTTGATCAATTAATCTTTTCCTCTCTTGGGTGATGTTTCACAGAGATTCACGTCCCCACAGGGCCTTTGTGAGCCCCTTGTGCTGCTAAATCACACTCTGGCTGTGGCTGGGACCTCTGCTGGGTCCTTGGCACTGGGCATTCCCTGGTTTGTTCTCACTCTGTGTTGCTGTTTGCAGGTCTGCAGCGAGCAGAAGCTGTACTGCAGGGAGTGGCGGAGGAGGAAGCGAATGGTAATGGCCGTGCCATCGGGCGGGGGTGGGTGGGCAGCGCCTCAGTGGTGGCGGTGACAGCCCTGCGGTGACCCTGACGCTCTGACGGGGACGTGGGGTCGCTGGGCAGCGCGGGGAGCAGCGCCTGTTCGAGCTGAGCGCCCTCCCGCCGCTGGTTGAGGAGAGCTCGGGTGAAGGCTGTGGAGCAGGGAGTGCCGTGCTCGGTGCTGTGCGGGTTTGCGGGAGACTCGCGGGTACTAAGGGATCCCCTGGGAAAAGGCCGTGTCACTGCACTGCCCAAACTCGCAAGTCCCTGCTGAGCTCGGCCTGTCCTTGGGAAACAAACCACTCTCCTGGCATTAGAGCTGCTTCCGCGCTGTCACCCGAGCTGCGCTGGCTTGTGACACCCCTGCGGGGGACAGTCCCTGAGCGCTGCAGTGGGGCTGCCCAGCGCGGCCACCCCGCAGCCCTCACCGTGCCCTGTCTTGCCAGGCGACCGAGCTGCTGGAGGCCATCCTGGAGGGGTACCCCAAAAGCAAGAAGCAGTTCTTCGTAAGTGCGGAGCCCGGGCTCTGCCCCGTGGCCCAGGGCGGCGGCGGGGGCTCTGCCTGCGCTGCGGGGCCGGGGCAGCGCCCTTCTGAGCTGCTCCATGCTTCTACAGGAGGAGGTTGGGATCGAGACGGACGAGGACCATAACGTCACGCTGCCGGTGGCTGTGTGAGGCTCACCGGGGCAGAAGGAGCCAATGCTGAAACTCAGCTGTTAGATCGGGTTTTTTTTTTTTTCCTCTTTTTTGCAGGACATGGGTTCATCCTGCGTATTTATATGCGTTTGTTTTAAAATGCTTTGCAGCTGGGAGGGTGGTTTGGAGTGAGTGTCTGGGTACTGGGCTCTCCCGCTGTCTCGCTTAGAGCAGGGATTGTATTTATTCCTCCCCTCAGTGCGGCTGCCGAGGTCGGGCATCCTCCGGGGCTGGGGGAAGGTGTCAGTGCACCGTTACGGAGTCCCTCGTGGTCGGTAAGAAAGAGAAGCGGGTGCCGCAGCGAGGCAAACGAACCAGTGCCTGGTGCTGCCGCGGGGCTCAGCGTGTATTCCAGCCGCTTCCCGCAGTGGGACTGAGCAGTACGCGAGACTGTGACCCATTAAACACGGGGCTTTTCGTTCAGCTCTGCTTTGCTGTGGCGTTTTCTCTGTTCACAGGGGCTCGGGGCTGGGCTGGGGCTCCCAGGGGGTGGGGAAAGGAAGAGCCAGGAGCCCCCCGCGGCTGCACTGAGCCTCCAGAAACTACCAGTTCGTCTCCAACCAGCTCTAGGGGAAGGCTCCGGGAACTCAGCAACAGAAATAAAAGCAGAAGAATCATTAAAACATTCGGCAGAATTTATTTAATTACTTTTCACAATAGAAAAATATGTTGCTTTCACATGTGAGGTCTGTAAAACTCCAAGTCCTCCTCCCAGGGCAGGAGGCGACTCCGGGGGCTCAGTCTGTGCCCCTAGTTCAGCCGCGGAGCCCCACTGCGCAGCCCCGGGAGAGGATTTTCTTCATCACACAGCAACATCTTCCAGGCGAGACACGGCTGACCCTGTGCGTGCCGTATCGGCGATGAGCATCACCACAGGGTTATCCTCTGGGGCTTCCATGGCATGGCATTGAAAAGGACACCCAACCCCCGGGCTTGAAGAATAATTTTGTGTAAAAATCAACTCCACAAGTGGGGTTTTTTTAATGCTACTAAATGCAGGTAGAAGCAGTAGCTTAAACATTCTCGTGCTGCAGCGTTCAAACCACGTAACCTGGAGCTGGGAGCTACCTCATCGACAGTGGAAAAACAGCGTAAAAATAAATATCCACCACCCTGGAGTGGGAGCACGACCGTGACTACCGAGCCCAAATCCTGCTGGCCTGCGTGACTGTCCCCGAGAGCATCCGTCTGCAAAATCGACACTGCCGATACTGCAGGGTGATTTCAGTGATTTATAAAAACAAAAATGAAATCAAATCAAGGCTGGTTATGTAGATGTGTGTGTGTAGATACAAGCTGTAAGGAGGAGCGGCAAGAGCTCGCGGCAGCGCTGTGCTACAGCCCCTGGGCGACGTCCCTGTTTGGTACGGCCCCATCGAACCCCGCGGGCAGCCGAAGGCTGAGGCGCTGCAGCGCTCGCTCGGGAAAAGCCGGCGCAGAAGGCACGGGGCCGGTTCCCTGTCAGGGGGACTATGGCTGCAGTGAACGGGTCAGGTTTTATTTAGCAAGTCCCCGGTGCGTGCCGTCAGCTCCGCGCCGGGGAGGCTGCGGCTGAGCTGAGCGAGTGTCCCCGGCAGCGAGGGGCTCGTCCTTCGGCCAGTCCTGCCAGGCTTCCCCAGAGCAGCCACACAACTCAAGACTCGTGCCCCGTAAGAGCTGCTTCAGAGGGAGGTATGAGAAAGCCCGCAGCGAGGAGAGAAACCTATTCCTAGTCTGTTTTAGCAGAAACCATACCTTTTAGCATGCATTCGTGTTTCATTCCCCCTCCCCTGGCATCAGAAGGGGTCGTATCAGCAGCCCGATGTTGCAGAGCAGATCTGCTCCGCGGCGGAGAGGCAGTGGCACAGGCAACCCCCCCACCGCGCCACCCCTGCCTGAGCTACCGACTCTCTGTCACCGTCAAAGGCCTCAAAAACACACTTCTTTTTTTCCCCTTTGCTGAGTCCCTACAAATATTTGGTAATAGCGACTGACAGCACCCGTGGCGCAGAGGTGTCTGCACAGCTTCGGTTTGGTTTCGTAGTTAGCACAATAAATAATTCAGAGAAGTTTTACCGACAGCCCCGCGGGAGACGGCCCGGCCCGGCCCTTCCTGGGGCCCCTCACCCAGGCAGGAGGTGCCCCGGCGCCGCAGGGAAGGCTCAGTAGAGCTGGCTCTTCAGTTGGTGCAGGACCCCGATGACAATGTCCCGCAGCGTCTGCGGCAGAGAGAGACACGGTCAGTTGTTCCAGGGGAGGAACAGCCCATCCCGGATCAGCAACTCCCACAAGAGCCCGGGGCACGTGCTGCAGGCACCCCCTTGGTCTCAGCCCTGGGGCAACCACCACGACCCCTGCCCGGGAAACGCTCCCACTCCTGTTCCAGGGTCCGAGGAAGCCACAGTGGGGCAGGACCCATCTCTGCCTGAGCATCCGCCCCCCCCTCCCCCCCCCCCCCCCTGAGGCTTCTTAATTCCCAGAAAACCTTTAAGTGTCCCGAGGGAGCAACGGGGACCAAGCAGGACTTTCCTTCTGAACTATTCCACCCTGGCCAGCATCAAACCAGCCCAGGGGCTGGAGTGGGAGAGGCTGGAGCTCGGGCACCTTCTCCTGTCCCCCCCACCTTGCCCCCATCCAGCCCTTTCGGAAGCCCCAGGAGAGAGGGAAGACGCAGACGGTCCTGCACTGGGTGCAGACCTGCGCAATGGTCTCTGCCTCGTGTCCCTCTGCCATGTCAGCAGCCCCCCCACGGCTCCTGCACCCACCTGGGGCTTACAGTGCTCCTCAATCCAGCTGAAGACACAAGCCGAGAGCTCCTGAAAACTCGTCACTGAGATGGAGGCGTTAAAGGACTGGAACAGGGAATCCATGATGCCTTGGAAAACATTGAACTTCACCTCGTCAGAGACCTGGTCCTTCCCCTCGTTCGGGTTGTCCTGATGAGCTTTCACAATCTGCTCGTAGTTCCTGAAACAAACCAAGCGCCCCGTGTTCAGCAGCAGCGTGAGGCCTCCCCACGCCCGGCCTCAGAGCTCGCTGCCTGCCACGGGCTGCAGCGATGGGGAGGAACAAGAGTTTGCGGAAGATCCTGCAAGTAAATAAACGCTAGGAAACTGCAGCCGCATCCACCACTGGGAGCAGATTCATTTTCCGACTCAGTTCCGCCTTTATACTAAACTCCGCCACCTGACCCGAGACAGACCCACACTAACGAGCCGCTGGAGGAGAAATGATGACAGCAAGCAGGGACGAGTTTGGTACGCAGGGTACCAGGCTGCCTGCGAAGCACTGAGGGCATCCAAGGAGCCTTGCAAGGGCCAGGGGGAAAACAGCAGGAAGATGAGGGCAGCACCCCGACCGCTCTTCCCTTACACTTTCATGATCTTCAAGGCCATCACGTCTTTCCTGAGGGTAGAAACTTCCTCCTCTTGCTTCTTCTTTTCCTTGTGCAGGAACTGGATGTAGTCAATGGCTGAGCATGAAAATAGAGAGTGAGGATTTGAGAGCAAACGCGGGCCCCCGAGATCCCCACAGAAGGTGGCAGACGATGCCCTGGGGCGCCCACACCTGGGCAGCATCAGCTCCTGGCTGCCCTGACTCTCCTCGGGGAGGTGGGCGGAGATGGATAGCACCTGGGCTCCCCCAGAGCATCGTCACACCAGAAGGTCCCCAAGTGCTGAACCTCTGCCCTGCGTAGCTCTCGTGAGGCGTTTTGGGGGTTGATAGCACCCTCTTCCCTCTCCCCACCCTCGAGACTCACTTTTCTGGAGGACGATGGCCTTGCTCAGCTTCTGGCAGCCTATGGAGAAATCCTGCTGCTCACAGGTGGGAACGATGGCCTGCAAGTCATCGTAGCCTTTCTGTGGGAAGGCAGAGCCACAGCTCAGGTGTTTGGAGTTCAGCAATGTGGGAGTGGTTGTTTCAAAAGGTGTCAAATCCCAAATCCCAGCTCCCACTCTACAACCGGCCAGAGGCGAGCTGGCTCTCAGCAGACTCGTGTCTGGGGAGGGTAGATCCAGCAGCAAAACAAAGGGGAAGGTGCCGCAGGGCCCCGGGAACCGGCGAGTTGCTGCGCTCAGACAGCGCGCGCAGCCTCCCGGGTTACCTTGATGGCATCTCGCCTCTTCTGCTCCGCCTGGGTGTGTGCCCGCCTGCGCCGGTCCTTGTACGACTCCTTGTAGGGCTCCTGGTGATAATCGCTGTCCTCATCGTCTGCGTGGAGGGAACTCGTGTGAGTGTGAGCTACCCGGGGAGCTCCCTAAGCACGGGGGGCAGAGGTGCACGGAGGGGCAATGGCTCAAGGTCCCGGCTGGGCCCCATGGGCCGTGGCCAGGCTCAGGCAGGCCCCGTGCCCTGGGGCCGTAGTCGGTTCCAGCAGGTCAGGACAAGGACAAATGCCGCGAGGAGCACTGCCAACTCTCTCCTGGCGGAGCTGGGCAGGAGGAAGATGCCAGCAGCTCCCTTGGGAAGGCATCAAAACCGGACCGATTCCCTCTCCCAAATACTGCTGGAAACAGCAACGCCTTGAGGCTGCTCCCCATCACCCTCCCGGGGGGGTGGATCCTGCCCAGCTGTTATCCCCGCCTCGGCACGGGGCTGAGAGCTGGAAGTCCTGCTCCGTGCTGGGCATCCCAGTGAGCAGAAAGACCCCCGGTCACAGAGGACGAACCCCCCCAGACCCACCTGTATTGGGGACAGAGGAGGCGCTGGTGGAGCCGATGCTGTTGGCCCGGGACACGATGCTTCCTTTCCTCGCATTTTCCATGAAAAGCGCTGGAAGGTTTCACGGAGTCAGTGACAACATGGGATGGGATGGGATGGGGGGGGCGGTCACCGGCAGCCGTTGTCACCGCCGTGCCGGGGACAAGCGGCCGCTGCGACCCCGCGGTGAGGGGGGGGGGGGGGGGCAAGGCCCCGGCACCTACCCGAGTCCAGGCCATTGTCGCCGTAGGCTGCGTCCACCTTGCGCGGGGCCGGCGGGAGGGGAGAGGAGGCGTCAGGCGTCGGGGGGGGGGGGGGGGGAGCTGCCACCGGAGCCCCCCCGGCAGCACCCCCCGCCCCCGAGCTCCGGTCTCCGCGCGCTCAGTGACCTTTGGCCTCTGCCCCTCGCCTTGACCCTGCCCCTCGTGCTCTCCCTCGGTCCCGCCGCTCGTCCCTCCCGCAGCCCCCGCCCCGGCCCGGCCCCCCCCGCCCCGGCGCGGAGCCGGCGGCTGGGCCCACCTTCGCCCAAGAGTCCTCGGCCGCGGCGCCGGGAGGCTCCGCCATCTTCCGTCCGCCCCGGTCATGTGACCGCCGCGGGGGCCGACGGGAAACGCAGTCCGCCCCCCCCCCCGCTCCTCCGCCAGGGGGCGCTCGGGTGACGCCGTGACGTCAGCGCGACGCTACGACCCGGGGCGGGCTCCGGGCTCAGTCCCGCCTCCCGGAACCGCTCGGTCGCCCCGGGCCGGGGTGTTCGGGGTCGCCCCGGGGAGGGGCGGTGCTTCGGGACTCGGAGCCGCTGGGTCGCCCCGCGGGCGGGTGTCGGAGCCGCTGGGTCGCCCCGGTGCCGGGGGGCGGCGCTCAGAGCATCTCGGTCGCGCCGGGTGGGGGGGCAGTCGGGGCTCGGTGGCCCTCGGTCGCCCCAGGGGCGGGGGTCGGAGCAGCTGGGTCGCCCCGGTGCGGGGTGGGGACTCAGAGCCTCTCAGTCGCCCTGGGCGGGGGGGGGGGGGGGTGTCGGGGCTCGGATCCGCTCGGTCGCCCCGGGGTGGTGGCGGGTGTCGGAGCCGCTCGGTCGCCCCGGGCGGGGGGGTTCGGGGCTCGGTGGCCCCGGGCCAGGGTGGGGGCTCAGAGCCTCTCGGTCGCCCCGGGGCGGGGGGGGGTCGCGGGGGCGGCAGCCCGGAGCACAGACACGCAGAGGGGGAGCAGCCTCTTTACTGTCACACGGGGGGGTCCGGGCTCAGCGCTACAGCCGAGGAGCCGCTGCGGCGTCCCCCCTCTCACCAGGGGATGGCAGAGACCCCCGGCCCCTCCGGGCGCTGGAGGGTGCAGCCCCCGTGCTGTACCCCACGCTGACAGCGGCAGGACACAGACCCCCGGCTCCCGTCCCGCCGGTGTGGGGTCCGCGGGGTCCGCAGGGTTGCGCGTGACGGAGTGCGAGCCCCCTCATGGGCCACGGTCCGGGCTCAGGCGCTGCTGCAGGAGGTCCCAGGCCTTCTCCACCTGCCAGAGAACCCACACGGGGCCGCACCTCAGAGCCCGCCGCCAGGCCAGGGACGAGGCAGGTGGCACCACGGCACGGGCAGGGGCGTCACATGGGGGTCCCACACCTCCTCTCCCTTCCGTGCTGCATTGGCACCCCCAGATTTATCCCTCGTGGCAGCCTCGCTGGCGAGCAGCACGCCCAGGCACGCCACACGTGACCTGGGCACTGAGCCCTCCGCTCACCGTCACCCGCCTCCCCCTCCGCCACCCGAACCGGACCCCGGTGCTGCAGCCAGCCCGGGGCTCACCTGCTTGCGGGTGACGTCCGGCTCCCAGAGCGTGCACAGCACCACCTGCGACTGCTCCACTCGTTGGCTGTTGGTCATCTGGCTCCGCAGCCGGCCGCGAGCCACCTCCTCGCTCAGCCCATCCCTGGCCATGATGCGCTTCACCGCCTGGCAGGACCCGAGGGGACATCAGGCGCTCGGAGGGGCCGCCGAGAACCAGCCCCAGCAGCGAGCGAGGGGCCCAGGGGCATCGCCCACCTCCTCCTCGGGGATGACGGCCGTCCACACCTCGTGGACCATGTCTTGCCAGCCAGCCTCCAGCAGCACGGCAGCGTCCAGCACACACACGGCCTTCCCTGCGGAACGAGGCCATTCCTCATTACCTGGCAATCGCGACTGCTCCTTGGCGTCCATCCCAGCCCGTCCACTTACGCGCGTAGAGTCAGGCCTTCCTGCAAAATGGCAGCACAGACGCTTTACTGCTGAGCCAAAGAACCACGGGTGGAAAAGAGAGCGGCAGGCAGCGGCTGTGCTTGTTTTAAGGGCACACCTGGGCTGGCAGGTCACGGCAAGCCAATGCCTTCAGCCAAACGTCTAGCGAGCTACCAACAGCATCTCCCAAGAGGTGGAAAAATTCTCCTCCCAGAAGGGATACGCACCACACGCGCTGCTGGAGCACTTCACCAAAACCGAACTTGAAGTCGTGCGGGAAAGAGAAAGCAACCCTCCCTCAGAGCAGGAAGCCTGAGAAAAGTCCGGTCCCGCTGAGCCGAGGGGTTTGCTCAGGGATGTGCTAGTGAAAATCCCCAGCGAGCTGCCCCGCAGAGAAGAGGAGCACGGAAAACACTCACGGTGCTGCCAAACGCTGCAGATTCCCGGGGCTCCGGGTCGTGGCGTGCTGCACAGGGCCATGCCCCCAACTCCCACCTTTGTGCTGCGATGGGAGCCCCCCCCAGTTACCGTTACCTTGAGCATCTGCCTCCCTGATCTGCTCCTTGACCATCCGCGCCATCTCAGGCCACACAATGTCCGTGAGACTCTTCAGCCGCTCCTAGAAAGGACCAGGACGGGAGTCGGTTACTTGCCCTCGGAACTCCCGGGCAGCCAACAAGGGGACGGCTGGCGGCAGCAGCGGTCAGAAGGCACCCAGAAAGAGCCTGCTAAAGCACAGGGGATGGACCCATCCCGTCGCCTCTCGCACAGCGCACGGAAGCAGAATTCCACGGCTCCCGCGCCCGCTGATGGGGTCAAGGCTCTTTTTCCTATCATTTTCCCTGCCCGGCCAGGCACGGCAGAACCTCGGCGTCCGCTGCGAGGGGCGCTTTGGAAAGACCCGCTCGCAGCAGCACCCACGCGAGACCCGTCCGTCCCGGGGGACCCCTCCAGCTGCCTTGGCGCCTGGGCTGGGGCAGCCCGCGGGACCCCAGTGAAGGGCCAAGCCCTGCCGCGGCCAACAAAGCCCGGCGCAGAGGGTCGGGTTCAGCTGCCACGTCACCCAGCCCCACCGGGGACAAGTCCGAATGACAGAAGGGTGAGAGAGCACCGGGGCCGCGTACGTCAGGGCTGTTGCTCCGCACTGGGTGAAGGACAGAGGGGATGGGGACGGGGATGCGGCAGCAGCTGCCGGGGCGAGAGGAGCAGGTCCAGCACGGCTGCTGCCTCGGCTACAGAAACAAGATCTCTGTGTCCTGCCCTGTCCGTACACCACTGCCGGAAAGTACAGTCAGGAAGGCGTCACCAGCTCAAAGGGCTGAAAAACAAAAAGCCTCAGCACAGAGAGTTCCCCGCTCAGGAGATTAAACATTGACAGTCTCTGTGCTCCTCTTACCTGGTTTCCAAACACTTTGGCCCCGAGGACTTTCCTGTTAATCGTCCCGTCTTCATTCACGATTTCTGCAAGAGAGAAGCAGAACAGGCTTGGGAGGAATGAACCCAACTCACGTCCCCGCCGCAAGCCCAGGTGAAAGGGTTTCAGCTCTCAAAGGGACCCAGAAAGGAGCTGTAGGACCTGACCGGCAGCTCTTCTCCTCACTCCAGAAATGCACAGGGAAGAGCTTTTCCTAGACAAGCTGCAGCCCGGTTCAGCCTTCCACACCAGGCGCTTTACAGCAGCTCCGACGTGGGACGCGCCAGACTTGGGGAAAGCAGGGGTTCGCCCCGCTCGGGGCCCCGCCATCACCGAATCAGCTGCAGAGCCCCATGTGGGTGGTGCGGAGCCCAAAGCCCGCGGGGAGGGAAGGGAGCGCGGGCCAGGACGGCTTCTGGGGACGCGAGGGTGATGGCACATCCCTCCCTCCTCCCAGTCTTCCCCGCAGCCTTCGCTGGCTCTACCTGCCCCAAAGGCCGCCACCACCCGCTCGTAGGCAGGGCCACCAGGGACGTAGACAGCGTGGCCCAGCTTGTCGGCGTCGATGAGGAATGCTCCCAGCTGCCCCAGGAGTTTGGCGATGGAGGTTTTCCCACTCCCGGTTCCTCCAGTCAGGCCGATCACGTACGGGCGCGAAGGCAACGTCGGGTCTTGCTATGGGAAGAAGGAAAGCCGTTGCCAGCAGACAGAAGACATGGGCTCTGCTGGAGAATCCCGACTACCCAGCCTGGAGATGGGCACAGAAGGTCCTGGTCCTGCAGAGCAGGGTCCTGCTCCTGCCAGGGGCCAGTGCAGGCGACAGGCAGGGAGTCCTCCAAAACTTGTCCCGCTGCGGCAGGGGGACGGGCTGGCTCTCCAGCCCCCGAGGCTGCCACCCCTCCTCCCGGGCACACCCGTGGCAGCCCGTGGCTCCCCAGGCGTCCTCCCTCACCCGCGGGGGCCGCAGCAACGTCCCCAGCAGCCTCTGCCGGAGGCTGGAGGAGCTGATCTTCTCCTCCTCGTTCTGACTGTGGTCGGGGTCCTTCATCAACAGGATCTCGTAGAGAGTCAGCTCGGGGAGCCCCTGCCGAGAGAAGAGAGCCCCGAGGGCCGTCAGCCCCGGGGCTGAGGGAGGGGGGCTCGGCGGGGGGTCAAGGCCTGAACGAAGCAGCACAAACGAGGCCGTGGCCGCCCTCAGTGTCCCCACGGGGGCAGCTCCATCCCTGCGAGGGGCATGTTGCTGGCAGCCAAGAGGGGAAGGGAGCCCACAGATCTGCCCGTCGGAGCCTGACCCTCCCCACACATGGGGCTGGCAGCACTGCCCAGGGTCGTGCCACGCACGGGGGCTGCTGCACCCGCCTCGGGGCGCACGTGGTCGGCAGCAGCTCGGTGCAAAGCACCCATCTGTGTGCAAGCTGCCGGCAGACGTGTGCGCTGGCATCCTCCCCTCAAGCCCGGGCTGCGGCACCCCGGAGCACACAACGGCCGCAGCTGCTGGCCAAGACCCGATCTGCCCCGAGCCAGCGGCCGAGGGGGCGGGAAGGGGCAGCCCAGCGGGCTCCTGCGCAGGCATTACGTTTTCGAGTCTCTTCTTGTTCACGGCCTCCCCTCCCCTGCGGGTCTCCTCGCTGACCACCAAGCACTGCAGGTCGGGGTCCGTGATCGAGGGGCCGTAGGGGTCGGCCAGAGGCACGATGTCGTAACGCAGTGAGGGCTTCACGTCCTCCAGGAACTCGCGCAGCTTCGCCGCTCGCACCTCGTACGGCTCGATCAGCTCCGCCAGGACCTTGTCTGCCAGGAACCAGGAGGGTGGAAAAGCAAGAGAGCGTCCGTTTAACAACACGCAGCTCCCCGAGCGGCAGCGGAGAGCGATGGAAAAGTGAGACAGGGAGATGGAGATAAAACCCATCAGTGACTTTGGGAGGCCGCCACCTCCTGCCCCCCTCGCCCCCGCTGCACCCTCAGCTCCTCGTCTGCGCGCCTCGCTCACTGGTAAAGATGGGACACCGGGTCCCCACTGTCGCCCTGCTGGGATAGCGCTGCCTGGGTGCATGGCAGCCGGGACCCCCTGCACCGCAGGGACCCCGGACCCTCTCACCACCCTGGGCTGACCCCTCGGCCCCATACCGACGACAGGGCCGGCCGCCCCCGTCTCCCCCCGTGCCAGCCCCGGGACTCACGGCGCAGCAGGTCGCCGTCGGCCACCCCGGCCAAGAGCCGGTGCCGGGCCAAGAGGCAGCAGGCGCTGAGCAGGAGCCGGTGGGCGCCGTGGAGGCGGTCGAAGGTGCCGCCGACCGCCACGTCGGAGAAGTCGGGAAGCGCTTCCTCGGGGTCCCCAGGCTCCTCCGGGGGTTGGCCGTCGGGGGCGTCCCCGGGGCCGCCCAGCAGCAGGGCGGGCAGGCGCGGCGGGCAGCCGTAGGCGGCGGCGGCCAGGTGCTGCAGGCCCAGCTGCACCGGCCCCGGCGGCCCCGGCGCCTCGGCGGCCGAGGCCAGCAGGACGCGGGGCGGGCGGGCCAGGCGGCGGCCGGGGCCCAGCAGGACGCGCAGGTCCAGGCCCCGCTGCGCCGCCGCCGCCTCGTAGAGCGCTGCCAGGGCGCGGAGCAGCGCGGGGCCGGCGGGCGGCGCGGCGGGGAGCGGCGCGGGGGCGGCCAGGCGCAGCCCCGGCTGCAGGTGCACGTACAGCGGCCCCGCCACCACCCCCGCCGCCGCCGCCAGCGCCGCCGCCGCCCGCCGGGGCAGGACGGGGAGAGGCGCCGTCAGCACCAGCAGCCCCGAAGCGAAGGGCGCCATGGCCCCGCCGGAAGCGCCGCCGAACGCGACCCGGAACGCGCCTCGGCACCCGCGCCGCCTCCCGGGACGGCGGCGGGGAGCGGTGTCGGTGCGCGGCGGAGGGGAGGGACGGGCGGCGGCGGCCCCGGGGCGGGCGGGCGGGCGCCGGGACCGGGCTCCGCCCGCGGAGGGAGGGGACGGGCAGACCCGGCCCCCCCCGCCCGGTACCCTCGGGTACGGCCCCGCCGCATCCCGGGGACACCCTGCCCCGCTCCCCGCGGGACCCCGGCGCGGAGCCCCCGGGCTGAATCCCCCGGGCAGGGCTGCTCGGCGAGAGGGGACAGAGCCGGGAGCCATGAAGCTGCGAAAGAGCTTTATTGGCAACACGGTGGGACCGAGCGCCCCCGGCCGGGACGGGCACCGCAGGGCCGGGGGTCTCCGCCGCAGCCCAGCCGCCCCGGTGTCCCGGGGGCTCGGCTCAGGGCTGGTCGTCGCCGGCCTCGCCGCGGCCGAAGACGAAGTCGTGCATGGCCTGGACGAACGCGCAGCCGTCGGGGCTGGTCAGCCTCAGGCGCGAGAGCGGGGCGAAGAGCTGGGTGGTGACGCAGCGCAGGGGAGGGCAGGGGGTGCCGATGGCCTCCAGGAACGCCTGGCACCGCAGAAGGGTCAGACCCATCCCCGTCACAGCCCCACGGCCACCCTCCGGCACGGAGCCCTTCCCAGAGCCTTTCCCGCCTGGACTGACCTGCAGGACGTCCTCCACCTCCTGGGCCGTGTGGCAGAAAAGGCTCTGGCAGTGCTGCAGGTACCGGTGATAGAGGCCCCGCGTCTCGGCATCCAGGTCCTGCAGCTCCTCGGGGTCCGGGCGCTGCAGGTTGGCCAGGAAGCTGGTCTTGACGGGTCCGCACTCCACCAGCGTCAGGCTGCGGGAGGGAACGGGGCGGCAGCCCCCAGCCAGGCGCGTGAGCCTTCGTGGTGTGGTCCCAGCCTCCCTCCATGCCGGCATCCCTCCATCCCGGCACCTGGGGGGCAGGAGCGCAGCCCCCCGCAGCACTGCCGGTACTCACTGGATGTTGAAGGGGCGCAGGACGATGGCCAGGCTCTCGCACAGCCCCTCCAGCGCAAACTTGCTGGCGCAGTACACGGAGTTGAAGGGCAGCCCTGGGGCAGAGCCAAACCCTGAGCACCGGGTCCCTTCCTGGTGGCTCCCCGTGCCGCAGGGTGCTGGGGGTCCCACCTTGCAGCCCCCCGATGCTGCTGGAGACGATGATCCGCCCGGCCCTGCGACGCTTCATGGCGGGCAGGAACGCCTGGATGGTGCGGATGGCCCCGAAGAGGTTGACGTCGAAGACGGTCTTCATGGCTTGGTCGGAGCAGGTCTCCAGGGGGCCCATCAGTCCCACCCCCGCATTGCAGACTGCCGGGCACGGCGCTGGTGAGCTGGGTACCGCGTCCCCCTGCCCACTCCCCAGCACCGTCGAGGTGCCAGAGGACAGGAATGTGGGGGCCTTTCCCTGTTGATGGGCCAGCGACCCTCGGCACCCCCAAGCCCAGCTCCTGCCCCGCTGAACATGTGCCCCCCCAGCCCCGGGACCGCCAGCACCTCCCATGATTTGGTATCTGCTCCCGGTGCCCCGGGGAGGGTCAGCAACCCCGGAGAGCCCCCCCAGCCACCCCAGGGACAGTGGGGGCACCGGGGAGAGCCATACCCAGCACGTCCAGCTGCTGTCCCTGCACCCGCTGCGCGGCGGCCGCCAGCGAGCGCGGGTCGGTGACGTCGAGCTGCAGGACCTCCAGCGTGTCGGGGCAGTAGCCCCCCAGGCGCTCCAGCAGCCGCTCGCCCTTGGCCAGGTCGCGCATGGTGGCGTACACTGGGGGAGAGAGCGCGGCTGCGGGCAGCGCTGCCACCGAGCTGCTCGGCCTCGCCAGCCCCAGCCTGCCCCGGGCACTGCCTGCCCGGCCCGGGGAACCCCCAGGGGTGCCGGCTCCCCCCGGGGCAGCGTCACCCCTTTACCTTTGAACCTGCGAGCGGCATCGGCCGCCAGCCGCGCAGCCAGCCCCAGGCCGATGCCGGAGGAGCAGCCTGTGATCAGCACCGTGGTTTTCTCCATGGGCCAGCAGTGCCGGCCGAGGGGGCCGCGGCGTTTAAAAGGGCTGGGAGGGGGGGTCCCCCCCGCCCCACTTCACGGGTGTTGTGTCTGCCACCTTATCTCAAGGCCCCTCCACCCGCCTCCCTGCCTGCGCCCGGGGCTCCCCGCGCCTTGATGCTGGCGCAGCTGCCGCGATAAAGACCCCAGAGAGCTGGGACTCCCCCCGCGGGAGGAGGCTCTGGGGCACAAGGGGAGCCGCAGCCCTGGCGGTCGGCACCAGCTGGGGCCAGAACTACCCGTGCCGCGCCGTGCCAGGCGCCCCGGCTGCCAGCATGCGTCTGGCAGTGTGTTTTTCCTGCTATGCAGGCTCAGGGGCCAAGCGCCGCCCCACTGGCCCCCCATTTCACACAAGTCCCAGGCTGGGGAGAGGAGAGGGACACGCATGGGAGAAAACAGTACTCGGCAGCCAGGCCTTTAATCGCTCTGCCGGCTGGCAGCTCCACGGCCAGGCACTGCCCAAGCCCCAGCCAGGGCAGGGGGGGTGCATGGAAAGGCCTAGAAACCCCTGTCCCGGGGAGCGCAGCCCCAGCGTCACTGTAGAAAACTCCACAAAGTCTCTTCCGATACAAAAGGCACCAAGCGTGGTTGGGGCCGTGCAGCGGCAGGTCCCCGCAGGCACTGGGGTGCAGGGGGCAGCGCGGGGAGGCCCAGGACCACACCAGGGGGGCAGCTGGTTCCCCGCCTCCCCCGGGGCAGGGGCTGCTCTGCCCCGGTCCGGCTGCCACCTCCCTGGCTGCTTCTCCGCCATCACCACCCCCGCGGAAGGAACATGTGTGTGCCCTGTCCCTCTGCACAGTCCCGGCTCCCATCGAGCTTCCAGCTGGAAGTGCCGGGGCAGCGGAGACGTCACCTCCGCGCTCACGCCTGGGGCAGCCCAGCTTCCCCGGGGACAGGCTCGGGGCAGGCAGGTGGGTCCAGCAGGGCTGAGCACAGAGCACGGCAGGTCACTGGGGCAGAGCCTTCCCCCAGCCAGCTGCCAGCTCCCCTCGGGGTTCGTCCACGCCGGGGGGGGCAGAGGGACCAGGCTGGCTGGGGGCCACCAGGGCTCTGCGCCTTCATTCCAGCGTGGCCAGGACTTGGCCGTCAGGCCAGGAGCCGCGGGACCCCGGAGGTGGGAGGGTGTGAGGTCTCTGCCCTCCATCCTGGGAGGAACAGCCCAAAGTCACGCCGGCCCGGCCCGGCCACGCCGCAGGGCGCTGGGGTAGTATTTGAGGAAGAGCTTCCTGGAGATTTCCAGCGTGTCCCCAGCCGGCACGGCCGGGTAGCGCTTCTTGTTGTAGACGAAGCCTCTCTCCACTTGGAAGACAGCCTGGTTGAACTGGTCCTGGTGGAAGGGGCTGCCCGAGTTGAGGCTCTCCACCAGGGCAGAGACGAAGAGGCTCCAGCGCACGCCGTAGTAGTCCAGCACCAGCCCCCCCAGCTGCTTGTTGGCATAGTCCAGGATGTTCCCGCTGGGTCCCCAAAGCGTCACCTGGTTCCGGGCGTTCAGCTCGTACTGCTCGGCCTCCCGGTCGCTGGTGGCCACGGCACGGGCGCTCTCCAGCCAGCGGCCCAGCAAGAAGAGGCTGTGGCTGGAGAGGAGGCTGTCGAGCTCCGGCAGCAGGTCGTAGACCAGCACACCGCCGGCCGTCAGCAGCTCCGGCAGCGCGTGGCTCTGGAAGGCGCGGCGGATGCTCAGGTAGTATTCGCTCACCAGCTGCTGAGCCGCCTGCCGCGTGACGTCCACCAGGTCGTAGCGGAAGGTGGGGCTGGCGCCCAGCTCCGCGCCGGCGCTCAGCAGCAGGCGCCAGGCCTCGTAGACGTCGCTGGCGTTGTACCAGAGCTCGGTGTCCATGCGCAGGGAGGGCCGGCGCACCAGCGGGCTGCGGTTGTGGTTGACGCAGACGCCGGTGCAGTTGTACACGCTGCGGAGGAGCAGCCGCCAGGCACTGGCCGCGGCGGCATTTGGGGCGCCGTAGCGGCGCTCGGCGTAGCGGGTCACCCAGCTGGGGAGGTCGAGGGGCTCCTGGGTCCAGCCCAGCTCGTTCATCAGCTCGTACACCATGTCGTTCTGCTCGATGCCCTCAGGCACCAGCCCGGTGCCCACCATGGTGGAGTTGGGGAAGCGCCGAGCCGCGAAGGGGCCATGGTTGATGGCCTCCACGGTGCCAAAGAGGCCATGATTGCCCCCGAAGTTGTGCAGCATACACCAGATGAAGGGCTGCCCGTAGAAGGACTCCGTCCACTGGTAGACGGGCTTGGACTCGGCAAAGAGGTCGAGGACGATCATCCGGCCGAGGGGCACGCCGTGCAGCAGGGCCCGCACCTGCGCCGGCTGCCAGAAGTCCGGCTGGTGCTGGAAGAGCCAGCCCTGCATCAGCCACAGTGCCTCGGGGTCGGCTGGGGACAGAGGTGCACGCGGTGAGGCTCCCCTCCGGGCAGGCCCCGGGGCCATCGGCCACCCCTCCTAGAAGGGGCTTTGAGGGGCTGGCACCGACAGGGTCTGCCCAGCGCAGGCAGCTCAGCGCCCATGAGGAGCCCATGGCCACCTTCTCCCCTGGCCCCCGGCTCTCCCCACCGAGCCCTGCGGCCGGGCCGGCCCCACACGCTAACCCACCTCCCGTCATCGACCTGAAGACGGCGTTGCTGACCCTCGAGAGATAGGCAGGGTCAGAGGAGAGGGGGGTCATCTCGTTGAAGGTGTCGGCGCTATAGACGTGGTCTGTGCCGAACTCCTTGATCAGCTCCTTCAGGAAGAGGGTCCCGATCACCTGGAACATGGGGTCCTCCGGGTCCAGCAGGTAGGTACAGGAGTAGGTGCAGTCGAAGTGGCTCCAGCCCCCGAGGCGAGTGGCGTTCACGCGCGGGAAGACCCTGCGCCGGAGGCAGAGATGGGGATCAGGATCGGGACAGGACCCCTGCAGGGACAGGGCAGCCTCCTGGGGCGGCCGGTGTGGGCACGGGAGGGCCAGGAACCACCTCGGCCCTGGGAGCCCCATGTGCAGCCGGCGCTGGTCGGAGGTGGGACCCTGGGAAGGGTGAGGGGCTCAGGCAGCGGGGAGGGGGCTGATCTGCCCCACGGGGTCCGTGAGCGCGCAGGGCTGCACCTACCGAAGAACCCCCTGGGGCACGTGGCCCGCGAAGGCCGGCAGCACCGTGATCATCCCCAGCGAGCGCATCCTCTCCACGATCCGGTACTGGGAGAGAGAAGGAGGGAGGGAGCGGGGGGAGAGGAGCCCCCACCTCCCCGTGAGCATCCCCCGGGTGCCGCTAGAGCCCAGGGAAGGGAGACATGGCCCCCGAGCCTCTGCCAGCACCCTCTCAGCCCCCCAGAGCGGGGCAGGGGGTCCCGTGGGTCTGCCCCCGGCAGGCGGGGAGCCCCCGGTGCCCCCGGTACCTGCAGGTAAAGCTGTTTGAGGTGCCAGGCTGGCGGCAGCGGCCCTGCCCAGCTGCGCAGGTTCCCCATCCGATTCCAGGCCAGGAACGCCGGCCCGGTGAAGTAGGCGTTGATCTCGGACTGGTTGAGACCCAGTGAGCGGTACACCTGCGGGGCGACCAGGGGCTCAGTGGCCCCGTTGGCTACCCCGCCGCCCCATCCAGCTCCCCGGTCGCCCCGATACTCAACCCGCTGCCAGGCCGCCTCCTGCCCGGCGAAGGCCGGCGCCAGGTTGATGCCGCTGAGGGCCATCCAGTCGATCTCCCGCTCCCAGCGCGCCCAGTCCCACCAGGCGTAGGAGTAGCTCTGGGTGCAGGCGTTCTGGTAGTAGCGGTACCTGGGGGGAGCGGCGGGAGGCTGCGGCCGGGCCCCCCCCCGCCATGCCCGGCCCCGCTCCCGTTACATAAGGGCGCCTTGTCCCGGGCTAACGAGGCGCGAGCGGCTCCCGGCCCCGCGCCCGGAGTCCCGCCGGGACCCCCCGGCCCCGTTACCTGCCGGCGGCGGAGACGCGGATCTCGTCCCGCAGCCGCGGCAGCGGTTCGGGCAGGCGGAGCTGCGCCCCGGACCAGGAGATGTGGCAACCGCAGAAGTCGCGTAGGTAACGGTAAAGCCCGGCGGCCGCCGCCACGCCGCTGGAACCCGTCACCGCCACCGCCACGGCGGCGCCGGGCGGCGAACGCAACCGGTAAGTGTCGGGCCCGCCCGCCGCCAGCGCCGCCTCCACCGACAGCGACACGGCGGCGGCCCGCGGGCCCAGCAACCGCCTCGCCAGCGCCCGAACCGCCGCCTCCTGCCGTGCGTCCCCCACCACCGTCCGCACCGGCGCCGCCGCCGCCGCCATGAGCAGCAGCGCCAGCCCCAGCCGCGCCGCCATGGCCGCTGCCTGCCCCGGCGCCGCCGCGCTCAGCCAATCGTCGCCGCCGAACGCTGGGCGCGGCCGCCGACAGCCAATCGGAAGAGGCGGGGGGCGGGACAAGGAGGGACCGAGACGGTATCGGGAGCGGAGCGCGTTCCGGTCCCGGTGCCGGTCCCGGGGCGGGGGCGGAGGGGACGCGGGGGCCCGGGGCGGGGGTAGGCGCTGCCCGTGCCCCGGGACCGGCCGGTCCCGGGGCACGGGCAACGCCTACCCCCGCCCCGGCGGTAGCTGCGTGACCCCCCGCGGGGAGCAGGAGCCACCGGGGCTTCCCGGGGTTGCGGGGGGGGGACTCCGGTGTGTTTTCATATCACGTTTTCGACCCTTCCTCCGCGTCCCCGGGGAGAACCGGGTCGCGGCGGTACCGGAGCATCCGCCAGCCCCACGGGGGAGCGGCGCTGCCCGGTTCCGGAATCCCTGGGATGGAGCCAGAGACGCACCCCTCTCCCGGTTCTCACCCCCGCCGCCGCACCGGCCCGAAGGGGGCGCTCCGAGACCGGCCCACCGGGACCCATCGGGCCCCGGGGTCGCAGCCGGTGCCCCGAGGGCCCCAACAGCGTCCGGAGCCCGTCCCGACCCCCGTTCCCCTTGCCCTTGCCGCCGGGGAAGCCCCGAGGGGCGACTGCTCCCCGGTAGCGGAGGCGGACCCCCGCGGGCAGGGCAGAACGGGGGACACAGACGTGACCCCCCCCGGGGAGCGGGGGCTCCCTCGGCTCCCGGAGGGGTTGGCAGCGAGGGGCGGCCCCGACACCCCCCTCCCCCAGCCCGGGTGCAGGAGGGAAGGACGAGCTGGGGGTCCCCCCATCGTCGTCCCCCCCCCCTTCGAGGGGTCCGGCCCTGCCAACCCGCACCAGGGCTCCCCCCGTGGCCCCGGAGCCGTGAAAAGCGGCCAAACAAGAGTCATGGAAACGGGCAGAAATAGTGCGATTGCAGAGCGGTGGTGCAAGAGGGCAGGGGAAGGGGTGAAAGGGGGGAGCAGCCCCCGACACAGCTGGCAGCAGCCAGGGCCGGAGGGAGGACAAGGGGCTACGCAGACCCACTCCTCGACACCCCCACCCCGGGGACGGGGAACACCCCGGGCTGGAACGGCCCCACAAACACAATCCCCGAACCCCTGCGAAACCTCCCTTCCGCATGTGGAAACCCCCCCGGGGCAGCTCCAGCCCTGCAGGAAAGGCCTGAGAAAACATCTCCATTGTCCCCCCCCACCCCCCGGCAGGTCCCCACAGGGACACCCCGGGACGGGGCAGCAGCCCTGACTGTGTTTGCCCCAGTCCCCGTGAAAGGGCTCCACAACCCTCGAGTTTAACCAAGCCTTAGTTTTTCCTCCTGCAAAACTGCCCGTCTCGCTCCGTTTGGGGGTTTATCTGGGCAGGCAGGAGGCCCCCCCTCGCCCCGGCCGGCCCCAGCTCAGGATGTCAGCCCGAGCGCGATAAGCACAGCAGGGCACGGTCACACCGGGATCCTCGTACAGCCTGGCTCTGCCCACGCCGCCATACCGGCCATCTCGGGGACAGGGTCCCAGCGCAGGCAGCCGAAGGTCCCAGCTCCCCCCCGCCGTCCCAGGCCCAGCGTGGGGATCCCCTGGGAGAGCGCAGGGGAAAGAGAAGAGAGGCCACAGCGCTTGTTGTGCAGTTAGTTTAATTTATACAGTGACTGGCAGCAATGCATTTCACGGGGCAGCAGGACTGGTGTCACTGCTCCACCTGCAAACAAGTTTTGATTTTGTCTCCCATTCTGCAAACGCCCCTGTAAACACGCGGCCGCGGCCCCCTGTAAACACCGAGATCCCCCCTGACGCTGCCCACGTGGACCCTGGCGGGAGCACACACACGGCTTTCTCACCGAATTTTAACCAGCCCTGCACTGCGAGGCATTTCCAACCTCAGTTCCCGGTTATAATGATTCTCATTACGGTTCTAATCTGTTCATACACAAATAGTTCAGATCCACTGCGACAATTAAACACGACGGTTACACACAGCACTAACACACACACACACTCACCACTGCTCCTACAGCTACATCGAGTTGAGGAGGGCAAGAAATGAGTCACATCTTGCACAGGAGAAAAAGCAACAGCTACCGCGGGGAAATGCCACCGAGACGCCGCTGCCACGGGACCATCTGGGCAAGACTCGGCCTCTTTTCTGCCTTACAGGGCTCCTTAGAGCCCGAGCACACACCACGGCGTGTGTCACCGGTGCCTCCGCCGCTGCCAAGCCCACACGGCACTATCTGGACGTGCCTCTAGGGCTCGGCAGCCTCGGGGCTTTGCTTTTAAACAAGAAACCCCAAAAGTGCCACTGCTGGTGGGCAGTACCAAGGTGACAGTTTGGGGCACAGCTCGCCCCAGGCCGCAGCAGGGCAGCCGAGCCCCTGCTCTCACCCCTGCCTCCAGAAACAAGAGGTGGAAGGGCCTTTGCCCGGGACAAGGAGGGTGCAGGGGCACAGTTAAAAGGAGCATCTCTTCTCCACGGAGGAAAGGAACAGCCTTTCTTGCAAGGACAAGGTGTTTCCCCAGCGCTAGAGCAGAGCGCGCCACCACACACTTAGCCGAGGCCGAGTCCTACCCCGTCATATCGGCTCCTCGAGGCCCAGCCGGAGTTCACAGAGCTGAATCCCTGCACGGGATGAGACATGGGTTGGGCCAAATTAGAACACGGCCCGTGTGGAAGCCCTGGAGGCAGCAGAAGCACATCCCGGATCGTCAACTGCCCGCTGCTCCTAATTTGTTTGATCAGAGGCAGAGAGACACAGGATCCACATGTAAAACCTGCTTTAAAAGAAGTCTCTTCCCGAGCAGCAAGCTCTGTGACGCTGGAGCTGTTACGCCTTTTCTCCGTGCGCCTGAATGCCCCCTCAGCCAGAGCGGTGATTCTCTCGCGCTGCCCCGATGCGCCCGCCGGGGAGCTCACAGCACGAGAGGCACACGCTACACACCGCACGCGGACGCTTCATGCATTTGGTATCTTCAGGGGTAAACTTAAGGAACGAGGAGTTTCTTTGATCCAGTGTCACTCGTTACCCAAGAACATCAAAGCTCTTGGCTCTGAACCACCAAGGTAACACCGAGGGTGCTGCAATAAGTTATTTTCGCTATGGGGAATTACATGCAACTCGGACACAGGGGAGGGGGTAACCATAAACACACGACGTGTAACACTGCCGGAGCGGAGGGATGTCTAATCGTCAAACCTCCCCTCGCGGATGGTATCAAAGGAGAAAGGGAGAAACTTGAATCCAGTGCCAGTGTAGAACTTGTTCTGGAACTCAATCCTGCAGGAGAGGGAAGAGAGATTCTTCATTAAAAAGGCAGCTCTCGGATAGGAGTTAGCAATTAGCAAGAACTCCATTAAAAGTATGATTGTTGACTATAAAAATAATAAAGCTTTGAAGGGAAAAAGTGCCGTTATAGTGTAGCTTATCTTCTGGCACAACCCCCATATTTTTGTTCCATGTTTCTGTAGCAGAGCAGGGAACTGCCCAGGAACTTCCATCCCAGCCCCACGGCAATAACAGGGCAACACGAAGAGAATGACCTCCCCGAGCGCCGTACCGCTTGAAGGAGCGGCGAGCACAGGGCGCTTCCGACAACATCTCGTTCCCAAAGTTCCCATTTTAGTTAAAGAAGCCTCAGTGGCGTGATGCTCTGCTCAGACTTCCCCCGCCAGCTAATTCTGTGTATCTGCCCCAGCACGTTGGGTTCACCCCCAGCGCGTTGGGTTCGCCCCCACCCGACGACTGCTGCCGAGCCGGAGACGTGCCCGCTGCCTCCCGCTGAACGTTAGCTTCGCCCCGCTCGCCTCCTTCCCCTAATAAACTGCGTTTAAAAAAAAAAAAGAACAAGAACTATTCTCGAGAACCGTCCGATGAGCAGCAAGAGCCAAACAGGGAAAGGAAAAAAAAAAAAAAAAAAAAAGGAATCCCGTGATTCACAGTAAAAACAAGCACAGCCTTTCATGAGCCTCGTGAGAGACACTTTCCATTGCGTGATCCGCGAAAAAAACAAAGTCTCTGCAGGAATCAAGTGACAGCAAGTTGTAGAGCAATTTAACACAATTCGGGAGCAGTAGTTTTATGAAGCACAAAAAGGCCAATTTAGGTATTTTTTTTCCTTCACAAGTTGGGAATCACGGCAAACTCCAAAGCTTTTGGCATTCCAGCCGGCAAAAAGCCATTTCCCAACAGAGCCCAGGAGGGAAAGGTTCAGAAAACCCAGCTTTCTGCTCCCGTCTCCTGCTGCCTGTCGGTGCGGATCCGCAGAGCTCCCCGCGGAGGAATCCCTAGGATGAGCAGGATTTTCCGTGTGGGAGGAAGGGCTCCTTGCCAAGACGCTCCAGTTTTTCAGGAACCCTGATAATCTCCATAAGTATCCTGTGACTAAGTCACTATTCTGTAAGCAAAGGGAAATAAGAGGCAGAGGGTTGGGTACGTGAGTCACACAGAACCCACTGTAAATGAAATTTTAACCCTGATGATTAAGTGTTCCAGCTGGCCCTGACAACCGAAAGCTGCTTTTGGACGCACTCGGTTACAACTGGCCACAACTGGATGCCTGAAGCTCGAGGAGAGGCTGTCGTAAGGTTAGGGAACTACCGAAAGAAAGATTCTTTAACCAAATATCATGGCTTAAATGTTCTGCGTGTTTTTTCTGCGCTTGTCTAGAGGAACACCCAGAACCCAAGCTCCTTTTTTTGGCACGAAACACGGCTGTTTCCAGGCTGTCAGACGCGCGAGCTCGACTGCTGAACTCGGCACCGCGTCTCTCTCGTCAGTGATCGAGTCCTGCAGAAGAATTTACTAGACAGCACTGCGGATAAACAGACTAGAAAGCTTTCTGGCAGGCAGAAGAAAACCCACTCTTCAGCTTTTTTGTATTAATAATTAGCTTAAGTGTTTGTTGGACTGTAGTATGTGGATTTTCCAACCCAGAGCCGCAGAGTGCCCGCACTGTCTGGAAAACCAGGCAGCTCCCAGTCCGTGGGAAGCCGCTGCAGAGACGGTTCCTGCACCGGACCATGACTTTCACCCGGTACAAGTGCAAACTCCTAACGCGGTGTTTGTGCGTGCGCCAACGCCTGGGGTGGGCCGCGATTCCGAGCGACCCCGAAGGGGGCAGCCCGCGGGGCACCTCACAGCGACGGGGGCGTTCGTGCGGAGACGGTGCAGTTGCTGTTTCCCAAAAAGGAGAGCGGTTTGGTGCGCGGCACGGCGGGTCACTCCGTCCTGCGCTGACGGGACACCGCCTCTTACAGCGGCGGTGCGCTCTGACGGTCGCACTAAAAGACAAGCTCTGGCTCATGACCTTTGCAAAGAAAAATAAAGTTCTGGCGAGCGGGAGGGGAGCTGGGCTTCACCCCTCCTGGCTGGACCGGGCGCGGGATGCTGCTCCAGCTCGCCCACGCCTCTCGGCAAGCAGCACTCCCCCGCGGGGGCAGAGGGCCAGGGGCTCTCAGTTTACAGCCCACAACAGCCGTTACACGAAGCGCCGCATAATTGCCGCTTTTTATGTATTCCGCATGGTTGTTTGAGTTTGGCCGCATTTGCTGTGTTTGAAATCTATTTCGGGGTCCCTGCGCAGAGCCACAGCGCTCTCCAACTTTGCCATTTACAACAAAACAGACCTCGCGTGAGCTGCGTGCCTTCAGCTGCCCGCTGAGAGCTCTGCTTCGGCTCCTTTCACCGCTCCCAGGGGCTGAGCTCGCACCGGGGGTGTTTATGGACCAGCGGCAAACAGCGCAGGCACCCGGCGGTAAAGGAAAATCAGGTTTATGTCCGTCTCGAGCACAGCCCTGATGAAGTGCCCACACCCACCAGGAGGCTGCTGGGGCACCCGGGAGGGAGAGAACAGACTGAAACCTTCAGCGGGAGCAGATGAACACAAATCTCTGCGTCTGCCAAACCTACGCTCCCGCGTGGCCGGGACCCACCGATGACGGGAGACCGGCTGAGAGACACTTGGGTGACCGGAGCCAAGGCTGAACAACGTGGTGTGACAGCTCCAAACTCTGGAGCTGAACCCTCTCCATCACGACGCTCATTTAGCACCAACTTCTCTCCTACAGAGCGATACGGACCCCACTCTTCACTGCTCTGAATTAACCTTATTTGCTTTGTATTATGCCCGCTGCTACCTGTTCTTTCTAGCTGCGGCCGGGTCTCGGGACATATTCTAGGGAGAATAGCTTCCAGTTCCGAATCAGGCCTAAAACTGAGCCTAAAATTCTGCTCTACCCAGGAAAACAGCTCCGCTGAAACCATATTCCTGCATCAACCCATGATGTTGGGACCTTTTGCATCCAGTTATAGACTTCTCTCCTTTTGGGCAAAGTCTGTGTTTGCTCACATTAGAGCAGCTGACCAGCTTAAAAAAAAAAAAAAAAACAAAAAAAAGGCAAGCTCCTTTAATCTAAACATTCATATCAAACTACATTACTGAAACGCAAACACAAATGTAAAATATTCCAGAACGGCGATGGTACAGTCAAAGGAGATAACAGGAGATGTGGGGTAGGGCTCCGAGAGCCGCCGCGCTCCAGCAGATACACCCGCCCGCATCTCGGCAGCACTCGGAGCGCTTCCTCCACCCCGGGATGCCCGAGCACCACCCAGCCTGCTGAAAGAATGCACGCTTTCTGAAAAAGCACAAATCTTCCTCATTTGGAAGATTCCGTGGCAGAGCACACGGAACAATCTGTGCTCCCCCCGCCCCCGCCCTCCCGAGTAAGACACATGCTAAATTCCTCCTCCTTTCCAGGAAGGCTGAACCACCCACACCTTCGGAATTCTTGATAGGTGATTCTTCTCCCACGGCCAGAAAATCCCATCTGCTCCTCCCAGGACAGCTGTGTTTGACCCCCTCCCCCCTCCTTCTAAAAAAGGGAACACCTACCACTGGAAACATCCCGATTTCGCGTTCAAAAGCAAAAAGGAATGTTAACAGCACGTTCTTTTGAACAACTGCAGGTGCCTTCCTCTCCACCGCGATAACAAAAAAATCCAACAAACCCAAAATAATTTCAGCAGATTACTTGCGGTCTGAAACATTGCCTTAAACCTGCCTTTTTTTTTTTTTTTTCTCCGAAGCCTGATCAGGTTTTCCTCTTTGAGAACGTATGTTAAAGTTTTACAAGTTTGAAAAATAGGTTTAGGGGAAAACATGACTCTGTTAAGAGCTTCAGTTCTGCAGCTCGGCAGCAAGCGCCCTGCACTGGTCTGCAGGGAGCAGTGACCCACGTGCTTATTGCCATCGCCCAGCTGGGCTTCGCTGGTTGCCGTTTCAGTCACACGCATCTTCCCTTGATGCATTTCCAGGCAGTTGTGTTTTTTTTTTTTTAAAAATCACACTTTAAAGACAGCCTGGCAATGTGAAAAGCCACCTCTTGGCTGAACTGCAGCCTCCAGTTCACACTTGTTCCAGGTGCTCTGCGAGCGGCATCCGTTAGCACTGTTCGTGATTATTAAGAGGCATCTCCACAAAAACATGCTTTCTTATCTTAGCCCATCCCTTTGGGTGAAAGGGAAAACACAGAGCCTGCCAAGAGGGAAAGGTGTTCAGAACTGTTCACCTGCTATTGTTCAGAAACGCGCCACGCAGCGCCGCGGACCAGAGAAAGGAGACTCTGAAAAATCCACGAATCCACAAGCAGTTGCAGGCGGGGAACGGCGCGCACACACAGAGCCGGAGTGCTGCGGACCTTCTGCTCTGCCGGGACTGCCAGCGGTAACTCCAGGCTGGTTTGCAGAGCTCGCTCTCTCCCGCTAACGCAATGGCGTAGCACAGTGACAGCAGGATGAGGATGAGGAAACACCGGCCCAGTCAGCAACAAGTTCTCAAGTGACTGGTATGAAGATTTCTAGGCTGGATGCCAGGAAAAACAGAAGCACCATCCCGCAGCCATTTTCAGCAGCCGCCCACCGCCCCCCCCAGGCTCCCTCAGCACAAGATGGCTTCACCTCGGAGTACCCGGGCGAAGCTCCGCGGCCTGAGCCCCAGAGACCCCAGGCACCCCGGGACACTCCGGGCTGCACCCCGCAGGCTGCCAACGGAGAGGGCAAAAGGACTGAGTTTGCCTTCCCCAGAAGCAGTGCAGAGAGGCCAATTTTCCTTTTTTTTTTTTTTTTAAAGGCACCAGCTTCCCTTTTCACTTACAGAAGTACTTTTAAGAAGTGCTCACAACCTTTCCCTCCCATTTAAGCAGGGCAGAATATTCCTTATGAACTTCACAGAACTTCACTTTGTTCTCCCGACCCACCAGGAAAGAACCTTCCTTAGGAGATGGCAGCGACCCGGGCTCTGTGGAGGCGCAGCCATTCTCTCCTACACTTCAGGCTGAAGAGAACCCGAGGGGAGCAAAGCTCGCTCCCACTTCGCTCCTTTGATCCCACCAATGCACTAACCGGGGAATCTGAAGTGGAACAATGAGCGCTTTAAAATAGAGATTAGAGAAAGCGCTTGAATACTTTCCATGCTTGGGTGCAGAGGAAGCGATGAGCATTCTAGTGAGTTAATTCCTCCTTGCTTACTGCCCATCTGCACACACAGGAGCTTACGAATCACGGGAAAGGGGCTACAAAAGCATCGGCCCATAAACAAGACCAACAAGAAATAGCTGCTACTGCACAGCACCCCAAAGGGCAGACAGAGAAAGCTGCCCCCGTTCAGTGCAAGGTCTTACAAAGACAAGCAAGACCACGGGAAGGAAACTGCAGTCAGTAGCCTCTGCGCACCAAGGAAAACAAACACTAGAACCGGGCAACAGACCAAAAGGCAGAACAAAGAAGTCCTACGGAAAGCCAGGAGGATGCTCATCCATCCAGCACAACCTTCCCAGCCCGCTGTTCACAGAGCTTCAGTCTAATTTATTTTTAAGCAGCGATCGGTTCCTCTCCACAACTCCTAAGCAAGGTTTACGCATGCGGTCAGTGCGTATCACTAGAAACGAGACTGAAATCTCTGACCCTTCTAAAGGCTTTCTGCTGTCAGAGCACATCTGCTGCAGGACATTTCGATGTTCGGGTGGATTTGTGGTGCTCCAGCACTTCTGAACATTGCTGATCTCGGCTCACTATTACCCACTACCCCAATTTTACGGCCTTAGCTTTCCTGTGTAAGGGTCAATACAGTTTTCCAGAAGACGGCATTTCTGCATAGCCCAGGTGACATCAATTTTCTTGCTCTGAAGAGCTTTAACGTTTCTGCATGTTCCAGTCACTCACCAGTGCAAGCGAAGAGCATGGAGAAAAGCAGAGAGCCCCTCCATGACCAGCAGAATTGCGACTGTCAGGGTGGCGAAAGCAGCAAATATGAAGAAGAGGCCGAAGCCTCCGCCCAGACTCCTCACGCTGAGGCCGATGTGGATGACCATGGTCCAGAGCACCTCCGAGAGCTCTGCCAGGAGAAAGGGGAGAAGAGGGCTCGTTTCAGAGCGACTGGCAAGAACGGAGGGTTGCTCCAGTTTACTTACAAAGCAAAAAAAACTAGAGTCAAGCCAACTCCCGCTACAACGAGGTGGGAAACTCAAGAGGGACAACAGCTTCTGCAGCCAAGTTTGCCAGGACATTGCCTCCAACTGTTGGCCACAGCGCAGGGCAGCGTCCTTGTTTGGCAGCTCTTTGCTTTGTTCAGAGCTTTCAACTCCATCCCTCCCGTCTAGATCCGGACAGCTTTTAGCAGAGCACTAGGGCAGCAGACGCTGGTGTTGAGACCTCATCAGTCCCAGCTAATGCAGACACGGCTCTGTCCTTCTCCGTCAGCGCTGGACAGCTGAGCTCTGCCCAGGGTGATCAGAGACACGGATCCGAACCCCCCGTTTTCCCTGAGGAATACTCACGTGCGTGGGCTAAGCTGAGAGCCCAGAGCCTCAAGTAGGAGGCGGTGTTTGAAATGCAGCCCAGGCAATACTCGATGGTGTGGATGGCCTGGTACACCACCGTGTCGCCAAAGTCGAACTGCAAGAAGAACAGAGAAGGTGAAGGGAGCTGCGAGCCTCGCCAGCAGCAGGGGGTCGGCCCACGGGGAAAACGAGCCACTACCTGGTGCTATCACCAAGGACATCGTGTTTGAAGTGAGACACTGATACTGTCTTCTCCTGGTTTGGCATGTCATGTTTTATAAATGAAAATTTAATTCTCTTGTCTTGCTAGGTTTTGTGGAACAACAGTTCACTGCTGCGCCTCGAATATTATTGTTTGCACATTCTGGCATACGGAAGTAAGATATTTCAAATTCAACCGTGGGCTTTGCCAGGAAAAGACTGTTCAGCAACAAGATGGTATTCATACGAATTCACCGGTAAATTGTATGTACTGCTACGGAAAAGGAGGCAGCATTCTAAGTCAATACTGTGTATGTGCCTTTGCTACAGGATCAACGAGAGCATTTTGTGAGATATGAACTTGCCCTGTTTGAAAGCAAAAAAAAAAACCCCCAAAAAAAAAACCCAAGCAAAAAGCAATCTTGAAAAAGTCACATCTGTGCACCATTCATTGGCAAAGTCTCTGTGTCTTGGTAATTTTCTGAAATAATAAGAGAAGCACTTATAAGGAAGTCTGCCGTGTAGCACAGTTTCTTATTTTGCAGCTTGGGAAAGCATTCCCTACATTTTGGATTTAATCCATGCTTCAGAAACCGCTCGTATTTAAGTTAAGTGAACACGATGTTTTAAATTCATCAAGTGACTAACGCTCTAAGCATGCACAGAAAGCTATTTATATTCTTATTTCTCCCCTAATATATCCAGAGCAATAAATATTTCAAACAATTAAGTTAAATTGGCCGTCAAAAGCCTAATTCTTTCTCCACAGAATGTGAACTGTGAAGTTCTTTAAGAAAGCCTGCCCCGGTGAACAGTACCGCCTCCCCGCACAGGGCAAGTCAGCGTGCAGCAAATGGAATGTGACAAATATTCAAACAACGACAATTTACAGCCCCGTGCAACTTCTGGAGAGCGCTACCACCACGCCAGGGAGTGGGAGAGCCAGCAGGATTGCTCCGGCACATATTTTTTTTTTTAGTTTTACACATTTTTGACAGGTTTAGTGATAAATAGAATTAACAGGCACACCAGCGCGCTGTTCCACCCCCCCCCTCAATTCCAGAGGGACCTGCGCGTAACAGATCTCTAAGCAAAACCACTTTCAGCACAATTTACAACAGCATCGCTGTTGCGAAGCTACTCATAATTTCACGGCATTTAGATTTTTTGTAATGAAATCGGTCAACTGACAGTGCTGAAGCGTACAATCAATCCTGCATGAGTATTCCTAAAAAAAACACTACTTCAATACTCGTTACCGGTGTTTATGAGCGAGCAGTTTCTCAGAACAGAGCTTCTCTTTTACAGAAAGGTACTGGGTAGTGGAACTGTTTGAAACTGGACTGGTTTTGCTGGATTTGCCCACTGGCAACAACCAGTACCGTCCTTAAAGCGGCAGACAGTTTGGGAAAAAACATCTTTAAAGTTTGTTGCGGTGCAGAATTACCAAAAGACACACCATAAGGCAAACGAGACTTCTTCAGAAGTTTAAAAGCAAAAACGTTTCAGTTTCAGACTTCCAGTTTTACAGCTCCCATGTAAACCAAGATAGATCTGCAGACAGGGGCTAAGACAAACAAGCTGTATAGATGAAGTAATTAAAAGTCTGTTAATGGGCAGGTGTGTATGGAGAATTAAAAATGGCCTGTAACATGTAAATAGCCAGATCTTTTGGAAAACAAGATGTCGTGACATAACACGTGTAATTCAGCATGTGCTTTACACCAATGGGAAATGGTCCAGATAGACATGAAGGCAAAGCTGGCTGTAGTCTTACCACCTCGTCCTCTGTAGGCTTGAAAACATAAGTTTACATTTAGTGCAGTGTCTCGATCACAACATTATCACGAACGCACTCGATAACTCCCTCCTACACGCGGCACAGTAAAGCAGTAACGCGTCACATGCACTACAGAGGCAAGATGCTGCTGCAGAATTGTTAAGAGGCACCAGAATACTCCCAAACTACGAGGGATCGACTCCTTTTTCTTCTCCACCAGAGGTGTGGCAAAGCAATTAATATTACCCCTGATGGTCAAAACGGATACAAGATTTCACTGCTGCAGAAGTAGAGCCCTTGGATTCTGGCTGAGGCTGGTGCAGCCGGCGGCACAGACACACTGCTCTCAGCCAGAGCAGAAGCTGCGTGTGCCACTCGGAGCACTGCGCAGCTCTCGCTGTAGCCCCGAAGGCGATGGCTCCTTGTGATGAGGACACAGCCCCATTTCCCTTTATGTGCAAATTATACTGCTTTTTCTGGAGTCCTGGGAATGACCAGGAGATAGTCCGCATGAAAACACTTCACCGAGAATGATGCAATTTAATTCTAAGCAGCGTGGAAGTTGGTAAATACAGCCAAAAGCTCGCGCGTTCTGCTACCAAGTGCGTCGCCCTGGGAGGAGGACGGGCAGGCGCTTACCTCTTCCCCCTCCTCGGAATGGGTAGACAACTGGTCATGTTGAATGATCTCAGCATCCTCCTCCGTTGGTCCATTGCCCACCCGGATCCCACCAAAGTTGTGCGTTCCCTAACACATGCAGAAAAAGAAAGAGCAAAGTAGTGTTTCTGTTTTACTGCAAAAGTGCATATTGGGTTTTTTTTGTTTGTTTTGGTTTTTTTTACGACTCCATGTGCAGCAGCAGCTCACAGAAGAAAGCAAAATATTAGGTATTAAGGCCCAGGTTAAGCCAGCCGTACAATTCTATTTCCCCGCTTGGATGGGAAAGATGCTGATTCCTGCTAGGGCTGGGGGGGGGGGGGGAAAAAGTCTGTCTGAATGAATAATTGATGTATTTCCACAAAGTAATTGCAACCCTAAGTAAAATAAAAGGCACATCTCTCAAGAGGACGTTTGCTGGCACCGATGTGCAAACAAAGACCAAGGTTTTGCCCAGCAGGCGCTGGACAGGCACAAACACCAGTGCTGGCTAAATGAAACCAGTCACATAGCGGCGACTCCATGCAGAACAGGCTGAGACAAACACACACACACACACACACACACACACACACACACTTGCTCCACACCAGCATCAGGCACACGAACACCACACACGGGAAATCAGACCTGCCCTTACTTGGAAATCCGACGTTATGCCAACAGCCCCTTTTATAGGCATTTACTCTGACATTCAGCATTTGACCCTCATCCGTAACTCCGCTGCACTCCAAATTGAACAGAATCGTCTACAAACTGGGTTGAAACTTTGACAGTCAGAGGTTCCTCCCGCCCGACAACTGCAATCGCTGCCCAGCGAGTGTTTGATTTATGGCAGGCTCCCTGCCCCGTGCCGCCCTACCACCGAAAGGACGACAAACCTGCGCGTCGCCTGACAGCGCCCTCGAGAAGAGCTTTTTCTGCGCCGTAAACGCACATTGAACAACGAAGGCGTAACCTGCACATCACTACCTTTCCATTTCTGTTCAGCCAGCCGCTCCCAGCGCTCTACTGCAGGATTTCTACCTCCCTCCAGGTCTCCAAGGACAGAAAATGCTCATGACTGATCTGAGGGACTATAAATCGAGACCTGGGAGCGCGACCAAGCTGGAGAGGCGAAAAAACGCCACAAATGGCAAGAAAAGCCCCACGTTCAGCTTTAGCACTGCACCGGGCCCCTCTGCGACATGGAATGCCAAGGAGCTAACTCCATACACCACGACTGCAGGAGTTTCGGGATGACTATATAAACCCAGGAGGCTTCAGATCCCGTGGCCCGTCCGCGTCCACAGCTCACACCCCGGCACGGCAGCGGAACGGCTGCTCCATGCTCTTAGAATCCTCCTTTTATTTTAGGCTGAACCATAGATTTGCCCAAAATGCTAGATGCGAATTAAAGATTTTGTCAGGTTTTTTAAAAACAAATTAGGTAGGCATTTATGCTCTGGAAATAGAAACAAAATGAAAAAGAAAAAAATAACATAAGGCAATGCTTTTATTAGGATTTTCAGCATCTTTGGGACATTACAAGTGACTGATGACTAGTAACGGTACTCTATGTATTTCTAGCCTGTGTGAATTTGCACTTTTGCAGCTTTTCCCTCACACTTGACTTGCATCCATTCTTTGTAAACTGTCCAATCTAAACATGGCTCCAAAAGCCCCAATCGTTTACTTTACACTTCTATCCAGACCTCATACAAAGACCTTCCCTCACAGCTTCTTGTATTGAGATGCGCTTAAAACGCTGGGCGGATTACGCACAAAAGATCCTTTTTCATTTCTGACATTTCTGTGAGGCTACTTAAAATGTCATGATACAAACACCGGCCAACAGCTACAAGTGCCTCAGAGTGTGCACTCCACGCGTCGGAGGCAACGGGCTCCACACGGTTTGGGAGACCGACGCTCCCGAGTTGGACGAGCAGCATTCACAAGCAAAACCAAGTTGAAATACGCAGCACCAGGGAAGGGACTAAGTTCCGGGAGCTGCTGCAATCTTCACTCCGCCAGAAAGCTTTGGCAGCAAAGGGCTGTCCGTAGGTTTAGCCAGAAATAAGGAGAAACAGCTGCTACCAAGAGGCTTCTTTGTGCACAACCATTTTATAATAGTTTCAAGTCAAAGTGTCTGCAAGGGCACGGGTGTCAAAAATGCAGTAATTACCGATATGAAGTTGTTGGGAGGCCATCACATAAACATGATGTTTGGGAACACACAATGCAAACAGAAATGCTCCACTGAGAAGAGTCCTGATCTATCTTAAACAGATATGCAAGAAAAGGAAAAAAGGGGAACTTAACCTGGGGGATGTGGTAGCAAGGGATTCTCGTGCTGCTCTGCAGGCTTTGGTTTCGGCAGCGCTCCTGCAAAGCAGTGTCTCTGCATTCTGCGCACACATAACTATTATCCTTCAGCCTGGTAGTTCTTCCAGAATGTATCAGTTTTGCTGAACTTTGCTCTTTCCAAGAGAAAGTGTTTTTCACCCTAAAGGTGCAGTTGCCATTCACTTATGAAATTCAGATACATTCCATGCTCTCTTGATAATTAGATAGAAAGCCAACTCCCATCTTTCAATCCATCAGGTGATTTTTAAATCCACTCACTGTTGCAGCCGCTGCTGCCTCTAGTGCCTGCTCGTTCGGGACTGTGCTGACCTGGGCCTCCACGGGCTGCCCTTCCTGATAGTGAATGGAAGAAAAGAAAGGGAGGAGGAAGAAAACAAAAAGAGAAAGGGAGACGAATGGAGGGGACATGGGAGGATGAAAGATGGTCAGAGAAGGGAGAGGGAGTGTCTTTAACTGAACTGATCTTTGACTCACTTAACATCCTAAAAGCTGTCTGCCATACATGCAGGGAGAATTTTCAAGTATCCTCGGTGCACGTGTGCCAGGTTCCTGCATTTTACATACAGATACTTTACGGTATAGTTGGAAACCTAGAGAGTGCCCCAGAAGACAGCCTCTCGCACAAGGACTGCGTAAGTCTATTTTTTTTTTCCCTTTGTTATTTTTTTTACCATCCAGACTGCTTTAACAAAGGTAGCTGATAAGTCTGCCAGCCAATTCAGCTTACATCTCTGTTTTTACACTGCCAGCCTAGCGAAGGCACAGAAGTGCATCCAGCAACCAGTAAGAGAGCGCTCCTAAACCAGCTGACAAAGCCCAGGCCAAGTACGTTGCTTTTATAGTTACCAACATAAAGGGTTTTTAAAAGCAGGTTTGATGCTGGATCCAGATCTGAGAAGCAGGCAGGCAATACTCTGTCTCCAGTAAAACCCACCTGCCTTTATGCCTAGGAATACGCAAAAACATTTTACAGGTCATAATGCAGTGTGAACCTACGTATCCGAGATCAAGACGGAGAACATAGCTTTTCAAACATGATCAGTTTTCATAGTGAAAATACAAGCGAGAGTCACCCACCAAGTGCTTCCTCCTTAAATACTGATGGCGAAGGACCAGGGGTTTAGCTACCAGCATCCATGGCACGCACAGTAATGCCACCACCACAAGGAAACACTGCAGCCCTTTCTGTAAAAGAAACAAGTCTCAGATGATCTAGTGGCAGCCCGTGCTCAAACACACACACAAAACCCAGCAAGGTCTGATGCAACACCGAACGACTGAATTCCCAGAGCATGGGGACGCTTCCCTGTCTCTCTCTCTCCCGGGAACAGCAAGATGTGCTGTGCTCAACGCCTGCTTGCAGCTGCCCCTCCGGGCTGCACAGCACGTAGTGCTGATGCTGGTTTAGATTAGGGAAAAATCCAAAAGATTCTGCAGGGAATGAGAATTTGGCAGATGTCTGATAGCGCTGGGAGGAAACGGCGTTAAGTGTCTTAGCTAAGTTTAGAGGCACCACATTGCAGATGCAGGACAATATTCCTAATCGCTTTCCACAATTAATCTGGTTCCAAATGTTCTGGAGCCACCTATGTTCAGACTGATATATATCCCTGGTATATGGATTGTTCTTTCCTTCTTCAACATCACATAGTGTCAGCCTTTGGAAATGATGCCACATAATTGATTTCACAATTATTAGAAGGTCAATGAAAGACTCTAATATCATGAAGCATTTCTGACCGTATTCTAGCAAGAGCACGCACCTGCCCTTTATAAAGCATCTTATTACTGGTATCACCGTAGGAGAACAGAAACATGTTGATAAAGTGTATTAAAAGGCTTGGTGCATCCTTCGACGTGTGAGCATCATAGGCTGTCCATTTGTAGAAAATGAGAATAACAAGGTATCCAAACAGTGAAGACATGAAAATCATTTCTGGAATAAATCCAAGGTATATGTTCAGTGGCTTCTTAAAATAGCTACAGGGGGAAAAAAAAAAAAAGGGAGAATTTAATATTACATTTGGTTAGCATTAGGCAAGCGTAGGGCAAAAACTTTTAATGAGAACATGAAGAACATCTCTGGAACAAACCTGCAGGGGCTCAGCATTTCAGCAATAGCTGGAATACACACAGTAACTACTTGCCATGCCTCGTTCTACAGACGCAAAGAGCCGTACGGCACCCGTCAATCAGCAGGTTAAGGTCTGACAGGCTCCTGCCTCTTAAACTCATACTGACATTACACCCAAAGACTCTTCCCCCCGCCACCACCACAAGAAAAAAAACAGAACAAGGCACTTACATATGGTTGAGAAGACTCAACGTGACACCAAAGAGCATGTGGATAATGCCAAGAATCACGGACATTTTCATCTTAAACGAATTGAGGAAGGCCAGCTTATTGCTGGCAATATTCCAAATCTGTGAAAAACAACACCGAGTCAGCCAAACACCCAGTAGAAGAAAAACAGAGGAGGATGAAAGTGTAAACTTTAAGCTAAACAGTATTAACCATCCAGGGAGTATTAGGCTGCAAGAGCAGGGTTTTCTTAAAGACGTGTTTGTCACACGGATATCTTTCGGGGAAATGAGCAGACAACCTTTTCTGCCAGGAACACCGCCTTCCAGCAGCTGATCCCACCATCAGAGCGGGAATCAAACCTCCCTTGCTTTTGTGGTAGGCAAAAGTTGCAGGGAAAAGGGGGCTATATCCTTGACAGAAAAAAAAAATATTATCCATTTACATGAAAAATTACACGTAGTTCTGATTTTTGGCACTTCCTCTTTAATGTGGAAGACGCCAGTTTTGTATCAGATATTCTAAGCAGTGTTAGAAGCAGCGTTATCGATGGAGGCAGGTATAAAAATGACAGGATTACTTGGAAACCTACATTGTCAAGACTGACCGAAAGAGAGAGGTATGTAAATTTCACCAAGGTAAAAAAGTAATTTCATAAAACTATTTGCAAGTTTAACCAGATGCAATTAAAACTCTGCAGGTTAGAAAGGCTGAGAAAGAAGCTTGTAATGGACCTGAGAACAAGTCTTCTCTACCCTGAATCTAGTGTCACAGAAGGAACTGAATTAATTTTGTCGTTTGCAACATTAATAAAGAGTTTGCGAAGGGAATGGCTGGGCTGTGGAGATCTTTCACAGGGAATTGGACAGGTGCTTTTTCTGTTGACACAGAGGATGTTCTTACTGGGTCAATGCCGAAGGGGTAGGGCCCACCGAACACCCCTGGGATAGCAGGGTTCAGCTGAAGCAGAGGGGTTGTCTCAAGCAAGGCATCTCTGTTTGGGTACAAGCAGATTATACAAACGTTAACACAAGCAATGCTGTCCTCTTTCTGTAAAAACTAATAACGTTCTTCTCCTGTGAGAGCAAGGAATATCTCAAATTGAGAGAACTTTAAGGTTTCTGCGTGGTCCTAAAGATCTTCCCGAATAATAAACCTGTTTCTTGACCTGTTACTCAGCGTCACAAGGAAGAGAGACGCAGGGGACAGCAATATTGCTACGTCTATGAGGAGAAAGGCGCTAAACTGCATCTTTACAAGTTTTCTGGGGCGGGGGGAAGCTGGTTTGAAACTTGATAGGTATCACTTTTACATCCCTCTTCCAATTCTACTTGAGACTCAGTTCAGAAGTTTTTGTTTTCCCCAGCTGGGAGGACAATGGGGAAAGATAAGTCACCTGCTTATCCCTGTCACTCTCTATCTAGTTACCAACTGTTTACTCACGACCAATTGCCTTTTGTGAACATAGGCCGGACACTCCACGACGAACCGAACATATTAAGAGACTTGGAGAAACAGTCATTGTAGATGAGGCCCGTGTAAGTGGAGAACAGTCCCATCAGCAGAATGATGTATCGACCACTAAAAACCATGTTGAACATCTAGTATAAAACAAAAGAAAAAAAAACAAAGAAAGTCCATGGGAAGAAGGAAGGTCTCTCATAAGGACAAAACAACAAAAATCAGTCAGTTGCAGGACAAACAATAACGGGCCACATGGACTAAAGGCCCCAAGTCTTTATTTCCCCATGGCAGGGATTATGGGTATTTCCCCATGGCAGGAGGTAGCGCTGCAGAACAGAATCAGAACGCAGGGGATAAACAGGCAGCGTGACTGTCCACAGGGAATCTGGGATTAGCCGGAGAGGATAAATTGCATCCATGCACTGATGCAAGCCCCAGCTGGCAGCATTAGCCTGGAGCTGGGCAGTGCAGACCCTGTTCAGGTTTCTCCACACTCTGTCAGCGTGTCTTAGCTCTGGTTCACCTCCTGCCAACCGAAGCCCTGGGCAAGCAAAGCCCACCTCCGTCAGCAAATAGGAAGAATCTCAGAGATACAGTACACACCTACAGAAATTAGGAGTTCCGCAGTGACTGAACTCTTTGATGATCCAACTAAGTTTTGGGTGATTTGTTTACAACAGCTTATCTACTACCCTTGATAAACAGTCTCCTTCAAACAACCAAAAGGAGTAATTTTCTACGAATATCCGAAAGGAAAACCAAAGGAACTCACTACTATTACGAAATTATGCCACTCAGTCTGTGGTCTACAGGCTCCCCAGTCCGTCTGCGTGCTCCACAAGTTTCAAACGTAGGGAGTAACGCGCGCGCAGGCAGTAACACGGGTTGTCAGCTCGAGGGGGGAAAGATGGGAGTAAAGCCAGCTGCAACTTTTAAATGCAAAGCTCAGCATTGACCCAACACTTTACCTCGTTGTCGCTCTTCTGTGACAGAATACGACTTTCCCTAAACACCATCCAGACAGCAATCAGAGACATGAGGATTCCATGGCCAAAATCTCCAAACATCACAGCAAACAGAAAGGGGAAGGTAATGATCGTATACGGTGCTGTAAGAGAAAAGACGACGCTCCTGGTGCACTGTACCCGAGTAAGCCCAGATGTACTACAGTAAAATTTACACAATTTAGCAATGTAATTCCCAAGCTTCCCCTCTACTTCTGCAAGGTGTCAAGTAATCTATTAGAAGTTTTCACGCAGCACAGACAATACAGAGAAGCACCATGACTAAAAATTGAGATAGGTGTCTGGGACTTTTATAAGTATGAAGTTACCTGGATTTATTTCCCGATAAGTTCCAATGCCATAAGCATCAACAATGTTTTGAAAGCCAGAAGTAAACTTATTAGTTTTGTTGTACGTTGGTGGAGTCTGATTGGTTTGCATCCTGTTTAAAATAGATGGGACAGTGGATCCGCTGTGCTCCTGTTTACAAAAAAAAAAAAAAAAAAAAAAGAGAAAGATTAGAAAACCCATCCTCAGAGCACTAGAGGACAGAGTAAAACACGACTTTCTTGTTAGCATTTGGAAAACTACAAGCTTGCATTTTTTAGCGCGCTTGCACAATGAGAAATACACTTGAGCAGCTGAGGAAGGCTGCCAAGTTTCCGCTGCTCTCCACTTTGTATAGCAGGAGGAGAAGCACTTGCAGCAAGGATGAACGTTGTCCGATTCGGACAGACAAGAAAACTCATGCAAGAGGTTTTGGGTTTTTTTAAAAACAGCAAATAAAGGACTTCAAAGCACCCAACTCTATTATCTGTCTATCTGAGCAGAGGGGAAACTTGCTCATGCCCTGGAGAGCTGCTTTCGGTAAGTTCTGCTATATATCCAGCCAGCGGGACGACAGAGCACGGCCAGGTTAATTAAATGTACCAAAGGACACAAACAGAGAAAAGCGCCTACCACTACAGCACTTCCCCGAACTTAAAAGCTTTACACAATGTCAGGTATCTGTTACAAAGTTTATCTATAAACATTTCTGCATGTTAAATAAACTGTCCTCTGGGGGGACTGATTCAAACAGCCCAAAGGGATGGATTTCAGAGACTCGCAAATGGGAAAAATCAATTAATCCACGCTGTGCTTGCCGACAGTTGCCAGTCTGCTTGCTCAGCAGCAGAGGGGAGCGGTAGAGCAGCTACTCACAGTGCCTCTCCTGAGAGCAAACTGGATAGAATCGAGGTCAGCAACGGGACACCAGACTTCAGCAATCAAGCACTTCTGCGTCACGTCGATATTGCACAGATTCAGGGTATGGTAGATGGCCTTCATCTTACGTACTTTGATGAACCAGACACGGATATTTTTAGCGGCTGCCTGCAAAACCCTCTGGCGATGATCCTCTGTTTGGTTCAGCACCTTTCATAGAGAAGTGGGATAAAGATGAGGCAAAACCATCAGCCAAAACTCGCAGCGCACACAAACGCGCGGTGAAATTGGGCTGACCAACAAGAGAAGCCATACCCAGAGGATGGAGGGCTGCCCCCTCTCCCCCACCCCATGCACAAGGCCACCACGTGCCAGCAATATACGCTTTAGTCTCCATATTAATAAGTTCTGCTAAAAGGTTTTAAGGCTTCCTTCCAGTGGTACTTTTTGACTACTTCCCTCCTCCAACTCCAAGGTCAGGAGTGTTTCAAACAATAAACTGTTCAGAGATCACAGAGAACATGTTTTCCTCCACCCAGGTTAAAAGAGCAGAGTTCTACAAGCGAGGTGTGCGTTGCCTTAAGAAAACACACAAAGATTACAATGAAAGACTTTTTTACTGAAGGGAAAAGGAGAAAGTGTTTTCTACTGAGGGTGTTTTCCAACTGGAACATATCTAACTCACGCCAAGTCAGATTTCCAGACTGGAAAGTCTTAGACTCAAGGAAAAGCGAGGGCAAAGGGCACATGCAGCTTTGAATCCTACTAGTTAAATTGCTTCTGAGTTCTTGTCTACTTTAATATTACTAAAGAGCCACACTAACACAACTCCCAGCTTGAGACAGTTTCTCTATCAAATAAGCAGCCCAAATTCAACCCTTTTCACTTTTAGTTTCTCAACCTTTTCTTATTTTTTAGTCTCAAATCCCTTAACTTTTTCTGCATTATAACCTACTGCCTTTCTTCCTTGAAGCAAGCAGCAAATATTTCAGAGCTGGCCCCCAGTAGATTTGTGTGCTGATTACTTTTTACCAACACTCAGGCTGCTGCGCAAGAGATTAGCTGTAAAGCAGAAGCTCTTCAGGACAGCACAACGTGAAAATATGAAGACAGGCAGAAAAAAGAACAGCTAAGTTAAAGTCAGCATTGTTATCTCAACTCGGAAATCAGTTTAAATGCTTTCAAAGTTCTTGCAGATGAAACTGGCAATTATATAAGCATGCTTTCAGAGCTGGAAAACATGATATCTCCTTACACATGCATATTCCTCTCCGCTCCCTGGCATGCAGCTCTCTGTTGATGCTGTACTTACATGTATAGAATTAACTGCTCAGCCCTCCAGAACGGTCAAACCACCCCACCACCCTAAACCCTGACAAAGAAAACATCGGAGCAGACAGTCTCCAAAGACCTTTCTTGCACTGCTGAGTTGCTGGTCTCAAGCTATCCGGAGCTGAAAACACGTCCATCTAACAGGGCCAAAAATTCTCCTGTTTTAACAGGATCCAAGTAAGTTTTCACCTATATTATTACAGAAAAAAGGGGATTGACCCCAGTTATTTTACCATCTGAAGATCATCAATTCTGGTATTGACACCAGAAGCCATTTCCTTCCGCTCCTGTGGTGTTTCTGGGCATGGGTAGAGGGAGGCACGGAATCTGGAAGACATGCAAGCCACGTTAGTAACAAAGACGGAAAGAAGATAAATCAGTCAGGGAAACAGATGGCTGAGCCTGAACGCAGACGTAAAGCAAGAAGCACCTTAAGAGAAGTTTCTGATCAGCAAAGACCGCCAAGCAGAGTTGCAGTCTTTAAATCAAGTGGGCACAGAAGTTTGCTTTAGGCCAAAGCAGAAGTGGAATGCTTAAGAAAATGGAAGTGGGAGGAAATCCTCTGTTCCCTGTACCGACAGTGTCCCAGGGGCACTGTCACAAAGTTGATCAGCCATCCCGGTTCAGGGTGTTGCTATCATACCAATGCAGCTGCTCCTAGAAGCCATCACCGTTGATCTGCCCTGTGAGAACATTGCCTGCTGACATCCCACTAGGTCTGTCCGAGAGTCCAACACCCGAACTCCCTTGTTTTTAGGCATTCTCCATCAAAGCAGTCAGCTACTTGGAGCATTACAGGCTCGGGCAGTGGCTAGTTTGCCTGTAAAATATGTTTCAACTACTTATGGTACAGTTTATTTGCTGTCAAAATATGTACTCCTACAGTCATTGTGAAATAAGGAGTTGTAAAATACTGATATTAAGTCACGTCAATGTGTTTCAAATATTTGAGAGAGCTGCCAACTCTAAGACTTTCATACCCTTCACATATCTTCTTGACTCTGTTCTTCAGCTGGTCGCCTTGGAAGAAGATGATAAACACAGACTTGTGCACATAATCCCCCTAGAACAAAAGAAAGGGTGCCCTGTAATAGCTCAGCTATTTACAGAAGTTAGCATTATAGCAAATTACAACAGAGTTCTACTTTTCCTTCCTCTGAATCTGCGCATACAGAGCCCATATCTGCACAGCGAGTCAAGAACGTACCTTAACATCACTGAAACGGTCACAAGGAAAGCAATTTTCCGAAGCCTCAGTATGGAACACCCCTACCGTACTTGTGTTTACTGAAGCAAAATGTTCTAGATTATCTGTTATCTATCCTCTGTAACACAATAAACAGGAAAACCTGGGAAGGTCTCCAAAAGAACAGAGATGCAATGAAATATTTATCAGCATTTACTGCAGTCAGCTCACCTACGGAACCAAGCAAAAAGCTAGAGAGTGAATGAAAATAAGACGAAGCGGAGTTTAACAACTTTGATTCTCCAGGGAGGCCAACGGCACATTCTTTGTACAGCTGTTTTCATGTTGGGAGCCAGGTCCCCTTTCCTGCATTTGTTGACAAGTTATTGTTCTACCTTACTTAGGAAATTTTAACGTAATGTTTCAAGAATAATTACATTAGGTGTAACCTCAATTTAAGGAAGTGTTGCACAATTGAACAAAGTCTCTCCTAGCAGACAGATAATTCAGCAGGTCAACTACCAGCCGTCAGTGGGAGAAGAGAACCAGTCAGCCTTACGTGAGAAACAAAGGGACGGTTACCGAGTTCAACTCTTCTCTCTTTGTTCCAGTGCAGCCTACACACAGCCTTTCTTTTTACTGGCTAAGAGCAAGAGTTCCCGAAGTTTGGGCATCGACCGTTGATTCGAGCAAAGAGGACACTGAATGCAAAAAACAGGCCCCGTCACGCTTACTAGGTAATAAAGCCAACAATTCTCAGGTGGATGTTTAAATGATTGGTTAGCAAATTAAGAAAAATGAAAGGTCCAAGTTCACAGTGAATGAGGTCCAGATGTTACGCTGCTAACGTCCAAAAGAGCCTCTTGCAAGGAGGATCCCTACTTACTCAGAGCTGCATACAGGAACTGCGCTTGCAGTCTGTGCCAGAGAAGCAACTATGCCCTGCTGCAGTCCAAATTTTGAGTTGTTTTTCCCACTTTCAACAGCATTCACCACCCACCCTGCTATTTTTGTTTTAATTAAACGGGAAAACATTTGTCACTAAAGCCTCAGAGGCTGCACGTATTTGCCGTGAAGGGACGCAACGCAAACATTTGACTGTGTGTAGCTCAGTGAGGGATAAAGGCTTAGATCTATAAGAAAATCCCTTTACACGTCTGAGACTTTCGCTGCTGTAAACAATAGTTCCTTTTACCGTTACAGGATCCTCCAGGGGGTTTTCAATTTCCGCTTGACGCAGGAATACGTTCCCTCGGCACACTCGCCACAGCATGCGCTCAAACATGGGGATCCGCTCACGGTTGATCACACCAGCCACAAACCTGTGAAGGGGACAGCATAAATGTACGTTCTGCACCTAAAAGAACACAAAGCCTGACACCCGAACCACCGACGGCAACTGGAGATTGAAAGCTACAAAAATCTTACGTTGAAATTAGTTCTTTAAGCAAAACTGAAGGTCCTCTAAGTACGTGGAGATAAAAACACAACAAAACCAGCTGCGCTACAGCAAAAGCTATGCCTTTCCACAGAATTAAATAGCCTATTAAAAAAAATGCTAAATAAATCACTGGCTAAATGAACGTGTTTAAGACATACAGTTTCTACGCCTGCTAGTCTTCATTTCAGTAGGTTCCTGGTACGTTACATGGCAAGGATTATAGCAGTCACGCCACCATTGACTACGTTCCAGGCACGTGCTTCAGAAGACCTCGCTGCTTCAAGCCCTACGTCCAGATAAAGAATTACAGACGTACACAGGCAGCCTGGAAGCAGCTAACGAAGAGGACACAGAACTATACAGATTTTTTCGGCCTATTATGTGCCCACAGTAGTTACTAGTTTCAAAACAGCTGCGAGAGCTCAGCACGTCTGAAAAAACAACCAGAACAGATTCACAAGGAACAAATTAGTAAAATTTTTTTTTTTTTTGGGGTGAGGGGGGTGGGGCAGAGAGAAACGTGCCAAGCACAAATATGAACTGGGAAGTTAACGTACGCAGGACAAAAGCAGAGGACGACAGCTAGTTTAGGATTAGCCTTCATCGGCTTGATGTGTCGGTCTGGAAAGTTGCACAGCTGTGCTCAAACGGCTGTGGGTGCCACAGGACGAATGTTAAGGCAACAACCCAACGCGGGGCAGGAGAAAACAAACTGCCATTACCCGAGTCGTAGCGGGGCACCTCTTCCCATCTCGCTTGGTTCCAGGAGCGAAGAGGATTCCTCCAACAGGTCTGGATCCGCCATCTGCTGATGATGCAATTCAGCCTGAATTCACAAATCAATTAATATCTAATGAAACTAGTTAGTGGCATGCAGGGAACGAGGAACCAGGAGATAGTTTGGGGAGACGAAAAAAGAAAAGGAAAAAAAAAAAGAAAAGAAAAAGAAAGAACGAACAAACGTAAGACAGCAGAAAGAGGAACTAGATGATAGAAAAGACAGCAAGAATCACACAAGGAAGGAGAAAAACGAGAGGAGAAGTGGAATGGCCCAGCAAAGCTTCCACACGAGAAAGGTCAGAAGATTGCAGTAACAGAACAAAGGGGCAGTGGGATATATAAGTCTGAAGAAAGGCAGAATTCAAAAAAATTTATCAAGTTTTAAATACAAGTGATGTTCCCAAGAACCATTTTTAATGGCATAAAAGAGTGACACACCTTACTCTCCTCTTTCCCTAGATCTTAAATGGAGAAAAAAAAAAAAAAAGGAAAATGTTGACTCCCTCTTATCCTATTTGTGCACCGTCTGCATTTCTGAGAGGTGCCTGGGAAATGGTACTTGGTGTAAAGTACCCTGGGAGCCTTGTTCTAGGCCACGGGAAGAAGGATGCTCAGGTAACTCTTCCACGGAGGGTTTAACTGACCTTAGGGCAACCTCACACGGCTGTACCCCACAACCCATCACGCGAGACCTGCACACCCTATATGTGCTAGCCTCCTGCTGTACTCCAAAGCAAAAAAAAAATTCCTTTCAGAATTAGGTGACGATAGTTTGATTGATTCCACGTTACTCGCCACATCAGCGTAGAAACAGGGTCAGAACCAGTAACAAAACCTGGAAGTACCGGATGGTAGTTTTCTTAATGGCTTTACAGAGTTCTCCTCCAGGAAAAACACACAATACTTCCAGCCTAAAAACATGCTTCCTGATTAAATCTTTACATTCTTCAAGATGTTTATCCTTATACACTATATGTGTTATTGCCAGACTCACAAGACGCATTTCTTGGGGCAGTCTGATGATGTTGCTCGTCTTTTCGACCAGCCAGGCATTAAAATAGGACGCAGTTTTATACTCTCCTTCATTGCAACTGATTTGCAGGCTAAAATTCTTGGGAATATACCTTGTAAGTGCCAGCAGTACAAGTCAGGAGGGATGCTCAAAGCACATCCTCTTGTGCACCATCTTCATCCAACCCCAGACCACAGTTATTTCTACCTCTGCAGCTTATATAGTGAAATGACAAAAATTACAGTTCCTCAGCACAAAGAGAGGGCCAAATTCTACCCTCCTGGTATCCAGGAGGTCTTCCCCACGGAGCCAGCAGGGGATCTTGCTAAAACGCACCTGAAGGTAGAGTTTGACCCTTGAACATTTAAAACGCATGCACACGTACAGCACAGCCTTGCAAAAGCATACAGCAACTTTAACGACTCAGCCAGAGTTTCTTCCTTTGCGCAATAGTTGCGTCTTAATTGTAGTGAAAAAACTCGACAACATTTCACTTGCATGCCAAATAAAAGTATTTACCATCTAGAAGACAAGTTTTTGCAAGGCTGACATCAAACACAGCCCAACGGCTTGTACGCCCGTACGGATGTTACAAAAGGGAGGGAGCCCTTAATTGAGTTTGGAAAGCCAGCACGGAGAACTGCTGACCCTCTCAACTTCAAGGCAACTTGTTGCAACATCAAGAACAGAATGAAAATTTTGCTTCGTACAGAACACAACCAAAAGAAGAAGGTTTGGTACCCAAAACAAAACATACAGACCAAACACACCGGTGAGGACTTGACAGCTAGATTTCAGGATGTTGAAAAACAGTAAGTTAAAATTGTAAGAGGCTTGTATTGTATTTATCAGTAACCAAGATGCTCTGTGATAATTTTTGTGAGGTGCACCACATTTTAGCATATGAAACATAAAAAAAAAAAAAAAAAAAAAAAGGATAGCACATGCAAAAACTCTGGATCCGCCTCACTTGAGAGAGTAATTCTTGTAAATGTTTAATATTACCTCTGGCCCTTTCGGGCTGTGTGCCCTTTACTCGGGACACTGTATGAATTAAAGACAAGTCCTGCTTGGAGGAGTTGAAATTACAAAACAAAGCAGCTTAGATTAAAGTTGGATTAGACCAGTTTTGCTAAACAAGAACTTTCTTACACAAGGATTATTTGTGTAACAAAACCCTATGTCCTTTAATTCATCTCTCAACTACTCTGATTCGATGATCACAGCCTTTCTAGAAAGGAAACGGCACAGCGATGTCAGCTCTGATCCTGGTGGGATAACTGAAGTTATACATACTTATAACCTTATAACCAGTGTTATAAGATTTAACAGAGAAAAAAAAAAAAAAGAGAGACTATGTGGAAATGAAAGAGCTATCCAGCTGCAATGCAGAGGAACAAGACTCTTGGAAATTTACTTGGAGTAAGTTTTCACCAGCAGCGAGCGAAATGTCATCGTTATTGTGAAGTATTTTTTTACTATGTCTGCTCATTCAGGATCGCAAAAACCCCAGGTATTTGCATGCCAGTAATCAGAATGCAGATCTTTTATTATTAAACATTTTTAAATTGCTTATTGTTCACCCAGATCAGCACCTTTAATCTCAAGGCCAGAAAACCCAGTTCCTTTTCCCCATTCTCGATCACAGTTCTGCTCTGTAACGGCTCTGGATCGCTACGCGCAACGCCATACAATTCAAGCCCCTTCCAGTTCACAAACAGAACAAAAGTCAATTTTCACAAGAACTAAAAAGGATTCATTTCACCATCTAACTTATTAACCCAGAGCCCAGACAGGAATGACAGATGCAAAACAAAGAGAAAAAAGCAGATGGGGAGAAGAGTCAGAGGAGAGAGAGACAGGGGAACTGCATGCCATTAACCATTACTTTTCCAGTCTTCTTTTACGCTCACACTCTAGGCAAAGCTTTCAGAGAAATCTCTCCAGCTCATACTGTTCTTCATAAGCAAAGACAAGAAGACTGAGAAAAGGAGCATAATCATCAACATGGTACGTTGAGACAAGAAATGGCTGTTTTGACCAGAACCATGGTAAGAAGAACAAGTGAAAACAATTTTGCCATCCTCCCCCCGCAGCGCACAGGCTCCGCAGAGCGGAGCAAACGCCAAGTGTACTTTGGAGAGCGAGCCATTTCTTGTGCAACTTATTACTATGAATAACACAATCTTAATTACAAGTTATTGAAGTCTTCAAGTGTTGAAGGTACTGTGCAAACGACAGCAGGAAGAAATGAAGTGATCGGCACTTTGGGACAACGGGATTGCACAGCCTCAAAGCCCTGGACTAGCCGGGGGCTCACACAGCTGTCTGCAGTGTGAACGGAAAGTTTTAAATTTTCAACACTTATGTTTTCATGAACTTCACACATGAGCTGTTCAGTCTGCTTTTACATACAGCAGGGCATTGTATTTGTTGTATTTTGGTTTATTATTACAGAAAACAGGTACCAAACAAGAGCAGGAACACATCTGAACTTTCTGTGGCCAGTTCGCTTAAGGCTGACGTGAGTTCCTTTTTGTGCTGACCTGACGCAGACTGTTTAGAAAATTGGGTTTGATCTTTAAATTTTGTATGATCATACTGTACTTGAAGAAAAGCAGTAGGCAGCTCTCACCAGAGAGGACCGTAATTAATAAAAAAAGCGCACAGCACTCACTGTACGCGGTTTTACTCAATACTCAGAAGAGGCGGGCAGCGGCACCTTTAGCGCAGGTAAGTAATAGCTTAGCAGATTAATGCTGTGTGTCCAAGGAGACACTTGTAAGTGAACATTCAACACTCGAAGACAAGGGTTTTTTTGTACTGAAACCAACCCCATGACCAATCAAGTGATCACACTAGTAGCAGGATCTATGTCAGCAGTGACTACGACTTGTGTTGGCACAGGAACACCCTCAATGCCTGAGCAGGCAGCATCCTGTGCCAGAAAAACAAAAACCAAACCGTTAGATAAACGGTCTGAAGCTTGCAGGAGCCCAGCTCTACTTGATCACAGCCTTTGTAAAGGCCAGAAGCCAGATCTATCAAGAACTCTTTGATCAAATCCTTGGATTAGGGGAAACAGGACGTGTACTCAGCAAAACCACTTCCTTACCATTCAAAAACACACACAGGAGCTCTCTGAGAAAACTCCCTAGACTCTGAGATACTTAAGCTTTACGCGGAAGGATTACGCCTTCTTCTGCGCAGGCTTTATATCTGTATAAATGACATCAGAGAAGCCCTTCTCAGGTCCAGTGCCCGGCCCAGCCGGGCTCCCACAAAACGTTCCAGATGTTAAACGGCAGCTTCGCTCCAGAACTGACCTCTGAAAACTTTAGGGTTCGATCAAAGGCTCAAATAAATAAATAAATAATCTATTCCTTCAGTGGACTTTGTGTTATGACCCTAATGAGTAATCTCCATATAACGCTTCAAAGGCTGAAGAGAAATTAAGCTTGATTGTCGTATCTCTGTGTCAGCGAGGCACGACTGCTTATCTGCACACGCTCCAGAGAAACGCTTACCCACTGAAGAAAGTGCTCACTGTAACACCAAGTTTTTGGTCTCTTGGTGTGCTTTTAAAACTACTAGCATCTCATTTGTTTTACACAATTTTTTGACAAACCATTTCTTAGCTAAAACAAACCCAAAACAACATCGCAAGAGGTAAATCATGGGTAGCTATGCGCACTGCATGAAAAATGGCAAATAATTTAAGAAGCTTTCTTAAACAAAGCATAAAAATGATCCTGCTGTCCGAAACAGCAACTAAAAATACATTTGAGAATAAAAATGGTAATTTGTGGGAGAAGAACCAGCTGCCCAAGTGTTAACCCGCCCCCGGTATTCTGACCTCATCAAAAAATTGCTGAGTTTTACGCAGTATAAATTTTAATTCTGTCAGCTCCAAAAAGTTTCTCTTCAGAGCTTCCTGGTTTGTGTTGATTTCCTTAAGCTCATTTTCAATTTTCTCAAAGTTTGCCTGCAAGATGGGAAAAGAAGAGGACAGAAAAAGGACTTAAAGCAATTCCATAAATAACTGCTGTTAAGTCTATTAAAACAAGAAAGTAGGCAAGATGCTTTACATTCCCACACGATTTGCGTACAATTACAGATGCGTCGCCAGTCTGCTGTGGCACACAGCTCCAGATTGTGACATTCTCTTCAGGCAACGCTGAGACTTTTCATGCTCAGCCAGTCTTTTATAAGCTGGATTTAATACGGCGTTCTTTAAATCACTAAAGCCCCTTATAAACTTTATGACGGACCCACCATGGCCCATGCAGTTCCAGTGGTTTTTGACTCTTTTAAATGGGTGAAATTTCTTTGAAATACCTTCACTTCTAACTGTATTTGGATAAACACACAAACAAAACAATGCTCGTGAATCCAGATCAACCTGATGTGAGTGATCAGAGCTCCCGTTTCAGGTGATGGCTGGGGACTATGGTTAGAGCACCTTTGCCACTAAATTCAACATGTGTCTACCAACGGAGATAATCTCCCCTGTTTCCATCTACGTTCAAGTACTACTTGAGTCTTAACACACATCATTACCTCCAAATCAATCATGTCACGTGGAAAAGGCACCTCCGGGTTTTCCCCAGTGTCCATGATGGGAATATTTGCCTTTTTAATCTCCTTCTCCACAAACCCTGGTGAGACAGCATCGTTATCGTTAACCAAAAGGATACTTCAATGTCAAACTGTCACCGTAACGCCACCCAGCCCCATCAGCAGCTGTGAATTCTTTCACCTCCTATTCCGAGAGCCTCTGATTTGGCTGAGGCAGGGAGGGGATCCCTGCTGGCTGACACACAGAGGAAGGGCGGCCTTCGCTCCTCCTCAGCACCCTGTTCTCTAGTGCTGCCGTGCAGGTTTAGCCTGTACTATTTTCCTTCTAAAAGCTACCGGAGCCAGAGCCACATCAGCCCCAGAGAGAAACGTACGGAGTTTTCGGTCCATCTCTTCGCACCTCCTGACTTCATTAACGAATTTACGCTGGAACACGTTCACGTCCGGGTTCAGCTGCAGAGAGAGAGATGGTTTCAGCCCGGCCCGGCACCCCCGAGCCCCTGGGAGCGAGCGCCGGGGGTACCAGGCCCCGCTCCACCGCAGCGGGCCGGGCCCGGGGTTGGCGCCGGGGCCGGGGGATACTCACGTCGCGGAACTGGACCTTCCCCAGCTCGCCCAGCTCGCTGACACAGCAATAGGCGGCCTCGGACTGCAGGAAGAGCTGGGCCAGGGTCATCTCCTCGCTGCGGAACAGCTCCCCCATGGTGCCGCCGGCTCCGCCGCGGGCTCTGAGGAGAAGAGCCGTCAGAATCGGGACAGGGCCGTCAGAACCGGGACAGGGCGGCAGCAGGGGCCGGCTGGGCCGCCGGGGCCTCCAGGGCCTCCCCGCCGCCACCCCCTCATAGCCCCGGTCTCGGTCTCGGTCTCGGCCCCGGCCCCGGCCCCGGCCCCCGCTGTCACCGAAGGGCGGGCGGGCGGCCCAGTGAGCCCGAGCCCGAGCCCCGGCCCCGGCCCCGGCCCCGGCCCCGGCCCCGGCCCCGGCCCCGGCCCCGGCCCCACCGCCATGTTACCTGCCGCCGCCCCACGCCGCCCGCAGCCGCCGCCGCAGCTACCACCAGCTGATCCGCTGCGGCTCCCGTCCCTGACGTCACCGCGCACGCGGGGCGGGGTCACGCGGGCGCGTCTCCTAGCGACGGCGCGCCTCGGCCTGGACCGCACCGGACGTGATGGCGGCGGCGGCGGGGCGGGATGGGGCGGGGCCGGGCCGGTCACCGAGCTCCTGGTCCCCCCTGGAGGGGCTGCTGGCGTGACGCAGGGGCTCCCGTGACGCAGGCGGTGACGTCACTGGCAGCGTGGCCGAGGCGCGAGGGCGTGTCCCGGCCCTGCTCTCCGTGAGGCGGCCGCGGGGAGCAGCGGCGGCCACAGGTACGGTCCGGGGAGCCCGGGGCGGAGGGGGCGGCCCCGGGGCCTCCCCCCGCCGAGCCCGGCCCCGCCTCGCCGCCCGCTCCCTTCCGCTGGCCCCAAGCGAGCGTTTCCGTGCTGAAATCAGTGGAAATGTGGGAAGTGAGAGAGCAAAAAACCAGCTCTTTGGGGTTAAACCCAAGTGTTGTACAAGCACCCAGCCATGGAGGCCATTCCTCCGGTACAGCCCTTCATAGCACGGCAATCCAGTGAAATACAAGAAAACCCCGCTGTGGTCAGGGGTTTCTGCACTAGGCTGTTAATGGAAACGTGGTTTGTTGGGAAGGAAGCCAAAAATCACAGCCGTTTAAGTTAAAATACAGTAAACTTCCCAGTCCTTCTACTTGCTGACCGTGTCTTTGAGTAAGTGCTTGGTCTCAATATGATTCAGAGAGGAGCTTTTGCAGTAGCAAAAATATGATTTAACCACAGCTCCCGTTTCACGCGGTTGTCTTTGCTCTGAAAGCCCCTCGTGGTGCGCAGCAAAGCGGAGGTGAGATTCCCCTTCGGGACCTGGGCGGCCGTTGGAGCAGAGTAATTACTGTGTGCTCATTAGTGGTGCTGCGACAGAGGGGCACCGGTGGGGGGGTGGGTGCTGCTCCAGCCCGGAAGAGCAAATCCCTGTCACTGCTCCTGAGAGCTCCCGTGGGACAAAGGAGCAGCTGCAGGTGTGTCAGGAGCCAAGGGCATGGCAGGGGTCAGCGTGGGGGGCTGCCGTCACGGCGAACGACACCCTGCGCCAGCAGATTCAGGCTGTGTTGGGGAGGGTGGTGGTGCTGCGGGGTGGAGATGGCAGTGGTAGGGCTGCTAACGCTCTCAGGTTTTGCTTTTATTCCGATGTTTGACGTCTCTCAGTTATGAAAGTGAGCAAGTTAGAAGGTCAGATAACATCTTAATTTGTCATTAAATTAGTTTGGTGACTGAGAAATGCATTGCACTGCCAGCGGCTGATAAAACTGAATTTTCATGGTCTGTGAGATGCATCTAACAGCACTGACAGTTGCACACATACTGCACATTTCCTCCCCGGTACTTATCCCCAGGTCCTTGCAAAACAGAGAGGACAATTTTCTTTCTTTGTCTCTGTCCAGTCCGTGTCCTCTGTACTTAAGCTACAGGTGAAGGGACAAATTTTTGTCAACTGCAGTTGGTGAAGTTTAGCAGAGTCTGTCCACTGCAAGCCCAGGCCATTCCTTATTTCTGCCAGGCCCTAAGCAGCTGTATCTTGCTATTTAAGAAGTTAGTGAGCTGCGTGGTTTCCTTTAGTCGCAGGAACTTCCACAGGCCGATGTGGAAGCAGATGCTGCACGTTGTATTCCTTTGTTGTCCTGCATATGTCCGACAAAGTTTTTCTTTGAGGCTGAAATACGCTCGTTTTTGTTTGGACTGTCTGTTCCATGTCCATACAAGGGATTCAGTAGTGGCGCTATAAAATCGCTGGGATATTGGAATGATCAGTAGTATCTAACGCATCGCGCAAACGTGGAAGAGCCAAAGATCAAACTATATCTACCGTGCAACGAGAGCAGCCAGAAACTGCTCACGCTGGAAGAGGTTGAGGTGGATTTCACTGTCCTGTGAGCTGAGGTTTGCCACCTATTGGCTTTTCCGGGTATGTCTCCACGGCAGAAAATGGCTGAAATGAAGTTAGTCCTAATATAGAAAATTACTCATCGCATTTTAGCTTGGGGTGTGATTGCTACGTGCCCAGCAAGACCTGAGCGCGGCCCTTCATACCTTCTACTGAGTATCAAGAGCAAATACAAATTCCTGTTCTCTTGTTTTATCTGATTCTATCTAGGTTGACCTACTAAGTCTGATTTTTTTTAATTATTCCCAAATGGGGAAACAAAGGCAGAGATCGCAATGAAGTCATACATGGAATAAATGGCAGATCTGCCCCGTTTGCATCCTCACCCATACATGAAAACTCACAGGAGACGTCTGTGGAAATCCACTCTGAAGCAGATATCCCCAGCGAGAAACAACCGCGGAGCCCAATGCTATCTGGCTGGAGTCAGGATTTTTTTCATGGAACTGACTCATCAGCAGCAAACACTGGAAATAAATCCTCAGGAAAAAAGGTCCCTCCAGGAAAAAACAGGGTATAGAAAAGCAACCTATTTTTACTACATGACATAATACCTATTGTGGAAGCTGCACAGCACAATTTACTGAGGCACAGCAAACCCAAATCTAGATGAATGGTGCAGTGCGGGTACAGCGGCGGTAAAAAGGGAGCTGTCACATGGTGGAGAGCACAGGGCACGGAAAGTGCTGACTGCCGTGAGCATTCATCGTTAGACAATGTTCCTGCACATCTCTTTGTGCGGCGTGGGTTTCCCAGCATTGTCCCGAGGCAGGCGGAGAGCCTGGAGAAACCCAGCGTTGTGAGCGTTCGTTTTATTTGCCAGCCTGTGGCAAATTGCAAGGGGAGGCTTGACCCCGGTGGGAGGCAGGATGTGCCGAGTATGAATTGCTTGTTGTCAAGGCTACAGGACAAGAGGGAAGCTGCAGCCTTCCCAGTCTGCCCACAGCCTTCAGCTCAGCCTGGGGGGGGCTCTCCACTGCCCAGGCCAGCAGAGGCTTCGCGGCAGCCCTGCCCGTGGGGGCTTGGTTTCCTTTGGCCGAGCCAACACCAGTGGCAGAGGGGTCTCACCCAGGGTGACTCTCAAGATCTGAATTTTTCTTCTTCCCGTTCCCGTGCTCGTTCCTGACGGGCTGTTGCAGACAGCCTTTGGTAGCACCTCCCGCCTGTCTCTAGGGCAGGACGCTGAGGATGGTTCCACAGGGCATAAACATCTGCCAACACTGTATGAGACTCTATGAATTGCTTTGTGTCAATACTGAGGTTAAAAGTGAGCAAAATAAGCGTTATTTCTTCCCTATGTTTTCCAAAGCAGTGTGTACTCTATTAAGTTCTGAAACAATTAGTTGGGGTTTTTTTTACCAATAAAGCCTTATGTAACACGATGTATTTGGGCATTGCTTACAAGTACAGTTTTGCGTGGCGTATGCTGAAGCATATCGCACGTTTGGAAGTCTAGTGGCTAGATTTGTCGGTGGATGGAGCACTGCAGAGCTGAGAGAGCTGCTTCTAGGTGGGAATGGCCAGCTGCTTCGCTGTAGGAGTGAATTGTATTTATCCTTTCTGTGTTAAATCTGTGTAGAGACACGGTGCACACTGTGTGTATCATGTGTATGTCTGTTGTGTACATTCACACACATGGGAGTGTGCATTTTTATGATCCAGAAGTTACGTCCCATAACTACTCAACCCTAATTGTTGCCTTTCTTTGAAGCTCTCGTAGTCCTGGAAATAAAACCTAAGTATTGGCAAAAGATCCGAATTTTTCAGCTGCCCTTTAACGTGTGCGGTTGTTTAAACCAGCCTTCCTTTTATGTGTACAGCTGTGCCCAGATGGGGCTGCTTTCATTCCGGCAGCTTCCCCGAGCCGTTTACTCAAGGTTTTTTATTTTTTCCTCTCATTACTTATAGTGCCTTTAGAGTTACGGTAAAGAAGAGGCGGTTGTAGTTTCAGAGCTTTGCATTCCTCGCCGAGCTGTGCCTGTGTTTGCATGCAAAGCCATCGCCTCCCCTCCAACTATTTTAATCATTTCAGAAAGGGTGGGTCGTCAGGCATTTGGCAGCGGGCTCCTTTTATATAGCTGAGGTGGAGTCAGCCAATGACCTGCAAGCCTGGAAAATTTTGCAGGGCAGTTTCACTGGCCGGCTTTGCGGAGCTGTGCCATTTGAATTTCAGCACAGACGTCCACACACTGTGCTCTCCATTTCTGGCGTCTCTCCCAGCGCAGAGTTTAGCTGAGGCTCGGGTTTAGTTTTCCCTCCTCTCTCTCCCTGCAGTGACAGCTTCTCCGGGCTCTGCTAGCCAGGACTCCCAGGCGATCATGGAGGATACTACTTTGCAAATTATCGAACCACCAACCGCCTCCGAGGCCTCTGAGGAGCAAGCGCCTGAAGAACCCATCAAATCAGACCAGATCAATGGTGTGATGGTGCTGACCCTTCTGGACAAGATCATTGGAGCAGTGGATCAGATCCAGCTGACCCAAACACAGCTGGAGGAGAGACAGCAAGAGATGGATAGCGCAGTGACCAGCATCCAGGGCGAGTTAACCAAGCTGACGAAGGCACACACCACCACCAGCAACACCGTCAACAAGATGCTGGAAAAAGTGCGCAAGGTGAGCGTCAATGTGAAAACCGTTCGGCAGAACCTGGAGAAGCAAGCTGGGCAGATAAAGAAGCTGGAGGCCAACGAAGCGGAGCTCCTGAAACGCAGAAACTTCAAAGTCATGATCTATCAGGTAAGGAGCTGTTTCACGGCGTTATGTCCTGTCAGTGGGTGTTTTCTTGCCACACTGCGTGGTCAGTCCCTTGCTCTCCCGAGCTCCCCTGACTGGTGGTCCAGGTGGGGGTGGGTCCAAAGTGGCGCGCTCATTCATGATTTAACAGTCTCTACGGGATCTAAGACAAGGTTTAATAAGAGTTGCTACATTTAACAGGAATTTTAACAAAGATGGGGAGAATGGCCCCAAGCACTCCTTGCAATGGAGCAGAAGTATCAAAATAACCAGATTTTACTGCTTAGCTAAAAAAAGAACAAGAATGCACTGGGTTCTGGAAGGCAGTATTGTAGAGCTGTCTGCCAGCGTCTTTTCTACTGAGAGGCAACATGTGTATTGCTACGGGGAGAGCAGTAATATTTCAGATTTGTGACATGCAACTGGTAACAACAAGAGTCAGTAAGCCCAGCATCAGGGTTAATCTCACTGACTAGGAGAGACAGAGACATTAAAGAAAATACAGAACAGCTCCTCGAGGTCCCTGGTACGCGGGTCTGCCTTTGCCCTTGTGCTTGTACAGATTTCCACGTTCTTTTTTCTGCAACCCGCGAGTCTTGAATCTTCTAGTTGTCTGGTTTCAATAACAACTTTGGTTTGCTTGATGTTCAACCCCTGCGCTAAACATTGATTTTTTTTTTTCCTTTAATATTAAACAAGAAGAAAGAGAGGAAAATGTTTCTGTCAGTTTTCCTGTCTGGAGTCAGTCTTCCTTAGCAGAGTGAACTCTTGCATTGGGCCATGGAAGAAGAGTGAGTGAAATAGTTAACGATTCAGTTAGAAGCCTCTGGGTTAATAATAGACAGCGTCAGGGACAAATAGAGAAGCATCCAGTGCTGATTACAGGAAGAGAGAAAACCAGAAAAAAAAAGGGAAAACACTTCTTACTACAGCATTTGGAGGGAGAGCTGATCATAATAGGCTCAGGAATCTACCCAGTGCAGGGGCCTGTGTGACTCTCTGATTCAGAGCTTAAGCATTTGTAGTTTTATCATGCCTGAAAGGCTTAAATACTCGAGCCTATTGAGATCATACGGGCAACCTAACCAGTTATATATATATATATTTATTACTGTTTGTATCAGGCTTTTGGGGGAGGATAGGTCTAACTATGGAAAAAGAAAATAGAACTCCACGCGTACTGCAGAAGCAACAGGAATTGCAAAATGAGAAGAGCGAAGGGGATTGTTTAAGCATAACATTCCTTGTGGGTTACGGAAATAGGTAGGAAGCTGGCAAGTTTCTAGATCCTTTGGAAGCATCCTCAACATTGTCAGACTGTCATTTTGTGAGCTGTTCATTTCGGTTTGCTGTTGCTTATGAATATTGAATAGAATTTCTCCTTGAATATGAAAAGGCAATCGTGCTTCTAAAGGAAATCAGGGGCGATACTCTTGCTGATGTAGTCAGGACAGAGCAGCCTCCGAGGGGATCAGTGGACAAGGGACTGGGGCAGGGATTTTGTGAATCGTGAAGATATTAGGAAAAAAAAAAAAAAAAAGAAAAAAGAATGATTTGTAATTCAGAACAATTTCCCAGCATGTGATTTGACTGGGAGGCCACAGAGCACAAGCGAGAAATTCTCCAGGTTTGTTTTATGTGAAATGGAGCTTTTTGCGCCCCCACGGAAATCCTGGCGGTTGCGCGGGGAGCCTGGGCACCCCTCGCCTCAGAGGGTGAGGATCCAGCTCTGGGGACACCGAAGGGGTGGCAGCAAGCGCGCAGGCTTGTGACGGACACTGCTCAGGCAAACGAAGGTCTCTTTTGGAGGAGAAACTCTTGATTAGCTCTTAATTTGGTGCTTAAACAAGATAAGATGCAACAACAGATAATGCTGTCCTATTTAAGAATAAAACTCTCTACAGAAAGAAGTGATATTTTTGTGTGTACATTGTAAAGGCATTTATCAAACCGAGGATGATGTTCAGCTGCTTTACTGATATTGAACAATGTTGTTTGTTGCGAGAAGCCTTGTTGATCCCCGCTGGGTTACCTGTTTACTAACATCCTTCTGTGTTTCAGTATTAATAATCACGAAATTTTTAAAAGATGTTTCAAGAGTCTATAAAACCAAAACTTTATGATGGGCTCCACCCTGGGAGTTTAAAAGAGGAAACTTCACTGTGTTTTCCTAACTCTGTCTATCATTTAAAAAAGTAACGGCAAAATAACTCTTTCCTAATTCGGTGTTTCACTTCTCAAGACCCACCACCTGTGGAGGTTTGTGTTAGATACTTTGTTGAAAATGTAATTAATTCTCCAATGGTGAGCAACATTATTACTACTTTCTAACTCAGAAAAACCTGCTTTGGGAAAGCTGTGATTAACTTTGCTGTGCAACTGCATTTGCAGTTGCTAGAGCTAAAAATGCAAAGATTTATTAGTCTTTTCTTTTAGAGAACAAGAGAGAAACTCATCTTAAGAGACATAAAGTATTACATGAACCCAGCGGTGGCTATTTTCAAGCAAGATAGCCGAGTAAAACAGTAGTCGTGCTCTATAGGGGTTTAATATTGCCTGATTCTGCGGTACGAAGAAATAAAAGGAGGTAAAGCTAAATCAGTTCTTTACTGGTTGTAGATGTTTGATCATTCTCTCAGTGTTGAATACCGAGTCTCCACCAGTTACGGAGGGACTATTTCAGGAGTGCAAATAAGACCTTTTGGCACCTTGGGAGAAGAGGTCAAACTACTCGTGGGGGTTGTATTTTGCTCGCTGTTAGATTAGGAGGAAATGAAAATCAAATTTGGTTCATGGGAAGTTTGACCTGCCGAGATGAGCGTAAAGCACATCTGCCTGCAGGGTTTCAAAATCTGGGGGAGAAAGTGCTGAACTGGAAATCACTTTCACTGGGGCCAACTAAGGGTGGGGCATTAAGCAGAATGTTTACGGGCCGTTACTCGCAGTCACACATAGATGTGGATGTGCTTTCTCACTTGCTCACTCTCTCAAATACACCTTTACCTGATTTAGCCGGGAGTTGGTAAGAGTTTTTGTATTGACTTAACGTAGGGAATTAGATCAATTCTTGAGAATAAAATTTGAAAAACCAACCCCCCTCCAAATTACCACACCTTTTCGTTTTGAAAAGGAGCTTACCAAAACCAAAGGTGCCAGACTTTTGAGGAGCTGCTGTGTAAACAGCAGTTCAGGACCCGCACTGTAAACAGGACTTGCCTTCCTGAAGAGTCTGATGTCAAGTGAGTACGTGCAGCTCCGAGCAGCCCCTGGGAACAGAGCTCCTCAGTGCCGCCTTTGTGCCACACGTCCTGGGCTCCCGTCTTTCAGAGAAATCAGGACACCAACAAATTTGGTTAGAGTGGTTGCTGATAAAAACAAATGAAAGGGAGTTCATCCCAAATCTCCTGGGTTTAGGATACGAGAATCCGGGGCTGGTTACTACAGTTCACGATTAAATAACAGATGTCCCATGCAAACAGGTACTGCTCTAAAACCAGACAGTGTGCCGCAGTCGTCTGAAGAACGGCATGTGTCAGTGCTGACATAAGCATGGCATTTTTCCTCCGAACGTTTTTCAGCAATTAAACTTAGCGCAAATGTCAAAGGCCTGATTTTCTTACAGACATCCGCATGCTTGCAGCACGCTGCGCATATATCGAATGCTGAATTTTGAAAACGAGCTGGTCCTTTATGCTGAGGCTTCTGCGGGGCCGAGCCGGAGGGAAGGCTGGCTCCTGGTGTGCGGCGTTCTCTGGTGGACAGAGCGGCCCTTGGCGGCGGTGTGCGGACGGGCTGCTCCCCACGCACAGATCCGGGGGCTCCGTGGGTTCCTCTGCTCTTCAGGTGACTCTGGGAGAAGTGGGGTTTCTCCGGGAAGGGCCGGGCGGTTACAAGAGCTGGGCAGAACAGGAGTCTCAGCCATACAATGTGTAGGGTAGGTAGGGCTGGACTAGGAAATATAAATAGCACAGCTCGGCTTTTGTGCCTTGAGGGGGCCTTATACGGACGAGAGCAACAAGATTGTCGATCATGGGGAGGAGGGATGAATTTCAAACCCACGCATTAATGCGACAGATTCCGAGGCCAGACTTGAAGTGCCTCATTTTTAGGTCTGTGCTCCTCAAAAGAGAGTGTGGAAAAGAACATGAGCTCAGGGGTCTGCTGAGAGGCACGGGGCAGGGAGAACAGGGCGTACAAAGCCACATACCGCAGCCGCCGCACCCTCTCTCCAACTCCTAAACAGCATGTCTGCTGCCCTGAGCTATGGTTTTGTTTCAAATTAATCATTCTGAAAGAAAAACCTTATGAGCCTAATGACAGCAGAGGGTTCATGAGAGTCAGCGTGATCCGCAGTCCCAAAGAACAGCCTGAGTGGGTCGCATACTTTGGATTCAGTGGAGCTTGCCCAACGGCCGGAATTAAAAAATAGATAGAAATTTCAAATAAAATTTGAATGACGGTACTGGGGCTAGGCAGGGCGCTGGGCACGCACCTTACGCTTCTCCTGCCACAGCAGCTGGCTCCATGTGCTTGGGAGCGCTCCGCGCGTGGGTCCCGCTGGGGCTGGAGCAGCGCTCTGTGCCCCATCTGGTTTTCCCAGTGGTTCACTGCAGAGATTTGCATTGCAGCAGCCAGTGGGTTTTGTAAGTATTTTCTGATAATACTTAAAAAGAAAAGGCTGCTTTCGTTTTGCTGTGAATCCACCCCAAAGCAGCTCCCTTTGTAGCCACAACATTCCTTAACCCAGGTTCAGCAGAGAATTACTGGGAGCTTCTTGCTGGTGGGTTTGTGCATCAGCAACCTGCCAAATCCCAAGAAACACCCCCTCCCATGACAGTTCTGGTGTGGTCGGTAGGGACAGAATATTCCTCTGGTGATGGATTTGCTTTTACTGTATTCTGTTCTTAAAAGAAGTACCAAAACCAAAGAGAATTCATCATTTAAAGGTCCCTTCCAACCCAGGAGATTCCGTGATTCTATGAAGCCTTCATTAGAAAACACAAAAAACCTGAATCATACAAACTGATACCCATTAATTAATTAAGAGTTGATACTGTTTGTCTCTGATCCTTTGTCTTTTTTGCTGGAACAGAGGGGTCCCAGCCCAGAAAGCCGTTGTATCTTCCCTTCTCTTCTCCTGCTTTTGGTCACAGGAGTACCAAAATTAGAGGTGAAAAAATGCCACCCCAGGGGAAGCAGAGAAATATCATTCAACTCAGTTTCTTTGGGCTGCAGTGCTGAATTCTCCATCCATTGTAAGGGACACCATGTTAACATCCTGATGTGCAAAGAATCCTTCATATTCTCCGCACATTACTGCATTATAAGATAATAATTCACAGGAGGCTGAACCTTAAAAATATTTCAGGATGTTTATAACTCTCACTTCCAGGATTTTTATTAGTGCAGATTATCAGTCTTTCTACCAAAAGACAGCTCTGGAGCATGGATTTCTCTGTTGCTGCCTGGAATGAACTGCATTAATATTTCATTGCTCAGGTATTATTTATAAGCAGTTAGCGCCAGGGCTGTTTGCGTTGCTGAAATCCTTTCAGTGTTATAGTTACATATGGAGCTGTGCAGCAGTAAATCGTCTCAGAGCAAAGGGCCAGAGGCTGCTCAGCCAGCTGGGGTACGTTAGATCGCGTGATTAATGGCTCATGAAAGTAAACCCAAAGGTAATATTCCTTCTGATCACATATTCCTCTCTCGGGCCTCTCCTGTGCCTATCAGCAGTGGATCTGAGCATCCGTCGTGTCTGTGTGATGCCGGTGGGGCCACTGCTCACGGGAGTGTAACGAAGTACAGAGTTTGCCAGCCATGCTCACGGGGCCGGATGGCTGCAGCGCTCTGGTTTCCAGTGAGATTGTGGCTTATTTTCCCGTTCTTAAGCTAGATACGAGCCCCCAGCAAAAATAAATTAACCCATCATGGACACACAGCAGGAAAAACTCTCCAAGGCTGCATGTAACCAAGTTTGCGGGTCTGGGATTAGGAACCAAAGAATTCAAGAAGCCGGTCAGTGCTCAGACCGTGCCTCTCTGGAAATCCACAGTCCCGTTACTCTCCGGGCCCCTGGGTGGGAATTTGACCGGCGGATGGTAAGAGCCGCTCAGTGTCAGAGGCCCCGCAGAGCACTGGAAGGCTGTGAGCGTGGTGGGAGAGGTGGTGCTCCTGCATACGATCTGTGTTTCCCCCATTTTATGTGAACGGGAAGGCTCTGCAGCTGGCAGGCGTCCCTCTGCGCCCTTCGGCGTTGCGCCCAAGGCTGGCACCGAGCGTGCTGCGGGTGACTCACCGCGCTGTCACCCGTCCCAGCTCCAGAGGAGGCAGGCGGTTTGTGCCGGGCGGGAGGAGTGGGCCACCACGCTCAGCCCAGCGCAGCTGCTATTCCAAAGAACGTCCTGCGTGACCTGGGCACAGACTTGGTGACACCCATGGCTCTTCCTGCATCTTCCCTGAAGCTGTTTCTTGCTACCCTGCCCCGAGCGCGATGTGCTGTCCCTGCCTAAGTAACGAGTAGAAAAATACGCATTCTCCATATAAAGCACGGCAATGACTCACGAGCTTTTTGGCAACATGCTTAGCCCTCTTTTTTTCCTGTTTGGGATAATGTCGTCCTCTTGATTCTGTAAGATCTTCTACAACTTACAAAGTACCTGAAGAATTGTGGGTCCACTGTCCAGCTGCAAGATAAGACAAAGACCAGAAACAAAGATGCTCAGTGTCAGTGAGGGAAAATCAAATATTTAGAATAAAAAAATTCAGGATGTTTAGTCTATAGCTTTATGTGAGGATGCAAATGTCAATATCAGCACAGATCTATCTGCATATCGTCTGTCAGGCAAACTCCACCTTTACTGGTTTGCTGTGCAGAAATAGCTCTGGAGTTATTAATCAGTCGAGACAGGTTTATCCGGGAGGAGCAGTTCTGAGGGTGAAGCCAGTTGTACAAACAGACCGATAGTAGGATCAAAACTTTTCTGCTGTCGGGGGGGTGGGGTGGGGGAAGCCTTTTCACTCTGCAATCTATTTACTTCTCTGTTTCCTACTGCCCTGCCTTTCTTCTGACTCACTGGGAGGCAACAGCACTTTTCCAAACGCAGCCTCCCCCTCTGCCCGCGCCGCTCCTCCCTTGCCTTTCACCATCAGGTTTGAACTGGCTCCAGTGCCTGTACCGTGCTGCTCATTCTCACCAGCTAATGAAGAAGGTACGGCCCTTTAGGATGTAGCTTCCAGGACACCTGATAGATGCACCTGATAGAAAAAAGTGCCAAGAAGATTGCACAATACACAAAATTGCAGAGGGAAGAAAGGCTTCTGCTAGTCAGGGAGGTACCACTTGAGAATGAAATAGTTTATCCCTTTAACATTTACCTAATCCCAACCTATTTTGCTTTTCGCCTTCATATTTTAGATCTTTTCCTTTGGCTCAGCAGTGCTCTTTGGTGACTTCTTACTGCGGGATTCAGTAGTCTTCTCTCTAAGGACTTGAGGCTTCTCTTTTTATGGACCTCTTGGCACTATTGGAGATAGAATCTGTCCAACCTTTGGAACGTAAGAGTCGAGGCCATGCCTATTGCATACGGAGGGGTTAACTTTATATGCCAGCTGCTGCTAGGGATGCTGAGTAGCCACCCCCTGCCCTCAGAGTGTGTTCAGCAGAGAGAGAGGGTTTGATTTTGCGGTGAACGCGTTTGCCGTGTCGCTGGGTACAGACGTCTGTAAGCTGCTGGGTATTGTCCAGTGTTGGTTTAGGGTACGGTCGTATGCAGACGAACTGGCCGATGGAGTTCTGGAATCACACCCGGCTGTTCTGATCTTTCCAGCTTGTGTCTTTGAATTAATAAACATGGGGGTTTAAAATCACTAGCTTTTCATAATCTTACACAAGCAAACTCTACTTTGGGGTACACCACGGAAATTGGAGATCTCTCCCAAACAGCTGACATCAAATCACTCAGCAGTGTGAAAAGAGAGCAGAATCCGGCCCTATGGCAGCGTTCAGTGTAAACCTGCCTGAAACCATAGAAGGGGTTCTGCATCTCCTAGGACCTGCCGTAAATTAGAGAAGGACGCTCTTCCTTCTAATAAATCTTTGCTCACTGTCTTATCTGTCAGATTTTGCTACCTGGCTTCTCCCTTTACTAAATCATCCCCCTCTGCCTTTTCTCTCTGCCTGTTCTCACGCTAACCTGGATTACTTTGTTTCTGGTGTTCCTGACCAGATTGCCATGGGGACAGGTAAGTTTTTCCATTGTGCTTCCTTTCTGCCAGCCATTGAAACGCAGTTTTCCTCGTCTTAGCCCAAGAAGATCCCGAGTGTGCGCTTTGAGTCACCAGGGACTGCCCTCTGAGCCGTCTCCAGGAGCGGTTCCCTCTGCCCAGCGCTGCGGAAGGTGCCATGGCCCAAATCAGCAGAAGACATGCGAGGAGGCGGCAGTTTAGGGCCTCAGCGGGAGGAAACCCCTGAAGATCGCTTTGAACCTCTTCTGAAACTCTGAAAGCTGCTGATTCCGAAGCCTTTTGCCTCTCCGCCTGCTTGGGGCTGCTGCAAACCTTCAGCCTGCCAGGCTGATCCTTCCGTCGGCAGAAATGCCTCCGCTTTTGACTAATCCGCTTGCTGCTTGCTGCATGCTCTGCCCTAGTTATAGTGGATGGTGGGGAGCTGGGATTTTCTCTCCGGCGTTGTGGGACTTGGCGTGCACTACTTCTGCAGTCTGGGAGGGAGGGATTGCTGTGCTGCTTGCGTGGAGGGCTAGCAGCCAGGAGCGGTTGGCTCTGTTGGCATCTGCTGTGACTAGGTAAATCCGACCTGTTTTCTGAGCCTCAGTTTCTCCTTCTGAAACACTGACTGGATAATCCCTACCTCCTCAGGCTTCTCGTAAGGTTGAGTTTATAAGTGTTTGTGAAATGGTTTGAAGTTGTTGTTTTAAATAGATAAAAGGCAGGCAGAGAACACAAACTGTGACGTAAAACTACGGTGGTCCCAGGCAGGGGCTGCAGCACCCATTTCTGTTCGGTGGCAGCCCCCAGCGCTGTTCACTGGGAGCTGCCGCCCACAGCCTGGAGCCGCTGGTGACTTTAACTGCTGTTTATCTAACGCTTATCTCGTGCCACAGGGGCTGCTGGTAACAGCACGGTGCCCTGTTAGCCTTCCTCTTATTGTGCGGCTGCTGGAGAAAATACTCTGAGCCCCCGTTGCCTGCACTGTGGGTGTGTGCAGTGCCGTCGGGTGGCAGCGGCCGTCGGTCGGGGGACAGGACTCCCCCGGAGCCGGGCGAAGGTGAGCTCAGCCCGGGAATCAGGGTCTCTGGGAGAAGCTGCCAGGGGAAATTTCTCCTTTTCAAGGAGAGAGACAAGATATTTTTTTTAAAAAGGCAGTTTTTTTGTGATACAGCAATAAAGTCTGATAGCAATTATGATCTCCACAGAAAAAGCCTGTTCCAACAAGGCGCTGGAGGAGAAAGCGCAGCGCTCCTCTTCCCTGCGCAGGGCACCCTGACATCCCTGAGCTCTGCTGGGCGGTGGGGGCTAATCAGGTGTGCTGCCGTTCCTCGGGAATGACCGAGTCCTTCCCCTGATGCTGACGGATGGTCAGGACACAACAGCATCCTCTGGGGACTGGCAGAGCAAAACAGCCATTGTGGCAACGGGAGTGCAGAACTACTTCTCTGGCAGGGCTCGATCTGACCGAGAGGGCTGTCTTCTGCCCAGATGCTTTTAACCCTCCCTCAGCGTGCCCGGCCTGCCCCGGGTGGGCAGAGGGAGGACTGGCGTGGGGCAGGAGGTGCAGCCGGCACCGCTCACCCAGCAGCGGCCAGCGTCAGCCCTTCTTGGTCATAGCAGAGCCTGGGGATGTGAGCTGGTCACGTTCTGCATGTTAACGGCTGCATGTCAACCCAACTCAACTGTTCCTGCTCTTGCAATTGCGTAAAAATAGCTGAACGAAATGAATTACAGATGTGATTAGCATGCGCATGTGAAAAATCCTCCATTAAACCTTCAAACTGGAGATCGGAGTGGCTGGGAGTTCTGGGACTCTTTTCTCCGCGCTGACACTAAGAGCCTCTTCAAGAGCAATCCAGGAGCCCTTCTCGCCTTTTGGGAACGTTCCCTGGATTTGCTGGTGATCCTGCAGTGCCTGAAGAGCTCTGCGAGGCTGGGAATGCAGCTCAGCTCTGTCTCTCATTGGCCCTTTATAGGACAGGGGAAGTGTTTACATGTGTTGTAGCAACCGGGCGGTGTGTACCCGGCCATTCGGGGCGGCCTGCGTGACTCACGGCAGGGGAACTCGGGCTGGAAAACAACGGCAGATAAAAAAGCCCACTTAGCGGAGCAAGGCAGAGGCCGCTCTGCCCCACGGATCTAACGGCTCTGAGTCGTTTGAAGCAGGAGGAATCCAGAGCAGCCCAGCACCCCGTCAGCTGGCAGCCGGCTGCCTTCGCGCTGGGTACGGGCGCCAGGGACCCCCCGGGCACCCGCAGGGTCTGCAGGAGGGAGCTTCCCAAAGTAAACCGCTTCCCGGGGAGCCCTGTGCCAAAGGGACGGCGCGGATTGTGACACGGGCTAGGGGCTGGCGCACTGTAAATGGGGAAAGGCAACGTAGAACTTGAATTGGAGCTGAAGGTTTACGTGAAGCGCATCAGATGTCGGCACGCTCAGTCCCAGCACGCACACCCGCTGCCTGTCCTTCTGCTGGGGGTAGCTCTGCTTTAAGCACGGAGCGGGGCAAGATTTTTCTGGTATAAAAATCTTCTGAGAAATCTTGTTTACTCGCTGTCTTTGTGCCAGCTGGATTCAAGCTGTCTCAGAGAACAGCACTGGTTTCTGTCTGCTGACTGGGAGCCAGGGTTTGAACACCCCAACAGGCAGGGATGCCAAGAGCCAGGATTTTGGACTCGCCCACTTCAAGGGTCAGTGTTTTCCCAGTAAAAAATATAGTTGGAATGCCTAGTGTTAAAAATGTGGCTCATCTGGATGAGTCATGAGTGAAACAAAGTGCACAGACCCTCGTGCCTTGCCCCGAGTGGGGGTTTGTGTAACAGCCACCCCTCTAGACCCGGGATGGTTCTTGGTTGTTCCAGCAAGGTCCCCTCGTCCTCCGCCACGGGCTGTGTCTGCAGGCGCGTTGTTCTGCCCATGCTGGGCAACCCCCCTCCCCCTTCCCCATGGGAGAAACACCCCCCGGCAGGGAGGAGGAGACCCCTGGGGGCGTTCGGGCAGTGCCTGGGGGCGGGTGGGGAGCTGCACACGAGGGATGCTCAGCAGCACCGTACTCGTCCCTGTTAGGCTGTGCCAGAGCTGTTGGTTGCTCTCATACCAGCTGTCCCGTGCATCAGCCCGAGCCGCAGATCCAGCAGGAATGCTCCAGGATGCAGGTGGGCAGGAAAATGACCCAGGGCACACAGCGCTGAAAATCCCCCAGCTGTCCCCCAGCTGGTTATCTGCGGCTCGGATAAGCAATCAGATTGAAGAGGAGTCAGGGGGAAAAAATGCAGGAATTATACCAGGCATAGGAAAGAGAGATGCACTATCTGGTGGCCCTGGGCCAGCCCGACAGCCCTGTGGCAGGCATGCTACCCCGTCACCCGGCCTTGCGGGGAAGGGGCCGGGTGAGGGTTGCAAAGGGTTTCCCAAGCGCAGCTGGAGAAAAGCTCTCGGAAACAGCCTCGAGGGGAGAGGCTGGGATTGTAGGCGTCCTTACGCATGGGAATAGCCGTGCTCCATCTTTCCCTCCGTGTTGGAGCAATGGCAGCGCTCCTGAAAGAGGCCTCAGCAGGGTCTCGAGTCCGTGAGCGGGGCAGCTGCCTGCGGGGACGGTGCGCGGGACAGCAGCAGAGTGGGTCTGTCCGTGAGGGCAGCCTGGGGGAGTTGGGATCAAGGAGCTGGTCTCAGGATGAGGTGACAGGGATGGCAGAGAGCCACACCGTCACCCCGACAGGGTTGTCCCAGCTGCCCCACGTACTGGGAGCTGCTGCTGGCCATGTCTTCATGGCTGTAAAGAAAGAGTTGCAGGATGCCGCTGAGGTTGGGTGGGTGTGTTGCTGGTGCAGCGCATTCAGCCACATCAGAAAATTCAGTCAGGAGATGGATTTGCTGGTGTAATACAAGGAAAGGAGGTTATTTATGTGGCAGACCTGGAGTTTTTGAGGTGGCGTTTCTTTCTGCATACGCATGTTCTGGAGCTCACAAGGGGCCGATAAGTATCTGAGTTTGCAGGATATGGCCTGCTTCCAGTGACAGTCGTGCCAGGCGAGAGGGGGATGCCTTTGTTCTGGCTCATTGTGTTGATTCGGAGGGAAGGAAGTGGATGGAGTTCCTGATGTTCTGGGCTCGGCAGGGCAGGGTCCCTGGGAGTCTCTGGGATTGCTCCAGCAGGTGTTGTTGTGGAGAACAGGATCCCTGCCTTCCCACCGATGGAGTGACCTGACCCTCTGGAGAGCGTGTGTATTGTTTTCTCCTGGAGTGGCTCATCAAATGAAGAAAACATATGTTGGCCGCTTCACCCCAGTCTCCAAAAAGTATTCGGGACCTGAGCTGTGATCCAGAGCTTTGCCCAGTGCAAAGGGATAAAACCCAGAATGAAACCCCTGCCCTGGCAGACTCAGTGTTTTGACCCTGGACGCTGCAGCCCGTGTCACCTTCCCTGAGCCCAGCGCTCTGCAGAGCTGACTTTTCATTGTTCACAAACTTTTTCCAGGTGAAGCTGTGCTAGAGTCACGTATTCAATAAGCTTATATCAGCTCTCAAGTGGTGTAAGGGAACGAAGGGCTGGGGACAGTGTAGCTGGCCGAGCCGAGCAGCCCCGTGTCTGCCCCGTCCTGTCCTGCCTCCGTCCAGGGGCTCAGGAGACGCAGCACGTGGTGACCTTGGTCAGCCGGAGCAGCAGCGCCTCGGTGCGTGGTGGGAGAGCGCTCGGGGCGCAGGGCGAACGCGCCGTCCCTTCTGGTGCTGCACAAGGGACTGGGACATCCTCTGCCATGGCAGCACCAGAGAAACCTGCGCTGCAGCGGGGCTGGTGTCAGCACGGCTCTTCGGGGCCGGGCCTCAGTGGCTGTTGTGATGGTGTGACCATCACGAGTGTCCCGGCTCGAGACATCTGCGTAGCTCGTTAGTGTTGCTGCAGTGGCTGCTGCTGTGCAAGCGTGACACGCAGAGGGTGCAGCCTTGCACGGGAGATGCCACGGCAAATTCACCCTCCCGGGACACGTGGCAGCTCCGCTCCCGGCATCCCCGAGCTGGAGGATGGCAAGTCGCTGCAGGCATTTGCCACATGCTCCAAGCACTTGGGCCTGGGGTACCCCAGGGTCTGGCACTTGATTTCCCTGGGCCCTGCTCCTGCTGGTGCGGGACTGGGATCCCCTGACCTTGCTCCGTTCAGCTCCACTCTGCCCCAGGGCTGGGAATGGTGCCCGGCCATCCTTTTCCCAAAACCTCAGCCCGGCAGCTTCAATCTCTGTGCGCCCGTCCCGCACACTGCCCTTCGGCTGCCGCTGGCTGTGTGACAGCGCTCGTCTCGGCGGCTCTGTGCCTCTCCCGCCCAGCTCCGTCGATTAAAACCACTCGGGCAATAAATTTCTGAGCCATGGGCTGCAATCGCACAGCTGTGACGCTTCGCACAGTGATGGGCTATTTCCAGCCTGTCCTGGGAACAGAGAGGTGATTCATTGCCGCAGGGACGCACGCTATGTGCTGCTCAGATGAAAACCAATCCCACTCCAGACCTGTGCCCCTCGCCTGGGCACATGCTTGTCCTCTGCCACTGGGATCAGAAACTTGGCTGAGCCGGGAGAGCGGAGAAGCTGAATGAATTCACCTCCTCTCCGAGGGGAGAGAGCGTAACCTTGCAGACCTAGCTGGGCGAGTCGGGGCCACCTTCAGATATGGGCTCGGACAAATTCCCTCAGTCCCCAGCGGAGAAATGGGAAAAACAGGGTGGCCTGCTGCATCCCAAGAGATGTCCCAGCCCCACATCTGGATCCTGCAAGGCCTTGGGAAAGTCTGAGCGCAGACCGGGGTCGGCCAGGACAGTTTGTGCGGTGGCCGGACTCCCGGCTCCAGGCTGTGCTGCCATCTGCAGCCCAGCACCGCACTGTGTCCATGGCCACTGCCGGACTGGGCCTGCCCAGGCCAGAGAGCTGGGGGCGGCCAGCGGTCTAACCAGGAGAAGACCACCTGCGGGAGGGCTGGCGGGGACGGGAAGGACCCTGTGCAGGCGCTGGGGGGCCAAGGGACACCACGTTGCCCAAGTGGGTTCCCTGCGCCCCGCCACAGCAGGATGCGGGGCCAGGAGTGAGGGCATGCGGTGGCCAGACCCGGGGATGGAGATGAAACTGGAGGGCACGGGACTGTGACAGGGGCACAGGAGGAAGGGAGAAGTCGCCAGTTTCAGGGCTGGCCCCTTCCTGCACTGCTGGAGTCACGGATGGGTTTGGAACCAGCCCAGAGTGAGCGGAGCTGGCGTACGTGAGCTTAAATACAGCAGAGCCCTAAGCTGCTGCAGGTTGAGCAGATCCTATTTACAGGAATTTATCGGGTGCACTAAGGGAGGATGAGCCCAGGCCTGCCGTCGCCTGGGTGTGTTTAGCCATGAACCCTGTGAATCGTAGCTGTGCTTCTGCTCTGCGGTGCTGCCGGGCAGGGGGGGCTGGCTCCCGAGGCTGCGTGTGTGTGTGTGTGTGTGTGTGTGTGTCTCACTGGCTCCGCTCTGTGTCTTGCAGGATGAAGTGAAGCTCCCGTCTAAACTGAGCATCAGCAAGTCTCTGAAGGAGGGCGAAAAGCTAGAGAAGGAAGGTGAGGGCGAGGAGGTGCCAGTGGGTGAGGACCATGCGGAGGAGGACCACGTCCAGCTCTCCTCGGATGAAGAGGTGGAGATTGAAGAGATTATTGAAGAGTCACGGGCAGAGCGCATCAAAAGGAGCGGCATGAAAAGAGTGGATGACTTTAAAAAGGCATTCTCAAAGGAGAAGATGGAAAAAACTAAGCTAAAGACCAAGGAAAACCTGGAGAAGACCCGCCACAACTTGGAGAAGACCCGCCACAACCTGGAGAAGAGGATGAACAAACTGGGCACCAAGATTGTGACTAACGAGAGGAGAGAGAAGATGAAGACCTCTCGGGACAAGCTGAGGAAGTCTTTCACCCCTGACCACACCATCTATGCCAGGTCCAAGACAGCCGTCTACAAAGTGCCACCCTTCACTTTCCATGTCAAGAAAATAAGAGAGGGCGAGGTGGAAGTGAAAGCTACGGAGCTGGTGGAGGTTGGCGGAGAGGAGGGAGAAAACTCGGATCTGCTGCGTGGGGAGAGCCCCGACATGCACACGCTGCTGGAGATCACGGAGGAGTCCGACGCGGTACTGGTGGACAAGAGTGACAGCGAGTAGGACAGGCTGCAGCACGGAAGGGTTGCGGACGACGGCTGAACACGTAATCATTCACATTTCGAGATCTCTCTGCCCTGGTGCCCCAGGGGAAGTGTACACAATGCATCTTTACTACCCTGCAGAGCCGACGCCAATCCCCTGCCTGCTTGGACAAGGTGTATTTTATATTTTAGTTTTAGCACACAGAAACGTTAGGAACACGGGACTGTTTTTCTTACACTGTTAAATCACCCTCGGAGAGCATTCCTGCCGCAGGCTGCGCAAGAGCCTTCCAGCACCAGACCTGAAGACGGGGACCCGGCCCAGCTGGAGAGTGCTAAAACCAAGATAACGGCTGTACACCTGGAAAGCTCAAGCGTCCTCCATAAGCAAAGACCCGGTGTCAAGAAAGCTTCCTGCCAGGCAGCCCGCCGGACCCTGGTGCCAGCCCGCGTGGCCACCCCAGCAGGCAGGAGGGCTGCCGGCGCCCTTTCGGGGGAGCAGAGGAGCTGCCATGCCCCCGGCCTGCGGGAGGGAAGAGCTGAGCGAGTCCTTTCGATGGAGCCAGCAGCGTGGCAGGCGGCTCTGCTCCTCTCTGCCCTCCCGAGGACTGGGTTACCTGGCAGTGCCTGGCACGGCTTCGGCACAGAGCCATCCTGCTGCCAGCACCGACGCCGGTGCCCGTGTACGCATCACACCCCCGGGCCCGCTGCTCCTCCCCGCTGCGCTGGGGCCATCGATGTGACCACCCTGGGGCTGCGGCAGGTGCAGTGTGGGCCACAGGCTCCTCTGCCCGGGCTACTGATCTGGCTCCTGGAGGCCTGGTGGCCATGGGAACGTGCTGGCTGGGGCGGGGAGCACGGCGGAGGTGGGGGGGTGTGCTGGGTCTGGCCTCTCCACACTGCAGGGGTGATGGCGATGGGCAGCAGGGTACCGCTCCCTGACCAGGTTCCCGGAGGGATGCGGGATGCACGGATGCCATGCCAGGCCCTGGGCTTCACAGCGGCCCTGACACCGGCCCAGCGCATCTCTCAGCCTCTCCCTCCCCAGGGCTCTTGCACGGCTCGGGCTTCGGCCACCCCCCGCGCTTTCCTCCCCGCAGCTTCACCCCCCCCAGCCCCCCGCGGGCACCACGGCGAGGGGGCACCGGGCCAGGCTCTGCCTTCCCCGGGCTCTCCCCGCGGCGGGGAGCTGCTCCCGCTGGCGTAACGAATATATAAACACGCTTTTCCTCTAAGATTTATTTTTCTTCTTATCGCCTGGTGCATCCAGCCGGTCCTGGCTCCCCTGTCCCGGCGCCGCCGCCACCAGCCCCGCGACACCGGCGGCCCCGGGGCTCCCGGCGGGGCAGAGCCCGGCTCCGCGCCCCGGACAGCGGGCACCCCCACCCCCGGAACCTCCCGCGAGCGGTTTCCACGCGGGAATTTCTCCCCGCGGAGTGACGGGGCCGGGGCGGCCGGTACCGAGGGCAGTGCGGTGCCGGGGCGGCGGGAGCCCGGACGAGCCCCCCCACCCACCCACCCGCGGCTGCGTCCCGGCGAGCGGCGCGACTAATAAAGTCTCTTTTCTAAAGCACCAGCGTGGAGCGTGTTCATGGCGGGGGGAGGAACGGGACACCCCGGGAACGGGACAGCCGGGGCTACGCGGGGCCGCCCCACGCGGGGTCGCTGCCGGGCCCCAGCACGGCGCGGCCCCTTTAAGAGGCGGCGGCGGTGGGCCGCGCGCTGACGTCACGGCGCTGCCCGGAACTCAGCCGGGTTTCCCGCACGGCCGTTCCCGGCAGCCACCGCCCCCCCCGCCGCACGGCCCCCTCCCCAGCGCCGCCCCGCGGCGGGAGGCGGCGCCGTCCGGGAACAGCCGGCAGGGGGCAACCCCCTCTGCCCCCCCGCTCCGCGAGACGTGACGACACGGGGGACGGCCGCGCTGATTGGCCGCCAGGGCCCGTCCCTCGCGGGGCAGCGGGAGCGCCGCGCCGCCATTGGCCGCGCCCGGCGTGACGCGGAGGGGCGGGGCCCGGCGGGCAGCAGGTTTCTCGTCACTCCGGCGGGGACCGGACGCGATCGTCGCCGGCACCGGGAGCCGCCGCCCCGCCCCGCCCGGGACCGCCGGTGAGAGCGGGGGGGCCGGGCCCAGGGTTCGTGGCTGGGGGGGCGCCGGGGCCGTTCCCGGGGGGCGCGGCGGTGGCCGCCGCCGCGGGGCCTCGGGGAGGCGGCGGCTGTCGGGGCCCCGGGTGCGCAGGCCCGGGGACGGGGCCAGGGCCCGCGGTGCCATTGACCCCTGGAGCTGTTGGGCCGCGGGGCCGGGGCTGCCCACCCCGGTGGGGCTGAGCCGAGGGGCGGCCGTGGCCGCGGGGGGCCGTTCCCGGGAGACTCCCCCGCCGGTCGAGCCCGTCCCCACCGCGGTTTCGCTTTTGTCGGGGGGCGGCAGTTTCGCTCCGGCTGCGGCCCGTCCCGGCGGTGGGGCCGAGCCCGGTGCTGCTGTTGAGGGCAGCACCCCGTGCTCCCGCGGAGTCGTCATTAGGGAGGTACTAATTAACTTAATCCTCTGGTCTTACAGCAGATGGGATTTTTCTCCTTCCCGCAGCTCCCGGCGGATCGGTGCTGGGCGGGGGCAGCTCCCGGAGCTCCGGGGGCGCAGGCGTCGGTGTGTGCCCCACACAGGGTCCCCGGGCACCGGGGCAGAGCGGGCGCTGCCGGTGAAGCTGCTTCCACTGCACAGACCCCGACGGAGAGTTCAAAGCCCAAACGGGCCTCTGTGAGAGGGAAGAGTGTCCGGGTGTGCAGAGCAGGGCCGAGGAGCTGCCACCCAGGCCGGTGGCACTGGGGCCTGGCAGTGGCCTATCGCAGGATCCCTGCCCTCTGGGGGGTTTAACTGTGGGATGGCCCCTGGGCCACCAGCTTGGGGTGCCCTGAGCCAGGGGTTAGGACAGATGCTGACACAGCCTGTCCCACGTAACTGAAAACCGAGCTGCGGGTTCTGCGCCTGGTCAGAGCAAGGCCCGAGGACCTGGCTGCCGTCTCTGGGAGCTGTGAGCTCAGGGCTGCGGCTTCCCCCGCCCCCGGAACAGAACCGCTCGGCAGCGTCTCGCTTGGGATCTTCTGCCTGACCAGGCTTTGGTTTGACAGCCCTCCTTGCCGGCGGTAGGTGCGATGCCGAGGTGCGGAGCAGAGCTGTCGGGTCGTGCGTCTCGTGGAAGGTTTGAGCCGTGCGGCTGAGCCGCCCCAGCGCTCTGGGGGGGCTGACAGCGCTGCCCACCGCTCCTGCCCGCTGCCAGCCTCAGCACAGCACCGCGCTGTCCCACCGTGTGCGTCACCCGTGTCCCGCAGGCTGCCCGCACACGCGTGTGCGCCCGCTGGGGGACATGGCCGGGGGGAGCAGGGTGCCATCCCTGCGGGGAGGGTGGGCTGCCCTGGGCCCGCTCCAGGGACTCCTTCTACCTCTGTGGGGCACTGCCCCTGCCCGTCTGTGCACATCGAGACAATTGGCCCCGTTTCCACCCTGAAGGTGATCGATGTCGCCACCACTCCCTGTGCAGCCCCTTCTGCTGGTTCCTGTGGGTCTGTTGGAGGTGCCGGCACAGCGGTGGCAGGGGACAGGAGGGGCGTGTGGCCTGTCATCCTCTGCCCGGGGGGGTGGTGACCGTGTTACAGCCCCCGCAGCCGGAGTTACCTGTTGGGATGAACCCCGGAGAGCTGCTAAGCTGCGACAAGGAAGAGCCAGCTTTGGCGTGTGTGTTGATCAGGGAACTCAGCGCTGTGGCTGCGAGGTGGCCCAGAGCCTCCCGCTGCCCTGCGCTGTCACCCTCTTCTCCTTTCGCAAATCTCTGCATCGCTGCTCTGGTTTTCCACCTCCAGGGCTGGCTTTGAAAAGGCTCCAGAGGAGCCGAGCCAAGTTCTCCTAATAGCCTTTTCAAAACTTGCTCTTGTGTTTGCCTGCAGCAATTAGCTGCTTTGTTGGAGAAGAGCAGTTTTTTCATCAGCCTGTTGATGGTTGTGTGGAAGCGGGGGCAGCTCCCATGAAGCGTTGTTGATGGCATCTGTCATGAGTCTGTGATGCTCCCGTCAGTGATAACTCTATTAGTGTGACCTATGCAACGCTACCGGTCGCTGAATTTCCTCCTACTCCTGGCACTGCAGGGGACGAGGGGTGCCGCAGTCCTTTCAGAGCCCTCTCCGGTGATTCCCCCCATTCTCGTTGCCCCGGGAGTCGTTGCTTGCCGTGGGGGTGCAGGCGAGGGCTCTTCGGGTGCATCCCAGAAACGGGACAGTGGATGGAAGGCAGTTGTGGGGTGGCTTCCAGCGTAGCAGCCCTGTTTGGAATAACGCTGTTGGAGTGTGCGGAGCTGCCAGCGAGGCTGCACACCTCGGGCCCGGCTCTCGTGCTCTGCCCTTGCAGGGGAGCTAAAGAAAGATGAACTTTAGCTCTTGAGCTACTTTTAGCAGCTTCACTCTGAGCTCTGGACAGCGTGTTTACCCCTGGGCTTGCATCATGCCGTGCTTGGCCCTGGCCGCTTCGGCTGCTCCCTGGCTCCGTTCCAGAGCCGGGAGGAGAGGCTAACCGCAGAGACGGGCGAGCCCAGCAGAATCGGAAAGGTTCAACCCTCAGATCTCTCAACCCAGTCAAGGGAGGCTTCCCGGCGGTGGGGCTGGCTGGGGAGAGGCTCCTGCACCGGGGTTTGGGAGCTGGCGAGATCAGGACTTCCCTGAGGCTGGTGACTGTGACGGTGAGGAGCGTCACAGGGACCCTTTCCCTGCACGGCAGTCGGCGCTTCAGGCTGCCTGGCCGCCTGCTGTTGATGCTGGAGGAGCTGGAGCTCGGTCTGCACCGAAGGAGCCCCTCAGCCCTTTGGCTTTCGTCTCCTTCCTGACCTCTCCCCGCTCCCGGCCGGCCCTGCCTCCCGCATCCCCTGCCTTGATGATGGGCCAGTGGCCTGCGTCGCAGGGGGCCCCCTTCCCGGGGCTGTGTGCCCTGCTGTCGCCCGCTGTGACAGAGCTGTCTCTGCTTGAGCCCATGTCCTGCCAAAGCACGTCTCAGGGCTCTTCCCAGCCGGCTGCTCTTGCTGCAGTGTCTGGAGGGGTCGCCAGGTCAGGCTGCGGTTGAACTGGGGGGTGTAAAAACCTCAGTGTGATCTGCTTCTGCTGAGGCTGAGACATCCCTGGAGGTGAGAACTGGATGCAGCAGAGCCCCCGGGGACGGCGAGCAGAGGCCAAATCCTGCGCTGGGCTGGCTGCAGGCGCAGCGAGCAGGCAGCGGCCGACCCTGCGGGCTGCGTGCTTCTTCCGTGGTCTGCAGCCACTGCCTTGGCTTCCTCGGCCGCTCTCCCCGCGCGATGCCTGCGGTGGGAAGAGGCAGAGCAGCTCCTGTTTCGCCGCGTTTTAGTTTTGTTTTTCAGGGATCGTCGCGACGGCGCACGGTGCTGGGGCCCTGCCGGGGCACCGGCTTCCTGCAGCCGCGGAGCATGCGCTGCAGCGGGGGCACCTCGAGCAGGGCCCGGGCTGCCGCGGCGGCTCGCTCTGTGGCTATTTGTGGCAGCGAGAAGTGCCTGATTCCCGTCCAAACGCTGCTGCCGCGTGGCAGCCCGGGAGCTTTGCCTTAAGCCTTCCGGTGCTCTGCAGGCTGGGGCTGCAGTACTGCCCTGAAATACCCGGGTTGTGGCTTTCTCGTGGAAGATTTGCTTGGATCGGGGTTCAGTGAAGCAGCAACTGGTTCAGCTGATAGGGGAAAGCCCATCCGTGAGCCATTCCGCAGCGGGGGCTGCCCAGGAAGCCGGGTCCTGTGCCACAGTGACACCGCAGCGGTGGCACGGCAACACCCGTCCTCGGCTCCCGGCTCAGGACTGGGGATGCTGCTCCAGCAGGAGACGGGCTGGGGCAGCGGCTGCCGTTTCCCCACAGTCTGGTGAAGCACCCGCCGTGCACGGGGCTGCCATCGCCGTGGTGCAATAGGAAACGAGGTGGCTGAGCTCACCAGCTGGCAGGGGACTCTGGTGGCTTGTAGGTTTTCAGCTCTTGCCTGGCCCATGTATTTCTTGGGGTTTTTACCCCCAGAAGAAGCACCACAGGGTTCACGCTGGAGTGGGAGCAGCCACCAGGGCCAGGTTAAGAGAGCCGTGAATGCACCACAGCCGCCTGCGTGGAAGGATTGCTCCTGTGCCGCTGCAGGCGGGCAAACGGCCAGCAAAGAGCTGAATCCACTGCAAAATGGGGGCTCTGAGGCAATGCCCGGTCGCAGTGGCCCTGTCACATCAAGCCAGGTCTTGCTCCGAGGCTGAAGGAGCGTCTGTTGTTTACAGGCTCCTGCGTGGACCAGTGTTTCTCTCTCTCTCCCCTCCCTTTCACTCATTGCTCCATTAAAACCAGGCTTGGTTCACGTGGTCTTCTCTGAGGATTGCACCAGAGGGTGGCTGGTCAAGGTTAATGGCCTGGGGATGTGGCCGCTGTCTCTGGGGCTACTCAATGCTGTGAAGTTCTAAAAACCCCTCTAACTCCATGCCGGGTCCCAGTGTCTGTCTTCTCCCTGTGGCCCAGTCCACGACAGGATGTTCCCCCTTTCTCTCTTCTTACAAAAAGAATCCAGAAAAATGGGGAAAGTGTGAGATGCAGCAAAGATCAGAAGAGCACGACGTACTGTGCCGCTGAAAGCGTCCGGTGGCAGCGATATGATACGTGGGGCTCAAAACTCCTCATGCTGCTCTGTGCCCCGGGATGTCTTATTTGCTGGTCTTGCCTGATGAAAGCCTGCCTGGCTCCTGCGTGGAGCGGCTGCTCTCGCCATGGGTCTGGGTCTGGTTGTTTTGGCTTTGCCTGCTCCCAGCGCACCCTGGGGCTCAGGGCAGAGCAGCCCGGTTTGCTGGAGGGGAGTAAATCCCATCCTGAGGAGTGGCACGGCCTTCCTCCCGTCTGCCTCCTCGCTGAGCAAAGCTCTGCTTGCCGGACGCAGCCCTCTGCCTCCCGGCACCCCTCCTGCTGCCGGCCCCTTCCCAGACCTTCACCCGTCCCGGTGCATTCGCTGGGGTTCTCTTTGTGCCGGCTCCATGGGGCTGCCCCACTGCCATGGTTTGCTCCAGCGCTGCCGCAGGACGGAGCGCAGTGCCCCGGCCCATGCCGAGCCCGGGGCCAGCCTGGGACTTGTGGCTGGTGCCGGCCCCTCGTCTGCTCCTGCGTCACTGGCGGTGCCCGCTGCTGCTCCGCTGGCCGTCCCCAAAGCCCAGCTGGCGCGTCGCCCGCTGCGGTGACCTTTGGAAAAGCAACAGCCCTCTGCAGGGGAGTGACTTGCTGCTGGTGTGGAGCAGAGCTCTGTGCCTTTGCTCCCTGAACACAGCTTGCCGTCCCCTCGTTAGCGTCAGTTTGATTTCCATCCCTACGCAAGTCGCTAACTCGAAAATTGCTCCTTCCTTGTTTCTGATGTTTCCCGGCAGTCTCCGCCTTCTGCACTTACTGTAAGCTCTGCAGCTCTTCCCTGCCTCCCGGAGCAGAGGCAGGCATGCGCTGTCTGGCCGGAGGGTGCCTGGAAGACATTGGCACCAGATTAAAGCCTTGTACCTGTCGTTAGTGACCTACATGCCCGAGACCCCTCCCTTTCCCCCGGGAAAGAAGGTAGGAAAGCTTTGGGAAATGATGCCTCTCTCTAGGAGAAAGCTTTGCTGAAGGCAGGCACTTGGGAGGTTGCTCTCTGCGGGGAAGGTGGGTTCTCACCAGGCTGAAGCCGGACAGATGGAAGCTCAGCTCCTGAAGCCCGGGGCTGCGTTCCCTCTGGTGGGAGAGCTCCTGCGCAGCTCTGAGGGGTTTGGTGGCGTTGGGAGCTGCCTGCGAGGTGACTTTTACCTCTGATCTGACCCTGCGGTGTGAGGCGCAGCATGAAGCGAGGCTTCCTCTACCCGTCAGGGTTTGTAAGAGCGGCTGCGTCTGGTCTCACCCGCCTGGGGCTGCGTCCGGCCCCGCGGGGTTGTGCCCCCGGGGTCTGTGGGGCGGGAGGATGAGCCTGAGCTCGCAGCAAGGGCCTGTCTGCGCTCCTGTGATCCGGTGCGAATCGCCACCGCCTGCCAGCGCCAGGGCTCGCTCTGCCCTTCTGATCTCAGATGTTTCCGATTAATTTCACGATGTGCGGTGAAAAGAGAAAGAGTGAGGATCCGAGCTTTATTCAGCTTCACGGCTGGAGCGAAACCTCTCTGCCGCCGCTCTTTTTGGGACGCTCACCCAGGCTGGGGCCGAAGCTGCTTTCTGAGCTGGATTTCAAGTTGAGCTCTGGGGCTGGAGCGGTGCTGCTGGGCCCTCGCGTTTGGGTGCTCTGGCTGCTCCGCCGCTCGGGGGAGGCTGCGTTGCCACGTCCTGCGCTGCCAGGGGCTCCGGAGCCGAGTGCTGGGACGCAGATGTCTGTGTGTGTGAAAAGGGCTCTTCCCTCTCAGCCAGGCTGGTTCCTCTCCCAGTGCGTGCCGTTATTCCCGCAGTAATGATGCAGTTTCGGTCTGTGGTTCCACCTTCCCGTGACCCAGACCTGCCCGTGGGTGATGGCAGCGGCGCTTCCCTGCCAGCCGGAGCTGGCGGCTGCTCTCGCCTTGCCGGAGCCCAGCCTGGAGGCACAAACTGGTGCCGGTCCCAGTGCTCCTGGAACTGCTCCCGCAGCTGCCGGCTCAGGGTGGGTTTTGCTGAAGAGGAACCAATTCCTGGACGTGTGAGCGGCTCCACGGGGACCCAGGGCCTGGGCGCATCCCTCGGGGTGTGTTGGAGCTCTGCAGTGTTGTGGGCTCGGATGGCACACAGCATCTGCCCTCGGAGGGACGGGCGCTGCCCGCACCAACCCTCCCAGAGCTGCGTGCCCTGGGCTCGCCATGCCCCGGCTGTCTCCAGTTCCGGCCCCGTCAGCTCTTCGGGGAGCAGCCGTCGTGGCTGGGTTGTGCCGAAGGGCGGGCAGGAGGGAGCCAGGAGGGTTCCAGCTCTGAGCAGCACGCTTCCCCATCCCGCAGGTCTCCGGAGCTGGCCAGGATGGCGCAGTGGAACCAGCTGCAGCAGCTCGACACGCGGTACCTGGAGCAGCTCCACCAGCTCTACAGCGACAGCTTTCCCATGGAGCTCCGGCAGTTCCTGGCCCCATGGATTGAGAGCCAGGACTGGTAAGGCCTTGTGAAACACCGACATGGGGACTTTGCTCAGGACACCCTACCCTCGGGTGGCAGCAGGCACCGAGGCGGTCCGGAGGAGCTCTCATGCTTTCCCTGGGCTCTGGACATAGCAGGACTGGTCTTCCTCCCTGAGGCTTGTGTGTCACGAAGGGGAGCGGGGCTCTGCGCGTGGTGTCAGACCCTGGGCCAGGAGAAGGGGGAGCTCCAAGGCGGAGGTGTCCTCAATGCAGGGCTGTCTTGCGTTGGCCTCTATTGTAAACAAGGTTGTCACAGAGCACCAGTTCCTGGATCCCGTCCAGAGAGCACGCGGGACTGGCGAGGTGCTCCCGTGCGCCGTCTGCCTGGCTGCAGGCCAGGCTTTGAGCCCGAGTCCAACACCCCTCTGTCGCCCTGCCCTTGCGGGCGCAGACGAAGGGTTCGGTTTATTGGCGTGAAGCGAGTCAGGCCTGCTCTGACCCATGCTGTGGCGCAGCTTGGGGAGATGGCTGGGGTGTTACATTGCGGGGGGGACGATGGCGTGAGCGGAGCCGCGCTGCCCTTTCGCGCTGCCGTGCCCCTTCCCCTGTGCCGGCACCCAGGATCCTGCCCTCCCTCGCGCAGGGCGTACGCTGCCAGCAAGGAGTCGCACGCCACGCTGGTGTTCCACAACCTGCTGGGGGAGATCGACCAGCAGTACAGCCGCTTCCTGCAGGAGTCCAATGTCTTGTACCAGCACAACCTGCGGCGCATCAAGCAGTTCCTGCAGGTGAGGCGGGGAGCACTGGTTTGGCAGGGGGGAGTGCGGGGGGAGCCTGTGGAAGTCCGACAGCTTCCTCGGCACAGCTCACGACCCGCAGCCCTAAAGGATGCAGAGATCCTGGGAGTTACATTGCGCCTGCTAACCTTGGGGGTTTGAACCTTTTACAGAGCAGGTACTTGGAGAAGCCGATGGAAATCGCCCGCATCGTGGCTCGCTGCCTGTGGGAAGAGTCCCGGCTGCTCCAGACGGCTGCCACCGCAGCCCAGGTCAGTGGCTGGGGTGTCCTGGGGCCGCCGTCCCGCCGCCCGCCCGGCAGCGCTGCGCGAGTACTCGGTGCTGTAGGGAAGCTGCAGTCTGAAGCTCCGCGCTTGCTTCCTTCGGTAACGGTAGCTGCTTTGTGCTGAGGGATTGTCCCGCTGCAGCAGCTGATAACTTCTGCTTCCCCCGGGATGCAGCCTGGGTGCTCTCTGCCCGGGGGGGCTGTCAGCTTGGGTGCGCATCCGTCTTTCCTCTCACCCCTTGCGTGGGCTGTGCCCTGCACCGTGCGCCTTGCGCAGCCTGAAGCTGGTGCCGCAAGCGAGCAGCCAGCCCCACTGGCTTTTGTTAGCGAGGGGGTGAAGACCCTTCCTGCAGAACCTCCCCAGGCTGGGACGGGAGCATCCCTGGGTCGTGTCCCTGATGTGTAATGCCCTCCTTGTCCCCTCTGCAGCAAGGGGGACAGGCAACGCATCCAACAGCAGCCGTAGTGACGGAAAAGCAGCAGATGCTGGAGCAGCATCTGCAGGATGTGAGGAAGAGAGTGCAGGTACGCGTGCTGCCTAGGCACCTTCTCCTTTCCCCACCGTGGTGAGTTAGTGCTTTGAATAAATCCCCATCTCTTGCCTTGCAGGATCTGGAGCAGAAGATGAAAGTGGTGGAGAATCTACAGGATGACTTTGATTTTAACTACAAGACTTTGAAAAGCCAAGGAGGTAATGGGAGCTCATTAGCATCCGGCAAACCGAAGTGTGTTCCTGCAAGGAAACTTGCTGGAGGGCACGTTCCAGCCCTGCCAGTGCCTCCTCTCCAAGCAAGAAGGGTGGCTTGGGCTCAGGGCATTTGCATGGCAATTGGAGAAACCTCCTCTTTTGTTTCTGCCACTGCCTCCAGGGGAGCTGAACCAGAGCTCTGCCTGTGAGCAGGGAAATGGCGTGTGGAGGTGATGGCGCTGCTGCGCTTGCAGGAAAGCCGGCAGGTGCTCAGAGGCTGTGTGAGATCGATGCTTAACTATTCACAGCTTTCTAGGGTGCCTGCTCCTTTGCAGTGGAAGTCTTTGTGTGATGCTTGGGAGGGTAGGAGGATCCATGCGCTTGTCTGAAGCTCTCTCGCCTCTCTGCACAGACATGCAGGATCTGAATGGAAACAATCAGTCGGTGACCCGGCAGAAGATGCAGCAGCTGGAACAGATGCTCACGGCGCTGGACCAAATGCGAAGGGTATGTCGTGCAGCTGACCCTCCAGACCCCCCTGCCATGCGGCGCTGCCCTTCCTGGGGTATGAGTTTGATGTTCCTGCGTGGCCAGAACTGAGAGCAGCGCTGGAAACGCAGCCCTGGGCGACTTCTTTCTTGTCTGCAAATGTGAAACTTGCAGGTCTCGGGAGGAGTCAGAGGGTGTTGAAGGTTCTGCTTTCTTTTCTGACAGGGTATTGTGAGCGAGCTGGCCGGACTGCTGTCAGCCATGGAGTATGTGCAGAAGATGCTGGCAGATGAGGAACTGGCAGACTGGAAGAGACGGCAGCAGATCGCCTGCATTGGCGGCCCACCGAATATCTGCTTAGACCGGCTCGAGAACTGGTAGGAGCTGGCTGGGGGTTGCATCAGTCCCTAGAGGTGGCGTTCAAACCACCTGCAGTGCAAATGAGCTCTTTGCCTCTGGAAATATCCTTGCTAAATGGCTTCTGATGCCTGCAAACGTAAATGTAATGCATTAGTCGAACTGATCCTCACCAGCGGGCACTAGCGCTGGAGTGATTTGCCCCAGACCTGTGGGATTTTAAGGCTGCTGTGAGAAGTTTCTGGTCCTGGTGTCTCTGCAGAACTTAAGTGGGTGCAGGTTTCTTTTGTAACGGGTGGCCTGGAAAAATGCACTGGGTTGGGAACCATAGACATGTTCTGTTTTCCGCTGGTTTGGTACGGAGGGTGTCGTCTGTCACACAAGCGAGGGAAGAGGAAGGCTCTGCGGGCTGGGACCGTGCAGGGCTCGGCAGCCGGCGCTAACCCCGGTTCTTCCTGCTCCCCTAGGATAACCTCTCTTGCCGAATCACAGCTACAGACCCGGCAGCAGATCAAGAAGTTGGAAGAACTGCAGCAGAAAGTGTCCTACAAGGGTGACCCAATCGTCCAACACCGGCCCATGCTGGAGGAGCGGATTGTGGAGCTGTTCAGGAACCTGATGAAAAGGTGCCGAGGGCTGGCGGGGAAGCTGCGGGCGGTCCCCTGGTCACGGGCAGCGGGTGGAGGGGTGGGCAGTGAGCGTGCTGGGCTGGGCCTGAGGTTTGACCGTGGTTCTCCTGCCTTCCCCTGCAGCGCTTTCGTCGTGGAGAGGCAGCCCTGCATGCCCATGCACCCCGACCGGCCCCTGGTCATCAAAACCGGCGTGCAGTTCACCACCAAAGTCAGGTGAGTGTCGCTGGCCCCTGCGATCCCGCCGCGCTGCGGGCGAGGGAAAGGAGCTGTGCAGGGGGGAAACAAAGCGGGATCTCTCTCCGAAGGAGATGCTGGTGCGGATGCAGCCTCCAGCTTGCCTGGGGAGCGCTGGTGCTGGGAGGGAACGGATCCCAGCAGGCTGGCCCTGCCGGAGTGCCGCCTGCGTGACTCAGTGCAGGGATGGCGGCCGCTGGCTGGGGCTCTGCCACGTTCCTGGAGGCAGCCGGGATTCTGGTAAATCCCGCTATGGGGGCGGGCAGCAGGAAGCGTCAGCACGTCCCTGGCCAGCTGCCTCTCAGCTGGCCCATGTTTCCTGCCAACCTCCACAGAGAGCGGCTGCTCCGACACCGGGCTCTGCCTGGAGATTGTTCACCATCTCCCAGCTGTGCCCCCGTTGTCCCCTTGGTGTGTGGCAGCATCTGGCCGCAGAGGAGCGCGGAGGGTGTTTGGTCAGAGCAGATACCTGCCTGGTGCGGGCAGTCACAGCCCAAACGGGCCTTCCTCGGGGGGCTCAGGAGAGCATCAGCACCTCCATGGCTCTGGGGACAGGGGTCAGGGCTGACATGTCACAGCCCTGCACGCAGGCGGGCTCGGGGGTGCCCGAGGAGCTGGGTAACGCCGCGTCCCCGTGAACTTTGTGGTGCTGCCTGCTGGGGCGTGCAGACAGCACTGCTCTGCATCCAGCTGTTCTGCAGCCTCTGCCAGATGCTGTGTCGAACTGGAGTTGTTTGTGTGTGCAGGGTGTTCAGGCTCACGCTCTGCTGACTCTTTGCAGGTTGTTGGTCAAGTTTCCCGAGCTGAACTATCAGCTGAAAATTAAAGTCTGCATTGACAAGTGAGTCCCATGCCCTGATCCCGGTGGCGTTGGGTGGGATTACTGGAGTGGGACCTGTTCCCGCTGCCCTTGGAGGGTGCGGGGTGGTACTGTGTCCCAAGGGTTTGTTCCCATGTGGGGGGACAGCCTGGGGGGCTGGAGGGGTACTCGATGTTGTGATGCAGCCAGCGCCACGCACCAGCGTGTCCGCCTCAGGCTGGGAAGGCCATGGCCATGACCAGGTGTCTCTCTCCCCTTTCCCAGGGACTCCGGGGATGTTGCAGCACTTCGGGGGTAAGTGCAATGGTGGTTTTCTTTTCTCTTTTTTTTTTTTTTTTGTTTTTTTCTTGCTTCTGCTTTTAATCCTGGCAAACGTCCTACCGCACGTTTGCTGTGTCAGCCACGCTCTGTCTTTCCTCTTTTGAGGTCCCGGAAGTTTAACATCCTGGGGACAAACACCAAGGTCATGAACATGGAGGAGTCGAACAACGGCAGCCTCTCAGCAGAGTTCAAGCACCTGGTAGGTACCACGAGCCCTCGGGCTGCTCCTGTTGAGGCCGTGCGCCGTCGCGGTGTTGCTTCAGCCTGTTCCTTCTCTCCACAGACCCTGCGGGAGCAGCGGTGTGGGAACGGAGGCAGAGCCAACTGCGACGTAAGTGCTGAGGGGGTTCCCGGTGCAAGAGCCCTTTGCTGCGCCTCGAGGAGAAGCGGGAGCCCTGCCCCGCGGGGGGCTCTCTGCAGACACCTTCTGGCGCGTTGGCAGCTGCTGGACCAGCCTGGAGTGGCGGCAGCAGGCCCAAAGGCCATGCGTCAGGCCAAGGGCTGGCATCTCCTGTGTGCTCATTGTGTCCTCTTCTGCCCTAGGCCTCGCTGATAGTCACTGAGGAGCTGCACCTCATCACCTTTGAGACAGAGGTGTATCACCAGGGGCTGAAGATCGACCTGGAGGTGAGCTGTGGCTTATTGCCTCTTGCTGCCATGGGCCTGGGTGCAGAGGAGCCCTGGGAGATGTCCCAGCCCGTGGTGATGTCCTGTCTTTGCAGACCCACTCGCTGCCTGTGGTGGTCATCTCCAACATCTGCCAGATGCCCAATGCCTGGGCATCCATCCTGTGGTACAACATGCTGACCAACAACCCCAAGGTAGGGCTTTGGGACCTGAGTGTCCCAGCAGGCAGGCTGCAGGCAGGGAGAGGGAAGCTGTGGCCTGGGAGCAGGGCTGGGGCAGGACCTGGCTCTCTTTCTGTCCCACGTCTTGCTCAGGGCTGCCTTTTCCCTCGTACAGAACGTGAACTTCTTCACCAAACCCCCCATCGGGACCTGGGACCAGGTGGCGGAGGTGCTGAGCTGGCAGTTCTCCTCCACCACGAAGCGCGGCCTCAGCATCGAGCAGCTGACGACGCTGGCGGAAAAACTTCTAGGTAACCCTGCGTGGGTGTCCTGCCCGTCCCTGCTGTCCCTCAGGTTGCTCCCTGGAAACGGTGTCTTTGTGAGAACAGATCAATCTCACTCTTGATGCTCCTGTTCTCTGCCAGGGCCAGGTGTGAATTACTCCGGCTGTCAGATCACCTGGGCCAAGTTCTGCAAGGTATAACTCCCTCTCTTCCCCGAGCACCTTCCCTTGGCCGTTCTTTTCCTCTGAGCCGTGCTCACGGCCTCTCTGTCCTCTTCCTCAGGAGAACATGGCTGGCAAAGGCTTCTCTTTCTGGGTCTGGCTGGACAACATCATTGACTTGGTGAAAAAGTACATCCTGGCGCTGTGGAACGAAGGGTGAGCCTCAGCCAGCGTCACTCCAGAGACCCTTGGTTGGGCTGGGCCTTGGGAGGGGTCCCACGAGTCCTCTCCTGGTGCAGGTGGGCTCTGCCGGTGTGGGTGCTTTTTCTGTCCGGGCCTTGTTGGCTGGTTCAGAGTAAAAACCCTCCTTGGGAATCCTTAAAACATGGGTGGCTCTGCCGGTGGCTGGGCCAGGTCCTGCTGCTGCCTGGTGCTGTGCAGAGCTGGCAGGGTTCGTGTCCTGGAATGGCTGCCCTGGTATCCTGACCCACCCTTCCTCTCCTCGCTTCCTGGTGCCCAGGTACATCATGGGATTCATCAGCAAGGAGCGGGAGCGAGCCATCCTGAGCACCAAGCCTCCGGGAACCTTCCTGCTGCGGTTCAGCGAGAGCAGCAAGGAAGGTGGCATCACCTTCACGTGGGTGGAGAAGGACATCAGTGGTACGTTGCTCTCCCCATCGTTGCCCTGATTGCGGTGTCGTGCTCAGCCAGCGTTTCTGGCTCTGAAGGGGGCTTGGACCACGGCAGTGTCCCCTGATTTGTCCTTCATCCTTGTCCTGACAAAGCCATCTCCCTAGGTTAAGTCTTTGAGCCTAGGCGCCCTTTGCTGGTCTCTGCGTCCTGGGTGCCCCTGCCCATGTGGCACAGTTCCCGGCAGCACCAAAACGCCCTGGCAGGTGCCCGTCCTGCCCCGTGGTCTGCTGGGTCCCTCCTGAAGCTGAGCACAGCCCCAGGCTTACCTTGTCTCTGCCGTTCCTGGGGTGTTTGGGGGAGGAGGCCTTTCCCGAGGAACGCGGGTGTCAAAAGTCTCCTTGTACAGGGAAGACCCAGATCCAGTCCGTGGAGCCTTACACCAAGCAGCAGCTGAACAACATGTCATTTGCGGAGATCATCATGGGCTACAAAATCATGGATGCCACCAACATCCTGGTGTCCCCCCTGGTGTACCTGTACCCGGACATCCCCAAGGAGGAGGCGTTTGGGAAGTACTGCCGCTCGGAGAGCCAGGAGCACTCTGAAGCTACTGACTCAGGTAGTCGTTGACTTTCTGCGCTCCAGCCCAGCTCCTGTCTTGTGAGGTGGCTCCAGGGACGGTGCTGGTGGAAGAGCTGTCACCAGACGGGGGGTCCTGTGCCGGTCCCCGGTGGGCAGCGAGGGCCGCGCTGGGGCTGGGAGGGTGGGCGCAGGGCTGTGCTCTGCGGGGAGGAGAGCAGGGTTCCTCCTCTGGCGTCCGCTGATGAGGCTGCTCCCTCCTCCGCAGGTGCCGCTCCGTATCTGAAGACCAAGTTCATCTGTGTCACCCCGTAAGTGTTCCTGGGGGTGTCTGTGAGTGAAGGGGGGCTTTGTGTGTGCTCAGTCTCGCTTGAGAGGGGTTTCCATCCCACCACTGCCCCGACTGTCCTGGGCAGCGGGAGACTGTCGGTGCTGAGCCAGGGTCCGCTTGCTGCCCTAACCGCAGCCCCGTCCCTCCCCTCCCGGGGCCCCTTTCCTCCGGAGAGCTCTTGGGACAGCCGGGGCCCCGTCGGGGGGAGAGGGGGTGTCAGAGAGCTCTGGCCAGGCCCTGACTCCGGAGGTTTCTGTGCTTTTTCCCTTCCTCCCCTGGACAGCACCTCCTTCAGCAACACCATCGACCTGCCCATGTCCCCGCGCACCCTGGACTCGCTCATGCAGTTTGGCAACAGCAGCGAGGGCGCAGAGGCCAACGCAGGAGGGCAGTTTGGTGAGTCTGGCGGGCCGTGGCACCCGGGGGGTGTCCTGGCTGTAGCCACACATGGGCCCTGTAACCCCCGGCTGTGTCTCCCCGCAGAGTCACTGACCTTCGACATGGAGCTGACGCCGGAGTGCGCTTCTTCACCCATGTGAGGTGCTCTGCCGGCGCTCGCGGGGGCCCTCCCGAGACTCGGGCTTCCCACCTCCAAAGAGCCCCCCCGGTCTCGCCCTGCTTGGTCACGGCTGCTCTGGGCCGTTCCTCGGAGGAGCTGGGGGGGGGTCCTCGCCACCGATTCCTTGTTTGACCCAAACGCACACCCCCCTCTCGAGGGTGGTGCCGTTCGTCTCTTTGTGGGAGGGGGGGGGGATGGGGGATGAACCTTTTTCTATTTCCTTCCGTAACAGTTTTTTATTATTGTTTTGCTCATTCAAGTGCCTATTAGCCTCCCATCGCAGCCTCAGTTTTTACAAACGCTTCTGCAGCCCCAGGCGTGCTGCCTGCTGCTGGAAGCTGCTTTCCCCACTGCCAGAGTCCAAAAGCCCACGAAGATCCCACGAGCCCGGATTTGCCTCCGGGTGCCTGAGCCGGGGACGGGGGGGGATCGGCCGGTCCTGGCCTCCACGCAGGTTCCCTGATGCACCACGGTGGGCAACTGTGCCCCAGCAGCCCTCCCAGGGGGCAGAGGGGTCTCCTCTCCACACCTTTGGCCCTGGTTTTGCCCAGGAGTGACCGGCAGACGGCTCGGGGCTGGAGGTGGCCGGGCCCAGGCGCTCCCGTAAGAGCCATGTTCCTTGCTGGGCTCTGCCGGGAGCAGGGAGTTTCGGTGGCTGCCTCCGCTTGCCACCAGCTCCCTGCTGCGGGCACCCAGCTCCGACTGGCTCTAGCAGCCCCAGGGATCCTGCTGGGACAACTGGTTTCCCTGGGGCAGGGCAGTGATGTGTCCCAACACCAGCGCGTGCTGTGCAGGGTGAGACCCGTCGGACCCCCGGGGGCAGGATGGGAGGCCGCTGGATCCAACGTGACCGGCAGTGGACGGCCTGGCTTGGCCCTTTTCCCCCCGGTATGGCTGGTGCTGTCCCAGGCAGTGGGTTTGCAGCTTCTCGGGGGCTTCACGTGGCATTTTTGTTAGAGGTTGGCTGTGGCTGTTAAGGTAGGAGGTGGCAAGAGTTGAAGGGAGCAGGATGTACGTAGGGAGAGGAATCCGCTGTCGGCCAGCGCTCGCCAGAGACGTGGGTGTTGCAAAGGGCAGGTTTCCTCCTCGGGGGGGGGAGCCGGGGGGCGGAGGGGGGGTGTCGAGGAAAGCGGGAAGCCGTGCTTGACCGACGGTTGTGGTTCTGTGCACCCCCAAATGGGGGGAGCCCTGCCCTTTCCATGCGGTGGGCACACAGACAGTGATGAGCGAGGAAGAAGAGGGAGCAGGAAGGCTGCCTGTCCCCCTCCCCGGGGTGCTAACGGAGCTGTGGCTGCCCGGGGGGTGGCGGGGGGGGGAGGTTGTGTGCTGTGCTTGGCCGGGCCGGTGCTTCAGGGCTGGGCTGTCACCGAGGCTGTGGGTGACAGCGGCAGAGAAACGTTGTAGTGGGCACCAGCCCTGGGTTGGACACGTCTGATGGGTCTTAACTGGGTCCTGGGTGGAGAGAAACCCTCAATCATCTGTACCGGTGATGCCGCTGCGGCGCAGGGTGGACCCGACGCCCGGCTCTGGCACTTGTGCCCAGTAATGGCGGTGGGGTGTCCCCCCGCACCGGCTGGGGGCTGCGCTGTCGGCATCGCAGCCTGCGGGCAGGGGGAGATCCCCGGGGAAAGCAGAGGGCTGGGGGGTCCGGGCCGGCCCCCGTCCCTGTGTGGGCAGGAGACGGTGGCTGTGGCTGCCCCAGGGGACAAGAAGGCCCTTTGGAGCTGGGAGGTGCCCCGAGGGGACGAGGGCCGTGCCCCTTGCTCGCGCGTAGCTGCCTCCAGCTGCTGTAGCCCCGGGCAGCACTCAATACTGTAAAAAAATTTTTATTTTTTTGTATATTTTATTGCTGTATCTACAGGCTTTAACTTTCTCCAAAATAAAGGCTCTGAAGCGACGTGCTCTGGGGCTGTGAGTTCAGCCGGCTCGCCTGCGCCGCCCGCCTTACCCCGCTCCGGGAACTGGGGCCTCTCGCAGCGGAACGCCGGCCCTGACGCCAGAGCTGCGGTTTGCGGGGCGCGAAGCAGCTGCTGCCGCCGCCGCCGCCGCTGCTGCCCCGGCAAGCGTGGGCCGGGGGCGTGCTCAGGCCCCACTCCCGGGGGGCTGCCGGGGCAGGGGGGGGGAGCATAGCCCCGGGCTGGTTTCTCTCTGCCCCCGAGCGGCGCTGGGTCTCCTCCGCTTGCGTCAAGGAAACGCCGGTGCCAGCGTGGGAGGAGGCGGTTGTGCCGGGGCCCTGCTCGCTGGAGGCCGGGGGCTGCAGTGGGACCCCTCTGCCCTTCGGCTGCCTCCGCCCCCGGGGGGCTCTGGGGGCAGGTGGCTGTCCCCACTGTCCCTCTCCTGGGGCTGTGGCCCTGGGGTGGCTGCATGGCCGCCCTGCAGGGACCTGGCCCCGGGCTGCAGCGTGGGCCTGTCCTGCCCTCTCGTGGGGATGCGCCGGAGCTGGCACCCTTCGCCCCACGGGGACAAACCCCGGCCAGCGGCTCTGAGCCTCGGGGACAGCGGGTCCCAGGCTTGGTGGGGCCAGGAGCAGACAGACGGCGCCATGCTGCCCATGGAGCACCCCTGTCTCCCCCTGGATCCGCACCCCAGCCCTTGCCACCCGCAGCCCCCCGCAACGCCACGGAGCAGCAGGATCGTGGTGGGGTTTGGGCTCCGAGATTATCGCTCCGTCAGGGCGGGATTAGCAGGGGGATTTTTCATGCAGGTCATGCTCAATAAATCCCACCCCCCCCCCCTATTCCAGCCCCCGTGGGACCGGCTGCGCTGGGCTGGTTCGAGGGGCCAGAGGTGGCCCTGAAGCCTCCTGCGCCCTCCCCAACCCGGGAGCATCCCGCTCGGGTCTGCGGCCAGCGCTAGTCCCTACTCTGGGAACCAGCCCACCCCCCCAGGCCCCTCCATTTCACCGCCAAAACACACCAGGGCTCTGCATGGAGCTGGCAAACCCCTTCCAGCCCCGAGGCAGCGGCGGGGGGACCATGCGCCCGCTCCTGGCAGCGCAGCCCGGGTGCCGTTGGGGGGTGGCTCGCACGGGGACGTGCCCCAGCCCAGCCCCAGGGACACCCCCACCGCCCCCCTCCTTCCCCGGCAGTTCCCAGCTCCCCTCTGCCAGCTGCAGGACGGGGTGGGAAACCCCAGCACGAGGAATTTTCTTACCGACACGCAAACCCCTGGGGTTGCCACAACCGTTTGCTGTCAGGAACGCAGCGTCCCGTCCCACGCTCCTGCAGATAAGTGGTTTCTTATCTCCCTGCGCCCACACGCCCTGCTGCATCCCTGTCGGAACCTGCCCCACTCCCCGGGTGTAGGGCGGGGGGCCGGGCCCTTCAGTAACGGGGTTCAGTGGCCCCCCCCATCCCATCTCGGGGGGGGCCGTTGCCGTGGGCAAGTGCCGCAGCCTGATTTGCAGCAGGAGAAAGTGCCAGGGGAAGGTCCCGGTGGCACCGGGGGGCAGCCAGGGCAGGGGCACCCGCTGCCCCTCTATCCCCCCCCCCCCCCCCCCGACACCCAAGCCATCCCTGGGGGGCTGCTGATATGTGGGGCTGGGCTCCTCGCTTTCTCCCCACGCTGGGCGCTGCGGCGGGGCCGGGCGCTGGGGAATGGGGTTGTTTGTGACTCCGAAAGGAGGTCACGGGGGCGGCTTTGCCCCTTCCCCAAGGCCGCGGCCCCCCCTCCCCGCTCCGGCAGCGGGGACAGCATCTGAGCCAAATGTGCCAACGGATTAGGGGTTTCCAAATGCAGATAAGCCGCTTGGGAAGCAGACATTTGCGTGACAGGGATGGGGAGGCCCCACGGGGACGAGCGGCCACCCGGTGCCGCTGGGACCCCGGGGCTGGCAGCTGTCATGGGGCCGTGGCTACCGCCGGCCGAGCCCCGGGGTCCTGCCGGTCCCAGATGAGCCCAGCTGGTGCCATGTGGGGAGTTCCCGGGGGATGAACCCTTGGATAGGGATCAGCGAGGCTGTGGCAGAGCCATGGGTCCAGCCCCAGCCCTGCGGGTCCCAGCCCCCCCTTTCCCCTCACCCCCAGGCTGTGGGTGCCCCCACCCGCCCCGAGCCGCCCCTGCGGTGGCTCCCACGCAGCCCATCATGGCCACTGTTTGTGTTACCAAACCGCCGCCGGTTCAGCTTGCGCAGACCGAGGTGCGTCCCCCCCAGCTGGAGCAGCCCCCCCTTGTCCCTGAGGGGGTGGCAGCGCTGACCCGAGCGCCGTGGGTGGGCAGGAGCATTCGTTCGCCCGTGGCTCGGTGGGGCGATGCACGTGGGCAGCACGAAGACCCCGGGCAGTGCCGGGGGTCGGTGCCCAGCTCCCCCCAGCCCCCTGTGCCAGCCCCTGGCTGAGGCCGTGCCCAGCGCTGCCTGGAGCCGTGAAACGCTGCTCCGTACCTGCTGGTTTGCCGGGGCGAGACGGGCGCTGCGGTCTCCTCCTCCATCCTTCCCCTGTCCGGTCGTGTGCTGCCATCGTGGTGGAGCGGGGCAGAGAGGTGGGATGCTCTGCTCCGAACGTCCGTCCAAGCCCCCTCCTCGGCAGGCCCTCGTCGGAGGCGGCTCTGAGCTGAGCTGCGGAGCACTGAGCCGTGGCTGCCCAAGCCAAATGCCATCCCTGCCTCCCAACGCTCATAAAACAAGTCAAATATTGCACCACTCTCAAACTTTAATACGCAGCGGAGCTGGGCCAAGCAAGGTCTCGGCGGCGGCGCCCGCTGCCAGGTGTGGGAGAGGTCAGACCCCGAGCTCAGCACAGCGCGGTCCCCAAATGCCACCCTCTGCCAGCCCTGCCCACGGCTGCCGGGCCAGAGGGACACGACCTGCCCATTTTCACGCATTCATCCCATCCCAGCTCAGAGCGCGGCGTTTGGCTCTGCCGGCACCGACGCCGAGGGCTCAGCTCGCCCCGTGTGGGGTAAAGGACCCGACGCGGCTCCTGACCGCCCCCACGGACCAACGCTGCCTGGGAGGCTGGTGGGGCTTGGCCAAAATCAGCCTCCGAGCCCTGCGCGCCCTGAGATGCCAGCCCGCCACAGTGGGGCTCCTCGGGTGGGGTTTTTCCCCCTTATTTTCTTGCCAGAGGCGCGCGTTCCTCGGTGTCCCTCAGCACGCGGCCTGGGAATGAGCACACGCCACCGTCGGTAGGAGCCCTCTGTGTCCCTCTGCCTTCCCCCAGCCACAGCAGCTCTGCTGGAAACCCACCAGCCCCGGGAGCACGAGCTGTCCCCTCCCCGCCACCCCCCAGAGCCGGACCCCACGGGCAGCGCCCCATGGCTGCCCTATGGCTCCCGCCTCGCCCCGCTGCTAGCCAGGATGGAGCCGGCGGCCGCCTTTCCCCTCGGAGCAGCCCACTCGCCACCTCTTCCGGCTCCGGCCACCGCGGGGGCAGGACACGGCCCTGGGTGGGTTTGGGGGCTGCTCTGGCTTTTGGGTTCCTGCTTTGGCTCCTGTGGCAGCGTGTTGATGGCAGCAGCCGGCTGGGACCGAGCGGTTACTGTGGCAACCTGGGCTCTGCCGAGGGGAGCGCTCTGGCGAGCGCGGGGACGCGCGGCTGCATCGACGTGGGGTGGGGGGCGGCGTGCTGCCCGGTGACCCCCTCCTGGGTGTCCCCCAGCCAGCCCGGGCCCCGGGGTGGGCACGAGATGCTTGTGTCCTTAGTCCCGGCTGGGCCACGGGTGCTGGCTGGGCCCCCTATGCCCCCCCGGGGTGCAGCGGCACCCGCTGGGATGATGGGGGGCTCTGGTTCCCATCGCAGAGCCGGACTGGCCATTATTGCCCCGTGTTTTTCAGTAGGCAGAAACCCGGATGGTTTTTTTCCCAGCTGGATGAATGATGTGAGGGAACAAAGAGCTTTTGCCCAGGCAATAACGCCTGTGGGCTGCTGAGACCGAGCGTTCACTGGGGTTGTTCCCAGCCATATCCCAGTGGCTGGAAGCAGAGGTTTCCTGTGGAAATTCCCCCTCGGACAAAATGCCATTTCCCAGGTTTTTGCTGGAGCAGGTCGTCCCCTCCCGCTGGCACGAGGCACCGTGGGGCTGAGCCGGCTTCCGATGGGGATGAGCTCCCCGGGTGGCTCCCGCTTCCCCTGCCCGTCAGCTCCCCGCTGTGCTGGCTGTCCCCTGGCAGGGTCCATGCTGCCCCTCCGTCCCCCAGCCGGTGCCGGCCCCGCTCTCCGCAAGCAGCGCGTGGGACCAGCCTCCGCCATCCCTGGGGTTTGGCATCCTCTCCCTCCCGGTGGGATCAGAGCCCCGTGGGGCTCATCTGGGCCAGCTCTCCGATGGGACCTCCCTTCGCATCCTTCGGCTGTGGCAGCCTGGCAGGAAACGACTTCTGGGGTGGCCATGGCAGAAATAGCCCGTCCAGCTCCAGCCCGACCCCTCTGCGTCATGCCGGGTCCCGGGGGACGGCAGGGCCGTCGTGGCACAGCCTGAGGAGCCCTGCACCCACCCCGGCTTTGGCAGCACTGGGTGCACCCCTGTCTCCCCGGAGGAGGATTCATGGCCGGTGTCAGGGAAATCGGGACGGGACGTGCCTGGGCACCAGGATGGCACTTTCCTGGGGCAGGGGCAGACAGACCCCTGGCTACCCTGGAAACTGGGACCACAAGGCAACGGCCTCGGCTCCTCGCTGCAGCCCGAGGAGCTCCTGCCTGCTCTGCTCCGCAGAGCCCGCGGGGAGCAAATGCTGCCGGGGCCAGGAGCTGGGGACGGCGCTGGCCGGGAGACCCGGGAGCGGCTCCAGTGCTGGGAAATCCGCCGCAGGGGGGATGGCTGCGGCTCGCTGAGCTCGCATGGCCGAGCCCGTGCCGCCATCCCTGCCATGGGCACCCGCACCCGGAGCAGAAGGGGCTGGGGGCCACCGGGGGGGGCCAGGAGGGCATGGTGCCGGGAGCTGCGGGTCCGCGGTGCCAGCGCAGCCCTGCCAAAGCTTCGCCCTCCCTGCGTTTGAAACCGAGTGGGAAAACATGTAGCTGTGACTAATTTGGGGATTCATCTGGTTTGCATTAACTGGGCTGGATTATCACAACAGGGTTTTCTGGCCTCGGCACAGAGCTGGGACCACGTGGGGACCCAAAGCAGGGATGGGTTGAGGCCGGGGTCCTCGGCAAGACACCCCCCCCCGCCCCGATAATCCTGCAGGGATGGGGCAGAGACTGCGCCGTGCCCGCAGGCGACATGGTTGGTGTGTTTGTGCTATGGCCGAGCCCTGAGCCCTGCGCCCTGCGTGTCCCAGGCATGGCAGAGGGGGATGCGGAGGAGCCTCGGGTACGGGATGTGCCGGGAGGGCTTTGGGGAGGGGAGGGCAGTAGCCAGTAGCCTTGGGACCTCTCCAGAGGCTGCCTAAATAAATGCTTCCACTCCTGAGAAATAATTAAGACCCTCGAGATGTCACTTAGAGAAGAAGGCTGCTCTGCCTGCGCTCCTCACGCTCCTGCTCCAAACACAGAGGCAATTTTCTAGGAAATCAATTACGAAGCCCCATGCTCCCTCTCTCCCCTGAATGTGCAGCGTCACTCGCCATCCTGTTGAGCTCATCTGAGATGACAACGTGTTTGGCCGCAGCTCAGCCTGGGCACTGTTTACCTTCCCAGAGGCTTTTGTGAGACTTTCCGAGGACCAACACAAGAGACGCCCCGATGAGAGCAGGGACCCAGCTGCGCCGGGAGCTTGCCGGGGTTGTGAGTGGGCTCGGGCGCTTTGCGGTGCTCGGGCGGCTGGAAAATCTGCCTTTCCAGCCCTGCCCGGAGGTGCCGGTGTTGCCCGTTAGATCCCCTGGCAGATCCCCGGCTGTCCCGCGGCAGGGTCTGCCCACTCCACCGGAGCAGGGCCAGGCGAGACGGCGGCGAGGGGACACCAGCCGTGCCCAGGGACCGCCTCTGGCGTCTGCAGAGTCCGTCCTGCCAGGACACATCCTGGGGCTGCCTGTCGCTGGCAGGGTCTGGCCTGGTCCCCTTGTCCCCAAGAGCCACCACCAGCGCAGCCGCCGCGGCGGAGGCAGCACCGGGGCAGAGTCGGGGCAGAGTCGGAGCAGCCTCTCCATCGGTTATTGCTGCAACTGCCATTCCCCCGTTCCCTTCCTCCCTCCAGAAAGGAAGAATTTCTCTTGGGTAACATCCCCACCACCCAGCTCAGAGTTTTCCTTGGGATCTGTTTGAAACAAAGCTTTGATTTGATTCAATTCAATTTGATTCCATTTGCCCTCTCGGCATGGAGCACTTTCCACTTTCTCTCCCATCCCTAATTTCTTCCCCCTGTTTTTTTCCCCCTTTCCTACCAAAACGGGGAGGGAGAAGTCGGAAAGAAGGGGAGAGGGAACGGAGGATGTTCTGTGTACATTTCCCAGCTCTCCCGAGCACACGTGGCCGTGCGGGTCTCTGGCACAGGGAGCCCCGCACCCCTGGGACCCTCCGGATCCACCCGGACCCGCTGTGCCCGGGCAGGGGCCCGGCAGAGGCAGACATTGCGTGTGACCTTGATTTTCTCAGCCGGAGCAGCCAGTGCCTGGATGACTGCGCCGATGGGTTATGTGGGCCGGGGATTGTGAAAGCCGTTTGCCCGCGTGATGCAACTCGCTGGAGCGTGAGCGTCCCCAGCCAAGGCAGGGAGGGCAGGGAGTGCAGTCCTTTCGCCGATTTCCCCATTCCTTTCCTTTGTCTTAGTGGAAAAAAGACGGCGTGGGACGTGCTGGCCCCACGCTGGGAGCTCACCCCCGGGTCGCCGGCGTCCCAGCTCACCTCCCCACGAGGTCTGGAGCGCCGTGGGAGCACTGGGAACGGCAGCCAGGACTGTGCTGGCAGCGGCTCAGCCCCGATGTGTCAGCCCCGTGTGCGTGAGATGCCGCCCAAGCGTATGAGCGCAGGCGATGAAACGTTTGGTGGGAGCTGGGAGCTACTCGAGCTGGAGCCACTTGTCCCTCCAGGCTGTCCCGTTCATCCCGGGCTGCTCTGGGCAGGTGGCGAGGGCTGGCGGGGAGGAGGCGAGCCGAAAAGCACCGGTTCGTGGCTGGCATTTGCATGGGAGCAGGTGGAGCACCTGGACACGTGGAGCCAGGCTGGGCGTGAGGAGCTGGAGCTGCAGAGAGGCTGTTTGGGGGTGTCACTGCGGGCAGCAGACCCCCAAAGGCCTTGGCTTTGCCAGCCGGACAACGGTCCGTGGGCATCTTGCCGCATTCCTGCCACGGCCCCGGCCTTCGGGGCTCACAGCGCTGTCCCCTGGGCTCGCTCCCACGGCTGCGCACTCCGGAAGGAAAGAGAATCACAGAACCACAGAATGGTTTGGGTTGGAAGGGACCTTAAAGATCATCTAGTCCCAAGCCCCGGCCCTGGGCAGGGACACCTCCCACCAGCCCAGGCTGCTCCAAGCCTCATCCAGCCTGGCCTTGGACACCTCCAGGGATGGGGCAGCCACAGCTTCTCTGGGCAACCTGTTCCAGCGCCTCCCCACCTTACCATAAAGAATTTCCTCCTGGTATCCAATCTAAATCTCCCCTCCTTCAGTTTGAGGCCGTTACCCCGTGTCCTGTCATTACACTCCCACTTTAATACAAAAGCAACATTAAAAAAGATGGAGAGGTGACAACTTGGAACTGCGCTTTTACCTAATTGCCAAGAGATTTGCAATTGACGGCGCATTAACTGTCCCGAGAACCATCCTGTCCCAGCGCTGGCACCTGAGCGAGGAGAGCCGGGCCCGTCCCTCCCGGTGGGCACTGGGTGCTCGCCAGCGCCGGGCAGGGATCACCCACGCTTCTCCCAGGCCGGAGAGGGACGGCGCCATGCACTGAATTTCCCTCCAGAGTTTCTTTAGGCCGCAGAATATTAACTGGTAACGAAAGTGAAAGCCCAGGAGATCCCATGCGGCTGGCGAGAGCGTTCAAGCAGAAACAAGCACACCCAGTATTGCTTCCTGCCCGGCCGCCTCGCCCCGCCGCCGCACGCTGCCCGGGGAGCCCCGTCACCCGGGGAGCCCCGTCACCCGGGGTGCCCCATCGCCCTGGGCAGGTGTTTGCTGTGGGTGGGCAGCTGTGCGAGGGCCCCTTGGGCTGGTTTTCTCATGGCAGCTGCCGCCTGTCCCTGTTTGGAGGATGCCAGAGGACTGGGTAGTGCCTCGGTTCTCCGTACAGCTCGCGGGGGACGTGCCAGCTCGGGAGAAGGTGATGCACTGGTGCCCATTCCCCTGCCTTCACTCCCAGCGTCCTCGGCCCATGGGTGCATGAGGCTGCAACACCGCTGGGGACCCGGCTGCGGTGCAGACCCCGGCCGTGCACGTGTCCTCACGTCCTCAGCCCAGGGCCTGCAGGGGGAGAGGGCGTCCGTATCCAGCCAGGGGAACCGAGCTTGCTTCACACGGAGCGCCCGGTGCGGTCACTGGCGAGAGTCAGCACAAGGCACCCCCACAGCCGCGCGTGCAGCCACCCGGTACCACAGCAGCAGGGGAGCAGGACGGTGGGGCAAGACCTGGCACAGGTGGTCTTGGTGGGAGCTGACAAACCCCACAGACCCCGCGACGCCGGGCCAGTGCTCCCGACCTGCAGCGGCCCCCAGTGCTGCACGCCGGCGTGGGGGTACCAGCTCGAGCTCTGTCACTGGGAGGTGGCTCATGGTGGCTGCGCTCGTCCCCGCTGGTCTCGCCTTTTGCATGACTCCTGTCCCCGTAGGCTCCTTGCCCCAGGAGCTTCCGGGGCTGGTGGATTCCCGCTTTCTCCAAATTTGGATGGCGGCCTCCCCCTGCACCGCCAGCCCCACGGCGCCTGTGACTTTCCCTGCGAGCCCGGCGGAGCGGCTGGAGCAGCCCCAGTGCCACGTCCTCGCGCCGGGTCCCCCCACGTGCCCATGGCTGTGTTACCGGAAGGGAGGAAGCCTGTGGAGAAGAGGGAGCCAGGGCGATGGTGTTACTCATCCCGTGCTTTTTGGGATGGGAGTTCCTTTCTCTCCTCGCGCTCTCATGCGAACCCCGGCAGGGCCCACACGGCTCCCACGGGAAACCCGTCTTCCCCGGGCATGGGAGAGCGGGAGGCAGCCGGGGCCTGCAGGCAGCACAGCACAAAGAAACCATTAAGAAACATTAATAAGTGCAACGGGCAGCGTTCGCACCTTCGCCACAGCCCAGCGGCTGGCGGGGATGTGCCGCAGCGGGGCCGGGCACAGCGGCGTGGGTGGGCGGCTGGGGGGCTGGGGGGAAAGAGCCTGTCCTGTGGGCAGGGACAGTGGCGGCGGGGGGGGAAATGGCTGGAGACCCAGGGGACTGGGAAGGGCGTGGGAGGAGAGGCGCAGAGGAGGGTCCCGGTGCCGGTGGGGGGTCCCAGCCGTGCCCGGTGGCGGGGGCCTGATCCCGGTGCCCGTGCCTGGTACCGCGGTGGTCTCCCCCCACTGCCAGGGCTGGTGTTGGAGTGGAATCCCCCGGTGCAAGGGCCCCGTGCCGATGCTGGCTCCTACCGCCACCAACGCCCGGTACCGGTTTGGGCACCTCCGTGCCCGGCACTAACGCCCGGTACCGGTTTGGGCTTCCCCGGTACCCCGTGCCGAACTCCGGTGACGGATCGTGCCCCGCCGTAGCTGGTACTGAATCTCCCATCGGCTTCGTGCTGTGCCCGGTGCCGGTGCCGGTGCCGGCGGCGCGGCGGAGGCGGGCGGGGGGCGGTGCCGGGGGGGGTGGTGCCGCGCGGGCCGGGCGGCGGCGGCGGCGGCGGCGGGGGGCGGCGCAGGCGGCGGCGGCGGCGGCGGCGGCCGGAGGGGGCAGAGCGGCGGCGGAGCCCAGCGCCGAGAGCCGCCGGAGCAGCGGAACCGCAGCCGCCGCCGCGGCCGCAGGTAGGGCCGTGTGCTGGGCCGCCATCGCCGCCGGGACCGGGATCGGGACCGGGCACGGGGCCGGGGCCGGGGCCGCTTTCGCTTTCCGCCGCCGGGGCGGGGGCGGCGGCGGCGGCGGGGCCGGGGGCACCCGCGGCGGGGGGCGGCCGGGGCGCGTCCCCTCCCGCCGGTAAATATTGTGATATTTTGTGCGTTTCGTAACGGGCGGCGGGGCGGTGCGGGGCCGGGCGGGCCGCGGCCTGGCTGCGGGCGAGGGCGGGGGGGGGGGGGGCCGCGCAGGTGCGGGCGGGGGCGCGGGCAGCCGCGGGGCCGCCCCCGGGGCCGCGCTCCCCGCGGGGGCGGGCGGACTTTGCGCGGGCCGCGGCAGGGGCCGGGGCCGGGGCGCTGCTCGCCCGGTGGAGCGGGGCCGGTGCCCCCCGCCGCCGCCGCCACCACCACCACCACCACCGCGGGCCGGGCCCAGCTTGAGCGGCGGCCGCGGGGGGAGCTCCTGGACCGGCGCTGCGCGTCCCGGCGCGGGGGGAGGGGGTCCGGCCGCGGGGAGCACAGCGGGACGGGGATCCCGCTCGCCGCCGGGGGGGGGGACGCGCGGCCCCGCGCTGCCGGGCAGGGTCGAAGGCGGCCGGGAAATGTTCCCCGGTGCGAGGCGGGAGCGGTGACACCCCGGGGGCCTGCAGCGCTCGGTGGCCTTTCACCCAGCTCGTGCGCTGGCCGGGACACGCAGCCGGGTGACTGCGAGCCCAGGGAGCGGCGGCCACCTGTCCGGCGGGATACGGGAGCTGTCAGGGCCCTGCGCCCGGCCGGGCTCCCGGTGGCTCCTCGCCCTGACGCCGGGCGGCTCCGGGGCTCCAGCGCCCGGCTCGTGTCGGCGCCGGGGTGCGGGCACTGTCACTGGGGTGCGGGCACTGTCACTGGGGTGCGGGCACTGTCACTGCCGGGGCTCCCCGGCTCTGCCTCCGCCTGAACTGCTGACGGCGGTGACACCTCCGACACGCGCTGCAGCGCGGAGCTGGGGCCGTGGCTCGCGCGAACTCACGAGCGAGCCCCATGGCAGGGGACAGGCAGTGACAACAAACCATTTGTTGAGGTGCGTTGCCGAGGGGTGCAGTGCACGGTGCTGCCGTGGGGGGACCACGGTGTAGGGCCACGTGGCTCATCCGTGGCCGGGACATGGTGCCCAAAGTCCCCGCAGCACAGGTCGCCTTGTTGCAGCAGGATGTTCCTGGCCCCGGGCTGGCTCACCCCGACACCTGCCTGTGGCCAGGCCATGTCCCTGGTGTCACTCATGGCTGCAGCCGGAGCTGTGCAAGCCCTGGTAGCCAGCATCCATGGATGCAGCTGGTGTGTTTACCGTGGGGTGGTCTGGAGAGCCTGTCCACCACCGCAGGCACCAGGGGGCCAGCCCTGAGCTGCGGGAGCTTTGTTCCCCCTCATCCCTGTGCCCCGACTTCGGGAGGAAGGCTCTGAGCCTGTCATGGGGAGCGCAGCCCTGTGCTGGCGTGGGAGGGCTGGCTGGCTGTGGTGCTCGGGGTTTGCCATCGTGCTTCCATGCGTTTGGCCCCAGCGCAGCGATCCCACACTGGAGGGAGGTTTGGTCGGGGCCCAGCCCCACGTGTGGCTCTCTCCCGTCTGCGTGGCTCCGGTGAGCGGGAGGCGTTGGGGGTGTAGGGGTCACCTGCCTGCGGGCAGCTGCAGCGAGCCCCGGGTGCTCCCAAAGCCGTTGGGATCGCAGCCCGACCTGGCGTGGCTCCCACGCCCCCGGGATGCTGGATGTGAGGATGGAGACCATCTCCTTGGGTTTTATAACTGTCCCTGGAGAGCGGGGCTTGTCCCCAGGGCTGTGCCGCGCCGCGTGTGCAGCCACGTGGAGGAGGAGCTGCGGTGCAGGTTGAGAGGTGCCAACAGCCCGTGCCCGGGGACGCGGGAGAGCCGGGCTGGGAACGGGGCGTGGTGGGCAGCGGTCACCCAGGCTGCGTTTCATGGCACCTTGACGGTGTCCCCCTTCGGGGGGGGTGTTTGCCCCGCAGCAGTTGTCATTAGAGCCACCTTGCTGGCTTTGGTGCCCCCGCCTTGTCCCGAGGACGACGCTTTGGGGCAGGACGAGGGATGCTGGCACCAGCGCTGGGGACGGGGAGCCGCAGCCGGGGATGCTCGGCGCAGGGTTGCACGGAGCCTCTGGAGGGACCTTCCCCTCTCGCTGCAGGGGAAGTGCTGACTCCAAAACGGCTGTGAGGTCTTCGCCGTGGGGTTTCCCAGCTCTCTCTCGAGTGATAGCAAAACCCAGATACTCTACTTGCGAAAAATCCCTGCTCCTTGTACTCCTCCACGGCGTGGGTGGTGGGGCGGCGAGTGGTGACTGTGCTGTGCCGAGTACAGTAAAGCGTCCCCGTCAGCTGGGAAATGACTTTCTGGTTTGCAAGGAATTACTGTAAGCCGGTCTGGGCTCGACGGACTTCGCGGCAGCCCCGGGGAGCTGGCGGGAGCGCGGGCACGGGCAGGACGGCGTGGGGGTTGAGCAGGATCGCCCTCCCCTCGGCATCCCCTGCGTGCCTGCGCTGAGGGCCATGGACCTTCTGCCCGGCCACCGGCTTCCCACCGTGCGGGTGCTGCCCTTGGAGCAGCCTCCGCATTACGTGTCCAATGCACCGCGGCGGTGCCGACGCAGGGCTACGGGTGCTGGGGGACGGAGGCAGGGGCTCGCCGGTCCCCGCCTCACCGGGGTGGCTTGGGGCTCGCGCAGGCAGCTCCGGCCTGGGAAGCCTGTGCCGGCTGCTGGCTCCGGGGCTCCAGCATGCCCTGGGAGAAGTAGCCTCGACAGCTGTAATGTTTCTGTGGCATGCCTTTCCTTTCATGGGGTGTCTATTTTGCAACCCCGAAGTGTTTTGATCCCGGAGGAAGGGGGCGGGTGTTTACCCTGGCACCGCGTGGCCGGCGCAGGGATCCAAGCGGGCTGGGCATGCCCGAATTCTACACGCAGCAACAGTTCTAGCAACATCTGCTGGCTGATAAAAGGTAGGCTGCCGTGAACCGCTTCTCCCGCCGCGTTGGGAAATGTCGAGGGGGAGGCACACATGCGAACACGGCTTCCTGGCCGATAGGGCTGAGCTGACTTGCTGATAAAGCAGAATCCACCCATCTGGCTGCCCCAGAGGGGCCGGGAGCGCTGGCTGTCGCTTCTCGCCCCGCGTTTCCCTTGGTGCCGGCTCCTGCTTCCCGTCAGGCTGGGGAGCGATGTGCTGCCGGGTGGCTCCTGGCCAGGCTGGGGTGGCCGCAGTGGCGGAGGCGAACCGTGCCATGGTCACCACTCGCTCCCTGTTCAGTCACTGGTGAGTTTTGCAATCTCCATTCTCGCTGCAACTTCGTGTCTTCCTGTTGTTATGAGACGTAAACGCTGGTTTATAGCGCGGCTCTGCCAGGGAGGGAATTGGGGAAAAGGCTGGTGCTGGGGCAGAGCTCGGAGAGCCGGTGCCCATCGGCAGAGCTGCGGCTGCGCGCTCCGTCTGTCTCTTTGTCCCCTCTCGCTTGATGGCTGTCCACAAAGCTTTTAGCGGAGAAAGAGGCAGCTCTCACTTGCGGCGTATCCAAGCCCTTCGCACCGGCTAAAACAGCTGTAAAATGATCTTTGTCCTATCTGGTGGCATTAACACGCGGTTGGGGGGGCTGCAGCTCAGGGTGGCACAGCTGCCTGGGCCCGGCGCGCTCCGTTTATATCCCCATTAGTCACCTGAGCCTTTTGGAAACGCGTCGGTGGGGTGCTGGCGGGGCAGCCAGGGGGCCGGGGCTCTGCTCACCCTCCTGGGGCCGCTCCGCGCTGCGGGGCGAGGGAAGCCGAAACCCGGCTCTCCCACCCAGACGCATCTGTATGCGTTGGGAATGAATGCTGCGTTTAACCCCCGGCCAGGTTTGGCTGTGGGGTTTACCCGCTCTGACTGGGGATTTTGTTGCAGAAACCAGTAGTGTTTTGGTTTTTTATTCCCATTCTGACTTGTCCCTCCTCCTGCCAGCATCCCCATGTGTCTGCGTGCCCCCTCTTTGGAAGCCAAGGCTTTACCCCTCTTCCCTTCTGCTTCGCTGACCGGGTGCGGGAGCATCACCTTGCGTGGGGCTGCTGCGGCGGCTGCGAATGGCTCGGAGGGGGATGCGGGGGTGACGGGTGCTGCTGTGCTGGGACGTCTGCGGGGGCTGGCGAGGGTTCCTCAGGCACCCTGCAGGCTCCACACCGGCAGTTGCTGGCGGTGGGTGCAGAGCCGCACCCGGTATCCGCCGTTGCTGGAGCATCCTCGTGCGCAGCCGGGTGCTCGCAGCCCGCGTTTGGTGTTTACTCCCAAAGACGAGGGCGTGAGGGTTTGCCCGCCCAACTGCGGCTGCACGGTGGCTCCCGCACGTACCCTACGCTGTCTCGCGGCGTGGTCGGTGCCTCTTCCCCGGGCAGGGCAGCGGGTGCCCTCGGGGGGCTGGCATCCCTCTGCCTGTCCCTGCCCTGCCCCAGCCCCCGGGTGCCCGCGCCGTGGCATGAGACTGAGCTGGTCCCGGGGGATGGGGGAGGCTCCTGCACCGTCTCCCCTGCCCCGCGCGGAGCACGAGGGGGATGGATGCGGTCGGAGCGGTGCTTGTGCTGCCCGTGTCTGCCCCGGCCCACCTGGGTCCCGCTCTGCAAATCCATCCCGGTCGGCGACTGGATTAGTGCGATTGTGTGTGCTCGCCGGAGCGTGGCAGATAAAATGAAATTATGTCTCCAGACCCCAATCGGGCCTAATTCGATGCTGAAATGAGCTTAATCCTCAGGTCCTTCTGACCAGCCCATCCCTCCAGGGCTGGCGCTGGTCTGAGCAGGGATTAGCAGCGAGCCCGGGGCTGGGGCTGTGCTGGAGGTGGCCCCGGTGCCAGGGGCTGCGCTGGACCCGGGGGTGGCTGCAGGGTTGCTGGGAGGTGGCTGCTCTTTTGGGCTGGTTTGTTGGAAGGGACAACACAAGGATGAACCGGCTGTTGGGGGTGCGGGGGCTTCTGCCTTGACCTCCTTGAAGCTGCCGCCCCATCCCTGGGGGGCATCGCTGGGATGCTGTCACCTCCCTGCCCTTCCCCAGGGCTGCGTTGATGCCTCTTCCCTCCTGGGATGCAGGAGGGGACCGGAGCTGGACCCTCCCCGCTGGGCTGGAGTGGGCACCAAGGTGGCATGTGAGTCCCTGAGGGCTGCACCTCCTGCCGGCGGGTGCTTCACCCCCAGCACGGTGTTCCAGGGGTTGGGATGGGTGATTATTATCATGGAGGAAAAATAACTTCATCAAGTGCCCTGGCACGTGGTGGCTGCGCATCCCCTCCGGAGTGAGGATTGGTGCCTGCCCGGAGCTGGGATGCTGTGGGTGGGCAGTGGGATGCAGTGGCTCCGTGCCTTCCCCGGGATCCCCCCACCGAGCCTAGGGGAAGCCCCGGGATCCGGAGGCGTCAGAGCTGGGAGCTCCCTGCCGTGCCAGCCCCGCAGCCGGTTAATTCTGCTGCTTGGCCCCAGGGAGCCAGGAGTAAGTAAAGCTCTGCCCAGGCCTCTCTAATCCTGTCTGCGGGCTTACGGCGGGGGCAGCACAGGCGCTGGTGGGGATTGGGGTCCCCGCGGCGGGTGTCCCCGCAGGATCCACGCTGGACTCGTGCCCGCAGGGGGCCGGGTGGGCGCTGGGCTCTGCCGGTGTGGCTGAGTGGTGTGTCCTGCCCACCAGCGCCTGGCTTCTGCTCCGGCGCTGGCTGCCTGCAGCTGGAGGGTGGGCAAGCTGCCTGCACCGCGCTGCTCGGCCCCCAACCCCCCCCCTCGCCCCCCCCCCCCCCCCCCCCCGGCACCCAGACAGACCCCTGTTGTTCCTCTGCGGCCGCAGCCTCCAGCCCAGCCCGCGTGGGGTCCGGCACAGCCGGCTCTTTGTGCCGGAGCTGAGCGGGTGGTCCTGGGTGCCCGGTGTCCCCAGGGATGGGGGGACTGGGATGGGGGGACTGGTGTTGGCTCTCGCTGCGGCGAGCTCAGCCGGGGAGGGCAGCAGCGTGGCCATGGCCCCCCTGCTCTGCCGCGGGGACCTGGTCCTGCCGGTGCTGGTCCCGCTCCGTGCTCGGCATTTGGGGGAATCCCACCGGTGCTGGGGCAGCGGCTGTATCTGTGGCTACACCGGGGTGGTTTGTTTTTTTTTTTCTCTAGGTCCCGGCCCCTGGATTCAAGGGAATTTGCTGGGATTTTGTAGGGTATTTTGGTGGTTTTGGTTTGACGCAGGTTTCTGGGCCTCTGTGGTTGGAAGGGAAAATCTGAATAGGGGGAGAAAAACCGTTCCCGAAGGTGGCAAATGCCAATGGGCAAGTACAGCCCCAGGCCCCTGACCCCCCACCCCAGCACCTGGGGGGCAGCGCCGGTCCCCGCCTGGGGCGTCTCTGCTTGTGTGGGGCCAGTTTCTCCCCAGCATCATGCCGTGCGTGGGTTTTCCTTGTTCCTGTAACGGTGCGACTTCCCCGTTTTTTGGCTCCCAAAGCTGCCGGGACGCCCAAGCTGTTGGCTGCCGCCGCTTTTCTGCCGAAGACAAACAAAAGCCACCAAAGCACCGAGCTTCCAGAAGGAGCTTGTCTCCCAGCCCGAAGCTGGAAACCCCAGGCGGGTGTGAAACGGGTGAACCACCCCCTTTCCCGGTGCCGCGACCCACTGTGCCCCGGTGCCCACCACCCCCGAGCCCCGTCCGGCAGCTCTGAGGGGGGCCGGGGGCTGCTCACCAGCCCCCCAAGTGTTTGCTGGTGTGGGCTTTGCCCCAGTGCTGTGTGCCGGGGGGCATGGAGTGGAGTTGGGGGGGCACAGCGAGTCCATCCCGTCTCCCCCCCTGCTCCGAGCTCCTGCGTCGGTCCCTGGGGTCCCATTCCCAGCTGCCTGTGGGGGGTCGGGGGGGCTCAGCCCCGCTGACCGGCTGGGGCAACAGTTGTGCCTGGCTCTGGCACCGTGTCCGAGCGCGGAGGGGGTGCCAGACCCGCTCCCTCGGTGGGCACCGCGCAGGCAGCGGCGGCAGAGGAAGCTGCTGGCAGCCCCGGGGCTGGCTGCCCTGCGCAGGCAGCTGACATTTTGGAAGGAAATAGCTGCTCTCCGCTCCTTCCTGTAGCGCGCAGCCTGCGAAACGGCCGCCCGGGAGCCCGGCTCTGCCGGCAGCGCCTGCCCGGAGCCGTGGCTGGGCTGCCCCGGGGCCGGGACGCCGGAGGGGTGCGAGGGGCAGAGGGGAGCCCGACCCCGGGTGAGTGCGATGGCGGGACGGGGCACGCCGAGCCCCCGCTGCGGTTCCCGTGCCCTGGAGGAGCCGGGAACCGTGCCGAGCCCCAAGGCTCTGCCGGCCCTGCCATGCCCCGTGCGTGGGGAACCCCCCAGCTGGGATGGTCCTGGGGCTGCGGGGCCCCTCGAGTGGATGCGGAGCCCCCCGTGCCCCCCGGCGGCGGGGCAGGACGTGGTGCGCAGCGGCGCTCGCTGCCAGCAGCAGGCAGGCCCAGGGGCAAGAGTGAGGGGGGCCGCGCTGGGGGAGCCCATGGCAGGGACCCAGCCCCGTGGGGGTGCTTGGGGGCTCCAGTGTGTCCCCCAGGGCGAGCCGGTGTGGGCAGGGGGGCGAGATCGTATGGGCAGGGGGGTGGGTGTCTGTGCTGGGGGAACGGAGCCCTTCCAAGTGCCAAGCGGCTGCTGTCAGCTGCCGGCACCACCGTTGCCGGGGCTTGGCTGGGAGCCGGATCCTGCCCCGTACGGAGCCTGCTTGGGGCTGCCCTTCCTGAGGGGCGCAGGATCCCTTCTCGCCAGGGCTGCCGGGGGGAGCAGGAGCAGTGTGGGCTGGGGCAGGACCGGAGCCCCCTGGCAGCACCGGCCACCGGGGCAGCAGGGTCCGGCCCTGCGGCCGCCAGTGAGGCCGGCTCTGACCTGGAAGCGATCGCGGCTCCCGGAGGTGCCGAGGAACCACGTGTCCGTGTGTTTACTGCAGCGGGAGGAGGCCGCTGTGGCTGCTGCCAGCCGGAGCCCAGCGCCAGGCAAGCGCCGTGCCACTGCCCAGGGCAGGACACCGCTCCGGAGACCCCCGGGCCGGGAGAGTGCCGGGCGAAGGGCAGTGCAGGAGCCACCGCAGCAGAGGGGCTGTGCGGGGCTGGCGTGCGGGAGAGGGGGGGTTACGGCCAGAGCCCTTTGCTGTGTCCCCCCCCGAGCCTTGCCTGGCCCTCAGCCCCTGCCCGGGGCTGCAGTCGGCAGCTGTGCCAGTGCCAGGGCGGGGGGTCTCCTGCCCACGGGGAGGTCCCCAGGGTGGCTGCGTGCTGTGAGCTTCCCGCGGCTCTGCATGCGGTGAGCATCCTGTGAGCTTCCCGCGGCTCTGCGTGCAGTGAGCATCCTGTGAGCATCCTGCGGCTGCGTGCAGTGAGCATCCTGCGAGCATCCCGCGGCTCCGCGTGCACCGGCTCCTGGGTGGGCATTGCCCCTGTTTGGGCTTTGCTGTGCCCGCAGAACCATAGAATCACAGAATACCGGGTTGGAAAGGACCTTGAGGATCATCTGGTCCAACCTTTCTGGGCGAAAGCGCGGTGGGAACGTGGGAAGGCGCCGCTGCTGGGCTCGCCCATGAGGCATTTCCCCCCTTTTGTCTGCCTGTGGACGTGCTTGGCTCACTCCGGCTTTCCTGCAGCTGGTGGCCATGGCCGGGAGTGCCACCGCTCCTGTCACTGCGGATGTGGCCATCCCCGGTATGATCACATCGGGTGCCCTGGCCACTCCCTGCCCCCAGCGGTGCTGCCAGCCTCCCCCTGCCCATCACCCCCCTGTCCGCTGCCTCTGGTGCTCTGGGTGCCCCTTTTGGGGGGGTTTCACCCATTTGCAGCCGGTTTGGCGGTGCCTCCCCGCGGGGAGCGGGGCTGTGGGATGCAGAAGTGATGACCGCCCGTGTCTCCCCTCCCTCTGCGCCTCCCCTGCCCGCGCTGTCCCCACGGGGCTGGGATCCCTCTCCAGGCCACTTGTCCTACCTCCGGGAAGCCGCCACATGCTCGGCTTCGCAGGCGATAAGTCACCGGTGAGCGCGTTGCTGTGGCTTGTTGAGTTGCTGCTGGTTAACCGAGCTGCGGTAATGGGTGGGTTATAGCTCGCTGCCAGCAAGTAAATGCAAAGTAGCTTAAACCACTGCAATTATCTGTCTCTTGCAGTTGTTTGAGTGCATGTGTGGCCGGCGGCTGCAGCACGGCTGACCCCTGGCAACGCGTGACGCTGCGGCAGCGCTGCCCGGCCCTGCCGGGGCTGGTGGGCTGGGGATGGCGCCGGGGGTGGGTAAACGCCGTTGGGCTGGAGCGGGGTCTTGTGGCCAGAACCCCTCATTTGCTCATGGCAGCAGGCGCTGGTGACTTGGGCTGGGGCGCCCGGGGCACCCTGCGGCCCTCAGGGAGGTTTGGTTTGTCATTCCGTGGGTGAGACGCGGGAGATAAAAGTGGGTGCTTTTCCAAGCGCCCGCTGCTGCATTGATGATGCCCGTGGAGGTCGTGTCGAAGCCTGGCATGAGTGTTTTTGGGGCGTGCTGCGCCCTGCCTTGCCTTTGAGCGAGCCACGCTGCTGCTGGCCGCTGCACGGTCCCCTGGTAAACACTGACACGGCGCTGGCTCCCTTCCGACGGGCGCTCCGGCGGCGATGCTCGCGCTCTCGCTCCCAAGCCGGGCTCCCTTCTGCCGGGTGCTCCGGTGGCGATGCTCTCGCTCCCAGGCTGGCGCTGGCCGAGCGTGGTGTCTGCCGGCTCGCCGCAGCAGCAGCCCGAGACTCGTTGCTTAACAACACGCTGGAGTGGAATAGGAAGTGTTTTGTCACCGCAAGATGGGAAGAGATCACCATTTTCTCGATAGGCAGGGCGGCGTTTGTTCGCTCCATGTCCCTGCCGATGTCCCCGCTGCTCCGGGAACTTTGGCCGTTTGTGGTGTGGTGGCACTGGCGCGGCCGTGGCCGCTCTCCTCGGCTCTGCCGGGGCAGCGGTTCTCACCGACGGCCCTTATCAAGCGTCCGCAATTTCTAACCGCCGGCGCGCGTCCTGCTGTCGGCCATCCCGCCTTCCCTTTCCCTCCTCACCCGCCTTTTTATGCCTCCCCAGGCCCCTCCTCGCCAGCAGGATTTCCAACCGGCTGATTTCTCTCAATGTGGAAACGTTCCTCCCTTTTTATAGGGGAAAATTTCATTTTTTTTAGCCAACTCTCGGTTATTGGTCCTCTTCCTGCGCAGGGGGCGGGTGTGCGCGGCTCGAGGGCCCTGGCCGTGGCTGCTCAGTTTGGACCCGCTGCCACCGTCCCCCACCGTGTGCCCCTGCCCGCGGGACGGCACCGGCTGTTTTCGGAGCCCCTTGGGCCGCCGGGTATTTCTGAGGCTGAACAAAGCACTTTGGGGAGGGAGGGAGGCTCAGCCCTTGCAGTCCCCGGCTCCCTCTGCTTGTCACCGGCCGGTGCAGTAACTGGATCCCGTCTCGGCCACCCAGCCTTGGGACGCAGCCCGAGGCCTCGCGCCCCTGCCCGGCACCCCCACACGGCACTAAATCCCAGGCGTTTTGGGGGATAAAAGCTATTTATTGCTGCCTCCTTGGCTCGGAGGGGCTGTGAGCCCCCTGTGCCCTCCCTCATCGCTCACCGTCGGGTCACCCTCAGCGACTCGACCGCCAGGTTGTGTTTCCAGGCCCCACCAGGCTGCACATACAGCTGCGGCCGGGGACGTTCGGGCTTTTTATAGGTGCTGTCCCTGGCCGTCCTTTCTCCGTGCCTGCCGCGGCCACCCCGTGTGAGCCAGGCGGGATCTGGCAGCGCTCTTGCACGGAGCCAGAGCCGCCCCAAAACTTTCTTTGGGAAGCTCCGTGCTCCGGCCGGCGTCTCCTCCGCGGCGTTGGTGCATGCGGTGGCCGTGGGGCCACAGACCCCCGGCGAGCTGCCGGGTGGGTCATGTATGGCCCCGGCTCCAGGGCTGCTCCTACCCGTCTGCTGCCGGCGCTGCCAGGGTGTGGGCAGGAGCCGGGGCGAGCGCGGGGGGGGCCTCCGCTCTGCGTCACCCTGGGTTTCTTGCCAGCCCTCCCCCCAGCCCCGTTTCCTCATTTGCGTGGCCAGCGATGGCTGCGATCCCGCGGCGCAGCAAGGGGAAATGATTACCATGTGCGGAGGCAGCGCGGAGGCGCCTTCGTGGCCCCAGACACCCCCAGGGCTCTTCCTAGAAAAGAGGGGGTGACACGGAGCTGGGGTCCCCTGTCCCCGCATGCCCATTCTGTCGGCAGCTGGAGGCGGCTCCGGCAGCTCTGGAGAACCCAGAGGAAACTGCAAAGGGCTTTGGGAACCCAGACGCTCCTGCAAAGGGTTTGTGGGGGAGGCCAAGGCTGGCCCCTCACCCCAGCACAGCACTGGCCCATCCGCGGTGCCCTGACGAGCCCGTCTCCGGCAGGTGGTGAGCCATGGCGGTGTGGATCCAGGCGCAGCAGCTCCAGGGCGAAGCCCTGCGGCAGATGCAGGCGCTCTACGGGCAGCACTTTCCCATCGAGGTGCGGCACTACCTGTCGCAGTGGATCGAGAGCCAGGCATGGTAGGTCGGCGGGGTCCCTGTCCCCAGGGCAGGGGGATGCTGGGCTTGGGAGCACCCACCCTTGGGGGTGCCAGCGGGTGCCCCCCCGACACCGCCCCTCTGCTCCGCGCAGGGACTCCATCGACCTCGACAACCCCCAGGAGAACGTGAAGGCGACGCAGCTGCTGGAGGGGCTGATCCAGGAGCTGCAGAAGAAGGCGGACCACCAAGTGGGCGAAGACGGCTTCCTGCTGAAGATCAAGCTGGGCCACTACGCCACGCAGCTGCAGGTGAGCGGGGGGTCGCAGACGGGGGCTGCGGGGCCTGGGAGGGGATGTCCCTGCCCCGTGCCCGGCTGAGGCTACGCTCTCCCTGCAGAACACGTACGACCGGTGCCCCATGGAGCTGGTGCGCTGCATCCGGCACATCCTCTACCACGAGCAGCGGCTGGTGCGGGAGGCCAACAACGTGAGTGGGGGCCACGGGGGGGCGAGGGAACGGGTCCCCCAGGGCAGGGGGGATGTTGGGGGGCTCCAGCGTGGGAGCAGCCCTGAAGCAGGGGGTGCTCTGGGTCCCCGCTGCCCCGGCACCCAGGGGGTGGGGAGGGTGCCCGCGCTATGCTGAGCGTTTCCCGTGCAGAGCCCCTCGCCGGCCGGCTCCCTGGTGGACGCCATGTCCCAGAAGCACCTGCAGATCAACCAGACCTTCGAGGAGCTGCGGCTCATCACGCAGGACTCGGAGAACGAGCTCAAGAAGCTGCAGCAGACGCAGGAGTACTTCATCATCCAGTACCAGGAGAACATGCGCCTCCAAGGTGGGTGGGGGGCCGGGGGGGGTTCAAGGGCCTGGGGTGCTGGCGGTACCGACCCTAACGCCGCACCCGGTCCCCCAGCCCAGTTCTCCCAGCTCTCCCAGCTGGGTCCCCAGGAGCGCCTGTCGCGGGAGACGACGCTGCAGCAGAAGAAGGCATCGCTGGAGGCCTGGCTGCACCGGGAAGCCCAGACACTACAGCAGTACCGCGTGGTGAGTGCCGTAACGCCGTCCCCGCGCCCCGTAACGCCGTCCCCGCGCCCCGTAACGCCGTCCCGCCTCGCAGGACCTGGCTGAGAAGCACCAGAAGACGCTGCAGCTGCTGCGCAAACAACAAACGACCATCCTGGATGACGAGCTGATCCAGTGGAAGCGTCGGCAGCAGCTGGCGGGGAACGGGGGCCCCCCCGAGGGCACCCTGGACGTGCTGCAGACCTGGTGGGTCCCGGCGCTGGGGGTGGGACGGGGCGCTGAGCCCCAGCGCGGTGCTGAGCCCCTCTCCCCCCAGGTGCGAGAAGCTGGCGGAGATCATCTGGCAGAACCGGCAGCAGATCCGCCGGGCCGAGCACTTGTGCCAGCAGCTGCCCATCTCGGGCCCGGTGGAGGAGATGCTGTCGGAGCTGAACGGCACCATCACCGACATCATCTCCGCCCTGGTGACCAGGTAGAGGTGGGGGCCCAGCTCGGCTGAGGCACCCAACAGGGGTGGGGGTACCCTGCTTGGGGCTACTCTGCCCGCCTGCCCCTGATCCCCATTCCTCCCCCCCAGTACCTTCATCATCGAGAAGCAGCCCCCCCAAGTGCTGAAGACACAGACCAAGTTTGCGGCCACCGTGCGGCTCCTGGTGGGGGGGAAGCTGAACGTGCACATGAACCCCCCCCAGGTGAAGGCCACCATCATCAGCGAGCAGCAAGCCAAAGCCCTGCTGAAGAACGAGAGCACCCGCAAGTAATGCCCGGGGGGCTGGGGTGGGCTGCGGGGGGCTGTGGGGAGCAGGGGGTGTGGGGGGGCTTCCCCTTGCGGGGGGTGGTCCCTGGTGGTCCCCTGACCCTGTGCGTTCCTGCGGCAGTGAGAGCAGCGGGGAGATCCTCAACAACTGCTGCGTGATGGAGTATCACCAGGCCACCGGCATGCTCAGTGCCCACTTCCGCAACATGGTGAGCGCCGCCAGCTCCCCGCTCCCGACGCTCGCACCCACCTTCCCGTCCCCTCCTGTCCCTGCCTGTGCCATGTCCCCCTGTGGTCACCCCTTGTATTGCCATCTGTGCTGCATCCCCCTCTCTTCACCCCTTGTGTCCCCATCTGGGTTGCATCTCCCCTGCGTTCACCTCGGTGTCCCCCCGTGCCCCGATCCGTCCCCCTGTGCTCACCCCTCGTGTCCCTGCAGTCCCTGAAGCGGATCAAGCGCTCGGACCGCCGCGGGGCCGAGTCGGTGACGGAGGAGAAGTTCACTATCCTCTTCGAGTCGCAGTTCAGTGTTGGCGGCAACGAGCTGGTCTTCCAGGTGAAGGTAAAGCCACCAGCCGTGTCCCCTCTGCAGGGCCCCGGTGAGCCACGGGCACCATCCCCATGGGTGTGGGGCCACAGGGTGCCCGTGCAGGCTGGGGTGGCCCAGGGGGTGCCCACGGGCGATGCTCCCGCGGTGCCCCACAGCCCACCCTGGTCTCCTTCCACCCCGCAGACGCTGTCCCTGCCAGTGGTGGTGATCGTGCACGGGAGCCAGGACAACAACGCCACGGCCACCGTGCTCTGGGACAACGCCTTCGCCGAGCCCGTGAGTGCCAGCACCGGGGGGGTGGGACAGGCCCCGTCTGCCCCAGGGGGCTGCGGGAGTTGGGGTCGGTCTCCCGGCGAGGAGAGGCGGTGGGCAGAGCTCAGTGCTGACCCTGCTCTGTGTCCCCCCGCCCAGGGCCGCGTCCCCTTCGCCGTGCCCGACAAGGTGCAGTGGCCGCAGCTCTGCGAGGCGCTCAACATGAAGTTCAAGGCGGAGGTGCAGAGCAGCCGCGGGCTGACCAAGGAGAACCTGGTGTTCCTGGCCCAGAAACTCTTCAACAGCACCAGCTCCCACCTGGAGGACTACAGCAGCACCACGGTGTCCTGGTCCCAGTTCAACCGGGTGAGTGGGCTGGGCTCTGAGCTGGGAGAGGCCGCCCCGAGGCGCTTTGGGATGGGGGCTGTGTTATGCTCGCTTGTACTGGGGGGGCTGGACGGGTCATATCCAGCCCCCAGTAAGAAATTCTTTACTGTGAGGGTGGGGAGGCGCTGGAACAGGTTCCCCAGAGAAGTTGTGGCTGCCCCATCCCTGGAGGTGTCCAAGGCCAGGTTGGATGAGGCTTGGAGCATCCTGGGCTGGTGGGAGGTGTCCCTGCCCAGGGCAGGGGGGTTGGGACTAGATGATCTTTAAGGTCCCTTCCAACCCGAACCATTCTGTGATTCCCTCCCAAGGAGCCGTTTCTTGCTGGAGGGCTGCAAAAATGAGATGGCTGTGGGCTGTTAACGGGGTGGGAGGTGTCACCTTCCTCGCTTGGAGGGACACAGGGTGCCGTAGGGCCCGCAGATGGAGTCTGTGTCCTCGGGGAGGCATTGCTGGCGCTCCCCCGGGGCTGTGCTGCCCGGCTGGGCTGACCCACACCTGGTTGGGCAGCGCTGGTGGCCGTCCCATGGTCCGGGTCCCCGAGTCCCGGTGTTGCGCCCAGCGCTTGTGCTGTTTAACAGCAGCAACGAGGCTGGAGCCGGGAGCGCTCATTTTCCGGGCATTTCAACAGGAAAACCTGCCTGGGAGGAATTACACCTTCTGGCAGTGGTTTGACGGGGTCATGGAGGTGCTGAAGAAGCATCTGAAGCCGCACTGGAACGATGGGTAAGAGCCGCCCTGCCCTCGCCGCCTGGCCCCGAGCCCCCGGCCCTGACACCCCCGCTCTGCCTAGGGCCATCCTGGGCTTCGTCAACAAGCAGCAGGCGCACGACCTCCTCATCAACAAGCCCGACGGGACCTTCCTCCTGCGGTTCAGCGACTCGGAGATCGGCGGCATCACCATCGCGTGGAAGTTTGACTCCTGTGAGTTTGTGCCGGGAACCGGCAGCCCCTGGCCCCGCTGTCCCTGTCCCCAGCCTGGGACTCGGCCGTCCCCTGCCCATGGGGCTGGTGCTGCTGCTCCGGCACATCCTGTCTCGGCTGGGCACCGGCACCGCCGCGGCCTCGGGAGCCTTCCTTGGGAAAGGGGCAAGCATGGGAGCCTGCGGAAACGCCTTGGCTGCCCTGTGGGGACCGGTGCTGCTGTTGCTGCAGCCGTGGCCGCGTCCAGTTGTTGGCGGGGAGGGAGTGGGCGAAACCGTCCAACCCAACCACCGTGTCTGACTCGTGGCTGTGTGAAACGCAGCGACTGCGTGGTGCCTCCTGGTGCGACGGGTTTGCACGGGTTGCCTGACCCCATGCAGCAAGTCCGCTCGTTACCGCTCTTCGTGAGAGCATCCCTCGGAGGAGCACCGCAAATCCCTGCGGAGTGCCCCACAGCTGGGGGGGACCTGCCCCCGGCGTGTCCAGATGAGGCCAGACCCGCCTGGAGTTCACCGTGCCTCCTGGCTGATCCTGTTTTCTGGCGACCTGCGTTTTGTCCTTAAACGTTGCCGGGGGAGGGATGCAGCGCGGGAAATGCCGTCTGCTGTTCAACGTGATCTCGCAGCCAGCGTCTGGAGCGGGGCCGGGAGCCACCACCAGCTCTGGGCGTCACCGCGATCCTCACTCTTCTCTTCCAGCCGAGAGGATGTTCTGGAACCTGATGCCTTTCACCACCAGGGACTTCTCCATCCGCTCCCTGGCCGACCGCCTCGGGGACCTCAGTTACCTCATCTATGTGTTCCCCGACCGGCCCAAGGACGAGGTTTTCTCCAAGTACTACACGCCGGTTCTCTGTGAGTCCACGCCAGGTAGCGCTGCCCTTCACCCCGCGCGCGTCCCTCTCCTTCGTGCATCCCACTGGGGTGGAGCTGGGGCTCAGGGCATCCCTCTGCCCCGGGGACGCATCCAGCCCCGCAGCGGAGCTGCAGTTCGCCGTGGTGAACCCCCAGCCCCGCCGCAGGCTTGCGGCGAGGACCGGCAGCTCGGGGCCTTAGTGCTGCCTTCTTTCCTCTAGCTAAAGCCGTGGATGGATACGTGAAGCCACAGATCAAGCAAGTGGTGCCAGAGTAAGTCTGACCCTGAATGCAGACCCTGGGGGGTCCCGTGGGTCGCCCCCGGCTGGCTGGGGCAAGCAGTAGCCCGGGGCACCTCGGCTCGTGGGCTCTGGCACCACCAATGGCCATGTCGGTGCTGAGCCGGTGCTGGGGGCCAAGGAGCGCGGGCCCATGGCCGAGGCAGGGCTGTGCGTTCCCTGGAAAGGCAGAGGCCCCCCCCTCGCCATGCTGCCACCGAGGGGGCTGGGACTGGGGACCCCCCCAGGTTGTCAGGCTTCATGGGTGTGGGGGTTTGTATCCCCCGCCTGCACCCTGCCAGCCTTGGGAGATGCCAATCGGAGGTGATGGGAATTCCCAGAGCACGCCATCACCTGGGGGGAGCCCCTCCTGTCCCCTGCCAGCGCTCACGAGCCCCCTGTCCCCGCAGGTTTGTCAGTGCATCAGGCGATTCTGCCCCCGGAGGGGCCACCTACATGGACCAGGCTCCCTCACCCGCCGTCTGCTCCCAGCCCCATTACAACATGTACGCCCAGAAGTAGGTATCGCATCCCCTGGCCCCCTCCCCCCGCAGCCGGTTCCCTCCCTCACCCCCTGCCTCCCGCAGCCCCGACGCCGTGCTGGACCCTGAGGGTGACTTCGACCTGGATGACACCATGGACGTGGCGAGGCACGTGGAGGAGCTGCTGCGGCGCCCCATGGACAGTCAGTGGATCCCCCATGCCCAGTCGTGACGGGCGGGCGCCCGGCCCCCCGCCCCCAGCGCTGCGGGGACTGTGCTGTGTTCGTGTCTCTGTGCCGGGGGGGGCGGCGGGTGGGCCCTGCCCCGGAGATTTGCTCTGTGCTGCCCCGAAACGCAGGCTCACGTCCGGCTCTTTGGTGTTTATGCCCTTGTATAAACGGCAGCGGATTTGTCGCATGGTTTTCCTGTATGTTCCTTTTAAGAGGCCCAGCTTCGGCTTTCCGCTTCTGCAAGCACCGGCCCCGCGGCCCCCCTGCTCCCCGCCGGGGGGCTGCTTGGGGTGGGGGCCGGCTGTCCGGCCCCGGGTCCGCTTTCGCAGTCGTCACTAAGAATGTACGTGTCGCCTTCTTGTTCTACCCCGTGGCTCCATTCCCCGGGGGTGTGTGGGTGCACCAGGCTTGGGCGCGGGGCGGGGGGTCGGGGGTCGCCTGGGGCTCCCCCCCCAGCCCCTCCTGCCGCTCTGCTCCCGAGCAGTGGGGTCCCCTCCCGGACCTCGTCTCATCCTCTGGCCCCCCAAGGATGTGGGAGCCTCTTCGGCTCCTGATCTCGGCATCCCCCTCCGGAGCCGGTGCAGCGCGAGGGAGGCAGGGCGCGAGGGCACCCAGCGAGGGCGGCCGGGCAGTGCGGGTGGTCTGGGGGGAGCAGAACCCTCTGCCCCCCCGCCCCCCTCCCCCCACCTCTCCCCTTGCCCTGGCCAAGAAGCTCTGGGGTCCTGGCCATGTTATTTTTCTACCACAGAATAAATAAAGCACGGAATATTTTTGTAACACAAAAGCTCTGGGTTTCACGTGTGTCTTGGGAAGGAGGCAGGTCCCTGCCCTGATAAGTGGGGGGCAGAGGGGGGGACACGAGCCCCTCAGCCCCGGGGCTGTGGGAGACACGGGTGGCCCCATGCTCCCCAATCTCTGGATGACACACAGCAGGCCAGCGGCGCCCTGGGGCCTGGTGCAAGGTTGGGGTCCATGTCCCCCTGTCCCCTCCCCAGTGCCGGGGGCGAGCAGGGAGAGGGGCAGCCCCCACAGGCCGGGGGGATGCTCGGGCAGCGGCGGGGGGGGGCCGGGGGCCTGGCGCTGGGGCCCAAGGGCTGATGGAGGTGGGTCTGGGGACGTTTACACAGGGCAAAAGCAAAACAAAACCAAGACAAATTGCACAATTTTATTTATTTTTTTTTTTTTAAAGGCGGCGCTTTCTCTTGCCGAGGCGTGGAGAAAGTGGCGGGGGGGGGGGGGGGGGGGGGGATCGCTTTTGGGGTTTAATTGTGATTTAATTCTCCGCTGAGCGGGGGCGGGGTGGGGGGTGGGGGGCCGGGGCCGCGCCGCGTTTTTTGTAGAGCGGAGAAAATGAAAATAAAAACAAAGGCGGAGCCGACTGGGGGGGGGGCGGCGCCGGTCGCGGTTATTCCCCGTCATTTCTGCCGGAGGCGGAATAGCCGGGGTTGGCGGGGGGGGTGGGGGTGAGGGGAGTCCCGGTTCCCGGGTCCCTGCAGGGGGTCGCGCCCCGGGATGCTGTCGGCGGTGGCGGTGGCCGTGGCGGTGGCCGTGGCGGTGGCCGTGGCGGTGGCGGTGGCCCTGGCACTGCCCGCCGCCCCCGCGCTGCGGCACCGCCTGGCCCGTTCCGCGCTGCTCCGCGCCGCGGGCCGGTACCGGCGACGGCTGGAGCTGCGGGGCAGCGAGGTGCGGCTCAGCCAGGAGCGGCGGCTGCGGCGGCTGCTGCCCCCCGGCACGGCCCGCGGTGAGCGGGGGGCGGCGGGGCGATGGGGCGGAGGGGGGTCGGTGGTGGTGGTGGTGGTGGAGGAGGGGGGGGTCGCGGCGGTCGTCGCCCCCCTCACCCCGCGCCCCTCTCGGCAGGCTCGGAGGCTTTCCGGGAGCGACACCCCCTGCGGCAGAGCTGCCCCGCCGGGGCGCTGGGGGAGGAGGTCCCCCCGCTGCGCCCCTGGGCTCTGCTCCGCAGCTGCTGGGGCACCGACCCCCCGCTGCAGGTAGGGGGGCGCCGGGGCAGGGGAGGAGCGCAGGCACCCCGCACAGGGAGGGCTGCGCTGCTGCCACCGTCTGCCCCCCCTGACCCCCGCTTCTCCCCGCACAGGGGTCCCTGCTCTACCTGGACACCCTCCACGTTGCCTTCCCGCAGGCGCTGGCCCCCCAGGGCACGGCCCTGCTCTCCTGGGCACCCGCTGGCCCCCGCGCCCCGGCGGGGTGGCCCTTGCCTACCCTATACTGCACCCCGGCCGAGGCGGGTGCTCTGCCCTCGAGGGCCGCCGCGCTGCGGGTGCAGCTGCTCTTCGCCCTGCGGATGCGTGCCCTGCACGTGCTGGAGGCCGGGCTGGCCACCGAGCTGCACGACGCGCTGGCGGCCCTGCGTGCCGGCTGGCCCGGCCTGGCCGAGGACCTGGCGCTGGGCAGGCTGAGCCCCCAGCCCGGGTTGCCCGAGGATGCGCGGGGACGGCTGCAGGCGCTGCTGGCCCCCGATGCTGCCCGGGCAGCCGAGCTCCGGGCCGAGTGCGCCCAGGGCTTCGAGGGCATCGTGCAGCGCCTGTGGCCGCAGCTGGAGGTGGTGGTGGTGGGGACAGCGCATGGCGCGGAGCAGCTCTACTGCGACGCCCTCCGCCAGGCCGACTGCAAGGGGCTGCCGTTCTACTGCCCCTTCTACCGGGCGGCAGGAGGTGAGTGTCCCCAACGTGGGACTGTCCCCGCAGCCTGCCCTGGCCGCATGGGGGGAGCCCCTGCCGAATGGCAGCACAAACTCCCCCTGCCCTGACAGACGTGGGTGCATCTCAGTGGCACATCCCTCTCTGGAGAGACCTGCCTGCTCCCCGAAAATGGCTCTGTCCTGGCACCAGCCAAGAGGTTCCCCCTCAGAGGGGGGTGAGGCTGTGTGAGCAGGGACGGGAGGTCTGGGGGGGCTCGTGCTGACCCGTGCTGCCCTCTGCCCAGCCCTGCTTGGTGTGAACCTGTGGCCAAAGGAACCAGCGCCCCGATTCTTGCTATGCCCCGACTGGGCTTTCTGCGAGTTCCTGCCCTGCCCGGCCGAGGAGGAGCCACAAACAGTGCTGCTGGGCGAGCTCTGGGAGGGACGCGAGTACGGGCTGGTCCTGACAGCCCGGCCTGGAGAATACAGGTGCCTCCTCCCTGCTGCGGTGGTCCGGGGGGGCTGCCCACCCCAGCCCCACACCAGCCACCCTCATGCTCCCCCTGCCCACACAGGTGCCGTGCCGGGGAGGTGCTGAGGGTGGCCGGGTTCCACAAGCAGTGTCCCGTGGTGGAGCCCGTCCGCAGGTGAGGACACCCCAGTCTCTGCCCCTCACCTCGGGGGGCTGCGGGGGGGCCCTGCATGGGCAGGGTCCGGATGGGACGGTGCCAGCGGCACCCCCGGCACGGGGCGCCCACCCCTGACCCTGCGCCGCAGGGAGAGCCAGGCGCTGAGCGTGCGGGGCGAGAGCATCCCCGAGGAGCGGTTCTGCCGAAGCCTGTGCCGCGCCGTGGGCATGTGGCCGGGCGCTCGCCTGGTTGACTACGTCTGCGTGGAGAGTGCCTTGCTGGGTGAGTCCCCCCGCGAGCTGCCTGACTCCCCCCAAAAGCGTGGCCAGCACTGCCCGGAGCACTGCTGGCCCTCCTGCGCCCTGCTCGGCCCCGAGGCACCGGTGCTGGGGGGCTGCGGGTGGCTTTAACATGCAAGCGGTGGTGCTGCAGGTGCCTCTTCGGGGGCCTGCGCCCCCCACTACGAGGTGTTCGTGGAGCTGCGGGGCCTGCGGGACCTGTCGGAGGCACAGCGCTACAAGGTGAGGGGGACGCAGGCTCTGCTCCGGGCACAGCCTGGCACTGCCCGGGGGGCTGCAGCCGCCAGCAGGATCCCGGGCGTCACAGGGGGGAATGGCTGCTCTGCTGGGAAAGGGTGTCGGGGCAGCATGGGCAGCCTGGCCTCTCCCTGCAGCTGGACCAGTGTCTCCAGGAGGATTTTCCCATCTATAAGTCTTTCCGCTTCAAGGGCAGCATCGGGCCCCTGCGCCTGCACCTGGTGGGGGCCGGAGCCTTCGCCCGGCTGCGGGAGGCGCTGGGCTCCCCCCTCCCCATGCCCAGGGTCCTGCGGGAGGAGCGGCTGCTGCAGCTCATCCAGAGCACCGTCATCTCCTAGGGCAGCTCCGGGGGTCCCGCAGCCCTCCTGCCCCTGGGGTTCGCTTGCCGTGAGCCCTCTGGGGAGGGAGCGGGGCTGAGTCCCTGGCGGGGGGTGCAGGTGCCAGGGTGCCCAGCACTGGAGGGTTTGGCTGAGCGGAGCGGATGGAGCCAGCAACGTCAACCGTGCCCCTGCTCCGTGGTGGCGGCAGGTGCTGGGCACTGGTGGGAACGCCAGTCGGTCCTGCCCACGGGGACGGCGCAGGATGGAGCAGGACCCAGCCAAAACTTCCCTGGGAGCCAGGAGGAGCAGCGGAGCCCCGGGCCCGCGCAGGAGCTCGGCTCATCCCTGCACTGTGGCATTTTGTCCCCAGGCAGGGACACCGGGGGCAGGGCACAGGGTGGTCTGGGCTGGCAGGTGCTGGCTGGTTTAGGAAACAATGAGCTCCAGCAAGGGCTGATTTTAATGTTTAAAAAAACAGAAGCAAAATAAAGGAGGATTATCTCTCAAAAATAAATAAAGGGCAGCGCTCTGGAATTGATTTTTTTTGTATTATTATTTTTAATCCTCATTAAAGAGATTTCTTGATGACAGCCCCGACTCTGCTCTGGTGGTTGAGATGCTGCTGTTGTTTCCTCGGGGGTCCTGGGGAAGGGGCAGCCATGAATATTTAACCAGTTCAGCGTCTGGCTGGGGCTCTGGGAGCATTGGGCTGTTTGTGCCTTTGAGGCACAAATATACCAGGCGGGAGGGACTGGTCCTTTCTCCTTCTGCTCGTTAAGGTTTATTTTAAGGGCTGGAGAGCTGTGGTGCTTGGGGAACCTGCTGTGCAGGCAGCTGCTGCCGGGGTGGGGGCAAGCCAGGCCGCTGGCAGAGGACAATGTCTTGAACAGGGTCCACACAAAGCATCCCCCCAGCGCAGCCAAAACCTCCGCCAGGGATGGAAGCCCGGCTGAGGCTCCATCCTGCCAGCCCTGCCAGAAAAAAACCCTGGGGCAAAATTCCTGGTGCAAACAGGGGAAAAGAAGTGCCTGCGGCTGGGGGGAAAGGATGCCCTGGGCGGAGCTGTGAGCCTGCAGTGACCTGACCCCCGAGCAAAAGCCTCAACCCGCTGCCCAGGAGAGCGGTGCCAGCCCAGGGCTTCACCAGGCGGCTCTGGCTTGTCTCAGCATGGCACCGCCAGCTCTAGTTGCCCCCTGTCGTCGCCTGGGCACTGACCCCGCTGGAGGCTGCAGAGGGGGCGGGTCCCCTAATGGGCATGGCTGGGCTGCAGGGTGCAGGCTCAGTTTGGGTGGCAGGCTGCAGGATGCAAGGTTGATTTGGGTGCCAGGCTGCAGGGTGCAAGGTCGGTTTGGGTGCCAGGCTGCAGGGTGCAGGTTCGTTTCGGGTACGAGGATGCAGGATGCAGGCTGGGTTTGGGTGCCAGGGTGCAGGCTCGTTTCAAGTACCAGGCTCGAAGGGTGCAAGGTCGATTTGGGTGCCAGGCTGCAGGGTGCAGGTTCGTTTCGGGTACCAGGGTGCAGGATGCAGGGTGGGTTTGGGTGCCAGGGTGCAGGCTGGTTTCTGGTAGGAGGGTCTAGGGTGCAGGCTCGTTTTGGGTGCCGGGCTGCAGGGTGCAAGGTCGATTTGGGTACCAGGCTGCAGGCTCGTTTCGGGTACCAGGCTGCAGGGCGTGGGCTGGGTGGGGGTGGCCGGCTGCAGGGTGCGGGCTTGGCCCGGGTCCCGCCGGGATGGGGCGGCCGCCGGGCCCGGGCGCTGCGGCGCTGGGCGGAGGCCGGGGGGGGTTTTCCCGGCGGCGGGAGGTGCCGGTGCCCGCTCCCCGCCGCTGCAGCCCGGGGCGGGGGGGCCGCGCCGTCCCCATCCCCGTCGCCGTCCGCGGCCCCGCCCCCGGCGCGGCCCGTCCCCTCCTCCCGGCCGCGCCGCCTCCCGCCCGCTCCGCCACTGAGCCCGCAGCGGCGGCGGCGGCGGCGGGCGCAGGCTCCGGGGGCGCCCGGGGCCCCGCGGCGGCCGCTGCCCTGAGGCCGCGGGGGATGGCGGAGGGGCCCCGGGGCGCCCCGCCGCCGGGATCGCCCCGCCCCGCCGCCCCGCTGCCCAACGGGCCCCGCGGCGGCGGCGGCGGCGGCGGCGGCGGCGGCAGCCCCGGCTCGGGCTCGGGCAGCAGCAGCCGCGAGGACTCGGCGGAGCGGAGCCCCGCGCCCGCCGCGCCCCGGGCCAGCATCATGAAGGTGAGAGCACGGCCCCGGCCCCGGCCCCGGCCCCGGCCCCTCCCGCCCCGCCCCGCCCCGCGGCGCACTCCGGTGTCCCCCGGGACCGGCGCAGGGGTCGGGGGTCCGAGCGATGCCCCCCCCGCGGGAGCTGCGTGTCCCCCGGCCCCGGAGCCAGCGGGTACCGGCCCCGCCAGCCCGCGATGCCCGCCGTGCCCGCCGCCCCCCCGAGTCCCCGCCGAGCCCGGCCGGGCACTGCCCGCACCCGTGGGGAGGGTTTGGGGAGCCGGGGGGCAGCTGCAGCCCCGGATCGGTGCCCGGGGGTCGCCCGCCCGGCCGGACGCCGGGCTTTGCCTCCGGTCCGCGGCACCGGGCTCGCCGGGGATGCTCTTGCCAGGGCCGGCACGGCATCCCCTGGCCCTGCTCGGCACCCTGGGTCCCCAAGGGCAAAGCCTGGCTCGGGCTTCGTGCGCTGCCGGGCCAGGCCTGTCCTCTCTGCGTGGCCGTGGGTTGCCCCGTCCAGCCGCCGCCGGTCCCGCGGGTCCCCTGCATGGCCACGCTGCTCCTGCCGCGGGAGCCACGCCGCAGCATCACCCTGTCCTGCTCAGGGCACCCATGGGTGCCGGCGAGGAGACGCCTGCTCCTTGCTCCCGAGCACCTTGGGCCCGGCCTGGCCGGCTCCCGACCCGCTCCCGACATCTCCCCGGAGCCGTGCCGCGGCCGGGCGGGGGCACCGGCGGGGCCGTGGGGCAGGGAGGCTCTCTGGGGGTCTCCCGCGTGGGTGGGCAGTGGGTCACATGCGCCCTTTCCTCAATGAGCCCCCCCCTAATTGCGCTTGTGCCGGCGATGCTCGCTGACACAATAGGTCGCGTCCGCCCGGGACCCGCCTCCCCGCTCTTGGCAGCCTATTTTGAGCCGGGATTGCTCCGGTGCTATTAATACCCCGTGTGGGGGCTGTTCCCGTGGTGCCGCCCCAGCCCCGCTCCTCTGCCCCCGGCACCCGGTTCCCTGGGCAGAGGCGTCGGCCGGAGGGACCCCGCGCCCCCCGGGTTCCCGCTGCAAACTGTTGCGGGAGCGGCCGGGCTGAGCCCCGCGCGGTGGCGGCGAGGAGACCTCCCGGGGCTCCCGAGCAGCCCGAGGCCGGGACCGGTGCGCCGTCTCTGCCCGGTTTCCCTGGGGACCTCGCTGGGGTCTCCCGCTCCTCACGGGGTCGGGCAGCGACGCTTCCCGCCGCCCCCTGGCCGGGAAGCAGCCGCGGGCGGGGGGTGAACCCCCGCTTGCCCCCGGGCTGGGGGCACCCCCCCGTCACCGCCGTGCGTCACCGCGGGATTTGGCCTCACGTGAAGGTCGGTGGCCCCGGGCCAGCGCCGGGGGTGGGGAGGGCTGGCGGGAGCGGGTCAGGCCTGGCCACCGTCCCCAGCCTGTGCTGGTCCGCCGTGCATCTCCGAGCCCCCTCAGGGCCTGATCCTGCCCCGGTGCTGGAGGGCTGCAGGTCCCCGAGTCCCACAGCCGGGAGCTCCCCGGGCTGGGCCTGGCTGTGCCCCGGGACCCGTCCTTGGGCGGGGGGGGGCGGGCGGGCGAGCGGTCAGGGGGCGGTGGGCAGACACGCTGCCCGTGGGCACCGGCCGCCCGCGCCGCGCTTCTCCTGCCCTCCCCGCTTCGGAGGCAGCGCTCCTGCCGCTGCCTCAGCACAGCCCTCCTGTCCCTGAGAGACGACAGGGGACAGAGCGCGTCCCCCGCCAGCCCCTCACCGGCTGAGACCCCTGTGTGCCGGGGCCGGGGAGGGGTTGGCTGCTGGAGACGTGGAAGCACATGTGGGGAGAGCTGCCGGCTCTGTTATTTTTTGGAATTTCCAGAAAAGGCTGGAGGAGTGAATCTGAAAGCGAGAATCGGCGGCTGGGCTGGGGCAGGGGGAGCCCGGGCCCGGCCGTGCCGGGCAGCGATGGGACATCCCCGTGCTGTGGCTGGAGGAGCTGCTCCCGGCTTTCTGAGGCTGGAAGCGGAGGGTCTGGAGATCCGGCGGGCTGGAAAGATGCTGGAAGGGGACTGGGAGCATGCTGGATCTGTTCCTCCCTGCTGCAGGAGGTGACCCTTGCCCAGCGCCCCGCTGCCCCGTGTCCTGCGTGGGCCCCGTCCCGCGGCAGCCCCAGGAGCCGTACGGTGCCTCTGTGCGGGGCTCCGGCTCCGCGGCCCCTCGCTGCGTAGCGGCAGCTGGTGCCGCGGGGAGTGGATGTGTCACTCGCTCTCTTCTTGGCAGGGAACAAACGGCGGCAGAAAAGCCCTGGCTGTGCCTGGCCTCCCACTGCCTCCGCTCCGGTGCTGCCGGCTGTCGTCCGCATCCCTGCTCGCGCTGCCCGGCCCGGGATGGGAGCAAGTGGGAAGAACCGGGATGCGGGGAAGCCGGCTGTGGATGAGTCCCGACACGGCCAGGTTGGGGGGGAACAACCCCGTACCCACGGCCGGGAGAGGGGTGCTACTGCCGGGGCGGCGACAGTCCCGCTCCCCGGGCTGGCCAGCGGAACCGCGGGCGGGCGGGACGCCTCAGCCCCACGGGCTTTCGGTTCCTCTGTCTGCTGCTGCGCGGCGGGGACCCCCGCCGGCCGATAACGGGAAGGGACGGGAGGCCGATGGGCCCTTCCCCACCCCCGGGCTGCGGAACCGGTTGCTTTGGCCGGTAACGCCGGCGGTCACATGGCGGCTGAGATTAAAGCTGCCGCGCTGGCCGGGGCACTGATCACGGGAGGTAATTGCCTGAAGAGGTGATTAGTACACGCTGCAGAGCCGGGAGGGGCGCGGGTCGGACGTGCCCGCCGTGCCCAGGCTGATGCCCGCGCTCGCCGTGGTCGGCACCGGCACCGCGTCTTCCCCCCACAGAGCCGGGCTGTGCGGGAGCGGTGCGTGTGGCAGGAGCCCTACGTGCGGGATGCCCTGCTCCTGCCGGAGCCCTATCCGTGCCCGGGGACGCTCCCTACTCCCGCGGCCGTGGGTGCCGCCTCCTCCCGCCTCCGCTGCTCGATGGGGCTCCGCGGCCCCGGCTGCCCGCACCGCTCCCGCTCCTGCCCGCACCTCGCGGGGCACCGAGCAGGGCGTCCACAGGCGCGAAGCCCGCCTGGGAAGCGCCGTTGCAACGGGCTGCCGGGGAGCAGCGGCTTTTCCCCACCGGTCCCGGGGCCGGGGTGTGAAGCCGGCGGGCGGGAGGCCCCGCACGGCCGCCGCCACCGGCTCGCTGGGGGCAAACACCGGGAGCTGCGGGAGCGGAGCGTCTGCACCCCAAGGCGCCGCAGCAGGCGCCCCCTCCCCTTGCCCGAGCCTTGGGGGGCTGCAGGGAGGGCGTTCGGGGGGGGGCCCGGCGGGGCTGTGCCGGAGGGTGGGTCCGGCTGGCTGCGGTGGGCGCAGCGGGGGCAGGTCCCCGGGCGCTGGGTGCTCGCAGGCCCCCCGCCCGTGTTTCCTTTCCGGATGGATTTCCTGTTTTCGGCTGTGGGGCCCGCTGCGGAGCCGCCCGGGGTGGGGTGCGCCGGTGCGGGGGGGTCCTGCCCGGGGCAGGAGGGGGCCGCTCCCCGGTGCCAGCCGTCACCCCGCGGGGGGGGTGGGGGGGGGGGGGGGCGAGGGCCGGGGCTGCCCGTCAGTGGGGCGCTCAGATTGCTGCTCGCAGGAAGCCACCCGGCGGCGAGTCCTTCCCCGCGGGGCTGGCCCCATGGCGTGACCTGCCGCTGAGCCCCCCCGCTGAGTAGGGCTGGTCGGGGTCCTGCTCCCTGGCACGGTGGCCCCCGGCTCAGCCCCGGGGACGATTGTCCCGGCTGGATACTGGGGCTTCGGGGGATGCCGTGCGTCGCCACCCCACTGCCCGGGAAGGCTGCAGAGGAGAGGGGGCGGCTGCTGGCTGTTGGGGGGCCCGGGAGGCGGCCTGAGCAGGGGACACCCCCCCGGAGCCGGCTGGCACAGAGGCAGGGTGCTGGCGCTCAGCCGGCTCTCGGAGCAATCTGGCAGCGAGAGGATGCGAAAAGCTCCCTCATCCGAGATGGAGGAAACAGCCCCCACGCGAGGCCGAGTGGGGTCAGGGAGCAGAGCTGCAGAGGAAGGGCCGGATCCAGTGTGGGGCCGGGGGCTGGGGCTGATCCCCCTCCCCAGGACGTTGTGTCCTGGGTACCCCTGGGGGGAGTTGGCTGCCACCTGCGTCACCTGTCCCGATTGCCCTGGGTCAGGGCTGCCTGGCCCCACAGGGGCAGATTCAGGCCCTTGGGATGAGGCACGGGGACGTGCTCGCCCAGGCCACCAGCCCGCTCTGCTGTGGAAATTGTCGGGGTGCCTGAGGGGGACACCCCCTTGCCCTCAACCCGGGCAGCTGGGCAGCACCTGCCTCTGCCGGAGACACCACCAGATTAGAGGTGACTCACCATAATCTTGAAGTGGATTAAATCTCCTCCTGCTGCACTACTTAATGAAATCCATCCCATAATATTCGCCCAGCCCTGCTGTTCCCCCTCATCCCCCCGCCCCCTCCAGCCCCTTGGCAGCAGCGTCCCCCTTCCCTGCTGAGGGTCAGGGCTGGCGCAGGGGTACGGACAGATTGTGGGCATGGGGTGCAGGCAGCAGACAGCCCTTACCCCCTGGGACCCCCATCGGGGCAGCAGCGGCCATGGGCTGTGCAGGACAGGGCCAGGGGACATACTTGTCCCCAGTGTGTGGCACTTGCAGGCGGCTGTCCTGCACCGCTCCCTGGCAGATGGAGTGTGGGGGGGTCTGGCTTGGGCTCCCCAGGAGCAGCTCTGCCCCCGCTTCAGGGTGCCCCAGGCATCCTCGCACCCCACTGCCATGGTGCCCGGGGTCAGTGCAAGGGACACAGGCGTGAGGGCCCGTGGCGTGTGTCCCTCTGCAGGGATGCGGCTGCCGTGGGCACAGGCTGGTCCTGCCAGGCGCCTGTTTTCCTCTGGTGTCCCCGGGCCAGGGAGACGGGGACCATGCCGGGCTGCCTGTGCATGGCTGTGCCTCCACGGGTGCATGAGAAGTGGGGAAGGATCCGGCTCAGGGCCGGGAGCAGGAAGGAAGGAAGGAAAGCAGAGTTAAAATAAGCCAGGCAGTGAGCTGTGGGGGAGGCCAGGGCTGGAGCCGGCTCCCAGCCTCCAGGGAGATGGTCGGACTGGGGTGGACTGGGCTTCACATGGCACTGGGGCACCCTGGAGTGCTGTGCTGTGCATTGGGGATGGGGTGGGGAAAGAGAGTGTGGCTGGGGGGTGTCAGGAGCTGGTGGGGCGTACGCTCCCTGTCCTGTCCCTGACGGCTCTGCCCCCTTCTCCCACCCTGGCAGGATGGCTCCCGGCAGCGCCCGCCGCAGAAGAAGAAGACAGTGTCCTTCAGCACCATGCCCAATGACCGCAAGATCAACAGCACGGCCGCCTGCATCTCGTTCATGCTGGAGGGCTGCGAGCTGAAGAAGGTGCGCTCCAACTCCCGCATGTACAGCCGCTTCTTCGTGCTGGACGCTGACATGCGTTCCATGCGCTGGGAGCCCTCCAAGAAGGACTCGGAGAAGGCCAAGATTGAGATCAAGTCGGTGAAAGAGGTGCGTGTGGGCAAAAAGACTCCCGTCCTGCGCAGCAACGGCCTCTCCGACCAGTTCCCAGATGAGTGCGCCTTCTCCATCATCTACGGTGACAACTACGAGTCCCTGGACCTGGTGGCCAGCTCGGCTGATGTGGTGAGCGCCTGGGTGATGGGGCTCCGGTACCTGGTGTCCTATGGGAAGCACACCCCTGAGGCGCCCGGGACCGGCCACCCCAGCCTCCGGACCTCCTGGATCTCTTCCGTCTTCGATCTCGCCGACCTGGAGAAGTCTGGCCGCATCCCCGTGTCCCGGGCTGTGCAGCTGATCAAAGCACTTAACCCAGGCATGAAGACCTCCACCATCGAGCTGAAGTTCAAGGAGCTGCAGAAGGCCAGCGAGCGTCCTGGCACGGAGGTGGCCTGCGACCTCTTCGTGGAGGCGTACTGCGAGCTCTGCACCCGCCCCGAGATCTTCTTCCTTCTGGTGCAGTTCTCCAGCAACAAGGAGTACCTGGGTCTGAAGGACCTGCTGATGTTCCTGGAAGTGGAGCAGGGCATGGAGGGGGTGACGGAGGAGAAGTGCTTGGAGATCATCGGCAAGTACGAGCCCTCCAAGGAGGGCCGGGAGAAGGGCTACCTGGCCATCGACGGCTTCACGCGCTACCTGCTCTCCGCTGACTGCTCCATCTTCGACCCGCAGCACCGCAAGGTGTGCCAGGACATGGCGCAGCCCCTCTCCCACTACTACATCAGCTCTGCCCACAGCGCCTGCCTGCTGGAGGACAACTTCTGGGGCCGCTCAGACATCAGCGGCTACATCAGCGCCCTGGGCTTGGGCTGCCGTAGCATCGAGCTGGTGCTGTGGGACGGCCCTGAGGGCGAGCCCGTGGTCTACACCAGCCCCTCGGCCGCCTCCTGCGTGCCCTTCCGTGCCGTGGTGGGGCTGATTGACCAGCACGCCTTCACCGCCTCCGCCTACCCCCTCATCCTCTGCCTGGTGGTGCGCTGCTCGGCCCCCCAGCAGCGCCTCGCCGCCCAGTGCCTGCGCAAGACGCTGGGGGAGAAGCTGTACCTGGAGCCCCCCAACCCCACGGCCTCCTACCTGCCCTCCCCGGAGCAGCTCAAGGGCCGCATCCTCATCAAGGGCAAGAAGCTGCCGCCGGGCTGCGAGGACAGCGAGGGGGAGGTGTCGGACGAGGAGGAAGGCTGGGAACTGGCGCGGCGGCTGGGCCAGGAGGAGCGGGAGGCGCCAGAGGGAGGTGGCCCGCGGCGGGTGCGCCTCAGCCGGGAGCTCTCGGAGCTGGTGAGCCTCTGCCAGGCCGTCCCCTTCCAGGACTTCGAGAGCTCGCGGCGCGGGCAGCGCTACTGGGAGATGTGCTCCTTCAGCGAGGTGGAGGCGGGACGCTTCGCCAACGAGTGCCCGGCCGAGCTGGTGAGCTACAACAAGCGGTTCCTCTCCCGCGTCTACCCCAGCCCCATGCGCATCGACGCCAGCAACATGAACCCCCAGGACTTCTGGAAGTGCGGCTGCCAGATGGTGGCCATGAACTACCAGACGCCGGGGCTCATGATGGACCTGAACGCGGGCTGGTTCCGGCAGAACGGGGCCTGTGGCTATGTCCTGCGCCCCGCCATCATGCGGGAGGAGGTCTCCTACTTCAGTGCCAACGCCAAGGACTCCTTGCCCGGGGTGCCTGCCCAGCTCCTGCACCTCAAGGTCATCAGCGGGCAGAACCTGCCCAAGCCCAAGGGCTCGGGGGCCAAGGGGGAGGTGGTGGAGCCCTACGTCTGCGCCGAGATCCACGGCATCCCAGCCGACTGCGCTGAGCACCGCACCAAGACGGCCCTGCAGAGTGGGGACAACCCTGTCTTTGACGAGAGCCTGGAGTTCCAGATCAACCTGCCGGAGCTGGCCGTCCTGCGCTTCGTCGTGCTGGACGACGACTACATCGGGGACGAGTTCATCGCCCAGTACACCATCCCCTTTGAGTGCCTGCAGCCCGGCTACCGCCACGTCCCCCTCCAGTCCCTGGCCGGGGAGCCCCTGCCCCACGCCACCCTCTTTGTGCATGTGGCCATCACCGACCGCCGCGGCGGGGGCAAGGGGCACCGCCGGGGGCTGGCAGGGCGTCGGGGCCGCCGGGTGCGGGAGTACACCTCCACCAAGGCCACTGGCATCAAGGCCATCGATGAGGTCTTCCGGACGGCCACCCAGCCACTGCGGGAGGCCACCGACCTGCGGGAGAATGTGCAGGTACGGACCCCATGGAGGCGCTGGGGACCTGGTTTCTGCGGGGGAGGACGGGGCTGGACTGTGAGCGGTGGGGAGCCCGGGCGTCCCCCACTTCCTGGGGGATGCGGGTGAGGAGCCTCGTCTGGAGCAGAGAGCTGGGGGTAACTGGGCAATCCAAGGGGGGGCTCTTGGGGGCCCTCTGGGGCTGAGCCTCTAACGCCGGTGTCTGCCCGCAGAACGCACTGGTCTCCTTCAAGGAGCTGTGTGGCCTGACGCCCGCTGCCAACATGAAGCAGTGCATCCTGACGGTGGCCACGTGGCTGCTGCACAGTGACAGTGCGCCCAGCGTCACCCTCAACCTGGCAGAGAAGTACCCCCCCATGGAGGCCCAGGGCCCCATCCCGGACCTGCTGCGCAAGGTCCTCACCGCCTACGAGACGGTAAGTGCCGTGCCACCGGGGCTCGGCTTCTCGTGGGGATGCTCCGGCAGCATCGGGACCATCGTCCTGCCCAGGACAGGGGACCCCAAACTTGCTGCACCCATCCCGGTGCAGGGGGAGGCTGGCAGGGGGCTGCGTGGGGGGCTGTGCAGGGAGGAGGCTTGTGGAGGCTCAGGCTTGCCTGGCTCGCTACGAGCCCTGGGGGTGCCCGTCCCCCTGCCCGTGCTGCCTGCACCCTGTGCCGGGGCTGGCTGGCAGGGTGTCCCGCGGTCCCGCCTTGCGGGAGAAATCCCATTAATGGCCCAGCCCGGAGCTGCTTCCTTCCTTTGTGTTGGAGGGGGACCTGGCCGCCGGCCAGGCGCTGGTCACACCACACCTGGCTGGACCAGACCCCGGCCACCACGCTGCGGGGAGGGGCAACCCCTGCCGGAGCCCCTTCTCCCCATCCTCTCTGCCTGGGGGTGCGTGAGTCCGGGGGGGGCGCGTGGGTCCAGGGGGTGCCCAACTCCTCACGCTGCCCCTCTCCCCAGATGATCCAGACCAGCCGGACGCTGATCGAGTCTGCCGACGCGGTGTATGGGAAGCTCATCCAGGCGCAGCAGGCAGGTGGGTGCTGGGGGGGGGCTGGCCTAGTCCCGGTGCTGCTCTGTGCCAGACACATCCCGGGGTGGGGACGATGCTGGGCTGGGGGCTTGTGTCCCCACAGGACTCGGTTCAGGGGGGGCTGGCACCACTCTCCAGCCCCACGCACGGGCATGGCAACGCGCGCCGGTGTTTTTGGCTGTGCACAGGGGAGGACGAGGGGTGCGTGTCTGCACCCCCCCGGTGGGTGCGTGCCATGGCTGGGGTGCAGCGGCAGAGCAAACGGGGCCGAGCGGCTGTGGGAGAGCCATTTGCGGCTGGGGCGGCCCCGAGCCCGGCTCCGCGGTTTTCCCGTGTCCCGGCAGCACCGGGGGAGGGGCCCGGGGGGCGCTTCCCCGTGCCGGGGCAGGGTGCGGGGCTGCGGGGACTGCAGGGGCTGTGCGGGAGGGAGGAGAGAGAGGGGAGCGGAGGAGGCTGATGAGGAAGCGGGGAAGAGTCATTAGCTGCCAAACGCCGGAATATAATTAGCACCAGAAATAACAGACTGGGGCTGACGGTAGAAGTGGCAACTGAATGTTACGACTTCCAAGACACATGGCTGAACCCACACAGGCAGGTGCTGCCGGCTGCCTGCCCCGGCCTCCCCCCCCCGGCCTCCCCTACCCCCCGCCCGCCCCGCGGCGGCTGCCCCGGACCCCCGGCCGCACTCCGGGCACCGACGGCTGCGCGGCCCCGCAGGGACGGCCCCGGCCACCCCTCGTGTGGGCTCCCCGCGGGGCTGGGAGAGCCGCCAGGAGCTGGAGGGGCCGGGGGGGAAGGAGGGGGCCCCCTCTGCCCCCCCCCCCGCCGGTACCAGCCTTGCTGCCAGCAGCCCTGTTTGTTCCCTGCCGGCGCGGCAGCCCGGAACTCCCCGAGCTCTTGGCTTTGGGCTCCGCCACCGCTGCCAGCGCCGGGGGGAGCGGCGGTGGGGATGGGGGGGGGACGCGGGCTGCGGGGCTGGGGTGCGGGACACGGTGGGGGGGCTCTGCGCCGCTCTGCTTGGGGGAGCCCCGCTGCGGTGCTGGGAGGGGGCGGGTCGCCGCGGGGCAGAGGGGCTCTGGGGGCGGCGACCCCTCGCGGCGGTGGCAGGGGGCAGTTTGGGGGGGCTGAACCCCCCCCCCCCCCGACAGCCCCATTGCGCCCGGGCCAGCCCCGGCGATGCCGACCCGATGCGGGGGGGGTGGGTGCTGCGGGGTCCGGGGAGGCGCCGGCTGCGGGCGGGGGGTGCGGGGCCGGGGGGGGTGGTGCTGATTGACGGCGCGTGGGCGGGCGGGCGCGCGTGGGAGCCCTCGCGTGGGCCTGGAGCCGGTGCTGCGTCAGGGCGGGGGGGGGTAAATATAGCACCCGCTCACGGGGACGTCACGCGCTGCACGGCGCGGGGGCTCGCGCTCCGGGGGGCGGGGGGGGGGGACACGACGACGACGACGACGACCCTCTCCCAGCCCCCCGTCCCCAGCGCGGGGACGGGGCGGGGGGGGCTCCCCCGTTGTTCCCGGCACGGGGTGGGGGGGACGGGACTCGGGGCTCTTGGGGCGGCGGGGAACCTACCCTGCCCGCACCCCCCCCGTGCCGGGCGGGGGGCGTCCCTCCGGCTGTGTCCCTGTGAGGAGGGGGGGGTGGTGGCCGTCCCCGTGGCCCCGCGCCCGCTGAGCGCCGCCCCCGCCCGCAGGGATGGATTTCCACAAGGAACTGCCCCGCATCGAGGCCAAGGAGGGGCTGCGGGGCCGCAAGCTGCAGAAGGCGCTGGAGAGCTTCGCCTGGAACATCACCGTCCTCAAGGTGAAGGGCGAGGGCCGCCCCTTCCCCTCCCCAGCCGCCCCCGGGGGGCGCTCCCTGAGCGCTGGGGGTGTCCCCGGCCAGTTCAGGGGGTCCCGGCGGTGACCCCCCCGGCCTCCCGCAGCCCACGCTCCGTCGGTCCCCGGCCCTGACGCCTCCCTCTCCCCGCGCAGGGCCAGGCCGACCTCCTGAAGCACGCCAAGGCGGAGGCGCTGGACAACCTGTGGCAGATCCACAACGCGGGACAGTCCTGCGGTATCGGCAGGAACGGCTCGGCCTCGCCGGAGCCCTCCCGGCTGCGCGCCCCGCTGGAGCCCATCCCGGAGACGGAAGGAGGCGGCGACGCGGCGTCCTGCTGACCCCGGCCTGGGGCTCGGGGGCCCGGACTGAGCACCCCCCCGCCCGCAGGGGCCGGGGGTAGGAAGCCCCAGCCTGTCCAGGGACGGGCAGCCGCCTGCCCGCAGGCTCGGGGTGCGGGGAGGGACGCCTGCGGGGCCGCTGCCCGCGCTCCGCCGTGCCGAGGGGCTGCGGCGGGGCCCAGCGGGGAGGTCGGGGAGGGGTAGCCCCGCTCCCGCTTGCCCCCACCCCCGAGCTCGCCGGGGACTCATCCATCTCCCCCCATCCGCTTCTGGAGCAAGCGTCCTGCCGCGGGGCCCGCGGGGATGCTGGCACCCCGGTGCCCGTGTGCATGTGCCCCCCCACCCTACACTGCCCGACCCCCCTCATAAAAGCAGCCCCCGGACTGGGCTCCTGCCCCTCTCCAGGGCCGCGGGTGTTGTCTTCGCCAGCCCCTGCCTGGCGGGAAGGGTCCTGGCCGGTCGCTGTCCCCTCTCCGCGGGGCAGCGGGTCCCTCCCCCCTCCCTGGCGTCCCCAGCCCCGCCGCTGTGCAGAGGGGCCGGGCGGCTCTGGGGTGCAGCGGGCGGGGGGGCCGCTGCAGACCAGCCTGGGCAGCAGATGTGGCTTCTGGCATCAGGGAAACGTCGGGGCTCGTCCCCCGGGCTAGGGGGGCCCCGCGCGGGCCAGGGGTGAGGGGTGGTCTGGGGTCGGACCGGGGCTGCGGAGCGTTATAAAGAGTGCGAGACCCAGCCCTACGCCCTGCTGCTCCCTCCATGGCGGGATGGGGTCACCAAAGGGGTTGTGGCACTGGGGACAGGGATCATCCCTCCCTTGGCACCGGCCCAAGCGCAGGGTGACGGCTCCCCACGTCAGGGAGCCTGCGGCTGCCGGCGCCCCTTTGTTCGGGGAGGTAATTAGCCTAATGGGGCCGCCGGGAGCGGACCGGCGCCTCCCCAGCGCTGCCCTGCAGCCCCTTTGTGCCGGCCCGGCCGCAGAGCCCGCGGGCAATTAGGGCCTCATTAGTGCCACGCACCCTGGCCACCGCGCCCGGCCCGCCGGCACCCGCACAATGAGAAGCTGCAAATGAGGGGAAAGGCCTGGCTAGTCTCCGGGCTACCGGCCCCAGCGAGCCCGCGTCTCCCGGAGACCGGCCGCTCCCGCCCGGCCCCGACGGTATTTTTGGCCGCGCCATTGTGCCGGGTCCTATAAAGCAGCGGCGGCGGCGGCGGCGGGCGGGAGGGCGCGGGGTTCTGTGCGGGACATGCCCCAGCACCGCTCGGCTGCCTGAAGACCCCGGGAAGGATGGAGGTACCCAGCGCCAAGGTGGGGCCGGGGGGCTGCAGCCGCGGCGCTGGGAGGGCAGCGGCTGCGGGGAGGTCGGGGTGGGGGGTCCGGGGGTGCAGGGGGCACGGCCGGTTCCTCCCCGGGGCTCCCCGACCGTGGCCAGCAGTCTCTCGGGGGGGGTCAGCCCCGCGTGGGCTTCTCGGGAGGGCGCTGGGCGGGTGGTGCCCGCGGTGTCGCGCCTGGATGTCACCGCTGCTCGTCCCGTGGCACTCGGGGACGGTGTTTGCCGTCGCTGCCCGGTGCTGGGGGGCGGCAGCCGCCTGTGGTCGGGGGCTGGGGGTGAGGTGCTGGCCGCGGGACTGGGGCACCCCCGGGAGCAGGGCACCCCCGTGGCAGCGGGGACGAGCAAGGAGCGCTGCAGCGAGCGGGGCGGACGGGAGCCGGGATACCGGCGGGCGCGGCAGCAGGACCTGGGGGCAGCCCCAGGGCTGTGCGGGCCCCGCTCTCCGGTGCTGCCGGTTGCCCCGCTCTGACGCTGCCCGTCGCTCCGGTAGCTCCCGCGGGCTGCCTGCCTCCTGTTGCTGCTGCTGCTGCTGCTGGGCTCCATGGCCGCCGCCCGGCAGAGCCTGCCCGAGTGTTGCCGGCAGAAGACCTGCTCCTGCCGCATCTACGACCTGCTGCACGGCATGGGCAACCACGCCGCCGGCATCCTCACGCTGGGCAAGAGGAAGAGCGTCCCGCCGGCGTTCCAGAGCCGGCTCTACCGCCTGCTGCACGGCTCCGGCAACCACGCCGCCGGCATCCTCACCATGGGCAAGCGCGGGGAGCCCCCCGGCCCCGCCTGCCACAGCGCGTCGGGCTGCCCCGGCGGCGCGGATCCCCAGCCCACGCCGGCGCTGCGGGGCTCGGCCGCCAGCCCCGCGGAGTGCCAGGGACACTCGGGGAAGGACCTGACGAAGAGCCAGGCTCAGGGAGCTGCCAAGAGCTTTTACTGAGCGGGCTGGGGTCAGCGGGAGCGGAGAGGAGGTCCCTGGGGGGACGGACCCCGGAGCTCGGTGTAAATAGCACTTTTACATACCTCCTCCTGGCCCCGAACGAGCCTGCGCAGGGCACCGCGGGCACCGCTGGCCTTTTACAATAAACGGTAGCCTGACGTTTGCCGGCTCTGCCTTCTGCCTGGGGAGGGGCCGGGGGGGCACAACACCGCGCCGGGGGGACACAGCACCGCAGCGGGGCAGCCGGTGAGGCTGGTGCCTTCCTCTGTGGTGCCGGCACTGGGGGCATGCGCGGGACCTGCTGGTGGATGCGGGACCAAAACTGGGGAGAAGCGAGCCTCCGCCAGGCGGCCCGGAACTGGAGGGGTATGTGAAGCCCCCCTAAAGGGCTCAGAGCACCCCCCACCACAGCACAGGGAACCTTTGGTGACCCTCTCGTGGCCACAGGTCCCTGACTTCCACCCCACCCCACTGCCCTCCCACTGTCCCGTCCCCACGCAGGGTCCTGGGGAGGGCTCCGTCTGGGTCCTGTCACCCCTGGGTGCCCCTCAGGGGGTCCCGCAGGGCATTGCCTTGCCCTGCAGCCCCCGAGCTGACTGTCCCCAGGGTAGAGCCCCCAGCGGTGGGGCTGGTGTCCCACAGCAGGAGCCCCCGGGGACGCCGGGTCCTGCCCCCTCCTCAGCCTCCATGGAGCCCGGGAGGGCCGGTGCCTCCCAGTGCTGAGCGGGCTGGTACCGAGCAGGTCCCAGTGCAGCCGGTGCCTCCCGGGGCCGAAGGGTCCGGTGTCCCCGGGACAGAGCGACCTGCCCCCAAGCGGGTGCCGGTGCCCGCCGCTGCAGAGGCCCCTCCCGGTGCCGGCGGCGCGCAGGGCCCGGGGCGGGGCGGGGGCGGGGCGCGAGCCCCGGGCGGGCCGGGCCGGGCCGGGCCGAGCCGAGCCGAGCCGGGATCAGCCCGCGGCGCCGGGGCCGCACCTGCGGAGGGGCCCGGGGCGGCGGCGGAGCCCAGCCCCGCGGCCGCAGCCCCGCGGCGGGCGGCGCGGCAGGACCATGCCGGTGATGAAGGGGCTGCTGGCGCCGCAGAACACCTTCCTGGACACCATCGCCACCCGCTTCGATGGCACACGTAGGGCCGGGGGGGGACCGGGGAGGGTCCGTGCCGGGCACGGCGGGGCGCGGGCAGGGGGAGGCGCTGCCCCCCGGGAAGTGGCGGGAGGGCCCGGGGCTTGTCCCGGCACCGAAGCACCAGCGGTTCGGTGGGACGCGACCGTCCGCGCGCTCTGCGCCGTCCCAGGGACCCCCCGTGTCCGTGGCCGGGCTCGGTTCTCCCGGACCCTCCGTGGCCGTGGCCGGGCTCTGTGCTCCGCGACCTCTCGTGTCGCTTGTGTCCCGGGCTGCCCCCGCTGTGCGGCAGGGATGCGTTCGCCGCGGTCGGTGCCCACTGCCGCTGCCCGGTGCCGGTGCCCGCGGTCGGTGCCGGCGCGGCCGCGCTCAGCACCAAGGACAGATCCCGGGCGCGGCGGGAGGGGCCGCGCGAGCCCCGGGCAGGGGGTCCCCGGGGGGCCCTCGGCCGGGCTCACCCCCCCCGGCCGCCCCGGGAGCCCCCACGGGCCCCGCTTTGCCCCGGTCCCGGGGGGGACGTCTGGGTCGTTATGCGCGGGCGTCGAGTTGCTGCCCCAAGGAACTCCCCCCCACCCCCGAGACAGGGTCCCCCAGAGCCAGGGGGGCGGCCGTGGGGCGCAGCCTGTGTCTGTCACCTCCACGGCACACGGCGTTGCTGCGAGGGACATCGCGGGGCCCCCGGGAAGTCCCGGTGCTGCACAGGGCGGCCACCCCGAGCCCCCGGTTAGCAACACGCCCGCTCGCTTGGGGTTATCCCCGGCCAGGTGGATACCAGTGGCGGGGGGGTGTGTTTTGGCAGGGGCGGGGAGCAGGGACTGTGTTGTCCCAGCACCATCCGTTTTGGGTCCACTTCCCATAGCTGGAGGTTCTGGCGTGTCTCCAGGAGCTGGGCTCCCCTCCATGTCCGTGTGCTGGGGTCAGGATGGATTAAGGCGTTGGCATGTTGGGGAGGGGATCATGCCGGAGTGCCACGTGCCAGCTCCTGGCACCGCTGGCTCCATGCAGCCACCTGGGGACAGGTCGTGTTCGGAGCTGACCCCAGGTTCCCCCAAATCACCTGGAGAAGAGTCCTCCCAGGCCAGCTGCCTGCGGGGCTGGGTGTCTCTCACCTTGCTGGGAGGGACTGGCATGAGGCGGCACTGGGAGCCTGCAGCCACCTCCCACATCACCATCAGGGCACCAGGAGCACCCTGGGGACGTGTGTTGGCTGCGACTCTGGGCTGGCTCCTGGCCTGGTGTGATGCAGAGCATCCCAGATGACACGGGGTGTCGTTTGCCCACAGGAGCTCGCATTTGGGATGTTACCTTTGAGACGGCAACGCGTAACGAGGCAGCCAGTGCCCTCATCCCTCCCCAGCTCAGGCCGAGCTGCACCTGGTGGTGCCAGGGCAGAGCCCCGGGTGCTCACACTGGTGATGCCAGCACTGTCCCTCCACGGGAGCAGAGGCCAAGCATGGCACTGGGGTCCACATGCCCCTGCTGAGAGGAGTTCCCGCAGAGGAACCGGGGGAAAGTCCCCAGAGGCAGCAGGGACCGGTGTCCCCAGCTCTGCTGGCCCTGGGCTCCCTGGGGCTGGCTCTGGCTCTCCAAGGAGAAGGTCCCCGCGGGAGCTGCCTGAAATGACCCAACGCAAAGCCCGGGGACACGGCGTTTGCCCCACAGCCCCACAGCATCCTGCCTGCAGCTGCGCCAGCCGCCTCCCAGGCACTTTTAACCAGTGTCCGGCTTTGCGGGTTTGATGTGTCTTTTATCGGCTTTATCTGCCATGGAGAGGGGCTTTAGCCGCAGTGATATGCCGTGCGAGTTAACCCTGCCTCTCCCAGGCAGCCGCTGCCCACTGGGCCTGAGAGTGCCTGTCCAGGCAAGCTGGCCACCACAGCAGGGGGCCGCCGAGCCCCCCCAGAGCTGCTTCACCCTTCTCAGCAGAGCTGCTCCCAAATGCAAGCCCTTTTTTTCTTTTCTAATAACACATCCTGGACACCGCCGTAATCCTGGCTCCCCAGAGCCAAAATCTGGCCTTAGTCACAGCTTCAAGCTATTTTTGCTTCTCCAAGCTAATCCCGGGTTGAGCTGTGCTGTGGCAGCCCCGCTGCACCCCCCATGGTGCCAGGGCTGCCATCCTTCCCTTCCCGCAACCTCCCCTACCCTTGCCCTGCCCGCGCTGCCCTGGCACGGCTCTGATCTGCTGCGGGGTCCCCTCCTGCGCTGCCAGAGGGGCACAGCATGTCTCCTGCTCCCGGTGCTGGGGCTGAGGGGGTGCAGCGGTGCTGGGCTGGGGCCCCAGGGGCTGAAGACTGTGTCAGGGCTGGGGGACACCCTGCTCTGCACTGCAGCCCGGCGCCTCTGGGCTGGCAGCGCCCAGCCGGTTTTGCCGCTGCTCCGGCTAAGCCGCCTGAGCCTTGGTGGGAGATGGGAGCAGCAGATGGCAAGGGGGAGGCGTGAATGGCCTTGCTCAGGATCGCAGCTCCCTAGATGGGAGCCAGCAGCTGGATCTGGGCTCCTTCCCCTTCTGGTGTGTGGGGCTGGGATCCTGCCCAGGGCGGGCCCTTGGGGGCGGCAGGGCAGGGGATGAGCAGGCTCTGGGAGCAGCTGGGGGCAGATGGATGGAGACCTGGCTCCGCTTCCCAGAGGGACCCATGGGGGCCGCAGGGCTGGGCTCCCCTTTGAGCCCCCCAGGGTGGCCCCGAGCCCTCAGGGGCGGCTGCGTCTCCTTTCAGACAGCAACTTCATCCTGGCCAACGCGCAGGTCCGCCGCGGCTTCCCCATCGTCTACTGCTCCGACGGCTTCTGCGACCTCACCGGCTTCGCCCGCACTGAGGTCATGCAGAAGAACTGCAGCTGCCGCTTCCTCTACGGGGCTGAGACCAGCGAGCCCGTCCTGCAGCGCATCGAGAAGGTGCTGGACGGCAGGCAGGAGTACCAGACCGAGGTCTGCTTCTACAAGAAGGGGGGTGAGTGGTGCATGGGGCTGGGTCCCTGCCCCCTGCTCCGGCTGGGGCTCGGCCCCGTGCCGGCCCTGGGGTGAAGCCGCCGAGTGGCGGGGAGGCTGCCTGGCCTTCACCACCCCTCTCCTCCTCGCAGGAGCTGCCTTCTGGTGCCTGCTGGACATCATGCCCATCAAGAACGAGAAGGGGGAGGTCGTGCTGTTCCTCTTCTCCTTCAAGGACATCACAGAGAGCCGGGGCAGGAGCCACCTGGGTGACAAAAAGGAGGGTGAGCCATGGCTGAGGGATGGGGACAGGTTTCAGGGAGCGGTGTGTGCTGGGGGCACGTGGCAAAGGGGTTCCCGGTTCCCTGCTGGGTCCTGCCTGCCTTTATCCACCTGTGCAAGGAGGGGTCCGCGAAGCAGCCCCTGCTCTGTCGCACCAGCAGCGCCACAGCCTCCCACTAACCCAGCGTGTCTTGTCCGCTGCAGAGAAGCAGAGGAGCAAGAAGTCGGGGAGCTCACACCTGCGGGCAGCACAGAGGCAGGGCCGGACGGTGCTGCACCGGCTCAGCAGCCAGTTTGCCCGGAGGGACCGCGGCGAGATGAAAATCAACCGTGTAAGGACCTGGGGGAACCCTCAGCTTCTCCCGGTGCCTCCCAGGCCGGGGCCGTAGGCAGGCTGGCAGCGCTGCGGCTCTCCCGGCACCAGCCCCGCAGCACAGCCCGGTCTCGCTGGGATGCTCTTCCCATGCACGCATCTCGCCGGCCTCCCCAGACACCGAAATGCCCTCCATCCCCGGCAGCCGCGTCGTAGCCCTGGCTGCAAAATGTAGTTTGTTGGCAGCAGGAGAGAGACCAGCGGGTGCCCAGAGCTTGCCGTGGGGAGACCAGATCTGGCAGCTCTCACGGGGCTGTCTCTCTCCTCACACGCTGGCTGTCAGGAAAAGCCGGCCCCGGGGAGCGCCGTTACCAGGCTGCGGGTGCGAGCAGCGGGGCTTCCAGCAGCAGCGGGCACCGGAGCCATCTCTGTGCCAGCCCATTCGCGTGGTTGTGGTGCCCCATGGCACCGCACCGCCTGCAGATGTAGGGCCAGGGCAGGGGTCTGTCACCGGCTGAGAGCGTCCGGGGGCCCAGAGCTGGCAAGCAGGCAAAGAGTTTCAGTACGTCAGTCTTCAATCACGGGGGCTTGGGTGGGATGGACCCGGCTCTCCCCTTGCCCAGGCTGGGCTCTCGCTGTCCCCGAGCAGCGCTGTGTCCCTGCAGAGGGTGAGGATGGCTCTGCCCCGGGGCACGAATTGGCACCTGGGACGGTTCTGGGCAGCAGCTGGCAGTGCCAGTGGATTACTGTTAATAGCATTAGCATAGCGTTAATTTATGTGCCGTAATCGGGCGTTCTGTGCCCATCTCTGAGGGTGACCTCGGCGCAGCCCACGTGCCCCGTTGGAAATGTGTGTCCATCACCCCAGGCGGGCAGGACGCAGGAGGAGGGGGGGGCTGCGGTGGCCTTCCCCCCTCATGCGGGATGGCCCCTGTGCCACCCGTGTGCCACCCTGCTGCTTGCTCCCCCAGAACGTGTTTGAGAACAAGCCGTCCATCCCCGAGTACAAAGTGGCCTCGGTGCAGAAGTCCCGCTTCATCCTGCTCCACTACAGCATCTTCAAGGCCCTCTGGGACTGGCTGATCCTGCTGGCCACCTTCTACGTGGCCGTCACCGTCCCCTACAATGTCTGCTTCACGGGCACGGAGGACAGCCTCTCGGCTGCCCGCAGCACCATCGTCAGCGACATCGCCGTGGAGATGCTCTTCATCCTCGGTAGGTCCGTGCCCATGGCTGAGCATCTGCATGGGATGGGGGACGTGGCTGAGCGGGGCAGGGATGTGGCCGGAGGAGCGGACCTGGGGGGGTGATGGCGAGGGGAGCTGGCATCACTTTGCCCCTGCTGCTGGTGCCGAGCACCCCGGGATTGGGACCCAGGTTGGCCACAGACCCCGGCCCAGCTCCCCCGGCCACAGCGGGGGCGGTGAGGGCTGGTCCTGCTCTCCCGGGGCAGACATCATCCTGAATTTCCGGACGACGTACGTGAGCCAGTCGGGCCAGGTGGTGTACGACCCCCGCTCCATCTGCATCCATTACGTGGCCACCTGGTTCTTCGTGGACCTGATCGCCGCTCTGCCCTTCGATCTGCTCTACGTCTTCAACGTGACCGTGGTGAGTGCCACCGACGCTGTGGGAGGGGGACAGCAGTGGGGGAGGTGGCCCCTGTCACAGGGATACGCTCCTCGCGTGCCCGTCTGGGAGTGGCGCGGGCAGCGGGGGGAGGCAGCGATGGCAGCTGTAGCGGGAAGCTTCCCATGCCTCTTAATTTAACCAGAGGCTGCCACAAATGACAGTAAGTGCCAAGCCACCGCTCCAGGAGCTGCAGGAAGGTGCCTGCCCCGTGCCCTTCACCCAGCACCCAGCGCCCAGCACGCCTGTGCTCTGCCCCGGGTACAGAGCAGCTCCGAGCAGCTCCAATTCGGCACGCAGATACCTTGTGCACGCACACCCCACCGCAGCCAGCGGCACTCGCACGGTGCCCGCTCTGGCAGGGGGGGTTCCAGGGGTGCAGACACACAGGGCACACGCCGGTGACGAAGGCAGGTCCCGCCTGAGCCTCCCCGGGCTCTCGAGGGGCCCCGAGCGCAGCGGGGGCGATGGGCTGCGCCAGTGCAGCGCTGGCACCAGCCCCTCGGCTAATTGGGGCGGGCAGGGGAGGAGGGAGGCGAGCGCGGCGGCTGTAATTACGCTTATTGGAGGCAGAGCAGCGTGCGGGGACGACAAAGGGCACTTGGGGCTGGAACTGCCCCCCTGAGCCAAACCCGGCTCCGCTGGCGCCCCGGCGGTGCTGCCGGCAGGAAAACAACCACGGCCGAGGCAGGGGCCACCGCTGCCGGGGCCGGGCAAGCCGGCAGCACGGAGCCGTGGCTGGCAGGATGGGCAGCCTGGCAAAGCCATTGCTGCCGGCTCCCACTCCCACCGGTCACCTCCCTGCCCCGCTGCAGCACCCCAAATCTCCCAGGGGGATTCAGCGCCCTGACAGGCTGTGACCCCGGCTGCCCGCTGGGCGCTGGGCACGGTGGTGGAAGGCACGGTGATGGAAGGCTGCTCGGGGACGAGCTCGTCCCGTAGCCCACGGCCCTCCTGGCGGCTGTGGGGGGTGGTGAAGGGTCCCTGCCCCCTGGGGGAGGTCTGGGGGGGTCCCTGCCTGCAGCTCCGCCCGGTTCACCCACCTGCCCCGCTCCCCAGACCTCGCTGGTTCACCTGCTGAAGACGGTGCGGCTGCTGCGGCTGCTGCGGCTGCTGCAGAAGCTGGACCGGTACTCGCAGTACAGCGCCATGGTGCTCACCCTGCTCATGTCCATGTTCGCGCTGCTGGCCCACTGGATGGCGTGCATCTGGTACGTCATCGGCCGCAAGGAGATGGAGAGCAACGACCCCCGGACCTGGGAGATCGGTGAGCGGGGGCTGCCGGGGCTGCTCAGGATGCCTGGCTCCCTCCGTGCTGCCGGCAGGAGGGAGCGGGCAGAGGGCAATCCCGGGGGGCACAGGGTGGCCGGGGCAGGGACGGGAGCTGTGCCGAGCCCCCCGGCGAGCGCTAACCCCCCGGCTGTGCTTGGCAGGCTGGCTGCATGAGCTGGGCAAGAGGCTGGAGGCTCCCTACATCAACAACTCGGCGGGGGGCCCCTCCGTCCGCAGCGCCTACATCGCCTCCCTCTACTTCACCCTCAGCAGCCTGACCAGCGTGGGCTTCGGCAACGTCTGCGCCAACACCGACGCCGAGAAGATCTTCTCCATCTGCACCATGCTCATCGGGGGTGAGGCGGGGAGCGCGGCAGGGCTTGGGGGGGGCTTCGTCTCCGGCTGCCGAAGCAGAGAGTGCAGCAGGTGCCGCAGGGCACTGGGGGGGAGGCGATGAACGCGTGTGCCTTGTGGGACAGCCCTGGGGCTGGGGTTAGGGGAGAAGCCCCCCCCCGGTGCTGCACCCCTCGGCCTCGCGTTACTGGCGGGGGCAGAGCCCAGACTCCCGTACGCCGCAGCCCCCACCCAGCCGTCCCCTTGGCGGGCCTGACGCTGGCCCTCCCACCGCCCCCAGCGCTGATGCATGCCGTCGTCTTCGGCAATGTCACGGCCATCATCCAGCGCATGTATTCCCGCCGCTCGCTCTACCACACCCGCATGAAGGACCTCAAGGACTTCATCCGCGTCCACCGCCTGCCCCAGCAGCTCAAGCAGAGGATGCTGGAGTACTTCCAGACCACCTGGTCGGTGAACAACGGCATCGACGCCAACGAGGTAGGAGGTGTCGGATGGGCTGGGCCAGGTCCCCTCTGGCCCCCCCCGGGTCCTGCGCCCAGCGTGGGGGTGATGGGGCTGGCACGGCCGGCTACGAGAGTGCGAGTGTGTGTACGTGCGTGTGTGCAAGTGTGCGCAGATGTGCGCGTGTCCGTGCGCTGTTGCTGGAGGGACCTGTGCCAGGTCACAGAATCCCAGAATCCCAGAATCCCAGCCTGGCCAGGGCTGGAAGGGCCCTCTGGAGATCATCCCCTCCAACCCCCGGCCAGAGCAGGGTCACCCAGAGCAGGTGGCACAGGAACGCGGCCAGGCGGGGTCGGAATGTCTCCAGAGACGGAGACTCCCCCACCTCTCTGGGCAGCCTGTGCCAGGGCTCTGCCACCCTCACAGCAAAGAAGTTCCTCCTCCTGTTGAGATGGAACTTCCCAGGGGCAAGTTTGTGCCCGTTACCTCTTGATTCCTGCCATCACGGGGAGCGGGACAGGCACATGGAGCAGAGGCAGCCCATCAGCACGGCCAGAGCTGGCCCGTATCTGCTGGCCGGGATTGCTGGGCTCTGCCGAGGCAGCCGGGGCAGCTGGGGGGTGAGACGCTCCGCTCCGGAGGGGGATGTGTCCCCTGGGCTGTGGGGGGAGGCTGCTCCTCGGCCACCCGCGCCCCAGCCCCGCTCTCCCCAGCTGCTGCACGACTTCCCCGACGAGCTGCGTGCGGACGTGGCCATGCACCTCAACAAGGACATCCTGCAGCTGCCCGTCTTCGAGACGGCCAGCCGGGGCTGCCTGCGCTCCCTCTCGCTCCACATCAAGACCTCCTTCTGCGCCCCGGGGGAGTACCTGCTGCGCCAGGGTGACGCGCTGCAGGCCAACTACTTCGTCTGCTCCGGCTCCCTCGAGGTGCTGAGGGACAACGTGGTCCTGGCCATCCTGGGTGAGGGCAGGTGGCGAGGGCTCCCCCCCAACCCCTTCTGCTGCCCCGGCCGGGGCTCACGCCGCTCGCCCACCCCCGTCCCCTCCTGCAGGCAAAGGGGATTTGATCGGAGCCGACCTGTGCAGCACGGACCAGGTCATCAAGACCAACGCGGACGTGAAGGCGTTGACTTACTGCGACCTGCAGTACATCGGGCTGCGGGGGCTCTGCGAGGTGCTGCAGCTCTACCCCGAGTACGCCAGCAAGTTCACGGCCGACATCCACCAGGACCTGACCTTCAACCTGCGGGAGGGCAGCGAGATGGAGGTGGGTGCGCGTCCTCCCTCGCGGGCCCCTTCCCGTCCTCGCGACCCCAGAAACCGGAGCAGGGCTGGGACTCCCCAGGGTCATGGAAAGGGTTTGTCCACTCCCTGCTCGCGGTCCCCAGGCTCTGTGGCTGGGGTGGGGGCTGCGGCTGGGCCACCCCGGCCATCCAGGTATGTCCCGTGCCCAGCTCCTCTTCGCTCCGTGCAACCTGGGGAATTGGAAGCAAGAGCGTTTGCAATGCAGGGTCTGAGGCAGATGGAGGGTTTGGAAATGGGGGGTGAAGGCGACTGGGGGGCACGGCGGGACAGGCAGCCAGGGCATAGCCCCCCCAGTGCGCAGGAGGCAGCGCCTGGGGCTGCCGGGTTTAGTCACGCTGCCAACACCAGCAGCTGGGGGGATGTTCTGCTGCAGAAATAGCTCTGCAGCACTTTTTCCTCCCCCGTCTCTGCTGCCGGGTCTGCTCTGCGGTGGCACCGAGCGGCTGGGGGCTCCTCCAGAGCATCCCCACGCCCGGTACCCACCACCCTCAGTCCCTGCAGAGGTGCAGCAGGAGGTAGCTCTCTAGATCCCAGATAGTCCTACCAAAACCCGACACGTCCATCGCCCAGGAGGGGTATAAATAAACCAAGGGTGGGTGCGAACGGAGCTTGTCGGGTCCTGTGCCCCCTCCCCTGGCTGGCGGCACATGCCCGGGGGAGCTGATGTTCTGATGGCTGAGCCGGGGCTGGGAATTGGGCTCAGCCGTGGTTCTGGCTCTGAACCCACAGGCCGAGGCCGGGCAGCTCATCAGTGTCACGAGAGCAGCAGAGGAGGCAGAGCAGGCGAGGGTCTGCAGGGCCTGCTGCTGGGGCTGACCGGGATGGGGCGGATGCATGGTGCAGGGGGAGGTTTTGCCGTCCAGGGGGGCTCTGAGAGGCTGGGAGGGCTGCATGCCAGGGTGGGGAGGGGGTGGGCGTGTGCTCGGGGCTGTATCTGCACATGGCTGGTCCCTGCAGAGCCATGTGGGGTCCCACAGGCCACTGAACCGGTGCCATCCACTCTCCCCGCAGGGGCTCTGCCGCTACCCCCGGTCCCCGCGGCTGTCGCAGGCACCCCAGGTTTGTGCAGGGGGGGGGATGGGGCAGGGGGGGCCATGCCTTAGCACCTCCACAGGCATCAGCCCTGACCTCTTCCCCGCAGTCTTGTCTGGAGAGCGGCGCTGCCCCGGAGAAGCCCCTTCCCTCCATCCTGGAGGACGAGGAGGAGCCCGACGAGGTCTTCCAGCCCTCGCCCCCCGCCGTCACCCGCCGCAAGTTGCTGCTGCCCCAGCTGAGCAGCCCGGCGCGTCGCGGCTCCCTGAGCAGCCTCCTGGGTGATGAGCTGTGCCAGATCTCAGCCCTGCGGCGCAACTGCCACTCCCCGGCCCGCTGCAACCGGGGCCGCAGCCCCTCGCCGCAGTGCCGGAGGGACGCCCGGCTCCCGGAGCAGGAGGGTGATGCGGGCAGGAGGCCGGCCAAGCTCCTCATCCCCTCCCTGCACACCTACGGCCCCCCAGACCTCAGCCCCAGGTAAGGCTGGGACATGCCAGTGGCTCGTCCCGCTGCCATGGGAGGCCACTGAGGATGGTGGCAGAGGGATGAGGGGGTGACGATGGCCAACCCTCACCCCCTCCCTGCCCTAGAGTTGTGGACGGGATTGAAGACAACAGGGGGATGTCGGAGCCACAAACCTTCTCCTTCAACGTGGATGCCCCGCTGCAGAGCGCGGCGAGGGGCTCCCCCACGGCAGGTACCCCCGGGGTGGGGGCTGCGGGGCTGGGGGGCTCGGGGAGCCCTCTGCCACCAGCCGTGTCCTCCCCGGCAGGGACCGAGGCGGGGGCCCCAGCCCTGGCCACGGAGGCGGAGGAGATAAAGCAGAACATCAGGAGGCTCAACCAGGAGGTGCGACGGGGGCTGGGGCCGAGGCGGGGGGGCGCTGGGCCGGGGGTGTCCGCCGGGGCTCACTGCTGTGTCCCCCCCTGATTCCAGATCACCCACCTCAACCAGGAGGTTTCCCACCTCGGCCGGGAGCTACAGCGCATGATGGAGCTGCTCCAGGGCCGCCTGGGCGCCTCGCCGCCCCCCCGGCCCCCGCCGCCCCCCTCGCCACCGCCTGCTCCCCCCCGCTCCCGCAGCCCCCCCCCCGCCAGCCCCCCGCCCCAGCGCTGCCCGCTCCGCAGCCGCTCGGCCCACGCCGCCGCCGGCCCCTGGGGGCTCTGCCCGCCGCGGGGGGACACCCCCGGCCCCGACCCCCGCCCGGTCTCGGGCTCGCCCCCCCGCTCGCTGCCGCCCCGCTCCGCCCGTTCCTTCCCCGGCTGTTCGGCCGGCGGCCGCCCCCGCGCCCACCCCCAGCCCCGCTCCGGCTCCGCCAGCTCCCACTGACCCCGCCGCACCGGGTGACGTCGCCCCGGGAGGGGGGGGATCGTCGCCCCAAAGGCGGGGGGGACACCCTTGCCCCGGTGGGGATCGTCGCCCCTAGGGGAGGACCCTCGACCCAGGGGGGATCGTCGCCCCGAGGGGGTGGACCCTCGCCACTGTGGGACCCTCGCCCCGGGGGCGGGGATCGTCGCCCCGGTGGGACCCTCGCCCCGAGGGGGGGACTCTCGCCCGCCGCCCCGCTCTGCTCCCCTCGCTGCCCGGGACACGCCAGCGCCGGGCTGCCCCCGCTCCCCGCGTCCCCCCCGGGAGGGGGCGGCCGCGGGGAGGGCAGCGGGGAGGGCGGGGGGGGCAGCGCCCGGCACCAGCAGAGATTTTGATACGGTTTTATACTCGTTGCCCGCGGGGGTTTTTGTACAACCGGGACCTGCAGCCCCCCCACTCCCCGCCCCCCCCTTGCCCGGGGCAGTGGGCGCTGCACCGGGACCCGCGGGGACGGGGCGGGGGGGGGTAGATTCTGTACGCGGGGCGGGCTCGGGGGCTCGGCGGGGCACTGCGGGGGGTGCCCCGGGGGGTCGCGGCTGCTCCTGCCCGGCCCCGCGGTGCCGGCTCTCCGGTGATGTCGTTCTCCCCCCGCCCCAATGGGAAATAAAGGCTCTATTTTTCCAGCCCCGGCTCCGGGTGAGTCTCTGCCCGCGTCCCCCGCCCCGCCCCGCCCCCTCCGGGCCGCCATCCCCCCACGCCGGTTCCCCCGTTCCCGCAGCCCCGGCGGCTCCCCGTCCCCCCGGACTACAGCTCCCATCGGCCCCTGCGACGGGCGCGCCGCGACGTCACTCCTCCCGGCTCACGTGAGGGGGGCGCGGCCGGGAGGGGGCGGAGCCTCCGCGGGGCGGGGAGCAGCTGATTGACAGGGAGCGCTGCCTGTGGGCGGCGGGCTGGGAGCGGAAGGGGTGGGCGAATCCGGAAGCGGAACGGGTAAAGGCGGAAGTGAGGGCCGGGGCCTGCGAGACTCACCTGCGGCGGGGGGAGCGGCGCTCCGGGCGGTGAGTGGGGCCGGGGGTGGCGGGGCCCTCTCGGCCCGCGGTGGGGCCGGCCCGCGGGGTCGCCGGGCAGGCGGGACTCGGCGCGGCTCGGCGCCGAGCCCTGCCCCGGGCGGTGCCTGGCCTGGGGGCCCGGCTCCTCCGGGCCCGTGCGCCGCAGAGCCGGCGCCCCGGGAGCCCGCCCGGCGGGGGGGATGCGGGGGCAGCCGGGGGCCCCGCGGTGGGAGCGGAGCAGGGCGAGGCTGTCGGGGTGTGGAGCCGAGCAGGGCGGGGAGTGGCGGCCTTCGGGGCTGCCCGAAATAAACCTCCCGGTGCTGGGTCGCGGGCGGGCCGGTCCCGTCGGGGGCCCTGTCGAGGCGGGGGAGCGGCGGAGGGTGGCACCGGTGTGGCCGGGAGCTGTGCTGGCCGGTGAGAGCCACGCGTCAAAGGGGACAATCTCAAGCTGGAGGGGAATGGCGTGTCTGCATCGCGGAGCCGCGGGTTTGAGCCTCCTTCGGGCTGGTTTCCTTCACCGGGAGGGGCTCGCTCGGCAGCGGGTACCGGTGCTGCACTCGGTGTGCTGCGCCCGCCCCGCCGCTGTGTCCCAATGCCTCTGTCCCTCTCGTAGCAATGACTGTGTGACAGTTAAATGCAATTTGGGGAAGGTGTGGCACCTGTAAGGTCAGAAGGGGTGTAATATCTTGTAGCTAGTCAGCTGCCAAAGTGGGAATAGAAACTCTAGAAGCCTGAAAGCCCGGCCAGGTTCCCGAGTAGACAACTGCCTAAATGAAGGATGTGACTTTATCTGCTGAAAATAGCTTCCAGTGGAATGGAGACTATTCTGCATTGCTGCTGGTGACAAACACAGCCCCCGTGTCCCCCGTGGGGTGTCTGTGAAGTGAAATACGTGGTGCTGCAGGCTCTCGAATGAGGCACAAAGTCTAGGAGAAAGTTCTGTAGCTTGTCTGGAAGGAAGTGGGTGTGCTCAGGACCTTCAGTGCCACGGGAGCAGCCACTGCCCGTAAGCTGAGATCTTGTGAAGGCCAATAGTGCAGATGTGAGCGTGAGCAACAGGTTTGTAGTACTAAAGCCTGTGAAAGCTGCTCCAGTCTTATTCTGGTAACGTTCAAGGTGCTGCTAAGACTCCTGTGGGCTGTGAGGAGCTGTGACAGTCACAGTTGCTCTCTGCTGACTGTGACTCTCACTGTAACCGGGTCTGCCAGTGAGACCAAATACAGTGTTGACCCGATCTCAGCTGACCTTTAGCTTGTTGCTTTTGTACGTGGCTGTCGGAGTTCTGACCTTGACTGTTCCCAAGCGCGTAAGGAAATCGGAGGGAAGAGAGTACACCCAGGTACTATTTTAAGTCTTATGTGGAACAACTTGCATCTACTATTCTTAGCTTTTTGTGTGGTGGGTCAACACATATTTGAGCTGCCCTGCTTACAGCATGACATCAATTACGCTTTGCACTAAGTTAGGACTCCTGAGCCGACTCTGAAGGCAGGACTCTGAAGTTTGGTTGAGACCAAAAAAAGAAAGGTACTTCTGATTCATATTGGCTTGACATGCCATGCTGTCTGAGTGAACTTTCTTGGAATATCCCCTTAATCTTCACTACTGCCTTAACTCAAAGAGGGTTTTTTGGGTTTTTTTTCAGCTAACTGGACAATAAGGTGAAAGAACTGTGACTGAAATGGGCGAAGAATTCAGAATAGTGTGTGTGTAGGCAGCTACAAGACAACATTGGTCTTATTGCATCCTTGGAGTGAGGAGAGCAAGTAAAGCACAAGTCTGTAGACACCTGTGAGGTTAAGAAGAGCAGTGCTTAGATTCAGTAAGTAGGTCTCAGTGCTGAAATCATCTCAGACATCTCTTGAGTCTCAACAGTGTGCCCGAACAGTCAACTGCTTTCATAGCAAAAACCTACCTCTAGAGGCAACCTTTCCCTCTAAGATACTATAGGCTAGTGTAGGTGACGCTTGTTTTAAGGTAGGGCCAGGCAGCGTAGGTCCCTTGAGGGCAGCTACTTACATCCCTTCGGGTGAGGGAGCAACACAGGCAAGACGAAATGGGGCTGCTGAAGATGGGTTTCAGTTACCAGAGAGCAGTAAGGGGAAGGCTAGCTTGATGTGTGGCTGTGAATATAGGAAAATAAAACATTTGACTAGTTATGCTGTGAACAGAGTTGGGTTTAGGTCCACTTGAGAAACCAATAATGGATTGGGCAGTGTCTGGAACAAAACTGTCCAGTCATGTATTCATACTTGGTGTGCTTGGCCAAATTTAATGGTTGGGATGAGAAGTGGGACTGTCTCCGTCACAGCAAAGCTCTTCTGCATCTAAAGAGGGGTCAGCTCTAGAATTGCTCTAGGCCTGGCTAGCCATTAACTCTTGATCCTAACTTCTTAAGCCGCTGCGTGTTTAGCAGAGAGGTGGTCGTGGCATCTCCCTGCAAAGTGTGTGTGGGGGGAAGAATGCCAAGTACTTCCAGACACAGGAAATGAAATGGGAACGCTTCTAATGAAGTGGGTGTAGCCCAAAGTATTTCGGTCAGCGTACTTAAAAGAGTAGAATGTAGAAATGTCGGAGTCAGCTGTTTTCTTCCCTTGGGGTATGAAGTTTGAAGTCCTCTTATGCAAGTTCTGTGAAGTTGTCAGGAGTAACGCTCCGCATGCTAGGCAGGAACAACGAACCTTCCTGCAAGTGACAGTATCGGGGAAGAATAAAGCTTCGTGTAAATGCTAAAAGGAACGCTTTCCTCCCCTGGAGCACGGGAATGAGCTGCTGGAGTAGTTCTACATAAACAGATAAGAAAAGACTGATTTTCATGTTTGCTTTTATTTGGTAGAGCTCCAAATAAGGAGCTGCCAGAGGCAAGAGATCTTTGTGCTGTCTGGAAAAGATATTATGAAGGTCACTGATTCTTTTGCAGTGAAGATAGCAATTTTCTGCTTTGCGTTGTTAATGATCTTGCCTTCTTGTTCACAGAATAGTAGGTGCTGTCTAAAGGCACTTGTTGCTGGATTTCTGGTCAAAATTAAGCTGAGCGGTGGACAATATCCAGAACAGGAGTTAAAAGAACCTTGCCTGCAGAATTAAAAACTTGATGCTTTTGTTCAATTTGTAGTTGGTCCAGACTGCACTCATGAGTCACTCCTTCAGCCCAGCTGTGCCTCATCTCCTGTGAAACAGGACTAAGTTTTTGCAGTATCAAGGATAACTATGAGTAGGTAAGACCTCCAAGAGGGAGTTAATGTGGGGAGAGGGAATATGGAAACTTTGCTCCAGACAGCTGGTGAGAAGGTAACGTGAAATGAAGGTGAACTCATCCATGGCAGTGTGTTGCTGCAATTCGTGCCTTGATAACGCTTGGTAAAAGCTGTCACTTCTCGTTCCGTTCTTTTTAAAGCAATCTTTGCAAGTGCATTGTCTCCATAGCTTAGCAAAGTGGAGCTTGACCGAAGCAGTGCTGACAGCTTGCGTTCATGGGTCTTCCATCGCTCGGATTTGGTGTGAGTTCACTTGCTGCCGTGGGTCAACGCAATGAGGGGTTCAGCGGTCGCTTAGAACCTGAGGTCTGGTGTAACGCCTGGCGCTTTCCTGACACACGAGGACCAGGCAGAAGCACCATGCCTCAGCCTGCCCTCACTGCAAGTTTCTCTGTTCAGCTGCGGTGATCTAATAGGACACTAACTGCAGCTTTAAAAGCAATTAGTCACGCTATTTGGCAGAATTAAAACCCCCACTGGATTAGGCATGGAACTTCCTTGTGCTGCCAGTGTGACCAACATGGTAATAACTCTTGTTGCTGATACCTAGTCAACTGTCTTTAAGTATTAAAAAAACTGTAGCTCCAAGGCGGCATCAGTAAGTGTAATGTCTTTTTGCCTCCTGAGGGGTTTTTGTGATTTCCTGGTAAAGGATAACCACTTAAACCTAGGAAATCCTTCTGCGGGGGTGTGGATGGGGTTTGACTGGCTAGCAGAAGGCTTGAGGGAGCTCGATAACACGCTTTGACCAAAGTACTGTGCTTCTTGACTCAGTCGTGCAGGCTGTGATCTTTGCCTCATCTTCCAAAGAGTCGGATCGGCTTTGTAGGATGCGCGGGTGTTCCTGGCTTCAGAGTTTCGTAAGAGTTTTTAGAGGTGACTCGCCTGGTTCAAGCAGATGACGTCTAGCAAGTGAGACTGTCTCAAACCGAGCAGTAGCATTCTGTCCATGATGATGGGTTCTGCGTGGATCTGTGTGTCAGACGGTCTTGTTCCAGTACGGTGCTGCCTGTTTAGGTCGGATCTTCAATTTGGCCACTTGTGCTCAGCACCGAGCAGCAACCTGGCAGTAGGGCCTCACACACGGGGCCCTGAGAAGTAGCAGAAACTTGGCCTTTTCATCACGATTTCTTCTCTTGGGTTTTGTCTTGCCCTGAAGGCTTTGGCTCTGTTTCACTGTGCTTGGCAACTGTCCTTCATAAGGCCAGGCTTCAGCTTGCGTGGTGGAGCCATGGGAAGGTCTCTGCTGGCTCGGCCCTGGGTTGCCCGGCTGGGGGTAGCTGTGTTGTACCATCCTGCGAGCTCATCCATGCTGGATTGACTGGTAACTGCAGGGTAGTGGCCTTGAAATCTCTGATAGAATTGTTTTTGAAAAGCTGTTTTGAAAAACAGCCGGCTGCTGGGGCTGCTTTGGAGGCCGTGGCTCTGCAGATGTCAGGGAACAGATGCCAGTATTAAAAACATGACAAGGAGCTGGTATTACAGATCCTACTATACTTTTTTAGGGCTCTAGCTACCAACAAAAAGTGATTTAATTCTTTGCCAGTGTAAATCCTATTTACCTCTAAATTAAAATGAGTGTGCCCAAGTCTTTGGGAGGCTTGGGCATGAAGGGTCTACAGAGAAGTTGTGGCTTCTTGTAACAACCGTAACAGTACTTCTGAAACAGCTTTCTGAGATGATTTAGGGCTGTGAATCTACATTTTAAGGCCGTAGCGCAGCTCCTGACGACTGCAATGACTACTTCCCCTGTTTAGAGCTGTTCTGGGAGTTCTGGATTATAGCCTTACTGATCAAGAGACGAAGTGTTCTTTGTTTGTGGAGGGAAGGGTGTGTTCTCTGTAGAGAGATGAAGGATTACAATTGATCAGAGTTTATGGGGCTGGGGGACTGAGGTCTGTACTTCAGGTCTGTTTCCTGGTTCATCTCCTGGGTAAGAGCTGGATCTGTTATTCCTTCCTCTGCAGCACGGACCCTACTGCAGTAAGGCTTTGGAAGTTTGTTCTTCTTCATTGTATTATTGTGTTGGAAAAATCAGGTTGATGTTCCAGGTGGGGGCTAGTGGAGTCTGTGTGTTGCTCTGGTGGGTCCCACGCTTGCTGCTGGTCCTGCTGGTGGAAGTTGCTTGTGACTCTGGGTCCCGAATCTGGCTTGCCAGTTCTGGGTGGGAGCAAGGTAGCACCAAGCTTCCTGCTGGCGGTGGCTCGCTGCCCATTCGGTGTTAGGTGAAGCTAAACCACTCCGTAACTTCAGGGGTGGCTTTGCCAAGAAATTCATGTAACGCTGTCAGCTATTTAACAAGATAAATACTTCACTGGGGCTTTTGTCTTGAGTATTTTGACTCTAAGCCAGCAAATCCCCGGTGAAATGGTTTCTTGCATAGCTGAGAGCAAAAGCAGTCCTCTTGGGTAACGAGATTCTTCGGGACTGGGTTTCTAAATATCGCCAGCTTTCAGTGTAGTCCTCACTACTGGGTGAACACAGGGCAAAAATATCAGATTCTGTAACTTCTGCCACCTTAAACTATCAGCTTCCCTGCAGCAGGGAGTCTTGTAAAGCGTTTTTCATACGGGGTTAACATGGGGATCTGACAGTCATCGCCCTGCGGAGATTGGGGTGGTTGTACTGGGTTGATTTGTTTGAAATGAACACTTTTGTTCTTTTTGAGCATTCTAGTGGCTCCAGAGAACTTCCTTGCTCTAGATAGGCAGGGAATGCAGCAGCGCTGGCATGCCCTTTCTCACGTAGGGCACTCAAATTCTTGAATTCAATATTCATGGGAGTGTACGAGCCCCTACAACAAATCCTGGGAAGTGGGCGAGGTGTTGAGGAGCACAGACCTAGAGAGCTTGGCCGTTGCACAGCATCGGGCATTGAAACTTATCTTTGATTTCAAAGCAAGAAAGAGACTGTTCTAAGACTTTACAGTTAAAAAACCGGTACTTTTGCCTGCGTGATGCAGAGCTCCCGTGTGTGCTTCAGTAAGCAGGAGGCGGGCAGGGCCCATAAACAAACCAGCACGTACCTTTTTATGGGTCTTGTGACATCACAAGCTGCTGAGTTTAGCTAGTTAGAAGAAGCTAGCATGAAAATTAATACTTGTTAATCTTGATTACGTGCGTACCCTATCATATCCTTCCTTCTCATGGTCTTGACTTCTTGAATTAGTGTGGCAAGTGGCAACTTCAGCTGCTTTTGCTTGTCTGTGCGGCATTGCTGTTGTTATTTCGGTCAGTCTGACCCGTGGCTCGAGTGTCCGTGTTCTCACAGGAGCAGGTAGGGCTGCATGCCCGGTCTCCCCTGCTGGAAGAGGGGATGAGCAGCCTGCCTGGGCATCACGGATGGCTTCATCCAGCATGGAGCACTCCCCGCTTCTCAGACCAGTACTCACTGAGCGGGGTGGGCTGATCTAGCACAGATCCAGGCTGTGTGGTCTACTGGCTGGTACTTCTGCAGTCAGCAGAGTGGAGTTCTGTTTCTGGAAGGAATGTAGAAATCCTCAAAGATGTTGGCATTAGCAAAAACTGACCCTCCTGCAATGGAGTGTTCTTGCCATCTACAGCTTTGGTAGTCACTCATTCAATTGTTTGGTCATCAGCAGAAATGCTGAGTGGGTCATTCTGGTCTTGTGTACGTCCTTAGCCCGAGACCCTCGGGGAGATGGCTGCAGTTAGGGTCATCGGAACTGCATAAACTCCACCCAGTCATCCTAAAGATGTGGCAGCTTCTCGGGTGATCATGTAGTCCTGCAGCCAAACTTCAAACCATCTTTAGATGATCATCAGGTTCTCTGTAATTGAGTGGTCAAAGGCTCTAGCTGCTCGACTGCTTGCTGTGATCAGTAGCTCTCCATGATGAGCTGGACATACAGACATGCTTGCTTAATTCTGTTTGAGTTCCTGTAGCACAACCAGATGGCAAAATGAATGGAGATCTGTGAAATATAGGTCAGGCTAAGACTTGAGGATGTCAACAGGCTCATTTCCTTGTTTTGCTCTGGGAATCACCCCTATCATATTTCAGGAGGTCATAACTCAGGAGAGGCATGATTCACGTGGCGTTTAATGTGCAGAGTGTTGGTCTGAAACAGTGACAGAGCTTACGGATTGCTGATAGACTGCCCTGGTAAATGAATACAAGGTTAAACAAGCAAAAGCCGTTCCCTTGCAAACTCTGGTTAGAGGAGAAACTCTAAAAGGTGGAAACCTTTTCAGGCTGATAGCGATGTAGAGCTCCTGATGTGCCCCTCGAACCTGGGGGTAACCAAGCCGCTCCTGGCCAGAGCGGCAAAATGCTCCTTCCTCACAGTCCAGCAAAAGAAGTTGCTGATTTGCTTCCTATCAAGCTTGCTCATCCTGTCAAACCAGCGTTTGTCCTTCCTCGGAAGAGGCGGTGGGGATCTGACAGTGTTACTGGCCTTTGCAAGGACCTGGCTCTGAACTGCAGTTTCGTCACTGACTTAACCCCAAGACTGGACAGGCAGCTCGAATCAACGGCTTCTTCACAGCTCAGGCTGCTGAAACATCTCACTGCGCTGAAGTTACTCCTCGTGGGTTCTTTCCTACCCGCCAGCTTCAGTGAACGGTCCGGGCTTAACAGTAGGTTTTCTGACTTGGCTCCTCATCACAGCAACTCGAGGCTGAATGTCTCTGTTAGGTCAGAGTGTGCTGAAGTGCTTCTGTGTTTTGAAAACTGAAGAGGTTCTGCAGCCGCGGACACTCGCGTCCCTCCAGTGGTTCTGCAGCTGCGGACACTCGCGTCCCTCCAGTGGTTCTGCAGCCGCGGACACTCGCGTCCCTCCAGTTAAGCGCTCAGGCTGAAATGGCTGTGGGTTTCCTATCAAACTATAGAATTGAATTGAGACCTGAGACATAGTTATAAGTGGTCTCACAGCACTCACAGCTGGACAGGCTTTGCTCTGCAAAGCTGCTGTTTGAAACTCTTCTTTTGAAACTCTTCCTCTCTATTGAGGCAGGCCTGAGCCTTGTTCACAGCATGCACTGCTCCAGTTCGGACCCAGTTTAACTTGCTTTAAGCTGCTTATTCGTAGGAATCTGGTAGTTGCTGGGTAAATGCTGGGTGTACTCTGAGCATACCCAGAGTTTTCTTGGGGGTGCAGGCAGAGAAATCGGCTTTGGGTTTTGGGTTTTTTTTTTTTGACAGTTGTCTCTGTCAGCGAGAAGCTTGGGTTACGAAGGGAAAGTGGTGATACAGAGCAGATGCAATCAGTTGTAGCATTTGTCATTGACAGGAAGTGGGAGTTGTGATGAGAACAGGAAATATGCCTAAATCTGTATAACTGTGCGCTCTGAAAGCGCTCCTGTTCTCTGCTGCGTGCAGTTGAGGAATGGTTAGGAAGGCACTGAGACTTGTGGTTAACGATGGATGTAAGATGGCTTGTCTTGCTGCTCTCACCACGGTTTTGTGCTTCTACACAGCTCTGGAGCTTTGGGGCTGGGGAGGTGGGATGGCAGTTCTGGTCATGGGTGATGCCTGTTTGTGCCGCTCAGCACAGCTGGATTTGAACAGCCTTCTCAAAGAATGTGGCCAGTAGCCTGGTGGCCTGCAATGGTGTGGGATAAGGGCAGTAAGGCAGTTGGGATGGGGTGTGGGAAGCGTTCGGTGTTGCCTGTTCCTTTGGACTGAGCTGTGGAGTCCCTCGTTGGGTGGTAAGGAGCCGTTTGCAGCAGGGATGGGGAGTAGCTGCTGGCAGCCTCTGCCCAGAGAGGGGCTGCTACCAGATGACTTCCCTCTGGCAGGCCGCGTGCGTAGCAATCCAAAGGCCTTCTTCAGGACTGCGCTGAGGTGCAGCCTTTAATGGCTTTGTGTGAATGCCTCTAAACTAACAGGCTCAATATAGAAACTCCCTTTGTCTGAGTGCCTTGTGATCTGAGGGACTGACATGCAGAACCGCTCCCCGTAATGGCTTACGTGTGGCACTTGAATATCTCCGTGCTGCATTGATAGTCCCAAGTTGCTGCCTTGTGAACTCAGAGAGGAGGAGGGAGCTAAAGGTCAGCCTCAGTTACCTCCATGAACTGCGTAATTGTTGTTTTAATAGCCGAAGCTCTAATAACACCGGTTGGCGTGCTGGCTGTTCTTTACCTGCCTCACCCTAGCAAGGTGTGTGTAACTTCTACAGTGGAAGTGCTGGAGGGCCCGCTGGTGGGGAGGCAAGCTTGTGTCACCAATACCCCTTCTCCGGGGAGGCTCAGGAGACTTCAGATGCTGCTCCAGGAGCTGCTGACTGACGGAACCTGCCCGATAGTGTTGTGGTGCATGTGGTGGATAACTTTCCACCGTGGGAAGGAGTCACCACCTGCCTGTGCTGATGGTGGTTGCAGATCAAACCCACCCTCTAGAACTGGTATGGCTGGTCCACGAGTGTGTCACTAACTCTGACCTCCTCTTCCAGTTGCAACCTGCCTCCAGGTGGATCCCAGCGCAGAGCCTGCAGCATCCTTACCTCTTGGCACTCCTGCACTTAGGCCACGATGGCAGGTCGAGGTGGAGCTGCTCGACCGAATGGACCAGCTGCTGGAAACAAAATCTGCCAGTTTAAACTTGTTCTCTTGGGAGAATCGGCAGTGGGGAAGTCCAGCCTCGTCCTGCGCTTCGTGAAGGGGCAGTTCCACGAGTACCAGGAGAGCACGATTGGAGGTGAGTGCCAACTCCAGATGCCTGTGGCGGCAAGATGCCAACCTCGCTAATGCAGTCTGGGGGTATCAGAAGTAATAAAGGCTATCTCAGTCTGGTCTGGGGTTTTTGCTATAAATAGTCGAGCAGCTAACGCGTTAACTCCTGGTTTACAACTTGTTTGTTGGTGTGAAGATCAGCGCAGCAGAGAATAATGCTATGGCAACCGTGCGCGCTGCCTCTAAGGCGTCGTCACTTCCAGTGCTTGAATTCCTGCTTGTAATTAGAACTGAAGCCTTCAGCTTGGTTTATAGCCCTTAATTATCTTTTCAGACCATGACCTGGGATTTTGGTGCTGTTTCTAGCCCGATACTGTTAACTACTTCCACAGCTCTTTCAGGTCTAGTAGTTCTTGAGCTTGAAGTCATTAGCACAGTGTTACCAATCAAAGGTCAGTCGGCACCCAGGTCTCTGGGCATTAATATTAGGTGTGTACTGAGAAAAGGCTTGATTTGTCCCCATAGTAACCCATGCGGAGTTAGTATAGCTGTAATTATAACTTATGGGCAAGTAGGGCCTAATGCTGTGCTGCAGAGGGCCATGTGGGCGCTCTGCTGTTCTGCTTCGGTCTGTATCCAAGGCCGGTTGCCTTTATCCTAGTCGTAACGCATGGCATTATACTCGCTGGAACAAGAAAATAACCAGTTACTAAATTGGGGAGTGCAGGGTAACTGGGCTGACTCCAGCGCTTTGGCACTGGGTGCTCCCCAAAGCGGATCCCGGCGATCTGGGGGATCTGTGTGATCTGGGGGAGGAGGCCGCTGGGGCAGGGACCGGCAGCGCTGCCGCTCCGGTGGCCGTCTGCTGCCCGGGCTCTCAAGGCCACCTTCCTGTCCGCTGTGCGGTGGCTCTTGGGTTCCTGTGTGCAATGATGCTTGATGATACAGCAGAGCTGTGACTTCCCCGGCAAGTGGCACCGCGCTAGCCCCCGTCGGGGGCTTCTCCTCGCTCCCGTGCAAAAGCAGCACTGCTCGGAGCTCCTGGCGCTCGCTGCAGGGGCTCTCCAGCTGGAGGTAAGGCAAACATGTGCCTTCTCTTCCAGCTGCCTTCCTAACACAGACAGTCTGTCTGGATGACACAACGGTGAAGTTTGAAATATGGGATACAGCGGGACAGGAGCGGTATCACAGCCTGGCACCAATGTATTACCGAGGGGCCCAGGCAGCCATTGTTGTCTACGACATCACTAACACAGTGAGTACTGCGTGGGGCTGAGCGTTTACCGGGGAGGAGGCGTCCGCGCTTGCGGCTGGTGCTTCTCGGTTCCCTGGGAGAGTGTCTGGGTTCAGAGTCCCCGCAGGCAGGCGTCTGCGGGGACTGAGTTTCTTGAAAACTGCTAATGGCCTCTTCCTCAGTTCTGACCAAGGCTGTCTAAGCTGATAAAGGATCCTGCTACAAAGTGCTGTAGAGGCAGAACACTTCTTCCAGGAAAGACTTGTTCTAATCATATCTTCACTGTGGATTAATAAGAGGCTGCCCTTCCTGACTGCTGCCTCCTGTTTGCTTCCAGGACACATTTGTACGAGCCAAGAACTGGGTGAAAGAGTTGCAGAGGCAGGCTAGCCCCAATATTGTAATTGCACTAGCGGGAAACAAGGCAGACCTTGCTACCAAGAGAGCTGTGGACTTCCAGGTGAGTGGGAATCCAGATCAGTTGTTACCTGAGCAAGTCAGGGAAGCAGCTTTTTTGCTTAAGTGGGGGGAAACGGTGACTGCGTGCAAAAGGCTTTGAGGGAGAGCGGAAGTCAAGATTGACGCTGCTGAGGACCCCGGGATGCCTCGCAGAGGGAATTGTGGCCTGCCTTTCCCATGCACTCCTTCTGCAGCACTTCTAGCTCTTGTTGGTAACAATTGCGATGAACGTGGAGAATAAGGCCCACAGAGCACAAGCTCCTGTCTGCAGTCTTTTCTGGTGCCTTGCTCATCTGGGGCTGTCTTCAGCAGTGTACGAAACGGCGTCTTTTAGACACAAGACACATGAAGAATCATTCCCAGCTTGTTCTCTGCTCTTCGCAGCTCTTACCTTGTCTCAGACAGGCTTTCAAGGAGAAGCTCTTATCTCAGACCTCTGCACGGGATTGCTGGTGGCGCACTTACAGCGTGCGTTGCTCTCCCAGCTAACCAAAGTACAAGGCGCTGTGCCGCTCGGGACACGCTGTGTCTATATTTGGCTCACAAACAGTCTGTGCTGCTGTACCCCAGCCCTGCTGCTGGGACACCAGCCGTGCGGCGCTGTCAGTGGAGCATGTCTCCCTGCTGCGCTGGCCAGGCAGGGTCAGGGACTGGCGGGGGAGAGGCGGGGGGAGGATGTCTGCCCTGGGGTGGGACAGGGTTTCTTCGGTGTTTAGCGAGCCAGCAAGTGAAGCGCGTGAAGGCTGCTTGGGCCTCCCTTTGGCAGGATGCCGTTACCACTCTCACGTGATTGTTTGTAGGATGCACAAACATATGCAGATGACAACAGCTTGCTGTTCATGGAGACGTCGGCAAAGACAGCGATGAATGTGAATGAAATCTTCATGGCAATAGGTAACAGCCTGCGTGCAGAAGGATGGCTGGAGCGGTTCTGAGCACCAGCAGGGCAGCCCACTGGAAACCCTGGGAGCTCCCGTGTCAGCCAGGGTCTGGGAGCTCTTTCTGGAGCCCGTGACCGTTGGCTATGGTTCTGTGAACAGTCGCTCCCTGAGGGTTTGGAGCCTTTGCCTTGCAAAGCCTGTTTCCCCCTCTCCCTATCCCGGGGTGGTGAGTGAGGAAGGAGCGGGATTGGTGACAGCCAGGACTAGAAGTGGGGTGGTTTGCTGTACTCGTGCTGCCAGCAGTGCCCGGTCCCGAACACCCGAAGAGGTGAGGGCTTGGGGCAGAGCAGGGCCGAGCCCAGCTTGTGGGCTGCGGTGGGGAGGAGGTTGGCCTCTGTAGCGGAGCCCACTGACATCTTGTCTCTTTCTAGCCAAGAAACTGCCAAAAAATGAACCCCAGAACGCTCCTGGTGGCCCAGGTAGGAATCGGGTGGTTGACCTTCAGGAGAGCAGTCAGCCGAGCAGGAGCCAGTGCTGCAGCAATTGAGCACCCGTTCCCGCCTGACGGAGCCCTCGAATGACGTGACTGGAATCCACGCTAACAATCGCACTTACCGTAGAGCGGCTGCTGCCGGTGGCTGCTGTGATTTCTCCATCCCTTTCTGATCATAGGCTGGAGGGAGTTCTTCCACCTGCACCTTTCTGTACAAATACTAATTCAATTCTAAGTCTTAAGTCACTTTTTTAATATATGAACTTCTGCTCTTCCCTCTTCCTGGTGGTGGTGGATGCGCGACCTGGTGTCTGCCCAGCCAGCCCATCCCTTCCCACGGGTGAGGCCAGCAGCACCCAGGTCCCACGTACTGTAGTTCACTATTGGAAACAAAGGGATATTGAGACTAGACGACCTGGGTTTAAAATTACCCGTCTGTAAAAGCTAAGGCTAATCCCAGTACGATATGCCTAGAACAACCACTAAACTGTAGCATTATAGTGACAAACTCTGGCTTTTCAGCCACTTTATTGACCAAATCACTTACGAGTATTCTGGGGTGGGGCAGAGGGAAGCAAAACTGGTTTCTTCTGTATTTTGTATTGTATGTTTCTTCATGTAACCAATCAGTATCTTGTCAATATAGTACATACAACTAGCTGCCTGTTGTCTTTATTTGTGTTGGACTCTAGCATGCCAACTCTTTTATTTTTTTTTTCTATCTCCGGTTCTGTCGTAATGCACTAATCCTGTTGCAACTTTTGCAAAAAAAATCTTGTATAGAAAAATTGTCCTTTTTCTTTTTTTTTTTTTTTTGATGGTTGTGATGCCACTAATGTTGTTAACCCTACTCTGGTGTGAATACACATGGTTTACTGATGTACAGAGGTGGGGTGGGGGAAACCTCGGCTAACTTGTCAGTGGAAACAATATGTATTGCAAAAGCCTGTAATTCCACAAAAGTATGAAGGGAGGTATTAAAACGGCTTCTGTTGCCAGACTCTAACTGATGTTGGCTGCTGCCTAGTGCCTAATGCAATGTCTTATGCATACTGGTATTTAAGAGGAACTGTCAACTTAGTCTTCATCACAAACTCCAGTTTTGTGTGATTAAAACGAAAAAAAAAAAAATTTTTATAAACCTATCATAATCAACAATGTTCATGTTTCTTAATCAGCTCAAACCAGACGGGGAGCGGACCAGAACAGAGCAGTTGTGCTGGAAGGCTGAGCTGGGCCGGGCAGGACACCCGGCTCTTCGGTAGGGCTGCGTTTCTGCCCCGGGGAAGGAGGAACTCGGGCTGCTGCCCTCGGACCTCTGCAGCCCCCCCGCTACCCCCCGGGCTCCCTCCAGGGGCAGGAGCTCCCTCTGGCCAGGCTGCAGGTGGCTGGGTAAGCTGGTGGGGTGCTGCGCCGTGGCACGCGAGGAACTTTGAGGTGAACAGCGGGGGGAATTTTTAATTATCTAATACTTTTAGGGAAACCGTTTACAGCTCAAGCAGGGAAGAGGTGGGGGGGGGGGGGGGGAGCATGGCAGCGGGGCAGGCTTAGGAATTCTGTGCTCAGGTGTTGATGAATGGAGTGGCTCTGTCCCGGGAGGAGGATGGCTTTGAAAGGCGCTGCTCTCCTGGGGCTGCCGCGTGGACTCAGCTCCTCACACCCGGGCTGAGACCTGGAGTCGATGTGGGAAGCGGAGCAGCCCCTTGCAGCCCTGCTGATGGTGCGTGCGCTGCTGGGCCAGCGCCAGGCGTGTTGGCAGAGCCTGAAGGTTGGGATGCGTGTGAACCCCCTGCCTCTCCCCAGCGCGTGCCGCTGCTGGAGCTCTGCGGGCGGCGCAGCCGCAGTCACTGCGTCACCGGCCCCGGGCTTGCGGTCTTGGGGCTCTGAAAGCTCCGCTGGGTACCTGCCAATAAAGTTGTCTGTGTGAACAGCCTTGGCTCATGTGGGCTTCATCCTCTGTCTGAGGCCTTGGTGCCTCTTGCTCGTGCTGGATTTCCTTAAAATCCTGGAAGCAAGAAGGGTCTGGAGCGACTCAGTGACTGAGTTCTTGCTGCCTCCGGCGGCCTCAAATGGGTTTCATTCGTCTGGTGCTGTGGGTGCTGCTTGGTTCCATCCCCTGCTCATCTGCCTGAGGAGCGCAGGATCCCTGCAGGACGTCTGAGGCCTCAGCACTTCCACTGCGGTTGGGACTGATGCTGCCCGTTTCCCAGGCAGCGCGAGATGGATCTGTTGGAGAAGGGCTTCCCTACTCCCAACTCTTGTGACCATAGCATGAGGTGCTGTTGCCATCTGCTGGCTTCTGATACTCGGTTCCTGGGTGACAGGGCTTCATTTCAGGGTCTCCCTCTCTGTGCGGGAGCCTGTGACGCTCTGAGCAGTGTCTTGCTGCTGCCTGAGCCCGTGCAGTTCGGCTGTGGGGACGCGGTCGGGGCTGGGGACGTGCTGCCGGGGCATGTGGCAGAGCTCCCTGGAGCGGAGCCTCCTCGCTGCCGGCACCTTGCTGCCATGGGGAAGGGCTGGCTGAGCTCAGAGCAGCTTTGACACAAGCAGGCGTTGCTGCCTGCATACCTGCTGCCTGCCTGGGCCTGAGTGTGGGTGTTTGTGGTGTTACACACCGGGCCTGAGATGGGCTTCCCCCTCCCTGCGCCTGGGAGCCCAGAGAGGGCTCCAGTAGCCCCTTTCCTAGCTCATTGTGGGACAGTGTGGCTACAGCAGGGGCACCCTGCACCCAGCCAGACCCCCCAGCATGGCCATCTTCCCATTCCATGGCATTGGCCAGGGAGCGAGAGGCTGTGGAGCCGGTGCAGATGCTGACAGCAGCACGAGGAGGGAGTGAAGGCGGCCCCAGCCTGCCTGTTCCCTGGGTGAGCTGGTGAGTGGGGCCGCTCCTGCCCCCTTGGGAGCTTCCCGCATCCCCCCACCCCAAGCGGCACCCTCTCACAGATCCCTTCCCTCTCTCTGGGTCTGCTGTCGGCCCTGGTTTGTGCTGCCCTGGGGCACCAAGAGAGGCTCTTCCCTCTCTGTGCATCCACCTCCCCTGGCATCAAGAGCTGGGACCAGGTCCCAGCCTCCCCTTCAATCAACACCAAGAGAACACAAGCAGGATCTATGCAAAAGGATTTTTATTGGATACAAAAGCATTCCAGTATAGCGAAAAAAATGACATCATTGCTGAGGGAGCTTGTCCGGGCTAAAACCCGAGACTCGCTGCTGACTGCTCCGGTCCTGCCGCAGGCTGTCGGTTCCTCTCCCATTACATCTGGGCTTTCTTGGTGGCTCCATCCTCAGAGGCTGGTCCGGGCTGTGGGGCTGCAGGGCTGACCTGGATGGGCACGTTCCTCTCCGAGGAAGCCGGCAGGGCCAGCCGGGGGGCCTCGATGCGCAGCTGCCCTTCCTTGGACAGGGAGCACGTCAGCGCCTCGGCGTCCACCTCCTCGGGCACGTCCCACTCCCGCTTCAGCACCTCGTACTTGTAGGAGAAGGAGCCCTTCTCGTCCGTGTTCTGCGTCTCCTTCTGCCCCACCAGCACCACCTTCCTGCCCACCACCTTCACCGACAGCTCCTCGGGGGCAAAGTTCTTCACGTCCTGGCAGATGGAGAAGCCCTCCCCGGAGCCCTGGGTCAGGCTGGTGCTGGGGGCTCGTTCCAGGGCGGCGGCTCCTTGGCTGGTCAGGAGCTGCTCGAAGCTGCTCATGAACTCCCGCGCTTTCTCCATCTCCTGCTGCAGCTCGGTGAAGATGGTCTCCGCATGCGGCCAGAGGGTCCTCACCGTGCCCAGCCGGCTGGCCAGGGAGCTGGAGGCGAATGGTGCGAGGTGCATTCGGCAAAGCATCTCTGGTGCTGGTGCTTCTGGTGCTGGTGCTTCTGGTTCTGCTTCTCGTCTGTCCCCTCCTGGGAGCGCTCTGTCCCTCCGCCGCTGACCGGCGGCTTTTATTGCCGTTACCGGGAGGCGGGGCCCGGCCCCGCACATGACGTCACCCCCCGGGAGAAGGGCTCAGCTCTTTCCAGCCCGTTCCAGCTCATTCTTGTCGCTGGGGCGGGAGGGGCGGCCCCCGCTGCCGTCGCACCCCGCATACCTTCGCCCTTAGTCTCGCAGCTCCGCTCCCGTGGCTTATAATTAGCAGCATCACCTCAGCCCCCGGCCGGGATGCCTGAGCCGCCCCTGCCAAAAATCTCTGCCCTTTCTACTTCCCAGGCAGGGCGCGGGGCTGGGCTCCTCTCCTCTCTGCCTTCCCCCCCCCCAGCTCCTCGCCTGTGGCCCGCTCCCCACCGTCTGCAGGCAGGGGAGCCCCTCCGCCCCTCGCCCCATTTGCAGGACCCACATCTCACCCCCAGGTGAGACCAGAAACCAGCCCAGGGGGTTGTCAAGGGGCCGGGACAGGATAAGGGCAGCCCCTGGGGGCAGGGGGGGACCTAGAAAGTGCGAGAGGCATCTGGCAGTGGGTGACGTAAGAACACGCTGCTTTGGGGGTGGGACTGTCCCCGTGCTGGCCGAAGTGTCACACTCCTGGCACAGCGTAACTTGCGCTCTGCCGAGCCCCCGGCGCGAGGGCTGCGGGAAGGGCTTTGCTCGCCCCCCGCCCGGGGGTCCCGCAGGTGTTGCTGCATCACGGTGGCTCTGCAGAAACCCGAGCTCCCGGCGGTGACTGCGGCTCCCTATTTGCGGCGCGTGACGCGTCCCCAGAAGCAGGCGCTGCTATTTTGGCTGGCAGATAATCAGCCTCTCAAAAATAGGCGATGGCTCCAGGAGGGTGCGTGGGGAGAGAGCATTCTGGAAGGGGCACACCCCTGGGCCGGGGAGGATAAAACCCGTCGCTCCCGGCCCCAGCCCAGAACCGCTCCAGCCCCTGCACCCAGCAGAGCCACAGCACACGTCGGGAGCACACTCCGAGAGCAGAGATGCTTTGCCGCCTGCACTTCATGCCACCCACCTCCAGCTCGCTGTTCCCCTGGCTGGGACCTGTCCGCACCCTCTGGCCGCATCCAGGCACCCTCTTTGCCGAGCTGGAGCGAGAGCTGCGGTTGGAGATGGAAAGGGCTCGAGAGTTCATGAGCAGCTTCGAGCAGTTCCTGAGCAGCGGGAGCAGCCCCAGCCGGATCGGCATCGCCGCTGAGCGAGCCCCGAGCACCAGCGCGGCCCTGACCCAGGGCTCCGGGGAGGGCTTTGCCGTCTGCCAGGACGTGAAGGACTTTACGCCCGAGCAGCTGTCGGTGAAGGTGGTGGGCAGGAAGGTGGTGCTGGTGGGGCAGAAGGAGACGCAGAACACGGACGAGAAGGGCTCCTTCTCCTACAAGTACGAGGTGCTGAAGCGGGAGTGGGACGTGCCCGAGGAGGTGGACGCCGAGGCGCTGACGTGCTCCCTGTCCAAGGAAGGGCAGCTGCGCATCGAGGCCCCCCGGCTGGCCCTGCCGGCCGCCCCGGAGAGGAACGTGCCCATCCAGATGGGGCCAGCGGTGGCCCAGCCAACAGCCAGCACTGATGACGGAGCCGAACGGGCCAAGGCATGATGGGGAACGACACGGGGCCGGGCTGAGCCCGGCTGCCAGGGCAGCTGCCGGCCGCAGAGCGGGAACACACCGGGGTTTGCGTGACAGCCCGGCGGGGGGGGGGGTGTCTCTGCCCAAAACATGTAGCTTTTTTGATATGTAATAAATATTCCTGACTTTTATTTGTGCGGTTTCTGTGTTTGCTGGTATCGCCTGGCCCCACGCTTTGCAATTCTCCTGGCAGTGCCCACACAGTGTGAAGGCAGCCCGGGAATCCGGGCTGTGCTGGCACCGGGCATGTTCCTGGCACCTCTCCCCTCCCTGCCGTGGCGGAGGAGGTTGTTTGAGGGGCTCCAGCTCATGCAGGGTGTTCAACATCCCTGGGGGGGGCCCTGAGCATCCCCCTGGCTGGCCATTGGGCACCGGTCCCCAACTTCGGGATGGTGCTGGGACATTCCCCTGGGGTACCCGCTGGGCCACCAGCCGTGCCAGCATCTCCCGTGCCGTGCCAGCATCCCCCGGACCGTGTCCCCCCCGGCTCGCCATTGCTGGCACCTTCCAGGCGCTGCCCGCTCCTTCCCCGCCCAGCCTGCCGCCAAGCCACGCCCCTCCAGCAGCCAAATGGGCGGGGACTACCATAAATGGGCATGCGGGGGCGGTCCCACTCCATTGATCCCTCCCGGGGTAGGCGGGCATATGACCAAACAGGGGCGTGGTCAAACTCCATATTAGGAGGAGGGGGCGTGGCACAACACTCGTGTTTGCACTTAGGAGGCGGGGCGCAGGAGGTAGGGGCGTGGCCTCACCCCATATTTGGAGGAGGGGGCGTGGCCGCAGTCCATATTTGGAGGCGGCTGCGCGGCGCGCCCGTGCAGCACCGAGCACCGTCGAACCGGGCACGGTACCGGTTACCGGAGGGGCGGCTCCGCCGGGCAGTGATGGTCCCAAGCCGCCAGCACCACCCAGGGAGGGTCTCTTGTGGCGGTCGGTCGCCATCGGGCCCGGACCTCGACCCTTTTTGGCCGGTTCGCGCCGCCCGCAGCCCCGGGCGGGAGCTGCGCTCCCGTCCGGGGCTGCGGGCGACGCGAACCGGCCCCGGGAGCGCCGGATTCACCCCCCCGCCGCAACGGACTACCGATCCCGGCGTGCCCGGCGCGCAGGCGCAGTGAGCGCAGAGCGCACGCCGGGCCCGGCATGGCGGAGCCGGAGGCCGCGCAGCCCGGGCGGCCCCCACCGGGCCCGGGAACGGCGGCGGGGAGCGGTGGAGCTGGAAGCGGGGGGACGGCGGCGGCAGGAGGAGGAGGAGGAGCGGGATCTAGTGACCCGGCTCGGCCCGGGTTGAGCCAGCAGCAGCGGGCGAGCCAGCGCAAGGCGCAGGTGCGGGGGTTCCCCCGCGGCAAGAAGCTGGAGAAGCTGGGGGTCTTCTCGGCGTGCAAGGTGGGATGCACCGGCACCGGGAGGAACCGACGGTGTGGGGGGGTGTGAGTGTGCTGCGGCGGGAACGGGCGGGGGGTGCAGGAGGGGGATGCAGGAGGAGGTCGCTGGGTGGTGCGGGGGGTGCAGGAGGGGGATGAAAGGACGTGGATGGGGAGAGGGTGCAGGAGGGGGACGAAAGGACGTGCGTGGGTGGGGGATGCAGGAGGAGGGTGCTGGGTGGTGCAGGAGGGGGATGCAAGGACATGGGTGGGCAGGGGATGCAGGAAGGGGGCGCTGAGCCGTGCAGGAGCGGGGTGCTGGGTGGCGCAGGTGGTGCGAGGACACATGTGGGTTGGGGGGTGCAGGAGAGGGGTGCAGGAAGGTGGTGTAAGGATGTGCATGGGCACGGGGTTGTAGGAGGAGGGTGCTGAGCTGGGCAGGGGTGCAGAAGGAGGATGCAAGGCCATGCATGGGCAGGGGATGCAGGAGGGGGGTGCTGGGCGGTGCAGGAGGGGGTGCAAGGACACAGGTGGGCAGGGGAAGTGGGAGGGGGATGCTGAGCTGGGCAGGTGGTGCAAGGATGGATGTGCACGGGCAGGGCGTTGCAGAAGAGGGGTGCCGAGCCATGCAGGGGGTGCAGAAGGAGGGTGCAAGGCCGTGCATGGGTGGGGATGCAAGAGAGAGGTGCTGGGCTGGGCAGGGGGTGCAGGAGGGGGACACTGGGCCGTGCATGGCTGGGGGGTGGAGGAGGAGGGTGCAGAGCTGTGCAAGGGAGGTGCAAGGACATCCATGGGCAGGGGTTGCGGGATCCTGGGGCTGCACACGGGGGAAATGTAGGAGAGTGTTGGGGTGCTGGGCCGTGCAGGGGGGGTGCTGAGGAGAGCTGGGTGCTGGGGTGCGTGGGATGGGCGGAGGGGGCTTTGTTGATGGGGGGAGTTGTTTGGCGGAAGAAGGCGGCAGCCTTGGCATGAGACAGTGCATGGGCTGCTGTGTGACACCCTCTCCTGTCCCTCCTCCCAGGCCAATGACGCCTGCAAGTGCAATGGCTGGAAGAACCCCAACCCTCCCACCGCCCCCCGCATGGACCTGCAGCAGCCGGTGACCAACTTGAGCGAGCCCTGCCGGAGCTGCAGCCATGCGCTGGGTAATGCCCCCCCACCGGGTGCCCGGGACCCCCCCGGGGAGGGGGAGCAGTGCTGACCCCCCCGGTCTCACTGCGGCTTTCTCTCCACCCCAGCGGACCACGTGTCCCACCTGGAGAACGTCTCGGAGGAGGAGATCAACCGGCTGCTGGGCATGGTGGTGGACGTGGAGAACCTCTTCATGTCGGTGCACAAGGAGGAGGACACGGACACCAAGCAGGTGTATTTCTACCTGTTCAAGGTGCGTCTGGGGCTGGGCACGTTGCACAGGGTCCCTCAGCACTGCCGGGGAGCTGGGGCTGCTGTCCCACCGTGTCCTCTGCCTGCTCTCCTGGGAGCTGGGGCTGTGACCCGTCCCGCCAGCCCAACTGGAGACCTGAAACACCGACCCTGTCCTGGGAGCCACCGCCCTCCTGGCCCTGAGCTCCTCTGGGAGAGAGGTTTCCTCTCCCCGTGCTCCGAGATGGACGCTGGCACCTCCCTGGCTGCGCAGATCGGTGCAGCCCCACGGCAGAGTTCTGCCGCTTCCACCACTCCCCGTGTGCCTGGTTCTTGGGACTTCGGTAACCGTGTCCGACGGTGTCCCCGCAGCTCCTGCGGAAGTGTATCCTGCAGATGAGCCAGCCTGTGGTCGAGGGCTCCCTGGGGAGCCCCCCCTTTGAGAAACCAAACATTGAGCAGGTGAGGCCGCTGTCACTGATGACTTGTCCCGTTCTGCTGCTCTTGCATGGTCCCCTTCCTCTTTGGGGGCCAGCACCTGGCGCCCCTCCACCGCCCCTTTCTCTCCCCAGGGAGTCCTGAACTTCGTCCAGTACAAGTTCAGCCACTTGCCACCCAAGGAGCGGCAGACCATGTACGAGCTCTCCAAGATGTTCCTGCTCTGCCTCAACTACTGGAAGCTGGAGACGCCATCCCAGTTCCGGCAGCGCTCGCAGAACGACGATGTGGCCACCTACAAGGTCAACTACACGAGGTGAGAGCGCGAGGGGGTCTGAGCCAGCCAGCCGGGGGTCTGCCTGCCCCGTGGGGCTGACCCCTGGCTCCTGGGCTCTTCACCTCTCCCCAGCGCTCCCAGGCGAGGAGAGCAAGCGGCCAGTGGGGAGGCTGCTTCCAAATAACATTGGCTGTGACCCCCCGGACGCCCCCTGCCCTCATCCCTGCTCCCAGCAGTGTATTCCCAGGTGGGATGAGTGGTCCCAGCCCCGTCACCGGAGCGTGTTCCTGTCTCCTAGGTGGCTGTGCTATTGCCACGTGCCGCAGAGCTGCGACAGCCTTCCCCGCTACGAGACCACCCACGTCTTCGGGCGCAGCCTCCTGAAGTCCATCTTCACGGTCACTCGCCGGCAGCTGCTGGAGAAGTTCCGGGTGGAGAAGGACAAGCTGGTGCCGGAGAAGCGGACGCTGATCCTCACCCACTTCCCCAAGTAGGTGCCCGATGCCGGGGATGGCTGCTGTGCCATCGGGGGGGTTCTCCTCCCTCGGGGCACTCGCACACCGTGCGTGATGGCGTGTGGAGCTGTGGGGCTGCGTGGGGCTCGCCACCGACGCGCTGCTCCCCGCCAGGTTCCTGTCCATGCTGGAGGAGGAGATCTACGGTGAGAACTCTCCCATCTGGGAGGCCGATTTCACCGTGCCGGCCGCAGAGGGTGCCCAGCTGGTGTCTCGCCCGGGTATGTTGGGGAGCAGCTCCCCCAGCTCAGGGGTGTAGGATAAAGGACCGAGGTGTGGGTGAGCCGGTGACGGTGGCTGGGCTGCTGCAGCGTGGCGAGCTGCTTGCTGGCAGTCGCGGGCATCGTTGGGTCTCTTCCAGCCGCGGTCAGCACCGTCGCTGTGCCCACCACTCCGCTCTTCAGCAAGAAGCTCAGCAGCAGCAGCTCTGCCGCGAGCATGGACGCCAGCACCCCGGAGCCGCTGCCAGGTAGGGACGGAGTGTGCCCGGCGCCGGGGAGCTGGGACCTTCCCCGGTCCCTCCGGGTGCTGGATGTGCCGCTCCGCTCCCAGGGGAGAAGCGGAAGCTGCCCGAGAGCCTGACGCTGGAGGACGCCAAGCGGATCCGCGTCATGGGAGACATCCCCATGGAGCTGGTGAACGAGGTCATGCTGACCATCACGGACCCCGCTGCCATGCTGGGCCCCGAGGTATGGGGTGGAGGGCACTGAGGCGGCACCGGTGCTCTCCAGGGCCCGCTGCTTTCCTGGTGTGCCAGGGCCTGGCTGGGCCCTTCCTGGGGGAGGGTGTGCGGGGGTCGGTAACACCCCCCCACCACCACCACCAGACCAGCCTGCTGTCGGCCAACGCGGCGCGGGACGAGACGGCGCGGCTGGAGGAGCGCCGCGGCATCATCGAGTTCCACGTCATCGGCAACTCGCTCTCGCAGAAGTCCAACAAGAAGATCCTGATGTGGCTGGTGGGCTTGCAGAACGTCTTCTCGCACCAGCTGCCCCGCATGCCCAAGGAGTACATCACTCGCCTCGTCTTTGACCCGTGCGTGGCTGGGGAGGGGGGGGCGAGGGGGGGGGAGTTGTGGGGGGGGCTCCCCCTCTCACCCTCGGCCGTGCTGCCCGCAGGAAGCACAAGACCCTGGCGCTGATCAAGGATGGCCGGGTGATCGGGGGGATCTGCTTCCGCATGTTCCCCACCCAGGGCTTCACGGAGATTGTCTTCTGCGCCGTCACGTCCAACGAGCAAGTGAAGGTGGGAGCGGGCAGGCGGGCGGTGGGCACGGCACGGCATGGCATGGGGGTCCCCGGCAGCCCAGAGAAGGGGGGCTGCAGGGTGGGGAGGAGCCGAGGCGGTGGGGGGCAGGATGGCCTCGCTGTAGCTGGTAGAGCCTGGGTGGGGTCCCAGCCCCTGGGGTAGCCAGGCTCACTCATAACTAGCCACCCCCAAGCGGCAGCAATTGCTCTGGGACACCTTCAGCTGCCCATGTCCATGGGTGGGAGGGGGGGGCTGTGTGTCCTGTCTGCCTGGGGGGTGCTTGGCGGGGGGGGTGGTGTGTCCCTGTCTCACGGTGGCTCCCCCAGGGCTACGGGACGCACCTGATGAACCACCTGAAGGAGTACCACATCAAGCACAACATCCTCTACTTCCTCACCTACGCGGACGAGTACGCCATCGGCTACTTCAAGAAGCAGGTGGGCTCCTTCCCCCGGGGCGGCCCCCATCGGCCCTCCTGCCCCCCATCCCTCCCCCCCACACCTGCCCCCTCCCTCCTAGGGCTTTTCCAAGGACATCAAGGTCCCCAAGAGCCGCTACCTGGGCTACATCAAGGACTACGAGGGGGCGACCCTGATGGAGTGTGAGCTGAACCCCCGCATCCCCTACACCGAGCTCTCCCACATCATCAAGAAGCAGAAGGAGGTACGTCCTGCGGGGGAGGGGGGGGGGCGGTGGGGTGGGCACTGCCCCCTCTGCCCCTGAAGGCCGGGGAGAGTGTGGGGATGTGACAGCCCTTGGGAACTGGCCCTTGAACTGCCTGGGAGCAGGCTGTCGGGGCAGAGAGGGGACGCTGCGGTTTATGGTGGCCAGGGCTGGTTGCGGACCCCCGTGGGGTCCCGTGTCACGGTTTGTCTCCCCGGAGCATCCCTGCTCACCCTCCCCCCTTCCAACCCCTCCACCCTGACGCAGATCATCAAGAAGCTGATTGAGCGGAAGCAGGCGCAGATCCGCAAGGTCTACCCTGGCCTGACCTGCTTCAAGGAGGGCGTGCGGCAGATCCCCATCGAGAGCGTCCCCGGCATCCGTGAGTCCTGCCGGCTCCTGGCGGGGAAGGGCTGGCTGGCGGGGAGGGCTCCATCCTCCCTCGCCCGCGGGTGTGGGGCAGACCTGGTGATGTTTACCCTTGATTTCCAGGAGAAACGGGCTGGAAACCGCTGGGGAAGGAGAAGGGGTGAGTGCTGCGCTGGGCAGGGGGAAGGTGTCCTGCGGCAGCTGGGCTGCGAGGGCTCGGCTCAGGCTGCTCCTCGCTCCCGGCGGTGACCCAGCGCTGGGCTGGGGGAAGGCTGCCCGCTCTGGGGTGACTTGTACTGGTTTTGTCCTGCAGAAAAGAGCTGAAGGATCCGGACCAGCTCTACAACACCCTGAAGAACCTCCTGGCGCAGATTAAGGTGCGGGAAGGAGGAGGAGACCCTCGGCTCCAGGGTGTCCGTCCCCCTGGCAGCCCTCGGAGCTGCGTTCCCTGGGACAGGTCCCCCCTAGGCTCTGCCCTCAGGGGGAGATGGGGTGACCTGGGTGCAGGGGGAGCAGGACCCCTGTGTGCGGGGGCTGCCTGCGCTCGCTGCTGTAACTTGCCCCTCCCCGGCCCTTTCCCCAGACCCACCCTAGCGCGTGGCCATTCATGGAGCCGGTGAAGAAGTCGGAGGCGCCAGACTACTACGAAATCATCCGCTTCCCCATCGGTAGGTGGTTGTGCCCGGGGCAGGATGGCGGAGGGAGGGCTGCAGACCCCCTGTCTGGGGAAGGGCGTCCATGCTGGGGAGGGGATGTCGTGGCTGGGGGTGTCGGGATGCTGGGAGCCCCGGGACGGTCCAGAAGAGAGGGATAATTCGGGACCCTTGGTCGGTGTCCAGCTCCATGGCTGGGGGGGAGCAGGGACCTGGGGGGGGCGGTCCTGACCCTTCCCTACCCCCAGACCTGAAAACCATGACGGAGCGCCTGAAGAACCGCTACTACGTCACCAAGAAGCTCTTCATCGCCGACCTGCAGCGCATCATCACCAACTGCCGCGAGTACAACCCGCCCGACAGCGACTACTGCAAGTGTGCCAACACCCTGGAGAAGTTCTTCTACTTCAAGCTCAAGGAGGGGGGGCTCATCGACAAGTAGGGGAGCTGGCCTGCCACTGCCCCCCACCCCAGGAGGGACAGGGCCGCCTGTGGGACTTGGCCCCACTCCGTGGGCTGGAGGGTTTGTTGCTGCTGAGCAGCCTGGGGGAGCTGAGCCCTCCCTCTGGGGGGGCGGTGGGGGTGTGAGGGGAGCAGGGGGTGCCCGGTGCTTTTATCCCCGAGCTGCTGGCTGCCTCTCCTGGGGGCGTGCGAGCAGCAGGGCTGGAGCTGCCTCATGGGGCTCTGCCCAGGGCAGGGGCAGCGCTGGGGTCCTGCCTCTCCCTGGGGGCCAGGAGCCCCCCGGGACCAGCACTTCCCTCCTCCCCAGGGTTGTGCCTTCTGCCCCGGCTCTCCCTGACAGGGCAGGGGCACACAAGTGCTTTGGTTTTCTGCTTCCGTCCACGCAGGGGCAGCCCCTGCCCCTCTTCTTGAATGTAGGGCACGGCTCAGCCCTGCCTGCCCCGGGCTGCGGGCAGAGATGCTGCTCGTGGTCCAGGGTCCTGCTGTGGGGGGCTGCTCTGCCCCTGTGCCCCCCAGCTCCTGCTGCCTCAATCGGCTCTTCCTGCCCCTCCCCGCTCCTGGAGGTAGCTCTGCCCCCAGGCCTGCCCCTCGCCTGGCCAGGGGGGTGGTGAGGGCTGGGCTGGCCGGGGCTGCTGCTCCGGCTCCCGGGGCAGGGGGATGCCCGTTCCCCTGCTCTGCCCCTGGGTGTGGGGTCGGCTCCTGCTCTCGTCTCCCTTCCCTGCCCTCTCCTTGCACCCCGCAGGCCCTGTTGCCCCCCAACGCCTGCCTGGGTGCTGGGCCCGGGGGCTGCCTGACCCTGGCATTGACTTGTCCCCCACCCTCGCTTGGTCGCCCGCTGCCTTACCCTGTGCTGCCATGGCCGTGGGGGTGCTGGTGATGCTCTGTGGCTCGCTGGCCTTGCCAGGTGGGACCAGCCCCCTCCAGCCCTTCCCCGCCACCCATTCCTCATGACTGTTGTTTTGTTTGGGGTTTGTTTTGATTTTGGTTTTTGGGTTTTTTTGGTTTTTTTTGTTGTTTTTTTTTTTTTTTTAAATAAACGTCATTGTGCAGACTCAGCTCCATCCTGGAGCCTGGCCCCCCAGCGCAGCCAGGCGTGTTGGCAGCCTGGGGTGCTGGGGGGGGGTATTTGGGGGTGGGAGGGAGAGGAGCAGGTCGTGGGGAGGGGGATGCTAAGAGCCCCTGCGCTGGGCGGGGGTGCACAGACTGGGATGAACGGGGGTGTGCGGTGCTGCCCTGGGGGGCTGGCCAGGGAGCAGGGGCCGGTTGGGGTGCGGGGGTCGGGGCCGGGGGGGGACGGGACTGTACCGGGGCTGCGGGAGCTCCGCCAGCTTTCGGTTTCTCTTTGTGTCCGGGGCCGGGGCTCCCTGGGGGGGGGCTCCCGACAGGTCCCGGTGCCGCGGCCGGCGGGATCCCCCCTCGCTGGGGCTCCGGCAGGAGGAGGCGCCGCCCGCAGTTTCGTTTCCCGGCCGGGCCGGGGATGGGGGAGCGGCGGAGCGGGATGGAGCTGCGGGGGTACCAACGGGAGGCGGTGGGGCCGGCGCTCCGCGGCCGCAACAGCATCGTCTGGCTGCCCACGGGCGCCGGCAAGACCCGGGCCGCCGTCCACGTCTGTCGGCAGCACCTGGAGAGCCGGCCGGGCCGCAGGGTGGCCGTGCTGGTCAACAAGGTGCCCCCCCAAACCCCCTCCCCTGCCCCGGTGGTGACGGGGCGCCGGTCACCCGCCGTCCCCCAGGTCGGTGGTCCCGGGCTGGAGCTGAGCGGCGGTGGGGGGGTCTGTGGGCGCAGGTGCACCTGGTGGAGCAACACGCCAAGAAGGAGTTCCACGTGCTGCAGAAGGACTTCAGGGTGACAGCCATCAGCGGGGACAGTAGCCACAAGACCTTCTTTGCCTGCGCGGTGAAGGAGAGCGACGTCGTCATCTGCACGGCCCAGATCCTGCAGAACGCGCTGGCCAGTGGGGAGGAGGACACGCGCGTGGAGCTGACGGGTGGGTGCGGGACCCCCAGTGCTGCTCTCCCCATGGCTGGGCTGGGGTGGGACCGCCCTGGCCGAGCCCCCCGCCGCGGCTCACCCCGCTCCCCTCCCTCGCCCGGCGCAGATTTCTCGTTGCTGGTGATCGATGAGTGCCACCACACGCACAAGGAAGCCGTCTACAACAAAATCATGCTGAATTACCTCCAGCGCAAGCTCAGCGGGCAGCAGGACCTGCCACAGGTCCTGGGCCTGACGGCGTCCCCTGGCACCGGGGGGGCAACCACCTTCGAGGGGGCTGTAGAGCACATCCTGCAGGTGGGTCCTGCGCCCCGTCCTGTGCCGAGACAGGGTGCAACGGCCGTGGGCACAGCTTCCCCTGGGGTGTAGTGGGCCATCCCTTGGGCTGGGTGTTGATAACCCTGTGTGCAGGCGCTGGGCAGCTTGGTGGCCCGGGGGGGACATCCCCAAGCTCGCCGGGGTGCCAGCGAGCACCACGCGGCGTGTCGCCCTGGGCTGCTGGGGCTTAGGGCTGGAAGCGGGGTCTCGCCCTTTCAGATCTGCGCCAACCTGGACACCGAGAAAATCATGTCAGCGCAGGAGGAGCTGCAGCAACTGCAGAGCCACGTCCCCCAGCCCAGGAAGCAGTACGACCTGTGCCAGGAGAGAGCGCAGGTGAGGGCGGCCAGGGGCCAAGTCCCTCCATCCCCTTAGCACAAGCCACGCTGAGGAACCGCTTGACCCAGTGCTTTGGTGCAGGGGGATCCTGCAACCCTCTGGGTCCCACTGTGCAAACATCCCCTAACGCTGGGCCAGGCTCTGGGCTGCACCTCCGAGGCTGTCCGGAGCAATGTCCCCGATTCCCCGGGTCCTGAGCCCCCCTCTGCTCCCAGGACCCCTTTGGCGAGCGGCTGAAGATGATGATGAGGCGGATCCAGCAGTACATGGAGGTGCCCGGCCTGCCGCAGGACTTTGGCACGCAGGTTTACGAGCAACGCATCGTGGAGCTGGAGAAGAGAGGTGAGGCGGTGGCAGCCGCAGGTGTGGTGGGGCAGAGCCGGCAGCTGCGGTGCCAGGCGGTGACCACGGCGTGCCCCGTGCCTCGCCAGCGGCAGAGACGTTTTGTCGCAAGACGCGGGTGTGCGCGCTGCACCTGCGCAAGTACAACGACGCTTTGCTGATCAACGACACGGTGCGGATGATCGACGCCTTCCAGTGCCTCCAGCAGTTCTACGCCTCCGAGCGGGACACGAAGGACCCCACCGAACAGTTCCTCACCGCCACGTTTGAGGGTAACGGGGCGGGGGGGCCTGGGGGAGGTTGGTGCTGGCTGCGTTTGAGGGGACAGGGAGCCCCTCTGATGCCCCGCTCGCCTGCGCAGAGAACAGGACGGGCCTGCAGGCGCTCGCCGGCGACCGGCGCTATGAGAACCCCAGGCTGGGCAATCTGGAGGAGATCCTGCGGGAGCACTTCCAGCCCCTGGGGGCTTCTCGCGGCATCGTCTTCACCAAGACCCGGCAGAGCGCCCACAGCCTGCTCAGCTGGCTGCAGGACACGGCCGCGCTCCACGGGCAGCACATCAGGGCTGCCGTCCTCACCGGCGCCGGCTACAGCAACCAGACCAGGCACATGACGCAAGTGAGTGGAGGGTGGGGAGGAGCCGGGGCTGCCCCTCTCCGCACACTCTGTGGGTGTCGCGGGTGCTGCCAGGGTCTCGGAGCCCTACGCAGCTGCTGAAGCTTCGCCCCCTCTCCACCCCCCCGCCCAGAACGAGCAGCAGGACGTGATCAAGCTGTTCCGCGAGGGAGCCCTCAACCTGCTCTTCTCCACCAGCGTGGCCGAGGAGGGGCTGGATATCCCCCAGTGCAACATTGTGGTCCGCTACGGTCTGATGACCAACGAGATCGCCATGATGCAGGTATCTGCCCGGGCTCCCTCCGGCTGCTCTGCCCGGCCCCATGCCGGGGGCAGCCTGCCAGGATGCCCCAAAGCTGTGGGGGTGGGACACGGGGGCTCCTGCGTTCCCTGTGCCCGCTGGCAGCTCCCTGGGGATGAGCCCAGCCCCTGGCAGAGCATCTCTGCGAGGCGCAGCAGGGTGCGGAGAGCGGATCCGTCCTCGCGGGGTGGCACGGAAAGGCAGGGGGGATCGGCCGTCTCCCTCCTCCGCTGACCGCAGCGTTTGTCCCTTCCGCTGCAGGCCCGGGGCCGTGCCCGTGCCGAGAACAGCGTCTACTCGGTCCTCGCCAAAGCCAACAGCAGAGAGGTCTCCCGCGAGCTGCTCAACGAGGACCTCGTGGAGCTCATGGAGCGGGCGATCAGAGCGGTGCAGGCCATGCCCGAGCAGGAGTACCGCCTCAAGGTGAGCGTTGGGCACTGCCCTGGGCACCAGCAGGGCCAGGCAGCTCCTGCCCGCGTCTGCTGCTTGGGGACAGCCCTCTGCACCCTGCTTCTGGCCGCCTGCTCTCCCCTTGGGGCAGCATCACCTGCACGGGGCAGCGCGTGCCCATCCTGTCCTGCTCATCCTGCTCTGCCCACCCTGCCGTGCGGCTCGCGCTCTCCGGGACGGCGCGTCTCCCCGCGGCCGCGTATCTTGCCGTGTCTGCAGTCTGCCCGTGCCCATTGCCCCGTGCTGACCCCCGTCCTCCCCGCCGTCCTGTCCCGTCCCCCACCCCCACCCCCCCGTGCAGATCAGGGAGCTGCAGCGAGTGGCGGTTGCCAGCTGGCTGATGAAGGAGGCCAGGATCAGCGAGAGGCGGCAGCTGCATGACCCCGATGCTGTTTACCTCTACTGCGTCAACTGCAACACGGCGGTGTGCCGCGGCAGCGACCTCCGCACCGTGGAGGGCATGCACCACGTTAACGTCAACCCCAACTTCGGGTAGGAGCCAGGCGCTGGCGGGGGCGAGCGGGCAGAGCCCAGCTCTCGGCGTCACTCGCTGGAGCTGCCGCACTCTCCACCCAGGACGGGCAGGGGGTGGCAGCAGCCTGCTGCCAGCTCGCTCTTGGGGACACCGGTCCAGGGAGGTCGCGGGGGCCTTGTGGGACTGTGCGACTACGGTCGCACACCCCTGTTTCTTTCTGTCCCTCAGACCATTGTCCTTAGAGCGCCTTTTGGCCCCTTCCGTGCAGGTTGTATTACAGAGTTTCCGCTGGGAAGCTGCAGTTCCAGCGGACTTTCAAGGATTGGGAGCCCGGCTGCCGCATCGTGTGCAGTGAGTGCAGCCAGGTGAGTGCGGCACGCGGCAAAGACCGCGTCAGCGCTGGAGGGGCAGGGGGGGCCGTGCCTTGTGCCCCAGCTCCCAGCTGTGGACTGGAGCTGCATCTCCCTTCAGCACATGCCCGTGTGACGTGCTGCTGTGCGTGTGGGACATGGACACGGGCAACGGGCTCCAACGGGGGACTTACCCTGGGAGCAAGGAGCTGCCTCCGTCCCGGGTGTGCGTGGTCCCGCAGAGGATGCTGTGACTGTCCCCCCCTTGCCCACACAGGACTGGGGAATGGAGATGATCTACCGGCACGTGAAGCTGCCCATCCTCTGCATCAAAAACTTCGTGGTGGAGACACCGGCTGAAAAGAGGAAGTATAAGAAGTGGAGCGCCGTGACGTTCCCTGTCAAGGAGTTTGACTATGTGGAGTACTGCTCCAGCACCTATGGCCAGTCCTTCTAGCATGGGCTGTGCTCAGAAGAGGACTATTCTCTGCGACAGTGGGACCCTTCCCTGCACCCTTGGCGTGGGACCCTCCCTCCAGGCCCGTGCAGACAGAGAGCCAAGGCTCGTTCCTCTTTTCCTCACTGCACTGAGCTGCCGCAAGCACATCCCTTGCCAGAGCCCGCGACTGCAGGAGGAGACTTTGCTGTGCCCACGCAGAAAGGACGAGACACGGGGATGGGAAAGCACCCGGACCCTTCCCTGCCCGCTGGTGGCTTCTCCTCATGCTGCTGCCGTCCCCTCCTGCCCCCCAGTGCTGCCAGGCTCGGGGGGTGTCTCCACAGCCAATTAGCCACCCTGCCAGGTGAACCAGCCATTTCTCATGGGCTCGGGACACGGCCCAGTGTTTCTCGGGCAGCCTGCCGCCTGCTTTGCGAGTTTGATGGTCCTCCATTAAAAATATTTATGTGCGCTGGGAAGGAAGGAAGCGTTGGCAGTTTCATTCGTCGCGACAGCTCGCTGTGCGCAGGCAGGTTCGATGCGGGACAGCCCTCGCACCGGAGCCGGACCACCTCATCGCCCGATGAAGAGCCAGATCCCACTGTGCTGGCAGCGCAGCGGTCCTCGGGGGGGGGACAGCTGCAAGTGCCTGGAGTCGCGTGTGTGGGGCTGCCCCAGTCCTACCCCTCCCTGCAGGCCCACTTGAGCGACCCACATCACCCACCCCCCCAAGACCAAACCTTCCCCCGTCCCAGAATAAGGCTCAACCCCTCCAGGTTGTCTCGGCCCCACAGGAACACAGCTGGATTTGACCTTCTGGCAGCGATGAAAGGGCTGCTGGGGCTGAACCGGGGCACCCAGCGTGGTGCAGATGGAGTCACCCTGCCTGGGTGCTGGGCTCGGGGAAGGGGCTGGGTGTCCCTGCCCCGGCAGCTCATGGTCCCCCGTCCCCACTCCAGGAGCTCAGCTGGAGCCGCCGCGGGCGATCAGGGCTGGCCGGACCCTTTCCTTCCGAGCCGCGGAGGCCTCGGGAGCCGCAGGGCTTGCAGCAGGACCCCGGTCCGGCCTCGGCGCGGGGCGTTGTTCGGTGCCGGGAGTCGGGGTCCCCGCGGCCGGTCCGGGATGCTGCGGCGTTCCCCCCGCCGTGCTCTCCCGCCGGCGGTCGCTAGAGGGAAGCCCCGGCCCGGTCCGGCGGCGGGAGGAGGGCGATACCCGGGGAGCCGGGGGGCGCCCGGGGCAGCGGGACGGGCCCGGGGGCGCCGCCGCCGGCGGGAGGATGCTCGGCCGGTGCCTGGCCGATGTCGGGGGCGCTGCGGCGCTCGCACCCGCCGCTCCGTGCGCGCCCCTTCCCCGCGGGATCCGGCGCCGGCTCGGGCATCTCCCGTCCCGGTAAGCGGCGCGGTGGCTCCCGGGGGGTGCCGGGTCGCTCCGGGGGATGCGGGGAGGCCGCGATCTGTCCCTGCTCCCAGCCCGGTCCTGCGGGGCACAGGAGCTCCCGCGGCTTTTCCACCGAGCACCGGTGGCGGCAGGCGCAGGCGGGGACACCGGGATGTCCCGCAGCGATCTCTGCCCCCGACACGTCCGCTCCCTGGGCAGCCACCCCCGGGAGCGTGGTAGCCCAGGGCTGTGGCCACCGGGGCTCCTGGCCGCGGGCCACTGCTGGCAGTTACCTCCAGCCAGGACGGGTGCTCGGAACAGCGTGTGGCTCCAGCCTGACTTTGAAGGCAACTGCTTCCGCCGTAATGAGGCATAGCCCAGTTTCAGGTGGAGTTAGCCCCCGGGGAAACATGAAATCAAACTCCTGTTCATCAGAAACTGGGTAATGAGGCCGTTTGAGTTATTTGTAGCTCTCTGTGGGCTGGAATGGCCTCTCCTACCTCTCCCCAGGCAGAATCCCTCCTGCAGGGACCCCAGATCGTTTTGTAAAGCTCAAATTGCCCTGATTTGTGCTCAGAGAATCCAGGCTGTGAGTTAACCTGATGGGTGCCCACAGTACTGGGTGGTACAATCCCTCACCAGCTTAGATGGATCTGGTTGTCCACTTCGGTGCCCAAGACCAGAATTTCTGCAACATTGATCCAAACTTGCCCGTTTTTGAGGGGGCACACCTGACCCCATGGGGTACAGGGCCAGGACAGCATCACTCTGTGGGACTCTGTGGGTTTTGCAAGTGGGTCTGCTTGTTCCTCCTTGTACATTTCTGCTTTAGCCCCAGCCCTGTCTGACTTCTCCGTCCCAAGGGCTCGGTCACCTTGGGCCTGGCGGCAGGGAGCAGCTGAGCTGCAGCAATTGGTGCTGCGACCTTGGCCGGTGTCCTTCAGAGCCAGCTTCATGCAGCCAAGTCCCCAGGCTGCCTGTGGCTGGGCCAGCCCGTGTCAGGGCACAGGGACACGCATCCCTGAGACCCCATTAATCCGCCCTGGCAGCAGGGCAGCCTCCTCTGAGTGCGCTGTCGCTGCATCCCTCAGCCCGGGGCAGGGGCAGTGGCTGCTCCCCTCCAATCAGCCATGCAGGTCACTCCCACATTGATCGGGTCTGGAGTGTGCTGATAAACCGGCTTCAGAGCCACAGGGACTCAGGAAGGGTGATAATCCCCGTCTGACCAGGTTCAGCTGCCACAGGGCTGCCCAAGTGTGTCCCCAGCCCCAGCCCGCTCCTGGCAGGCTCTCCCCGTGCACTGGCACCGCGTCTTTGCTTTGCACTGCTCGTCCTCCCGCCATGGATGAGACCCCCTGGCCAGGGGGTCCCTCTGCTCCCCCCCCCAGCCCATGGCCGGGGTCCCCCACGGGGGCTGCCCCCTGCCCTGTGCCACCCCGCTCTCTCCTCCCCATGGCGCAGCGTGCCCGTGCCTCCACAGAGAACCACAGCGGTCCCCGGCCCTTCGGGCAGCGCCAGCCAGGCTTGTCCTGTGATTAAACCAGCCTGAAACCCCACTTCATCGCTCCAAGTGCCCTGTCGATAGCCGGGCATTAGAGAGGGCTGCTGGACTGGGTCTGGCGCACTGACACATCTCCTGTCAATAACCTCTGGATTTAAGCCTGTGGCTCAGAGCATCTTTGCTTATCTCAGCTCCCCGGCTCCCCGAAGCACTTACGTTCCCAGCCACCATAACTCCCCGCCTGTAAGTGGAGACAGGCACCATTAGCCCCGCAGCAAACAGCTGCTGCAGCAAGTTTGGCTGGCAAAAGTGTGGCGAAGGTGTTTTCCAGCTGCGCTTTTGCGGGTGGGCTTCCAGGGCAGGGCTGGGCGAGGGGACGGGCACAGCCCCAGCAGCGCCCGCGTCCTCCTCCCCCGGCACCCTTCGCGCCTCCGGCAGCCGCACGCGCGCTCACAGAGCTCTCCAGAGCGAGGGCGATGCGGCGATTTATTTTTATACAGCCCATTTCATTTATCGTCAGTGCATCAAGAAAGCGACAATTCACCTTTCAATGCACCAGCTGGAAAAAGAAAAAACAAACAAAAAAACCCAAAAAACCAAAACCCTGGCTCCACTCTGCTTGGCAGCTCCTCAGATTGGCCCTTTCCCGAGGCTGGGTGTTTAGCAGAGCCTTAGAGCCCAATCTGTTCAGCTTATCGAAAAGTAGCCTGAGATGTGACTTGATTACAGTGTGCAAGTACCTTCCCAGGGAGAAAACTGCCAGGTATCAAAGGGCTCTTTAACTTAGCGGAGAGAGGAATAATAAGAACGGAGGGCTTGCAGATAAAGTCAGACAAATTGAAACTCAAAATCAGGTGCGGGTCCGCAGCGAGGAGGGCGCAGAGCGGCTGGAGGAGGATCCCTGGGTGCGTTTCTCAAAGCCATGCCCTGGCTGGACCGCGGGTGCCCAGGGCTGGGGGTCCCGATCCCACAGGGATGCAGCCTTGGGCAGCGGCAGGATGAATCCGGTGGCACCGTGGGCGAGGGGGATGGGGGACTGAATTCTGCTTCCCAGGCACATCTGAAAATCTCGCTGCCGCGTGGTATCGCTGCTGGAGCCTGGGAGCACGTCAGCCTCCGAGGTGACCTTTCCTGGGACAGCTGGAGCCTCCCTTTCTGTACCAGAGGAAATGCCAGCCTGGTGAAAACTGCTCATCGTGGAGGAACTCGATCCTGAAAACCAAAAGCCCTCTCTCCACGCGGCTCCTGCCTCCCCTCTCCTCTGTGCCGGCAGGGCGAGGGAGCCCAGGAAGCGCGGGGACGTCCTCGTCCTGCTCCGCTCCATCGTCCCCGCGACCAACGGCTGCTCCTCTAACGATTCCCCGCCGGGAGTTAATCTCGACTGTTAGCATGTCAGGTTGCCAGCGGATTAAACAAGGGGATTAGCATCAAACAATTTCCCTCCCGTCCCAAGCGGGGAGGCAGGAAATATAATCACTGTGGTTTTATTCTGCTTAGGCTAAAAAAGCTCCCTGGCCCGTGGCCGGGCGATGCCAGCCGCGCCGGTGGCACGGGGAGGCATGTGCCCGGGGCGCTGTGGGGACATCACCGCCTCTGTCGCACATGAGTCCCCGCCGGCACCATGACGGGGATGCCAAGACCAGGGGCTGCTGGTGCCGGGGGGGCTCGGAGAGGTGTCCCTGCTGGGGGGCACTCGTGTAACTGCTGCAGCCTGTGCCCGGGGTGGTGGGTGCCACCACAGCTGGATGAGATCAACCCATTGTCCAGCTGTGATGGGGTGCATGTCGTCAGGGGCAGCAATTCCCTTGGCAGGACACAGCTGCCCTCCAGCCTGGGGCAGGGGCCGCAGCCAGTCATTAAATGCCCCCCCCAAGGAGGGCACAAAAGCCCCCAGGCAGCGACCGAGCTGCCCCAGCACCTTCCTCCCTGCCACTGCCGCTGCCAGCCTGGGCTCAGCTGTGGACGGCAGAGCATGGAACAGCCTTGCAGGTGCGAAAGCAAATCTGTCTTCCCAACGGCTCCGATTCCAGAGCCAGGGGACGGGTGACGCAGCTCTGCTCCGATGGCTGCGGTGCTGGGGACTTGCCAGCTCCCAGCCCGAGCCTCCTCCCCACCTGCGATCGCAGGAGCCGCTGGCAGCACCGGGGCACAGCGCTGCCCTCTCAGCCGCTACAGAAAAAGAGAAATAAACCCTCTAATCCGCGGTGTTTGACAAAAGGACGTAGCGCGGCTCTGGCTGGGGGTAGGGCAGAGCAGAGGCTCCACATCCCTTTGGACCAAAGCGTGGCAGGGAGCAGCCGGATCCACAGCCCTGTGGCCTCTTCGGCCCGGATCTCCTCGCTCCCTGCAGGTCACTCGGACGCTTTCATGGCTTTTCATCCCCAGCGGCAGTGCAGGCGAGACGCGGCTCCTCTCCCTGCAGCTGCCTCCCCCGAGCCATGGCCCCGGGGCCAAACCGCCTGGTCCCCTGCCCCAGGGAAGGCTCTCCTGCCTCTCCTGCTTCTCCTGCCTTTCCAGACTCACGGCTTTCAGGGAAACTCGTGGGAACCTCCGTGCCCTAAGACCAGTCAATGGGCTGAAATTGGCCAAAAAGGTCCTGGGCAGGCGCCGCTGGGTGGGCAGATGCTGCCCCTCCGTGCGCACCTCGCTTTTCTAGGAAATCGGGCTAAAAATACCGTCCCAGGGCTGTGTGGCAAAAAACACGGCGGGTCCTCAGCTACTGGAAGCCCGAGTGATTTACAGCCCGTAGCCCATGCGTGATCCCAGCCCCGCTGTCCCTGGGGCAGGGATTGATCCCGGCACACGGCACCCGGGGCCGAGGCCAGGGCACGGCTCCGTCGGGAGGAAGAGCTGGGGGGAGACTGCAGGTACCCCCTTCTCCAGCGCCGCCAGCCGGGTTTGCTTCTCTCTTTCTTGCCATTTTTTAGGTGAGTCTCTGTATTTGGCCTGTGCAGCGCGGCAGGGGGGTGAGACCCAGGGACGGCTCGTCGGGTGCCGGCACAGCCCCGGGGACGGCGGGGACCCGCGGGCACAAGCTGCAATATCAGAAAATTCCCAAAGAAAATTTCATGCGCTAAACAAAACAAAAAAATAAATAAATCGGAGGGCTGCGATTCTGCTGAGACCCGGCTTTATAATTGGATCTGTCAGAAACCGTCACGCTTAATGCGCAGCTGCCAACGCGCCGCGCGGTTCCTCGTTATGCTCCCAGCCGGCGCTGCCTCTGCCCCTCTCCCTGCCCAGCCCCGCCACCCTGCCGCCCGGCAAAGGTGGTCCTGGGGGGCTCAGCGCCCCAACCCACGGCAGAAACATCCCCAACTGCTGCTGTGCCCAGCCCGGTGCTAGGAACGGCTGCCATGGGAGTGCTGCTCGTCCCACCCATTCCCGACACCGACCCCTCCGGAGCCGCGCACTGGCAATCCCCCGTCTCCCGTCCCGCGCCGGTGCTGCCGGCGGCAGTTGCGCGTTCCTGTGTAAGGAAGCAGGAGTTTTTGCACCTGGGAGCCACGGACCATGCTGTCACCGTCGGCCTGGCGGGTGCTCCCAGCCCATCACCCCTCGCACGCCACCCGGCCGCTTCTCCTCCTGCCGCCCTGGTTATTTTGGCGGATGGTTTTTTGGTTGTTTGCTTGTTTCCCTCCTGCAGTTTCTCTGCTGTTACCCGAAACGGGGCATGGCGGGACAGCAGCGGCGGGAGAGAGCAAGGAGCGGCTTCTCCCTGTCCTGCGCAGGGGACGGTCCCGTTGCGGCGGGGCCATGTGCCGCTCTGCAATTTGTCCAAACTCCACTCACGGGTTTTAAGTCCTTTTGGTGTTTGATGGAGAGGCCGGCGCTCGCAGGAGAGACGGCACACGTAACGCGGAGGCTCCTGCGCGCCGGTCTGCGGTCGGGCAGGTCTGGCTTGTACTTTCTGTCACCGAAGCCTGGGATGCTCAGCAGCTTTGGTGGCAAAAAAATGCGTATTTGAGCTTGTTCCTGGAAGTTCTTCAATGCTGTTCACCCTCCCCAGCACCGTGCAGAGCCTCCGGCTGCGCAGTGGGACATCACAGCCCCTTGGTCAGGTTGGGCTGTGCCTCCCACCCATCCCCAAAGAAAGCCCCCGCGGAGGGGCTGGGGCGTTCGGGGCTTCTGAGGAAACGTCCAGGTTTTTCCAGAAAAAGGCCAGGATTTCTGGTTCGTCTCTGCCCCAGGGACCAACAGTCAGGGCCAGGCACCGGGGAAATCTGGCCACCTGGGATTTTCCAGCTTGAGGAAAGGTCCAACTTGCACCTGAGCCTCCAGCCCTGGGAGCGGGGCAGCGGGAACCACCCGAGTTTTGCCTTGCTGTGCCTCAGTTTCCCTCTCTGCCACCAGAGAAGGTGGTGGGTTGGTGCCAGCACTGGCGAGGCCGCGGCAGTGCCGGCGAGGCGTGGGAGCCCAGCAGCCTGCAGCCGCCGAGGAGGAGTGTGCCTGTGTGTTCTTCACCTGAGTAATCAACCCCTTTATCCAGTGTTTGATTAAAGGCCACAAAACATATTATCTTTGATTCTTTTGCTTTATTTTTTGTTCCCTTCATTTGTCCCTTGGAGATGAGGGTTGCTCTGGTACTTATTAGTCACAAAGCCCTAACCTCGCACTGCGTTCTTGCTATCTGAGAAATGAATTATTAATGGTGCATTAAACAGAGACTGGAAAGGGGCCCTGGGACACTGATAATCAGGAGCTAATTGAGGAAGAAATGAGATACCGCTCCCGTTGCAGAGTGAGGACTGTGCAGCGCTGCGATACCAAAGGTGACCCTGCTGCAGCTCCTGGGCCGACTGCGCCAGGGTCTCCCTGCCCGGCCCTAGCCGATGGGTCACGCACGCACGGTCTGCCCTGGCCAGGACGCTATTCCATGACCAGGATGCTCTGCCCTGGCTGGGATGCTCTGCCGTGGCTGGGATGCTCTGCCGTGGCTGGGATGCTATTCCATGACTGGGATGCTCTGCCCTGGCTGGGATGCTCTGCTGTGGCTGGGATGCTATTCCATGACTGGGATGCTCTGCCCTGGCTGGGATGCTATTCCATTGCTGGGATGCTATTCCATGTCAGAGATGCTATGCCCTGCCCTGGCCAGGGTGCTATTCCTTGGCTGGGGTGCTCTGACACAGCTGGGATGCTGTTCCATGGCCGGGATGCCCTGCCCTGGCCGGGATGTTATTCCATGACTGGGATGCTCTGCTGTGGCCGGGATGCTATTCCTTGGCTGAGATGTTATTCCATGGCTGGGATGCTCTACCCTAGCTGGGATGGTCTGCCCTGGCCGGGATGCCCTGCCCTGGCTGGGATGCTATTCCATGGCTGGGATGCTCTGCCATGGCCAGGATGCTCTGCTGTGGCCGGGATACTATTCCATGGCCCAGATGCTATTCCATTGCCGGGATGTTATTCCATGGCAGGGATGCTATTCCATGGCCGGGATGCCCTGCTCTAGCCGGGATGCTATTCCTTGGCTGGGATGCTATTCCGTGCCTGAGATGTTATTCCATGGCTGGGATGCTCTGCCCTGGCTGGGATGCTCTGCCATGGCCGGGATGCTCTGCTGTGGCCAGGATGCTATTCCATGACTGGGATGCTCTGCTGTGGCTGGGATGCTATTCCATGGCTGGGATGCCCTGCCCTGGCCGGGATGCTATTCCTTGGCTGGGGTGCTCTGATATGGCTGGGATGTTATTCCATGGCCGAGATGCTATTCCATGGCCGGGATGCTCTGTGTGGTCCCCATGCCCTGCTGTCCCAGGCGCGTCCCGCCTGCTGTGGGGGACCCGCGCAGTGCCCCTACCTTGCAGGCAGGGGGGCCACAGCAGCGGGTCCTCCAGAGCCGCTCCTGAAGGGAAGAGGCAGTCGGGCACCGTTTCTCCCTGCGCTTCAGCTAATCCCGGGTGAAACGGCACAGCCGGGGAACAGCCCTGGGGACACAAGGGGACCGGGAGCAGTGGCTGTGGCTGCGGCAGCATTTGGCAGGAGGGACGAACGTGGCCGTTGGAGTCAGGGGATAAGCACAGATTTTTTCCAGGCTGCCCACGAGCCGGCAGAGAGCTCAGCCCAGCGCCGTGCCCACGTGCCAGTTGAGGCTCGGACGAGCTGGGCGGAATGGAGGAGAGAGGATCACAGAATCCCAGAATCCCAGCCTGGCCGGGGCTGGAAGGGCCCTCTGGAGATCATCCCCTCCAACCCCCGGCCAGAGCAGGGTCGCCCAGAGCAGGTGGCACAGGAACGCGGTCAGGCGGGGTTGGAATGTCTCCAGAGATGGAGACTCCCCCACCTCTCTGGGCAGCCTGTGCCAGGGCTCTGCCACCCTCACAGCAAAGAAGTTCCTCCTCCTGTTGAGATGGAACTTCCCAGGGGCAAGTTTGTGCCTGTCAAATTTCTCCTCTTCCACCCTGGCTGCATTAAAGCATAAAAGGTCTCCTTTTAAGCCCAAGCCAAACGGCAAACTCTTTGCGAGCCGGAAAACTTTCCACAGCAGCTGAAGCGAAGCTGTGAAAGATGCTGGGACGCGGATGGTGTCCCCTTCTTGCTGCCGGGGAACTGAAAAGCTCTGAAATGGCCTCTCACGATCAGCACCGAGGGCTCGGGGGGCAGCTGGGGGCAGCTGGGGGGAGGTTGGTCCTGGGACGGCAGGGACAGGGCATGATGGAAAACAGCATTTATTTTCTGTTATAAAGTGTCTCAAGTAAACACGTATTTCCATGTTGCTGAAGAGATTGGGGTTAATAGTAGAAGGGGGCGAGCAAATCACAGCTTTTCTCTGTGCCTCAGTTTACCTCCTGGAAAAGGGGGTCCTGGCAGCTCCCCTGCAGTGCAGGGCAGCAGTGTGGGCAGGGCAGGCAGGAATGCAGGCAGGGCAGGGCAGGGCAGCTGAGCCCCCCTCACCCAGGTGGGGCCGTTCAGCCTCCCCCCGCCCCAGGGCTGAGGCTTTAAAGGCGGGTGGTGCTGCTGTGGTGGTGGGAAGGAGAAGACAGCTGGGTTTGCTGTGTGGGGAAGGGGCTGTTGATGGGATGGAGTTGGCTTCGGTGATGTTTCCCAAGCCCCCATGGCAGGAGAAACCTTTGGGAATTGGTAGGTGTGTGTGGCTCCGGTGGCGGTGTGGGGCTGGGGGAGCAGCTGTCCCCCTGGAATGGACCCTGACTTCTTTTTGTGGGCCTGTGCCTGTCCTCCCTGTCCCCTGTGGTCCACCAGCCAGAGGTCTGTGGGGCTGCCAGCATGAAGCCCCCACCCAGGCTGGGGCTGCTGGGTTTATGGTGCTGGTTCCCTGTTGCTGTGACCTGAGGTACTTCTGGGGGCTGGTGCTGCCCTCCTGGGGCTCTGCTGTGTCACCCTGTCCCATGCCGTGGGGGCAAGGCTCCCCCTGGCTCCCCCAGCTCCGGCACCATGAGCCTTGGTAGTCCCACTGGGATGTGGCCGCTGGGTCTCAGAGACTGGAGGAAGATGGGGAGGAAGATGGGGAGCAAGGCTCATGTTGGCTTCCCCACCTCCAGCACCATGAGCCTCGGTGTTCCCACTGGGATGTGCCCTCTGGGTCTCAGGGGCTGGAGGAAGATGGGGATCAAGGCTCACGTTGGCTTCCCCACCTCCAGCACCATGACCCTTGGTGTTCCCACTGGGATGTGACCTCTGGGTCTCAGGGGCTGGAGGAAGATGGGTGGAAGCCCCAGCCACAAGATGGGGATCCCTCTGCTGCCCCAAATGTGGCCGGTCTCAGCCTCCCACAGCCCCAGCGTGTCCCGCTCCCTCCCCTCTGCAAACGCTGGCGGTGGTTTGGGTTTGAGACCCCGACGGTCCCGTGGGCTCCGCTCCCCACCCCCCAGCGCCCGGCCGGGGCTCCCCGCTCCATTCCCGCGTCACGCCAAAGCAGCCGCGGCTCATCCAGACTCCTCGCATAAATATTTATGCGGTGATGCAATGCTCTTCTAAATATAAAGCTTTATCTGGAATTTCATTTAAACATTAAGTGTAGATAATTTATTTATAATTAATGTAGACATCAAGTCCCATCTCTGGAATGCCTGTGAGCTTTCATTTATAATTGGGAGGTAAGTCAGAAGCTAGAGGCTGGGCCTCTTATCAGTTTCATTTTAATTTTCCTCCTACAGCAAACGAAGCCGGTGCAATTCATCTCTCATTAGGAGGAAGCACAAAACTCCCCTAAAAAAACAGTTTTATAGGGAACATGTAATAAACCCATCTTTGTTCATCTCCTCGCCTTTGATAGTGTTACCAGGGCTCACAGCTCCCTTCAAAGTGTTGCTCTTCCTTAAAAATAAGTCTATTAAAAATTAAAACCACTTTTCTATACAATAAAATTTACTCCCCGCAATTATGCGGAGGGACTAGTTATCTGCCTTTTGTAGATTTTAATTAAAAGTTACAACAGGGAGGGAGGAACGACTGCCATAAAAATAATAGAAGTCTCTCCGCTGACAATGAGTTATTGGCGCCTCTTCGGCTCAGGCAGCCTTTCGGGAGCCGATGCCACGGCAGCGATGCCCGGCAATGGCCAGGGGGGAGCGGGGTGGTGGGTGCTGGGTTGGGGGCAGTGTTGAGGGTCCCTCTGTTACCCCTGCACCCGGCGAGGGGTCTCCTGCACCCCTGGGTGCCTGGACGGCAGCTCGGCTGGGCAGAAAGCCTGTCTCGTGCTGGACCCCTGGCAGCACCGGCTCTGCCCCAGTGATCTGGTGTCTGTGCCCTGGGTAGAAAACGGGACCCGCCATCCCGCAGCACCCATGGGTGCAGGGTGCTGGGGTCGGGGGGGGGTGGCGGCTGTGCGGATCCTGGGGTGCAAACCAGACTGTCCCCACAGCCCGGCTCTGCCGGGGGCGCAGGGACCCCACGCGTTTCACCTCCAGTGACAGGGGGGTCCCTGACCCCCGACTCCGGTTCCTGCCCCTGACACGTCCCCGGTGGCAGCAGCATCCCCGAGCGCTGCCCTGCAAAGCGCGTTATGGCGGAGCCGTGCTGCGGGGGCTGCGCGACGTGCTCATCTGTCCCGGATATTTTACAAAGCTGGTAGAGGGACGATCAAAGGCAGCTCCGCGCTCGCTCTAAAAATAGCAGGTACCCGGGACGGAGCGGGGGCTGCGGGCGGGAGCGCGCGGTGCCTCGGTAACCTGTAAACACCGAGCGTCGCCCACAACACCCCGCTGGGGCTCGACTGTCCCTGATGCTGCTCCTTCTTGGAGTCACGCAACAGCCCCTGGTCCTCCCAGCTGCCCCAGGGCAGCGGGGACGGGCGCTGGACCGCGTGCGTGGCCACCGGCTCCATCCCGCCATGGGGCTGGAGCATCTCGCGCCATGGGGCAGCCTCCAGAGCTCCCTGTGGGACCAGGGCCCTGCTGGGTCATCCGGGCTCCCGCAGGGACAGACCCCAGGTCCCCGGCGCGGGATGGGCAGAGCTGCGGAGCATCAGCTGCTGCCAACACTCAAAATTGATAAACCAGCTCCCCAGAGCTGAGGGACAGACTCCAGCTCCCTGGCACTTCCCTGCTGGACGCTGCGCTCCGTTTGCTGCCTTTTGGCTTCCAAAGGTTTTGCTGGGACGCTCTTGGTCGCAGGCTTTGCAGGCTCAGGTCAGGCATCTTTTGTGCCTGAGACTCTGATGTGCCCCGTGGTGGCTTTGGGGTTTCACCCTCCCTTTACTCCCAACCTGACCCCCCCCTCCCCGCCCCAAGCCTTGCAAGGCTTGCAGTGACGCGGGCGTTGGGGTGACCGACCCCTCTGGCACCTGGGCTGGGTCCCTGTCCTTGTCCTGCTGCCCCGGTGAGGGGCTGGCAGAGCCAGAGCTTGGTGGCAAAGAGCAGCCGTCACCGCGGAGGCCAGGCGTCCATCGGGCGTGGGGACGGACGCACAGACAGGTCACCGTCCCAGCGCTCTGTAACCCTGTCCTTAATAGGAACAGGAAGGTGCTGCTGGACCAGGGGTCGGTCTTCAAACCACACGCCCTGGAGCGCTGCTGGTAGCGGCCTTACCTGGCAGAAGAGCGCTGAGATTTAATTAACGAGCTCTTTGCAAAGCGCTCGTGCGGAAAGGGCTGTAGGAGAGGAAAAACTTATCCCGTTTTCACAATAAGTCTCGCAGAGTGCAAACCTTTGCCCCTGAGGATGCCGTGGGCTCCTCTGAATCCAAACGCGGGTGTTTGCCTGGCCGGTACCCTCCCTGTCTGCGCCGACTGCCGGGGCCATCACTGCGTCGCCAGAGCTGGGTAATCTGCTAATTTGGCTAACTTGGCTTGGGGGCCAAGATGCTGCTGTTGCTCAAGCCCTCGCTCGCCCCGTCTTGGCTTCTGGCTCTGCTGGAGGCTGGTGGTGCTGCCGTGCCCGTGTCCCACGGCAGCAGCATGTCCTGGCAATTTCAGACGAACAACCCAGAGCCCACCGAAGACGGGCCCTGGCACCCAGGCTGTTGAGCGGGGACCGATCCTGACCGGGCAGGGTCAGCGCAGCCTCGGCACAAAGGCAAGGGCACCCTCCCGCGGGCCGGGGCTGCTCGTCGGTGTCGTCCCTGTGACCGCTTACGGCTGTTGAGGTGTTTTGCTGCTTGTCCCCCCCATCGCCTGCCCCCTCCTCCGGGCTGGAGAGACGCTAACCCCCGCCATTGTTCTGGCTCTGAAACATTTATGAAATTTTTATGGGCTTTTGAAAAGATTTTAATTCCCTGACAGTGCTGCTTTCACCAAAAAAAAAAAAAAAAAAATTATGACTCAATGAGCAATTATAGGCTTAACAGCTGCTGAACGGCCCCGGCAGCTGCCGGAGCAGCTTGGCATGGCTCAGCGCAGCGGCCGCGGGGCCAGCGAGGCTTCCTGGAAAGTGATGCTGGGGCCGAGCCGCCCCGGGGCTGCGGGACCCTGGCTGGGTTCCTGCGGTGCGTCCCCCGTCCCCCATCAGCCGCAGCGCCCAGAAACGCGGGCAGGGGGAGGCTCTGGCTGGTGCAGGCCTGGGGATGGGGGTGAGAGCTCGCAGCACCACGGGGGACCGGCGGGACCCTGGTGGGTGCTGCAGGAGGGGTCGTCCTCCTCCCCCCCCCGGGGGCTGCGTGGGGAGACGCTCGGAGCTGCTGGGGGCCGGTACGCCAGGTCCCTCGCTGCGGCGAGGATGTAGATGGTTGGGTTAATTGTAAAACTCCTCCTTTACCGCAGGCAGAGCTGCTCCGCAAAGCCGGGGAGAGGTGGAGCGTCAGCCCCGAGGGGTGCCCCTTCCCCGTGGGCTGGTTCCTTCTCTTTCGAATGCAAAAAAGCCACTATAAAGAAATGAGCATGGGGTGGGCGCGGGGGAGAACCTCTAGGAGTGTCTGTGGGGAGATGGAGGATTCGGAGGTGCTGTTCCTTCTTGCTCATCCGTCCCGCAGCCTTTCGGTGGGGCGCAGCTGGAGACGACCTTCTCTTTGTTTAGAGATTCGTCTTCGTTTTCAGGAACAGCAGCAGCAGCAGGCGAAGAGGTTGAAGGGCGACGAGTCTCCGCCGGCCTCGGCGCAAACGATATCTCGGGGAGAAGCTGAACTAAGCGCAAGGCAAGAGGCGTCTCCGGGAGGATCAGCCGGCGCTAATTGATCTCGCCAGGCTTCTGGAGGGGAGCAGAAGTTCAGTCCCAGCCCGCGAGAGCTGGTTTTGAGGCAGCTGAGGCTGTGTCCGTGCGGGAGCGAGACAGGGCTGGGCAGGGTTGCAATAAATAAAGACGATCGTGATATTAGCTTTAGTGAGCACATTTTCATGAGGAATTTAACCACCAGAAGCGTGTTTGCGTGGTGGGCAGCCAGCACCCAGCAGAGCCGGGCTCCTCTGGGCGGGTGCAGATCCGGGGGTCCCCAAGGGCATGAGCTGATGGGATCCGACCCCGCGCTCCGGTGGGAACGGCTCCCTCCTCCCTCTTGCCCGGCATTCTCGCTCATCTTTTTGACACAGCAAAGTGTCGCCGTCTCGGTCCCTTCACAGGGACAGAATGGGCGTGAAAGTTTAGTTTAATTAAAAACTCCCTGCGTGCAGGTTTGAGAGAGATACTCCGAAAAACTTCAGGAGATGGGAAAGACGGCAAGAGGGATATTGTATTAGACTGTGAGCGACGTGAATGGCTGCCTCCGGGAAGCCAGCAGTTACTGAGGAGGGGGAACAACTCATCCGTGTGCTCCCCAGTGCTGGAACGCCAGGAGATGTGGACTGGATGAGAGCCCTCATCCCTGCGCTTCCCGGTTCCCACATCTGGAAGGAGGGAGTGTGGCCCCCTTTCCTGTAGAGTGGTGGGGGCAGGATGAGGCTGTAAGGGTTAATGGGAACGAAAAAAGCCTGTGGAGGAGCTGCAGCCCTGTCTCTGCCTGCGTGGGGAGGAAGGCTACACCGTAATCGTCAGGCTCCTGACAGCTAAGGTAATGCAAGGTTTGAGATCCATTAGAGTGCCTGTAATTATTTATAGGGAGGGGAAAAAAAAACCAAACACCCTACGTTGTGAAAATCAGATGGCACAGCAAATAAATGCACCAAAGCTTTGGAGAAAGGATTCTTAAACAGCTGCTGATCCTCGGGACCCAACCCTGGCTCCGGTGGCAGCGAGGAAGGGGGCTCTTGGTGTGGAGAGGCGTAACCCAGTGCTGCTGGGCCATCTGCTCGCATTCTGAGATCTACGGACCTACAAATAGAATCACAGACTGGTTTGGGTTGGAAGGGACCTTAAAGACCACCCAGTGCCACCCCCTGCCCTGGGCAGGGACACCTCCCACCAGCTCAGGTTGCTCCAAGCCCCGTCCAACCTGGGCTTGAACCCCTCCAGGGATGGGGCAGCCACAGCTTCTCTGGGCTGGAGCGGGGCTCAAAGCCCCGTCTCTCCGCTCCCTGGTAGTGGCGGGAGGCCCTCGAGCCCTCCTGCAGCCGTAGTTCCCCGGGGGGCTCAGAGGGGCTGAGGGCAGCGCATGGTCTGCCCTCGCTTCCAGCAGCCTCCACCCCTTCCCGGCCACTTCCCGGGGCTGATCGGACTTCTTCATCTTGGCATCAATTCCACTTTTTAGTGGAGGCTAAGCAGCAAGCGGGCAAGAGCTCCCGGAGCAGAGAACCCTTGAGTGCATCTGCTCCGGAGGAGAGGGCTCTTGGCCAGAGAGCGCCGGAGCGCGGAGCAATTCCCTCCTGTCCGGGCTGCAAAGCTTAATTATTAGCAGTTTTGCAAAGTGCTTTGAGATCCTCTGGAAAACGTCCTGGAGGAGGGCAAAATGTGCTTATATAACGCGTCTAGACATTATGTTCCTTGGGGCGGGGAGTGGGTCTTTTTTATATCTGCTTTTCTGTGTCAACACCGTGTGGCCCCGCTTAAAGGTTCTGGGAGCCGCTAAAATATGAATAACAATGACCACGATAGGAAAACACATGCTTTTGCCCTCAAAAAAAAAAAAAAAATGTTGATGTTAGGTTGATGTTAGCACAAGCCAGCTGTATGTCAGCAAAGGAGCCTTTGCCCGGCGGGTGCCTGGCACTCCGGCCACCACGAGTGAAGAGCAAACAGCATCTCCCTGCAGGCCCCCTCGCTCCTGCCCCTCCGGGAGCAGCGGGGCTCCTCCGGCTTGTTTGGAAGGGTCGGGCAGGGCTGTCTTGCGGGGGGCCACCTTGCCTGTCCTTCCCCCAAGAGCTCCCGGGGAGCCGGGCTGGCCGCTGCTGGGGGTTACGGAATGGGGAGCCCCGTCCCAGCCCGCAGAGACGAAGGGGAGAACTCGGTGGGCAGGACCGAGCCCTGACCCTGCTGGGGGCACCGGGCATCTCCGTGCCCCCAAATCAGGGGTGCCCTCCTCACAGCCCTGCTGGGTCACCCCCTCCGTGTGCCCAGCCACGCACCTCACTGCCCCCCCGGGCCCCCCGCGAAGGACCTGGGGAGCCCCTGTCCCCCCCCCGCCCCGGGGGTGCCCGGGGGCTGCGGCGGCACGGCCGGGCAGGGGGTCCCCGGGGGTCCCTCGCTCCCAAACCCCGCTCAGCCGCCCGCCCCGGTTCGCGGCAGCCCAGTCCCAGCCCGGGGCGCTCCGGGCCGAGGGGTGAGCGGCGGCTCCCCCCCCCCCACCCCGCACCCCCGGGATGCAGCACCGGGATGCGCCGCTGCGGTTTCCTCCCTCCCACCCCGTACGGGGGGCGGCGGGGGGGGGGGGCACACCGCGGCGGCGCGCGCTGCTGCCTTCATCCCCCCCCCCCTTCCTCCTCCTCCCCGCTTTCCTCCTCCTCCTCCTCTTCCTCCTCCTCCTCCTCCTCCTCCTCCTCCGGGAGCGCGCTCGCCCAGCCGGGAGCGAGCAGCAGGCGGGAGGATGCTGCAGACGGCGGCGGAGCCGGGCGGCTGGGCAGGTAGGGCGGGGGGGGGGGAGGGCGGGGGCGGCCCGGGTTCCCCGGCACCGCCGGTGCTCGGTGCCCGCTGGGCTGCGGCCCGGGAGAGTTGCGGCCGCAGCAAAGTTGTCGGAGGGAGCGGGGCGGTGGGGGGTGGGGGGGGGGAGGATACGCTGGGGAGGCACCGCGGAGCCGGGAGAAGGGATGGATGTTTGCCCGGGAGGATGCTCCGGGCCCCCCCCTCCATCCCGGCTCTCGCCCGCGGCTCCTGGAAGCCCGGCTGCGCAGCGCCGTGCACCGGGGCGGGGGGCGGCGGAGCCCTCGGTCCCGTTGACAACCGCCCCCCCCCCCCCCCCCCCCGCCCCGGCTCCTCCGGAGGTGTCGGATCAGGAGGAAACTTCTTCAGAGGAACTTTGCCGAGGCCGCGGTCGCAGCCCCTTCCCCCCCGTGCCATTCCCACGCCGGGCGGGACCCGCGGGGGTGTGCGGCGGGTGTTGCCCCCGGCTTGTCTCTGCCAAGGTGCCCGCGCCATTGGGGTGCGCGGCGTGCAGTCCCCACGGGCTGTTGGTGGGCTCGGGGCGGTGGGCTCGGGTCTGGTGGCAGCGCCTGGGCCCAGGCGGCGTTGGCCAAGGTCTCTGCGCGTGGCCGAGGCAAGCGGCACAACCTGGGCTGTAGCCACGGGCAGGCGGTGGGGCCGTGTCCGTGGGCCCCGCTGTGCTGCTCGGGGTGTCGGGGTGTGCGGTGCACCCTGCGTGTCCCACGGCTCGGCTGCGGGGTACCCGGGGCTGCTCATGTCCCTGCTTTTGCTTGAGGTACGGAGAGGTTTGCGTTGGAAATGGAGCCCGGGCTTTCTGGCTGTCTCCACAAGGGGTACTCGGCTTTTAAAGAAAAGGACTTTTACTGAAGCCTTACAAAAGCGCTTTCTGTTAGCGGTTTGGGCAGCGGGCGCCGTGTCTGGGGTGGCTGCAGCCGGGGCAGAGCGTGGTCCTCCCGCCCAGGCTCGCGCCTGCAGAGCAGCCCCCGAGCGGGAGAGACCTTGGATGCAGGAGGAGCATCCGCGTCTGGAGGATCCCCCGCTCTCTCCTCGGCTTTTATCAATATCCTTCGCTATTAGCTTGAAGCAGCAGGGAGTTATAGCTGCAGCTTTTGATGAGGTGTGCGTGGGGTGTGGTGGGGCTCCTCCGCCCCGGAGCGAAGCCGGCGGGTCCCGGGGAGTCGGGACGTGCCTGCGCCCGCCCTCGGTGGGGCTGGCGGTGCTGATCGCACTGGATGTGCGTGTGGGAAAACAGCTTCTTGCACAGAATCCGAACTCCCGGCTCTCCCCGGCACGTGTGGCTGCTTTATATTTTAGAGAAAAGCTTAAAAGTGCATCTTAAATACAGGAGGGGATTCTGCCTGAGGTAAGGGATTGTAGGGCCCAGCTTCTGCACTCCTGGAGGCGTACAGGGCTCCTGGGTTAGTTCAGCGCTGGGAAGGGGATCGGCACCGCTCTGTTCCCACCCCGCTGCTGGAGCCGCCTGCTCCTGCGGGGGCTGGATGTGTCCGCGGGTCCCGGGCACGTTGGCAGCACCGCCCGGCCCGAGTGGAGCACGGCAGCAGCGTCCAGCGAAAACGAGAGGTGGGAGCTGGCCTCACGCTGCGCAGAAACCGCCTTCACCCCCGTCCTTATCCGGGGCGTCTGAACGGGGAGCAGTTTTGTGTAAGCTGCTGTGTCTGCATGTGGGGCACGGTGCCTGGAAATAGCATCGATGAGCGGAGCCGCTGGACGTGACACTCCGCAAATAAGCGAGGCTCCATCCCCGGCTGCCAGCCTGGCCAGGACTTTCTGCAGCCAGCGCCAGTCAAATTGGTGACTTTTTTTTGGTTTTTTTTTTTTGTGTTGTTGTTTGAAGTGGCTGCAGGTGTTTTCTGATGGAGCATCCAGCCCGGTGTCAGCTTCTCCGAGTGATGTTTGTCACTTGGCTGAAGCGGCTCGGTGGGGGTGGGAGGAACTACTCCGGTCCCTCAGTAGCTGCCGCCGTGACTCTGCCGATGAGAAACTCTCCTGCCACGCGTAGAGTTCAGAGTCGGGCTGGTGATAACGGGTGCTGCGGGGTTTCTTGCTTGCTCTGTAATCTGCCGTGTGCATTAAAAAAAAAAAAAAAAAAAAAAGACTGGTGTAATCCCAAACCCGGAGCTGCGTCTGTAAACGCGGGGAGCGTTGCTGTGTGTTATCGGAGGGGGGTGACATCAACGCCGAGCTGTGACTTCCCGCTGTGCGCCTTGTGCACGAGCATCCCTGGGCTCCCGCATCGCCCTCGGTCCCTGGAGCCAGCGGCTCACGCCGCTGGCTGCTCGGGTGATGCTCTGCCTTGATGAAAGCGCCAGCTTTGGTGTGGTTTAATAATCCCAAGAATAAGAAATGTTTGTTGGGGCTGGTGGCTTGTGACCTCAGGGCCTTGTCCCCGTCGCAGGACTGTGTGGGATGTGCAGGACGTGCGTCCCGGCCGCCGTGGGTTAGGGTCAGGGGTCCGGCCGCTCGGCAAAGCCCGGCGGTGAATGCGTGCGAGGAGCTGCCATCCCGATGGAGCGTGCGCTGCCGGAGACAGGGGTCGGGGCTGCCTTTCCATCCCTCGCCTCCCGCTGCTCCCGTCTCCCTCAGCACAAAGAGCCGAGACACCCAGCTCAGACGTGCCGAGTCTATTTTTGCTGGCAGGAAAAGAGTATAAATACCGCAGCACCTGAGGCGCAAAACTCAACCGGCTGCACGGCGACGTCGCACCCGAAACCGTGGAGACCCCCGCCCGCCCGCGGTGCTCCCCGCCGGGTTGTGCTCTCTCGGTGCCTTGTGGCTGTGGGTGCCATCGGCTGCCCGCCGTACCGCCCGGCGTGGCACGGGACGAGGCTCCCGTGGATGATGGGGACAGGGACCCATCCTGCCTGCACCCTCCTGGTGTTTATCCCCAGGGATCGGCTGTTGCCGAGCGGAGCCTGGAGCGATGTCACGGCACCAGGAGCTCACCCGGTTCCAACCCCAACGTACCCCTCAAGCATTGCCCCAGCGTCCTTGAACATCAGCTGGTGGCTGGTAAGGGAACCCCTGTCTTGGGACCGTTATTTGGGTACATTTCTGGAGGTCTTCCCCTCGCTTTGGCTTCTATCTGGCATTTCTGGTGAGATCAGAGAATCGTAGAACGGTTTAGGTTGGAAGGGACCTTAAAGGTCATCAAGGTCCAACCCCCTGCCATAGGCAGGGACGAGAAATCTACCTATTTCTACAAGCGCGCGGTGTGTCTGCTATTGAAGAAACGAGGGCCTTTGCACTGATGCTCTCAATCGAGTCCTGAACACGTTAATCAAGTTGCTTTCCACTGTCGAATTCCCAGGACTGGGAGCAAACCAGTCCTGGAAGCACGGGGCGGTCTCCAAAGCGTGCTGGACTTAAACACCATGGGAAGAGAGAGCCCCTCTCCGGGCTCCGCGTCCCATCAAGCTACTTGTTTTGTTCCTCGGCTCGATCGGGGCTTGGTGTTTGAATTTTCCCAACCCAGAGCCCACAGTTCTGCAGCCCTTTTAATCATTCCTAGGGAAAATAAAAATGCAAAAATGCGTGCCCGGAGCAGAGTAATGAAGCCCACGAGGGTCTATTTGTCAATTTAGAAACAATATTGTGATGTACAAAGGCTGTTTCTTAGCCTGATGTTCTGAGATTGCCTCCAAAATAGCGTCATAATTTCTGTGCCAGGAAGCCCCTGTCAAGAATTATATCTGCGCTCTCAAGGAAACCCAGTCTGCGGCTACACGCTAACAGGCGCTCGGTTTTTATTAGAACCACAACAATTTACTTGCAAGTCGTAAAAAAAGGGAACCCGCCTGTTTAAGGAGCCCTGAGCCCCTTGGGGGGCGCGGGACGTGCCCCGCGAGGGTCCTGTGTCCTACGGAAAGCTGGCTCGAGGCTCCCCAGGGATGCCACGGGTGCGGGGTTCGGTCCTTCGGGGTGTCACCGTGTTCTCCGGTGGCTGAGGGGCTGGCTGGGGCTGGCCGTGGCGAGGGGGCCGGTCGGGCTCATGCCCCCCGGCGTGGGCAGGGGACGGGGGCTCAGCACCGCGGGGCTGCAGGGGGGGGTCTTTGCCCTGCAGAGCTGTGGGGCAGAGGGGGGGCTCCCCCAAGGACCCGCAGGTGCCGAAGGCAGGGTCTGAAGGCAGGGAAGCATCCCCCGGGCTTTTAGAGGGCCATTTATGGTTGGATTTTTTTTTAAAAAATAGAAAACCCACCACTTTTCCCCCCCCCCCGCTGCGACATAAACAGCCTTTTCCCCAGAATGAATTCCCGGCCGGGTGCCAGGGTGAGGGGCCGGCGGCGGCACCCGGGCCTCCGGCGGGGCCCCGAGAGGTGCTGCCCACACGCGTGGGCTCCATGGGGAGCAGCGTGGGGACCCCCAGCGCTGAGCACGCGGCCGGCCCTTCCCTGCGGGGTTTGATGCTCCAGGGGCTGCGGAGCCCAAATGGGGCGACCCTGGGCTGAGCCCCTGCGCGGATGGGGGGAGCCTGGCTCCGCTGGGGGCTCCGAGCCCTCCCCACAGAACAGAGCTGTGCTGCTTTGAAACGGGAACATTCCCGAGTCATGATTTTCCCCTGGCCTAATTATGGAAATTTTTTAATTAGTTGATAAGAAAGATCACTTGGAAATTGCAAGGGAAACATTTCGAGGTTAAGTCCTAATCCGTGCCCGGATCTGCCTGAAGACGGGAGCTGCTGCGGGTGCCGGGGTGCCGGGGAGGCAGGGTGCCCCGTGCCACCTCCTGCGGCGAGCCACCAGGCTCCTTTGGCCAGCGGGTTTGATCCAGCAGGAATTAAATCCATGTGGGTTTGGCCCTGGGGCCAGGCTGTTGTTTCCCACTGCGGGGGCTGTGGGCTGGGCGCAGGGATGCTTTGCCCCATGGAGGGGAGGTGCCCGTGGGATGGGGGCTGCTGGGATCTGGCCACCACAAGGGTCCTTTGCCAACGTCCTTCGTGGCTCCTGCTGCCGTCTTGCTCCAGGAACTCTGCTCCATCCGAACCAATCCCCGCACTGGGGTGGTTTTCCTCCCATCATGGACCTGGTGGTCCGGTGGGAGCCCACGCGGCGCCGGCTATGGTCCCTGTGTGGGGACTGGAACACCTCTCTGATGGAGAAAGGCTGAGGGATTTGGGTCTCTTCAGCCTGGAAAAAAGATGACTGAGGGGGGATCTTATCAACGCTGATAAATACTTCAAGGGGGGTGTCAGGAGGATGGGGCCAGGCTCTTCTCAGTGGTGCCCGGGGACAGGACAAGGGGTAACGGGCACAAACTTGCCCCTGGGAAGTTCCATCTCAACAGGAGGAGGAACTTCTTTGCTGTGAGGGTGGCAGAGCCCTGGCACAGGCTGCCCAGAGAGGTGGGGGAGTCTCCGTCTCTGGAGACATTCCAACCCCGCCTGGCCGCGTTCCTGTGCCACCTGCTCTGGGTGACCCTGCTCTGGCCGGGGGTTGGAGGGGGTGATCTCCAGAGGGCCCTTCCAACCCCGGCCAGGCTGGGATTCTGGGATTCTGTGTCAGTGTGGCACGCACACCCTGTGGCCCCCAGACCCGCTCGCTGCAGGCTGGTTCTCCGGCTCCCAGCCCAACATGGTGCATCTCCAGGGACATGGGGGTCACACAGTACCCACAGGTTGAGGAGGACCCGGGGAGCTGGGAAGGATAAAGGACAAGAACTGAGGGGTTTGTGGCTTGGCTGTGGCTCCATCTGGGCTGGCAGAGCCAGCTCTGCCGACTCCTCTGCCCCCAACCCAAGGGGCAGGGGATGGGATGGGATGGGGCATCTCCGGGGGGATGCGGGCTGGTGAAGCGCTGCGGGGCAGATGCCACCGGCCGCTGCCTGGCCAGGCTGAACCTAGCGCCGCGTTTCCAGTTTGGGTATTTCTGGCTCTGACGTCTGGTCGCTGGCTCTTGCTCCGCGTCGGCGGGGGGTGAAGGAGCTGTTGAATGCGGGGAGGGTTTTGCCAGCGTTAAGATCAGAGGCTGCTTCTCACCTTCCCTTCACCTCCCTCTCGGAGCCCTCCCCTGCCTTTGAACCGGACGAAGCACCGCAGCAGCGCGTCACCGCTTCGTGAAACTGTGCGGCAATGAGCCAAGGGCTTTTTGGGGTTATTTCTTTCCTTTATCTGCTGGAGCAGGAGAGACGTAGGAGCATGCTGCCCCGGCCATCCCGCAGCTCCCCGCTGAGACCAGGACCGGGGTGGCAGAGCTGCAAATGGCCACCAGTGGTGGTTACTGGAACCAGACCTCAGGGAGGGACGCCAGCCCCCCGGCCAGCTAGAGAGGGATGGAGCTGAGAGGCCTTGGCCTCGTCCTCCTGGGCGTCCATCCACCCCGCAGCGCCCAGAGGGATTTCTGCTCTCAAACACTTCAAGCTCTCTCCGCTCCGGGCAGCGGCAGTTCCGCAGGGTGGTGGCGGCGGCGGGACCCTGCCCCGGTGCCACAGCCATCAGAGGGGCTGGTTTCCCAGGGTGTCCGTGTGCCTGGCCGGCAGCCCGTGGGCTGTCACGGCTCACCGCAAGCGCCGTGGAGGGAACGCTGGCGAGCGGAGCAGGAGCCTCCTGCCAGCAGCCGGGTCCGTCCCCATGAAGGAGGGACACGTGCGGGGAGCTGGTCCCTTGTCCCTCGCCTGGCTGCTCTGCCCGTCACCATCCCGCCGGCCCCGCGCGGGCTCTGCTGCTCACGGGGGGACGGCAGCAGCCCCCCGACAAAGGGCAGGAGTGACCCGGCTCTGTGTGACCGTCCTCAAGGCACAGGGACACTGAACAGCCCCTCTGCTCCGCCGCGCCTGGGGACGGGGTCGGACCACGCAGACGTTTCTCGGTGGCCCTGATCCAGCAGCTCCTGTGGGATTTTGTGGACGTGGGTAATTTCTGGCACCTGACGTTGCGCAGAGCTTTGGCGTTTGGTTCCCCGCAGGACGCCCGGGGAGGCCGGGCAGTAATCCGTGGGTACGGCTCTTCGGCAAGAATTCCCACCACCGAAGGTTTGTGCCGCTCCCGCACCCAGCACCATCGGCTGCGTGCTCCTCGTTTAATCTGCAAGCCACGAAGATATAAATAAGAAGAATGGCGGCGGAGAATTAATATTTTTCAAACCATGAACCCTGCTCTGGGATAGATAGAGGCGTCAGGGCTGGCCCGGAGGACGCGATGTCCTGTCCCTGCTGGGGACAATGCCAGCCCTGCCCAACAGCGTGCCTCTGGCAGGGCTGGGATGCCCAAGTGCCGCTCGTCACCGAAGCAGCCGGTGAGAGACCTCGTCCCCCAGCAGGATCCAACCCACCTCTGGAGGGGAATCGGTTCTCCAGGACCTTTCCAGCTCTTCATCCTCATGCCGAGCCTGGTGGAGGAGATGCCGATGGGGGCCGGGCCGGTCCCTGGGGAGGGAACCTCATGTCCCGTCCCTGGAGAGCGAAGCCGAGGGTCTGTTGTTTATCGGGAAGAGAAACAAGCGCGGCCCAGGCGGGGCTGGGCTCCTCCAGGCTGGAGTTAGTTTTTTATTTTTGACGTGTCACTTTTCCCGTCGCCGTTCGTCACCTGCTCACCTCGCCCTGCCCTCGTGCTCCCCGGGAACGCGTGCGCCGCAGGGACACAGGCCCCCGCGCTGTTTGTCTTGGTCGGCAGCGCCGCGGCTTCGCGTTCGTTTCAAGCGCCGGAGGCATCTCAGCACAGAGCCCGACTGTGCGCCGGGGGCCGGAGTTCCTTCTCAGGAGCCCTCAAATGTTTTTAGGGGAAAAAAAAATAAAAATCCCAAACAAGGGAAGCTTGTTCCCGAGCCGGCGGGAGACGAGGGAGCGGCACAGAGCGGCCTCCGGGCAGGATCGGGGGGGGACCCTGGGAGCCGGCAGCGAATCCCCCCCACCCTGCAGCTGAGCCCTCCCGAGTGCGCTTCGTCGCACGCAAGGGCAGAGCCTATAAATATCCCAACTCCAAATTTTCAAGAAGTATTAGGAACTCTCCAGGCTTATTTTTGAGCGCTGTTACGAAAGGGCTTGAGAGGATTAAAGCGCTCCCGGATTTAATCCGTGCTCCGGCAGCGCAGGGTGCGGGGAGGGCAGCTCTGGCTCCCCGGGACGCGGTGCTGGGCTTCACCAGGGCTCCTGGGGACACACCGGTCCCCGTCCCACGGGCGCGGGGCAGCGGCTGGCGGGGCAGGGAGGGATGCTCCAGCAGCCGCCGCGATTCCAGCCCCCTGCTCGCCCCCTCAGCCCCCGCTGGGCACCCCGGACCCAGCCGGCAGTCGGGCTGCGGGTTGTCACGGCTCAATGTCAAATTTCTGTCCTCTCCGGTTTCCGGAGGAGGTAATTAGCAAACAGGCATAATAGCAATTTAATAAGTGTGTCAAATGAGTGAGCCGGTCGCGGTGTTGTAGGGCGCACCGTGCCTTCGGGGGAGCCTTCCGCGGGATGGGGAGTTGGCAGGCGGCCTTTCAATGGGAACACAGCGACCCCCCGTCCAAGCCGGGGGTCAGGCGGCTCGTCCCCTGGCTGTGGAGCTCGGGCAGGGACCTGGGACGGGCACCCCAGCGTTTTAATCCGCGGCGGTGTCTCGCGTCCCCGGCCAGCCGCGGAGCGGAGGTTATTTGTGCTGCTCCGTTAGCGGGGGGGCGGGCGGGCGGCGCTGGGGGCTGGCGGGGCAGGGTGGGTGCCGACTTGGGCAGCGGGTGAGTCCCAGGGGATTTACAGGGACCTGGCAGCCACCTGCACCTCCGTGTGCTGCGGCAGTGCCCCCGCTGCTCCGTGCGGTCAGCGGGCAGCGGCGGCCAAGGAAGCACCGAGGTGAGCTCTGGCAGCAGGTCCTTCCCTGCCAAGAAGGACTTGGGGGTGCCGGGGGGGTGAAAAGCTCAACGTGAGCTGCCAACGTGCGCTGGCAGCCCAGAAAGCCAATCGCAGCCTGGGCTGCATCCCCAGCAGCGTGGGCAGCAGGGCGAGGGGGGGGATTCTGCCCCTCTGCTCCCCTCGGGGGAGACCCCCCTGCAGCGCTGCCTCCAGCTCTGGGGCACCAACAGGAGAAGGACACGGAGCTGTTGGAGCGGGGCCGGAGGAGGCCCCGGAGATGCTGGGAGGGCTGGAGCCCCTCTGCTGTGGGGACAGGCTGAGAGAGCTGGGGGGGTTCAGCCTGGGGAAGAGAAGGCTCCGGGGAGACCTTGGAGCCCCTTCCAGTCCCTAAAGGGGCTCCAGGAAAGCTGGGGAGGGACTTTTTAGCAGGGCCTGTTGTGATGGGACAAGGGGTAATGGCTTTAAACTAAAAGAGGGGAGATTTAGACTAGACCTAAGGAAGAAATGTTTTACGCTGAGGCTGGTGAGACCCTGGCCCAGGTTGCCCAGGGAGGTGGGAGATGCCCCATCCCTGGGAACATCCCAGGCCGGGTTGGACGGGGCTCTGAGCGACCTGGTCTGGTTGGCGATGTCCCAGCTCATGGCAGGGTGACCTGGGTGGCCTTTAAAGGTCCCTTCCCACCCAAACCATGCGGTGGTTCTATGAGATCTGGCCCATGAGGATGGAGGCAGCTGCCTGCGCCGGGGTCTGGGGTCTCTGGGCCACCGTGACGCCACCGTCCTGAGGAGGGTCCCCGCTCGGCATGTCACCTCCGCGGGGAGGGCGACAGGAGAGGCGCTGGCTCGTGGCAAAGTGTCCCCGGCATCGCTAATAAAGAGCCGGCCCATTGGGATACTAATTAGCACACGACACATATAGCCCCTTTTGGCTGCGGATGGAGCGAAGGGCGGCTGGTCCCCAGGGGCTCGTGGGGACGGTGGGGACATGGCCGCAGGACAGTGGGACAGTGGTCACCGGTCCTGGGGGACTACAGAGAGTGGTGCGTGGGGCCGGGCAGTGGCCATGCGGGGCTGGCAGGGCGGTGGGCTCTGTCCCCAGCACAGGGACCCTTGTGCGGGCAGGGCAGGCAGGGTGGCAAAGACGCCTCAGGGGAGAATTTGGCCCCTCTCTGCCTGCCCTGGCCCCCGGCAGCGCTTCCACGGGGTGTAAATCAGTAATGAAGGGCAGGGAGCCCCCGCAGAGCCCCAACCCCACAGCATGGGGGTCTCGCCCTTCCCCACCGGCACCCGCAGCCGGAGCCCTCTGCCCGTTGCTGAGGCGGGTGCCCAAATTTCTGCCTTTCTTCACCTGCTTGACAAGGCGTTGGAAAAGGGAGGATTTTTTTTTTTTTTTAAAACTTAAAACAAATAAAATTAGGTCTTCTGGTAAGGGATTAAATCGGGGCCCTCAGCTGTATTTATAGAAGGTTCAAAAGTAAATCTGTTCCCAGACTGAATAAATATTTTGCTCAGGCAGGCGCGATCTTCAGTTCATCTGTCTTGGAAAGGCTTGAGTGAGAGGGGAATTGATTTTCTTCAGCTCGAACAAGGCAAGCGACTCTCAAACCCAGATAGAGAGTGAAGTCCCATTATCAGCTACAATGGGGAAGCAGCTGGGAAATCATTAGAGAGAGAGCAAGAATGAAGCCACTTTAGGGAGGCAGCAATTCCCCATCGTCCCCCCGCCCCGAAGGCTGGGGCTGCCTCCCCCCGGGAGCTGCTTTGGGGCCGTGTCGGTCCAGCCCATGAGGGCTTCTGGTGATGCTGGGTGACCGTCTGCCATCAACGCCAGCAGCTCCCCGGGGGAGGCACTGGTCGCACTGGTGTAGGGACCACCCGCTAATGGTCCTGTGCCAGGGAGGTGGCACGGGGGGCCTGGGGGTGGCTGAGCCGGGATGGAGGGGGATCAGTGCAGGCGCGGTGATGGTGCCAAGGATGTGGACCTCAACCCCTGCTCCTGCACTGGTCACCCAGGGGCCCGGGGACGCCAGCAGCTGGGTTTGCAGCGCCGGGCACGGAGCCACCCAGGGCTGGACCCGGCTCTCGCCGCGCTGGGCTTCAGCGCTCAGATGGCTGACGTGCTGCGGCTGCCCTGTCTGTAAAGATGAGAAGAAATTCATGACACGTCCCTGTCACCGTCCCCAGCCCGCCGGCACGTGGCCATTCGCGCGGTCCTCGGGCTGCGGGTACCGCCGGGGCAGGGCCGGTGCCCCCGCGCTGCTGCAGATGCCATGGGTGGATTCTCTCCGGCGGCTTTTGCCCCGGCGCTGGCTTCTTTCGCAGCAGAATTCCAGCTCCAAGAGCTTGTTAATTCGAGCCGGCACCTGGTGTTTTCAGCCGTCAGTTATCACTAAGACAAGAGCCGATTGCTTCGCTCTTGGCAAAAGCTGCTGCCGGGTCGGCCCAGCGTGGCATGAACTGCGCTGCGAGCGCTGCCGGGGCGGCACCTCCCGGCACCTCCCAGCACCAACTGGGGCTCTCGCACTGTCCTTGCCTTTTCCCAGGTCATAAAGGAAAAAAAAACAATGAAAGGGAGAATTAAGAAAAAAGCCAAAGCCCTCGGCAGCGTGGTCTGTTTTCTGGAGGAGAAACGTGCCTGATCCCCAGCCCCAGGTGGGCAACGCGGCGCGGGGACACCGGGGGGGGGGGGGGGTGGGAGCGGTGGCGGGCGAGGGTTTGCCGTGCGAGCTCTGTCCGCCCCGCGCTAAAAAAAGCCACGAGATGAACAAAATTATCCGCTGAGTCACTAATCATTCACCCGCTGCTTTAGTCACCAGCCTTCCCACACTGGGGGGACGTTTGCTGCTGAGGGGGCATAAACTGAATCGTAATCACAATTAAATAGATGTGGCCGAGAGAAATAAAGCGCTGCTGCTGCTGCACGCGCCGCTTCTGACACCAGATGGATCATCCTGGGCTCTCCGGCCACCGAAGGTGCTCAATTAATGACGCCGCCCTAACGAAACCATTGATTAATAGCGCCCGCCTGCTGCGGCGCCGAGGTGTGCTCCCCGCGGAGGTGGTGGCAGCGGAGCAGCTGCCACCCGTGTCCCATGACAGCACTGCAGTCACCGCGTCCCAGTCCCTGCCCCTTTCCACGGGCACCGCAGCTCCGGCGTGTGGGGATGTGAGCTGCTTTTCCACGGGGTGTCAGTGGGTGGGAGCACCCCCTGCTCGGGACGGGGTGCTGGGGTTGGAGCCGTGGTCGGGTGGCCGCGGTGGCGGCAGATCCGAGATCCCGGGACTTGGGAAAGCAAAGCTGCCTCCTGCCCCCATGGCCCGAGCCAGAGGCTCTTCTCCTTCAGGCAGAAAATCCTGCCGGAGAGCCGGGATTTGCCACGCTGCTTTCTCGAGTGTGTGACCTGGAAATACAGAGAAAGGACTGAGTCGGGGCTGCAGAGCTGCCTGCGGAGGCAGACGGGGGTGGCCAGGGCTGCCCCATAGCTCGGGAATCCCCTGGCCCGTGTTGCCCCCCAGCTTGCCCTCCTCATGCCTGGGTGCCAGCCGTCAACTTCTCCCGAGCACCGCGGTGCGCTTTGCTCTGCCGTTTGCCCCGCAGCAGCTCGCGTGAGGAAAGAGAGATTATTGCTCAGGTGTCAACACGTTTGCAGCCGCAGGGGGACGGCTGCTGGCACCCACACCGCCTGCCAGCGCCCGCTGGGGGGGGGCCGGGTGGGTGTCACGGTGCTGGAGCCTCCAGACAGAAATAGCTCCAGCACAGCCCCATTTCCAGGGAGCCTGTGGGTCGGTTGCGGGCGGCGGCAGAGCACGGTGCCGGTATGTGGAGCCCGTGATTGCCACGGGGAGCTTGGAGCCGCGAGGAGCCCCGAGTCTGTAAATCGTGTCTGTGTGCCTGGAGCGGGGGCCTCGCTGGGTTTGGTGTGGAACGGTGTGGGATTGGGTTATGGATGCGCCTTAATCTGCTGGTCCCGTGCCACCTGGGCTGGAGGGGACCGGCTGGCACAGGGGTGTCCCATCCTGGAGCCCAGCCTCACCGTGAGGGATGCCCCAGGGCAGGCAGGGGATGCTCCTGGCCGGGCACTGCCCGGCATCTCTGATGCCCATCGGTCTCGCTTGGCGCTGGACCTGCCCGTCCCCATCGCTGCCGTCCTCTGACCTGCCCCAAACCAGCTTTTCTCCCGTCCCGCTGGGTGCCGGCACGGTGGGGCTGGGCCAGGCGGTTCTGCTGCACCGCGTTCAGGCCCCCGCCCCGGTGCCGGTGCCTCCCCGTCCCCCCTCTGCGCCCAACATGAAGAGCTTTTTTAGCCGAGTAACCCCCCCGTGCCGGAGCCAAGCGCATGTGAAAGGGCCTGTCTTAGAGCAGGGAAGAGCCATAAAGGGCCTATTTATGTAGCTGGCTCCTTGCAATGTTTTCAGACACAGCCCTCGCATGTTTTCATAACAGCAACGCCTCCACCTCTCGCCAGCTGCCAGCAGCGAGGAGCCTTTCGCCGCTGTCCTCCGCTCGCATCCCCACGAGCCTGGGGCTCCGGGTGGCCGCCGTCGGTGCCTGGGCAGTGCCAGGCGAGCGCGGGGCGAGCGTGGGGCACGGGCGCTGCGGGGGCTCGCTGCCCGGCGCAGGGCTGGCAAGCTGCGTGTCTCCGTTCGGCGATGCTGCGGCCCCCCTCCCGGTTAGCAGCCAGCGTCGGGGCACGTGTGCGGGGGCCGAAAGGAGGAGCCCCTCTCAGGGCTCGCCCCGGGGGCAGCGGTGAGCCCTGGCTGCTGGGGTTCCCGTCCCCCGAGGCCGCCTGCGGCACCGTGCCTTGGCTGCCACCCCCGCGCCTGTCTGCGCCGGTGGCACCGTGCCCGCTCATGAACACACCCGGACCCTTGGCACGGCCAGTCCACGTTGTCTGGCGACCGTGCATCCCGGGAGGGGGACTTGCCAAGCGTCTCTGCCCTGGCCACCTCGCCACCGTGTTTCCCGTCGCCTGGAATTCGCTGGCGGGCAGCGCCAAGCACTGGGCTGCGTCCGGCGGCCGGCTGGAGGAATGGCGGCTCCCACCCTTCCCCCTGGCAATGCCCCAGCGGAAGAACCGGCCTCTCCTCCGGCCACGGCTCCCGTGCTGCTCGTCGGCTGTGCCCCGGGGGTGGATGTGAGCCCCCTGTCTGTGCCCAGCCCTACCATCCCCGCTGTGTCAGGCACCCTCCGGTGACAGCGCGGCAGCCCCGGCGGTGACAGCGCTGCGGTGTCACGCGTGCGGGGCGGTGTGGGAGGCAGGTGAGCGGCAGAGGAGGGAGATCCTTCCCAGTGCCGACGCGCAGGAGGGAGGCAGGCGCCGGTGCCTTGGCTTGCACGGGGCTGAGCAAGGCTCCTGTGGCCACCCAGCACCCTGTGGGGACCACTCCAGCTCTCTCCTGGCCACGGGGCGGTGACGGGCTCCTTGTCCCCTTTGGGGCGGTGGTGCAGAGCTGCGGCCGCAGGGCACCTGGGGCTGGCATGGGGACGGGAAGGGGCAGAATTCCACTGAGTGGTGAGTCCCAGTGCCATCACCGGTCCCTCCTGCGCCAGCCCAGCCTGAGAAGGGACCCACGGTGTGTCACAAACCTGCCTCCCCTGCCCCGCGCAGCGACCCGGCTGCGGCACATACCACGCATGGCTCTGCATGCCCGGGGCCGGCTACTCACAGCCCGTGTCCACGTGTTTGCCGTGGCAGGGAGACAAGTAACTTTTCATGAGTCCGTTTACAAATTCCTTTCAAACAGGAAAGCTGACCCACCAGAGCTCATTAAATAACGTTAATGGTGCTGCCCAAATAAATATCGGCACTGCCACCTGCGCTGGCAGCCAACACGTGCTGCCTTCTGGCCTCCTCGGAGCAAAGGTTCCCCAGTTTAATTGGACACACACGTGCTTCTCTCCCGACACGGGTGGCCTCTGCTGCAGCGGGGGATGCTCGTGCCGCAGCCAGCGGCTCCCCGCATCGTTATCCTGCAAACGCAGGGAGCGAGTCCAGGCGGCTCACGGGAGCCACGGGCTGCTGAGCCCGGAGATAACCGCTGAAGCCAAAACAGCGTGCAGAGAGGAGGTGACTAATTCACTGAACTTATCACTGGACTGATTAAACCCGAGCTGGAAAACTCTTTTCCTCTTCCTTCTGTCCTCTAGCCAGCGAGTAACGTATAAATTCATTAGTCCATATCCAGGAGACGCTGAAAGACATGGACAATTAATTATCATCTGTCCCGTTTAATTTCCCTGCCTGTCCGTGACAGCTTCCCGGGGTTCACAGACAAGTCAGCGTTGGAAGAGGCGAGCCGAGGCTGAAGGCCGGGGCTCCTGCGGCGCAGCCCCGGCTCGCGCAGCGCTGACCGGACCCTTGTGCCCCGTTGCTCTCGGGGAGCCCCTCGGTGGCACCTCCTGGTCCTCGCTGCCACCAGGCTGGGGGGGCTCTGGCGTGCCGTGCCTCCCCCGGGCTGTGGGACCACCTTGGGCAGGCTGGAGGCTTTAGGGGCTTCCTGAATGGCAGGACCCAAAGTGCCCCCACATCCCGTCCCATCTTTCCCGGCAGCCCGGGAATGTCTCTGCGTTTCTCCCCGGGGCAGAGCCCTTCCGACACCTGTGAGGTTTTGCCATGGCTGGAGGGTTCAATAATCCTTCCAGATCCACACAAACGCCGTTCCCTGGCTGAGACAAAGCCCCGAAGGGTGGCTGCGTGGGGGCGCGCACGTGGTCCTGTGCCCCTGGTGCAGCATCCGAGCCCCCTCGGGGCGGCCAGGCCACGCACCCCGGGGCCACGGAGCTGCCGGCAAAAGCTGTGAAACCCACGGGGAGAACTGGTAGCTGGCCGTTAATAAAAATGAGTAAAACCAATTAAAAGGACAATGAGAGAGTCCCCCCGCTAATGCGAGCGGCTCAGGTCAGGGGGGAGCCAGCGGTGGGGGGAACGGCCGGGCTGGCTCAGCCTGGTCCTTCGATAAACAAATCGAAATTTCTATAGACAAATAAAAGGTTGGAAAAGCAGGATGCGGATGGCGGCGTTGCCACGGCTTGATCTGAGGGCGGCAGGCGCTGGCTGTGGTCCCTCTCGCCCAGGTGTGAGGCCGGGGCGGGGACAGAAGTGCTGCTAGGGACGGTTTCGGAGCCCCAGGTTGGGGCTCCTCTCCTCCCCGCGGCTCCGCTGCCTTTGCGTTCTGCCTTGCTCAGCCCCGTCCTTCCCGCTGGCGCTGCCGGCTCGGCCGTGTCCCCTCCGTGCTGCCGGCTTGGCCGTGTCCCCTCCGTGCTGCCCTAAGCGGGGACCGAAGGCTGTGGAGGGACCGACGGTCCCGCAGCCCCCAGGGGGACGGCAGTGGTGGCTCCCGCGGGGTCCTGGTGAGAGCAGCCCTGAGGAGAAGGACTTGGGGCTGCTGGTGGACGAAGAAGCTCAACAAGAGCCGGCAACGCGCGCTGGCAGCCCAGAAAGCCAACCTCATCCAGGGCTGCATCCCCAGCAGCGTGGGCAGCGGGGCAAGCGGGGGGATGCTGCCCCTCTGCTCCGCTCGGGAGAGACCCCACCTGGGGTACTGTGTCCAGCTCCGGAGCCCTCAGCACAGGAAGGACACGGAGCTGTCGGAGTGGGGCCAGAGGAGGCCCCGGAGATGCTGGGAGGGCTGGAGCCCCTCTGCTGTGGGGACAGGCTGAGAGAGCTGGGGGGGTTCAGCCTGGAGAAGAGAAGGCTCCGGGGAGACCTTGGAGCCCCTTCCAGTCCCTAAAGGCGCTCCAGGAAAGCTGGGGAGGGACTCTGGATCAGGGAGGGGAGCCATGGGAGGAGGGGGAAGGGTTTTAAGCTGGAAGAGGGGAGATTTGGATGAGATCTGAGGAAGAAATTCTTTGCTGTGAGGGTGGTGAGCCCCTGGCCCAGGTTGCCCAGAGAAGCTGTGGCTGCCCCATCCCTGGAGGGGTTCAAGGCCAGGTTGGACGGGGCTTGGAGCAGCCTGGGCTGGTGGGAGGTGTCCCTGCCCGGGGCAGGGGGTGGCGCTGGATGATCTTTAAGGTCCCTTCCAACCCGAACCATTCTATGATTCTATGACTAATTGCTCTGCAGAGAGCATTTCTCGCAAGTTCCTTTCATGAGCAACGGTAAGCGCAGGCTTTGATTTAGCTCTCCTTTCCCTTTCTTCCTGCCTTTTTTTTTTTTTTTTCTCCCCTTCCTACCCCAAATGAAGAAACCCTTTTGATCGCGCCGGGTTGAGACGCCGTAACAAGCATCTCCATTTGGATTGTGGGGTTGTCAGCCAGATAACACGGCAACGCGTCTCCTCGCCGTCTCACACACAATGAATTATTTCTTCCGCTCTTCCTTTGTACCATCTCTGGGATAAATTACTGCTTCCAGTATTAGCGGATGGGCTTGTCAACCAGCGAAGCGTCCTTAAACTCTTAGGTTATATGCTGCCCAGCGCGGAGCACCGGCCACTGCGGCTCGACCAAGGCTGCAGCAAAGTGTTTGTGTGGGGAACTGTCAGGCTGGCTTGAAAGCAAATTGCTTTGCCAATTTATTTTCTTTCCTCCGTATGAACATATTTTTCTTAAAGGGATGCTGTCACATTAAATATGGAACTGCCAACCGCAGGCATTAAAAAATCATGGGTCGTCCCATTTTCCTTCCTCCCACTCTAAATTCTAAGAAAACAATAAATTCGGGGTTCTTTTTACTTGTCGGCTGCCTTTCAGCTAGAGATGCTTTTTCAAGCTCTTCCCGGCAGTCGGGAGGTTTGGGAACTTCAGAGCCGTGATGAGCGCTGCAGATCTGGGGCAGATGCCCCCACGTGTGGCATCACCTCGATGTTTATGGGTCTGTGCCAGGGCGGCTCAGCCGAGGGCAGCCCCTTCCGCGGCGGTTCAGCCAAGTCAGGATTTTCCCCCTCGGTCCCTTCTCTCCAAAGCTCAGGGCCTGGTGGCCAGTGGCCAGCGGGCAGACCTGAGAGTGGTCCCAGCGACAACGTACCCGGGGAAGCCTTTCTTTCCCACGGAAGCTGCTGGGGCTGAACCGTGTGCTGAGAAGGAGATTTTCCCCAAATTTGTTGTCCCTGAACGCAACGTTCATCATCGTCAAGCCCGATCCTGCTGCCTGGACGCTGTGCCGCGTCGGCTCTGACCGATGCAGAATGTCCTACAGCAGCCTGGACCTTCCCAAGCACATTTTTTTAGGGAAGTTAACGAAAGCGGTTTTGTTACGTTTTGACAAATTTTCATTTTAAAAGCGTGGCTTTATACGGCAAACGTACTGCTTAACTGGGGAAGTAAATCAGGCGCTTGCCAGAACTGAGCCGGCTCGCGGAAATCCCTCCAGCCCGCGTACCTGGGGGGTCTGGCTGAACCCAGGTTCCATCAGCGGCAGGTGCTTTGCCTCCTCTCGGCCGTGATGGATCCCCTGCCGCCAGCTGCCGGGCAGCCCCAGCTGGGCTGGGTTTGGGAAGGTGATAAAAAGGGGTGGGGAGCCGCCCTGGGGGGTTATCTTGCTTAACCTCCCTGCTCCTACCGTCCCTGCTCCGGCATCCCTGGGCACGGATCGCTTCGCCCCCTGCCAGCCCGGCCCCCTGCGATGCCCTGGTAGGTCCTGATGTGCTGTTTCACGTGGGGGGTCCTGGGGGGGAGTCCCGTGGCTGGGAAGAACTTGCTCTGGGGGCATTTGGTGCGGCTCCCTCTGGAGTTTAAGCTCTTCCGAGCGTGGTCCTGGGATGCAGAGATGGCCTCTGCCAAGACGCGGGAATTTCGGTGCTGGGGCTTAAAAAAATAAGCCACTTGTGGTCACGGCAGGTTCAGAAGGCAGAAGTAATGCAAAGTCTCTTGCCAGCTTTAACTTTTTAATGAAAATAGCTTTTGGAGCTGAACTTTAAGGCAGGCTCGTGGGTCAGCAGGGCTCTGCTTGTTTACTGACCCCCCCCACCCACCCACCGAGCCCCACTGCGTGGGCTCCGGAGCCTCCTCCAGGAGATCGGGTGTTTGGTAACTTTTATTTTAATAAAGCGACAGGCTTGTTTGGATGGAGTCATGCAAAGCACTGCACGGATTTTAAGCAGCTCCTGTTGCAAATGTCTTTATTCGATACCCCTGCGATGACTGGATTTCAAATGTCACTTGCTTAGCACTATGAAATATTTAATTTAAGTTGTAATACAGTAGCCCGCAAGAGCTTAAATTGGAGGTCTCCTGTGTTAGTCAGCAGCTATCAACAAACACACTTAAAAGCCTGTTTCTCCCCCGAAAATCTCCTGGCCCAGGTGTGGGAGCAAGGGGAGCCAGGAGGGAAGACCCTGCCTTTGCTGTGGGTCGGTGCTGGCCCCCGGCTCATCGCTGTAAATCTTTGCGGTGGGTGCCCCCCACCTCTGCCCTCCTGGGGCATGTGTGGGTGGGGGAACGCGACCGCCGCCACCGCGGCGCTGGTGGCTTTACGCTTCCGATGGTGGCCGCTGCTGGCCCAGCCTCCAGTGCCCGCGGTGGGGGTGGCAGCTCGGTGGGAGCTGGCAGCCCCTCAGCCGGTGCCCGGTTTGGGGACGGCGCGTGGGCTGCGGCCGTGTCCTGCCGGGGCGGGTTGGGATGTGGCCCTGGGGAAGGGTCTCTCCTCGCCGTGCTGGCCTGGCAGCACCTCCCAGCTTTGTTTTCTCCTTGTGGCTCAGGAACAAACCCAGCTGTAAGCCATTCGGTTTGGCTATGCAGAGGGAGCGGCGCTGGCCCGTGCTCTCCCAACTGGGACTTTCCACGTTTAATGCGATGACCTCGTGCCGGGTCCCGCGCGTGCGGTCAATCCGCTTCTCCGGGAACTTGCTCGTGCAGCTGCAGCGAGGGGCACGAGGCGCTGCCGGGGCTCGCATCCCCCGCATGGGTCTTTTTCCAAGAAAAATTACTTGCAGCAAGTTCAGTGAGGAGACGGGCAAGGGTCCGGACTGGGACAGGGGTTCCCTGGAGCGGCACGGGAGGGACAGCGCGTGCGGGGAACTCCAGTACCAGCAAACGCCCCAACGTGTGGCATCGCCTCGTCGTTTATGGGTCTGTGCGAGTTGCCGGGAGGGTCGGGGCTCTGCCGGGGTGACGGGAGCCAGCCCTGTGCCCGGAGGAGACGGTGCCGTCTCACAAGTGGTGTCTGGATTTGATTTCAGGGGGATTTGAAAACCCCCTGCATGTAGCGCCTAGGGAGGAGCAGCAAGGCCAAGATGTGCCCTGGGGCTGCATCGGGTTGCGCTCCTCGAGGCTATTTTGAGAGGCGAGCGGTGCGGAGGGGGGGGAGCAGCCAGAGCCTCATCCCTTCGGCTGGACATCACTCCTCCCGCAGCCGCCCCGCGGCGGACGGTGTGCCAGGGTGGCATCACCGCCTCCTCCCCAAAACTTAGCCAAGCCGCCTGTTTTATTCCTCTCCCACCATGACCTTTCAGACCCCCGCCTCGCCGGCTCTTCCCTGGATGATGCCAGGCCCGCCGGGTGCCCTGTCCGCCGGCATCCTCCGGGAGCTTTGTGCCCTGCTTGCGCTTGGCATCGCACGAGGGCTCAGTGCCGGGTGGCTGCACCAAGGGCAGGCAGGGCCTCAAGCTCGCCGCGGGCTTGCAGGGAGGGTGGCTCTGCCCTAATCTTTGTGCTGATCATACGAAACCTGAAGGATTTTGTGATCTTGCAAGCCCCGTGCCAGGCATTCCTCAGCTGGCAGCGTGCGGAGCGGCAGCCGGTCGGGATGATGAATCGCAGGCGCCTCAGCCTTTCCTCTCCCGCTGCTCCCTTAACGCTGTGCTAACATTTACAGCTCGACCCCCGGGGACAAAATGTCACGTTCCCTGCCTGTCTTTGCTTTGATTTTTCCCTCCGCTGGTGTGAGAGCGGGTGGGTCGCTGCCGGAAGCCCACCATCGCCCACCCGGGAGGGACGGGACCCGGCCGCGGCGCGTGCCCGGGGCAGCGCGATCGCCCGCCCCAGCACCGTCTCATCTGTCATTCTAAAGAGACACACAGCCCGTGCTCCCTGCCACCACCACGTTCCCTCTCTCGTTACCCCACACTCTGCCCCTTTGGCCCCTGCCGAAGGTGATAAATCACCGCGTTACCGACGCGGCGTTAGAAGCTGAGGGATTGCGGGACCCTGGGAAGGGGAGATGGGAGGCAATTCCCGGGTTTCTGGGGCGGACGGGCGCGTTCTCCGCACCGCTGGGGTAAAGCAGCGTTGTTATCTCCACGGCGTCTCCTTGGCTTCGGGTTTTAGCTGTCCTCGCCGTCCGGGAGCGGGGCTGCGATCTGCTGATTCAGGGGACGCGCGGCCCTGCGGTGTTAGTGATCTCCGGTGCGCGGAGGAGAGGACAGGCACCGCAGCACCCGCGCGCCCCTGCAATGCCCTCTGCCTGCCCGGGGGGGCTGCAGGACGTCCTGCGGGGCTGAGGGAGACCACCCCGGGGTAAGAGCCAGCCTGGGTGTTTGGGGGGGGGTCAGACCTGGGGTGTGAGGGTGGTGTGAGCCCCCCGCGTGCCCTGGTCCCCGTGCCAGGAGCCAGCCTGCAGCCCTGGGACTGGCTGACGCTAATCCTTGCGGTGATTTATGGACTGATCCTAAAATGTGCCTCGCTCCGGCATTAGCGGAGCATATGTTGGGGCTGGGGGAGGGGGGTGGTTTGATGCCGTGTTACGAAATGCTGGAAGTGGTGTGGGCATGGCCAGGGCCCTCTGAAATCTGTGGTCTGCCTGTATCGGCTCAGCTCTTAGTCCGGGATGTCGGAGCATCTCCCGATGCCGTAGCGGGTCTCCTGGGCCACCTCCACCCCCAGGGGACAACGCGCCCGGGCCAGTTGCCTTCATGTCCCTCTGCCAGCGGCCGGTGCCTCTCTATGAAGCTGGAGGGGGGATTCTGTGGGTCTGACCTTAGGGGCAGCCCGGGGGGGCTCCCCCACCTCCCCGACCCCCCGCAGAGCCCATGTCCGGGGCGCTCGCCTGCTCTCGGCTGACGGCAGCTCCTTGGGCGCAGGCTCCTGCCAGCTGGCGCCGGCCGCCCCGCGTGACGCTGGGCGCCTTTTGGGGACTTGCTGAGCCGCAGGCACCCGGCTCCTGCTCGCCCCGGCCGGAGGCTGCTGATGAGGGCTGATTTAGTGGCGATCGAACCGCGTTCGGAGCGTTCCTTGAAATACGAGACAAGCGTCGGAAACTCTGCGGGCGTAGGGGTGTCTGCGGTGCCCTGACGGCCGCGGCACACGGGCTCGGCGGCTGCCAGGGCAGGTTCCGCACTCCCTTTGCCGGCGACCAGGTAAGACCCTCCCCGCGCTGGGCTGGGGGCACCCGGCGCTGCCCCTTCAGCGCCCACTTTGCCCAAATGGGAGGGCGGGCTGGAGACGGGCTGTGCCGGCGGTGAGGGTCTGCGTGAAGGTGGGATGGGGCGGCTGCCGCCCCCCAGCTGGGCTCCTTTGTGCCCTTGGGGGGGTCGGGGGCTCCCCGGGGCTCTGGAGGGTGGGCACAGCCAGGGGGTCCCGGTGCAAATACCCGCCTGGCCCCTGTGTGTGGCAGCGACGGATCACGGAGCTGCTCCGAGACTGCTGTTGGTGGTGACTTTCATATGAATTCTTATACTTCTGTTGCTTTTATTTACTATGACGTGCACTCAACCAGGGATAAGGAAAGTGGATTCGAAGTTACGGAATCGTGTGAACTCAAATCAGATTTTTTTTTAATTTTTTTTTTTTAAGATTTCTTGCTCTCTTAGAGAGTTCATCCAGACTTGAGGTTCAGGTGGTAGTTTCCCTGATTCCACGTGGGTGAACGGGACACATCTTCAGATTAGCAATTTTGATGCCGCTCGAGCTCCGTGGCGACGGCGGTTTCACTTGGGTTGGAGGTTCTGGCCCCGCATGTTGGGTCTGTTGTGTTTGGGCCCGATAAAAGACCCGCGGGACACAAATTGGGGCCGATGGCAGGAAGGAGCCCGGGGGTCCCTGCCGGGGTGGGACTGGGAGAAGGACCCCAGGCAGATGCTGAGTCTGCATCAGCGTGGGAACCTCTGGGCTGCATTTAACCGTGCTCCCAGGGACGGCCCCGCTGGGTCCGTCCTTGTGCTATCCGGAGTATCGGAACAGAGACGAAGGACCCAATGTGCACTGAACCTGCTTTCTCACCAGGATTTTGTAGAACCCTACCATCCCTGTGCCTTAGCTCATGCTCAGGCAGCTGCTTCTCTGTGTGCAAGCCTTTTCCCCCTGCTAAGGAGCAGCTATTTGGAGTCCTGGGGGGGGGGGCCCAGCATGGAGAGTGGGTGGCTACAAGACCTCTGCCACGTGCCCTGAGCTCCGGCTCCTCCTTTGCCGGCTGAGGGTGCGTAAATGTGTCAGCACGCTGCAGATGTCTGCTGGCATGACCTCCGCTAATCCCCCTCGCTCCTCCCTGCCGGCGTCGGGGGCTGCTGTCACCCACGAGCTCCTGGCAGAGCCACCCGGCAGAAGGTGGCCAAGTGTGGCCACAGGGCACTGCGTGGTCCACCGGGACTTGACCCTCCTGGGGTCGGGGGGGATGCTGCGTCCCTGTCCTCGCGGGGTGCGCGGGCAGCTCCCGGCACGGAGCCGCTCTCTCTTCAGCCTGTGCGGGACGTTGTAGTTTCTGAAGCAGTTTTGGTTCACATTCAGGAGCTGAAGTAAAGGATGTCCCAGCACGGGGCTTCTCCAAAAACTCGTCCCCTGACTGCACAGAGCAGCCTCCGGGATGTCCCCTGCAGAGGGGACCACAGGGCAGGGATAAACCTGGCTCGCGCAAAGGGAACCTGGAGGCACCTGGGGTCTTGGGACATGGGGTCTCGCTGCCGTGTGTTACACCAAGGACCGGACAAGGCCAGGCCCTGGCTGCTCCGGGGACTGGTTGAGGTTCTGCAGTGGCTACCGTTCATTTGGACTGTGGCATCAGCTCAGCGGTGCCCAGGGATGCAGCGTCCCTGGGGTTGGTGCCAGCGCTGGGACGGAGTCCTGCTTCCCTGGACCCTGCTGCAAATGCATCTGGTCTGGCTCCTGGGGGCAGAAATCGCTGTTGGTGGGGAAGGGTGGTCCGTGGGGGCTGAACTGGGGGGGGTCAGGGAACAGAGCGGCCGCTGCAGAGGTGCTGGAGCAGGTGGAGCAGCGTGTCCTTGCCCAGCCGGGCCCCGCTCCGCTGCTTCCCTTCCACGCGCTGGGGTGCTCTCTGGAAAGGAGACGAGTTCTGCTGTCGTGCCCCCTCTATAAACGAGAGTCTTCCTTAGTTCGAATATTTAAAGCCTGGATTTTAAATTCTCTCTAACGTTTGTCAGCACTTTACAGCCTTTTGCAATGTGTTTATGGTGTTATTAAAAAAAGAAAGAGGGGGAGCGACCCGAGGTTATGGGCCACTGTAAAGAGTATAAAACTGAGCTGAAAATGCTGGAGCGGCTGTGCCGAGCCGCCTGCCTGCCGCCTACTGTGCTGCTCGGCTGGGGACACCACCGCTGGCTGCCGGAGTGACGGGGGACGGCAATCCCAGGCTCAATTTGTTATTCCAAGTGATCGCGAACAGCAAGAGCAGTTGAGGAGTAGAGGGGAATAGCTCCCTCAGACTCAAAGCTACAGGCCTGGGCTGTGTGTCTGCGGGGTGTCCGGGGCTCGGGGACCGGTGGGGGCCATGCCGGGTGGGCAGCGCATCCCGGGAACGCCGTGCGGTGGGAGGATGGGCGCTTTGACGCTGCGGTGACACCCAAGCTGCTCTGACCTTCTTTTATTTCAGAGAGATTTGGACATCTGTCGGGGAGCTTTTCGCACCCCGCAGAAGCCTTTGGCCCCGCTCGGTCGGGCAAAGTAGCCCTCGGGGGCTCCCGGCAAAGGGCAGCAAGGAGCGCGGGTAGCGGGGGGGCATCGCGGGCCGGGGGAGGTGTCGTTTGTGCTGATCAGCCAGGTGAAATCTGGGCAGAGGTGGGTGAGTTGGAGCTCAGCAACCCGCCCCCCCCCTTCCCAGTGGAGCCCTGCACCCCTTGGGAAGAGCCACCCGAATGATGAGGTTGCCATGGGGAAGACAAAAAGCCTTCCTCCATGGGGAAGACAAAAAGCTGGGCTACATCAGCCCCGGGGTGGGATGGGGACAGTGGAGTTGGGGTGCGGTTGACCCTGTGCGTGGGGCTGGGTTTGGCTCAGAGCCCCTGCGTCACCTTGGGGGTGGGGGGTGGGGGGTGTCGCCTAACCTTCACTGTGCCTCGGTTTCCCTCCCTTGCCTTGTGCGGGCACCGTGAGTACAACCACCATTGTGGAGACAGGGTGAGGGCCGGGCTGGCCATGGAGAGGACCTCTCGGGGACCTCAGCCCAGGTCAGGGGCCATTATTCAGGTGCTGGGGGCCATTATTCAGGTGCTGGGGGCCGAATAGCCCCCTAAAGGCCCTCAGTGCTTTGCTGAAAAGGTGAAATCTGCCCCAAAGTAGCCGTCAGTCAGGGAGCTGCGGCTCCTCGCCTGGGCAGTGACCTGTCCCAGCCACAAATCGCCAAATTCATGGTCCTGACACCTGAGAAGCAGAACGGGCGCAGCAGAACTTAAGTGAATGAGACGAGCGTGCGTGCAATTAGGACAGGCCTTTTAAACGCTGCAACGAGAGCCGGGACAGGGAGCCTCAGTCTAATCAAAGCAACAGCAGTTCCTTTTTTTAAGACAAGGGAGACTTTTGGGATGCTTTGTCCACATAATGTTCCAATTTTAGCTCCGCATCCCGGGATGCGATTGCATTAAAAATACCCGGGGAGGGGGAGGACGCCAAGGGCAGCCGGGGACCTGCCTCCGCTGGCGTGTCCCCACCAGCGCTCCGCGTGTCCCGCGGCGTCCCTGGGGCCCCGTTTCACATTCCCGATGCCGATCGTCTCCCAGATCTGCTTTCCGGCTGCTCCGCTAATGGTTATTCTGGTAAAAACCCTCTCCTCGGGGTCCCACGGGGCTCCCCTGCTCATCCAACTGCCATGGGGCATCGATGGCAGTGAGATTTTTGGGGAAATGCCCACACACGAGGTGGTCGGGTTGTTTGGTGAGCTGCCGGGGGGGGGGCGGTCACGGCTCCTCCTGCTGCTGCGTTGGCCCCGAGTCCGGGAGGTTTCATTTGAAAAAGATCAGCTGGTTTTTGGTTTGTGTAAATAAAATTTAGGGTTTTTTTTTTTTTTTTTTGAAGCTTTCGGGGCTGGGCTGCGCTTGTTTCGCTCGCCTCAAGCACAAGGGCGATGCATTTTCTTTTGTTTGCATTGAAAGGTGAAGCTGGAGCTTCAGGAAAAATCCTGAGGTCCCTCGAGAGAGTCCAGGGCTAACAGGTACCAGAGGGCTGCACGCGAACTTCCGCCTCCTGCATCCTTCTGCCAAAAAGTAGATTTACTTATTTTTAATGTAAAGTTCCTTTTAGTTACGCTGCTTAGTATTTTTACCTGGTGAAGCAGGAGTTTAAGGCTCTTCTTGCTGACGCTTTTGGCTAGCCGTGCAGTCACTGGAAGGGACTGGAGGTGGTTGGTCCAACCTTCTGCTCGGTGCGCAGGAGGCTTCAACGCTGGAGCTGGTAGCGCAGGTCCTGGTCCATCCCCACCTGCGAGCCCCCTCCCTGGGCTAAAATGACGCCGATTCCTTCAGGAGACGGAGCCGAGCGCTGCAGCGGGCGTGGGGTCCTTGAGGTCCCCCGGGGTGACACTGGGCCGTGTCACCCTCCGTCCCTGCAGGTCCCGGCTTTTGCCTCCGGCTCAATTAACAGCTCGTGGAAAAACTTTCTGCGACTTTTTGCTAAATATAACTTTTAAGGGCGCTGCTTGCTGTCACCTCCAGGGAGCTGGGACACACCAGGACGGCTCTGGAACCTTGGAAATGCCCGAACAGCCCAGGACGGCGCTCGGGTGGGTGCTGGGTGGGAGCGCACCCCCGCACCGCGGCGAGGAGGGGGGGATCCCCGCTGCTGCCCCCCGGCCCCGCAGAGCCGCCCCCTCCCTCCCCCCCCCCCCACCTCCCCGGGCAGGGCTTTTCGGGAACCCCCCGACCCCCGTACGGACCGGGACGGGACGGGACGGCCCCGACCCGGCCCCTCTCCGGTTCGCGGGGACCGTCGCGGAGCGTCTGCGCCACCGCGGGGCCGCGGCCGGGGCTGCAGCGCCCGGAGCATCCCCCCCCCACACCCCCCGCGACAGCGTCCAGGGTATTTGGATTTTGCTGATCTGCTGTTTATGCATCAAAACCCGCTCTATCGGCGCGGCTGCGGGCGCTCCCCCCGCCTGATGGGTGCTGGGGGGGGTGGGCAGCCCCCGCCGGGCTCGGTGCTGAGCCCTGAGGGGCTGCTGGGCAACCGGGGACGCTTCTTGGGATGCTCAAGTGGCCGTTATCTTCTTCCCCTTGTTCTTTGGGGAGAAATTACAGGGCTCGTCCCGGAGAGGAGCCCGCGGGAACGCGGTCTGTCCCCTCCCGCAGCACCCGCGGGCAGGGAGGATGCGCTCCCCGTCGGTGCGGGACCAGTCCGTGTCCGAGGGGGTGTGCAGGGCGTCCCCCCACCCAGAGCAGCATCTGGGGCTGCTGGGTGAGGCTTTCCAGGCCGGTGCTGCATCGAGTCAGGCAGGAAGAGCGGTGGCTTTCGGGCTGCCCATTGCATGAAGCGAAGCCTCGGGTCTGGTCCCTGATGGCCGAGGAGTGCCGAGATGAACCCCCGTGTGGTGCCTGCGCGGCCCTTCCCAAAGATGCCGGGGACACCTCTGCACTGCGCCTTTGGGGCCACCCATGGACACCCCGTCCCCGCTCGTGGCCCCGGGGTGTCTCGGCACAGCGTGTCCGGGTGTATTTGTGACCGGCAGCTGCCAGCTCCAAGGTGGTAACTGGATCGCAGGGCTCGGGTGACCTTCGCGCCTCGCCAGGGCTCAGTTCTGGATGTCCCACCAGCTCCTGGTCCGGGGTCTCTCCCCAGGAGCTGGGCGGTGGGGACGGTGTGTCTGCGAGGCGCGGGCTGCAGGACGGCCATCCCCGGCTGACCTCAGCCCCTGCCATGGGCAGCTCCTCCGCACGGTGTCCCTCTGCGGGCCTGGGACTCTTTGCCAACGTGGATCGGTCCTGCAGAGTCCAGCGTTCAGGACAAGCTTAACGCGGGCAAGAAGGTGCTCGTGGCTTGAGGTGCCTGTCCTTCTCCTCCTGCTGCGGTGGGGATGGGCTGCAGGACACCAGAGCGGCACACCAGCCCTTCCAGTCACATTTCTTGCCTGCAGAGAGTTGGTTGCCATCCCACCTCTGCCTTGGGCCAGCTACGGGGTGACCGGGAGTGAACAGAGAGGCTTTGACTGGCCCGAGGAGTGTTGTCTGGTGCTAAAACTTGGAAGAAGTGGGTTATTCCCTGCTCCTGCACTAACCTCCTAGGAATGCCGCTGCTGCTCGCGTCGCCTTGCCTAAGGCAACTCCTTGCCGAGATGCAAACCCTGTTGCTTTCTCTCGGGGAGCCCCCCCAGATCCAGTCTGGGCAACCCAAAGGTGTAGGACTTGTGCCGGGTTTTCCTGACTCGCCTGGTCCCCCCCATCCTGGTCCCTCTGTCCTCACGGCGGGTCTGTCCTTCCTCCCGCAGGCATGAAGCGACCCCTGAGCCCATCCCACAGCCCCGAGAGCGGGCTGCGGCTGGTGGAGGTGGCCGGCTGCCCCCCGGGCCAGCCCGAGCAGCGCATGAAGCGGGAGAAGAAGCACCAGTCGTTCACGCTCTGCGAGGTCTGCAACATCCAGCTCAACTCGGCCGCGCAGGCGCAGATCCACTACAACGGCAAGTCCCACCAGAAGCGCCTCAAGCAGCTCAACAAGGGGAAGGTGCCGGCAGCCCAAGGTAGGAGCCGTCCCTCAGGTCAAGGTTGCCCAAAGGCTGCCCTTGCGCGGGGGCAGGTGCTCCGCTGGGCTTGGCGCGCTGGATTCAGGGGATGTTCGGGAATGCTGGGCTGTGTCCTCGGTGTCTGTCACTTGCTGGGCTGCCTGAGCTCTGGGGACTTCCCCACCCCACTGTCATTGATGGTTCTTCAAGTGATTTTGGGGCCTGAGAGCCCATGGTGCTGCTCGGACGGGTGGGCACGTGCGGGTCCTGTCCATGGGCAAGTGCGTCACTGGTACTCTGTGACTTCATGAGCATCTTCTCAGGTGTCCCTAGGTGACTTGTGCGGTTGGGATGAGCGCATCCAAGGGTGGAGTGGTCATTACTGGGTTACTGGCTCCCTGCTCTCCAGGTGCCCCCTTGACCCTCCAGCCAGGCTGTGACCGTGCTGAGTTTGGCTGCTGTTGACTCAAAACGCTGCTTAGATTTTGGTGCTGAGGGTCGAGGGTGGCTTTCTCAAAAGCTCTCAAGCTTTTCCAATACGGTTGGAGGGTTTTGTTGGAAACTGTGATCTGCTGAAGCTTCACCTGGATCTTTCTGTTGGGGAGCTCTGCCCTGGCAACCTGTGTTGACCCGCTGTGCCCGGGCAGCGTGCAACTGCCTTGGATCCTGCTGGCCCTTTGACAAGTAGCGTCCTTGGCAAATTGTCCCGTTGTGTTGGCTTGGGTGTGTGTTGGGGCGGGGGGTGGGGTGTCTTGCTGCTTTCTTGCTGCCCCGGGAGGGCTCCCACAGTGCGTTTGCGCAGGGAGGTCACTGGCCCCAGTCCCTCGTGCGAGGGGGAGCCGTTACCTGACCTCAGCTCACCGGGGTCCCAGCGAGCGCTGGGTATCGTCTGCTGCGTCACCAGCGCTTGACGGGCCCCATGACAAACCAGTCGAGCTGAGCCGCCTGGGGTCGATGTGTTTTAACAGGGTCGATCCGTGCGGGTGAGGAGGAAGCACCAGCATCGCAACAAGGGCAGGGTTTGTTTTCCATTTGTTTATCGCAAAAGCCAGGTAAGCAGCAGTGGCAGCCGAGACAGCTCCGTGCTTGCCCTTGGCAGGACGTTTTCAGGTCCATGGCTTTGTTTCGCCACGTGCTCAGGTGACGACGGGCTGAGCGCGCGGGACCTCGGGCCTTGCAGCGTTAGGAGACGGAGGTGTCTTTTCTGGGATGCTCCGGTGTCCGCCCTCCGAGGGGGATGCGCTCGGTGGCCTGTTTCACTCGCTGGTGGTCCACGTGATGCTCGGGGAGGGGCGGGGGGGGGATAGTGGTCTGAGGCTGCTGTGAATTGGGGACGGCTTCTCTTTTTGGATGGTGGAGCTGCTGTTAAATTGCCTAATTATTATAAAACACTTCGGTTGTGTGACGGCTGGCAAGAGAGCAGTCTGGTGTCATCCCTGCAGGCAGGCTCGGCGTCCGCTTGACGTTCGCAGCTCCGGGAGGCGCAGTCACGTATTAACTAGTTGTCGGGCTGCAGCACGAGGAAGGAGCACGTCCTCCGATGGCTGGACAAAGTCTCTGCGCCAGAGCAGCGCGGTGGCCCCCGTCACGCTGACCCTGATAACCAAGTCTCTGCCTTCCTGCCTGCTTTTCCCCTGATGTCCCCTCTGAGCCCCTCTTGCTAGTTCTCGGGGGCACTTTCCGAGTGGACGCGAAGGGCTGGCGCTCGCCCCGGGGGGTGCGGGTGGGGATCCCGGCCCCTGGCCCGGCAGCGCGGAGGAGATGCTGGCGCTCGGCGGATGCTGGTGCGAGGCGAGGGCTGGTTTGCCCTCCATGCCATCTGTCGGCATTTACCTGCCCTGGGCCAGCACAGACGAGCGCTGCGGATTTTCTCCGGCATCGAGGCAGGGAACCGTGCCCAAAATGTCACCCGCAAGGACTGACCGGCTCCGCCTGAGCCTTTCGCTGACGGGGTCTGCGTGGGCTCGGCAGCAAACCCAGGGGGTTTGTCCTTCCTGGGGCTGGGGCAGTGCCCGGAGCCCCGTGTCCCCAGCCTGGGGGTCCCTCTGGACCCCCTGCTGCCGTCGACGGGGGGCGGGGTGTCACTGGCTGCGCGTCCTGTGGCTGGCACTGGGGACACCCCACTTCGAGCTGCGCTGGGTGGCCGACTTGACAACTGCCCTCCTTTCCTTACAGACTAATTACAAGTTGGATTAATGAGCTGAGGTCTCCAAAGCACTCTGTAGCTGCTCGATGCCTTTATCGGGTGTGAGGGCGGCGAGAAGTTGAGGGGATGGGGAAGGGGCAGGAATATGCTGGAATCCTGTGAAACGGCGTGTTGGGTGCCAGCCCCCCGCTGCCCCTCCGCGGCCCCCCAGGAGCTGCTCCGCCGACGAGCGGTGAAGGGCTGGAGTCCAGCCCTGGTTTTGTCAGAAAATGTTTGTTTAATGACATCTGAAGGGCTGGCAAACAGATCTGCAACGCAAACAGCAAAGCAGCAGCGGGTTGCAGGGTGGTAAAACCCGCTGTGTTCTCCCCCCCGGCCTCTCCCCGCTCCCCCCCCAGCCCCGTTTCGCATGATGGGTGGTCGCGGCAGCGTCCCACGCATGCACAGCGTGATGCTTTCCGGGTACCGGGGTGGCCGCGGTGCTCGGTGCCATCACTGCTCTGCTCACTGGTGGCTTCTGGCACGTCTGCGCCGGGGGGTCCTGGGTGCGAACCCGGACCCCAGTTCTCCTCCGGTACTTTCTATCCCACCAACAACCAAATTTCCACAAAGGCAGGGAAGTGCTGACGGGACCAGGCTCACAGCCGGGTCGGGAGGATGCTGGTCCCCAGCAAAGCGAGAGGGTGGGCAGCCGGGCGCTGCGGTCGGTGCCAGGGCCCTGGCTGCGGTGCCCTGGCCTTGGCAGACCCCTGGGGATCAGCCTGTATAAATACCTGCTCCCGCTAAAGACGGGGCGGGCTGGAGCCATGAATTCCTAGCGTGGCAATGGTCATCTCGATGCCAAATCCTGCCCTCCCCGGTGGTGGTTTTGTTTGAGCAAAGGTGTCTGGGGTATGCAAAGGAGCTGGTCTGTTTATCATCGGTTACTGACAGATGGAAATATCGCCTGCTATTTTAATGGGAACAGGGCTCATAAATTCCAGCATGCAGCTTCCAGATTCTCCCCTCCCTGGTCCCGGTTGGGGCTGGATGGGAGGCTGTCCAGGGATGAGTTTCCTACCGAGCCAAAGAATCTCGGAGCACACGAGTGCGTTCTCTGTGCTCCGGCGTCATCCCCGACCTCCGCCAGCGTCCAGGGCCGGGGACAGAGCGTCGCAGCCCCGGGGGCTTTGCTGCGCTCTCAGCCTCGCGCGCGCTTCGCTCCGGCGTTCAAGGTGAAGTCGGCTTCTGCTGGCGCAGGGCTGCGGTTTGCTTATGTGGGGAAATTACAGGCGGCATCTGCTCCCCTCGCCCCCCCCACCCCGTGCCTCCTACCCCCCCGCGCCGCCGCGGTGCCCGGGCAGGACGCTGGCTGCTCCCGCTGCAGCCCGCTCCGCTCCTCCGGAGCCGACCTTCTCCCCCACGCTTTTGTTCACAAATGTCATTTCCAGCTTTGTCACTGGCAACCTTTCCCAGCCTCCCGAGGCGTGAGCGCGGGGCGGTGGGGGGGGGGTGGTGGGCACGTGGCCGCCAATCACAAATTAGAGCTGGGAACCGGCTGACGCGATGCCCGTGTCCCCACCGTGCCGGTCGCCTAGGGTGCCCCAGCACTGCCGGTGTTCAGTGCCACCCGGCCCCGCGTCACCTGCGCTGGGAGAGGGGCTGATCCCCCCCAAAGCCACCGTCTGGGGAGGGGGGGGACCAGCTCTTTCTGCCTTGCCCGGGTGGGCTGGGAAGGCCGCGGGTGCTGCTGGTGGGGTGGCAGGAGGGGATGCGCGGGGCTGGGCAGAGCCTGGTGCCCCATCACACTCCTCTTGGACCCCTTCACGGGCCAAGCCAGCGCCTTTGGGTGCTAAGAAGGTGCACCCGGTCACGGCAGACGTGGCCCCATCTCGGGCGGCCCGGCGTTTGCCCAGGCAGGTCCTGGCCAAGCCGCCCCTCCGGCGATGGGCTCAGCCCGGCGCAACCCCCGGAGAAGGCGGCTACTGCGGGTCTCTGAGATCGTGCCAGCCCTGGGGCAGCCTTGGGAGGAGAAGGGTGGTGGTGGGGTGTTTATTGAAGACAATGGATTAAATGAAATAATCGAGTTAGGCAAAGATGGGATATTCCTTTGAGCTGGAATCTCTGTCTCGCGCTGACATCTACAGCTACATCAAAGGCAGCTTTCGCAGGCGCCGCTCGATCTTCCCCGTTTCCCCTCTGGCTCCTCTGCTCAGTTATTGCTGCGAAGGCTGTAATCGCTCGCGTTTTGTGGAGCAAGAGCCGTGGAGGAGCTTAGCTGGCAAACAGATGCGATAATCAGTATCATTACAATTTATTAGCTCAATGCCAGAAAGACCCCCAACTTAAAACCAAAAAAAAAAAAAAAAACAAACCCAAAACCAACAAATTATTGTTCATTAGGCATTTTCTTGCAAGGCAAATCACAGATTTCTGTTGTCTCCTGTTGAATTGCAGCGCGGCAGCAATTAGATACGGGATGTCCACAGATGAAAGATGTTTTCGTGTTGCAGATGCCAGTTCAAATCCAACTGGGTCAAGAGTGATTTAATTACTGCCTCTTAATTTTTTTTTTTTCGAGTGTGCCCAAGAGTGAGCTCAGTTTGCTCTGGGTCTCCTCGCGTTCCCGCAACCGGGAGTCGGAACCCCCCCGTACTGGTGCCAAATGAGCAGAAATAGCTGTGCCCCCCGCCAAGAACAGGCAGCGGTGGCTGCGGGGACAACGTCCAGCGTGGTTTTTGTGCGGGTGCAAACCGTGGGGTGAGGGCAGGGGACAGGGGACAAGGCTCTGCTGCCTTCCTTTCTTCCTCCTGCATGGCCCCAGGGGCTGCCAGTCACCCGTCCAGGACGGGGCTGAGCTGGAGCATTTCAGGAATTTCTTGCTGTCCACTGCTCACAAAAAAAGGCCCTTCTGCCGGTGTCCCAAAAAAGTCACGGGGTGTAAAAAGCAGCCCGAGCTGCCGGATCCGCGTCCCCGGGCCCTGTCAGCTCGCATCTTGCTGAGACTCGGAAGGAAAACGCTCTCCTCCCCGGCAGATCCGAGCCGACAGCAGCTCCGACACCCTTGACGGGGGCGGTGGGTGCTGGGGGTGGTGGGAAGGACACCCTGCTGGTCACCTCCTGCGCCAGGAGGGTCCGTGGGAGCCCCGAGCCCGCCTCAAACCGCCTTTCCCGGCTCCTCCAAACCCAGTGCTGAGGCCAGCTGTGCCCCGGGGCTCATCCATGCCACGAGCTCTTCCTCCGCTCCAGGTGTCCCTATGGCGTTTCGTCCCTATGGCGTTTCGTCCCCAGCCCCTCCACGGGGTTGCCCGCTGCCGTCCCCCAGTGCTGGCCCCGGAGCTCCCCGCATCGCTGCCCCCCCCTCGGCAGCGTTGCATGGGGGTAACTGCTGCTGGCAAAGGGAAAGATCCCGGTGCCCCCCCAATTAGCCGCTGCGCTGTCTGTCTGTGCGCGTTTGTGGAGCAGAAAGGTTTGAGATGAGCAGAGAAATCGCTGTGACAGCTTCAGCATCGCTGGGTCTGCGGCGCAGGGGACAGGCCCCCGGGGGGGGGGGACGTGGGGACCCCATGGGAGCCTGTGTCCCTCCGGGGACCCGGGGAGGGGCTGGCGGTGCTGCACGGGGGGGTGCCAGCTGAACACCCCCCCACCCCCGACTCTGGCAGCAGGAGGGGCTGCTTCTGGGTGCTGGGGGGGACCCACTCCCCTCAAACATCTCCTGCATTGCACGGAGGACGGTTTACCCACACGAAAGCATTGGGTTGGGGTGTTAAAGGGGGTCTCCAGGGGGGTCCTGGGGTGCTGCATGAAGCCGGGGGTCCCTGGTCATCACCCGGGCCGTCGCTGGCCTGGGCCAGCTGCTCTCGGCCAGCAAAGGGGGGGGTTCCCAAAGCCTTTGGCACTGGCCAAGGAGATCCATGGGCGTGCGTTCTGCGGGGCCAGGATAACCCTGAAAACCAGCCGGAATGTCACCCGGGAAAGCAGAGTGCCCTGGCGTGAGGAGGGAGGGGAGCTGGGGGGGGCTGACCGTGAACGCCAGCCGCTCCGTGATCCCGCTCCATGCGCCGGCGTCTCGGGGGTCAGCTGCAGGGGGGGTTTCCTCCTGCCTTCCCCCTGCTGCTCTCTGCTGTCAGAGCTCATCAGCCGTTAATTACCAAGAAAATGGGTGCCAATCTATTTTTATTCTTTTTTTTTTTTTTTTTCAATTTCATGTTATGCGCAGAATCCTTTAATTGCCTTTAATAAACAGGGCGATGCTCGGTGGCGCTTTGTCTGCAATAAAATCTAATGTATTGATTTAAACAATATGCAAACAGGCGGGATTAGAGTCTAATTGGGGACTAATCAGGGTGCAAGGGCCGTGTCGCTGGTGGGGCCGGGGCTGGGCTGTCCTCGAGGTCCGGGGCAGACGCTGGGGAGGTGTCCGGCTCCTCTGGCCGGGATGACCCATCCGTTACTAGCCCAGGAACCCCGCCAGGAGCTCCACCAGCCGTGCCACGGTGGGGAAAGGCGGCTTTTCTGGCTTCCTCCTTAATTTTTGCGGTGGTTTTGCTGCTCTCCTGCTTTGGCGTCCTTTTTTTTTATTTTTTGAGAAATTTGGCAGGGAAAGCAAAGGATCCGGCTGCCCCGGGAGCTGTTTGCTGGGCACGGCCGAGCGGGTCTCTGAGCGTAACGTCGGATGACGGGAATAATTATAAATATCGGGGGGGAAAAGAGCAGTTGGGAACGAGAAGGAGGGATGGGTGGGTGGGGAAGGGCGTGTGGGGGGTCTCGCAGGGGCTGGACCCCCCCGGGAGCAGAGCCCGTACCAACCGAGGATGTGGAGGCAACGCATAGAGTCGTAGAATGGGTTGGGTGGGAAGGGACCTCTAAAGGCCATCTAGTCCAACCCAGTGAGCAGGGACATCTGTAACTGGATCAGGTCGCTCAGAGCCGCATCCAGCCTGGCCTTGGATGTCTCCAGGGATGGGGCCTCCACCCCCTCTCTGGGCAACCTGGGCCAGTGTCTCACCACCCTCAGTGGAAAGAACTTCTTCCTAATGGCTCATCTAAACCTGCCCTGCTCTAGTTTAAACCGTTGCCCCTCGTCCTATCGCTACGTGCCCTTGCAAACAGCCGCTTCCCATCTCTCCTGGAGCGCCTTTAGGGACTGGAAGGGGCTCCAAGGTCTCCCCGGAGCCTTCTCTTCTCCAGGCTGAACCCCCCCAGCTCTCTCAGCCTGTCCCCACAGCAGAGGGGCTCCAGCCCTCGGATCATCTCCGGGGCCTTCTCTGGCCCCGCTCCGACAGCTCCGTGTCCTTCCTGTGCTGAGGGCTCCGGAGCTGGACACAGTACCCCAGGTGGGGTCTCCCCCGAGCGGAGCAGAGGGGCAGCATCCCCCCCTCGCCCCGCTGCCCACGCTGCTGGGGATGCAGCCCAGGACGCGGTTGGCTTTCTGGGCTCGGGCTCCCCTGAACTTCCCACGAGCCGACCCGCCCCCGCCCCCCGGGTTAAACCATCATCTTTAATACTCGGCTGCGACAGACGCGGCATCTACCCGGGCGGTGATCGATAACCTCCTCGTAGCCCAACAGCAGCGGGGCTCGCGTTTGAAGCTTCCGTGCGTTTAGCCAACATTGAGCGAAGGACGAGCATACGGAGTCCTCCTGCTCGGTTGGCCTCGCCTGCTCCCTTCAGCTGCGAGCAAAGATGATTAAAAATAGCTTTTCAGATCAGATTTGAATAACCCGGAATCTCAGTGGGGGAAATTTAATGGGGTTTTTTTGTGTTTTTTTTTTTTTTTTTTTTCCACATCTTAAAGATGTTTGCTGGGATCAGGTGTCACTTGAAGAAGCGCGGTTGTGTAATTGTACATTTTCCTTCCCTCTGCTCATTCCCAGGTTTTTCCCTTCCCCCGTTGGGGCTCGGGGATGTCCCTCGGGGCTCCGCGGGGAGCAGACGCCTTGTCTCAGCCCAGCTCCGAGGGGCGAGAAGGGGAGCGATTTCCCCCGTCGCCGGGACCTGGCAGAAAAGCTCTGTTTTGCTGAATGTTATACCAAAAAAGCCATTTTGATACTGCAAAAGCCATTTCGCGTAAGGGAAAAGGGCCCGTGGGCTCCGTGCGAGCCCAAACCCTCCTCCCGGCACATCAGCCTTGTGCCGGCCCATTAATCTGGAGAGAACTGCTCCCTTTTTAAATCCTCTGAAAATACCCCATTAACTTGCTCTCCCTCTGAAAAGCCCAGCTATTCAGCTTATCGTGGATTAATAACTGTATCATAATTAATCTCCGATTTTTATGGAGTCGGTAACTTCAAATAAAAAATAAATTGATTAGCCGTTAACTTTTGCTCAAAGGATTTTCTGGATGCGGTTGCCTTCCCCGTCGGGGTGCTGCCCCCTCTGCTCCGCGCCCGGATTCCTGCCCAGAAGCTTCAGGGATTATTTTTTTTTTTTTTTTCCTGACACACTTATTCTAAAATGATCCTTAAATTTTAAACTCTCAGCCAAAAAAAAAACCCAAATGACACGGAGGAGCTACCGGGCTTGGCTTTGTGATGGTGTGTGATGCTCGGAGCGAGGAGGAGGTCGGGGGTTGGGGGGGGGGGGTCACAGTGGGGGCCAGGGTTGATGCTGCGCTGCATCCGCGGGAGGGGTTGGCCTTAAAAAAATAAAATTAGAGACCAAGCCAAAAGATAACAAACTAAGATACGGGCTGTGTCCGTCCGAGGGGGGCATCCCCGGGGATGGGAAAAGCGGAGAGCTTTGATCCCAACACCTGGTCCCGTGTGCGGCCGATCCCTCCTCTGATAACGTGCCAGGCAAATTTAGTGCTGCTTTGCCCCCTGCCCCCCCCCCACCCCTTTTTTTTTTCCCCCTCTTAAAATCACTCTCATCAAAAGGCTGCGGCTGTTCCTGGAAGCTGGAATAAGGGGCTTTAGTCCTTTCAGTCCCGGGGAGATGCAGCATCCCGGCGTGTCCGACGCAGCATCCCGGTGTGCCGCTGCTGGTGCCGGGGGTGAGCTGGGACGAGCTATTCGGGACGGGCTTTGGGGGAGCCATCGGCTTAAATCCCAGCTTTGGGATACCCAGAGGGGTCTGGCCCTTGGCTGAGCCTTCTTGGGGGGGGGGTGGTGGTGGTTTGTTCCCGTGGGACCCTGCGTGGGTGCTGGCAGTGGGAGCGGGGAGGGAGCGGCAGCCGTCGGCTTTGCCCTGGATGCTGCCGGGACGTCGGAGTCAGGATGTCAGAGGCTGAGCATGGAGGATGCTGCTGGCACTGGTGATTTCCCCCCCCCGCCTCCCAAATCGGGAGGAAATTGCCTCGTGTTATTTTTAAGCACTGTATTTTGTGAGCCGGTTATGCTTAATCTTGGATTTTGCTGTAATTTTCTTCCCATTTGGTTTGCTGTCAAGTTGCAACAACAGCGTTTTACGGCCACTTAGCTCAGGGATGCGCCACACGTGATCTTAATTAGAAGTGGATTAAGAGCGACGGGGAACATGTAGCCGTGGAATATTTCACGGATTCCCGTGTAGCTTCAGCCCAGCGGATTTGGGAGAGGAAAGCCTGGGATTTGTTTTAAGTGGGGAAGAAAATGGTGAAAGCGGCGGCGACCCATGAGCGTGTCTCAGCTCGTTAGATCTCACTGGCCCTGGCCCCAGAGAGCACCGAGCCTGGCGGGGACGAGGTCCCCAGCGGGGGACGGGGTGCTCCGGGGTCAGGCAGCTCCGGGTGTCGGAGACGGCTGTGTCCTGCTGGAGGGTGTCCGGCTGCGCAGCCTCGCTCCTTCCACCAAGGTATGTTTTGCTCCATAAATGTCCCCAGGGAAAGGTGAGGACGCATGGGACCTCGGTGGCCCTGTGGGATGTGACCATGGTGGGGACTCTGCTGTTCCCGGGGTTGGGGACAGCCACTGCCTGCTCCGGTGTGGGAGGGGGGCGAAGCATCCCGCTGCATCCCACGCCGGCTGCTGTCGCCAGGGATCAGAGGTGCCGGATGACAGAGGTCGCACCGGGCTGCGCGTGCGAGGGCCGCGCGTCCCTCCGAGGCACCGTCCCAAAGAGCCCCAGGGCTGAACGGATTGGGGCGGGGGGGGGACGGGACCGTGGCGGGGTGACAGGGACGTGACTCGCGCGGGGTCTCGATGGCCAGCAAGGCTGGGAAGGCAGCTCGGCCCCCCGCTGCGTCTCTGCACGCGTGTGCACACGCCGGTGCCGCTCTCCCCCAGAAAAGCGGGGGGGCAGCAAGCTTTTTTTCTTTTTTTTTTTTAAATAAAAAAATATTTTTTAATAAAAAAAAAAGGAAAGTAAACAGGGAGGGGGGGTAGGTAGGACTGAGCGGGATAAGCGCGAGCAAAGGTTTGTGGGTAGTGTAAAGCTGTCACTGTGATTTAGGGTCGGCTGGTTAAACTGTTTTATGTTCACAGACAGTAAGTCGTAAGCAATATAAAATTTTCTATGAAGAGATGATCTCCCCTCGTCATGCTTTATGCCATCTTTCCCCGATTGATCTCTCCTTTTTTTTTTTTCCTCTTTTTTCTTTTTTTTTTTTTTTTTTAGAACCCCGCGGTGGCGCGGTGCGGTTGGGCAGAGGGAGAAAAAGGGGGAAAATGTGGCTATTTGAGAAACGCCAAGAAGAGCCCGAGCCCCGGAGCTGGGGTCTGTGCCCGAGGGGCCGGGGGGGATGGGGGGGGGCTGAGCCGCGGTCGGGGTGCTCGTCTCCCTGCGCCTCACCCTGGCGGCTGCACCCCCTTTTTTGACTGTGTCAGGCTGAGGAGGGCCGAGGGGACTGTTAGGATTTGAGAAAAGCCGTAACAATTTCTTGTCATTTAGACAATTATTCCATCACCCGATGACCCCTCCCCACCCGGAAAAGGGAATCGGGCAAAGCAAGGAAACGCGAGGGCTGAAATATAGATAGATTTAATAGGATAAGACTAAATAATTAACAAGAATACTAATGAACAAGTATTAATCCTGATGCTAATATAAGATATACAAGAATTATCCTCAGCCCATCCGTCAGCGGACAGTAAACGTCGGACACTGCGAGCGCAACGGCTTTGGGAGGAAGGGAAGGGCTCAGGGGTCCGGCACTGGGGCAAGGGGTTTCTCTGGACCGCCGCCATCAAGGGAGAGAGAAACTACGCAGCAAATGTTCTAATTTATATCGAATGTGACGTTCACGGTATGAAATAATCCTCTTGGCCAGGCTGGGTCAAGTGCCCAGGCCTCGCTCCTCCTCATCCCTGCGCCTGGCGAGGCTTGAAAACGCCGAGACCTTGAATCCCACACAGCCTAGCTGGCTATAAAGTAAATATTTTCACAAATTCGGACACTGGCGTCTTCCAAAAGTGGATTTTCCCCCAGCATTAGAAGGGAAATTAGTCCTGTGTTGCTCAACCCGGGAAAGGGACGCAGGGTCCGTGATGCTCCGTGGCCGCGCAGGGAACCCGGCGAGGCATCGCTGTGTCCCGCCGCCAGGGACCGGCCGTCCCGGTGCTGCCGCGGCCCGGCCGATGCTGCTGAGCCCCTGCGTGCCGGGGGGTGGCCGTCAGTGACTGATGCGTGCCCCGACGCGGCCGCATTTCCCTCCACACAAGGAGCCGGTGGCCGTTTCCCTGCGGCTCCCGCCGGGGCTGCAGCCGCCTCTCCGCTTCCCGTGCGCGAGAGGCGACGGTCCGTGGAGCGGGACTGCGTTGAGCTGCAGTCATCGCGCCATCGCCTTAAATTAGGTTGCCTGCCTTTTTTTCCTTCGCCTCCGAGTTGTCGCCGCTTTTTGAACGCTCGCGCAGGGCGCTGCCCCGCTTCACCTTTGGTATTTTCTACAGCCACAGATTTACGAGTAATGGTTTCATTTATTTCGCCCTTGCCGCGTCAGCGGGAGGGTCTCGGCGTGCCCTGCGCCACGGCTCTGGGAGCGTGTCCCTGTCCCCACGGTGCTGCCACGCAGCCAGATGTGCTCCCCGGCAGCGGCGGGTCCCAGGGAGCCCCCACCCCCAGGGGGCAAGGGGTTGAGGGGGGACCTCGCGGGCAAGACCAGGGCCAGTGTCACCCCCTGGCTGATTAAGCATCCGGAAGATTTTTGGGTAGCTGGTTGCCATGGCAACCCCCAGCTTGAGCCCATGTGGGGGCTCAGGAGCCCTGTGACCCCCACCCCTGGAAATCATCGCGGAGCTGGGGGGAGCCGGGATGGCAAACGCGTTTCCCCCTCCAGCCAGGAGGATGAGGAGGGAGGAGGAAGGCGGCTGCCGGAGGGGCTGTGGGGGGCAGCCCTCGGCCAGGGGAAGGGGATGACGATGCTGGGCCGGCGTCGGATGCTGCATGGCCAGAGCTGCCGAGGCTCCGTGGGATTGGAGCTGGGGCTGGAGACCCGGCCGGGGGGGGACATGGTGGCAGATGCGCTTGGGGAAGGCGTGAGGGGTTCCACGTGTCCCCGCGGGCTGCTCCCGGTTAGTGCCCGTCACGTCACAAAACCTCTTCCCAATATTTCCAAGCTGTTGGTGCCAGTTACTGGAGGCCGGGTGCCGGGGGGACTCCGTGTTGGCAGCCCCGGGTGCCCTGGTGCCGGGGTGGGCTCCGTGTGTCCCCCCGGCCCAGCGGCGTGCGAAGGGTTTCCTTTGTGTGCCGAAGCGTGAAAATCCTCTGCCCTGATTCTTCCAGGAGGGCCCTCTGAAATTAGACGGAAAATATTACGCTCGCTCTGTGAAACTATTTACAGGTGTAATTTCCACCCCTTTTTTCCTGATAATTAAATATTTTTAGGTCATCCAGTTTCTCCACCCTGTTTGCGGACCTGGCCTGGATGCCTGCGTAATTAGACGTCTCCCTGTGAAAGATGATTAAGGCGGGGGGCGGCCGCCCTGCCCGCGGCGGTTCCTGCGTTCCGGCAGTTGCTCGTCCTTGAGGCTCCTCGGGGGCATCGCAAAGCCCCGGCCCCCCCCGGGGGTGGGGGGGTGACGATTGATGGAGCAGCCCCCATTGAACGTCCCCAGACCTGGGGACACGGGGGCCGTCCTCCGCTGTGACGCCCAGGCGGAAATTATCACGGCCTCGTTGCTAAAGGGTGAGAATTTCGAGAATACACGTTTAAGCAATTTTAAGCTGCTTTTTGGAGGTGGATCCTGACTAAAATTGGGGGGGGGGGGGGGGAGGGGTGTTTTAACGCCTTGCCCTGCAACGAAAAAGCCCTTAATGATGGCGTAGTTTCCATCAGGGTTTAAAGCCGAGACTTCGCGGAGGAGCTGGGATGAATGAAAGGGCAATATTGTTCTCCGCTCCTGGAACGGGGAAGATGAAAGTAGCCCGGAGAAGAAAAGCCGAGGCGTTGGGCTCTTTTCCTGGTTCTTAGCAACACGATGAGACCCGACCTTCCCTTCCTGGGGAAAATGGAGATTAAACCCCAGCGCCCGGCGTGGGGGGGTCATGGCAGCGGTGGGAAGTGCGTGTGTCGTCCCCCCCGCCCCCGGGGACAGCCGTCGCCGCGGGTCACCCCTCCACAAACACATCCTTAGCTCCCTTGGCTCTTTTTAGATGCGTAACAGCAGAAATCTTCAGGAAGAATGAATTAAAAACCCAAGATGCCCGGATCCCATCGGGGTGGGCACCTGTGCGGGGACGCGGCGGTTTGACCGGGTCCCTGCTTGTTGGCAGGGGGGGGTCGCGGGGCTTTGGGTTGGGGGGGACACAAGCCACAAACCCCATATCCTTCTTTGTGTGAGAACCACCCCCCCGGGCGGGAGGCTTCAGCCCTTCAAATGTTATCTTAATCCTGAGCAAACTCGGGAGCGGAAAGGTCAGCGCCCGCCTGGCCTGGGGGGGCTGAAACGCCGCTCGGCGGCTGAGCCTCTGCTCCTGCCGGGGCTCAAGTTACAGAGCAGAAGAAAACCGATACGCCTCCTCCAGGTGTATTGGTCTTGATCCTATCTGGCATCTTTCACCCCCAAATTATACCCTAAATCCTCAGTGAACAAAGTCAGACAGAAAGGCTCTGGAAGGCTCGGCAGACCTGGGTGGGGGGGGGAGGATCCTGCTGGTTTTTTATCCTTCTGTTTCTCTTCTCGTTTGTTGATGTGTTCGTTGCCCGATTCTGGTTGGTATTTGCCAGGCTAAGGCCCAGGGAGAGCCTGTCCCGCTCTCTCAGCCAGCGAGGAGTTTAGCGCTGCCCTCAGTAGGTTTCAGAGTAATCGCTCTGCAGTGGTGCCCGGAGCCCGCCCTCACAAAGAGCCTGGGGATTTGGTGGCCTTTGGGACAGCCCGTGCCCAAACTGGGCGCGATGAGCCACAGCTGGACCCGTTGTGCTTCCCGAGCGTCCTCCCCACCTCCCTCCCTCCTCCTCGCGCGGCCGCTGCCTGGGCTGCGGGCTCGGCTTGAGCAGACTTGCCCGAGCGAGCCTGGGCTCCCCGGCGGGCGCGGGCGAACGCTCCCCTCTGACTGCGTATTCGGGACTCGCCTCTCCCGGGAGGTGTGCCATGAGCTGCCGGCCGAGGGCTGCGGCCGTGCCGGGACAGGCAACCTGGCCCCTTTGCAGAGAAACCCCCGGTTTCCTCAACCGCTCCCTGCAACGCGCCGGCGCCCTGCGCGTGGCTACAACCTGCGTCGAAAAGCCGTGACTGCAGGGTGGTACGTGGCATCTGACGCAACGATGCCCGTTGGCTTTGATTTTATTTTTTGTCAGTGCCTCCCACGGTTTACGCGGGGATGGTGAAGCCGGTGCTCACGGCCCCCCGGGTGCCCTTCGCAGTGGTGGGTGCTGGCGAAGATGCTCGGCAGCGGCAGCTCCGTCCCGCAGAGGACGCTGTGCGGAGAAGCGGCCCTGGGCTTTGGTCCCCTGGGGTGGGGGGGCGGCTGGCGATGCCCCCGGGAGCATGGGGGGGTTTGTGCCGCTGCCCTGGGCCAGCGGGGGGGTCCACGTACAAAAATAGCAAGTTATGCACCGGCCGGACCCACGCTGCGCCGCTGGGAAATTCCAGTGATCCGCTGCGGCCGGACAGGGGAGGGCAGGAGGCGTTAATGGCCGGGGTCTGTAATCAGTACCTGCAATTAGCCTCTGCTCCAGATGGCCTCAAAGGCTCGGCCATAAAACACGCCGTCCCACGCTGCCGTTCCTCTCCCACCCCTCCGTGTCACGCCGAGCCCTTTCGGCTGCGACAATGGCAGCCGGGACCTGCTGTCCCGCGGGGATCGACGCAGCACCGGCCGGAGCCGGGGGAGTATTTATTGGTGACGTTGATGTTTGCAACTCGAGGGGCTGCTCGAGGGCGGGCGGAGGACGGAGTGGAGGGCTCAGGGCTGGACGTTGGCCCGGGCTGTCCCTACCAAGGGGGCTGGGGGGCAGGAGATGCTCAAGGTGCCCATGGCTTGTGGTCATCGCGGGGGGAATGGAGAGCAGCAGCCCCCGGATGGCTGTCAGCCGCCGGCTCCTCCCGGTCTTTACACCTCCGCGCTCCCCTCTGCTCGACGCTCGCTTGCAGTAACACCAAACTGCTGATGACATTAAACAAATTAATATCGGGTTTAAATAGCCTGCTGGGAGGCTGGTAACAGGCGGCGCGGGCCCAGCTGTCAATCCCAAATTAGCGAGTGCCCAAGCTAAACTTACTGCTGCTGCTGCTAACAACCCCCAAAAGCAATACCCTGCCCCGGGGGGCGCGTGTGCCCGGAGCATCGGCGCCACTCGGGGCTCTGCCGATGTTGCCCCAGCGAGAAGGACCCGGGGGATGCCCTGGCCCGGCAGCAGCATGCAGGGGGGCCCCGGCAACTTTGGGTACTTTTCAGAGCACCAAAATGCTAGGATTTACCCCCAAAGCGCCTGGTCTGGCTGCAGCACCCGGGAAGGGGATTTGTATCTCATGGTTTCCATCTTCGTTTTGGCTCTGCTCGCAGCTGAAGCCGGGTTGGGGGAGCGGGGGGGGCTCCTGCGGAACTCTTCAAATTGTTTGACTTGAGGGAAGTATTTAAATCCCTCCCTGATCTCCCTTGTGGTGGTGGTGGTGGGGAAGATGGTTGTTTCCTGTTTTTACAAGCAGGTTTTTCATCATTTCCCTCTTTAAAAGGCACCATGCAATCAAGGCGTGAACTCCCCCCTCCTGAGAAGCTCTGGGGGCCAAAAATTCAGCCCCGAGAAGGTGCTGCCATCGGGGAATCCGACCGCCTCAGCCTTTGCTAACGAAAACGATGGGGAGGGCAGCAAACCCTGGTCTCCCCAATCCCACAAATCCCACAAGACTCCCATCGGGAGGAGCTGGGGCAGGCTCCCCACTCCCCCCGCGTCGCCCCACGAGGCGATGCCGTGGCTGGATCGGACCCTGCGCTTTTCCAGTGCCCAGGGCCGGGACACGCGGCTGCCCCTGTCCCCGTGGGGCTGCACCGATGGGTGCTCCGGGGCCGGCGGGGAGGTTGGACCCCTCTGGTGTGGGTGGAGGAAGCCGGGACGATGCTTTTGGGCAACCCCAAAAGCCGAGGGACGCACCGGTGGCTGGAGGGGGATGCATGGCCGCTGTGTGCGGGATGTGCTCAGCGTTCCGGGGAAAGGAGGCAGTTGAGGGGGGTGGTCGGCCCAGCTGCGCCCCACCAGCGTGTGTGTGCCCCCCCCCACTCCCTGCCCACCGGGGGGGGGGGGTTGGGGAGCTTGGGCTGGGGGGGAGCTGCCGCCGCTGCGTCCCCTCCCCTGAGCAAACCCCGCGGTGGAGACCCAGCACAGGGACATCTCTGCGGGTGCTGCCCGACCACGGCCACCCCAAAACAGCCCCCTGGGAGGGGGGGGTCCCGGGGACTCAGCTCTGGGGGGTGGGCTCCCTCCTCCCCGCTCAGAGTTTCTTCGTTTGGGGAGCCCCGGGTTCGCTCCGCGCCCGGCGGGGGCAGAGAAGGGCTGTGCCGGGAGGGGTGGACGGGACGGGGACGGGGACGGGGACGGGACGGACCCCCCCCATCGGCACGGTCATACCCGGCACCTCCGGCGGGGGCCGCGGCGGGGCCGGACGCGCGGGCGAGGGGCTCGCACCCCCCCGGCGGCATCAGGCTGTTAATGGGGGGGGTGCGCGGCGGAGCGGGGGCTGCGGGCGAACCCGCCCTCCCCTGCCCTTCCTCCCCTCCCGTCCCCTCCCCTGCCCTTCCTCCCCTCCCCTCCCCTCCCCTGCCCTTCCTCCCCTCCCCTCCCCTCCTCTTCCCCCCCCCCTCCCCGCAGCCCAGCCGGGCGAGCGGGCGGCACCAGCAGCGCCGAGCGGAGGCAGCCGGATCCAAAATGCTTCTAGGTGGGTGAAACGCAACTTTCCCTCCCCCGCGGGAGCTGCCGGCCGGGGGTTTCTCAGCTCCATCGCCCCCCCTATTGCCCCCCACCGCCCCTATTGTCGTCGTCGTCCCCCCCCAGTTCCTGGTCCCCTGCACCGGAGCCGTCCGCAGCTCCCGCCCGGGCCGGGGTCGCGGCAGCCCCGCGGTACCCGCAGCCCCCCGTGGCGGTGCCGGTGGCAGTGGGAAGGGGGGGTCCGGGAGGGGGCTCGGCCCCGGGGACGGTCCTGCCCGCGCGGACCCCGTCGGAGCGTTTTGCCGGCAGCGGCTTTTGCCGAGTGACTTGAGCCTTGAGAAAACGCAAATAAATCAAGGCGCGAGTGCTTCTGTAAAGGGAAAACCACATCTAATCGTTTCTTATTTTCCGGGTAGCTCTGCTGAGGTTGTGGGGAGGGGGGCGTCTTTTCTCCCCCTTGCGATTTTGACCACAGACTTTACTCTTTAATAGTGAAGAATTGAGGTTGGGTTATTTACTGCCAGCAAAGAGCTCCAGAAATGTGCGGTGTTGAAGGAGTCCGGGCTCAGGAGCGAGGGGCTGGTACCAGACTTGGCATCAAAACGCAAATATTGATTCACCGGTGGGGTCTCCATCCTGCTCCCACCAGGGCTTCAGTGTGCTGAATTGCCCTCGCTCGATTTTCTTCTTTCGAAGCAAATCAGGTCGTTTCCATTCCCTATTGTCATCCTGCCCGAAAACCCATTTAAAGAGCTGTTCTTTTTCTATGCATCGAGGAAGCCGTACCGTACACCCACAAAATGGTCCCTCCCAGCCCAGGCACACATGCAGCCTGTTTTTTCGGCTCCCAGCCTGCTAATCCTAATTACTTACGGGATTCAAGCTGAGTTTGATTCACTGCATCTTATTGATTTTTCCCAGGGCCGCAAAAAGAGGAAGAAACAGGTCGCGCGCTGACACGGCTGTATTTTGCCCTTGCTCTTCGTTTGGGGGTCAGCTCCGACTTGGGTTTCTGCTGCCCTTGCAAGGCGAATGTTTGGTGCTTTTTGGGTGAAATGAGGCCGGGGGGGAGCGACCTTTGCAGGGAAAGGCTGGCGTGGGGGGGCTACTGGGGGTGCTTTTCTCCGGCTGCGGCGCTCTCGGGGTCGCGGAGCCGCGGCGGCAGATGGAGCGTAACGCTGCTCTCGGACCCGTTCCACGGGCAGATTCGGGGCCGGTGGTTTCAGTGCTTTTTGTTATTTATTGGCATTGAACTTTCCGACAGGCTGTTGGGGCCGGAGCATCGCCCCCGGCTGCCTGCGCCGGGCAGGGATGGGGGTCCAGCGGGTCCCCGCGGGCGGCGGCGCTGGTTCTCTCCATACGTGTACACACGTGTGCACATACGTGTGTGTGCATGTCTACATGCACGCCTCTTCCCGCGGTATCGCGGGCGGGTGCTTGCTGCGGCCGGGATGGGGACGTTACTGACCCGACACCTCTGGGAGGGCTCCTCGAGCGCTGGCGTGGCTGGTAGCCGCAGCTCCCCCCCTGCGCTGTCAGCCGTCTCTTGGGGGTCACTTCAATTTTTCTAATAGTCTGAAACACAATCTTTTCTCCGTGAGTTGTCTTTCCCAGTCTCTCTGGAACGTGTAACGCTACTCGGGATACTTATCTGGAATTCTTGTTAGGCAAAGCAGGTTTAAAACAAAAAACAAAGAAACACTCCCCCCCACCCCCCCCCCTCAAAGCTCGCTTTTAGCCTTGTGCTCTCAAATACGTAGGAAACGTAAAGCCACCAAAGCTTCCATTTTGAGCGCGTGGTGCCAGGGGCTCGCTGGCGATCTCGGTGCCAGGGTCGCGGTTGCTCTGGGTAGGGAACGGCGGTGGCCGCTGCCTGCGCGCGTTCGACACCCTCTGCCCCCCTCTCCCCCCCCACCCCCCGCCCCGAGTTCCCAACGCCCCTTCAAAAAAAATGTGGGGACTCGGGGGTCACCCGGCTTCGCTCCGCGTCCGCAGGGTGGGTCCTGATGCTGTGAGTTCGCTGTCGTTAATTGGGTGCTTAATGAGGTTTCCTGTCCTCTCCCGTCTCGGTGGGGTTAAGGGGGACGGAGCCTGTCCCCGCTCCTGGGTCTGGCTTTGGGGGTCCCTCATCTGATGGTGGGGCTGAGCTTCCCCTAAGGTTGTTTTGGGTGAATTTCCCCGTAAAGGCAGCAGTTGTTTTTATCGCCAGGGGCTCGCTCTGAGAAATGGCCTGGGGAAAACATCTGTCCCTTGGTTTCAAGTGTGAGCGACACCCCGGGGCGGGGGGGGGGGGCAGTACGGGGGCTCTGAGCTCCTCCGACAGCCTCAGCCTTCCCTTCCGAGTATTTTTAGACCAAACTGTCATCTAATCTTGACCTCCGCTCTGATGGGGGCTAGAAAATATCACTGCGTTTCCAGCACCAAGCCGAGGGTCTAATTCACAAATTCTTTTAGACCGTTTGTATTTCTCCCCCTCCCCTCGCGGCAGCGATGGGTTGCGAACAGGTATTTTGGGCAAACGCGAACTTTTAGGAAGTTTCTGCGGGGACGATGCTCCCCAGGAGGCTGCCGGCGGCCGCGCTTTGATGGGCCGTTCCAGCGCCCGCCCGATGTCCTTAAGCTGGTCACGACCGCAGGGGCCGGGGATTTAACAGATTGCTTTTTTGTCCCTTTTCCGAGCGGGATTGGTAGCAGGAGTAGGCTGGCTGTCCCCACTCTTCTCCGAAGTGATTCCGTTAGCGCAGCCTGGGTAGGAGTGGCGGAAATTACAGTGAAATACTAGCGGTAGGAAATAAAAATCTAATTAAAAAATAATGACAGATGTGTGTCTGCTTCCAAACCCCGGGTATGACCAGCCTGGCCCCAGGGCAGTGCTGGGGTGGGGGGGGGCGGTCAGGCAGCTGCCAGCGCAAGCGTGATGGTGGCGACGGGGAGCGGGGGGGGAAGCAAAGGGCTTTGACCTTTCTAAAGCTTGGTGGGGGGGTGTTGTGTAGGTGGATTGGGGTCTGAAAGTCTCAGCCCCCTGCGACTTGCACCCCTGTGGTCTGAGCTGGTGGGACCCCCTGCAGGTGGGGTGATTGCCCCTCACCCCCCCCCCCGCCCCCAGCAGCGCCGGGAGGGACTGGCTGAAGCCACGTGTGGTTTCGCTGCTTGGGGGGTGGCATCGGGGACAGCGGTGACACCGTCACACGTAGTGGTTTGGGCCTCACCGCAGTGGTCTGCGGGCATCTCTCCAGCACTGCTGAGAGGGGACTGCCACCGGCCCGGAGCATGGCTCTGCCACCGACCTGCCGGGTGGCCCCGGCCATGTCACTTATCCTTTCTGAGCCCATCTGTCCCCTCCCGGCCCTGCGCTGGGCTCGGTGCCCTGGGGGAGGGAGGCACCTGCCTTCAGGTGCTTCAATAATAGAAATCATTAATTTTCACCGTTAATGGAGGAAACGCTGCGCTATGAGAAATGTGCGTTGGCTTCGAGGCCATTGAAAAGGCTGGGAGAGACAGGAGCCCCTTAATTTGTTCCAAATTGGTTATTGCGCCGGAACGGTGAGAAAGCAGCAATTTGAGTATCTTTTTTTTTTCCTTTTTCATTTCTGTCACTCAGTCTCTGGCCGTAATGAATTGGACTCGGCTGTAATTTTTATGATTTTAAGTGATGCCCTGGAATAAAGGCTGAACTAACCTGGGGCTCCGGTCTCCCCCCCGAGCTCCCCGTATTTCGGAAGGATCCTGACCCCCCGCCCCCACCAGGAGCAGGCGATGGTGGGGAGGGCGGGCAGGGCTTTGGGGAGCGGAGCCCGGGTGGGCGTTCAACGCTTGCTCCCCCGAGTCGGGATTATCCCAGCTCCTTCCTGAGCTCCCCGGTACCTGCCGCAGGGATCAGCGGGGTCTGGGCCGGGATGCTGAGCCCGTCGGGGGCTCTGCAAGGTGGGGGCATCGCTAAGTGCTCATTTTCACATAATGAGCTGGCACGTGGGGAGAGCTGGGAATTAAAATCCAAGGGGAGGTGGGCTCGGTGCTTGTGGATATGGGGAGGAAAAGCGGCTTGATAGAGCAAGACCTCCGGTTTTGCCCCTCAGAAAGCATTTATTCTCCCAGTTGTGTGGGGTTTCGGCTCCCTGCGGCTCCCGGGGGCTGGATGCGGCCGTGCTGCCCGTCAAGGAGCGGGTGCATCAGCCGGGGGGGAGCTGGGGGCCGGAGATCATCTTGTCCCTGCTTCTGCTCTTGCTCTTCACCAAAAAAGCTTTGCCCTTCTGGGCTGGGGGGTAGCGGCGTGGGGGGCAAACCGTCCCCGTCTCATCCCGGCAGCGTTAGCCCGGAGCTGGGGTCGCCGGCGGGAGAGAAATGAGCACTGTGTGTGTCCCCCCCTCCCCGCCTCCCCAGCCCCGACGAATACTCCTGTCCGTGGCCATGCCCGGCAGTTCGCAGGGATGTCAGCTGCGTTTATTTCAAGGCTCGTTCGCTGCCAGCTCAAGTCACGCAGCACAAGGCTGTGAGGAGGCTGCGCAGGGGAGGGAGGCGCGAGGCAGCATCCCGCGGGCTGGGGGGGCGGCTGGGGGTCCCCGTGCTAACTGCTTGGGGTGGGGGGGCTTCCTTCTCCAGCAACGCCCCATGGTCCTCTCCCCGTGTCCCGCTGCCCACCCAAGGCCCCTTGGCAAGGACCTGAGCGTGCCCGAGCCCCTGTGCCCGCAGCGGCACAACAACCCCCCAGAGCACCCGGGAGACGTGCAGGAGAGCTGGGACGCAGCAGGGACATATTGGGGTCCCCCAGGATGTGCCCCATCCCCTTCCCTGGCCCGGGGTACCCGCTCCTCCCCGTGACCCCCCGCCATGCTGCGAAACAGCCGATCCCGGGGGATGAGCCAGCGCTGCCGACTCCGGATGGGGAACAGCCCCCGGGGTGTGGGGAGGGGGCGGGGGGTGGGGGTGCAAGAGGTATTTTTAATTTGTCTGAGCCGACACGGTGCCCAGCGCTGTCTCCCGCGCGGAGGGACGGCTCTCTCCTACGCGAGACAGCGGCTCCTCGACGCCTGCCGTCCTCCGGCCCCCCCCGTGCAGAGATTAAATTGAACTGTCACCACCTTCGGGTGCGAGGGGCGCTGCGGCGGTGGGCAAAGCCTGGCGGTGGCGGTGGGGCTGCTGCCGTGCACACACACCCCCCCTTCCATCATCCCCCCCCCCCCTTCCATCATCCCCCCCTCCCTTCCATCATCCCCCCCCCTTCCATCATCCCCCCCCCCCTTCCATCATCCCCCCCCCGCTTCCATCATCCCCCCCCCTTCCATCATCCCCCCCCTTCCATCATCCCCCCCCCCCTCCATCATCCCCCCCCCTTCCATCATCCCCCCCCCCTTCCATCATCCCCCCCCCCCTTCCATCATCCCCCCCCCCCTTCCATCATCCCCCCCCCCCTTCCATCATCCCCCCCCCCTTCCATCATCCCCCCCCCCCTTCCATCATCCCCCCCCCTTCCATCATCCCCCCCCGCTTCCATCATCCCCCCCCCTTCCATCATCCCCCCCCTTCCATCATCCCCCCCCCTCCATCATCCCCCCCCCTTCCATCATCCCCCCCCCCTTCCATCATCCCCCCCCCCTTCCATCATCCCCCCCCCCTTCCATCATCCCCCTCCTCCATCATCCCCCCCCCCGTGTGCGCCCTGGTTCATTTTGGGGCCTGTCGCAGATGGGGCTTTGAGGGCAGAGGGGGAGCGGGGACCTGCAGGGCAGCGTGCGCCTTGGCTCCCCCCAAAATCCTCCCCGTGCAGAGCCCCCAGCCCGTCCCCACGCGATGGAAGGGAGGGAGGGAGGGAAGGGGGGCCGGGGGAGCCGGGCACCGCGGGGTGGGCTGTAAGGGGACGGGGGTCTCCGGGGTCAGCAGCTTCGGCAGCACCCGCAGCTCCACTTCCCTGCTGGAATAGCGTGAGTCATTCCCCGGAGCCCGAGAGAGCGGCTTAAAGCAGAGCAGGAAACCAAAATCCCATCAATATGTTTGGACTCGGGGATTTGGTGTCTTTTGGAGTAACATGGCTGGGGTTTCGGTCTCTTCCCTTCAGCTTCTTGTAGAGGCAACGAGGAACCTTCAGGGAACCCGGTCCCCAGACGTGGGGGTGAAGTGCTGGCAGGGGGTGGCAGGGTCTGTCCCTCGGCGTCCCCGACGGGAGCGGTGCCCCTCGGCGTCCCTCGGGTCTGGTTCGGCCGCGGAAGGCGCGGGGCTCAAATGGAAAGTGTGGCTCATCGGGCAGCGGCCGCCCCCGTGCCCCTCGTGCTGATGATGAATGTGCCTGTGCAGACGGGGCACCTGCCCGCCGAGCGCTCGAGGCACGTCACGGGGAGAAAAATAGCGATGATCAAATCGAACCAAGACTCCTGCTGCTGCCGAGGGGTGAGCGGAAATATTTCCATTTTGGTTCCTTTTAGGAAGGACATCTGACATCCTGCAGGGCAGGGGTGCTCGCGAGGGTCAGGGACATCCTGCGAACTGCCCAAAATCCAGGTTAAAGCTGGAGGCTTCCAGGAGAAATGTGAATTTATGGAGGAAAGTGGAGGGGGGGGGGGGAAAGGGCCATTAAAAGACTGTTTTACGTGAGGTGTTTCAGCTGTTTCCCGTGGCCCCCAGGCAGAGCCGCCAGCGGGTCCAGCCATGACCCCCCCCAGCACGATGCAGGCAGAGCCCCCGGCTTACACCGGAGCCTGTGGGGTTCCCCCAGCGCACCCTGGTTTCCCACCCCCCTCCCTGGGCTCGGCATGCCCCGGGGTCCCTGCCCGGCCCCTGGCAGGTTGCCCCCATGTCTGTCCCCGTCCCCCTTTTGCTCCTGCAAGGCCGTCGTGGTTTGGCGTTACCGCAGTTTGGTGCTATGCCGGGTGAGGATGCTCGGTTTGGCGTTACCGTGGTTTGGTGTTCCGGCGATGTGGTATTCCGGCACACAAGGATGTGAGGTTTGGCATTACCGCGGTTTGGCGTTGCCACGGTCGAGGACACTCGCTGGGTGGCTGATGGGGCTGGAGCTTCTCCTGGGGGTCCCCAACCCCTCCAGAGCCGGGACCCTTTACACAGTGATTCCGGTCCCCCACCTTTCATCAGCCGGGGGCTGGGGCAGGATCTCCCAGCCCCACGCGGGGCAGACGGGGGCCGGGGGCTCCACAGCAGCTCCTCACCCCTCGGTGAAACACCCCACGAGCCCCCGACCTGCCCCGTCTCCCTGGTTTTCTGGCCGCGCTCGGAGAGGAGGCCGGAGCGATGCCGCCTGCTGCCACCGATGGTTCACCCAGCGGGATTTTGGTGTCCTTGTTGCTTCTTTTCTTGAGCAATTTTCTTTCCCTGCTGCAGATTTTTCCTGCGTGGCTCCTTTTGGCTCACGATAATTATAAGCGTTTGTGTCCAGCACTGGGAAAAGCAGTGGGGAGGGTGGGCAGTGGGGGCTTTTGCCAAATCCACCCATTTTCCAGGGCTTTGCGTGGAGCTTCGTGAGGCTCCCTCTGCTCTGGTTTTTGGACCAGCCTGCAGCATCGGACCCGGCTGTTCCCTTTGGGCTCTGGGCAGGGAAAAGCAACCGTGTTCCTGGCTGGAGTCCCCCGCTCCTGCCGGTGGGTCGCGGTGCCGGGGATCGGGGTGAACCCCAGCCCGCGGGGCCACCGGGAGCGGGTGACCTTTGCAGTCCTGCTCGGGATGCTGCGTACAGGGGATGCGGCAGCCTCCTGCCTGAAAACTGATTAAAAGGGCTAAGTCCTCTTTTCTCGCTTGCATTAGCACAAGAATAAATAGTGCATATTTTCACCCCTGGGAGCCCGGCTCTGGTTTCACCCAGCTCCTGTTCGCATTAACCCTGGGCTGAGGTGGCCGGGCAGGAATGTCCCCAGCGCAGGAAGAGCTTCTTGCCCCGGGGACATGTCGAAGAGCCCAAAGAGAGGAATTCAGTGGGGGGCCGCCGTCCCCTCCCTGGTGCGGAGCCAGCCGGAGCCAGGTACAATGCAGCCCCTAATCCACGCACATACCGTGGGGCCACCGCTCTTGTCGGGGCCGGATTCTGCACCGGGAGCAGGGGGAGTCGGGGCCGAGAGCATCCTCCGGCGCCCGAGCACCGTGTGGGTGCCAGGGCGCCGGGGAATGGGTGAGATGTTCCCATCAGGGGCTCCCGCGGGACACTGGTGTTTTGGGGGATTTCAGTGTTCCCGGGAGCCTTGTTTGGGGAAAGCAGAGGTGGCAGAAAATCCTAGTTTTGGAAGAAGTTGAGGGGCTCTAAATTTCACCTGCATTTAGTGCTAGAAGAAGGGGTTTTTTTTGGCATGAGTGGAGCCCCGTGCTCCTTTGGGAGCCCCAGCCGGGGAGGGGCTGGGTGCCAGGCGCGGGGGCCAGTCCCAGTCCCAGCACCAGTCCCGCGGTGCAGACCCGGAGGGTCCGGACCTGGATGCTGCAGCCGCTCGTGCCCGCGGGCAGGGCTGGGGAGCCGCTTTGGCCACGGCTGCCCACTCACGGGGTAGTCGGGTCCTGGCTCTGCCCGAGCCCTGGGACACCCGTCCCGGCTGGATGCAGACGCTTTTGCAGCTCGTCCTGCTGTGGACGCTCAGCCCTCAGCCAAGGGACCCGGGCTGGGGGTCCCGGGGTGGCCAGGAGCCGGGCACCCGATGCCCATCACCTCTGTCCTCCTTGCACCTTGGGGGAAGGCATCCCGGCGAAGCAGCGGCGTGTGCGGGGCTGCTCCCCTTCCCCAGGGGCCGGAGCTCATCGCCCGGCCACCGTGACCACCATTCCCGTGGCCAGGCCACCGCCATGCGGCCTTCTCCGTTCCTGGCCACCGCTAGTGGCCACTGCCGCCGTGGGCTGCCGGGAGCATCCGCGGAGCCAGACAGTCCTCGCAGCAAGATGGCTGCTCCCGTGCTCCCGTGAGCGCGGGCGGCAGCCGCAGGCTTTGTTCCCGCAGCCGCCGCGCTGGGGGCCAGTGGGACGCTGAGCGGGGCCACCGGGGCAGGGGGGTGCCCGCTGCTCCCTGCCTCCCCGCCGCCGCCTTCCTTTTCGTTTTTTTTTTTTTTCCCGTGGCTTTGCATTGTTTGGCGGGGTTTGTGGGGTTGGTTTTTTTTTTTAATTAGATTTTTTTTTTTTTTAATTTCTATTTTTTTTTTTTTCCTATTTAAAAACCAAAATCTGGGAAGTTTGCGAGCCCCCTCGCCCCAAAGCTTATGGCAGCCTTTCGATGGTACGTATGTAGGGGGAGGGCGGGCGTGCGGGTCGGGCACGCAGGGCTGGGGGTGGCATGCTGCTCTGCTCGCCCGCTCCCCGGCGGGCGTTAGGTGGCCGGTGACCGGCAGCCAGGGCTGACGCGAGGGTCACAGCGGCGGCTCGTCCTCGTGCCAAGTAAATCCTGCCCAAACTTCCCTGCAGAGAGAGCTCCTGCCCCGGCCGGGGGGAGCAGCGGGCTGGTGGGGGTACAGCAGTGTCACCCCCCGCTCCCGAGCGGCCCCCCCCCGGCCCTGAGGAGGCAGAGCACTGCTTTTTGCCGTGGCCGGCAGCGGCCGGGGAGCGATGTGCACGGTGAAGGGTACCTGGTGCCGGTGCGTGGCCGGGGCTGCGGGGGGTGCAGGACATGGTGCCGTGATGCCCCGCTCCATCCCGAGCTCTCCCGGCCCCGCACACCCCAAACACTAAATGCTGCTTTCTTTCTCCCCCCCTTTTCCAAGGTAGCTGGTTTTGCTGGAGCGAGTGCCAGGCTGTGTGTAGGTGGGGACAGGTTTGGGAGCGAATGGGGTCGGTGACAGGGAGGGAAGGGAGGAAACCGCTCCCCGGGGTTGTGCACCGTCCCGGCGGCAGCCAGTGCACGCCGAGCTTGACGCCTGCCCGGCACGGGGGTGTCCGGGTCAGGCTGGGCATGTCAACCATGAGCGAGGCTTTCAACGATGGCAGTGCCATCCCTGCTCCGGGGACACCTCCTCTGCCTCGGGGGCGAGCCCCGAGCCTCGCGGGGGGCACGGTGGGGACACCGGCGCAATCCCAGCCCTGGCAGAGCCCGCGTCCCCAGGGAACGTCTGACGGGTGCTGGCAACTGCAGAGGAAACATTCAGCAAGACGGGTCTGGGCTTTGACTGTTGTGGCAAGTCCGTGGCGGTTTCCTAATTAACGTGCTGCCAGGAGACGCTGCGCTGGCCGGCACCCGGCGTCTGCGGCGGCTCCTGGCCCGGCTGAGGAAGTGGCTGCAGCTTTTTTGGGACCCCCCTGGCTGTGGGAATGGCTCCTTGGGTGCTCTCGGCTGCGCCATGCCGAGGTGTGGGACCGGGTGGCAGACCTGGCTCTGGGAACCAAACCAAAAACCACGTGAAACAGGCAAAGAGCAAGACGCAGAGGGAATCCGGGCACCCATGGCAAGCCGTGAAAGCTTTGTGCTCCCAGCCCGGCCGCGTTCTGGGGTTTTTCTCCGCTTCCTTGGAAGCGTTTGATGCTGACTGTGGTTAGAGGCGAGTGTTGGACCAGCAAAGCCCTACTCCGAGCTGGGCTGGCTGCGCTGGTCCTTCTGTCCCCGTCCCCCTGCCCTGGCAGAGCCGGCGCGCAGCTCCCGCTTTGCTGGAAGAGCACAGGGCGAGCGCTCACAGGGCTGGAAGCGGGAGGGTGACGCTCTGAAGACGCACCCGTGTCTGCTGGACTGGGACAGGGCGGCTCCGGGGGCCGGGACCGCGAGGCACCTGGATGGCAGCCATGGGGAATACGGGCTCCGAGGGTCCGCACCACGCCGAGGGTCGGCACCACGCCAGCCCCACGGCGCCCATCTCCGCAGGGCGAGGTGCGAGACACCTGGCCGGCACACGGGCTGTGGCCGGGCTTGGAGATGCCGGTGCTGCCAGCTCCTGCCTGGAGGCTGATGTTTTCCTCTCTGGACGCAGAGGGGGTTTCCTGGCCTCTGGTGCCTTTTTTTACCAGGTTACTCTGGTTTCTGTGATGGAGGAGCAAAGTGGGAGCGCTGCTCCCGCCCGGCGTGGCAGGAGGCTTTGGTATGTCCGCTCATCATTGGGAGGAGTTTGATGGGAAGGAGAAGGTCCTAAAAAATCAGGCACAGCCAAAAGAAACTCCCAGAGCCGGGGGAAGACTCAGGGCTCGGGGCTGGACCTGGGGACCAGCTCCACTGCCACCCAGCCAGCATCGCCCAGGGCACCCCGAGGGGAAGCCCTGCTCCGGGGAGCGGGTGTTTGCCGCGCTGGGGGTCGGGTTGTTGCTCTAACGCTTAAATCACGAGGTTTTCCACTTTTTCCTGCGGTAATGGCTCTGGTGCTCGGGGCTTTTGTTCTTTAGGAAAACCCCATCCTGGTGGGTTTCTCAGCAAGTGACACAGACTGAAAGTATTCCCTGGCTCGCGCTGCTGCTAAATATCCATTTTCTTTCCTTTTCCCCTCCGTGTTTTAGTTCCCCCACACACACTTCCCCACCCTGCTCTGAGTTCTTCCTCCTCCTCTTCCTCCTCATCGCGGCTCAGTTTGGGGTTTCCATCCAGTCCATGGAAGAATGCGAGGATCAGACCCGAGTGGGGCTTAAGTGTAGGGAGGGAGTTAAGTGGATGCTGAAGTGGCTGGTTTAACTATCTCGAAGTGCTTTGCAGCCTGGGGCTCCGGTAGCCACTGGGGAGCCCTTGTTGGAGCTGGGGAGCCCTGGCTGGGGCGGATCCTGTGCATACGCCACCCCCGGCAGGGGGATGCTGGAGGCTGGGGCAGAGCACGGCCCCGCTGCCACGGGACACGGTGCTGCTTGGGCAGTTTCCTGGGATGGAGACAAGCAAGGGAGGAACGAACGCACACGCGTGTGCGTGCAACCCCCCGGCACGTGTTTCCGAGCTGGCCTCCGGGTCACCCTCGTCCAGCGCCGGGTCTCGCCGTCAGCAGCGGGTGCTGCTCCTCGGGGGCTGAACGCTCGTTTTCAGCCGTTTGGTTCAACGCCGGTTCCAGCATCAGCCGCAGCCTGGAGCTCTGCTCTGCTCTGCTCTGCTGGGAGGCGTGTTTGGGTGTCCCTGTGCTCCCGAGGAGGCCCGTGCGTGTGCGCCGGTCCCACCGCTGACACCAGTGAGGGGCTCGGTGGGATGCCCCCGCGCGGTGTCGCACAGCCCTGTCTGCCCCGAGCGCTGCCGCCCGGCCACCGCAGCCCTTCGTTAGCAGGCAGGAATAAACGATGAGCGCAGGCTGAGGTTTGCAGGGCCCTAATCCCTTTCCCTTGTGTCTCTTTCATCTCCAGTCGAACCAGGAGAGTTGTAATAGACCTTCTTACTAAATTAAGTGTAGAGGCTGCTCCTCCAAGGCACGTTTCAGTTCAACCGTAGTGTTTGATTTCCCAGCCACAGCAATATGGTGCCTCCAGGGAAAAAGCCAGCTGGGGAAACTTCCAATTCCAATAAAAAGTGTAAGCGCTATTTCAATGAGCACTGGAAGGAAGAATTTACTTGGCTGGAGTTTGACTATGAGAGGAAACTCATGTTTTGCATAGAGTGTCGGCAGGCGTTGGTGAAGAACAAGCACGGTAAAGCAGAGAACGCCTTTACCGTGGGCACAGACAACTTCCAGCGCCATGCCCTGCTGCGGCACGTCACCTCCGGCGCGCACCGCCAGGCGCTGGCGGTGAACCGGGAGCAGCTGGCTTTCGAGACCCGCGTCCACGGCCACCCGGAGCTGCGCTCGGTCATCAAGGTGGAGGTGAACCCGGCGAAGGTGGCCGTCCTCACCACCGTCTACTGGATGGCGAAGGAGGAGATCCCGGATGAGAAGTGCTCCTCCCTGCTTGACTTCCAGAAGTTCAACCTGTGCCAGGCGCTGCTGGCCTCTGAGCACAGCGAGTACTACCACCCCAGCAGCGTCCGGGAGATGCAGGTGTGTATGCCGGGCTGGGGGCTCCGCGCCGGGGGTCTGACGGCCACACGGTGCCGCGTGGCCGCCTGCCTGCACCCGCCGCCTTCAGCGGGGCAGGTGGGGTGCCCGCGCCGACCGGCTGCGGCGGGGAGCCCCACGCTTCCCAGCACCCCGTCGAGCATCGCCAGCACCCGCTTGGCTTTGTTTTGGGTGCTGCCTGTCCGAACGGGATCTTAAGCACAAGCTCCCATCCCTCAGGCCCCGGTGAATGCCTTATCGGGGCCAGAGTCACCTCCATGCTGGGGATCGCTGGATCCTGCTGGCGGCACGAGCCCGGGAGAGTCGGAGCTGGGTGCTGCAGGGACAGGCAGGAGCCCGGCAGGGAGCTGGTGTCCCTGACTTGCAGGCAGAGCAGGGGCTGGGGCCGTTGGCTGCTCAGGAGCACCCACAGCGTCGGCGTTTGCTGGTGGGCAAACCGCCGTCCCCGTCCTTGGACAGGTAAACGCACCCCGTGGCACCAGGGCACGTCGCGATGTGCTTGGGACCACCAGCTCGGTCCACACAACCAGGCTGTGCCGGGCGTGCTCCGGTCCCCCGGGGCAGGCGGTGGAACCAGGCGATGCTCCCCATTCTCCGGGAGTTTCAGTGGAGACTTGAAAGTTCCTCCACATGAAACATCAACGTGGCACTTTCTTGGTGCCGTTCCCTGATTTGACAGAGCAGGAGAAGGCGATGGACTCCATCGAAGGAGCCTCGGGCTCATGGTCACGCGTGCGCTTCCATTCGGGCAGGGAGGGCAGGAGCATCCTCTCCCGACGGAGCCTGCCAGGCTGCTGGGAGGATAAAAGCTCAGGAGTTCAATTAGCACACGGGCTCTGTGGGTTTTTCCTCTTTTGCCCTAAACTGGGTGATCAGGAAGATCAAGTAGCCGGAGAGTTTAGAGAGGATTTTCTTAATTTTACAAATGCTTCATGCCTGTTAAAATCAAATTAAATTTTTAGTGAGTCTTGGCCGTTTGCCAGGCTTTTTAGATCTCCAAAGAGCCTTATTTTGCCGCAGATAGGCTAAATCCACTAATTAGATTTCTCGGCCTGAAGCGCTACTTGCAGCGTTCACGCACGCCAAGGAAGTTTTCCCATCAAACCGGGGCGTTTGCCTGAAATGGGGAAAAGGGAGGAAAGAAGGAAGAGATGCCGGGAAGTTTCGCTGCCGCTCCTGCCGGTGCGCGGCGTGTGGAGCACGGGAGCGATCGCTGAAGTTGGAGGCCCGGCAGGGGGTTGGCGGTGTCTTGCCTCGCCGCCGGCAGGGGCTCGGGGGCCGGGGGCTCGGTGTTGGTCCTCCAGAAGCCGCGGGGCTCCGACCCCCTGGCTCGGGGCAGGGACCCCCGGGCTTTCTGCAGCTTCGCTGGGTCCTCGGGCTGCAGGCCAGGAGAGGGGGGAGATGGTACGTTGGGGGAAAAAGAAAATGATTTCTTGTGTACGTAGCTGTATATACGGCTTCTTGAAGGGCTTCTCGCTGACTCGGGACCTTGCGCCGCTTTCGGGGAGATCCCGAGGGGGGGAAGCCTTGCCTTTGCGCTGGCTGCTGTGCATCCCCCGCCCGCTTTTGAAGTTCATTTGTGTTTCTCTTTCCCTCCCCGCCTGCCCTGCGCACCTCCTCTAACTGGCTCAGGCAGCGATCGCCAAAGTCCTGCACAACGAGGACAGGCACAGGATAAAAGCCTCGCCGTTTGTTGGGCTGGTGGTGGACGAGACGGTGGACGTCTTGGAGCACCGCAGCCTCGCCATGTTCACCACCACCGTCTCCCCCTGCAACGGGCAGACCTCCGCCACCTTCCTGGGGAGCTTCGAGCTGCCCGCCGGGGAGGCCTCCACGGTGGCGGGCAAGGTGGGCGAGGTGATGCGCTCCTTCGGCATCCCCACCATGAAGATCACCTGGCTCAGCGCCGACAGCGCCTCGCTGGTGGCCGAGCGGCTGAGCGGGGTGGGCACCGCGTTGACCTCCCTCTGCCCGCTCCTCATGGAGATGCACTGCCTGTCCCACGGGAGCTCCCTGCTGCCGGCTGAGAGCATCGGCAGCATCGAATACCTCCAGAAATACGAGACCACTGTGGATGCTGTGTACAGGCTCTACTCCAGCTTTAGGGGGGAAAGCAATGGCCTGCAGGAGCTGCGGAGCGTCCTGGACCTCTGTGAGATAGACCTCGGGAGCCCCAAAGCCATCCACTGGACTTCTATTTTCCCAGCCGTGGAAGCCATCGATTCCTCGTGGCCCACGCTGGTGCTGCTGCTGGAGAGCGAGGCGGAGCGGTCGCCTGTGGCCCACGGCCTCTGCGAAGAGCTCAAGAAGTTCCAGTTTGTGGCCTTCACCAAGATCCTCCTGGATGTCCTCCCTATCTTCCAGAAACTCAGCCGCTTCTTCCAGATTGAGGACTTTGACCTCTCCATCCTGAAGCCCATCGTCTCTGCCACGGCCACCACCCTGCAGGCCCAGAAGAGCACCAGTGGCCAGAACCTCCAGGAGTTCCTCAACGAGATGAACGAGCATCCACGGGACGACCGGGAGGGCGAGAGCCGCCTCTACTACAAGGGCGTTGAGTTGGCCAACTGCTCCAAGGTGCACCTGAAGCACTTTGAGCGCCTGAAGGAGAGCTACCTGGAGAGCGTGCGGGGCAACCTGCTGGACAGGTTCCCTAGCAGCGTCCTGGAGGCCATCAGCTCCTTCTCGGCCATCTTCAACCCCAAGTGCTACCCCCAGTCTCTGGAGGACATTGGCAGCTACGGGGTCAGCGAGCTGAACTTCCTCCTGCAGGCTTACTCCCGGGTGGTGGTGAGCGAGAGGGCCCTGAGCGATTTCCCCCTCTTCAAGCGGATCGTCTTCAGCCTCAGCCAGCTCTCCTTCAAGGACCTTTGCGTCAAGCTGGTCTACAGCAACTCTGAGATGCACGAACTCTTCCCGGACTTTGCCGTACTCGCGGCCATCGCCCTTGCCTTGCCACTGGGCTCGGTGCTCGCCGAGAAGATCAGCCGGGGCCGGCAGCTGCTGAAGCGCGGACGGTCGCACCGCGCGAAGGACGAGGGGCTCTCCGACCTCATGAAGATCGCCATCGACGGGCCAGCCATCAACGAGTTTGACTTTGCGTTGGCCATCGAGTACTACGAGAGCATGAGGGAGTCCGGCTTCATCGTGGCGCAGGTCAAGTGAGCGGTGGCCGGCAAAGGCAGAGCCCTGCGGGCAGGGAGCCGGGTCCTGCAGGCAGCCCCGAGTGCTGGCTCGATGCCACCTTTCCCCCATCGCTGGTCAACCCTGAGGCCGGGTGGCCGCTGGTGCATGGTGACCTGCTCCATGCTGGGAAGAGGAAACGGGGTCCTTCACGAAGCCATGCTGGTCCCACGACCGTCCCTCCCTCATCCCCCAAACATCCATCTGAGTTGGCCGGAATTTAAAATCTTGGGGCTACCTGAAATCCCAAATTGCGATGAGGTTTGGTTTTTTTTTTCCCAAGGGTTTGTTATTATTTTCTGTTAGGGAGACGAAGGCGAATCTTCTCTTGAGCTCAAATGTCGCGTTGCCTTTGCACAATGATACCCAGCAGCTTTTTACTTAATCCCCTGCAAAAATATCTGATTTTTGTTGGTCTGGAGCCTCGAGAATGAATGCAGAAAAGGCGGCGCATCGTTCTAGCTCCATGGCAAGCCCTGAAATGCCTGGCGGTGTCTTGTCGGTATTCCTTGCGCACAGCACAAAGTATTTTTAGCAGTGGCATCAAGTCGTGATCATTTCAAGAGCAAGAGATTTAGAGAATGATACTGTAATCACTGAGGAAATAGTAACTTTTAAATGCATCATTGTGTATATATGTGTATGCGTGTATATATATAAATATATATATAACTATATATATATTAAAAAGGTCTATCTTAATTTTCCTAGCGTTTAAAGTACAAAGATATCTAAAAGGACTTTTTTTTTTTTTTTTTTTTTTTGCAACGACAGAATAAATTATAAGCAGGGGTCCGAAAATAATGAGTGAATTCCTGGTCTTTTCCAAATGGCATCGCACCCCCGCGTTCCCTTTGCGCTCGGAGCTCTCTGCAACCTCGCGACCAAAGAAAGAGCCTTCTGACGCCTGCTTTGGGGACAAACCTGGGTGGTTTAGCTTGTGTCTTTCCTTTCAAGCATTCCCTTGACCCCGCAGCGAGCGAAGCCCTCGGGGTGTGGGAGAGCCGGTGGTGGTGCTGCGCGGCGTGTCGGGGCTGGTGTGGGGCTCCTCTGGCGTGAGCTGGAAAGGGACGGTTTCTTCGGTGCTGTCGGGGTGGGCGAGGAGACCCTTCTGACTGATTGTAAGCCGTAATAAAGCCAGCGCAGCAGCCTGAAGCATCACGTCGGTTTAATCCTGAGCATCGTGTCCTCCCGTGGGATTCGGCTCCGCTCCTTCCCTGGGTAAGTTCACGCTGTCCCACAGACGCAGGCTCCGTGTCCGGCAGGATTTGACCCCACTGTCCATAACTGTGACGGTCCCCGTTGCTCCCATAGTTTGCCTCCGGTTGGGATTTGAACTGCAGCAACACGGAAGGGCCGTGGGGGGCTTGGGCTTGCTGCTCCCCCCTGTCCTGGCTCTTCCTCCACCCCGTCCCTGGCTCACGGAGCCCCCCCAGCTCTGGGAGCAGCCTGAGTGGCCCGAGGGGCTGCACGGCCCCAGCGATGGTCCTTGGCTGCCTCCCCTGCTGGCGTCCTCCATTGCTCCGGGGGGTGGGTTGCCGTCTGTCTGACCCAGTGGGTACCGCACCCCCGGACCCACGTTGTGGATGATGGGGTGGGACGGGGTGTTTGGGGTGGCTGGTGGTGCCTTGCAGGCTCCCACGGGCACGCTGTGTCCTGCGCCTGCGGGGGAGGCAGGGAGAGCGGGATTTCTGTCCTCGGGGCTGGCGGCGGGTGACCGCTGGTGGCCCAGAGTCCGTGTCCTTCGGGCTGGTCCGTAAGGTGGAGGTGGTGACTGGATGGCCGAGGGTACCCGGAGGGGGAGGCTGCTCGCTCTCAGGCATCCCTTGGCTCAGGCGTGTGGTTCTCGCGTGCCCCGGTCCCGCGAGCTGGGCTTTGCTGCGGGCTACTGGCCAAGCTGCGTGTCGAGGGGGCGGCTGTGGCTGTCGAACGCTGGAAAAGGGAGGGTTGAGCAGGATGACGCTCACAACATGCACCGTCCTCGTATTCCAAGGCGGGCTGGGAAGCGGCATCAGCGCCAGAGCAGGTTGCCCAGAGCAGCTCTGCATCCCAGGGTTGGGGGGGGTTGGCCCTTCCTTCCCGTGGGGCTCTGCTGGAGCTGGGGGGGGCGGTGTGGAAGGGCTGATCCTGCTGCCGGAACCACGGAGCGAACCCGCCGTGCCAGGGCAGCCACGGCATCGCTGTCTCCAGGGCCAGCAGAGCTGCTGCACTGCCGTCCGGGTCGGGTTTGCGGGGTCTGGTTCCTCCGGGAGTCCAACACGGTGCAATCTGTCCGTTACTGGTCGGACTCCGCGCGGTGCCGGGGCTGCTCCGGAGCTGCGGTCGTGCTCCGGGGCTGTGACCGGCCGCTGCTCCGCTTCTCCTGCCAGCAGCCTTTGGCATCGGGGACCGCGCACGCGTCTCCCAGAAAGCCTCCTGGAAAGAGCTGGAGCGAATTCAGCCCGTGCTTGGCCAGAGACAAAAGCTTTAAAGCCCTGGGTAAGGAATTTGAGACACCACCAAAATTTGCTGCGAACACCTACCAAATGGGAGGGAGCCAGGCCGCTTCCGTGTGAATAAACAGCTCCGTCTCCATCTGTCCTGTGCAGACTCTGCGCCAGATGCTCTTGCGAGGCAGCCGGCGTCTGCGGAGACAGGTCCTTGGCAGAATCGCGTGTCGGTATGAAAACGCACAGCCTTGTCCCTGCCGCTCGCAGAGGCGTTTCTTGGAGGTTCGCACAGGCGTAGCGTTAGAGCACAGCAGTTGCTCTGATCTGCCTCGCAGGGGAGCCGGGAGAAAACCAACCGCAGGCGTGCGTGTGGTCGCTGTGCGGAGCGAAGAGGTGGGGGGGACGGGCTGGGGATGGCAGCTGGGGACAGTCCTGGGCGGGCTTGGTTAAATGAAGGGCTGAAACACGTCTTTAAACTCCAAGGGACCCCTCCGAGAGTCGCGTGCCTGCGGGACGGGAGCGGGGCTGAGCTTCGGGACCTGGGAAGGGGCTAAGCTGGTGGCTCCGGGCTGAGCCCCAGGCAGGGGACGCGCGGCACCACAGCGGTGACACCGAGTGGCTTGGCGTCTTTCAGCCAGGCCTGGCTGCTCAGTGAAGAGTGTCCGTGCCCCCTCGCTGCAGAGCTGGGGGGACGAAGGGTCCCCCCTGGGCTGCAGCGGCTCAGCCCTGCCCGTGGCTCGGGGACTGACTCGGTGGCAGGGTGGCGGGATGTCCCCACGGGTGCAGTGTCCCGCCTCCATGGCTCGGGCCGGGTGCCACGTGCCGAGAGCCTGGCCGGGGCGTGGGGCCAGGAGCACGGGGCGCCTGCGCTGCCCTCCTTGCACCGGCCCCTCGCGATGCTCCGCAGAGCCCCGCGCGTGTCGCGGGACCCCGGGGCTGACACCGCGGTGCCGTGTTTGCTGCAGGGGTGGGGGGTCCTCTGCCAAAATAGAGGGAGAGACAAAGACAGCGCCGCGGTGGCGGACGGTCCCGCTCCGGAGCTGAGGACCGAGCATCTGGGGATGCCATTCAGCGGCAAAGCCCACCCTGCTGGTGGCCGTGCCCGTCACCTCGGGTAAGGTCGTGTCATCCTATACAGACCTGGGGGCCCTGCCACTCTCCCCAGAGCAAATCCCCTTAATTGAGTGGCTAATTAATACCTAAAAATACAGCCCGCAGCTGCTGCCGGAATCTGCCCTGCAGCAAAGGTAAGGCGGGAGCCGTGGCGGCGTGGCCCCGTAACCTTGGGAAGGTGCCCCAAGAGTGTGGTGCGGTGGCCGGTGCCCCGGCGGGGTGCTGTGGCGTGCCGGGGGGCTCGCTCCTCGCCGGGGAGCGCCGCTGGCCTGCCCTGGCCCTGCACGCGCTGCTTAGGCTTTTGTGAGCAGCTGAGGTTCAGGCAAACCGCAGCCGGGGGTGACTTTGTGCCGCGTGGCTGCTGTCCTGTCTCCCCTCTGTGGCCAGGGGCCAGCGAGCCACGCTGGCCACAGCGCGTCATTCCGCAGAGTGCTGCCTTTGCTCCTCTGCCGGCGCGTGGCCGCTCCTCGCGGGGTGCCTGGACAAGGATGATGCTGTTGGGAGTATTTCAGCCCTTTTCCTGCTCGTGGGGGTCTTGAATAGTTTGATGGCAGAACGGGGAGGGAAAGGTCCTGTCCCCTCCAAAGGGTCCCATCTTGGCTTCCAGGACAGGGAACTGCTGGAGAGGGGAGAGCAAAGGGCCACCGAGATGCTGAGGGGACTGGAACACCTCTCTGATGGAGAAAGGCTGAGGGATTTGGGTCTCTTCAGCCTGGAAAAAAGGCGACCGAGGGGGGATCTTATCAACGCTGATAAATACTTCAAGGGGGGGTGTCAGGAGGATGGGGCCAGGCTCTTCTCAGTGGTGCCCGGGGACAGGACAAGGGGTAACGGGCACAAACTTGCCCCTGGGAAGTTCCATCTCAACAGGAGGAGGAACTTCTTTGCTGTGAGGGTGGCAGAGCCCTGGCACAGGCTGCCCAGGGAGGTGGGGGAGTCTCCGTCTCTGGAGACATTCCAACCCCGCCTGGCCGCGTTCCTGTGCCACCTGCTCTGGGTGACCCTGCTCTGGCCGGGGGTTGGAGGGGATGATCTCCAGAGGGCCCTTCCCACCCCGGCCAGTCCGGGATTCTGTGATTCTGGGCTCTCTCCTCTCTGAGCCTGTTTTGCCCCTGCACTGCAGACCCAGCCCAGAATATATGTTTAATCCACAAATTTGGGCTCAAGGACGTGCCAGAGTGACTTGGTGTGTCGTGTCCTTAGTGCGTCAGTGGGCAGTGGGCACCGTGGGCAGTGGCCATTCCCAGGAGCCTGTCCCCCCCCAGTACCCCCGGGCCACCGAGCTGCGTCCCGGGCACCAAACCCCTCTGCCGTGGGGCCGGGCAGCAGAGCCAGGTTTTGCCGGCGCGGTGGCATTTGTTGGGCTGCAAACCCCCTTTGTTGGGCTACTGATGGTGAGGGCAGGTATCCACCCGTCGTCCTCTTCTTCCTCCCAGTGGTAAATGTAGTGTATATATATAGATATATTTTTTTTTTTAAGCCCAGTGCAATCAGTGCAAAATGTACTGACAAAGGCAAGTGGAAACCCCTCAATCCGACCCGAAATGCCGCTGCTGTAGCTGCTGCTGCTCCGCGGGGTCATGGCCGTGCGTGCGGGCTGGGGGTCCCCGGGGGCCGGCTCTCCAGGCGCCGGCCATGCCGTCTCCGATGATTTGATGCAGAAATACTGTTTCACGCCTCAGAAGGTTAATTATGCATCGTTCACCCATTTCTGCTTGCTTTTGCTCCCTCCCTCGTCGCTGTTGCAGTAATTTTATTTATTTATTTTTAAAACAGTTTCCCAGATTTCCCTTCTGGGCGACTCTGGAATTAACTCGATCAATGCACGCCTGATGAAGCAAACTGTAATTTTTCCCCGGAGTCAGGCCTGGCTCGGGGACGGCTCCGGTGCCGCTGCAGAGCCGCCCGTGTGCGCTCTCCCAGAAAGAGGTCGTCGGTGCCCGCGGGGGCCGCGCTCGCTGCTCAAATTCAGCAAATCTCTCAAACTTTGCATTTCAGATTTGCATCTCGGCTCCCGCACCAGCCCGCCTTCCGCCGGCGGAGCGAACAGCGAAGCGCCGGGGGAGCAGCACCCGCCGCCGGCCGGGGGTCCCCATCCTGCCCGGCCGGGGTCGGGGCTGGGGGGGCTGCAGGGGGCGGGTGCCTCGGCAGGGTCCCAAAGTGGCACCGGGGATTGTGGCTCCCGGTCGGTGTTTGTGACACCCCCCCAGGGCACCGGCTGCTCCCGTCCTCCCATGAGGGGCTGGGGCTGCCCTCGGCACCGGGGCAGTGGGCTGGGGGTGATGCTGCACCGGGGCTCCACAACCGCCTTCAAGGCGAAAAAGAACCCAGAAATCAAAAATCAAACAAAAAAGAAAAAGGAACGTTGGCCTTGTCCTTGTTCCCGGTGGAGGGACAGGGCTGGGGGAGGTGTGAAGCCACATGAGATGCGAATGGGCTTTTCTGGCTTTCAGTGTTTTGAAACCTTTTCTGATTTATTGTATTTTATTCGCTTGTTTGTTTGTTTTAGCTTTTTTCCTGGCTCTCACAGGTGCAGGAGCCCAGCCCTGGCCCTCCGTGGGTCAGAGGGTGCTGTGCCAGGGTGGGGGGGGGGTGGATGAGTCCAGGTGGGGAACCATCGGCCCGGGGCCGCCGAGTGGGGCGACGCGCTGGGACGGGGACGGGGAGTGGGCTGGGGACAGAGCCCCTCTGCTTGGCCTTCCCTCCTTCCCAGGGGTGTCCCCGTCCCCGGGGGCTTCCACCCAAAATACCCCTGGAGGGGCAGAGCTGGGGTGCCCGCGCAGCTTGGATGGGACCAGGGGGCACCCAAAATTGAAGCCTGACGCCGTGCGGTGGCAGGGGCGGCTCAGCCCGGCGCTCGCCTCGGCTGCTGCCGGCAGCCGCAGAAGCAGTGGCCCCGGGAAGGAGCAGCCCCCGTGGTGCCGGCGAGGGAGAGCCCGGGGAAGGGGTTGTTTTCCCGGGAGAGGTTGTGACGCCTTTCGGGGGGTTTGGGAGCGAACCCCTGAGCGTGTCGACGCTCTGACGTGAAGGTGGCTTTGAGCCGGGATGCTGGTTTGGAGCCCAAAAGGCAGCAGGGGGCCCAGGGCCACCCTGGGCTGGGGGCTTTTGCCAAGGAGGTCCGGAGACCGTGTGCCATGTCCCCACATGCCGTGTCCCTGCGTTGCCTGTCCCCCCCGCTGCAAGCAGGGGCCACCACCGCTAACGCTGCTCTTTCCCCTCTGCCTGCCCAGGTCCCTCCGGACACAGCAGCCCCCTCCTCGCGTCGTTGCCTATCCCCGGCCGTCCCCTTCATCCCCCTTTGGACATCAAGCACTTTCTGACCTTCAGGCTCAACGGGACGTCACCGCTCAACCTCTTCCCCAACTTCAACACGGTGAGTCCCCGGGGGTGGGTGGGCATCGGCCGCCGGACCCTCCTCCCCTGCAGTGGTCCCTCTTCTACACGGCACCACTCCTCAAAACCCGCCAGATCATTTCTGCCTTAATTACTGGGGTCTTTGGGTGCTGGATGATGGTGCAACGCGCCCACCCTGCCCTTAGCTCAGAGTGGTTCCTGCCCAGCCGTCGCCCGCATACACCAGAATTAAAAAGCTGGTTCGTTTTAACCGAGATCAATTGGATTTTGCTCCTGGAATCAATAGTAATAAAGTAGCTCTGGGGAGCAGTTCATTAGTTGAAAAAATAAAGAAAGAAAAGGAAAGAAAGAGAGGAGGAGTGTGACGATCCAGGGGATGTGGCTGGTGCTGCGGGTGTCGGGCGAGCCCGGTCGCTGTGGGACCAGGCTCAGCGTCCCCAACCTCGAACCGCCGACTAAGCGCTTGTGTTACGCAGTTAAACGCGTCTCGGCGAGATGCTCTGTTATATACCTAAACCGACGTGGATGTGCACAAAGACACAGGGCAGCGTCTCGGGTTGTCCCCGCTCCGTGCTGCTCTCCCCAGGCTGCTGTCAGCCGGGCCGGGGTCCCCGTCCCCCCCGGGCACGGCCCCACGCCTCTTGCTGTGGGAGGGCTGGGACCAGCTCCCGGACCCCTCTCTTGCCCTGCTTTGTGTCCCTGGTGGTTCAGCTGCCTGGGATTCCCCTGGGAGCCGGCTCCCGGCATCGTGGAGGAGCAGGTTTTGCTCTGCCGAGGGGCAGCGGGGAGCGGGACGGGGAGCTGCTCCCCCTGCAGAGGCAGGATGGACTTCGCTGGGTTTGGTAAATGCCTGTTTTTTTCCCTCCTGAGCCTGGAAACGGGACTTTCCTGGCCTTTTGTAAGCGGCTTTGAGATTAAACGTGCTCAGAAGGTGCGAATTATCACCGAGATCTTCAAAGTCGGCCGTAGAAATTAAGTACAGGGTTCCTGTTGCTGTTGAATGGGATTCAGCCGTCTAACTCCTTTAAGCTCTTTTGAAATCCCAGCTCTAGCCTGTCTCTCCCTGTGCTAACAAGCAGAAACACAGGAGAGGAGGATTTTTTTGATGCCATAAAGGTGGCTGCTCTTTGTCTGGGCTCCTTTTTTTAGTCGCTGGAGTCAGTAGCTGACTTGAACCAGACCCTGTTGTTTGTTCTCCCGGGCTCCCGCCTGCCCCCGCCTTGGCACGTGTTCTCCAGAGCCGTGTTGCTGAAAAACAATACTAATAATTTGGGAAATGGATCCCTGGCGCTTGCCGGAGCCACGCAGCCCCGTCGAGCTGCTGCTGTGCTCTGTGGGGCCGCGTGGGCCGCGGGGATGGAGGTGCTGGGGGAGGCTGTCCCGGCGGTTAGGGCACCTTGTGTTGATTGCTGTGAGCTCGGCCCCGAGCCCGGCGCGTGATGGTGGCTGCGGATGGAGGATGCGGATCCTCCGGGGGCGGGAGCCGCCTTGGCGGGGTGCGTTTGTGCTGGAGAAGGGGCTGAGGCTGGGGCTGCGAAGGCTCAGCGTCGTGCCCGGGCAGGCGGCTTCGCAGGGACCCCGAGCAGAGTCCCCGTCCCCGCGGGGCTCGAGCATCGCCGTGCCCCAGAGCCGGGCTGGAGGCTCCTCATTTCTCTGCCCAAGTATCCGTGAGCCTCAGGGGGAATTTGGGAGGGTGGGAGGGGGCCTCAGTCAGGGTATTTCACTTTTTGGGAGAGCTGCCGTGTGTGAATTGCTGTACAGAGGAATCGGGGGGGTTTGCCTTTGCTTACTGGCGATGCTGGGCAGGATCGGGCGCTGCCCGGTGGAGCGGGAGCTGTTTGCGACCGCGCAGCAGAACGCTTTGAGCAGGTCACAAGGCTCTCATGAACCCAGCGGATGTTTTACTCTGGAGCGAGCGAAACCTTTCCAAGCTGAGCTCTCCTGCCCCTTAAAGCAACCACAGCAGAGGAAAAAAAAAAATAATAATCCTAAGGCGACGCAGAAGGCGCGTTTTGTGCTGGAAGGGCCCTTGCCAGCTTTTGGGGTGTTGCAAATCCCCGGGACCCAGCAGCCCCTCGCAGAGCCACGGCAGGAGACGCAACCGATGCTGCGTCCCCGCGAATTCCCCTTTCTGACCTCGGTGGCCGGCAGGGAGCTGAGCGCAGGGATCTCTATTTATATCGGTAGGAACATCCAGGGATAAATAAAGTAATGTGAGTCAATAAGAATTGCCTATAAAGCCAAGATCTTTATTCTCCACGTGTGCGGTGCCCAAAGCCTCTGCTCTCGGGTCTGTTTTACTGGGAACCGCTGGGAAGAGCCTCGACCCACCTGGCTGCGGGCAGCGGTACGTACCACTGCGGCACCGACCCTCGCCGGTGCCGGGGGAGCGCGGGGGGGGTGTCTGTCTTCTGTCTGAAATAGCAGTGAGTGCCTGCGCCAGGGAGAAGATTGACAGTGGGTTTGTATTTTCACGGGGAGCAAAGCACAAGGGCTCTTGGGTGGCATCCCAGCTTGGGATGCGCGCGGTGCTGCCGCGCAGGATGGAGCCGGGCTGGGCTTCCAGCGCCACACGCTGCCGAGGTTGGAGCCGTTTTTCTTTTTCTTTGCGTGGAAAAGGTGGGTGTATCTCTGGAAAACGCGCCGGCCCCGCGCCTGCCTGCAGACGGGCGGCGAGGGGGGATGCTGCAATGCTTGTCGCCAGGGGTGGAGCAGCGTCTTCGCCATCTGTAGCTTCCTCCGGGGTCTCCGCCGAACCCCAGATGCCTCTTCATTTATATGCCAGATAAGTTGAGTAAAATTTCGTAGCGAACAGGCGCTTCATTAATCACCTGCCTTTACCATTCTGCTCACTCCTGGAAAGGAATTTGGGGTCTTGATAATGGCTCCGTTGTCCAGGCATGTGCCTCCAAGACTGATGCACCTGTCTCAGCAACGAAATAGCTTTGCAGAGAAATACGATCGCCTGAAAACCCAAGGCTCTACTGACAGCAGGACTCAGATAAGATAATCTTCCTATGCCACAGGGTAGGGGAACAATACTTGCATTATAGATTATAGCCACGCTCGAACAAAGAGGTTATTCTTATTTTTCCCTCCCTTAATAAATGCATTTTGTTTAAAACAATTATGGCTTTTCGGACAAGTTTGCTGCCCGGGCTGAGGAATGACGCCGAGCCCTGGGCAGAGACAGAAGCGCCGGGGGCTGTCATCAGCCGGCAGCATCTGCCTCGCCAGCAGCCCCCGCGTGCCGTCGCTGGGCTCGGGCAGGGACGCGGCTCACGGCAGGGCTCTGGGGCCGTTCCGTGTCCCTGCCCGTCCTCGGTGCGACACCCGGGGCTGCGCAGGCTCCCAAGTCGTCCGTCTCGTCATTGGATTGGAGCAGGCGAAGCGCACGCCCGGCCGGGAGCGGGGCAGCCCGGGGTGGCTTTGCCTTGGGCGAGCGGTGGCCGTGGGCACCGCCGTCCCTCCTGCCCCGGCCCCCGCCTGCACCGGGCAGCGTCCTGGGCAAGCAGCAGGCACACGTGGCTCCGCTCGCGCCCTCGGTTTTCACCGGGGACGTTCCGGCTCCCTGGCCAAGAGCACGTGGAGGATTAATGGCCGGTTGCTGGTTTTGATCGCCTCTGCCCCCCTGTTTTGGTGGTTTCTGCTCCTGCTAAGGGTCTGGGAAAATCGCCCTGGCGCTGGGAGGTCGAGGACAGCAACTGGCAGCTCAAGCAGAAACAAATTGCTGTCTGTGACATTGGTGTCTGTGATGGGGGGAGAGGGGACACACAGGGGAGTACGACGGGGCCGGGGAGGATGGGGGTCCGCAGTCTGTGCCCCCGCAGCGGCCTCGTCCCCTCTGCCAGACCGCAGCAGGCGTTTGGCCCCCACCGGTTTGGATTTTTCAGGGATGGCTTAAAAAGGACGAGAACGGGCATCTCCGCAGCGTCTTGCCCCGTGCGGGGGTCCCTCCGTGGCAGTTGGGGCGGCTCCGCCGCCGCAGCCAGCCAGAGCTCTGCCGGTGCTCCCTGGCGGGCATGGGCATGGCCGGGTCGCGGTGCCGAGCCGGGGTGACCATCGCGGCACGGCACCCAGCCGCCCTCTGCCTTCCCTCCCCTTCCAGATGGACCCGGTGCAGAAGGCGGTGATCAGCCACACCTTCGGCGTGCCCGCCCCGCTCAAGAAGAAGCAGTTCATCTCCTGCAACATCTGCCACCTGCGCTTCAACTCTGCGGTAAGCGGGGCCGGGTGGGCGGCGGGATGCGCGGGGCCTGTGTCGGTGCCAGCGCCTGGGGCTGAGCAGGGGCATCCCACGACGGGGACATCGGTGGCACAGGCGACAGCCCCTCGCAGCTCTGCCCGCCCTGGCTCTGCGGTGGCCCCACGCTGACGTCTCCTCCGCCACCTCCCTGCCCACGACACAGGCGCTCCCGGGGGGGGCCGTACCCTCCGTTTGCCACGCTGGCTCTCCCCGCTCCTCAGCATCATGTTCGGGTCTGTTCCCTGCTGCCTTGGTCTCCGTGTTTGCGCTTAAGCTGCTTTATCAGCCCGTGCAATTCATATCTGGTCCTTGGGAGCTGAATATAATCTTCCCTGTCTTGGCTTCCCAGAGCTCTGCTGTGGCAGGTGGGGATTTTTTTTTCCCTGCCTTTTATTCCAAGTAAATCACCCGCCTTGTAGGGGGGAGGAAGGAAACATTCATTGATCCCCGCAGTAATGAATCGCGCACAGCTGATCTTTTGTGGGGAAACTGATAAAGAGGTTTGAAAGGGAATTCTCCCTTCGGAGCCGGCAGGAGAGGGATGGGGGTTTGCGGGGCTCGGAGCGGAGCGGCCAGAGTCTCCTCCGCACGGGCAGCACCTCGGAGCCCCTCGCTGGGGCTGGCCCCGCTCACCCGGAGCCAGTCCACGCACTCCTTGGTGCTGTGGCTGCAGGGTGTGCATGGCACGCAGGGTGTGCATGGTGGGCGTGCAGGGTGTGCATGGCTCGCAGGGTGTGCATGGCTCGCAGGGTGTGCATGGCGGGCATGCAGGGTGTGCATGGCACACAGGGTGTGCATGGCGGGCGTGCAGGGTGTGCATGGCACGCAGGATGTTCAGGGCACGCAGGGTGTGCATGGCACGCAGGCTGTGCATGGCAGGGGTGGAAGCAGGAGCCTTGCACGCTCAGCCCAGCACACGCGTTGCCTACAGAGCTGCCAGCCTGGCAGCATCCCCTGGCCTCGGCCATCCCTTCCTGGGGGAGAGAGGCAGCGCTGAGCACCCACGGGACGACGGCCCCGAGCGCAGGCTCAGCGTTTCTGCGCTTCGTTATTCTGCCCTGCAGCCAAGTGGCTCGGGGAAAAGCATCGCTCTCCCGTTCCCAGCTGCATCCCGGCTGGAAGCGCGGTGCCGGGATTAGTCGGTCCCACCATGTGCTCCCACTGCCCTCGCGGGCACCCCATGTTCTGCCGTCCCTGCCTGGGTCCCCCCCCAAGGGCACGTCGGCAGGAGGGCGCGGGCTGGCGCGGACCCTCGTGCCACTCGTGTCTCTGTGCAGAGCGGGGACGGGGTGACCTACTTAGGCTGCGTCCTGGCCCCGTTATCTGGGGAGGTTCATTGTGTTTGCTAATGAGGCCCCGCGCTCCGACGGGCCTCGCGCTTTCCCACGTACGTACCCAGCGCTGCCCGGCCCCGGACACCGTTCCCAGCCCTTGGAACGCCGCGGGGGGAGGGAAGGGATGGGATGCTTCTTCCTATGAGTGCAGGGAGCCTCAGCCGGCCTCTGAGAACGCCGCGCAATTAATCCGTGCTGCTCAGTGGTACAGTGTCTTAATTCATATTGGATTTGGTTTCCATAAATTGCTAAACTCTAGTTGGTTTTGGGGGACAATGTGGCATTGTCCCCAGCTGTGAAGTACACAAATGTGCGGGTGATTTTCTTTTGTGCGTGTTTTTATCGGTTTGGTGCAGGCATGAACCCATCGACGTGCACTTCATTATTCAGCGTTCGCTGGGAGAACGAAGCCCGTGAATGTAAATTGCGTGTTAGACACCCACTAGGTTACAATGGGAGACGTGTCCTCCCCCACCAGCATCCTTTTTTATTTTATTTTTACAGCTAGAAAATTCATTGTACGGTCCTGAAGTCATAAATTTTGCCTGAAAGCTTCTTTTGAGAGTGACTTGATGCATTTAATCAGAGCAGGGTCCTTATCTTGGCCGCGCAATGCGGCCGTGTCTTAGCAAAGTGATACCTCGGCCTGAATACATTTGTGTGCAGCGCGATCTGGCAGGAGGAGGAAAGCGGCTTTGCGCTGCACCCAGCCCAAAATGCCACCTCCGAGGTGGCCCTGGGGATGAATGTCACCGGGGGAGGTGGAAAACGTGTCTGAGCGGCCATGGCCCGGGGCTGACCCCATCACCCGTCCTCCCTCTGTCCATCCATCTGTCCGGCCGTAGCACCGATGCGCCCGTCCCCATCTCTCCCTCCTCAGAACCAGGCAGAAGCCCACTACAAGGGCCACAAGCACGCACGGAGGCTGAAAGCCATCGAAGCCATGAAGAACAAGCAGAAGGCGGCGGCGGGGGCTGCGGCGGTGGCTGCCGGCCGGGACGGCGCAGCCGACTTGTCCCCCAGCCCCGAGGGCAGCGGGGACCCCGGCAGCACAGGTACGCGGCCGGGGGGCGGGAGGGGGCCGCGTTGGCCGCCCGGGACCCCGGAGTGAGCGACGGGGCCGGTTCCCGGGGGTGCGGCGGCGTTTGCGTTACAGCCCTGCTGTGGCTGCAGCATCCTCAAGAGCCCGATTAAATCCTGGACCGCAGCAGCCTCGTGTGGGAGCATCCCATGGTCAGTCGCTGGTCGGGCTGAGGAGGGCTGTGGTTAGTGCGGCGTCAATGCCACCACGAGCGCTAATAAATGAGCTTTTTGTGCTCCACTGGCGACCCCGGGGTGCCTGGCCGGAGACAGCATCACGGGGAAGGGGTGGAAATCCAGCGCAGGAGCCTGGGCAGCTCATGGCAGGTGGTTCCCCCGCAGTTGGTGCCTCTGGGAGCTGAGGGCTGCAGGAGAGGGCGCGTTCCCTGCGTCCCCTCCTGATGAGGGCTCGCACATCCCCAGGGCTCCGGGGACGGGGCTGGGAGGAGGCAGCTCCACCCGAGCCGCGGCAGCGCTGGAGCTCACCGGGCTTTTGAGCTGAGCCCGGCTGCCACGAGCTGCGGAAAAAAGCGGTCATGGGAGAGACCTTGGGAAGAGCCGTCCACCACAGGGATGAGTGTGAGCAGACAGTGCCCGAGATGGGCTTGGGGGGGACACGAGGGTGATCTCTGGAATCCAAAAAACCTGTTCAAGCACAGAGAACTTTCTCTTTCTGCCTATTTCTTTCTTTTCCCCCCTGCTCCCGCTTTCCTTTCCCTGTCGCCAGCTCAAGCCGACGGTGTGCCGGAGCCGGAGGCTGAGTGCAGCAGCCTGGGGCTGCTGCCGGGCGCCGAGGAGTCGCCGTCGGAGCTGTCGGGCAGCGTGGCCCCGCTGGGCTCCCCACCGGCCTCGGAGCTGTCGGAGGGCACCTCGGATGCCACCAGCGTGGCCTCCTCCGCCGCCCCGGCAGCCGAGGCGCAGGCAGCCGAGTCGGGTGGCAGCGTCGGCTCGGCCCCCGAGAGTGAGAAGGAGGGGAAGAAGAGCAAACAGCACCTTTACTGTCCCACCTGCAAAGTGACCGTCAACTCCCTGTCCCAGCTGGAGGCTCACAACACCGGTAAGGGCATCGCCCGCGCGGGGGACAGAGGGGGGACGGGCCCCTCGCGGCTCCATCCTGGGCTCCGTCCAAAGCCCCGCCACCAAACAGCCTCGCAGGGGAATGGCCAGCCTTAGCAAGTGTTACTTTAATTAAAAAGGGTTAATTAAGGTGGCTTGCAAGGGCATGCGGCCGTGTTTTACCTGTGCTGCGGCTTACAGAGTGAATTTTCGCAAGGTCAAACGCTATCTTATTGTTCATGTCTCTTAATTAAAGACGTTTTCAGATAGGTTTAATCAAGTGATTGGAGGCTGCTTTATATTCCGTTGCAGTTTGGCTTTAAGCTGATAGCGACCCGAGTGCCGGTGCCCCTGTCAGACCCAGGATAATCCCTCCAAAAGCAGCTGGGTGCTTTGGGCTCCTGCTCATTTGGAGAAGCCCCTTGGGAATTTAACGAGGTTCGGAGCCCAGCGGCACGTGATGGCCCGTGGCTGCGCGGGGCAGCCCCTCGGGGCGGGCAGGCATCCGGGGGTGGCGAGGGTCCCCCAGGGAGGGGAGGAGGGGGCAGCCAGACCCCCCTGGGGCGGTGGTAGGGGGGTGGCAGCCGTGATGCTGGGGGGTCTGCGGGCCCTGCAGCGCCAGCTCCCGGCTCGCCCCTTTCTCTGGAGGATGCTAAAGGATGGGCACCCCAGTTTTAAAGGGAAGAGGCTCCTCTCCCCCAGTTCAGCAAGGACTGGGAACCAGTTCCCCCCAGCCCTGGGCACCCGCCGGGGCGGCAGCAGCCGCCGAGCGCAGGGGTTGGCTCAGGACACACTGCGGCTTAGCTGCAAACGTGTCCTTTTGCTTTTGTCAGCTCCGGTTACAAATTCAGGAGCTGATTTGGGGGAAAAAGAACAAACAAACAAAACGTTTGCAGGCTCGTGCTCCTCCGTGGCTGTCACACGGACGCGGGCTCCTTGCTTAACGCCTTAAAAAATAGAATGAATTAGCGGTGGCTTAAATTACTTGCCCACCCAGCCCCTGCCATCCCGGCGCTGGCAAGGTCAGGACAGAGCACCCTGTCCCCAGGTGTGCCGGGATTTCGGGTTCCTCCTTCCCCGCCTCCTCCAACCCCGCCGAGCTATTCCTGGCGCTGCGGCCGGATCCTCTCTGACCTTGGGCACAGCTCAGATGCTGCAGGGCGGCGGGCGACGCGTGCCCAGCGCTGCAGACCGCACTCCCGCCCGGGGCCAGGCGACAGGCTCCGGCACACGCTTAAAAATAGCAATTTCTCCGAAGGTCTTGGCACACGGAGAGAGACGTGGGGGTATGTCTCTGGGAAGCCGAGCATTTCTGGTCTGCCCGGGAAGCACAGCTGGCCACGGGAGGTTGGCAGGGTTTGGAAATGGGTTGCCGCGTCCCTGGGAAGAGTCCGGACTCCTGGGCAGCTCCCTGTCCCCTCCGCCTGCGAGTGCTGGCGGGAGCGGGGGACTGGGGTCCTACGGGAGGGGGGACACATAGTGCTGTCGGGCAGGTTGCTCCAAGGGCATCCTTCTTGCTGCCGCGGCACTCGGCACGGCGCGGGGATCGTTTGCTAAGTCGGTGTTTGCCAAGCGTCCCCTCTGTCCCCCAGGCGCCAAGCACAAGTCGATGCTGGAAGGTCACAGCACCCAGATGCGGCGGGGCCGAGGCAAGCTCCTGTCCCGGGCAGGCCACAAGTCCAAGCGGATCGGCAACAAGGGCAGCATCAACATCCAGAACAAGGCGTTTCACTGCCAAGTGTGCGAGATCTACGTGAACTCGGAGACCCAGCTCAAACAGGTGACGACGCCAGGCCTGGCAGCGCTGGGACACCGGGCGCGGGGGCGTGCGGACCCCTCTGCGCGGGCACCGGGGGGCTGGGGGGGGGTACCTGGCGGTCCCCCGCGAGGAGGTGATGGGTGTCCCCCGTGGACGCCAGGCGGTGCTGTGGGTCTGCCCTCTCTGTCCCGGCTCCGGGTGAGCGGGCTGTTTTCCTTCCGCAGCACATGAACAGCCGGAGGCACAAAGACCGGCTGGCGGGGAAGCCGCCCAAGCCCAAGTACAGCCCCTACAACAAGCTGCAGAAGAACGCTGCCCTCGCAGTGAGTATTCTCAAGGTATCTGTCTGCAAATCACCCGCCCGGTTTGCTCCCCGAAACCCTCTTTGCCGTGTTGACCGTGTCCTGCAGGGAGACACAGGGGCTGCTTTTCACAGAATCACAGAGCGGTAGGAGTTGGAAGGGACCTCTTGGAGATCACAGGATCACAGAATGGTTCGGGTTGGAAGGGACCCTAAAGCTCATCCAGTGCCACCCCCTGCCCTGGGCAGGGACACCTCCCACCAGCCCAGGCTGCTCCAAGCCCCGTCCAACCTGGCCTTGAACCCCTCCAGGGATGGGGCAGCCACAGCTTCTCTGGGCAACCTGGGCCAGGGGCTCACCCCCCTCACAGCCAAGAATTTCTTCCTGATATCCATCTAAATCTCCCCTCCTTCAGCTTGAAACCATTACCCCTTGTCCTACCATTACCCTCCCTGATCCAGAGTCCCTCCCCATCCTTCCTGTAGGCCACCCTTTAGGGACTGGAAGGGGCTCCAAGGTCTCCCCGGAGCCTTCTCTTCTCCAGGCTGAACCCCCCCAGCTCTCTCAGCCTGTCCCCACAGCAGAGGGGCTCCAGCCCTCCCAGCATCTCCGGGGCCTCCTCTGGCCCCGCTCCAACAGGTGGCACAGGAACGCGGCCAGGCGGGGTTGGAATGTCTCCAGAGACGGAGACTCCCCCACCTCTCTGGGCAGCCTGTGCCAGGGCTCTGCCACCCTCACAGCAAAGAAGTTCCTCCTCCTGTTGAGATGGAACTTCCCAGGGGCAAGTTTGTGCCCGTTACCCCTTGTCCTGTCCCCGGGCACCACTGAAAAAAAGCCTTGGTTCCCGTTATCACGTGGAAGCTGCTCCCCTGGGAGGGTGGGCTGCAGCGGTGAGAGGAGTTTTGAGTCTATGATGGGGAAGGAAAGCATGGGACTAACGTGATTTCCCTGGCCACAGCATTCACAATGGCAGCACCGGTGAGCCTCCCACCTGTTTCAGGAACGGGAGAGCTGGGATGGGCGTTGGGGCCGGCGCGGCGCAGTTAACTCGGTTAACGAACCCAGCCGAAGCGCTTGGTTTGCAGGGACGCGCAGCTCGGCGAGAGCTGGGCAGCAAACGTGATGCCAGGGAAGGGAAGCACGGCTGCAGGGCACGGCCCAGCGGGCAGAAACACCACGTTGGACTCCGGGTCGGGGTGGTGGGGCTGAGGACCTCCCCGGGGAGGTCACCACGATGGGGGCATCCCGGGAGCGGCCGAGCGAGGGACCCTGTGGGATGGAGCCTGCGTTGGGTCAGGGCCGGGGCTGGATTCGCTGCGGAGACGTGCAGGGAGCTCAGCGGGGAGCGAGCGTGGGCCGGGGCTGACGCGGGGGGCTGGGGGCTCTCCTGCAGCCGGGTGCCTCACGGTGTCTCGCTCCTCCTCCTCCTCCTCCTCCTCCTCCTCCTCCTCCTCTCCACAGTCCAAGCTGGCTTTGCAAAAGCATCTCACCAAAACCCTGGCGACCCGCTTCCTGCCCAGCCCGCTCACCACGGCCGCCATCTGCGCCATGCCTGGCCCCCTCGCCCTGAGACCAGCCGCGGCCACCACCCTCTTCCAAGCCCCGATCCTCGGACCAGCCCTTTTCCGAACGCCGCCAGCCCACGTCCGCACCACGCCAGGCCCCATCGTCTTCGCTCCCTACTAGAGCTGCTCGCCCACCGAGGGCCCCTCCGCCACCCACCGGGCTGTGCCGGGGGGTGCCCGGTGCGGGATGGCGCTCCCGGGCAGGCGGCTCTTCTGGCTGGTGGGAAACCATAGTCGTAGACATCAACCTCGGCTTCTCCTTCGCTTCGAGCAGGCGCCTGCTGGAGCGAGACGCCCCGGCAGAGCCCAGCCAGCGCCGCCGTCCATCCCTGCTGCTCCCCCAGCCCGCGCCGGCCCCGCGCCCAGGGAGGGAGAAGACGGTGCTCGAGTCACCAGGACCCTCCTGTGTCTCGTGGCTGGGTGCTGCTTGTCCTCAGCCCGCTGGTTTCTTATTCATCACCCTCCCAGTTGCCAAACTGGAAGAAGAGGAGCCATCTGCTCCCCGGGGGAGGGAGCATCCCTCTGGCCGGCCGGTCCCTGCCAGCCCAGTGGGAAGGGAACTGCGAGGGGAGTCTCATCCCAGCTCTTACTGGGAGAAACGACCCCAGCACAAGCGGAAAGTTGGCAGTTCCCTCTCGGGCTGGGCTGGCTGTGCCTTCACCAGCCCTGCACTTTCCCGTGCTGGCTGGGGGCTTCCGTGTTGCCCACCAGCCCCCTGTGCCCCACGACCCCTTACGTCCCACCAGCCAAAGAGCCCCCACCGCGGTGGGCACCAGCCACACTGACCGTATCTTCACTCCGAGAGCAATAGCCGAAGCCCAGGGCCGGTGCCTCCCCCCTCCGAAAGCACACTGCCCCTGCCCTGGACCCCCAGAAGCACACGATGGGCGGGTGGCCGGGGACGGACCCCCTCCAGCCCAGCAAGGACGGGAGAGCGGGCTCCCCGAGGAGGTCACCCCGTGCTCGGCGCCAGCTGTTTGCCTCTGTCCCCTCCCCGCCGGGGGACAGCCCTGTCCCTACCTCCCGGGAGATGCTGTGAGGCTGTGAGTGAATGTTCCTCAAGCACTTTGGGTTCTCCAGTGAAAGGCAACGCTGCTGCTCGCCCGCCAGCAGCCGCTGGGCCCCGCCGTCCAACCCCATCCCCGTTTGGAGCTTCCAGGGAGTTACCAATGACTCCCAAAAACAAAGGCGTCCGCGGCAGCCCGGACAATCAGGTATGAAGGAGCAGGCGGCACCCCCGGCCCGCGCCCGGCGTTCTCCCTGGGATGCTCCCGTCACAGCCTGCAGAAAACCAGGCTCCGAAGGGACCCCGCAGCCGTCACTCTGCTTTTCACTGTGCTCAGAAAGCCCAGCAATGGCCTGGGCTGAAAACTGTAACCCCGGCGCTCCGGGTTCCCAGCGCGCTGCTGTAAATAGAAATATGCAGGAAAAGTTGCGACCCAACGGACCTTTCGCTGGAGTGACAACCCACCCCGATCTATGCAATCCAGGGGGAGCAGCTCGCCCGCCGCATTTGCTGTCTGCCACTTACTTTGGTGCTCATGCTGTCCGTGCAGCCAGGAGTGATGGTCGGAGCAGAAAAAAATCAACGCGACGCTCAGCTCTGTGCAGGCGATTCCCTTCCCGTCCCCCGGCGCTGGCTCGGAGACCTCAGCGGTGGCCCACGTTCCCTGCCAGCCCCGGGGAAGAGGCAGGTGGGGTTCATGCACCTGGAAATCCACAAGCACATGCACACATATCCGATATCTTGGCCATACGCAACGCCTGGAGTTCAGGAGGATTTTGCCCAGCACGCTCCAGCGATGCTCAGGACAAGGTCCTGGCAATGGGAGGTGAACGGGAACCGGCCAACGGGTAACACACACGGCTGAAATGCTTCTGCTTCCCGGCACTGACAGAAAGAGCTGGAGCCTCGGGCGAGGGCAGGAAGCCTGCAGAGAAGGAGCAGGGGCAGCACGGAGCCGTACCCTGCCTCTGCAGAGCCCGTTTGTCGCGCCGTGGGCAGCGCTGACCCGCAGAGCCACCGCCACGCTCCTGCCGCAGAGGACAGGAGCACAAGGGAGCCCTGGGGGGTGGATTCCGCTCAGGGCATCTCCTCGCCACCCCAGGGGAGGAGGGAAGTGGAGAGCGGCACCAGAAGAGGAGTGAGCGTGGAAGGCTGGCGGTAGAGACAACCGAAAGGTCTTACAGTGGTGGTGGGGAGACCTGGCTCGGAGAGCAGCCGCGGGAAGGAATTCTCCCAGCAGCAATGGCTTTGCCAGGGACGGGGAGATGGTCCTACAGCCCAGGGCACGCGTGCAGCCTGGACCCCGTGTCCCCCAAAACCCTTTGCTGGCCGGGGCGGGCGGGCAGCAGGAAGGACACGGCTTCGACAGCGTCGCAGTGCCAAGCAGCCCGTACTCAGCCCTTCCCCTGCTCATCTCACTGTGCTCTTCCCAGGCCGCCGCACCGCGCCGGTCACTCCCAGCCCTGGCCACAGCAGGGAAGGGCAACACGTCCCCTCCTGCAGCGAGCCCACCAGCCTCAGGAGCGGGGTGGGGGGAGCCAGGAGCTGCCAGCTGCGGCCATGCTCCTGCCTGCAGGAGCCGCTTGGCACCGGTGGGTCGTTCCCCTGCGTTTTGTTCTAAAAAGCCTGTGCTGGAGACGGCAGTGGCTGCTCCCATCACCCCTACACCAGTGGAGTCCTAATACACTCCTACACTTGGCACTTTAACCCCTTGAAAGCCATTCCCTCTAATAACAATAATATTGCAACGAGCTGCATAAGAACACACTCCCTCTATCGCATCCCCCCGCCTCCAGAAATCCTCCCTGCTCCTCTGCTATCCAAAGCATTTACTGCCTTTGACTTTAGCATATGCTGTACTAGGTAGTAGGGCATAGTCCATAGCGCTCAATAACGTGTGCCCCTCTGTAAATAACCTTGGAGTGATGTGAACAGTTTGATTCCAAAAAAAAAAAAAAAAAAAAAAAATCCCACAAAAAAAGGAATAAACAGACTCTAGGGACTTGGCCAGTACTCCTCCTGTAATGTTCATTGTATATTTTTTTGATGTACTATAACTGTTGGGGAAAAAAAAAGAAAAAAGGAAAATATTTTGATAATCGAATCTCATCGCTTTATTGTGTTACTCAGTAAATAAAAGGAACAAGTACAAACAAGCCAGGGCTTTCTTGTAATTTTTATTTTTGTCCTAGCTCCAGACTAGCTGAAGGGAATGCGTGTTGCTGGGCAGGACCAGGAGACCTTTCCCTTGTCTTGTGGTGGTTCCGAGAGGAGAGTCAGCACCGTGACAGATGGGCAGTGAGCGCTGCCACAGCCCTAAGCATCAGGGTGTGCAGGCTAAGCACGGTCCCAGCCTCTCCGAGGTCGTGACTGAGCCTGCACTCAGGAAGAGGAGGGCTGTGGCGTGGTGGATGTGGGCACCCTGCCCTCAGTAACAGCATCTTGCCCTGTTCTGCAGTATGCATTCACTGGGGCAGGATGACTGCGTGTTTCTGCACGTAAAGGAGCAGCGAGCAGTGCCAGGTAAGGGGCAATCTGCCGGAGAACACGGCAGCACCGCAGAGCCAGCTGGGGCAGGACAAGGGAGAGCTGCTCTGAGAGCGGCTGGGCTGGAGGCAGGGCCAGCAACTGGGCTCTTCTCACATGGTATCAGTAAATATAAACCGGAGCAGCTCGAGAGTGAGGGAATTGTTTCCCGGACCCTGCTGCGCTCAGCCATGGAGCGGGTCCCCACCTGCTGGCCAGCCCCGGGCTGTGCCTCCCTCCAGCAGCCTGTGGCCCTAGGGTCTGCCAGCCTGTGCCCCGGGAGCAGAGGGGTGTCACTCTGTGAATCCCGGCTTTCCTGCAGCACCTCCAACATCTGCAGGGGCTGGGCAGTGAAGAGAGCGGTCCCTGACCCGATGCAGGGAGGTGGGTCACCTCTCTCGTCCTCTAAGACCATCCCCAGCCCTGGGACACCCGTTCCTCGTGCCACCGTGCTTCCTGCAGGCTCCGCGACACCAAACAGGCTCAGCAGGAGGTTTGTGCAAGGGAAGTAGGGAGGTGAGGGAGAGGAGGTGGCAATGGAAGGGACGGGAAAACAAGGCTCAGCCATCCATGGATCCGCCGCCCTTGTTCTTGCGACTCAGGGGAAAAGCAGACTTGCTTTGTGGCTGTGTCATCTTACTGGCCAGGTAGATGAACGGCTCGATCAGCGTATGCCGGTCAGCTACGGACACCTCCCACAGCTTCACCTTCTCGCCCTTGGCCCAGTGCTGGGCTGCGTCATGGTCCACCCGGCGCTGCTCCTGCAAGTCACACTTGTTCCCCAAAACCACGATGGTGACCTGTGCAAAAAAAGGGTGAGAATAATCCCTGAAGGTACCAAATGCAGAGCTTAACGGTGCTGCCTGGCTCTGCCTTGAAGACCCTCGGAGCCAGGCCCAGTCCTGGCGCTAATCCCCACTCCATGCCAAGGCCTTTTAAAACACCACATTTCCCAGCGCTCCCCTGGGGCAGCTTCCCCTCCTGTTCAGTTCTGCGTGTCTCAAACCAGCCCCAAAGTGGAAGGGGCTGCTGAGCGCTCGCACACCCAGAAATCATCCCAGGACAGCAGCCAGTTACACCCGAAGAGTCTCGGGGAATGAGGACCCCTGTCACCGCCTTGTGACAAGCTGGGGAAATGCAGAGTGTCTGGGTGAGAAGCTGAAGAAGGGGAGCAGATCCCCCTCGGCAGCCCCTTTCCCCCGGGGTACTCGCCTCTTTCTTGTCTTTGGACTTGTCAATCTCCTTCTTGAGGAGCTCCACCCGCTTGAAGGACTCCTTGCTGTCAGTGCTGTAGACCAGCACGTAGCCGTCGGTGCAGGAGAAGCAGTGCTTGGGCAGCTCCAGCCCGTCCCGCAGCCCCCGCGTGTCGTAGAACCGCACCTGCTCCCGCACCCCCCGGTCGGTCTCGATGGAGCCCACGTAAATGTCCTCCTGGGTCTCGATCATCTCGGAACCTGACGGAGAGGAGAGGCGGGCAGGGGTGACACGGGGACCCTGGTGGCCCGGGGCAGGACAGCCAGTCCCCCCCCTCCCCACGGCCGGTGTTTAGGGGCTGCTCGGGCTCAGCCGTGCCCGCGGGGGGCCAGACCCTGCCCGCAGCCCCTCAGGGTCCCTCCCGCTGCCCCCGCACTCACCGACCACATGGTTCCCGTACAGAAGCTGCTCCAGGATGGACGTTTTCCCGACGGAGGCCTGGCCGCACACCACCACCTTGCAGCTCTTCCCCATGCTGCCCCACCGGGGCCCGCAGCGCTGCTCGGTGCCTGCGCCCCGGCTGCGGTGGGGACAAGGCCCGGAGGGGACGCCGGAGGCCCGGCCCGCAGCCGCCGGGGGGTGGGGACAGGGCCGTGCCCGCCGCCGGCCTGAGCCTCAGCGGCGCGGAGGGACCAGCGAGGCGGCGGAAGGGGCGCGGCGGGTACACAGCGCCCTCTGCGGGCGGGAGGACCGGGCCGCGGTGTCGGCGGGTGAGAGGCCTCACCCCGGTGCCCGGTGCCCGGGCCCGTTCCCAGCCTCGCCGCGGCGGGAGGACCCCGGGGCGGGGCGGGGCGGGGCGGGGCGGAGCAGACACCGCCCCCCGCCGCGCGCCGCCGCCGTAGTCAGCGGAAGCCCCGCCCCTTCCGGCGCCGCTCCCGCCCCGTTGCCCGCCCCCAGCCCGGCCCGGCGGTAAGATGGCGGCGGCGGCCGAGTGCGATGTGATCATGGCGGCGCCCGAGGGACCCGGCGAGCCCGAGAGCGAAGAGGAGGCGCGGAGGTAAAGCGGCTGCCGCCGGCCGGCTTCCCCCCGCCGGGCATGGGAAGGGGGTGGCCGGTGTCTCTCCCGGCGGGCGGGGCGGGGCCGGGGTTCGGCGGGCGGGTAAGGCCGGGGGCGGCCCTGGGCAGCGGGAGGCGGCCGGGGCGGCAGGTCCCGGGTGCTCGGTGCTCGGGTGGGGCCGGCGGGCGGGCAGGGCCCCTCCGGCCTCCCCGGCCGGCTGCGGGGACAGCGGCGGGGCCGGCAGCGCCCGGCCTGCGGGGCGGCGGGCAGGGCCGGCCCCTGGGGGCGAAGGCCTTTCCCAGCCGGGCCCCGGCGGGCCGGTGACATGCCTCCCGCGATGCCGGGCTGGCTGCCGGGGGAACGCTTTATTTCGCGATGTCTTGGCTGCGTGTCCCATGTGGCAGCTCATGGCCTCCGCCTGTACCAGGATTAGAACACGTCCCCTGCAGCGGAGTCGAGTTGTCTCCGCTCAGCTGGAGCTCGGGTGTCCTAGAAATATAATTAACCCCCTTTCTGCCTCGGGGCCCCGCGGGCCGGTGTCTGAGGAGAGCTTTCCCCCATCGCTGAGGACGAGGGGGAAAGGCTTGAACCCGGGTGTAGAAGGGGTGCTTCAAACTCGTAGATTTGCGGCGCCCTTCGCTGCTTCATCGTACCCCGTTCCCTTCTCCCTGGTACCGTTTCAAACCTACACGCGGCAATTCTTACTCCGTCCCGCCTTGCTGCGGGTAATGGGGGAAAATGCCAGTTGCAGGTGAGTTTTTGGGTAGAGTCCTGCTCCGAAAAGGTTATCGTAATTAAAGAGCTCCCTCAAGTTCCGGTAACCGCTTTATTTCCAAAGTGGTCTGGCCCAGGGGAGCAGGCGGTGTCAGCTGGGGGTGGTGGGGATCCAACCTTTCTCGCACCTTTTCCTCAAGTGTAATGAGCTGGTTCCCAGCAGCAGCTCGTCGCAGGCTCTGCCCGCAGTGAGGTGGGAAGGTCCGATGTGTAGGAAACTCCGTTGGCTCCGCAGCCCGTTATCTCACGGGGAACCGGGGAGGAGGGAACTATTTCTGTAGAAGGTGAGGCAATCGCTCTAGAAAATTATTCAGCAGATGGAATTAAAAGGAGGAAACAAAACTGAAAGTGGCCTCTGAGGAATAGTGTTTTCAAAATAACGTTGATGGCCTGAGGTGGTTTGTGCTCCTTGTTTACTGACGGAAATTGAAGGCTTCAGGAGCCACGCTGGGAAGGAGCTGGCTTCCTGGTGATGTCATTCTAAGGAGTTAAATTAGATGTTGCTGAAGAGGCACCTGGATGTGGCCCATAGAATACTGACAAATTGCGTGGCCTGTAAAGTTGAGAAAGCCCTGTTTATGGGTAAGTCATTCCTTGCCCTGGGCTAGTTAAATGTGGCGTTTGAAATGTTAAAAATATCCACATGTAAAAACTGTGCTGAAGGCACAGTCATCTTCTGAGAGTGACCTCTAACATTACCCTTCCTTCCTCCTTCCCAAGTTTCGTTGCAGAAGCGCTGGGCGCAGGAAACCACTCGTGAATAGGATCATCTTCTTGGGAAAGGCTGATCAGGTGCAGAAATAGAAGAATTTGTGGGCAGTGTTCGCTCCTCGCCCTGCTCTGAGGGGAAGGTTCCACGGTGAAGATCCGTCAGTCTCGCGCCTCGGGCTTTTTCTTGGTGTCGTAAGGCCAGTGCCGTAGTTTGCGGTTATTGCCATGAAGCCCTTTTGTTAGGTACTTTCATAATGTTTCCTTTTTCGTTGTTGTTGGGATATTACTCCTTTCTCTTGCTAAAAGAGGAATGTGTGGGTAGGAGATGATTATTCTACTTCCAGTTATTCGTTCTGGTTGCTCAGGAAGGGCAGGCCTTACACGCTCACGCCTTTCTGCCAGCCGGGGCAGGTTTTCTCGGGGTCCTGCGCATTAATCTCTTCTCTATTTTGGCCCTTCCTGGCTTACATCAGTTGCTTAACTTCTGTGCCTCAATTGATCGAAGGTAAGTTAGGGTGGTAGTCACTGTCTTAGGGAGAGTAGTTGGAGGCTTAATTAGCTAATTAGCTATCTGATGTTTGTAAAACACCTTGAACCGTGTAAGGGCTGTGCAGGCGCTCTGCAGTAGTGGGCATGCAGACATACGCTCGAATCTGATTTAGTGCGGGCTTTGTGAAGTGTCTGTGGTAGCTTCTGTAAAAAAACTAGCAAAAATAAGTGAAAACCTTTTCTGAATCATTGCTGTAAGTCAGCATCGAGGGTTTCCATGTTCTGTGCTTCTGTTTAGGAATTACAGTACGACAAGATACAGATACTTCGCTTAAGGACTCACCCGTGTCTCAGTGCACGATTCTGTTCTCTCTGGCCTAATAAAAATCAGGCAATTAGCGAAAGTGGAGGTCTATATTTCAGAGTGATTGTAACTAATGCACTGAAACAGCTGAAGACATGCCAAACGCCTCACTCACAGGTTGTTTAAGGCCCAGGAATAGAGTGTGGTCACAGGATAATTATTGTCTGCTGCTGAATTAATTTTGGGGGTCCTTATGGAAAAGGGTTGATGTAAGCGTGTTAATTTTATCTGCCGGGCAATGGTGCTGTTAGTGCCAGCTCCGCCGCTGGGCAGCAGCTCATGAGCAGGGGCTGGTCCACCCCCAAAAAGTCACTTTTAAAATTTTTTTAATTAATTTTAAAGGTTTCGAACCCATGGGGATGGTTTTTCCCTTTGCCCAGCCCATCTGCGAGCTTGGGGTTGCTGGAGTTTTGCCAGGGAGAATTTCCTTGTCATCTTCCTGGCAGCTCTGGGTTCTGTCTGATGTGCGTGCTTAAGGCTGGATCCTTCTCCTTGTTCTTCAGCACTGGAGGTTGTGGGAGCCTCTTAGAAAGAAACATCTCAAATCGTTCGGAAAATGTCATTATGAAATGATCTGCCCAGACTGTTACTTTTACAGTGCTTCTACTGCGGACTTCAGCTGTGTTGGTGCCTCCGTAGGAAATCCCAGTTAACCTTAGCACAAAGCAATGAATGTGAAATTGAGCACAAGGTAAATTGTGCAGAAATCAAGAAGGTTTGAGACCTTGCCTGACTTGTGGTCACTAATTAGTTCGACAGATGTTGCCCAGAGGTTGTCAGGTGTCAGTGAGTAGCAAGAGTCTTTCCGCTGCTATGTTGGACGAAATGAGTCGCATCATCTTGGGCCGGCTCCTCGTGAATAAATGTTGTTCCTTGACTGCTTTCACGGGGAGTGCTGGGAAGCGTCGTTACGGGACAGCCTGAAGAAGGTTCCACTGTTCCTGTTCTGCTTGTAAATAGGCACTTGAGTTTCCCAGGCTGTGAATCCAGCCTATTTTACTAATATGTAATTACTTTATAATCTTATGATAATATGAGGAGCAGCAGAAGCTGCTCGCATGGTTGTTTGCTGTCCCATACATTTGCAGAGTATTTGAATACTCTGAATTAGGTGGTTGCTTTATGCAGTATGAAAAGATGGTCAGTACCTATGATTCCAGCCTTTCTCTGTAACACGAGACATGCTTTTCTAGGGTGAATCATGTTGGAGCGGCAGTTGTTTTCCCCTGTAATCCTTACAGCTGGCTGCTTCCTTCATTTAGGCCTCTGTGGGAAAAAAAGCAATCTCTCGCTGGTTCTAGACCCTTCTGTGGGTTCTCTGCGAAAGCGGTATGTGACCCTGCCAGAAAAGATCGCGCCGTTGCTGTGAATGAGGTTAATGGGGAGCTCTGCCAGCGAGGTGTCTTACGTAACTGCGCAATTAAAGTTCGGGGCTCGTCGGGCTCTTTTTCACTTGCAGCTGGAGGGAGAAGTTTGCTTCACTTTGATTTCTCGTGGCGTATTTTGGCTCTTGCGGCTTTTGGTCTTCTATGTCTGAGTTTGTCCTCGGGCATTGGGAACGTTCTGGGGGGGGGTGCGTAGAGGATGGCGTGGGTTTTTGTGCGCCTTCTGGATTAAATGTCGGTTACGTTGCTGTTGTCCACTCTTGCGAGAGCCTTGAGGCAGACCTTTGCTTTTATGTTTTAGTTGGTGAGTCTTTAGACTATGCATGCAGATATTTGCATGTTCAGACTCCAGATTTCGCTGGTTTGGGGCATGCAGTGAGTAAACGCCGTCATTTCCCTTTCTGTACTGCAGCTAGTAGTAAACCCGCTCTGTGTTCAGTGGGGGGTGCTGATGTGCAGAGAAATGTGGTGCCTGGTGCTGTTCTGCTGCGCTCTGCAGTAGGGTCAGCATGATGCTGGCTGGCTGCAGATGATGATCTGCATATAGGTTGTAGATGGTTTGGGGTTTTGTTTTTGGGGACCTGCTTTTGCACCTGCAGCCTTCCTCCGCGCAGCAGGGACAGAGAACACAAACACCAGTCGTGGGAGATAGATATAAAACCATAGAATAGTTTGGACTGTAAGGGACCTTCAAAGGCCATCCAGGCCAACCCCTTGCCATGAGCAGGGACATCGCCAACCAGACCAGGTCGCTCAGAGCCCCGTCCAACCTGGCCTGGGATGTTTCCAGGGATGGGGCATCTCCCACCTCCCTGGGCAACCTGGGCCAGGGTCTCACCACCCTCAGAGTAAAACATTTCTTCCTTAGGTCTAGTCTAAATCTCCCCTCTTTTAGTTTAATGTATATATAAAATATATATAAAAATATATATGTGGTCCCTTTACTCTTAAATCCTCACATGGAGTGTAAAACCTGACCTGGAGGAAGGGTCTCTAAAGCCTACAGGGAAGTATCCCCAGTGTAGCTCTGTGGCCCACATAGATTTTGGCTTCTCTTCCGAGTCCTGAAAGAAGGGATGGGAGAGTATCGAATGTCCAGTGGCAAATATGACAGCTAATTTTAAGCTCTAGACATCTGCCTGCTGTAAACTGTACTGAGATCACCAAACTTATTTTACCCAAGCAGCTGAATAACATCTGACAGCTGAGAATCTGGACTGGATTTCAACCCCCAAAAATGCCGGATAAAGGCACTGTATCCTGTTGAAGTCTGCAGGAATTGCTTTGTAAAGGCAGGTGTGTTCCTTTTGTCAGAGCGTCGCAAAAAAGAATACTTGGCCAGGACGGGATTATGCAGCCTTCCTTAAATCCTAGATATTTTAGGGTTTTTGAGAGTGTTTCGTAAGGGAGGCAGGAAACGAAGTGGGAGTGAGGGTCAGGAGAGCTGGGAGCGAGCGAGTCTGCGCCTGCCTCGGGGCTGCGTTTCTGTAGCTGGGTGGGACGGCTGTGGGCGCCGGTACCTGCGTGCAGGGTCTGTGCCAGCACATCTAGACCTGGGAGGTGCTGTTTGTGCAGATCCCCAAAGTTTCTGACGACTTAGAAAATGAGGTGCGTTGCGAGGTAGGTCTGCACATGCCTCCATAGGAGCTGGAGTAGGAGGGGTGGAAGCCACGATCGGCGCTCGAGCGGGGGCCGCATGTGGAAGCTCTGAGGAGGAGGCAGAAGTTGTTAGGCAAACGTGGGATTGTGTCAGTGCTGCTTCTCATAGCTCTTCTGTTCTGGGAACGAGCAGGGGCTGAGCTTTCAGCGGGGCACGGGGAATAGAAGGACCCTTGTGCTGGTTCCTTCTCCCACCAGGCCGGCAGCGAGCTCCTCCCGCTGCGTCCTCCAAGGCCCTGGCTGTGCGAGGGGAGCACCAGAACACGTGTCTTGGTGACAGGTCCTCTAGGGTGACAGGGGTTGGAGCACTTGACGAGTTAGGGGTCCTGACAAATGTTATAAAAGAGGAGAGAAAAAAAAAATATTAAATTGACTAGCTCACAGGGAGCAAACAGTCCCCTCCTTGTGAGCCCGTGGTGCAGGCAAGCAATGAAAGGCAAGCTTCTTCCCAAGACCCTTGGTGCGACTCTTCCCTGTCTTCTGCCTCCAGGATGGAGAGGCCCTGAGAAGACACTGACACCCCCCCCACAAAGCAATCCATTCAGCCTGTGTCGTATTTTTAGCAAAGCACGATTCTTCTTCAGTTTCAAAAGTAGCAAGTGGGGAATGCAGCCTACATCAGTGCGAGATGCAGAATGATCTCATTCAGGCTGCAGCATCTGTTTGGATTGAAACAATTACCAGTGATATCAGGAGATCTGCATTATTTTTTTTCTTCTTGTTATAGCCAGAGACCGTGGTAAACAAGGACTGTTTTCTCTGTGTGCTTTCTATGTCAGTGGGGCGCAACTGGGGAGAGATGCTTCTGTTCTGTGTCTCGCATCTCGGACCACCAGCCTTGCATTTCCAGCAACTGTCTTTGCCTCCCCGCTTTGGAGGCAATTTGCTTTTTCTTTCAAAAATCCTTTTTCGTCGTCAAGCTTTAACCCGTGTGAGCAGTAGAAATACCCGTGTACTTCCTTCCTGCTGGTGTCTGAGGTGCTGTGACTTGTTGATGTATCAATCTGTGTTAAAGTATGCTGAAAAGGAAACAGACAAATAAAAAAAGGTAGAAAACAGTAATTCTTGTGTTCGTGTCTTTCCTCTAGCATCTCAGAATACCGATGCTTTGTGAAAGTTGGTTTTGCCATCTATCTGTTTTCTTTCTCCCATTTTCCTGGCTCTTCCCGGCAGTTTGTTGGCAGACGGGGCGTTTGGCACCCAGCCCTTTAGCTGTATCTATTAGACAATGCTTCCTCATAACATGACAGGTAAAATTGCTGAAAGACTTGTGAATCAGGGGCTGGTATGCTAAGCAGGTTACAGTGGTGGCTCGGAGAGATGAGTTCTGCCATTAATACTGTTCATCCTTTTCTTTAGACTATACAACAGAGAGCTTCTGAGGGAAGGAACCTTAATAGGATCTGTGATTTTTCTTTTCAGTTCCTGATTACAGAAACAAGAGAATAAAGTTGTGGTTAAACTACTTACTGCCAAGGTTCCAGAAGTGCGGAATTGCTGATTGTATTTTTTTTTTTCCTGCTGTATTTTGAGTGTCTGAGCTGTAATATTATGCAAAGTATGAATGAGTCCTGCCTCTTGTGGTACAGATCCATCGACAGGCGCGTGGTCGTTTCTGGAGGCGTTCTGCCGGAGGGGAGCCGTGCTGCCCCGGCTCGGGCAGGGTGCCGGCTCCTGGGGCAGAGCAGAACAAGCACCTGCCCGGGGCAAGGCGGGGGTACAGCAGTTTCCCATCCCAGGTGGGCGAATTCATCGTTTGCTGGAACGGGAGCGGGTGCAGCAGGGATGAGCTGAACCCGGGAGCCCTGACAAGGCTCTTCTGAGGCAGTGGGGTGCGTGAGCTAAACCGTTTCATTGCCACCCTGTTACTTATTCAGCTTATTTCAAATAAGCACAGCAATATGGTTGTACGTTCTTTCCGTTCCTTGACTTCAGCAGGGGTGCATCTGGGCCGTTGCCGGAGCGTAGCTGATACCAAAGTTCAAAATGAAAGTGCTTCGGCTGCGGCCGCGGGCCCTCAGCTGGCAGCGCCCTGTGTCTATTGTTCTGCCAGCTGGCAAAACGGGGCAGGATCAGTGAAAACAACCCTCTGCATGAAGCGGTTGTGTGGGAATGGCCAATGGCAAGCCTGAGTGAGGTTAAAAACATGTGAACTCGTTTCAACACAATTGCCTTTGTTCTTTCTCTAGTAGGCTTGCTGAACATTGCTCTCCTTCACTGGTGGGGTCCCTCCTCCCCACTCCAGCGCTGTCTTTGCCGAGATGTGCCCTGGGCACAGCGAGGGGCTCTGGCAGCGCTCCCCCCTCGATGAGGACACTGCGGCTTGAGTTCAGTCCCTCCTGGGTTGGCAGCTTCCAGCAGATAAACGGATTTCTCACATAAGGATCTGATCACTAGGTACTTCCAAACTAAAAGTGCCAAGTGGTGGCGGGCTCGTACCAAATCCGCTCTGCGCACTCAGGTCTTGGGTTTGGCAGCTTCTGAAAATGCAGGACTAGTCAGCACTCTTCCCTTCGGTTTTTATTTTGTAAACTGAAGGAGGCTTCTCACCATGGTACATTCTAACAGTACGACTTCTGTAGTAAGAGCCCCTTTTCCACACTTTGAATGTGTTGTAGCTACAGCCTTCGGCAAAGACAGTCAACTTCTGTCCTGTGTAGGTTTATTAAGAATGTGATTTGTGAAAGACAAGTGTCTCTGCTTCCTCTGGGCGTGTTTCAGGACTGGGTTTTGCCCAAAGCTGCATCTAATTTTTGGGAATTTTGTGAAGGTGTACAGAAATTTGGAAGTGGATTGCTTGCATTATACTTTCTGTGATAGATGAGCCTAAATTTTTAAACCTAAATATTATCTCGGTGTTTATAGTACCTGGTAGACTGCAGCCTGGCTCTGACTCAGGCCTTTGACTGTTACAGTAGTGTTGCAGCTACAGCGATAAAGCTGCTCAGCCCTGAGAGCAATTGAGCAGCTCGTGCTTGCTCTGGAGTTGGAAGGGAAAAAGTCCGGTGACTCTTCACTCTCTACTGCTGCGCTCACAGATTTGGTTTGCTTTTATTTACCTTGGGGTTTTCTGTAAATAGCTTTCCTGCAGCAAATGGTGCAAAGAGACGCCTTCGCTTCTGGATCCTTCTTTCAACAAAGTGCCGAAGCCCATCGTTTCAGCGCAGCCTGGAACTGCCCCGTGTTTGAGCCCGCAAGCACAGCTCCGCTCTGGGGGGGCACCCAGCTATTTTAGCTTCCTTGGCTTCTGCTTCAGCAAAGGCGGTGTTCAGATCAGGTGGCAGTCACCCGAGAGGAATACGGTGACCTGTCATAACCAACTTCAGCTGTGCTGCTTGTGGTACTGTCGTTTCCCCTGCGCAGGTGATCCCTGCGGCTGCGCTGCTCGAGCAGAAGATTGCTCCGTGTTGGAGGAGAGAGTAGCTGAGGCTCGCAGATACGCTGGCCGCGTCCCTGGTGGGACATGAAGGATGGAGTCTGAGCTGGTCTTTGTTCTGGTGGTTAGAATTTGTCTTTGTCTGGGGCCAGAGTTCTCGTTGTGCAAGTGCTTCGGAGAGTGGACAAACAGTGTCTGTCGCTCTGGCTGCAGCAGCGAAGTCCCGAAAGCATGATGCAAGTCTCGGCTGCTGTATCTGAGAGTGGGGTGATGCTCTTCTGAGCTGGCCTCATAGTTTTTACATGGTAAATAGTCTAGGAGAGAGGAAGCAAGTGAATTAAATCACGGAATTTAACTAAATGAAGCTGAATTAAACTTCAACACCATGGTACAAGTTCCCTCTTGAACTGCTTATCTAAAATGGGGAAGGTAGATGGGAGAAGAGAGAGAAGGGTTTAATTTCCTTTAGGGGAAACTTTGCTTTCAAGAGTTTAAGGGATGCTGCTTTAAACCATATGTTGTGTGTTTTTAAATGTCCTAAGCTGTCTCTGCAAATGCTTGCTCTTGAGTGTGAGGACTATTTCTAGACCTGTTGCCAAGGCAGTGCCAAGCTTCTGCTTGAGGCTTGCACCCTTATTTCTCCTTGATTTTTAGCTGTCTTTTGAATGTAGAAATTGTTCTTGGCCCTGTTTCTTAAGTATGTGGGACTGCTTCTGAAAGATAGACAGCACGCGGTTCCTTGACTTCAACGGCTGCTGGGGTTACGCAGCACCTGGTGGCTGGCTTGACTAACTGCCTGCAACTGAGTTTTGCTGGACTCCAGAAGCCGCTGAGACTGAAGGGAGGATGCTCAAAGGTGGCTTTAGCCTGCTATCGCAGTCCTGCAATACTGGGCTAGTTAATGTCCCGGAGCATCCCTGCTCATGGCCCTAGTAAAGTGGTGAAGTGTCTGAGAGGCAGCAGGATGTGAGATGTGCTGTTTTCTCGTGAGTGGTATGGACAGAGGAAATCTCGTGGCAACCACCCGCAAGCCTTTTGGAGCGCCGAAGAGTTATGCTGAGATTGCTTGGGGGTCAAATGCTTGGCCGTGGTCAGGATCTGTTCTGATGCTCAGTTCCTCTTAAAACGTGTTTTGCTTCCTTTCAGAGAAGCAGAATCATTCAAGGAACAAGGAAACGCGTACTATGCCAAGAAAGATTACAATGAAGCGTACAACTATTACACGAAAGCCATAGGTGAGAAAAGTTGGTAATAATATTTGCTGAATACTCTGTCTAAAAAATCAGAACTGGTCGTCGATTTAAAATACACCAGCAGGGTTTCTAACAGCACTCGCTGGAAGAAAGCTTTTTGCCTGCTTTAATTACCTTGCGAAATTTCACCGGATTGATAAGGCAAGTCAGTGCCAACACGGGTGACTGCAGCAGTTCTTCGTTTCTACTGCAGCCGAGATATTCTTAACGTGAAACCAGTCCAGCTTTCCCTCTGGTGCAAGGTCAGCAGAGCTGCCAGGCTGAGGGCCACAAACTTCTGTTCTGTACGAGTTTATTCCCGTGTATAGTGTGGGGAGCAATCGCTTTACAGCGTGCTGCTCAAAACAGCTGTGTGACCGTCATGCGTCATCTTAAGCCATTTGGGTGATGTTATAAATTGGGAGGGAATGTGAGTTTTTGATCCAACCACGTTTTTTAATATGTTCTACAAGTTGTCTAGCTGCTTGCATGACACTAACGGTGGGTGCTCTTCCATCTTCTCCAGATACCTGTCCTAATAATGCCAGTTATTATGGTAACAGAGCTGCCACACTCATGATGCTGGGGAGATTCCGAGAAGCCCTTGGAGATGCTCAACAGTCTGTCAGATTGGATGATACCTTTGTAAGGGTACGTGGAAAACTTCGTACCTCTCATTCATGTCTCGATACCCTTCACTGCACACATTGCAGCTCTTGCAACTCCCTTTTAAATGTCTTCTCAGGGCCATCTACGGGAAGGGAAGTGCCATCTTTCCCTAGGGAATGCCATGGCTGCCAGCCGCTGCTTTCAACGAGTTTTAGAACTGGATCATAAGAATACCCAGGCGCAGCAAGAGGTAAGAGGTTCTTAAAATTGAAATATTCCCAGTAGACGGGGCTGTCAAAGGGGGCGGATTGAACTGCTAAGCCTTTCGCTTCGAATTTGCAAAGCGGAGTCGCGGTCATCGTTAGTAATGGCTGTTTGCATGCTGTGAGGTCATGGGAAAAACGAGATGCTGTCAAAGTCTCTCTGTCTGGTTTTCAGTAGAGCACCAGGTTGCATAGTTACTTTTCGGTGTGATTGTCTCTTCTTAGCAGAGAAGCATGGAGGCTGAGCTGGGCCTTCACCCAGCACTCCAGCGGAGAAATGGTCAATGGTGGTAAGGGAGCATGGAAATGGGTGAGGCAGCATGTAGAAGGCTGCTGCCACTTTTGTATCTCATTCACAGGGGTACGTTTTCCTGGGCTACCAGTTAGGTCACTTGATTGCGAAACGATTTTAATGCTGGCAAAAGTATTCATGTAATCTGCGTTATTGCTCTGACACTTCAGGGATTGGCTGCTTAAACGCTGCTTGATGGCGTTTCAGACCAGTGGCTGTCCTGCAACACTCACTGTGTTCTTCTGTCTTTCAGCTGAAGAATGCCAGTACTGTGCTGGAGTATGAAAAAATAGCTGAAGTGGATTTCGAGAAACGGGATTTCAGGAAGGTGAGATTAATTTGATTGTTTCCTGAGGCATTGCGAACGGGCGTATTTTACCTGGCCGGTTCAGCCAGATGCATGTCTAATTTCCCTGCCCAACATTAGCTGGGTCCTGCTGGGAGGTGCTGTCACAACAGACTTCTGCTACTGAAGCAGGGCTGACTTGTGAACTGTAACAGTTGTGAAACTGGCAGAAGTCGTGCTCTCTTAGCTCCGAACGACTGAGAAGTGAAGGGGGTGACTGGCTCAGGCTGAATGTCCTGTCACTGCTTGCTTCGCAGGGTGAGTGGAACCGTGAATGAGCTGTTTGATACAGGTTTTGTCAGCAGCAGCGTTCGATCACATTTTGCTCCTAAAACGCATATCCAGGATTCTTCTTTCTCAACTCTAATTTAAAAAAAAAAAAAAGTCTGTCTGCCAGTATTCTAGTGAGGGTCATTGAAGGAGGAATGCAGATCTGCGTGGGGCATTCTCCGTTACTGTTTCCAAATCTTTCTTCCCAAGGGCTGTAACAGGATGCAGCTGGTACTGACCTGATAAAACAAGAAATGACAGCAGGAAATCTGAAAGGCTCCAAACACTTCTCATGCAACTGTTCCTGTTAAGTGGGTGCATGTAAGGCCCAAGTTTGGCCCAGAAAGGAGATTGTCTGCACTCTTAGGCTAAGCTCCAGATTTTGGAAGGGTAAATCCCAGCTTTGTGTCACCTGGCTGTGAGGAGCAAATGGGATGTATGGTCCATCTGGATTTCGCGTGGAGGAATTGCCCTGCCTGTATTGCATGTTCGGGGCTTTCGCATCTGTCCCTTCACTGCTCCCGTCTCACTTCACTGGGGAGGCTTGCATGAAATGTCATCTTTGTTTCTGGGGAGCTGCTCTGGCTCCTTCCTCACCCAGAAGCCATCGGCTTCGCAGTCTGGAGCACAGTGCTTCCCACAGCGGGCAATCGTGATGTCACGGGCCGGGGAAGCAGATGAACCTTGGTGGAACAATGACCCTGTTCTCATGCAGATGTCCCCACCAGAGGCAGAGATGGAAAGGACCCATTAGATCACCCTGCCCATTGCGGTCAGAGCAGTGTAAGATCAGTCCCTGCACTGTACTTTTTTGTGTTTTGTCCAGTCCGAACTGTCTCACTCTATTGAATTGCTGTCCTGCCCACATGTCTTTATAATGCAGGAAAGAAACAGGGGCAGAATTGTCTTCCTTGGCTTTTTCTGTAGGGCCTACAATTTCAGAAGAGTTGAAGGGATGGACCTTCTATGGGTGTCCCTTGAATCCTCTGGGTAGTGCTGTGTCATAGTAACAGCAGGTGCCATGGACTTTTGTACACTTTAAAAGACAAAACAGAAAACCTGCACGAGGAAAATTTTCTAATGAAATACGTCTTTAGCGGCAGAGGAAGCAGGTGTCCACACGCTTCTCTTCCCCTTCAAAGACAAACGTGAAATCTCGAGCGTGGTAATGGTGCAGCCTTTCAGACTAGGCCTTTGGCTATTTGCTTTGCTCACATTTGTGTTTTCTCTCACACCAGGTTGTATTTTGCATGGATCGTGCTTTGGAGTTTGCTCCTGCTTGTCACCGGTTCAAAATCCTCAAGGCTGAATGTTTAGCGTTGTTGGGTCGCTACCCAGAAGCACAGTCTGTAGCGAGGTGAGCGTCTCGAGGTCCGGAGTGTGAGTAATGGCTGCTGGCGCATCCTGCCTGCTGCTTGGGTTCCACAGCCCCAAATGAATGAGGGAATATAAAAAAGAAAGAGTCCTTAATGCAAACTGCGACGAGGAAGAGTGCATGAATTTATCCCCTTTTAAAGTCAGTCTAACTGGGAAACTGTATTTAGGCTCCATTCATAACCAGCAGTCTTGCTGGAGCGAGTTCCCGTACATTTTGCACCTCTGTACCACGGACTTGGTGAGATAACTACATGATAGGTAGTTGTGGAGGAGATATTTTGGAGATCAGAAAGAAACTGGAATAGGGAAACACTTCAATTTATTTTTTTTAATATGTCTATTACAGTGACATCTTGCGAATGGACTCAACGAACGCAGATGCTCTGTACGTCCGAGGTCTCTGCCTGTATTATGAGGACTGCATTGAGAAAGCGGTGCAGTTCTTTGTCCAAGCACTCAGAATGGCTCCTGATCACGAGAAAGCATGTCTTGCATGCCGGGTAAGTTGCGGATACTGGGGATGGGACTGCAAAATTACCAGGATTTTTTTTTTTTTTTTAACCAAGGATCTAATTTGGTTCTGCCGGATCAACCCCTTTTCCCTCCCTCCCTCAACATTATCATTCCCCAGATCTCCAGCAGCAGATCGTGTGTCCAGCCCTTCCCAAAGACAACCGGCTGCTGCTCTGGGCAAAACTGAGTTGGTAGCACCTCTTTCTCAGAAGACTGTGGTACTCTGAAGACTCCCTGCCTTTCATTCTTCTTTGTTCTTTGATCAGATATAGGAGCGATAAAACTGGGTCTGTCAGTTCTGAAAGAACTTCTGACTTTCCGATTCAACGTTAGTGCCCGCAGGTTGACTTGCATTTGAACACTCTTCCTTTCATGTTGCTCCTTCCCTCATTTCTACTCTGTTGTAGTTCTTAAACAGATTTAAAAACTCAGTCAACTTGTATAAGGTCTCAAAAAGCGAGGTCCCATTCCTATCTCTCTCTTTTTTTTTTTTTTTAAATCCAAAAATTTACTTCACTGTCACGTTCTTATCTTGAGCATTAGGCAGCGTTGTTCCTGTGGAGAATGCCTGTGACTGCCACCGGCTGTTCCTTAGCGATTCTCTCGAGGGAAAGACAAAATGCTTACAGCTTGTTCCGGCTGCCGTAGCAAGGCTGCGACTTCTGGATCCTCTGATGGTGCCTGAAACCAAATTATAACAGTTGTGGTTGAGGGCCCTCACCAGCAAAATAAGGTGCTCAGTACCCCTGAACCACTTACCTCATGTCCTTATCCCGGGTATATCTTCTTTCAGAATGCCAAAGCGCTTAAAGCAAAGAAAGAAGACGGGAATAAAGCGTTCAAAGAAGGAAACTACAAACTAGCGTATGAACTATACACAGAGGCACTAGGAATAGATCCAAATAACATCAAAACAAATGCCAAACTCTACTGCAACCGAGGAACGGTGAATTCAAAGGTAAGAAGTGGTCACCTGGCAGGTAGCCTTTCATCGTATTCCTCCACATAGTTTATAAATTGCAAATCACTTACTCTGGAAAAGCGTAGGCTTCTCCGGCTGCTGGGGCAACTGGATCTCACTGGTGCTGTAGGCAACGTTTCAGGTTTTTGTACTTGCACAATGATTGGGCCTGTTCCAAACAGCCAACAAAGTTGACTCCTGAAGAAACAAAACTCAAATACTTGGGCTGCGCGGAGTGGGAGGGAGAGGAGGAATGTCGCTTGGCCTTATCTTAATCAGCATAAACGCATCCTTGTTTGTTTCCTTCCCGGTAATGAGCAGATATCTTTTTCTTTCCTTATTCGTCTTGTAGATAATCTGTATTGGTTTTCTGATCAAAAAAAAAAAAAATCTTACCTAATTTAAAAACCATGGTCAGTTTTCCAGGTTTGCTGTTGTATTTTGGTCATGCGCTATCCAGAGACACAGTCGCTCATGATGGTGCTTCCAGTTTCCACCCTGCATTCCCCCCACCGGCCCCCAGCTCTCGCTGTGGTGTTGCTCTACCAGCACCGGGGTTTGAAACACCCGCTCGGCCAAGGGACAGAGGCTGTTCTCAAAACCTGGAAAATGGGATGAGCTGGAGGCAGCAGTAATGGATGTTTTACATGGCTGTGTCTGAAAACAGACAGCCCTTTTAAATATTTTAAAGTTTATTTTCCTGTCTGGGAATGAGTTTGGACACGGAATAGCTTGGTTTTCAGATCATGCTCGGGAAGACCCGTGTTTCCAAGTGCATTTCCTAAAGAGAAGCACCAGTAGCTCTACCACTTCACTAGCCAAGCTTCTGATTTTTTTTTCCCCTAGGGAACAAAAGCTCTGTGGTTTTTGAGGGACTGGAAAAAATTCCTTAGATGCAGACACACAAAGCAGTGAGACTTTCCGAGACTCTTTACACCGTTCAGTTGTCTAAAATCATGATGCTGCTTAGCAAGAGTTTGTTCTCTGATTGGGATTCACCGAAATTCTGTCTGCCGTTGCAGCTTAGGAAACTTGAAGAAGCAATAGATGACTGCACGAACGCGGTAAAACTGGACGACACGTATATCAAAGCCTACCTGAGGAGAGCACAGTGGTGAGTAGAGCTTTACATTGGACGTGCTGAGCGGGTTTGCGGGTAGGAACCTCCTCCCTGCGGCGCTGGGTGACAGGGATAGCAGACCTGAAACTGAACTGAATAAAAGGTTCTGTCGTAAGGGGCCTCTCCCCTGTGCTGGCGAGGAGACGGGGGAGCTCCGTGTGGTCCGTGCTGCCTGGATCTGGGATTGCCCAGGGCCTGTGGCATTGGGGCAGGATTTGCTCTAAAGCTGGATTTACGGTGTTTATAGACTCGTGTAAGACGTTCTGTCCTGGAGAGCCTCTCCCTTAAGCTTTTTCACAAGGGCTGCTGCGGGTAAGAGATCTTCACCCTGGCAGAGCTGTTCACGCTTCCAGCAAACTAGATTTTGAAACGGGATGTCCTGCTTCCCGTGAAGGAGAAATCAGCTGAGGCTGCGCGTGCCTCAGCCACAGATAAAACCGCAGCGTAGCGCAGCAAGGCCCAGCGAGTTGTACAAAGGATGTTCGAGTCTTGTCTCCTTTGTAACTTGGCACCAACCAGGGAAGCAGGCAAAGCTCTCTTCCGACGGCGGAGTTATTCGCTGTTTTCCTCAGTACTGATTATTCCCCAGTTTGTGGCAAAGCTACCTGGCTTATAGACGAACCGAACCCGTTACCGCAGCCTTTCTGGTGTGCGTTCGTTTTAATTTACAGCCTTCGGTGTTCTCAAGCTCCATCTTGGTAATTACTAAATTGCAGTAAATAGTTAATACGTGAGTAAGGCTGAAATGCCAATAGACAGGCCCACGTCCCTCTCTGAGGTGCCAAGATTGTCACTTGTAACCAGCACTGCTGGCGCGCAGCTCTGCACCGGCTTCCTTGAAATCTTGCAGTCTGGTATTAGTTCCTGCAGCTGGATGAAGTAATTATCAGATGGTTAAAGTGGAACTTGTGCTGCCAAATGAGATTGCGGTCTCCACTTGGAGTCCAAAGTACAGGTTCCCGTGCCAGGATTTCTACAAACGGTGGGTGTCTGGGCTTCCAGTCGGTCTCCAGTGACCCTCGGTGGGTTCCTCTAATGATCGCTCTTTTCCTTAATTCAAATCCATCCCGAAAGCTTGTACCTGACCCCTTTTCTGATATTGCCTGTGAAGTACACCTTGGCCACCGTTGTTTCTTTCCACAGTTACATGGACACAGAACAATATGAAGATGCTGTAAGAGACTATGAAAAGGTTTATCAGACAGAAAAGACGAAAGGTGAGCGTGTTGGCATTCTTCTTGTGTGCCGAAGTTTCCCTTAACTGTCAAATTTCCTGTTCTTGTGTTTGTTTGGTGTTTCCCCCCCCCCCCCCCCCCCAATATGCTCTGATTTGCAGCCTTTTACCCCAGCAGGACAATACTGGAAAAGCCCTCAGAATTGCTCTCAAATGCCTCTCTTGGAATCTGGTTTCTCTCCCAGCGCTGAAAGCTGAGAAGATAATTTAGCTTGGAGCTGAAGCAACGCGCTAGATTCAGAATGGCTGATCACGGTTCTCATTCTTAACTCCCCTCTTGCTTTTTTTCAGTAGCCTGAAATGAAACAGAGTAGCCTTAGTCCTTGTGGTTCAGTGGCTAACAAAGACGGGTTTGATAGCACCGAGACATTTCCCAACATCTGGAAACAGCCTGAAGTGGACAGTGAGGCTTTAGTTAGGTACCTGGCTGTAAATCCAGGTGGATCGGTTACTTGTGGCACAACGTGTCAGTCTTCAGCCTCTTTTAAAGCAGGAGGCTGTGCCTGCCGCTAAAGCCGCTTTCCTTTGGCATTGCGCTTCTTTCTAGAACACAAGCAACTTCTAAAGAACGCACAGGTGGAACTGAAAAAGAGCAAACGGAAAGACTACTATAAAATCCTTGGGGTTGACAAAAACGCCTCTGAAGACGAGATCAAGAAGGCTTACAGGAAAAGAGCACTAATGCATCATCCAGGTACCCACAAACAGCCTGTTATTAGAGCGTGCGTTGTTGCTTGTGTCCCCCGCGCAGCCATCACTCGGAGACAGGAATAAATACGGGAGGGGTAATTTCTGGACAAATAGCATTGCCGACCTCACAAATCTAAAATACACGTGACGTGGCAGCAGCTGGGGACGTGTGGCTTTTTCCACTTCCACTAGACGCTAAAAGCTTCTTTCCTGATGGTTTTTTGTACCCCTAGACCGACACAGTGGGGCGAGCGCGGAAGTACAGAAGGAAGAGGAGAAGAAATTTAAGGAGGTTGGTGAAGCTTTTACCATCCTGTCGGATCCCAAGAAGAAGGCCCGCTACGACAGCGGGCAGGATCTGGAAGAGGACGGATTGAACATGGGAGGTAAGTGTTCCTTAGGATATTCTGCCACGACAGCCTTTAGAGTCTGCCGTCTCCTCTAAAGCGGCCTAGCGGTTCTTTACCTCCCGTTTGTAAAGATCATATGAATTGGCTCGGTTTGGTCTCTGAACACGTTTGAACGGCAGAGCTGCGCTGAATGGTTCCGGTTGCGAACAGTTTAGGGTACGGGGTGGGTGTTATCCTTGACCGAGCTGGTAGGTAGGAGCTGTCGTTAGGCAGAAGCCTTTCCTAGGAACTGTAAAATCACATCGGAGCAAGGTTCTGGGACTCTAAATGCTGCATATCCAAAATTCTTAGGCTGTACGTGAAATTCTCTCCCTGACAACTGTTTTGCCCGTTTCACGCTGCTGTTGGGGGCCCTGCGCTCTGCTGTTTGTCGCAGTGCTCAGACAGGGCTAGCTGTTTGCTGGTAGCTTTTTGTCCGTTTGTAAAGTGCTTTGTGGGCCCTCAATTAAGCGACAATTTCTCAACTGTGAAAAATGTAACTGACTGTTTCACTCCAGCTCACAACTTCCTTTTCTTCCCTGCAGACTTTGATGCAAATAATATCTTCAAGGCCTTCTTCGGAGGGCCGGGTGGCTTCAGTTTTGAAGGTAGGTGGAAGTGTTCTCCTCGCAGCTTTGGAGACGTAAGTACCCAACCGACTTGACGGGACAGCTGAGTTTCCCAGAGCGGAGGTGCCGCTCGAGGAGAGTATTCGACTCTTCCACATAAAAGTACCGAAGCTCTGGGAAGGTTCTGTCCGCGCAGCATCCCAGCTGGTGGCCGGTTCTGGTTCTTTTGGGTTCAAAAGGAACAAAACCCAGCGGCTCCCTTTTCCAGAGGCGTGTGGCAGCTTTGACATCTAAGTGGCGCTTTGCTGCTCGGCAGTAGTTGGCCGTGACTTGGGCATGGCTGCAGGCGCTAAAGCAATATGAGACGATTTTTGGTCAGAAGTCCTGCGCCCGTGTGTCCCACCGCTCGCCCTGGTGTCAGGGCGCTGTGAATCCGCCTCAGGCCTCTGCCCGCAAATGTTTTAAGGTGACTGGAAGCAATGGAGGAGCTGTCACTCAGCGTCCCTTCCAACCTCGCCTCTGCTCGGGCTTTTCTCGCGCAGTGCGGGGGCAGGATGGCTTTACGCAGCGCTGAGCGAGCGCTCCGCGCACGGCTCCTGCCAGGTGCCCCTCGGGGCGCGCGTGTTCCTTGAGTGAATTTTGGGAAGCCTTGCACATTTCTTCATGTACTGTTTACCTTCATCCTTGAAAATCTGCCTCCTTTACCCGTATTTTCCGTAGTCGACTCTCTTGCTTGTTGGAAATCAGCTGCTGGAAACGCCTGGCAGAGGCCTGGTCTCTCCACGTGCTCAGATACTTGTTTGAAGGAAGCGCTGGCTTGGCACGGAGCTGCTGCGGGCAGGAGTTAACCGGCTTGTCTTTGAATTTGGAAAGTGCTAATATCTTTCATTTTCTTTTGCAGCTTCTGGGCCTGGAAATTTCTTTTTCCAGTTTGGCTAAAAAAAACAAAAAACAAAAAACCAAACAAAAAAAACAAAACCAAACCCAAACGCACGTACCTGATCTGCTATTTTAACCTTGAATACGGACATACTTAGACTCCTTCCTTCATCATGTCTCATTGTACTTAGAGCAGTTTCATTTTTCTCGGTTGGAGACCTCTGTTTTGTGTGCTCTTGTGTGTGAAGAGGAAACCAGCTCGGGGAGGGGAAGGCTTGTGAATTTTGTTTTACTGTTAACTTTATTAAAAAAAAAAAAAAAAAAAAAGGAGAAAAAAAAAAAAATAAAGCTTTGAATCTTTTGGTCCCTCCATGCTGGCCCGTACTTTCAGGCTGCTCCTGCTGCTCGGCAGAGAGCGGTTTTTCCCCGAACTCCTCCCAGAATATCGACTTGTCGGAAGGTGAAGGCATCTCCCGGTTTCTCTCGGTTGGCTCCGAAGTGCGGTGTGGCAGCATGTCTGGGCTTTGTGGTAACTTGTGAGTTCTCTTCATCTACTGAAAACGTTGCCAAGATTCAATCGAGTTTCGCACCATGGTGTTGTACCTGCCAGCTGTCTCTTTTTTTTTTTCTTTTTTTTTTTTTTTTCTTGCCATGGTTCTACCAGAACGGTACACATGGGCATTAACCTGAACGATAACGTGTGAGCTAAACAGTGAAGTGAATCTTTGGATTTAAACGAGCAGCGTATGTGAGAATTCCCTGTGATGCAGCTCAGAACTAAGGGCTTTGTGTTTCCACTCCAAGAATTGTCCTGTCGAAGGGAATATTGAATTTGCTCTGGGCTGAATTTCATCACCGTATGGTTTTTGGGTTGGTTTTTTTTGTTGTGTTTTTTTTTTTTTTTTAATTAATCCACTTGAACTTTTAATATTTGTGCTAAAACTTGATTTTTGTCGAGCCTGATGTTTGATTTCGTGTTACTGATCCGTAATGCGGATGAGCTCTTTCTAGCTCTGAAGAAATGCAAAGTAATATTCAGGTTACTAATTGCAAACGGCGACTGTGTGCGTGCCGCGGTGTGCTCTCAAAATGTTTACAGCAACTCTGCGATTATGTTAAACGAGTCGAGTAGTTTTTCAGCTAGAAGTGATTTCCTAGTCCAAAGAAGCAAGAAAATGCAAAGTCACGCTCGGAGCTGACGGTCTGTCACTTGCTTCTCTTGCACAAGCGTCGGGACGGGGACGGGCTCGGAGCCGGGCGCTGCCGGTGCCAGCTGAGAACGGATTTGGTTGGTGGCGCTGCCAGGTAACGCCGCTGCTGGTTTGGTTTTGTCCTTGACTGTAGAGTTACAGCAAGATCCCAGCTGGGAGAGGACTCTGCTTCCAGAATTCTTCCCATTTCCCTGCGAGCAAAGAACTCTTAGCCCAGGTGCTCCGCTCGCGTTCAGCGCTGGGGGCTCCGGGCGGCCCCGCTCCGGAGCCGGGGTGGGACAGTGTGTTGGCGCTCGGCGATGCCCGCGAGAAGGGCAGAGTCTCGGCAGCGGCGCCGTGTCCGGAGCGCTTTGAACCGGCCCGCGGTGGCGTAGGGACCTTTGGGGACGGGGTCGTGCTTGGCTGAGAAAACGGGTGTTGGCGCAAATCCCCACGGGCTCTTTCCTAGAGAAACCCGACGCTAACTTTTATATGTCGTATCCGATCCAACTTCTTACTGCAGGAACAAAAACTGCAATGAGTTCATTGCATGAAATGGTGACTCTGAATGCTGACATCTTTGTCTTCCTTCCTTTCGAGGGCTGCGCTCCTCCTGTTCGGTGCACGGTCGCTGGACTGCGACGCGAGTTCCCTTCGCTCCCAGCGGGCGCAATAGTGTCGCGGCGCGACGGGCCCGTGCTCGCGCTGTGTCAGAATTCTTGACAATCTGCTTTCATAGAGGGAAGATTTAAGGGCTTAAATTCTAGTACTGCAGAATAAAGCAAGTATTTTATAACTCGCTCGAAAGTCAGCTTTTAAAATGAGCCAGTGTTGAGTAATGTTTCCAAAAATAGACTCTACCACGTTTATTTTAACTTCCTTCGCACCAGTGTAACGTGATGGACTTACCCGGATTGCACCGAGAGCAAACCGAGGTCCTGGCGTCCTTCAGGCTCTGAAAGGGGGAATTCCTGGGGAGGTGAAATACCGGTCTATGCATTTTGGTACTTCTCCAGTTCTCACGGCACTTGTACATCAGAGTTTCCAGGACTGGGGTCGGGTGGCTTTCCGGATTCATACTGTCTTGTCCTGTGTGTGTTGATATTTCTGTACAGTTTGGACTCTTCTCGGTCTTTTATCGCCGTGCAGAGACGTGTCCTGCGTTTGTCGGTGGTTTTTGTTATTTCCCCCCCCACACACTTCCCTCCAGTTAAACTGGAGAGGTTTCCTCCTCTCCGAACTTGGGATGAGGCCACTCCTGGGAGGACAGAAGTGGAATGGCTTTTCTGAGAAAGTGTTATACAGCGGATATTTATAAAACTGTACATGAATGCATGATTAAATGTAGTTAAATATTAATATGGTGAGTGCCAAGACTTTTCTAAGGAGCGTTACGATGCGATTCAAAGTGAAGGGGGAACACGCGTTCCCTCTCGCACAGGGCACGGGGGGGTTGAGCGGCGTTCGGTGACCCCCGTTGCCTGGGGACAACAGGGCAGTGGCCATTGTCACCTCCATCGCGTCCTAGCACGGCCCGGAGACACGGGGGACACTTTCTTTCAGAAAAACCTCCTCAGACGTGCGTTGCCCGAGATGTTGTTTTTAACACTTGGTAGTTACAGAACGTTCACAGGTTGTGTTTTGTACGGGGAACCTTAGCGCCGTGTTCTTGCGGCCTCCCCGGCTTCCGCCGGCTCCCCAGGAGCTGCCAGACGGAGGAATTTGCCGTAGAGATAACGAATAAGTATCTCGAAGTGGAATTACGCCCGTGCTTTTTCTAGAGCGGTGAAGAGCTGGCGGCTGTAGGGGAAGCGCAGCGGGACGTTGGTGCGTCGAGCCCTGTTCGGAAGCATCCCGGTCCCCGTGCTGTGACCGTAGGGCACCGGGGGAACTCGGCAGCTGGGAGCAGCCCGTGGTGAAGCCCTTCCTTTTGATGAGAGAGTTTCCTTCTGGAAGTCGGCCTTTGTAATTACCGAAAGGTTTATTTTTTTGGCGTAACGGCGAGAGCCTCGATACGTGACCCTGAGCTGTAGCTGAGCCCGGCGCAGGCCCTGCCCCGCTCTGCTGGGGGGGGCAGCCCCAACACAGGGGGCTTGTGCCGTGTGAGGCACGGTTGCCCTTCGGCCTGGCAGCCCCCGTCCAGGGATTCCCAAGGGGAAGGGTCGGTGCCAAGAGCTCCGGCCCGTGGGACGTAGCGGGAGGCAGCAGAGCTGCCCCGGCTGGAAGCCGGAGCGGGTGGCGTGTACGGGAGGGAGCTTCCCGCAGCCGCGATGGAGGCAATGGCTGCGGAACAGCTCGGTAACGGACCGGAGCGGCCTCCGGCTCCTGCTGTGGAAGTTGTCGAGTAGAGGGGGAACGGTGTGTGCGGGGAGCTGGCTCCGGCAGAGCGAGCGTGCGAAGCGGGGCCCCGCTGTCGGGACTCCGCAGCGATTACGCGGGGACGGGGAATTGTTTGATTGTTGCGCTTTCCCTGGGTGGTTTTTCGCCTGGTCGGGACGCTCGCCGTGCCTGAGCTGCTGCCGGGATAGTTTCAAACGGTGAAATGTTGTTGCGTTCCCATGAAAATGGAAGCGATTTCATGCTCAAAAAATGAAAACCTGCATCAGTAACGTCAGTGCGTGGGAGGTAGTTGCATGTGCGATGGTCTGACCTCCAGACCTCAAAGCCTGGTGTGTGTTTTTGCTTGTGTGGATTTACTTTACAAATCGGACGCTGCGTCAGCCCCACCTTTTGCAGGGTGGGGGGGATTGAGGGAATCCTTTCCAGAGGCACCGGAGCTGGACTGGAATCGGCTGTAAAGACCATTAAGATGCTTCTGGCTGCCGCTTTGACGGGCGCTTCTTTGTTTCTGCTGCAGATGCTACATAGGAAAGTCCGTGGTTTCGTTTGTGAACTTGGAAGTGTTGCTGTAAAGCTGGACCCTTAGCGCTAAAGGCTTCTGACTGTTCTGTAAATACATCGATGCAGGTGGGGGGCGGGAAAACAAAAAAAAAGGAAGAGATGTTGTTTCGTTTCCGATAGGGGAAACTGGCTCCGCTGCTGTGCCCCCGCCAGTGCCGGAGGCTGCGCTCGGCCGATGGAGTGACCAAAGCGTTCGGACCACGCAGCGGTTTGCTCTTCTTTCGAAATTTACTTCCTCGGTTTCAAGTAATAAGTAAAGATATTCACTTGTCTTCAAGTGGATGGTTTTCATCCCGTTTTAAATTTGTGCCTTGTACCCTCCCCTCCCCTTTCGTAGGGAAAAGGGCGGCTCGTGTGGCCCCTCCGGGCGGCGCTGGGCTCCGGCCGGGCTGCGGGGCAGGGACCGGGCGGCAGCACTTCCCTCACCCCCCGCTCTCCAGAGGCCGCTCACGCAGCCGTTCTGGAGGTGTCCCCGCTGTCCCCGTCCACCGGGGTTTTGAGAGATGATGCGAAATGCTTTGGCCTCCCTCGGGGTGCCCCGGCGTTCCCCGCGCCTGCAACCAGGGACAGGATTATCCCCCCTTTGAGCCACGCTGGGCAGGTTCTCGCTCGAGCGCAGCTCCGCAGGGACGCGCCGGGAGCCGGGTGCCGAGGCGCAGCCTGGGCTGTAGCACGGGGTCACGGAGCTGGAGCTCCGGCACGGCCGGGCTGTTCGGGAAGGCAGGAGTTCAGTGGGAAAAGCGGGATGCTGCCACTGGGCGTGCAGCTTGGCTGCAGTTCTGGCATGGCCAACCTGACCTGGATTGCCCCCCCGTCCTCCCCCCAGTAGCTCGCGCTCCAAAAGGGAGCGGCGGGAAGCCTTGTCGGAGGGGTTGAGTGCGGAACAGCGAACCGAGCACCTTCCTTGCATGCGTATCGGCGGTGTTGTAACGACGTTAAGGAGTAGTCGAGACAAAACCAGGCACCGATGTGAAGCCACCTTGGAGAGGACGCGGGGCCCTGTGCTGCAGTATTTATCTGAATCGAAATTCGGAATGTTTACCTCAGTGTAAATATCTTAACCTTTCCCCTGGGAGGAAAGGAGTCTTGCATGGAGCAATCGCTGTCCCCATCGCTTTGCCAAACGCGTCACCCTCTCGAAGACGGGCTTCACGTCGGTGTGACACTGTCCCTCTCCGGACCCGTACCTTTCTAGGATGTGAATGGTAAAAATGTGAATATTTGTTGTTTACTTCATTAGGCATAATTCATAATGATGTGTTTATATGAAGAATATCACAGACTGAAGCAAAACCACATGCAATTGGTTTACTTTATTATAAACTGTATATGATGTACAAACTAATAAAAACTTAAATGACGACAGTCTCACTGTTGTTCTTGAACAGGCAAATAAACGAGATATTCCAGCCGTGCGTTTCGGTGCTGGATGAGACCTGGAGCACGGGCTTGTTCCCGGGGCGCTGGAGGGAGAGGGGGGAGCGAGCTCCTGCACTGCCGCAGCGGCTGCTAAAGGCGTTTCAGGAGTTTCCGTGGGACAAACCGCTGTGAGATTTATTGGGAACGGCCCAAGCCGAGTGTCGGGCGCTCACCCCGCTGCCGCTGCGGAAGCCAGCGAGGGCTTCTCTGTTGGCGGCGAGGGAGGATACAGAATTTTTTATGATATAACGAGAATTTATCATCTGTCTTTTTGAAGCAGCAGGAATTGTTTTGCTTTACTGGCAAAGGTGCGGAGCATTCCCCAGCTTCGTGTGTCCGTCCCCCCCCTCCCCAGCGTTCCTCGCTTTTGTTGTAAGCCTTGGGAGAAAAGCTGCTGGCCCAGGCAGCGCTGGGCGCCCCGAGCAGCGGTTGGCGCAGGGGAGCTGCCCCCACGCGAGCCCAGCACACGCTTGTCAAACACAGTAAGTATTTACATCTATTAATACGGGATTAATTTCACTATGCAGTTCACCAAACACGGAGCCATAGCGTGAGTCTAAACTGTTGTCCTGACCTGAACCCGTTAGTTGAGCGTCGAGTTACAGTAAAGCCGTGACCACGCACCCACCGACGGGCTGGCCAACGGGCTGGCTACGAGCGAAAACAGAAGTTTTGATAAAACAGACTTAATAACAGAAGTGCTCGGTCAATAACTTTTTTTTTTTTTCCAGCCAATGGTTTAGGTTTGAGCAGACGTAAGTTACGCAGTTACGGTACCTCCACTTACTTCCTAAATTACAGTGTTACTGCCATCCTAACTTAACATTCAAGTGCATTAGAGAAAAGTAGTAAAATCTTGCATGAAGTACAGCTCTATACTTCAGACACGATTTTAGTTTCTATAAAACGAGATGGAAAAGACGTTAGTTCATCTCTTCCACTCCCTGCCGAGGCAGGATTGTTCCCTACAGGACAAGGACACGACGGGACAGTGCTTGGTCCGGCCCACTCGGACGTGTGAGGGGAAAGGGCTGGAGCCGCGCTGCGCGAACCGCCTGCCTCCCCCGTCTTCCACTGGTTTCCCTCTGGGTAATTTTTTTTTTTTTAATATATATATTTTTTTATTTTTTTTTAAAAAATCCATGATCGCTCTTTGGGACATCATCTGGCCACGCGCTTTCTTCTGTCCGCCCACCGGTGACTCTTCCCCGCGCGTGCAGCCAGGGACCCCGACCTGGGGTAGCGCAGGGCCGCACATTCTCCTTTCGGGCTAAACTATTCGTGCCGCGCTGGGCAGAAGTGACCCACGGTTGGGTCTTTACTGGTTTTTACCCAGTAACTCAGCGACCAGAGGGACCGCTGTCGGTCCCTGGGGTGTGGGAGAAGGGGGAGACGTCGCGCAGTTCACTTTGCTCGGCTTCAGAGCGGTTACGTACCTACGGGCTCTGCTCTGCCGCCGCTCATCGTGCTGACGGGTAAAGAGCTAACGATTGTGGTTCGTGGGGGAGTTAGGAAAGAGCGTAATTGATCTTCCTCCGAGGAAGAAAACAAGCAGAACACCACGGCTCGTTCTCGCCAAAACTCTTGCTTTCAAAGGCCGTCGGTTGCTGGTGCCAGCGATGGGAGAGTTTTCCTTTGTCGGGTGGGAGTTGCTTGTTTTCTTCCTTGTTCTGAGGCCGATGAACTCTCCCCAGAGGCGTCACACTGGGGCTGGCAAAGGGCTTACTTTAGTAAAGGTAGAATTATTTCTCTTTACAATTTTAAAGGTTACAGGAGTTACTTGCCTTTTAAAAACAAACCAGCCACCCGGCCGCCCTGCCCTGGCCCTAGATGATGGTGCAGGAGCTAAAAGCAGAGCCCCGTTTGTTGGTGCTCTGGGTCGGCACAAGTTTTCCTTTTCCGTAGTACCCTGAGAATATTGCCTTCACATCCATCTTTTTAGAAAGGGTGAGCATCCACATACCGTTATCAAAATACAGCAGTTTCCCTCCTCCAATTTCCCCCACTTGATCCCCTTTGTTCCCCGCCTTTTCCAGTTTCACAAACTCCAGCAGATCCAGCCCGGTCTGGACGGCTTCCACGCCGTTGGCGCAGCCGAGGGTGATGTGAGCCCGGCTGCCTTTCGGCAGGTTGTCGGTGGGCAGGATCTTGTCGGCGTCCCCGGGCCACAGCAGCAGCTGCTGTTCGCTGAGGTCCACGCGAGCCCCGACAGTTTTTGTGGTGATGAACAGGGCAGAAACGGCCAGGGTGAAGCCTTTGCCGTAGGAAGCCTTCACAGCCTGGGAGGAGGGAGAGAGGAGCGCGGCGTGAGCGGCTCGGGGGCCTCGACAGGTTTGAAACACTCCGTACAACCGGGGAGATCGTGGCCTGACCTTCCTGCTCCGTGAATCCGGAGCCGGTTACATCTTTTTCCCTTCACAAATTCCAATATTTAACTCGGGCTTCTCTGTTTTGATACACTTTAGCTGGAACCGCAAATACCTGAATTTATCATCATTCAGATCACGCTGTTGGGGCCGATGCTGGAAGTTTTGGGGTGGGGCAGGAGGATTTTGTTTGGAAACCAACAGGGAACAGTCACCAGCTCGCCCACAATTACGACTTTTCTATCGCACGGGCCACGTGGACGCGGTTACTGTCCCTCCAGTCCCCCACCTCGGCAGGGCCGTGGCCTCAGCCCACCCCGGGGGCTGGGGGGTCCCTGCTGGGAAGGGGGGAGGCTGGGTGCTGGGGGGGGGGGTCGCAGCCCCCGTACTCACTTCTTGCTGGGCGTATTCCTCGGCTCCAGCTGCTTTTCCGAACTCGGCGTATTTTGTGGTGCAGTGTAAGACTCCAGGCGGCCTCTTCACGAAGTAGCTGGTGAGATCGATTTTTATTTTGGGATCGTCAACAGCGGAAGCAACTGCAAACGCAGGTAAATAATGTCAGTGTCATAAACCTCAGCCCCCAGGGGCCCCCCCCACGAGCCTGAGCCCCATCTCCCCTTTCTTCACCCTCCCGTCCTTCGCGTTTCGTCTTTGTTGCTGCTGAAAAGGATCAGATGGGTTAAAAAAAGCTCCTCCTTCCACCCAGGCTAACGGCGGATGCGGGTAGAAAACGGGAGCGTCTGCGCATCACCGCAGCTCGTCTTAACCCTGCCCTTGCACGAACCCCTTCGGGGACAGGAGGGCTCAGTCCTTCCCTTCTGCCTTCGCCCCACGGCAGCACCAGGGGCTGCCCGGCCCCGCCGTGTCACGCGGCTGCCGCCCACCCCCAGCTCCCCACCCTCTCACCGCTAAACCGCCTCCTTAGCAAAAACGGCCTCGTTTGTTTTCACTTACAGCAGTGACTTTGTCAACTAAGGGAAATGGATTAGGATCTTTAAACAGTTTTTCTTGGGGCTGACTGTAACGAGAAATTCCCTTTAGAAGCTGACCGAGCTCTTTCTATTTGCTGCACGTTAACATTTCATCGACAGAGTAAGAACGCGGTAAGATCCTTCTATACATACAGTATTTGCTCTCCTTTTTGAAGGCTTTCAGGCTCCCGAGCTCATCTAAGAAGGCCTGGCCAGCCTTCCTCAGGATCTCGGAACTTCTTTTGCTCAAAAACCACCCAAAATACATGGGTAGGAATTCCTTCTCCAGGCTGGGCTTCATCTTCTTCAGCTCTTCCACCGACAGTTTCCACTGATTCTTGTCCTTCAGCTGCAAACAATCCAGTCGCCACTGGGTTTTGGGCTCGGCAAAGATGACTTTGTACCGGTATTTGTCAGCAATGTCAAAGAGTTGGTCCAGTCGTTCCCTCTCATGGTGAGTGTCATCCAGAACGATGACGCTGATCTCTCGTTTGCAATAGTCAACTAGATCCTCGTCCACCTTGGAATATTCTTCAGGAATGGTGCTTCTTACTACGGGTGTGATTTTATAGTTATCGACAGAGATGACCTTGCAGGCGTCTTTGTACCGGTCTTGAACGGCCTGGGCGAGCGTGGACTTCCCGCTGCCGGGCAGCCCTCTTAAAATCAAAAAGGTTTTAGATTCTTTGAGCGTGGAGATGGTGTCTTCATCGTCAAGGAAGGGGAACTGCAAGCTCTCGGGTCTTTCTTTCGCTGACTGAGTAGACATCTTTCTAAATATTTTAGGCAGGAACGTGTGACTCTTCTTTGAGAAGCCTTTGTTCTGAAACGCGAGAAGAAAAGAGTTTTGCAGGTGAGCAGCCCCCGGAGCCCGCGCGCTCCCACCGCACGAGCACGTGTCGCCCGGCCCCTCTGCGGGGAGGAGGCGGCGCAGGGAACGGGGGCTGCCCCGCGGGGCTCAAACAGCCTCTCGGGGCCGCCTCGGCCAGACCCCCGGCCCCGGCCGTCCCACCTGAGGAGCTGGGGGTGCTGCTCCGTCCCCTGCTCCGTCCGCTGCTCCGGCCTGGCCGCTGCCGTCCTCCTGACCAGGAAGGGGAAGTTTTACCCGTCACATGGCAGCAGCAGCTGCAGTTTCACGGGCACCACAAGCTGCCGCGACCCCGGCAGAGGCTCCGACTGTCGCATTTGTGTCTGAGCATGTCAATAAACCCTCGGTGAGGAGGGTGCTGCGGGGAACTCCGCCGCCAGATGGGAAATGAAAGTCCCAGCAGGTTGTGGCGGGTGCTGCCGTCTCAGCGCTGCAGCTGCGTAAACAGACTGCAAAGGGCTTTCTGTCCGCCTGGGGATCCCCGTCCCCGCGGGAAAGGCCGTTGCTGAGCACAGTCCGGGAGGAGACAGTCTCTCGCATGAAGAACGGCTGTTTCTTCCCGCTGTACTGGCCACCAGCACCCCCAGTGCCTCCCAGGAGGGAGTTTGGGCTCCTCCTGTGATAAAATCGCTTCCCGCAAAGCCAAGCCCCGTCCCAGCAGCGCTGGAGCTGAACACGAAACCGAAACCAGCCCTCCCGGCAGACAAAGCAAGGCCAGAGCCGGGAAGCGCTGCTGGCACTGCCTCTCCCTCCCCTCCTGCCAGCAGCTCCGGTAACTGGAATTCCCAGATTAATTCCCAGAAGGGCCTGGGAAAACACGGGACTGGAAGGAAATGAGGGATTTCTCCAACTGTGTGAGTTTTCAATAGCACCATTGGGGCAGCTGCTGGTTTTTGGGTCCATATGTGACCTCTCCCCTTCCCATCCCGGCCTGGCCCAGCCCGTGACCGGCTCCGGAGCGGAACGCTGTGCCGGCAGCCCCGGAGCAACACTGAGGAGTGAGCTGTGCCTCCGAGGCAAAAATCGAGGTGGGTTACAGACTACATAGATGCTCTGCCCACGGCAGAAAAATACAGCTTTCCTGTCTGCGGAGTGAAGCCATTGTTTAAAAAACAACTATTCAGTTGATTAACTTTCCTATCTTTTATTCCAGAATTCGGAGATGGGTTTTGGTTCCAAAGCACCCTGGGCCCAGGAGCTGCTGGGATGGGGATGTTGGGTCAGCTTCCCCCCCGGGACGGTGAGCCCCGAGCACCACGGGGTGGCCCTGCGTGCATTCCTGCCACGGGAATGGATGGACCTCTGGGAAGAGTGATGCCCGGACGGTTCTCCCGGGACCCCCGACGTTGGCTTCCCCGTAGATTCGGGGCTCCCAGGTACAGGGGGAAGCGGACGGCGTGAGCCACCTCCGAGGGCTGCCCCTCGCAGGGTGGGGGTCCGGCGGGCTAGGAGGGCTGGCGGGGCCGGGCTGGCCTTGCTGCCCTGCGGCCGGGCCCGTGGCCCAAGCGAGGGCTGGCCCAGCCCCGCTATTTTGCTGAAGGCAGCTGCTGGCAGTGGCAGTAACTGAGGCCGCTTTTCAAAGGCGCAAACAAAAGAACAATAATAGAAACCACCCTCCGGCCCCATTGTTTGGGGGCCAGCTTGGAGGATAATAGTCGCCTTCATGGGACGGGGCCACGCAGGGCCCGGCCGGACAATGGTCCCACAGAAGCCGCCTCGGCGCAGCGCGGGGCTCCCGGGGGGACAATCCCCCATTGAGCCCGCGCCCCGTCCCGTCCCTCCCCGCCGTCCCCACAAAGCTCCCGCTGTCCCCGGGCTCCCCGAGGGGCGGCAGGGACCGGCCTGGAGATTGCGATGCTCCGGCCACCGGGGCGCCGCAGGTGCCCGTACCCCGGCTTCCCCCAGGGAGGGAGCCGCTGCGCCCCCCGTTCCACCGCGGGGTCCCGGGGACCGGAGCCGCTCCCGGCTGCGCCCCGGGACCGGCCCGCACGTGTCGGCGACGCCGCCGGCGCCTCCTCTCCCCCCCCCCCACCCCCGGGAACCCGACCCCGCGCCCCCGGGGGGGGGTTCGGGGGCTGCCCCGTCCCGCACTTACCATGGTGAGGGCAGCGGCTCCGGGGCGGCCGCCGGTGCGGAGCGGCGCGGCGGGGAAGCGGCTCTGGGGCGGGCACGGCCGCGGCCCCTTTCATAGCACCGGGCCCCCCCCTCCCGCCGCCGGCTCCGCCCGGGGCCGGGCCGGGCCCGCCCCGGGGGCGGAGGGGGGTGTCCCCTGCCCGCTTGGGGGGCGGACGTGGGGGGTGTCCCCAGCCCCGTTGTGGGATGGAGGGGGATGTCCCCTGCCCGCGTGGGGGCGGAGGAGATTGTCCCCAGCCCTGTTGTGGGGCGGACATGGGGGGCGTCCCCTGCCCGCTTGGGGGGCGGAGGAGGGTGTCCCGTTGCTCGGGGCGGGGGGTGGGTGAGCGGAGGGGGTGTCCCTTGCCCGCTTGGGGGGCGGACACGGGGGGCGTCCCCTGCCCGCTTGGGGGGCGGAGGAGGGTGTCCCGTTGCTCGGGGCGGGGGGTGGGTGAGCGGAGGGGGTGTCCCTTGCCCGCTTGGGGGGCGGAGGAGGGTGTCCCCTGCCCGGGTGGGGGGCGGAGGAGGGTGTCCCCTGCCCGGGGAGGGGGGGGGGGCGGCGGCGCCCTGGGCAGGCAGGAGAGAGCCGGGCTGCGGGCAGAGCTCGTGTTTGCCGCACCGGGACGCTCCAGCGGGGTTCGGCGGCGGCTCCTACGGCTTCGGCCCGGCTCCGCTCTTCTGCTCCTTCCCTTCTTTGTTGTTTCCGAGCTCTTTATCCTTCCTGGCCTCGTCTTTTTGCTTTTCCTCCTCCGGAGCCTCGGTGCCCTCTCTCTCCCGCTCCCTCTCCGCGGGCTCCAGCGTGTTTTCGCTGGTGAAATCATAATCTGGGGGGGGGGGAACGACAAAAGCGACCGTCAGGCAGGTTCCAGCAGCGAGCAAACGGCGGGACACAAAAAAAAATAAGACACACACACACACACCCCCCTCCCCGGCCTCCATCACTCAGTTACAAAGCTCCCCTCTATTTTCCGTCCGACGGGGCTCGGTTTGCTGACGGTGCCGGGTGCTGAGCGCCCCCCCCGGGCTGGGGAGGCCCGGGCAGTGCTGCCACCTCCTGCCCGGGGGCGACACAGCCCCGAGATGAGCGCGGCGGTGGGTGAGAGTTCCGTGCTTTATACAGCAACGGTTTTAATTCAATACCCGTAAAGAAATCACTACTTTTATACCGTGGGGCTTCTAAGAGGCAGCCGATGTCTCCGAAGGCCTCAGCGCTGCGGATCTCAGGGATTCACGGTCACGGTTTGCTGCTGGCTGCGCCCACCGCGCTGCACGCTGGGCGCTGGAGCTGCTTTCAGCATTATTAAAAGCAACTTTTTAAATGGGTGGCACTGAAGAGTGAAACCAGGCTCCTGGTTATCACGGTTGGCGTCGCTTACTTTGGTTTAGACCAGCTCAAAGATTAAACCTTTGCTGCCAAAAAACTGAAGTCACAGATTATAACTACGCTATAGCTTCACGTACAAATTAACTCCTGCAACTGTGGACTAGTGCAGGGGATGCACCATGGGCCAGAAATTTGGAAATTTCTACCTGGAAACAGGGTGGTTTGTTCCCATGCCTCGGTCTGTGCTACAGAGAAGGAAAGTGGGGAATTTTTATATTTATGGGGTGCAGAGGCCTGAATGACAACTACCTTTAAGAGAGTAAACTCTTGTTTCTTTTCTTCTTTCGTTCAGCTCTTCGATGAAGCTTTTGCTCACGTAATCTAAGGCCTGAAAGTGATACAGCTTATTAAGAAAAGCTCCAGAAATGCAGTTACCTATCTGAGTTTTTCCTGTTTTCTTTTGATCTCTGCTATCATCACCTGGTCCTTTCCTACCATAAAACTCTCTGCAACGATATGTTTCCTTTCTCCCTGCAGTGGTTGCTACCTGTTAGTATCCCTTGCCAAATGTCTCCTCCCCTGAAGATCCCAACTCTCTGGCGCCGTCGTTTCTCTTCCAGCAGAACAGACTCCGCTGAGCTCTGGCCACCCCAGAGGGACGAGCAAACAGGGAGGTGGAGGTGCTGCAGCTGGCGCTTGGCCGGCCGGGCGCCCCCCGATCCCCCACAACCCGCTGTCGGGTAGCACAGGCTGGCTACCAGGCCACGTGGAATGCTTGACCTGGGCCACGGGCCGTGCCCAGATGTTCTGCCCCTGATGCCAAGTGGTTTCTTTGGGACGCTTTGGAAAGGCCAGAAAAGGGTGAGCTGTGATCAGCAGCTGAGCGCAGAGACGGCACCGCCGTATTCCATGTGTGAAATCCGTGCCCCAGGGAGGTCAAAAGAAAAATTTCCCTTGATCTGCGCAGGGCTGGGCTTCACCCTTTATATGTTGTACTGGTCCATAAACTGGGGTTAAGTCTCCTGAGCCAGGAGGTTTCATAACTTTCAATACGCAAACTGCTTCAGAGGCTGCATTCCCCCCACCCTCCCCTTAACCCACTAGCCACGTAGTGAGGTCTTCTCAGCTCACAGGAGGCCAGACAATAGTTACAGCTCACTCGCTGGTGCTGCCCCACACTCCTACCCCCTTCACAACAACCCACTTACAATGATGATGGCCTTTTGAGCAGCTTCATCGTGAATAAGCTTTGCCTTCTCAAGCGCTTTTTCAAAGTTCAAGATTGCAGGCTGGTAATTCTTTAATTTTACTGCAACGGACAAATGAAAATATCTATTTTAACCCAAGATCAAGAGAACGACGACAGTTAATCAAGCAAGTCTCTGATGAGAGGTCTTGACCTGAACAGGGATTTGGCTGTTAAATCACAGAGATGTTCCCACTAAGATGCGGAACAGACTGGCGGTTCCCTCCTTAGAGCAAAATTTGTACCAAAGCCTTTACCTTGTGCTTGTGCCACCAGGACAGTGGCATGGAGCTGCCACTCAACGTCTCCTTCCTCATCTGCTGACTGCAGGGACTTCTGTCCATAATTTTGGGCTGCTTCAGCTTTATTCAGCTCCAGGTAACATTGGCCAATTTCATGGAACAGCCAGGTCTTCTCCAGGCTGGATTTTGCCATTGGAATCTTCTCCTCCCAGCTTCAAGCAGAGAGTCAGACAGACAGACATTTACCGACTCTCACCAGATGCCATTGTAATTTCAACCACTGATTCTATAAACAAAGGGTTCCGGGTACTATTGGTATGAAAAATTTCACAGCCCTCTCCCCCCCACCCCCGCTAGCAGTATGAATAAACAAACTGAAAAGACATAATCTATTAATTCAAAATACGTTACGCCTTTTCTGTTACTAATTTTACATACGTGTCAACGGCTTGCTGGAATTTGCCCATTCTGGCATAAACTCTGCCGATGTTGTCAAGGGCTCTGGATACGGCATCTGGCAGGTTGCTGCATTGAAAAGAAAAAGAAACTGTAGGAGCTGAAATAGTCTTGTTCCTTTTACAATCCGTGCTTTCTTCAGCAGGTGTGTTTTCTTTGGTGCTCAACGTGACCTCAGGCTAAGCGTTGAGAATTAGAGGTAAAGGACCAGTGTCAGACCGAAAGTCTTAAAATCAAGATAGATTTTTTTGTTTTTATCTACAGCTGTTGCAACTGACACCCCATAAGACACAGGGGAAAAACGGCTCAGTTTTGTCTTTGATTATTTTTTTTAGGTGCAACTCTGGCAGTCCGTGGGAAAGTCTTTCCGCTTTTCTTTGCCTCAGTTTCCCTTTGTTGCCTTGTGGGTGCTACGGGAGCACCCTACCAACTCCTAAGCCCCTAACACCAAGACACGATCCCTGTCCGAGAAAAGAGGGAAGGCCCAAACCCGTGTCTGCAGGCTCCTACACCAGACTCCTGGTAACACCCAGCTCCTGGGGCTCTCAATGAGCCTTTGCCCCGTGCCGGAGGCAAGTCCCCGTAATAACGTAGCCTCTGGACTTTAATTTTTTTCCTTAATTAGGCCTCACTCCCCTCTTCGGAAGTGGCCTGCTTTGACTCGCCTTCCATTACAAATGAAGAAGCTGATGAAAGGAGAGGACAAATCGCCCGCCAAAGGCTGGGGGCGATGCGGGTCCCGAGCACCGTCTCCTCGCCCCCGCTGTGAAGTGGCCACCAGAGGGCGAGCCCCCCCCGGCGCTGCGCTTCTGGCCTTTCACGCAACTTCACGGCGCTTTTACCGAAGGACTGAAACGACGCACCGCGTTCCTGCCCCTCCGCTGCTAATCCTTCACTTCATTTGGCGTCACTGGGGAGTGGAGATCACCCGGCGAGAGGCAGAAATTTCTTAGGCCAATATTAATTTCTAAAAGTGGTTTGTGAAAACGATGAAGGATGTGTTTTCTCACGTGCTTTGCAAAACTCTCGCTAAATCTTCAGACTCCGTTTCGCTCCGTTCCGTTTTAGCTGAAAGAGCTGCAGAATGTGTTCTGTATGGGCAGGTAACTGTACCTCTTAGATAAATATTTCAAGCCTGCTATCCTGGTTTGAATGCAAATGATTTTAAGAGAAAACATAGGAGAAAACTTGTACAATTTAGAGCCTGACCTTCCTGAGAGGAAGGGCATAGTAGAGGCTAAAGTGCTGAGACTGGAATTTTTGTTCTCTTTTCCTTGCTTCAGCAGAGATTTAGATGTGCCACGTGGTCCAAGTCCCTTACAAATCTGCTTCAGGCTTCTTATTTTTGGAATAACGAGGGTAATAAGTCACTAGAGACCATGACACTCGGGCAGAGTCTGAATGCATTGCCCCGTTAAATCTCCTGGTGAGAATTACAACGTTACCTGACGCTCAGACACCTTAACAGAGGTACTTTCTCCTCTTTCCCCCATCCACCTGAACTTCTCAGCACTTACCTCTGCCTGGCACATTCCAGATCCATTTTATGGCTTTGCAGAGCCGCCTCCAAGCGGCCCATCTCCAGCTGAGCATTCCCAATGCAGCTGTAGAGGTTTCCAATCAGCTCATTCTTGTTGGGAACTTCATCATCTGACCACCCTTGTATTGTTTTTAGCACGCGCTCAGCTTTCTTGCAGCTTTCTTCAGGGGCATCGCCAGACAGCACTAGAGACAAAAAGGAGAGTTTAATGCTAGTGTGTGGACACAGTGATATCAGGGAAGTAAAAACTAAGTGCAGTCGTGCAAGTGTCGTGGCTTGAGCCCTCAAACCAGGACAGCAAGCCTCAGACAAAGCTTGGGAAAGGTTAGAGCTCCAAACTCTTCACGCATCTCCTACACTCCTCCCTCCAATCTCCAAGAAATCTGTCCCTGGGAGATGGAGCTTCTGATCCTCCCCCCGGCACTGCTGGAAATCTTTCATCCCAGCAAGCACGGGGAAGTGACTCTGGTAACACCTCACACTAGCTGAAGAATAATAAAGGAGAATGATGCTTGTTGTCTGAGGCTTTTGAAAGCTCATAGTTATTGCAGCAGGGCAGCCTGGTCTTGGAGGTGAAGTTCTAGCTACAGTACTTAGGGATTTATCTCCTAAATCATCCCCTGGCACTTTCCTGGTGAGCTCTGTTCATCGCGCCCAGCTGGGCTACAGGGCTGTGGGAATTAGGCTGCAGGATATTTCTGATGCTGCCTTCATGGAGCTGATGCAGCTTAGAAGAACTGAATTGCGGTAACAACAAAATTCTTTTCCCTAGGCTGTAAAATATGTAGCACAGGAAGAGAGAAAGAAATCAGAAGTGGCTGAATTACTCCTTCCTTCCAGACCACTGTTTTTCAGCTTCTTCATCTCTCTACAATGGTATTTTTGCACTGTAGAAATGATTAATTCCAGTGGCCTGCATTCTCTCAATAAAACAACTTCTGCTTACCAGCCCAGGCAGAGGCATTTGCTGAGCATGCAGCAGGGGCCCACCTGGCTTTGGTGTCTAAGTGGTGACCTGAAAACCAGTCAGCAAGGTCTCGAGCACAGAAAAAGATGAGAAAAAAAAAATATGTTTGGATTCTCTATCTAAGAAACTGTTGGGAAAGGCGAAGAATACAAAAGCAAACGCTTCCCCAAGACTGCCTACCAGTGTTTGTTAACTTGCATTGCTTCTGTTGTTCTGGTCTGTAATTACTACAGCAAATAATTACATGTGCCAACCATCATTTTCTTACTGCTTCCGGCCAGGACACCTACACATATCAATGTCCTCCATACTCTTCACAATGTATCTGCCAACCTCAGCTGGTTTTTGCTTCTTGTCCCGGATCCACCTTTGCTGCCGGAGCTTGCGCTCTCTCACACGGGCATAAATAGGCTTCTGCTGCTGCCAGAATTCACTGCGTGCGTCGAGGTAGGAAATGCCACTCAAAACCAGGTCTGCTACTTTGATCCCCTGCTTTGTGCTGCTCTCCATCAAATCTGAAAACAAGACGGTAGAACCCAGGAGAGTATTAATGTACATGAGGGATGAAGGCGCAGCGCAGTGCGGGACTGCTTGTGAACGGTCTTTGCTCTGAGAGATAGTCCTAGAAATAAAAGCCAGCAGCGCTCCTCAGAGCTGAGGCGATTAGGAGGGATGTTATGGAAAACTCTCTTGCTGTTATCCATTCCGTGTGTTTTAGCGAGCCAGCAGCCCCTGTGGCTGCTGCCTCCTCTGCTGATAGGAGCCAAGAAGGAGCCTGATTAATGGGGCCCAGCTGCGACGCGTGAGCCCCCCCGTCCTCCTGGGCAGAACAACCGCGTGGGGCACTTGTGCTGAAACAGCACTTGGAAAAGCGTTGTGGATTAGATTGCAAAATGGAAATTGAGGCGGCTTTTACATGCCTGGAAACCAGGTAGCCCACATGTATTATTATTGCTAGTAATACCATAAAACCTGTGAGTAGACCGAATTCTTAATTACTTCTCTCTAGTGCTGCTCTATTACTGGGTAGAGTTCCCTAGAAAAATGACTAAAGGAGAATCACCTTTCTGCCTAGTTTTAAAATAAGATACTTCTCCAAATCCCGCATCTTGATCTTAACAGCATTTATAACGAAACCACAAGTGAGTTACAGTCTTATGAGCAACACTTTGCACTTAATTGTTAGTGGAATTTATCGTTATGACAGAAGTTAAGTAATTTGTAATGATCCTGCTTCTGCTGTTGATTTCATCAGCACAGATTGCTTTGAGTTGATTTATTGTTCGCTATAAAAGCCTGACATTGAATAGGGAAGGAACTATGCTCATACTTATGAATATTGGACCTGGCTCCAAAAATACCTGTACTCTCCAGACACTCTGCAAGCTCTGATACACGTAAGGAAGAGCAGCCATAGGGATATAAAAGGAACCTGCTTAGAAGGAACATTTCGTTAAATACAACGGATAAAGACCTTTGTCCTTGAGCAACTTTTCTAGGTAGGCCTTGTCAGCGTAAAGCTCTCCAAGAAGCTGTCGCTCTGTTTTTGGGTTCCTCACAGTCTTCTGTTTCCTTGTGCATTCCTTAGGCAGTTTGATTGGGAGTTTCTGATTTGCTTTTTTGACCTACAGCAAGAAAAAATAAAGGAAGTTGGGCGAGATTAGCGGGGAACATTAGTATCAGCAGAATTCTGTTTACACTCCGAATAAGCCAACTTATTTTTTAAATAAAAGCAAAAAGTCGGTGTCTCTCCAATCGCTTTGGTCACGAATAACCGAAATTTTGCACCTAATTGTGCTCCCTCACTTCCAAGAACAGGAGCGGGCACTAGAGTAAGAGCGAGAATTAGTTCTGCCCCAGAGCCTTGTCCTGTTCTGGAGGGGTCCCCGGTCTGCGCTGGGGGAGAGGCAGGTCGAGCTGTCCACAGCCAAAGCACCAGAGACTGAAACAGCCAGGGCTTCTGAAACACTGGGAGCATATTTCTAAAGTTTCACATCCAAAATCCCAACAATTACAGTGCTAATGTTTAGGCTCCTTTATGCAGATTATTTTTAGCACTGACTACCCGTAATTCCAGCTGAAAGAAGCAATGAACGCTCGCTGCATTGACTTCAAAGGGAAGTGCGGCTTGGCATCTCAGAGGAACAAGGCACTACTTCAGTGGACCACCCCAAAAATTAAGCAACCGAGAAAGTGTCCATTATCAACAACGTGAACCTTAAACATCAGGTAAAACCAAAGTAAATATTGTAGATAAATGTACGCTGGCTCCGACCTCAGTGCTGTTACTTATTAGCCTTTGATGGGTCATCAGCAACACCCAACAGAAACAGGCTGGTGGGGACATTTCAGACTGGGCTTTGTTTCTCCTTGGCTGCTCTCCCCTGCCTCTTCTTTAAATTCTGCATAGCTTGAGCCAGAACTACATTAAAAGCAGGTGCATAAATACTCTCAAACGGATCTGTGGGCTTCCTGCGCTCAGGAGGCGCTTCACTAGACCAGCCGTATCCCCATCCATGTTGCCGCAGAAACTGTTAATCCTCTAATGCCTATTTCAGAAAGTATTAGCCCTGTAATAACTCCAGTTAGCTTCTAAAGCCAGAGCTCTTCAGACTGTACCTCTGCCTGCCTGCTTATAAAGCACAGATCCTCTTTACTCTCCAGTTTAACTGAGGACGGACCTGCAAAACCAGAGAAAACACTCGTTAGTGCTCAAGAACAGCAGTGCAGAGGCTTCAGAAATTAAAATGACCGTGAACGTGTCAAGCTTATAATGCCCTGTTTGAAATAAAGCTTTCTACTAATTATCTCGTATGAGATATGTAGCTGTTGGTATGTTCTGGAAGCCGGGAATAGAGCTCACAGATGCAGCTCCTCTCGGGATTTTAATTACTGGTTTCACAGGGCAGCAGGGGGCTCCCATCACAGCGCAGGTTTCCTACAGAGACATGGTACATCCTGCATGGAAACAGGGAAAAAAAGGATGGCAGGTTCTTCTGAGGGATCACAGCTGAAGTTTAGGGTGGAAGGAATGCTCTCAGCACAGGGATCTCCAGCAATCCAGAGAACTAGTTTAAAGCTTTTATGCACTGACATTAGGGCACAACTGCCATTTCATTGTCACTCTGACGTCCAGCTCTGCTATTCAGATTGCACTCCGGCAGCGGAGGTCAGAGTGAAAACCAGCTCTTCGGTTTGGGCTGGGCAGAAGGCAGGAATGAGCTTCACTTGCTGTAGGAAAGAGCTTTGCGGGCTGGCGTAGAAGGATTTTCTTCAGCGAGGCACCTGCGCCAAGATCAGCACTGCGAGTACACGTGTACCGTGGAAGGTGGGTGTTCCCGAATCTGCCAAGCAAAGCAGATTCAGTAAAGCAGTTTTGGGGATGTGCCCTGTTAATGTGTGTGCATTTCCCAACTACTGAAACATCTAGATCAAATGCTAACATAATTCCTTGCTTCTTTTCCCCTGCATCTAGGAGCTATCGCTCGATCAAAAAAAAGGTCTTCTTGGGTTTTAATCTGTTCATTTGCCTACAGCCCAGATGCTTGAAGGCATTTAAAGCCCTTAGCTCAGTATATCAAGCATGGCAAGCATTTCAACTGAGAGTTGCAAAGATATCTAGGCGTTTCTACTAAGCTAAGAAAGCAGCAGTAACGGAGGAAAGCAAGCCAGAGCTGGAAACTTTCTCTGGTTTCTTAAATAACTATCACATCTGAAAGAGCTTCAGGCTTTTACGCCGCTGGGGCATGAAGTTAATCTGTGGTGCTGGAGGTTGGCTGAAATTTGGAAACTGATTTCAGGGAGAGTAAGGCAGTTAGAGATGCGGGGGCTGAGGGCCAGGTGCCGGGGTGTGCGGCAGGGCGTGCCCGGCTCCGTGCGGGGACAGGCGCTGCCGATCCACCTGCGCCATCTCTCACCAGCCGGGCGGGTTCCACAGCAGCGTTCCCAGCTGCGCACAGGCCACTCTGCGCACCCCTGTGTGCCCGAGAGCGGTGCGTGTCCTGTCCGTGCTTGCCTGCGTGTGACAGCGTTGCTAAGAGAAAAACTAAGGGGAAAGGGACAAGTTTTCCGTTTGCTTTGAACATCGCTGGGTCCTTGGCCTTTCCTGTCTCCTGCAGGACTGCGTTCTGTGATCTAAGCCAGCAGTTATGAAAGCTCCGTTGCAAGAGTCAACAGTTTCACTGGTCTTATGCAATGTAAATTGGAGGAAAGTCAGGATCTCAGGACAGCCAGTCTCAGGTAGCAAGGCAAATTTCATTACGAACTCTGAATATTAGGATAAAGATCTCAAAATGCATTCTGGAATCAGCAGGGCCGTAAGCAGATGAGCTGCTTTGTTCTGTATTACCTAGAACATTTTCATGGTGACTTTGGAAATTAGTGTCATAATTTACGTACATAACTGAAGTTATTAGACACTGTATATGAACAGGCGTTGGGCCAAAGAAAGAAGAAGAAGAAAAGAACAGGGCTGTGCTTTTTTTTGGCACTTCCTTGTTTCATCTGAGAAGGGCCACCGAGCACATGAACGCAGAAGCAAAGAGACTGCGTTGTTGCAGGGTCCTTGGGTCACTTGCAGACGTAATTTGCCACCAGCCATCCACCGAACGGCTTCTGGCTGTGCTTGTGGGCACCGTGAAATGAAACATCTTACTTCCAATGCAGTTAATGATTGCCTCCTGGGACTTCTCGATACCCAGTCTGAACTTCTGGAGCTCTGGACGTAGTCTGTTGCCTCGATGATAAAACACTAACGCAAATTCAAAATCACCCATGGTATATAACGTCTCAGCTTTTTGGTAAAGCCCCTAAAATGACAAATGGAGGGGAAAAAAAAAAAAAGAAAGAATAAAAAAGAGAAAAAAGAAGAGTTTCAGAGATCTTAATTAACTCCCCACTAGGCAGAAGTGAGAGTGCTGTGCTATCGCAATCTGCATACAATAAAATCCAGTCCTGGAACTCTTTCTCAGTTGTTGACTAAGGACCTCCACTTCTCTGACAGCAATACAAACGTCAAGGGGGTGTTAGAGTTAGCTGCTTCTACACGGTCCTGCCTCCCAGCCCCTGCAGGGTTTCACAGCTAACAGACCGGTCCTCGGCCACCCCACACTCTTGTCACTTCGTGCTGTTTACCTTGGAGAAAGTTTTGTCGCTTTGGAGGGAAGCTTCGGCATCTTTCAGGGAATTTTCCGTGTCTCCAAGTTTCAGGTAACATTTTGAGCGGGCAACCAGACAGTGCTTGTCTGCTGCCCTCAGCTTCAGCGCCTGCAAGACAGCAGACACGAGTAAGTCACCAGTGCTGTGCTCAGCAGCACAAATACATGCAAGTACATAGATTTGATGCGACCTGCTCTGTCCTGACACGGATTGTGATGGTGGATGAGGATAAAAACCACAACATTTTTACTCCAAAGAACACTCTCGTGATGTTCACACGTGGCCTCTGCCGCAGCCACCCCGTCTCTCCAGGCCGTGGGTGCTGCAGCCCTTCCAAGCACCCAGACAGGAGCTGTGCCTCCTGGCGCTGCCCCCCTGTGCCACCTCCCCCCGCGCACCGCCCCTCCTGTCACCTCCCTTCGTCCAGTGCCCTCCAGGCGCCCTTGGGGACACTTCCCTCCGTGCCACCACCTCGGCGGGTCGCCTCTCCTCACACTGCCGCCTCCCGCGTCCCTCCGCGTCCCCCTTCCCTTCGTGCTGCCACCCCTGCCAGCCACCCCCACGTCAACCGGGTGCCACCGCTACCCACCTCCCCTTCGTGACCGCCACCTCCGAGTGTCACCTGCGGCCTCCGGGCCCCCTCCCGCCATCCTCGCTCCCCCCCACCCCATTCCGGGCGTCCCGCCGCCCTCACGTTGTCGAAGCAGCCCAGGGCCTTGTCGTACTCGCCCCGCCGGAACAGCAGCGTCCCCTCGGCCATGAAGCCGAGGAAGGTGCCGGCCGGCCCGCTGCCCGCCGCCGCCGCCGCCATGCCCGCCCGTCGCCGCCGCCGCCGTCGCCTGGCAACCGTTGCCGGGCAACCGCCCCACTTCCGGCGCGGCGCCAAGCCCCGCCCAGGCGGTGACGTAGCGGTGGCGCGCCCGGGGACGTGTCCCGCGCCCCGGCAGCGGTTACCGCGCCGCCGCCGCCGCCCCGCTGCTCCTGGGAGCGGCTTCCCCGGTCCCCGGGCTGGCGGCGCGGCTCGCTGGGGCGGGGGGTGCGTCCCTCCGGCCGCGGGGGCCTGCGCCACGCCTGGGTCCCGGGAAGGGCCGCCCGCTGTGTCCCCGCAGCCGGGGGCGCCCTTCCCGGCCGCGCCGTTCACGGCGAGTCCGCTCAAGCACGGCGGTGCGGGGGAGGCGGGGCACGCGTGGTTGCGCGGCTGGGGTGGGGAGAAGGAAACGCCGGTTTTCCGCCCAAACGCGTGCGAGCCCTGACCGGCGGCGCCCGGGGCTGCACGGCGGGGGCTGGCGGCGAGTCGTGCTTCGCCTTTCCTGGCCCACCCCGACGGATCGACCGACCCAGGATCCGGCCCCCGTGCCGGGGTTTGTTCTGGCACCCGCGTTCCCAAAGCCCCGCGCTAGAGGCATGGCCAGAATCGGGGTGTGGGAGCGCCTGGTGAAACTGCTTCACAAGAGCAGCCCGGCGAAGGCCGGGGTTGCTGCTGAGCGTCAGGTGGAACAGGTTCCTCCACTCAGCCAGGCCAGGAGCCGCTGCGACCGCGGGGATTTTGCCCGGGAGCCCCCCGCCTCCCTGGGATAAGCGTATCCAGAGCTCTCTATTTGCTGGTGGCCCCTGTGACCAGTTTCATCACTGCAGTGTCCAGTTCGAGACAAGCAAATGATGGATGAGAGATGCTGCTGCTTCTCTCCTCCTATCAGCGACTTTAGTCCTGACTTTATTTTGGCCTTGGGTGAGACCCTGCCAAGAGGAATGTCTGAAGCAGTTTGTTCCTGCCAAGTGAGTCAGAGCGGGTGTGACGTGCCTGTGCTGCTCAGGGACTCGGAGGCTGCTCCGAGCCTGTAAGACTTAACTTCACCACGGGGAAATCGGGGCTGCTGGGCTCTGGATGCAGCTCAGGAATGGCAGCACCTGTCCTGGCTCCCCGGGCTGCTGGGACGGAGCTGGAGCAGCCGCACAGCTCCGCGGCGTGGGAGGGAGGCAGGGTGTCACGCGAGGGTGGTGAGACAAACACCAGTTGAGCCCCGGAGTGGGAGGGCAGTGGGACACACCCCTGTCCCCAGGGAGGCGGGCAGGGAGTTTCAGACAGTTTAAGCCTTCGTAACTGTTTTCTGCAGAGACTTTCCCCGCTGGCATCGCAGGGTGTGACATACTTTTCCCAACGAGGCAGGCAGGAGCATCATGTCTGTGTCCTCCGGTCCCCTGCATGGCTGCAGCAGGCCTGTGCTCCAGCCTGGTGACAATGTCACACCGCCCACAGCAGACCTCGCCTCTGGAGCAAAACTGCCTGCTCTCGTCAGAGAGACCACCCCAGCGTGCGTCCCTTCAGCGTTACTGACACATGCTTTAGTCAGAGGTTGGAAATACCAGGGAAAAAATGAATGTGCGATGATTATTTCTGGCAAGGGAAGAGACATGATGTCTGCCCTTAGAGGCTTGGGGCAGTCAGGAGCAGGGAGGCAGAGTGGCTGCACGAGGCTTCAGAAATGGCTCTTTCTCCTGCCTGTTGTGTCTGATCTGTGTTACGCTGCCCCGTGTGTGTGAGAAGCACCTGCTGGCCGCGTCCTGGGGGCTCGCACTGCTGCAGAGCCGGTGACCCCCAGTTCCATCTGCTGCTCCCCACCGTGGGCACCGCTGGGCCCCTCCCGTCCCTGCAGTCACAACACTCCCCTGAGAGGTTTCTCGGTGCTGGGGAAGGAACGCCTGGGCCTGCCTCCACCGGGGTGCGGGTGTGGGCAGGCCTGGAGGGGTGCACGGTGCCCGTGGGCCCGCCGGTACAGGCTGCGAGGGGGTGGTTTATGGGGCTGCTCCGGGGCCCGGAGCCAGGTGGGGGGAGGCCTCTCCGCTCTTCTCCCCGACGGCAGAGCGTGACGGCGGGGTGACGCCAGCCCTTTGCTCCCTCTTGACGTCAGCGCTGTTGTCCCCACCGGGACCCGGGCGGGGGGGGTGGGGTGGGTCACGGCCGGTGGAGGGCGGGAGCCAGGAGGCGGTGGTGGCGCGGAACTACAACTCCCACAATGCCCCGCGGCCGCGCCCCACTCGCACCGACCAATGGGTGTGCGCCCCGCCCGCTCAGGCAAGCCCCACGTGACGGCGCCGCCAGCCAATGGGAAGGCGCCGTGGCCCGTAGCACGATGGGCCGGAAGGGGGGTGGAGGCCGCGCCGCGCCGCAGCGAACAAAAGGCGGCGGCGGGCGGGCGGCGGGCACTGTGCGGGGCGGCGGAACGGGCGAGTGGGTGAGTGGCGGGGGCGACTGTAGCTCGCCCAGGAGGGCGGCTGCGGATCGGTCTGGGCGGTGGTGGGGTGGCCAGGCTGAGGGAGGGCGCCTGGGACCACCGAGCCGCGCTACCGGGCCGCCGCTCGCCCCCGGCCCCGGCCGGGGAGCCGGGGCCGGGGGCGAGCGGCGGCCCGGTAGCGCGGCTCGGTGGTCGTAGCCGCTAGTTGCTAGCCCGCTCGTACAGCGGGAGACGAGCAGAGAGCGTCCCGGTGCGGGAGAGAACCGAACGTCCCCGCCCCTGACCTTCAGGGAGGCGGGAAGTTTCTTCCATCATCAAAAAGGGGTTTTAAAAAAAAAAAATAAATTGAAGATGTTCGTGTCTGGTAAACCGGAGGGTTTTGAGGAAATAGTGTGGTTGGGCTGGGTACGGTTAAGGAGGGGTTGGGGGTAGTTGTCTAAGCTGGTTTCGTCTCTGTCTGTTCGTTTCCCATCATCCCGCACCCAGAAATCCCTTTTCCAGCAGGAAAATCCCTCTGTGGTAGTTGGGATGTCGGGATCTCTTTTCACCCTGGCTTCTCCTGCTGGCAGGAGGGTGAAGAGCCTCGGGTGTCTCTCTCTCTTCCCGTGGACAGATCTGACAGCTGCAGGAGCTGTGAAATGGCTGTTTTCCAGCGCTTTTGTTTGCTACCTGCAAACACCTGCTGTTTGTCTTGCTGCTCTGGAAATTCTCTTCCTCTTGTATGGGCTTCTCTTTTCTCTCTGTTAAACCGCGTTTGTTGTCTGCCATAACGTCTAAAGACTGAAAACTTGCGTGCAACCTGAATATCGTAGATCCCTCTTGAATTTCCTTAATTGAGTCTGGAGCTCTGAATATCAGCTCCGCTGCCTAACGCTGTAATTCAAGCCCTGGGGAATTTTCCGCGTGTGAGACCTCTGTGCGACCACGCTGCTCTCCATCCTGCCGTTACCAGCTCCGCTTGGAGCAGGACCTGGTACGAAGGACGGCCACTGTGGGGAGTCCTGCCCAGCCACATGTTGCTGTCGTCTACTCCGCAGGTGACTTGGGGAAAGATTTAGGGAACAAACTTGTTGAGGACCTTCCCTGAAGCTGCAGAATAAGATGGCCTTCAAAGACAGGATTCCAAAGATCCATCTACTGGCGCTAGATGGTCACCAGGGTGTTTGGGGCCTGTCTGCTGCTCTCCGTTAGCCAGATTTTTGTTCTCAAAGGTTACACATCTGCAGGGAGCCTCCTCCAGCGCTGGGCACCCACCTGCCTTGCATCACACCCGCACGGCACCAGGTATTTCACAACGCCTGGCACGGAGCGATCCCGAGCGATCCCTTGGCCCCTTCCCTCCAGCCCTCCCTCCCTGTCCTCTGGTGAAAGCTCCCCTGTTTGCCAGGTGGAACCTGATGTAACTCCTCACGTTGCTGGGGGCTGAAAGCAGTGGCTGATCTGGAACTGTGTTAATGAGTGACCGGGGATGGAGGAGGAAAGTTGCTTTACAGTCTGGTTCTGTTGACATAATTCAAGAGAGAGAGAGGGCATAAAACCTCTAGTGGAGAGGGAGTCCTTTTCTCGCAGCAAAAGCATCGCTCCGGCATGACTGGAGCATGGCACCGGTTTGGATCGAAGTAAATTGCGTACGTGAACGACATGTTCTGTATGAACACAAACCGGTGGAGCTCAGAGTTAAACCTCCGAGAACAGAAAGGGTTTAAAGAAAAATAAACCACATTGATGTCTTTTAATTATTTTTTTTCCACCCTTGCAGAATAGACCATATTGCACTGAGTAGTGCCACACCACCTGATCCCTTTGGGAGTCAAGGAGACTTTGCCTGGGTTCTGTTGTCAAGAACATCTCTTGTGGCTTCCCCAGCTTCTTCTTTGGACTCTCTTGCCTTTTTCCTTCAGCTGGTCGCTAGTGTATTGGGGCAGATAAGTCAGTTGTGTCACAGCAAACGCGACATCCAGGTCTTTGAACCTTGCCTAGCTTGCAACCATCAACGCTTTTTCTCTTGTCAGTACGCTCAAGAAACTTTCCCCAGGCATAACTTCTTTTTTCGTATTTGACAGGTGATCTTTTGAGGGAATCGGTGCTTCTGAGCCCTCCAAAGCGCGATCTAATCCATTCCTCTTACTTGTTCTGGATTTGCTGATGAAGGCTGGAAACCAGCACTTGTTCAGTCGGTGGCTGTGGGTACGCTGCAGGTGCTAAGCGTGACTGAAAATAAGATTATCTGTGACAGATGAGAGTCCAAACCTGCCTCATTCTTGGGAAACGGCAGAGACTCTGATCCTCTGGCTCTGCGGTGACCAGCAGCCCGTGCTCTGCGCGGTGTTTGCAGAACAGCAGATGCAAATGATTAATGGAGTCTGCTCCGATTATGTCCCTCTGGTTGATGAGGGACCTGCACGAGCACATACAACTGGGAATTGCTGATGCCCTATGGATTATTTTTATTTTTTTTTCCTGCTGATCTTTTAGCTTAACAATTCAGCAGGCCGAAGCAATTGTTTTGTGCTGTCTATCCCATGAGTAAGGCAGGGTTGGAGCAGCGGAAAAACTGAGTGAGGGGCATGATTAAAGATTTGCTAATGATTAGGAAATGTCTCAGTGACCCATGGGCAGATAAGGGCAGAACAGCCTCATTCCTGCTCTTCTGTTGCCGGGACACGAGGGTTTTGTCATTTTTTTTCATCTACTGCTATTGTAATAATCTTCTAGGTTTTCCCTCTTTACCCCAGTAGTGTTATTGCAAAAATGAGGTGATGAAACCAGGGGAGCAGCAGAATGTGGTGGCATGAAGAAGGCAGTGAAGTCTCCGAGAGACGAGCAGCGGGGCAGTGCCATGCCATGCCGTGCGGGAATGCCCCTGCGCTTGTGTCCCTCAGGCTCAAGCAATCCCACGTATTTAACCGTTCTTCCCACTGACTGGTTTTTACAAGACTGTTTTTAATAAGACCTGAGGGATGTCCTGGGTCCAGTTTCCTGCAATTGCATACAATTACATCTTGGTTATTGGCATAACTGGCATCAGCTTGATTGTCTGAATTTGTACGTGTGGACTGAAGAGCTGCAGTATCTTCAGGGGCTCTGTGTCACCCTGGAGAAATGAAAAATACTTAGGTTTTTGGGGTGGTGTGATTTTTGTTTTTGTTTTGTTCTTTTAGATTAAGAAATATATTTGCCGTTTTCTTTTATCCATCTGCTTCTACTGCAGTGAATGTGATGCTTTTTCTCTGGGACTGGCCTTTAGCATCTTGTAGAGTAGGCAGTTGATGGATTTCAAAGGGCTTTGAAAACAAGGGTACTCCAGCTTCCTACCAGGCAAAATAAATAGCTGCAGGTAACTTGGGAGCAGGATTTTTCTCTCAGAAATAGCACTGCTTTAAAGCAAAAATCGTGATGGAAAGTTTTCAGCGCTACAGCACAGATGACTTATTGTAGCATGTGTGTGCGCAGCTGTGAAGACAAGGTGGCAGAGTGGTGGTTGTGGGAACCAAATGTGCCTGTGTACGCTCGCAGAATAAGGTTGGGGTGTTTTTCTGGTGGTGTTTTTTTTTTTTTTCTTACAGCTGTCTCAGAATTATACAGTGAAACTGGTCCACACTTAGCAGAGGAGAGATGCAAACCACCTCTGCAAACCCACTTGAGATTCTTCTTAGTCTGATGCAGAGAACTTTAGTTGGTTTCTAGTAGTTAAACCCTTCTGTCTCTGGCAACTTCTCGCTAATAAAGATTAAGCAGTCAAAGCAACTCTGCTGATCTTTGATTTTTTTTTTATTTTTTTTTTTTAATGCTGACTACAACACAGCTTACACTCCTACAGTTTTGTGGCATTTGCAGGGCAAAGATGGGCAGAGAATTGCAATCAGCAATAGAGAGGAGTTTGTACAGCAAATACCCAGTTGCTCCTGAGGCACAAGAAGCGGTGTCTGCATCCCATTCCAGAGAGTTCATCTCCCACCCCCTTACGATGTGCCTGGCTGCTGCGCTTCCCTGTTGCGGATTGCTTCCCCTGGAGACTCTTACACACTTTGCCCCCCTTCACCTCCCTTTCTTTCCAATCAAAATTCCTATCCTTCTAGAAAGCTGTGGTGGTTTAACACCAAGATGAGGTGAACATTTCCCCAACTTGAGCGTCCGTGCTTAGCTTACAGCCAGCATTGCAGCCTGCCTAGGAAGGTTATGCAGTAAGGCTTCCAGCTCCTAAGGAGTTTGAGATTAATCCACTGCTACCCAGCATTTCCCCTGCGCTGACTCTGCTGCCTCTTCCAACGCAAGCTGCTGTTATTTGTTCCCCGATAGCTGTGTATAAATCCTGGCCTTGAGATAACTACGTTATCTCAGAGTCACTCCTTCTTTTGTAATTAGGAGCACCCAGTGGAAGTTCTAGATTGCTTCTAAAGTTACTGCAGAACAGCTGCTCGTAGCCCCAGGACTTGACATAATTCAATGGTTCTGTTTTTCTGAGACAAGTCTATTCCCACAGCATCTCTGAATACGCGTTTTTAGGAATGCCACTTAGACAGCAAATGAAGGTAACGCAGCCGCCTCAGCACAGCATTTGTGTGGGCTGTTACGTTAAAGGGGGCTGCGAGGTGGGTCGGGACGGTAGGATGTGTGTCTTGCTTTGTGGGGCCCGACAGATAAAATGTGCTTGTTCACAAGAGCTCCCCTTTCCTTAGGCTGTGGTGACTTCAGCACTGGGGTAATAAAACCAAAGTGGGGTTATTTTTAGCAGACTAAATATAAAGTGCAAGTGTTTATGGTGATGAGAATAGGGTTTTTGATTCTATGAAGAAACATACGGTGCTTCAGAAACACTGCCTGGTGCTGTTTTGAAATGGGATTAAATTGGAAGCTGCGCTGCAATCACGGACTTTCACATAACAGCAATTCTCTGAAAGCAGGAACACTTTTTTTTAAACATTTTTTGCCCTTTCTGTAGCTGCTTCTCTTCTATTTTAACACTTGAATTTTATTTGAAAAGATGTTAGCAGCAAATTCGACTGCCAGTTCTTAAGCCTAGTTAACAGCTCTCAGTAACAGCACTTAGTCCAACCAAACCTCTTTCTTCCTGCTCTAGGGAAAAAGGTCTTTATTTCTAATGATGGCTAATTATTCCCTGGCGTATTCTGTGCTTGCTTACAGGACGAATAACCCCGTTGATTACTTAGGGTTATTACCCAGAAGGTAGCACAAGAAGTAACTGTAGGATTTAAAACTGTTTCCCTCCGTGGGTCTTCAGCGGGGCAGCTATTCTGTGATGGCGCAGGCGGTCTTACTGACTTCAAATACTTCACTGCCAGACACTCAGATGGAATCTTGAGCTCTTCTGTTCTGTGTTGGTGCTTTTCTGCTTTGCAGCTCTCCCAGAAACCTTCCTTAGCGTGCTTTTGTGTTTCCTGCCGCACGGGCTGTGCTTGGGGAACAGCGACAGGACCTCCAGTCGCTCAGAATGCAGCGTGAGCCCCTGCCTGAGGCTCTCTGTCAGCAGTCTGACCCCTGAGAAAAATCCGAACCGCTTGCTGCCCTCTGGCTGATCGCAAGACTCAGTTCTGATGTCTGACACATGCAGACAGGTTACTAGGATGAGGTATTCTTTTAAATAAGTGTTTACTGCAGCTAAAAATAAATTCATCTTTGACACCAATGACTTTGTTGCTGCATATCAGAACGAAAAGTTACAGCCTTGAAATCAGAAATCATTTACTTATGGCACTTCAGAATACTCTCTTGAGAAGAAAGCCATCTCCAGGAAAGATATGAAATCAGGAATTATTTAAAAAAAACAAACCAACCAAACCCAACGAACTGTCTTACCTTAATCATCTTTGTTGTCTTAAGCATCTTATTCTGTAAGCTGTGGAGCTGCTTCCAAGACATCTAGGTTCTGAAACAAAACAAAAATAAAACAAGAATGTAAATGTGTTCCAGTTTTGACAATACCGGCAAAATTTTCTTTTCCCTTTAGAAAAAGGTATGGGGGATTGCTAACGTGTCTGCAGCCAAGCTGAGACTGGAAATGTGGCATGCCATGGGAAAATGAGTGGGAGGGAAGGTTTTCCTCTCCTGCTGCCTTGTCCCTCCCTGGTACTGAACTAGAAGAAATGGTGGGTGTGTTGCACGGATCCCCCAGCAGCAGTCCTGGGGTGCTGTGTAGTTTTGAGACAAGTTGCCTTATCCGAGCGCTCCCCTAGACGTGGGGGGATGCTCGGGGCTGGCAGGTTTGGTAGAGGCACGGTGGTGGCTGGGAGGAGCTGCAGGGATTACGCCTTTCCCTGCAGGCAAGGCTGGACCGAAGTGGTGTTCAGGGCAGTGGAATGGGGTAGAAGTTTTAAGCAATACGAATAGCTCTTGCTTATCAGGTGAGTTTTATAGCCTCGCTTATAGCTGGGGAGACACATCCCCAGCTCTGTATTTGCTTTGGTTTTGCGTTGAGCTGGGTGATTGGGAGTTTTCTGTCAGAACTGGACGCTGTTCCTGAGTGCCTTTTTTTTTTTTTTTTTAATTTTATTTTTAAATTCAGACTAGGTAGCCATGTCAGCCAAAGCCATCTCTGAGCAGACGGGGAAGGAGCTCTTGTATAAGTATATCTGTACATCCTCTGCCATCCAGAACCGTTTCAAGTATGCCCGAGTCACCCCAGACACGGACTGGGCACGACTCACCCAGGACCACCCTTGGCTTCTGAGTGAGGTAAGGAGCCCCCACTCGCCTTCCTGCGCCGGGGGAGAGCTCAGCCCACCCCAGCTGCTCCCCGTGGGCACGGCACGTCGTGCTGTGGCAGGTTGCGAGCAGAACTGTGCTCCGGATCTTTCCTGAAGGACCGGTCGCTGCTGCTGCTCTGCAACATTCATTTGCAACACTGATGAAGAAACAAGCCTTGCTTCAAGGCTGCTGTATCACCTTCTGGGGGGGCTGATTATAAAATTCCTTTAGGGACTGTGAAATCCGTGAGCAGAGAGATCTGCAAACGCAAAGCTTCTAATAACCACGCAGAAGGTAAAGGAGGCTAATTCAGGCAAAGCAAAGACTCTCTTGAGATGCCAGTCCCTGCTCTCAAACCCTTTCCATGAAATCAGGGAGTGCTTTCTCCACGGTAGCTTTTACGTTCAGTTAACATACTGCGTGGGTTTCCTGCTTCCACACAAAATGTCAGGGAAAACTTCATTTTTCCTTTTTTTTCTGGGCAAGATCTTTTCTATCTCTTTGTTTCATAGCCATGCACTTTCTGTAGAGAAAACACATCCAGAGCTCTTTTTATTAATTGTCCAAGCTGCTCCTTGCCAGTGGTTAATTATATGAAGTCACTGGTTGGTAGAACACGAATGTTTCGCAGTCCTTTACTGACGGACTGATGGAAGCCCTACACTAAGTAATTGGATGTTCCATACTCAAGAGCATGAGTGAACAGCTGGAAGATATCAGCAGTGCTTCTAAAAAGACTTGCAGAAAGCCAGAAGGGAGCCAGAATGCTATCTGTCCTTTCAGGCAGAGTTCTGTAGTGCTAGAAACGGCCACAGCATCCAGCAGAAAGCCCACAATCAGCATGATTCGATGATTATTTTTTTTTATTATTTACAGAAAGTGAGCACATGTACCCCATCCTAACAGCTGCTTTGAAAGTTATCGAAGTTTATCAAAAAAAGCCAACATAAACTGTCACCTCGGTCTCTGATGTATACTCATGTCTGAGCAGAAATAAGGCAGCTCTTGTCAAAGTACAGAGTAAAAATAAAACTGCAGGCATGCTGTGCCAGGAGATTAAAGAAATTCTGCAAGGACACTTGCTGTACAGAATACATTTAAGTTTTTGTTTCGCTGGTTGCAGAAAATCCCTCGACCAAAATCACTTTCTGATTCTTCTTTCTTTGAATCTCTCTTGCATGATGTTGTAGCGTTTAGTGGTGAAACCGGATCAGCTGATAAAGAGACGAGGGAAGCTGGGACTGGTTGGAATTAACCTCAGTCTGGATCAGGTGAAGGCTTGGCTCAAACAGCGTCTGGGCCAAGAAACCACGGTGAGTGCCACCTGAGCAGCAAAAACATGAGACTTTGTTTGCTTTTTTCCGCTTACTTGCATGCTAGGAGCTGGGGTGCAGGTATTTCTCTTGCTTATGGTGGTTTAAAAGGCATGTTGTGCCAATGCCAAAGCAAGAGAGAAGTTGTCCCATGTGCAGATGAAGCACGGCTAAATGACACACCTTGTTACGGAGCAGAGCTCGGTGCTCCCTGGTACCGTCGGCTGTCCCAGCCTGCTGAGCAGGGGCTGTGTGGTGGGAGCTCAGCAGGAATTAATGCCATTTTCAAAATCCCTTCCACTTGGGAGTCAGCAGTTGATAGCTCAAATGCTGTGTCGAGTTGGCGTAGCTGCTTCACTTTAATACCCAAGGCAGATTTAAGCAGACAAGTATAAAAGCTGTCATAAAATTGTCCTCTTATTGTAGCCAGCCAGTGTGTTTTGGCTGATGTCTGAGTGTTACTTCAAGTCCTTATTTTAACTCAGTGCTGGCTTGTAATATTTATTCTCTTGGGAATGACACCGCAATGCTAATGATAAAGAAATGCCTGTCATCCCAGCTGCTGTGTTTCAGGAGCTGATAGAGTTCTGCTGTCTCAAGGAACCTGATGCCCTGGCCCTGCTGTGATTGCTTTGCGGCTGGCTCCAGTGCCGAGCCGTGCAGCCGAGCCAGCGAGGTTTGCCCGAAGGCCGTTATGAAACAGGCAGCTGCTTCTTGTGTGCCTGCCCAGCAGGAATGAGGGGTGTTGAAATCACTTCTTTAGCACAATACAACAACAACATGTAAAGGAAGGACTGTGCCAAGGACTTGCGGACCGACAACGTTTGCTCCTGAAGCAGTGTCCTCAGGAGCAGGGGTTATCTCGCATGGCCCTGTGGGACTGTCCCCTCCAAAACTTGGTTTTGGAGAGCAGGAAAGTGCCTACGCATGTTCCTGGGACCTTGCTATGGCTGCCTGTCCCTGTGGGAAGAGGCTAAAGGGTTCTCTTCCTCTTCCATGCTCACTGACAGCACTTCCAGGGTGAGTGCTCCTGCCTCTCCCTGTCTAGCGCAGAACTCCCCTCGCTTCTGATTTTTTTCAAAGCTCCAAGAAGCAGCTCGAGCCGTCACATTTCACGCTGCACTAAGCAGTGCTCTGTGAAGGTGCCGTCTCTGGGATGGGAGATGAAGAGCGGCCATTCTGGTGCAATTCTGATAGCCATCTGTCCTGTTCGGAAAGGGGAAGGTGACATGACTGCTGTAACCTGTGAAGTTCAGATACCCTGGAGTGGTGCAGCAGCGTGTCCAGCAGCGACAGTGCTCAATGCAGTGCTGGCGAGGGAGGAGTGTGGTTCCCCAGGAAAACACGGCGGAGCGGTGCTTGGGAAGAAGTGATTTTAGAGCAGTGCTGATTAATTCTCGAAGCTTGCTTTATGTTGGCATAAATGTGGATATTGGACAAGCGTTTATTGGTGTTTGTCTTGTTTTCTGCCTACAGATTGCTAATGCCAAGGGAATCCTAAAGAATTTTCTGATTGAACCCTTCGTCCCTCACAAACAGGTATAGTATACCAACTAATGCATTAAAAAGTGCTTTTAAGTCTCTTTTGACTTGCATGCAGCTTAGATGGATTGATGTAGTGGAGAAACCAGAAGTTTGAGAGTGTGCTGTTAAGCTGACGGTGTCGATGCGTGTGGTCAGAGCTGCGTGCAGGCACAGCATTAGCCCACGTGAAGAGTTGTTGATAATCACGTTGGCTGCTGTTACTCTGCTGGGAGGAGGTTACAGATCACCTGAGAGGGACTGAGTTGGTCGGGAAAAGGCAGCTCACTGCTCCTTCAGTCTGGTACTCCCGAGTGTGGATAACAAACTGTTGATGTGAGATACCTCAGTCTGTGCTGGTGAAATATTCGTCCTTGGCCATGGTTTGTGGGAAGGATATAATTGCCTTATGATACAGCTGCTTCTGGTACATGCAAGAAGGGACCCTTGTTTACACTTCAGTTGTGTAAGACGGGAGCGGTTTTCTCCAGAAATGGAAAGCTGTACAGCCTGGGGGTGGCTGGGCCCCTCCAGTGCTGCCGCTCCTTGAAAGCTTAGCGGTGTGCTCAGGTGCCCCTTCCTTAGCACTGACACAAGACCATCCTCCTCAGGGTCTTCTCTGGATGCGACTTGCTAATGCTTGTGCTTGGGTCTGGTGCAGGATGAAGAGTTCTATGTGTGCATATACGCTGCCCGGGAGGGAGACTACGTGCTCTTCCACCACGAAGGGGGTGTGGATGTGGGAGATGTTGATGCCAAAGCTCAGAAGTTGCTTGTGGCTGTGGATGAAAAGCTCAGTGAATCGGATGTAAAGAAACATCTCCTAAAGCATGCACCAGCAAATAAAAAAGAGTAAGTACAGATGCCCAGTCCCGGGCATGGCCAGCCATACAGAAGCTCCTCTCCTTTATTTCAGTGCAACATCCCTTTGTTCTGTTTCACCCTCAAGCTTGCTCTCCTGACCTTCTTCCTGCCCTTAAGAACATGCCATGCATCCTAAATCCAAGTTCTTTGACCTTATTCAAGCCTCTTGTAAAACTCAAAATAAGTGTTCATAGTGCTTTGAGCCTTCACTTGACAGGAGCACTTCTCAGTCTACTGAAGTCTTGACCTCTGAGATGTTGGAGATGTGTATTGAATTTTAAGCCTTCGTGCCAGCATAGAAGAGTTTGTTTTATTTAGTAGAAATGGTGATGTGAATCTGCTTGCTAGCTCAGAAATGTTGTCTCCCTTACTCTGGCCTAGTCTAAGAAAGTATTCTCTTGCTATTCCTGTGCTTACTGCAAGCTTATCTGTAGATCTCAAAGCTTCTTCTGCATCTCCTTTAATTAGATGCCTATAGCTAGTTATCTTAATATGAGTCATGATTTTTCCAAACATAACGTAATCACTGATGGCATTGTTCAGCACTGAAAGGCTGAAGAAGCCTGTCACTAATACAGTTTAGTGCAGTCTCTTCCCCATCCCGGCTAACGAAGCTTGGTTCTGACAAAGATGCGTATCTGACAGTGAGAGACAGCGATGCATTTCTGTCTCTCGGGGAGATTAAACAGACTGAACATCTACATGACAGTTGTGAGCAACTGTGTTCTCGGCAGAGTTTGGTGGAATGTAATTAAGATGAGTCATCAAGGTCTTCCTTTCCTTGAGTCATCTCCTAGGCTTCTTCCAGAGAAGATGAATGAATGAGAGTGAAAGAAATTGATACAGAGTAGATCTGCAGATTGCCACGAATATAAATGAAGCAGAGCAGGCTGTGCTTTATATTTGGCTGCTTTAATGAACTTGTGTTAATTTTTTTTACAGCATCTTGGCTAGCTTCATCTGTGGCCTGTTCAACTTTTATGAAGATCTGTATTTCACATACCTCGAGATCAATCCAATAGGTAACAGATATTTTAGGGAGCAGAACTTTCTGTTCTACCATATTAAAACGTGTACTTTATCCTTCTCTGTTTTACGTAGTTTGTGACAATACTAGGTGGCATATGCAAAAGAAGTACAAAAGTGACTATGGTGTGTCCTGCAGCTATTACTTGAATGAATCAAAAGGGAGGACTGGTGTTCTCTGTTATCTAATTTCCTGTTGGGGTGTTAAATCAGAACTGCAGAATATAAAAATTGCTCTGTTGGATCAGAACAAAACAGCACCTGAGCCAGGGCCTGGGCCATGACCATGGTCACTAGTTAATTCTTAAGGGAACTTGCTGGGTTTGGTAAATAAAAATGAGTGACTAGTGCGGAGGGGGGGGAACAAAGGTGACCTAACTTTTGTAATGATCTCTGTATGGTAGCAAATTTTAGGAGTAAATCTGTAACACATATGTTTGTACAGAGCTAATTATGATATTATTTTTTTTTTCTTTCAAATGCAGTGGTGCATAATGATGGTGTCTACATCCTTGATTTGGCCGCGAAGATTGATGCAACTGCTGACTACATCTGCAAAGTGAAATGGGGGGATGTGGAGTTCCCCCCGCCCTTTGGCAGGGAAGCTTACCCAGAGGCAAGTAACAGCCCACTCTGCCCCCAATCCCTCTGCTGTGGACTACAAGATGAATTCCTCAGTGCTTGTATGTCCTTGAGGCTTTCCCCTCTCGTGGGTTTTGTTGCTGTGTTTCAAGTACCTTGGCATTGCCATCCATGGGAAGAGCTTGTGCAAACCTGCGTACAGGTTGCCGTAGTACTAGGACTTCTAATTGCGCTCTGAACTACTACAATTGCTTTCCATCTTTACTGGGATGTCGTTTCAGTTCTCTTCTTTAATTACAATTGACTTTTTTTAAATGGAGGCTTATATTTAACTCCATTCAGCTGTGTGCCAAAGCTCTGTACTTATACACTCTTCCTTAGATGGTTCTTGCCTGCATTGCTCCCCTTTCGGATCATTATTTTTTGTTGGAGCGCTGGTTATTGACAGCCTCGTGGCAGCTGATGCTCCCTCGGTGTTTCAGTTACAGTTTCTGAGAGTAGAGTAGCAGTTGTGTGCGAGATCTGCGTGTGTGTATGAATCCAGAGAAAATAATTACCATCTCTCAAGCTTCAAAGTAAAAAGTTACGATGTTCATACACCTGTTCTCCTGAAAAGAGGAGGCCTGCAGGCAAACTTTTTGTTTTAAAGTTAGAAATGCCTGTTTCCTCTCAGAATTCCCTGGGTTTGTACTGCTGGTTGCATAAACACTGCTTCATACAACAGCTTCAAAAGCTCTTGAAGTGGAGCTCTCTCCTCAGTTTTCTGTTACTTATTTCAGGTGATTCTTCTGCCGTCTCCAAAAGAATTTATGTCCTGACTTTTTCATTTTAATAATTATAATTATGCTTCAGTTGGGGAAGGGTTTTGTAACGTGGCCAGGAAATCCATTTAGCTATTTCTCCACATGTAGCTTGCTGGATGCCAACACTTAACTCAATTTGCTCTTAAAAGGATTAGTTCAGTTTTTGTCTCTCTGAATCATCCCTCTGCAAGTCACTGTGAAGGTTATTATGGCAGTGTCTTTGCTGAGAATGTTAATGAACCCCCAGTGAAGTGCTTCTCGACAGGCAAGCACACTGCGATACAGGAACACCATGGTGAGCAAAATTACAGCGCACTCAGTGATTACGTTCTTGGCTGCAGCACAGCCAGGGAGTGTGTAGCCACGGGTGTGTTGATTTTTAAATTTCCTCCGGTCTCAGTCCGCAGACAAGGTCTGAATGAGACTTTTCAGTTCAGAGGCATTTGATTCTGTGACTGTTGTTCGTGGAACCATGAAACCTGGGAGCTCGCAGGGCTGGCTGAGCAGCAGAGGAAAAGGGAAAGCCAGTGTGGTACAGCTTAGTGAAACGCAACAAACAGTCGGCTGCATTTCCAAAGCTTTGCATGTGCAAATAGGAAAAATCTGCTTCTGGATCTGCACTCTACAAATGAAGTAACATCAAATTTATTTACAGCAATCACTTGTGACTGGGACAAAAAAGAGACAAGCCAGCAGACCTTAGAAAGACAATGTATTCTTTGGAGGCTATGATTTTTTTTTTTTTTTTTTCCAAGCAAGAACCAAAATTTGAGCGTATGCTCAGGTTGGTCCCCTTTGAATTTGTTACAGAGAGCATGGCACAAGCTGTCTATATCCAGTCCCATTTCAGTGCTCTGCCTTGGAGAACACGTAACACAGATCAGTCCTGGCCCCTGAGAGATGAAGCTGGGTCTGCGTCTCTTTGCAAAAATGGTGTTTGTAGTTCTGCTCTCCCCTCAGTTGCAGTTGAGAGGAGATGTGGGAGCTCTGCGTGTCCAAATGGGCTCAGCACTATGAACCCCCTGGTTTGGAAAAGGCGGCTGCTGAAGGAAGTTTAACTCGTGCTGTCTGTCTGCAGGAAGCCTACATTGCTGATCTGGACGCAAAGAGCGGAGCCAGCTTGAAACTTACTATTCTCAATCCCAAAGGCAGGATCTGGACCATGGTGGCTGGTGGTGGTGCCTCTGTGGTCTACAGGTAACAGGAGCAGTGTTGCCAGAGAGGGGGGTGGATTTACAGTGCCGGAAAAAAATAATTGATGCCATCTCTGGAGACTCCCCTAAAGCAATTTTTCTCATGCCATGACTGCTTGGGACCTCTTCAGAAGGTTTCTTACCGAGATGTGGGACGTAGCGTCCCTTAGAGATAATTTAATTCTGGGAGGTTGAGATGTGTTTCCTTTTTGACTTGGAAATGAACAAGCCGGCTGAAAGCTGTTTGCAGTAACATCGTTGCTGTGGTAGTCACTGAGTTCCCATCATATCTCGGAAGGATAACAAGATTCACTGTGGCTGGCAGCAAGAGGAGAGCAGCTTTGTTTTCAGCAGACAGTGTGACCTCTCTGTAAAAGTCCCACTGTCACAGGAATTCGGAGTGCTTTATTAAGACCTTTATAGTGACTCCAAAATTACCACTAATCTCTTAAATAACTTTTTTTTTCTTTTACAGCGACACCATTTGTGACCTGGGTGGTGTGAATGAGCTGGCTAACTATGGGGAATACTCAGGAGCCCCAAGTGAGCAGCAGACCTACGACTATGCTAAGACTATCCTGTCCCTCATGACACGAGAGAAGCACCCTGAAGGTAAAGGAGTCGCTGCAATTTCAGAGCTGCTCAGCTGTGAAGCTGCACGTGGGGAAAAAAACCTGAACAAATCTGGGCTGTTACTATGCTTAGACCTCCCTGGCAGAGCTTCTAATGTACTGCTGCCTTCCAAGTGAAACAGTGATGGATTTCTGTCAGCTCTGGCTTCAGAGCCGGGAGCAAATGTGGTTCAAGAGATTCTTATCAGAAAAATTCTTGCTTGATACAAAGCTCTTACCTTCCAGGCTCTGCTGACCACAACTTTCTGCAAACTACCGGCTAGTATGAACTGCAGTGCTGTTTCACTTTATGTCCTAAACCGCTTCACGATCTTACAGTACACTGTGTTCTTAAAACAGTTTTACTTATGCATGTTTCTTCCCTCAGGTAAAATCCTGATCATTGGAGGCAGCATTGCTAACTTCACCAATGTAGCGGCCACTTTTAAAGTAAGTGACTGTTCCGAAGTATCAGCGAATGCTCACAGTCGTCACCCCCAAGCCGTTCTCCCCAGCTCAGTGTTGTGCTGAGCCTGACAGTGCATCTCCTCCAGGAGTTCCTGAGATGATGGGGCTGCCCAGCTCACCTCTCCTATATGTTTGTTTAGGGCATTGTGAGAGCGATTAAGGATTACCAAGGCCCCCTGAAGGAGCATGAGGTGAGGATCTTTGTGCGAAGAGGAGGCCCGAACTACCAGGAAGGATTACGTGTCATGGGAGAAGTTGGTAAGGACCAACCATTATCCTTAAGTTTTGTTCTCACATCCTGTTTCTCCCACCTGCTTTCTGCTGAGCCTTTCAAGGTTAAATGCTTCACTCTGGCACAGGCTCAGCTTGTTCCTTTTTTCCCCCCAAGGCTGACTGTTCTTGTATGCACACACAGGGAAGACCACTGGGATCCCCATCCACGTCTTTGGCACGGAGACTCACATGACTGCGATTGTGGGGATGGCGCTTGGCCATCGGCCGATCCCCAACCAGCCGCCTGCTGCAGCCCACACCGCCAACTTCCTCCTCAATGCCAGCGGCAGCCCTTCGGTGAGTCCCTTCCCCTCCTTCCTGTGAACGGCACCGCTTGCGAGGAGCCTCCTGAAGGCAGCTTCCTCTGGCTGCACCAGTCGGAAACTGATCTTGGCCACCATCGTACTTCTGCAAAAAATGTTTAGTTTAGGAAAACTAAAGTGACTCTGCCTGCATAGTTGATCAGGAGGGGGCCTCCCAACGCCCACCTCACTTGTGCATAAAATGTGACCCCTCAAAACCCACAATTTGACTCTTGCATCTACTGAGAACTTGGTCGCTTAGGAGTTTTCCCCTCACTTGACTGACATGGTCCTGTGCCAAAATTTTGGTCATCTTTGCAGACTAGCATAGCCAAAGTGGCCATCTCCTCCTATATGCTCCAGGCCTCACCTGGCACGCTGACCCTTACTGGTTTGGCTTCTGATTCTTTCAGACTCCAGCACCAAGCAGAACAGCTTCCTTCTCAGAGTCCAGACCAGATGATATTGCTCCAGCCAAGAAGGCAAAACCAACAGCCCCTCTTGGTAAGTCCAGCATTGGAAATGATTGCTAGCAGTTCTCTTCTGCTCCAGAAGACAGAACGTGGACTGGACTAATGCTTTTTTCTGGATATAAAGGGAAGCAATTTTGTGGTACCTGTCTGTCTTTGTTCTGAAAATCAGTTAGGCCCTTTTAGAACGTTGTCACTTGTGCTGTTGGCTCATACACAAGGTGAGTCAGAGTTGCCTTATCTGGGATGTTCCTTTGAAGGGGAGAGCGCAGCTCAAGCACTCCAGCTTTCCCACGTCCCCGTATGCAAGGCCAGCAGACAGCAGGTTAGGGTATCTGTGCTGTGGCTGCTGAACTGAAGCCTGTTTTCCAGTTGAGTGCCCCGGGGGTGTTCCCATGGGATGCTGCTGGAATGGTCTAGGTGTTCAGAAGGTCCTTCTTGGTATATGCTGCAGCTTCCTGGTGAACACTCTCCAGTCAGTTACTTCAGCAGGAGTTGTCACCTCACGCATTTCGGGTCAGGTTACTGTGCAGTGTGTTGTGTGGTTTTGTTGGGGATTTTTGGTCTTGTTTTAGTTTTTGGGCTGTTTTTTTACTGAAGTCTGTAGGAAGCTTCTTTAGCATGGTGATACACAAGAGCTTTGGCAGCCTTTTGATCGTATTTGTTGGAAGCCTTACTGGGTAAGAACATGTTGTTTGGGGATAAAACAACAGCAGAATTGGGCAGGGACAGAATGTAACAATGTCCTGGTCGTCTTCCCATGAATGTGAGGAGCTACAGGCCTCGTTTACAACAGTATGACATGATGACAGCAAGATTCAGATCTGATTCCGGTGAAACTCATCACAAACCCCGCTACTGCTCTCTTAATCATTGCGCACAGGATTCTGCATGAGCAGTGCTTCAAAAAGACATTGAGAATGTACACCACGGAGCTCGCAGGGCGAGGAACTGCCACCTGAACCTGAAATGTGTTTGTGCTGGGATAAGCATAAAGTTTCTACATGGCAAAATGCAAAACCTGACATCCAAATATTTGAAGAGGAAGTACAATGGAGAGTGCTCCAGTCCACTTGGTTTTTTTTAACAAAAGCAAAACCCGAAAGCCTGTGTGCTGTGGGGAGGCGGGGAGCAGCAGCACCCCCCCTGCTGTTGGGATGACAGCAGCCAACTGTCAGATTGTTGCATGAGTGATTCTCTCTTTAACAGATTCAATCCCAGCTTCAAGACCTGGTTCAGGTAGGACACGTGTGACCAGCTGAATGTGCCTGGCCTTGCTGGCAGCTGACTTTTTTAGTTCTTGGTTTTGTTGCTGTTTTTTCTCTCCAAAAGTTTGCAGTGTTGTCTGGTCCTTCCTTCCTGCCCAGCATATTTAGCTATCACCATATGAACTTTTCATCTGTTTTTTTTTCAAGTGCAGATCACATACTCCTTTGCACAAAAGCTTACTATTTCTGGGGGACAGGGTTTTGTCTTTAATTTTTCTTCCCTTTCCCCCCCCACAATCATGATGGAGAAAAACAGACCTAGGCATATTGTGAAAAGCTCTGTTCTCTTTGCTTTCAAAAAGAAGGAATCACTAACCATGCCTAATAGGCAGCGTTTTGTTTCAGAGGGGAACAAAATAGTGCAGGTGCTGCGCTTATGAGCCTTGAAGGGCACAGAAAAGTCACCAAATGAACTAAATGTTCTTGTTGCCTTATCAGTTCAGCAAACCATTAAAGCTTGTGCTCAGTGAAGTTATAGGGACTTTAAAGACTCTCTTGAGCTCTGTGCTGGATGAGAATAAACTGCTGAATCAGGGTCAAAGTAGAGTTTCAAGCCATCTCCTGTATTGTAAGACAAGGGGACGGCAGAAGGGGAACTCTCAGATTCTTCCTTGTGTGGTCTCAGACCAATAGCATCACTTTTCTGGGCCTGCATTTTCCTGTTTCTGTGAGTACTAATACGACCTCCTTGCAGGCACCCGCAAGATAAACAGAATTTTTCAGGGTAGGCAGTTTCCTAATAACAAGTCACGTGGCAGTGCATCTGAACTGTGAACATGGAGGGTTGGAGAACAGTGACTGATTCCTTGTTAAAGCCAGAAGAACAGTATCCTGTTTAATCCCTAATGCTGTTTACCTTTGATTCAAAGCCAAAAAGAAATTAGTGGTAGACTCAGTTGGCATCAGCAGTTGGATCAGCTCTGAGTTCTTGAGAGTTTTAAAGTGAACTTTGCCTGGAGTCAAAGGGAGGAACTCAACGTTTTGCTGTGACAAGTGGTGTTAATATACTTTAAGCAAACAGTCCATCCTCACTAGCTGAACTGTTGCCTTTCCTGTGACTCTGTTCCCTGAAGCCAAGTTTTGGGCCATATATAAATTCTTGGAGACATCGGGTTTGTGTTGGATTCTGGTCATCAAAAAAACTTGAAAACAAAAGCTGAGTATGTAGAGCTACTTTGCTTTCTTTGTCCCCTCCATTTCCTGCTTTTCTTTTTATTTCCTATTGTCCCACTGTGGTGCCCTGACAAACATAGGAGGCAAACCTCCCGTGGTTCTCCCAGACCGTAGGCCATATGCAAATAAACAAGTAGAATTCAAAGTTCCCTTCCTCTTCAGCTTTGCAGAATAAAACTATCTGGGAGGAACACGAACGGCCCATGTGAGAAGAGGAAGAGACAAGTTTTCATGTACCTCTCCTCTCCTACACCAGCTCCCCCTGGGGATTAAGCACTTGCCCATTTTGTGAAACCCAAAACCTGGCTATTGTGTTCGGAATCCTGGGAAGGGGGATGCTGCTTCATCTACAGTCTATTCCTTAATTTGGACAAGTGTGGCTACTACATCCTGCAGTTCACCTGTTGGGTTCGGTTTGGAGGGAGGGGAATATGCTCATCTGGGAGACTTTGAGGAGACATCTGGCAAAGTTGCAGCTTTTGTCTTGCACGGATGTGAGTTTTGAATGTGTTTTGGTTTTTCCCCCCCCCCGCCCTCTCTCTGAGCAGGTAAAGCTACAACTCTGTTCAGCCGTCACACCAAAGCTATCATTTGGGGCATGCAGACACGGGCTGTGCAAGGAATGCTGGACTTTGATTATATTTGCTCCCGGGACGAACCTTCAGTAGCTGCCATGGTTTATCCATTCACGTAAGTAGCCTGTGTGACTGCATTATTTTTCTGAGTGCTTCTTCTGTTAGCTTCCTCCTCTTCCAGTCTCTGCTGCTCTGTAGTGTAGCTCTGCCCTAGTCTACACCTCTGCTTTAACACCTCCTCCTGTGCTCCCTTCCACCATCAGGTTGGCTTTGCAGACGGCTTCCTGTTCCCCTCAACCACTGATTTCAGGCTGCTCTGTTGAAACAGCTTAATGTTAGCCACGTACTTCAAGTACATGGGGCAGTGTGGCTGGAGAGCTGCCTGGCAGAAAAGGACCTGGGGGTTCTAATTGACAAGCGGCTGAACATGAGCCAGCAGTGTGCCCAGGTGGCCAAGAGGGCCAATGGCATCCTGGCTCGTATTAGAAATGGTGTGACCAGCAGAAATAGGGAGGTGATTGTCCCCCTGTGCTCAGCACTGGTGAGGCCACACCTTGAGCATTGTGTCCAGTTCTGGGCACCTCAACACGAGAGAGTTATCGAGGTGCTGGAGCGAGTGCAGAGGAGGGCAACAAAGCTGGTGAAAGGCCTAGAGAATAAATCTTACGAGGAGCGACTGAAGGAGCCAGGACTGTTTAGTTTGAGGAAGAGAGGGCTGAGGGGAGACGTCATCACTCTCTACAACTATTTGAAAGGACATTGTAGAGAGGTTGGTGCTGGTCTCTTCTCACAGGTAATTAGCGATAGAACAAGAGGGAATGGGTTCAAGCTGCAGCAGGGTAGGTTTAGACTGGACATTAGGAAAAAATTCTTCACTGAAAGAGTGGTCAGACACTGGAATAGGCTGCCCAGGGAGGTGGTGGAGTCCCCATCCCTGGATGTGTTTAAGACTCATTTAGATGTGGTGTTAAGGGATATGGTGTAGGGGAGAACTTTGTAGAGTGGGGTTGATGGTTGGACTCGATGATCCCAAGGGTCTTTTCCAACCTAAATGATTCTATGATTCAAGTCCCACTTCATGACCTTTCAAAGGGTGTCCAAATTCTGTTCCTTCACTCGGCAAGTAAGGAAGGTATAACTAGTTGGGCTCTCCTTAACAGCTCGCTGGCTTAGCAGAGGCAGTATGGCTATGTAAGCGTTCTTCCACTCATCTGCGTGCTGCATGCTTGTCTGAGACATCTTGATTTGTGCTTGCAGCAGCTGGAATTTTCATCTCCAAATATTAGCCAGAATCAGAGCAGCTCTGCTAATAGACTAAAACAGTTCGTCTGTCATGTAGCCAAACAAAACTTGAAAAAAAAAAAAAAAATCCTCTTCGTCTTGTTCATAGCCTTTCCCTATAGTTGCAGTTGTTTCTTGGCAGGCAGAAGTGTGCAGATCCTTCAGTGGGATAGAGAGTTCTCTTGTGGCATTTGCCCTCTCTTACCTTATCCCCACACCTGAGGGGGGTGAGAGGGGTTATTGGGCACTTCAAACAGCCCTTGGGAGGAACCTCCAGAGCAAGCTGTGCATAAGCGGTTCTGTTATTGTACCTCATGGATGTGTGTGGGGGTCTCCCTGTCACATGGGGCAAGTAGTGAGAAGGAAAGAGTGGCTGTCGGGGCTGCCGCTGAGACAGTGAGATGGGAGCCCATACGAAGGGAGGAGCTGTGTTTCATTTCTGTGGTATTTACAGACATCCCGGATAGCTGATGTCTAATCAGCCTCTGTCCTGCAGAGAATTTTGCCTCTTGACAATTAAGTACCTCGTGCTGTTAGTCTGCAGCTCTGATGATAATTGCAGCGCTGTAATACCTTCTCAGCAAGTGCAAACCTCAGGGCACTAAAACCGAGTGCAGGCATAGTCACATCTATAGATGAGTGGCAGCCCCTTGCAGGGTCTCAGGTTTTTAATGAAGAAAAAGCAAGAGGGATTAAAAGTTTAAGGCTACCTATAGTATCTGATTCTGCTTGACCTTTTGGAGGAAGCCAGGCTGGCAAAACCTGGAATGTTCTGTTACAAATGTACCAGTATGGGAACAGAGCTAGTATCTCCAGACTCTTAAATGACTGAACAGTACAGACTTCAGTGACGTTCCAGTTGGAGTGTCTACTGTATATAAAAGACAACACCTACAGTGAAACTTTCCCAGGTGCATCTCCCTCAGCGGGTGCGGGGCAGGGTGGGGAGGGTCTCACTGTAGCAGGATTGGAAACTTGACTGGCCCTCACATTGCTGTCCTGACTGTTCATCACAGATACTGGTTTCCTGTTCCCCCAGTCCAGTATTTGTTCCAGCCCAGTAACGCAGCTTTGCATGCATCTCATTCATTACTCTTTCTGTGCCTCATTCTGTCTTCCAGCTTGGAGTAGAATTGAGGCTCTGGTAACTTCACTGTGGGAGAGCTTATTCATCTTGCTGGATGCCTCTGTCCCCATTAGCCCGTCTCCTTCCATATGCTGCTCTGTTCTATACTCTGAAGAACCTTCTGCTGTTAGTATGGGCCCTCCCCATGTACGCTCACTTGCTAGTGAGTCTCACAGTCAGTCTTGGTGTCTGAGAACTGGGGTTTGTAAACTCCTCTATCTGCATGCACTGTATCCCTTTGTCTTTCCAGTAGCCTTAAGAGTCAGGGCTCTTTCGTCTTCTTCTCCGTAGTGGTGACCACAGGCAGAAGTTCTATTGGGGCCACAAAGAAATCCTGATCCCAGTCTACAAGAACATGGCAGATGCCATGAGGAAGCACCCAGAGGTGGATGTTCTCATCAACTTTGCATCTCTGCGCTCTGCTTATGACAGCACTGTTGAAACCATGAATTACCCACAGGTGAGTGAGGGATCTAGAAGAAGCCCAAGAAAAGATGCAAGACCTTGTCAGTAGGGTACCAGTGTCTCTTAAACCATGATGGCATTAGCAAATTGGCGTCGTCTTCTAATTTAGCAGATAAATGCCTCAGTTCTAACTCCTTACAGACTCTAAAGAGGATACTGGAATTGCATAGCAAATTCTAATGCCGGACTTGCAATTTCTGTAACAGGGGCTCAGCACCTCTGTGTTAGGAGTAACTACTTTTGGGTTGGTTAAAATACGGTGCTGCTCTAGTGTGCAAGGGCGAGAAAAAAATAATTCTCTGAACAGTGCATTGAGACTGCTGTGAAGATCACAGTAGACTGGATCCATGTGCTGGGCCGCCTGCGTGAGGGCACAGCACAACCTCCCGGAGGCCTGACCATGCAGATCATGCCTCTGAGCAGCTGTTTCCCTTCCCTGCCCTGCAGCATTTGTTAGAGGGGCAACACTGGGGGGTACTAATGGTTTGCTTTATCTTCATGCAGATCCGCACCATTGCCATTATTGCTGAGGGCATTCCAGAAGCCCTGACACGCAAACTGATCAAGACAGCTGATAAAAAAGGAGTTACTATCATTGGGCCTGCAACTGTAAGAACTGGTGACCTTTTTCTCCACTTGTCCATATGTCTTAATCTTCAGATTGGCTTTCTCTGAAGGATAAAGTATATCCTACAATCCATTTTGTCTTTAGTCATATAAAGTGCATGTTAGTGTCTCACTTCTAAGGTCACATCACTGTCTTCCGTTGTTTGTATAAATACTGACAAGACTGCCTTACTGAAATGTTCCTAAGTTTCATGTACATTTAAAAGGGCTTTACATCTCTCTCTGATTTTCTTGTAGGTTGGTGGGATCAAACCAGGTTGCTTTAAAATAGGCAACACAGGAGGGATGCTGGATAATATCTTAGCATCAAAACTGTACCGTCCCGGCAGTGTGGCTTATGTTTCACGGTCCGGAGGAATGTCCAATGAGCTCAACAACATCATTTCCCGAACCACCGATGGGGTCTATGAAGGGGTGGCCATTGGAGGAGACAGGTAGGAGTCCACATCTTCAACAAAGACCATTTTTTTTTTTTTTAAGTCAGTCAATAGAAGAATTGTTAGTAATTTGGAGGAAGATGGGCAGGTTGGCTCTTAATTTTTATTCTTTAGAAAAGTTTATGAAACTAACTCAACTTTTACTATTTTCCCCGTATTCTACCCAGATACCCTGGTTCAACTTTTATGGATCATGTCTTGCGCTATCAGGATACTCCAGGAGTGAAAATGATTGTAGTACTTGGAGAGGTGAGTGAGACCAGTTCACTCCTATCTGAGAAATACCCAAGTGTTTTGTTTTGGGAGTATCTGACCTGGCTGCAAGGATGCTAAATAACAGCTACAGATAAGTGTCAGCTATTCATACTTTTCTTGAATGTCTGAACTTTTATTTCATGCTGCTTTAATAAAAAAAAAAACTGAGCGTGTTCCACAGACAAGCATAGTCTCCCCTACCTTAAAAAAAACAAAATCAAATAAGGAGTATTTGTCCTGAGACTTCAGCTGTTACTCAATGAAAAAAGAGGGAGGAAAAAAACTCCAAGTAGTGCTTCCATGTGCATCTTGGAGCTGATTTCTACAAAAGTGAAAAGTTTTGAACAGCTCAGCTCTCTCTCTTTCTGCAGATTGGAGGCACGGAAGAGTATAAGATCTGCAGGGGTATTAAAGAAGGTCGTATCACCAAGCCAGTGGTGTGCTGGTGTATTGGTACTTGTGCCACCATGTTCTCTTCAGAGGTATGTGCAAAAATGGGGGCAAATGCATGAAATATGTATATATCCAGGACAGGAAGATAAAAGCCAACTTCTCTCTCCATGCCTAAACCTTCCAGAATTGCCAGTAGCAACTTAATGTGCAGAAGTTAATAAATATAAATGGTAAAAGGTGGGTTTTTTTGCGCTTCTGTAGTCTGCCACTGGAGATTTCCAAGGGATTCTGTGTGCTTGTAAAGGGAGCCCAAAGATCCCAGGGAATGCAAGAGATTCCTGCTTCTGGAGTGGGAATGGGGAAGATGCATGTTAAGCAGCTCTGGAGAGTGGGGGAGTTTAGGGAGGCAGACATCAGTAGATGAACCTGGAGTGATTCCAGATCAGCAAATGCATATTGCAGTACTGTTGGCCCAGACAAGAAGGCAGATGTGCAGTCACTGGTATTCCTCTGTCACCAGTTTCCTAGTCAGTTCTCTATTCTGTTTCACTCTCTGCAGGTAAACAACTTTTATTCCTTACTGCTGTCTCTTCTCTCGTTTGTAGGTGCAGTTTGGCCATGCAGGAGCTTGTGCCAACCAGGCTTCTGAAACTGCTGTTGCAAAGAATCAAGCCTTGAAGGAAGCTGGTGTGTTTGTTCCCCGGAGTTTTGATGAGCTGGGAGAGGTCATTCAGTAAGTCACATTAACAGGGCACCCCTTCAGCGGGGGACAAAAAACTTAGGGCACTGATTCTAACCCGATAAAAGAATATATTGCTGCTTAAGGAAAGCAACTTCTATTCATTCTGGGGTTTTAAGGTCTAGAGTAAGACCACCTCACTTGTACCTCTTAAAAGGACTTATGTTAATAAATGGATTTTCTCCCTAGGTCTGTCTACCAGGATCTTGTGGCCAAGAGAGTGATTGAACCGGCTGAGGAAGTGCCTCCTCCAACTGTGCCAATGGACTACTCCTGGGCAAGGGTGAGCTGTGCTGTTTTAACTGCTTTTTGGTTCCTTAGAAACCAGACAGGGTGTTTGCTGTGATCCTGGGTGCTTACAGTGATAATAGTGCTGCCTTGGGGTTTTATCTCACACTTATCTGTGTTATCTGTGAGCTTACTGTCCACGCTGGTTCTAGGCTGTGGAAGCCGCTCTGAGGGCAAGCTTAAGGCACTGTTGTTTGACCATTCTGCCTCCTACTGCCCCTTGATTCTCATGTGGAATGTTTAAAATCCTATCTTTATGCTGCAATTTCAGGAGCTGGGTCTGATCCGCAAACCGGCTTCCTTTATGACAAGCATCTGTGATGAGAGAGGTCAGGAACTGATATATGCCGGGATGCCAATCACTGAGGTCTTCAAAGAAGAGATGGGAATTGGAGGGGTTCTGGGCCTGCTCTGGTTTCAAAGGAGGTGAGGCAGCTTTTTGTGAAAGCTCACAAATTCTTTGTCGTGGAGTTCTGCTTGTTTGTTAATAGACTTCTAAGCACAAAAGTAACTCCAGGATTCTTTTGTGAATATAGGATGTATTGGAAATGCCATCTCTGTGTCCGCTCCTCTGAGACCACATCACCATTTCAAGGCTTCATACAGTGTGTTTTAGTCTTGGGATGAAGTTTTCCACAAGTTTTGTGGTGTATTGAGGAAATTCTCTATTCTAGGCCTGTTTCACGCTCTCTGACTACTTGCTTATTGTAATTGTCCCCTTAGCTCTGGAGAGATTGGGGAGTTTACAAACATTGCTAACCAGCCTACAGGGAACCTTCTCAATGGTGAAAGTTTGCTGCCTTCATCTGATCGTGCTTCCGTTAGAGGCACTTTGGCACTAGCTGCAGTCTCTGGCTCAGCAGAACGGGAGGAACAGAACCATAGCGCAGCCTCAAGGGGACCCGCAGAGCTCACTGATCAGGCAGCTGTGTGTGTGTAAACTCAGCCTTTCAAACAGACCCTCAGCTCTGAGCTAAACAGCTCCTGTGGAAACTGAATACAAATCTGATCTCTGAGAAAGATACTACGATGCAGTGATGGATATTGTGACCCTACAGCTCCCTCTCTCTGTTCTACTTCTTTCAAGTATATGCCTAAAACAAAAGTCACTATCCAGTATAACACCAATTGTCTTGTCATTCAGCTTTCTTTACAGTAAATGACTTCCGTGTCTTCCTTGCTCAGGTTACCAAAGTACGCCTGCCAGTTCATCGAGATGTGTTTGATGGTAACAGCAGATCACGGGCCTGCTGTATCTGGAGCCCACAACACCATTGTCTGTGCAAGAGCTGGAAAAGATCTTGTCTCGAGTCTCACTTCAGGCCTTCTTACTATTGTAAGTACTGAATCTCCAGAAGATGTAGCTTTGCTACTCTTTACTCTGTCCAGGTTTTATTATTGTTAATTTAAGAGATTTAGATGGGCTGCAGAGCCGTGGACAGGTTGTGCCTGTTCACTCGCACTTTGAATTTCGGTTGAATTCAACTCTAATAGCTTGATGCTCTGGGTTTAAAACCTAGTCCGCTTTTCAAGTAAGCAAGACTATGCTGATGTCTCTCATTTGAGTCTAGAAATATTTTGTGGAGGCCAAACTGGTGTCAGTGTTGTCACTATATGGTTGCCTGGTCTCTTCCAAATACTGACAAGTAAAAAATATGAATAAAACAGACTTTAGATTGCATTTCCCCCCACACTGTCTCTAGTGGAGATGTGCTGGCTGCATATTGACACTTGTGTTGAGTTATAAACAGATGCTGTATCTCAGGTGCCTGCCTGACTTTAATTTCATGAATACCACATTGATGGGCAGGGCAGATGGAGAAGATAATTTTGTGCTTGTTTTGTACCTTAACTGTGGAGTCCTTTGCTATAATTCCCTTTGTGTACTGCACCCAGGGTGACCGGTTTGGTGGAGCGCTGGATGCTGCAGCTAAAATGTTCAGCAAAGCCTTTGACAGTGGGATTATCCCTATGGAGTTTGTGAATAAGATGAAGAAAGAAGGGAAACTGATCATGGGCATTGGACACAGAGTCAAATCGGTAAGAAGCCTGTTAGTACAAAGGGGAGGTTTGTTTGTGTTTTTAGAGGGGTGGGAGAGAGGGAAAAAAACACACAACAAAGGAAAGAAAATTAGCAACTTTCAGAGGCAGCTATTGACCAAATTCTCAGGACTTACAATACTAAACCTACCAATAGTAAAGCTTATGGCAAGTACCTGTGCAAGAGGCAACATCAGTGACTGTAACGTGTTCTTAACTTGCAGATAAATAACCCAGACATGAGAGTTCAGATTCTCAAAGACTACGTGAAGCAGCATTTCCCTGCCACCCCACTGCTGGACTATGCACTTGAAGTAGAAAAAATTACAACTTCTAAGGTGAAATGCGCTAGTATTTATCTCCTCTTGAGCACTTTTTCTTCCTGGGGGACAAGTGACAGGGGGTTAATACTGTATTTTAATTGCAATGCTTCATGAATTTTTCTTGGGGGTTTGGTTTTTTTCTGTGGTAGACTTTGGGCCAAGTACAGCTTGGTAAGGCTGAAGACATTTGTTGGACACTAGAAACACGATGAACAAACCAAGATCAGTTATCTTTGTTGTCCACAATACATCTGGAACTGCTGCTAGCACACATGATGTGCTGTGGCAGATGATCTCTGTAGTTTGAACCAAATGCAGGGCCATTGTTTGGGGCTGTTTATCCATTATTCACATTAAGCGTGGCTCTTGCTCACGTTGCCAAACAGCATTGTCTATCGCTAGGCTTGTGTGCCCACAATTACAGGCAACCCTCAAATTACCCTTGAGGATGGAAGTTGCCAGGTGAACATCATTTGCCACTGTTAAACATCTTTATTGGGGTGTGTTTTCATTTCCTGCAGAAACCAAATCTTATCCTGAATGTAGATGGCTTTATTGGAGTTGCCTTTGTAGACGTACTCAGGAATTGTGGCTCGTTCACACGGTAAGTAGGTAGTGGGCTCTTTCTCTAGGTCATGGTCCTGTGAAAATGATGGGAGCCGTACTGCCAGCTCACGTGGGGACAGGACTTCAAAAGGATGTTGTGAAGGAAACATAGCCTGGACTTGGGGGAAGGAAGCTTTCATGTGAATTCAGTGTTGCTATGGGCACTAGAGCAGATTCATAGCCTTTCTAAGATTGGTTCCTTAAATAGATCGCTATGATGAACTATTTATTTCTCTTTCTCTTGCAGGGAAGAAGCAGATGAATATATTGATATAGGAGCTCTTAATGGCATCTTTGTGCTAGGCAGGAGTATGGGATTCATTGGTAAGTTTGCCGTCTTTCTCCTCTTCCCTCCTGCTAGGGGATGCCCCGCCATCATGAACCTCTGGGGACTCAGTCTAAAATGATAGTCGTAAGAATACAGAAATCAAATCCGTTTCAAGGTAAAGTAAGACTAGAAGCAGAAACTTTGTAACACAAACCACTTTTATTTTAGGACACTACCTGGATCAGAAGAGATTGAAGCAAGGTCTGTACCGTCACCCGTGGGATGACATATCCTATGTTTTACCGGAGCACATGACTATGTGAGAACCTGTAGTGTTGCCTCAGAATGTTAAGTTCAAGGAGACAGAAGCCTGCACCGAGGACAGCCACAAATGGGACTTTGAAGTATAAAGGCCATTGGTACATAGACGTTGAGCTGCCTGGTCAAACTGTGCAAAGCAACTGTTTTATAAGAATAGAAACTTACTCTAATAAAAACCAAAACTTGTGATATTCCATATGTTACCTGCTGTATTTAATACTGTCTCTCACCTTTTTTTTTTTTTTTACCCTACTCATTTAATTTTGTTTCCAGAAAAGATTGTAAGGGTTTAGGGCGGGGAGTTTTGCTCATAGGTGCAGTGTTACTGAACTTGCAGAAAATCCACTAGTCGGTAACAAGCTGTAACTTTTCCTGATAGAGGGGAAAGTACTCATCATTCCCATAAGCCATGATTTGGGCTTTTTTATTGTTGGTTGTTTTTTCAATTTGTTTATGGTGTTCTCATCTTGAGTCTGATTGTATCCTGAATAGTGGGACCACTGCTTATGTATAACCAATGTTACTCAAATGCTGGTGTAGTAATTTAAAGTGTAAAGTTGTAACATACTGCTGTTAAAACTGTGAAACTACATGTATTCCAGTGTCTGTATTTATGCAAACAACTTCTCATTTACTATTAGATTGCTGGTATACGGAATGTCACTCATGTTACCCCAGATGCAAAAATAATCTCAGTAATAACTTCAGCGTCCTACTTGTCTGTGTATTGTAACCTAACTCAAATAAATGATACACTACTAATTTATTCTTTTTCTACTTCTGGCTTCTAAAAGTTGGTCCCAGACACTGTCTGGTGGACTGTGGCGCAAGGTGGGAAACGGTCATCTCACGAAATACCAAATCTCAGAGCAGTTATTCCTCTCATGGTGTGTGTTCTGGTGGATCTAAGGGGGACGGGGGGACGACAAACAAACACCAGACTTTCAGCCTGTGTCAAGGTGAAATTTAGCAAATTAGAGAATAAAAAGAAGGAAGGTAATTATCTAAAATTGATCCAGCATTACACAAGAGTTAGGGAACTGTATTGTGTTGTATAGTAAACATTGAAATAATCAACTACAGCTCACTTTGTTGTAGTTAACAAAGAAATAGTGTACCTTACTTGGAGTGAGTGAATTCCTCAGGTGAAGTCCCTTCCCTGCAGGCATGCCTGAGAGGGATGTTAAGGAGAAAAAGAATTAAAAGCATAGCTTAAGGCTCTGAATAAAACTGCACGTATGGCTGGTCTGTGGTACCTGTGCCGTGTGGCAAAGGGATCCCGTTCCCTCACAACTGACACATGCGGAACAAGCTCCCTCTGTGCTAAATCGGGATCACCGGCAGCGGCCCTGGCTGTCACACCGGTGTCACCAACCGGCCCAGGGCCACCCCAGAGCGGAGACGCCTCAGGGGCAGGTCAGGACTCAGGCCCTGTGTGGGGCAGGCCCACAGCTCCCTCCTGATGGGTTTTCCACGCTCCGAGCAGGAACGGGCTCCCCGCGTCCCGCCTTTCGCCTGAGGCGGGGGGGCTGGTGCCCCTGCCGCGCTGCTGGCCCAAACGCCCCCTCTGCTCGCTGGGGAAGCGAGAGGGGCCCTCACCTCGGTCACGTCGCTGCTTCCCGAGGGGACGGGGGGCCCCGGGCGCCGCGCTGGCCCCAACCGCCCCTCAGCGCCCCGCCCGCCATTTTACCGGCGGCGGCGGCGCCCCCTCCCCGCCAGGGGGCAGCGCGGCGCTCGCCTCGCTCGCAGACGCACTGGCCGCCACCCGCCATGTCGGACAAGATGGCGGCGGCCGCGGCCTCCCCTCAGCCGCAGCCGGGCCCCGGCCCGCCGGCGGCGGAGGCGGAGGGCGGGGGCCCGCGCGGCGGCGGGGCGGAGGGGGAGGCGGAGGCGGAGGAGTTCGGGTGCCCGGCGCACTGCTCCGACCTGGCCTGGCGGCAGAACGAGCAGCGCCGCCACGGCCTTTACTGCGACATCACTCTGGCCTTCGGCGGCGGGCGGCCCGGGACGGCCCGCGAGTACCGAGCGCACCGCTCCGTGCTGGCCGCCGCTACCGAGTACTTCACGCCGCTGCTCTCGGGGGGGTTCGCGGAGTCGCGCTCGGGCCGCGTGGAGCTGCAGAAGTGGAACTCGGAGGGCGGCCCCGACCCCGACACGGTGGAGGCCGTCGTCGGCTTCATGTACACCGGCACCATCCGCGTCAGCCCCGGCAACGTCCACGAGGTGCTGGAGATGGCGGACAGGTGAGCGGGGCCCGCGGCCCGGGGGGGCTGGAAGCCACCGGACCGGCGGCAGCCGGGCCCCGACATCACCCCTGTTCGTTTGTTCTGCAGGTTTCTGCTGACCCGGTTAAAAGAGTTCTGTGGAGAGTTTCTGAAGAAGAAACTCAACCTCTCCAACTGTGTTGCGGTGCACAGCTTAGCCCACATGTATTCCTTGAATCAGCTGGCCCTCAAAGCTCAGGATATGATCAGGAGAAACTTCCACAAAGTTATCCAAGATGAGGAGTTCTACACTTTGCCCTTTCACCTCATCCGAGACTGGCTCTCAGACCCGGAGATCACAGTGGACTCTGAAGAAATCCTCTTTGAGACTGTTTTGAAGTGGGTTCAGAAAAAACCTGAGGAAAGAGAGAGGTACTTTGAAGATCTCTTTAAACTGCTTAGATTGTCTCAGATGAAACCCACTTACCTTACTCGCCACGTCAAATCGGAAAGGCTGGTATCGAGTAACGAAGCCTGTGTTAAATTAGTGTCTGAAGCCGTGGAGAGTCATGCCTTGCGGTCTGAGAACTTGCAGTCCGGTAATCTACAACATTCCGCTTGTCCGGTAACGTTGTTGCCGCGTTTTGGACAAAACATGGATGTCATTATGGTGATTGGTGGTGTGTCGGAGGGAGGAGATTACTTAAGTGAGTGCGTAGGGTATTTCATCGATGAAGATAGGTGGGTAAACTTACCGCACATACATAATCATCTTGATGGGCATGCTGTTGCTGTGACAGAATCTTATGTTTATGTGGCTGGCTCCATGGAACCAGGGTTTGCCAAGACGGTAGAAAGGTACAATCCAAACAGGAATATTTGGGAGCAGGTCTCAAATCTAATAACCAGGAAGCATTCTTTTGGCCTTACTGAAGTTAAAGGAAATTTGTACAGTATTGGTGGACATGGCAATTTCAGTCCTGGCTTTAAAGATGTGGCCATTTATAATCCCGAACAAGATAAATGGCTTAACTTGGAGTCAGCACCAAAGATTCTTCGTGATGTCAAAGCTGTTTCTGTTGAAGACCGGTTTGTTTATGTCGCTGCTCGTACCCCGGTTGACAGTGATAGCGAAGATGGCTTGAGGGCGGTTATTATCAGATACGATGCTGAAACAAGGCAGTGGCAGGATGTGGAGTCTTTGCCGCTCATTGATAACTATTGCTCTTTTCAAATGTCTGTCGCTAACACAAACTTTTACCATACAGCATCGTGCTGCCCCAAGAGTTACCCTATAGATAATGAGGAAGCTAAGGTAAAGATCTCTGGGAGGGCCTCGGATGAGATTCTGGAAAGCTTACCCCCAGAGGTGCTTAGCATTGAAGGAGCAGCTATTTGTTATTATAAAGATGATGTTTTCATCATTGGGGGGTGGAAGAACAGTGATGATATTGACAAGCAATACAGGAAAGAGGCCTATCGTTACTGTGCTGAGAGAAAGCGCTGGATGCTTTTGCCTCCTATGCCTCAGCCTCGCTGCAGAGCAACAGCCTGCCACGTGAGAATTCCCTTCAGGTGCTTGCAGGGAACACAAAGATACCCCATGCCACAAAATTTGATGTGGCAAAAAGATAGAATAAGGCAAATGCAGGAAAGGCAGATGCAGGAAATGCACCGACACTCCCTAAGCTTACGGAGAATGCCACGCTCGCAGATTGAGTGCTAGTTTATGGAATGACACTCCTCCTGGGGAATCTAGGAAATACTGTGCTAAACCATTTTGTTCGGCTTAATATGTCTTTATAAGACATGAGGGTGTTGATTGGATTTGGTGTGTAAAACCAGCATCTTTTATTTACTGAAAATTAAGAATCAGAAATTGAGGGTGGATGGGAATTGAGAAACTACATGAATCCAATCCAACATTATTTAATGGTGCCCAGGGAAGAACTGTAGCCTGTAACGGGCTGTGAAATATCTCCAGGAACATTAAGTCTGTTATTTCTCTGTTCAGATCTTTGTTTTCAAGGATTTCTGTAGAGTTAGCCTCTAACGGTTCTATTTTGAAAATCAAAGATCTCAATCTTAATAATTTAGTGGTTACATTTGTGTGTGCTTGAAAGCACCTGTTTTATTTGCACTTACATATTGACATTCCTTTGATTCTCTACTTCTCAGTGACTAAACTTCACATATATTTGGTGTTAGTGTACTTAGCTTTCCCACGTTGGAGGCAAGTGCAATGGTTATAACTATATCTGAAAACAAAAGCACAATCTTTCTTTATAAAATTACTTCAGGATGTTTCTATGTGTATCAAATATTTTGTATCCGTATGGGGTCTAGAAAGGCTGCAGAGTTTGTTTATAAATGGGTAATTGGTAGAACATCAGCCACTTGCTAAAACAGAGAACTTGAGGCAGTAGATTTTTTTTAGGTATATCTGAAGATGCTTTGAGTTTGTCTTTGACAGCTTCATGAGAAACTTGGGTCAGCAATCAGCCTGATAAAAGGAGTGAAAACCAGCAAAGTAGCCACCCACCAACATTGACTACTCATTTCTATCAGTGTGGATTAGTAAGAATGAGATTCTTTCACAGTAACAGATTGGAACCTGAGCTACTTATAGATCCTTTCTCAAATGTTGCCTGCGTTTTAATTCTAATGAAAAAGTGATGAGAAAACCCCTGCGAGCCTGTTTCCGACCTGTCTTTGACAATCAGTACCCTTTTGCCTTCAGTATTCCTTCCCTGGAAGCTTACAGCAGCTGTGCTGCAGTGCTCCTTAACAAATCGGCACTTGGGTGTTCCTCTCAAAGTGAGGTAGTTGTGTTTCCATAGTCTCTGAATGTTTTAACTTCCCCTCTTACTGTGGCAGTAAGATTAAAGCCGATTTAAATACCTGTTGGCATTTTGAGGTGGTTTTACATAAATCAGTGCCCTGGTTGGCTCTGGTTTGCTTACTGCTGTACTCCCAAGGAACAGAATGTGGAATATTCCCTTTGGAGTATCGCTGCCTCTTAGTTAACTGTCACACTGAACACTCCTCCTCCCTGACCTGAGGAGCTCCAGGATGGTTTTGGTTACTAGCAGATTCAGTGCATCCTTCCTACCTCCTTTTCTTCCCCGTCCTTCCCTTCATTGGAATGTTTCAGGTTTTCACACGCAACCGAACTCAGGATCACAGGGAAGGGAAAGGGAGGAGTAACCAGGGTGTTCCAAACTTGGTGTAGCCAAATGTTGTTGGAGAATCTGTTGACTGTCTTTGGTTCGTATGATGATTTGCTGGTGGTTTTGATGTGGGTAACTTCTTTGCAAAAGAACTTCTAAACAGTTTGGTTTTTTGTTTTGTTTTTTTAATTGTTTAGCTTACTGAGCTGATACTTCTCATTTTCCAATTCAGCAGGCAACCTAGATCATATCTGAAACACCGGGTAAGTCTTTAAACCACATAGTGTGTAAAGGTTTCTCTGATGTGTACATCCCTTAACACTCCACGTTGCAGTTCACTTGCCACTTTTGATATCGATAAGTTGTCTTTGTGTAATAGAATAATCTAGCCTTATTTAAAACAAACACACACCTTGAAAATCTGACCAGTTTAGTCTCAATTTGCTCATCTGGGGTAACCGTGTTGTATTTTATTCACCCATTGGGTTGTTAGAGCAGATTAAATTGTATGATGCCGGCCTAACGCAAGAGAGGAAATAGGTGAGCTTGTTCAGGTGTAAGCCTGATGTCCAGCGGCGACTGTTACAAACCAGCCCATGCAGGCCTGTGAGCGAGGGGTTAATCAGTGGAGTGTGGCCCATGAGCTCTTGCGGATTTGGCTGGAGTAGTTTAAGAATTACTGCCCCTACAGCAGGGTTTGTGAATAGAAGTGTGAAAATGCCTCGCAGCTTTAGTACTAAAACCGCTGATATAACTTACATTTGTGGGAGCTGATTTTAAGATACTTTACCAGACTCTGCACAGAAGCAACGGAGAAGAGTTTACATGCTCCATCCCCTGACTTTCCTGTAGGGATTTAACAGGCTCTGTAAAAGCCCTCTTGTAGTCTGTCAACAAATACGGACCATTTGTAGGGAGAAATAGCAAGATTATTATTTCAGTTGGAATACGAACCAAATAGTTTGATGTGTGGCAGCATGCCACAAAGTTAGATGCAAGAACAAGCTTCTTGCACTCTTTCTTTTTTGAAGCAAAATTGATACTGCACTCACCATGAGAACTTTTGGCTGACGTAGAAGCTGTATAGTTTACTGAAAACATTCCACTCAAAGACGATGTCAGAACAGCTTAGGTTCTAGAGAGCTAACTTGTGAATGCCAGCCATGATTCTGTATGTGCTGCACGATATCTCTGTTTGCATGGTGAGTGGTGGGCACTGTGACAGCACTGGTTTGCTCTAACGTTTGCTATGCCAATTTTATGATATTTTTACGTAGTTGGGGTTATTTTAGCCTTGACTTGAAGCGGACCAATTGCATTGCACATAGTTTTTAACTGACAAGTGTAACTGTCCGTCGTATCACCTGTAGGTATGCGGAAGAATTGCTTTATTGACTCTGGCTGTAATTCAGCCCACAAACCTGCGAATCGCATACCAAATCCCATGTGGCCCTTGACTGCCATAGCTTGCTGGGTGTTTATAAAATGATGCTCTAAACAAAAGCCTGGGAATTTTTTCAGTATGTTTCTAATGGCTCGTTAAGTGTCAGTAAGATCCTGATATGTATTCAGTTAAGTATTCAGTTAGCGGGTTGACTTTTGGCCTTCCTCATGTGAAGGAACATCAGGTGGAGTTTTTCCTCTCCTGATGACAATCGTACCTCTATACTGGTACTGAACACGTGCCACGGAACGCATGTTTCACGTCCTTGTCTTTCTGCTCATAGTGTTGGTGGAGTAGGACACTTCCTGCCTAGCACTTGGCGGTCATCGTATCAATTCCTAGGTGCCGTATGTGGACATAATATTTTATAACTACCTGAATACTCTGTTAGTATGCTGGGTTTGTATGTCTTTTTGAGAAGACTTTCTCTTGCACAGAGTAGGATACCACTCCAAAAATGAAGAAAGCATGCCAGCGTTTTAGCATGCATTATGAATAACTCTGCCAAGCATTCTGCTATACTAGTTCAATATAATTTTTCTCCATTACAGTAAATGTTAAATCAGAACTATTGGCTCAATTTGTCTGTCATGGAACAGACTGATCGCTGCTGGCAAACTGAGTCACAAAGAATTACAACTTTTTAGGTTCTTTTTAACAGAACCCTGTAAGAGTATGGTGTAACATTTAGTGGGCTTAAACAAGCAAGCTTAAAATAAATGGATTTATTTTCAGTTATGCCCACATTATGTGCAGGTATAAATCCTATCTCTAATTTGACAGCCCTGAGCGGAAGTCTGATCCAACAGGTGCTCCTGGGGATCTGATCTTATTGCTAGTGTGAATGCAAAGTGCGGAACTAATGAGATGTTTGAAGACCATTAAGAATCAGATACTCCTCATAGGTCCATGTCACTGTGGGGCACGGCAGCTGTACCCTCCTGTCGCTAGTAATGTAGACTTCAGCAGATGGCTCGGGGAAGCAGCACTCCTGTACTTCCTTCCAGTGAGGTCAAGTAGTAAGTGTGTAGAGGCCGTTGGAAACAAACCCTACTGTAATGTTCTTTCCCTTCAGTACACTGTACTAAAGTTTATTGTAATAAGTGAATGAATGAATGAAAATAAACCTTTTATTTCTCTAGCATTCTGGTGTCCCTTTGGTTTTTGAAGTTGCTACGTAGGCTGTGACTGATGTGCACGTTTTGTGGTGCCATAGAATGCAAGTTTTCAGCGGTAGTGATTCTTTAGGCCTGTATCAATTGTGGTTGGGTTTTTTTTGAATAAGTGACTACATTCACTTCCTGCTCAAAAGAGTTTATTACCTGAGTGGAGCTGTTTATACAGGCAGGCTACTTGTTGAAGAAATGACCCCGACTTCCCTTGAAGATGTGTCCACGTAGTAGTCTCGTCTGGCCACGTACTCCCTGATGTTCGCTAGAGCTGGCACCACACAGCAGCTCAGAGCGCTGCGGTTGATGCTCATGTCCTCAATATCGTACCACGCGTCAGCGTTTTCGTCATAACACTCCACGTGGGAAACAGTAGTAAAGCCGTTAAAGCCGCCAGCCACAACCAAAAGGTCATCCACCACCTCAATGCCAAAGTTGCTGCGAGGACTGAACATGTTGGGGATGTTGCGCCATGTGTTGGCAAGGGGGTTGTAAGCTTCCGCGCTGCGAAGGCGGTTGACTCCATCGAATCCCCCGACCTGGGAATGCCAAAGGTACAGAGTTGAAATGAGCCTTCCCTCACCGAAACCGTTGTGCGCACAAGTCGGATGGTACCTGGTTGTAAGTCATGTCTTTGCTGCAGCTGCTTAACAATTATCCACATGTTTTCCAAAACCTAAACTGTGCAGGTGATAATATCCTTGGGAGGAAAAGCGACCGTCCTGGCTCTCACTTTCTTCCCTAAATCTCCCTTAGAAGCAAATGGCCAGGCTGCAAATCTAGGAAATGCCGATGAGGCAAAAGAAGGAGTGCAGGTGCTGGGCAGAGGTGCCGCTGCTGCCTTACCGCATACACTTGGTTTCCGTACGCAATCACTCCTACTCCACTCCTCCTGCTGTTCATCGGGGCGATCAGGGTCCATTGGTGCGTGGTGGCGTTGTACGCTTCGGCTGTGATCAGGCATTCGGTTCCGTTGAACCCTCCACAGATATACACCTGTTGGCAGGAGGGAAAGCGGGTGAGCAGGGCAGAGAGACCCTCGGGGGAGAAGACATCGAGGAGAAAATGAATGGTCTGGCTGGGTTTTGGGGGGAGTTGTTTGTTTGTTTGGGATTTTTGCGGGGTATTTTTTTACCACTTTTCTCTTTAGATGACAAACTGGGAGCGGTAGCTGTGTTTCTCCCTGGCTGAGCTCCATGGGAGTCCCTGCCCGGGTCCATGCTACAGGACAGGACAGGCGCTCGCTCGCTGTGTGATGCTGCGTTTGGTTCCTTGTCCTTCTCCCCACACTCCAACCTTAACTGCGTTCCATTTACCTTTTCGTGCAGCGTGGTCGCGCTTGCGTCACTTCTCCTCTCATGCATGGGGGCAATGAGCGTCCACTGGTTTGTCTCGGGCTGGTACCGTTCCGCTGTGTTAAGGCGCGTCTGTCCGTCAAAACCCCCCATGGCGTAGAGGAAGTCGTTGAGAACGGCGACGCTGACGTAGCAGCGCCGCGAGTGCATGGGGGCAACCTGCTGCCACGTTTTGCTCAGCGGGTCGAACCGCTTGACGCTGCTGAAGTAATCCATGCTGTCAAATCCCCCGATGACGTAGACAAAGCCGTTAAAATAAGCAGTGCCGTGATAGGCAAGGGGGCTTTCCTGCTCGCACGTGACGTTCACCCACTGGTCTGCCCGGGAATCGTAGGTCTCGATGGCGTTGGTTGGGCTCCCCCCGCTCCAGCCTCCGACAGCAAATAGGACAGCGCAGGGCAGGCGCGGACGGGTGAGCAGGTGGGTGAAATCAGAAAAGGATTGGCCATACATATCAAGGTTGTACATTTCCGTCAGGGCTTTTATGATGAGAGCTTTGCATTCCTCGTTGTCCTGCACGTACTGGTGTGTTTTGACATTGTTCATGAAATAATCTGCGTGCATCAGTGCCAGTCTCACCTGACAAATGCAAAAAGGAGGTTAGAATATTAATGCGGGTGCTTTAGACCCTGGTACCCGTTGTGGAAGGCTCCGATGCTGAGCGGCTTTGCCTTCGGGCTCCAGTGTGGTCCAAAGCTCAGTAGAGGACCCGGGGGCTGGGCCAGCACCCACCTTGCCCAGCAGGACTGCAATGTGCTGCCTGCGGTCCTGCGGGGCGTGATCAATCCACTTCAGAATGGCCTCAAACGCAGTTTCTTCTTGTCTCACATTGAGCTCATCCTTCTCCAGGATGTGGGTGAACTCCTCGATGGAGAGGTCTAGAAACTCCGTAGAAAGCCTGGTCACCTCCTCAAAGTGATGGAGGATGAACACGCGGGCTGCTTCTCGCAGTTCGGGGCAGTAGCAATAGTCTGAGAGTCTGTAGATGCCAACGCAATTTTCTGAGCACATCTGGGAATATAAGAACTCGCAGCAGAGTCTCACGATGCCCATGACGTTGAACTGGTCGGCTGCGGTCAACAAACTTTGAACGTTGTCAGCTGTGACTGGTACTGTCCTGATGTAGGCGTACTCAATGATGAGGCGCATCATTTCAGGTGAGGTGCCCTCGATCTTATAGACTCTCCTCTCTGTGTCGCTCCAGTTGCTGGCAAACAAAGCCCTGAAAAAACCATGCCGTGCTGGGGGGAGAGCAGCTTTGCTGCACTAAACCCTGACCCCGTTGTCCCCCAAGCCCCCTACCCCATGCCCCGAGTTGGGCAGTTGCAGCAGCCCTGCTGGGAGGCCGTGGAGTTTATTAATTCGTGTTTTACGAGCTGGTTATTTTAGAAAGGAGTCACAGCCCCTGGCTGTGGACAGAGCGCCACAGGGCGAGTGGTCACCCTGCTTCAACAAGGACAGCAGAGTGGTGGTGTGCGGGGCAGGAAAAGCTCACGGATGAGCCCGGCTGGCCACGCTCCAGCCCCGCACCGCATCTGGGGCTTCGCCAGACACCGCTTCCAGCGCTGCTCTTCCATCCCAGGTTGTGAATGAGTCCTGGTGCCCCGGCAGGTACCGGGACTATGGGGAGCTGCTGGAGGGGAGTTGTAGTGCCAAGGGAGGCACTGGAGATGCACTAAGGCAGCGTGACACAGCCTGGGGAATCCTGCTTGTCCCCATGCCCTCTTGTTTCAAACACCCACCTGAAATAGTGGCTGCAGCTACAGAGGATGTTCTTGTGGGCATTGAATTCCACACCGTCCACGCTGATGGTCACGTCGCAGAGTTTCCCTTCCAGGCGAAGCTCATTGAAGACGGCACAAGCCATAGCGCTCATCTTCCTCTCCATGATGGAGGATGAATACCCGGGGGGAGCCGAGCCGTCGCACGCGTCAAGGCCCAAGGCAGTGGAAGGTGCTTCTCCCTGAGATGCCCCAGGGCTTTGCCCTTGCTCTCCACCATCGTCTCGGAAACTCTGCCTGTCTGGTGGTTCTGGAATACAGCCCACAGTGACCTCAGAGATGCGGGGGGACCCGGGGGTGGCTGAGAGCCCCTCTGCAGGTGATCATAGAATCATGGAATATGTTGGGTTGGAAAGGACCTCTAGAGGTCATCTAGTCCAACTCCTCCCTGCAGTAAGCAGGGACATCTTCAACTAGATCAGGTTGCAAAGCCTTTGACACTGTGCTGCATGACATCCTGGTCTCCAAGTTGATAAAATATGGGTTTGATGGATGGACAATTCAGTGGATAATGAACTGGCTTGACGGCCGCACCTGAAGAGTGGCTGTCAATCTGTCCGTGTCCAAGTGGAGGCCAGTGACAAGTGGAGTCCCTCAAGGATCAGTACTGGGACCGGTCTTGTTTAACATCGTCAGCGATGTGGACAGTGGCATAGAGTGCACCCTCAGCAAGTTTGCCGACAACACCAAGCTGTGTGGGGCGGCTGACACACTGGAGGGAAGGGATGCCATCCAGAGGGACCTTGACAGGCTGGAGAGGTGGGCCCATGCCAACCTCATGGAGTTCAACAAGACCAAGTGCAGGGTCCTCCATCTGGGTCGGGGCAATCTCAAGCACTGATATAGGCCGGGCAGTGACTGGCTTGAGAGCAGCCCTGAAGAAAAGGACTTGGGGGTGCTGGTAGACAAGAGGCTCAACATGAGCCGTCAGTGCACATTTGCAGCCCAGAAAGCCAATCGTGTCCTGGGCTGCATCAAGAAAAGTGTGGCCAGCAGGTCGAGAGAGGTGATTCTCCCTCTCTGCTCCACTCTCGTGAGACCCCACCTGGAGTACTGCGTCCAGTTCTGGAGCCCCTACTAAAAGAGAGATACGGACGTGCTGGAGCCTGTCCAGAGAAGGGCCACAAGGATGATCAAAGGACTGGAGCACCTCTCCTATGAAGACAGACTGAGGGAGTTGGGGTTGTTCAGTCTGGAGAAAAAAAGGCTCCTTAAGGAAAAGAGGAGACCTTATTGTGGCGTACCAGTATCTTAAGGGGGCTACAAGAAAGCTGATGAGGGACTTTTTAGGATGTCGGGTAATGGTAGGACTAGAGGGAATGGATTAAAACTAGAGAAGGGTCGATTCAGATTGGACATTAGTAAGAAGTTCTTCACCATGAGGGTGGTGAGACACTGGAACAGGTTGCCCAGAGAGGTGGTGGAAGCCCCATGGCTGGAAGTTTTTAAGGCCAGGCTGGATGGGGCTCTGAGCAACCTGATCTAGTGGGAAGTATCCCTCCCCAGGGCAGGGGGGTTGGAACTAGATGATCTTTAAGGTCCCTTCCAGCTCAAACAGAATGGTTTTGATTTGGAATCACATGGAACAGTGATTCCATGCTCAGAGCCTCATCCGGCCTGACCTTGAATGTCTCCAGGGATGGGGCCTCCACCACCTCTCTGGGCAACCTGGGCCAGTGTCTCACCACCCTCAGTGCAAAGAAATTCTTCCTAAAGAAGGTGGGGTCCTGGTCCTCCCGGCCCCCTCGCTCCGTGGCTGCCCTCAGCCTTCGTTTCACCACAGCCCAGAGCCCGCTGGCCCCTGCGCCTCCACCCTGGCGGTGGCTGCTCTGAGCAAACCCAGCCTTGTTGTCCCCCTGCAGCTGTTTCATGTTATTTAGCCCGGGTGTAAAGCTCCCCGAATGCCGGCACCGACGGCTGCCGAAGTGCCCTTGGAGCAGGTCCCACTGGTGGCCGTGCTGAGCCACCAATACTCTGTCCCTGCCGGACCCGCTGCAAATTCGGAGGGCTGGGAGGCACCGGCTGGGGCCAAGGAGGGGAGAGCGGGGGCACAGGGAGCCCAGTGCTGACTCCTCGCTGCCTTCGCTCATGGCCACCCGCTTTTCCTCTCCACTTCCTCGTGGCTGGCAGTAGCGCGGGTGCCACCGAGCCCCTCTGTGAAATCTCAGCGTGGCCTGGAAAACACTTGGGACTTTTTCATCTTCCCGTCGGTGTGGAGTTGTTTTATGTGAAACGAGTTTTGCGGCGACGCTGGGGAAGGCGCGACAGGAAAAAGACAGCCCTTGCCAGGTACCTTTGTGGGTTTTTTTTTTTTCAACCTCTTTCTCTCTCCTTTCTCTTTCGCCTTCCTGGCTCGGAGCGTGTTGCGGGGGAAACGCAACCGCCAGCGCCGGTACCGGCAGCCGCTTGGGGCGCGGGGCGGAGGCGCAGCCCCGGACGGAGCGCACCGAGGGGTCCCGGGCACCACCGGCAGCTCCGCTCCGGCCCCGGGCATCCCCTGGCACCCCTCGGCTCCGGGCACCCCTGGCACCCCCCGGTCCCCCTCCGGTCCTGGCACCGCCCCCTCCCTGGCTCCTCCCCGCGGCTGCGCGGCCCCGGCGCGGACAGGCCCTTCCCGGCGCGGAGCGGAGCGGAGCGGGCGCGATGGTGAGCGCGGGACCGGGACCGGGACCGGGACCGGGCGCCGGGCTGGTGCGGGAGCCGGGAGCCTGTGGTGGGGAGCAGCGGGCGGTGGGGGCATAGACTGGGGTACGACTGGCCCCGAGGGAGCCGGGCGGGGGAGCGTGGCCCTCGCGGGGGAGCTGGAGAAGCCACCGGGGGCCGGAGGGCATCGGTCCCCCAGGAGGTGCCGAGAATCCCGCGGGCGGCACCGAACGGGGGCGGGGGGGGGCTCTGCCTGCAGGTGCCTGAGCTGGAGAAAGCCACGGTGCGCATGGAGCAGCCGGAGCGTGTGATGGGGATAATCCGGGCCATCAAGGAGCAGGGGATGAACAAACTGCAGGTACCGTGCAAAGCATTTGTACAGAGTATTTGGCACTAACCCACCCGTTGGTGTCTCTGGGTTGGAGAGGCATGGATCTGATGGATGGACCTCTCGGTGGATAAGGAGCTGGCTGCATAGTCATACTCAAAGAGTTGTGGTCAAGGGCTCAATGTCCAAGTGGAGACCAGTGATGAGTGGGGTCCCTCAGGGGTTGGTGCTGGGACTGGTGCTGTTTAACATCTTTGTTGGTGTCATGGACAGTGGGAGTGAGTGCACCCTTGGCAAGTTTGGCAACAACACCAAGCTGTGTGTTGCTATCGGCGCCTGGAGGGGAGGGATGCCATCCAGAGGGACCTGGACAGGCTGGAGAGGTGGGCCCATGCCAACCTCATGAAGTTCAACAAGGCCAAGTACAGCAACATGAGCCAGGCCAGCAATGTGTGCTCACAGCCCAGAAAGCCCCGCGCACCCTGGGCTGCATCCCCAGCAGCGTGGGCAGCAGGGCGAGGGGGGGGATTCTGCCCCTCTGCTCCGCTCTGGGGAGACCCCCCTGCAGTGCTGCCTCCAGCTCTGGGGCACCAACAGCAGAAGGACACGGAGCTGTTGGAGCGGGGCCAGAGGAGGCCCCGGAGATGCTGGGAGGGCTGGAGCCCCTCTGCTGTGGGGACAGGCTGAGAGAGCTGGGGGGGTTCAGCCTGGGGAAGAGAAGGCTCCGGGGAGACCTTGGAGCCCCTTCCAGTCCCTAAAGGGGCTCCAGGAAAGCTGGGGAGGGACTTTTTAGCAGGGCCTGTTGTGATGGGACAAGGGGTAATGGCTTTAAACTAAAAGAGGGAAGATTTAGACTAGACCTAAGGAAGAAATGTTTTACGCTGAGGGTGGTGAGCCCCTGGCCCAGGTTGCCCAGGGAGGTGGGAGATGCCCCATCCCTGGAAACATCCCAGGCCAGGTTGGACGGGGCTCTGAGCGACCTGGTCTGGTTGGATGTCCCTGCCCATGGTAGGGTTTTGGACTGGATGGCCTTTAAAGGTCCTTTCCAGCCCAAACTATTCTATGATTCTGCAAGACTGAGACGAGAGGGAGGACCGGGCTATTTTTCTGGTTGAGGCCCAGGCTGGTGGCTCTCCCTGGATGGGCCTTTTTCTTCCCTGTTATGCAAACTATAAATATGAGCCAATCCCCAAACAACCCCCTCCACCCACGGCAACACGTCAGCAGGATTAAGCCATTTGGTGCTGATAAGAGTGCTGGGGTGGGAGGGGTGCTGGCCGTCCCGGATGAAGGCAGCTGGTTCAGGGCTGGTGGCAGCGTCGGGGTTCACCGCCGCTGTGCCCCGCTGTGGGTCTGCACCCCCGCGGGAGACCTGCTGCACAGGGGGGAGCACCCCGGAGGCAGCAGCACCCTTGGAAAGCTACGGCAAAGGCCGAGCACGCTGGGTCACACGCAGATTTGGTCTTCTCTCGCCTTCCAGGTCATTTCTGACTTCGACATGACGCTGAGCAGGTTTGGGTGCAACGGCAGACGCTGCCCCACTTCGCACAGTGAGTCGAAGCCGTTGTTTTTACTGTTGCTGATTCTGTTTGTCTTCCGTGTTTGTGTTCTGTCTCCACGGCTCCTCTTACCCTCCGCCTCCCTCCTGGGCCAAGCCCAGCCGCTTCGTCCTGTTTGCTCTCGGTGCAGCTCCGGGCCTTGGCCACTTGCAGCCGCGGCTGCCGGCCCCCGGGCACCCCGCAGGCCGCTGCAGAAGCCATCTCCTGCTCTTGCTGCTTCTCCTCGAACACCGTCACCCCGCAGCGTGCCAGCCCTGCGCTGCTCTCTCCCTCCCGACAGCGCATGCAGCGGGTTCGCGGTGGGGGCTGCTGCGGCGAGACCCCGCGGCGAGGCTGTGCTCGGGTCGGTGTGCCCCACGCGTCTGGTTTTCGGGCAGAGCTGGCGCTGCAGATGCAGGATAGCTGCCCTTTTCGAAAGCCTTTTTATGTTTCTGGGTTACAACACTGGCGTTCTATCGTCTTTACAGATATCCTTGATAACAGTCGTCTTATCAGCGAGGACGGCAAGAAGAAGGTAGGTGCCATTTTGTAAGGCACTGCTTAGCTCTGTGTTTTGTCCCTGTCACCCATCCTCAGGAGGTCGGACTGGCTCGTGTGACAGCTCTCCAGGCTGTGCCTTCCTGCCGGGACAGAGAGCGGGGCGAGTGTCCGGGCTGCCTTTCAGCCAGTGTCGGTGGAAGGAGAAGTTAAAAAGGGAAATGTGATTTGCATGCCCAGCTGTGGGCATCTTCCGTCTGATAAGGGGCGGAAGGGGGGGGGGTGTGTCTGTACCTGCAGTATCTGAAGCACATGAGAGCCAGCCAGGCTGCCGGGGGGTTAACGCTTCCTCCGAGCTCTCCGGATTTGCTCGGAGTGCAGTGACTTCAGTGAAACGGTTTTGGTTGGGCTTTTCATTAGGAGGCGTGATGCTCTGGAGGAATTTAGAAATGCTTTTTCTTGTTGTTTACAGTCTCTTTAGACGTGATGTTCACTCTGTTCTTTTTCCACCTGCACGACGCTCCAGCTGAGAGATCTGTTGCACTATTACTATCCCATTGAGATCGATCCCAACCGGACCCTGGAAGAGAAACGTCCCCTCATGGTGGAGTGGTGAGTGCTTGTCTGTGATGAGCTTGGCCTTGTCCTGGCAACTTCTTGCCCCGAGGGCTATGAGGCACAAGGCTTGAACTCTCTCTAGGCTTGGCGTCGATGCCGGGAAGTTGCAGTTGTTCTTTTCCTGCTGCCCGGGAAGCTCACCCTGCTGCCTTTCCCTAGGTGGACCAGGGCCCATGAGCTGCTGTCACAGCAGAAGATCCAGAGGGGTGACATAGCCCAGATCGTCAGGGAGTCGGACGTGATGCTGAGGTACGGGCTCAGGGGCCCTTTCTCTCCTGCCACCGAGCGAGCAGGTCTCCTTGCTTTCACCCTGCTGCGCGCACAGCCTCCACGGCACGGCAGACGCAAATCTCCCTTCCTTCCTGGGGCCGAGCTCTAATTGTGAAAGAGCTGAAAGTCAGCGCCGCAACCGCAGCCCGAGCTCGCTCCCTGCATGGCTGACTCCTTCCTGCTCAGAAACCGCTGCCGCCTCCCTCCAGGCTTGGCCGGGAGCAGCCGAGGGGACGGGTGCTGGGCAGAGCCCTCGGCTGCCCCTCGGGAGGGCAAGGGGACAGCGAGCAGCTCCCCCCTTCCAGAAGAGATCTTCTCGCCACTCACTGGAACTGCTGGGCCTTATCCAGGCCCTTGGCTCAGCATCAAATTCCACCCACAGCACAAAACTGTTACGCTAAAACTTGCTGTTAAAGCGCTGGCCTTGGCAGCGCCAGTCCCAAAACTGGCTCAGGGAGCCTTGGTTTGGGTGAGCTGCCAGTCTCAGAGAGGAGATGGTGCCTTCTGTCTGGGTTTTCACGAGCCCAGGTTCTCCTTCTGCGTGGAAATCGCGTCCTGGCGGACTGAGACTGTTTCACGTGTGTCCGATCGTCCTCACAGCCAGTCCGACCTGCCGCAGGTTTCTAACGGATGGTTTCTGAGGGGGCTGGCAGCACCCGCTCTCGTGGGCGCGGGCACCCTGCGCCTTGCGCCCCGGTGAGAAGCTGGATGCGTTCGGGAGATACTGGGCAAATTCCTCCTGCGCTGCGTGGTCCTGTGCCAGCTCCCCGCTAGGAGGGTCTGGGGTTCTGCCGCCCGCCCCGTGCACGCACAGTGATCGCCACAGAAACGCTGGGGCCGCAGAAATTCTGGGGCCGCAAAAACCTCGCGCTTTTTTGCAGAGCTCACGCCTGCGTTTCGGTTTGGGAAGTCCCGGGTGGAAATAGGAGCCTCGTAGCTGGGCTGAGAGCGGCGGCAAGCTGGGAGGCGGTAATGCAATACTGTGTAACGGATGCTTCTGCCCCAGGGATGGATTCAATGAATTATTTGATCAGCTGCATAAGCACAACATCCCCCTGTTCATCTTCTCCGCTGGCGTCGGTGACGTCCTTGAAGAGATTATCCGTCAGGCCAACGTCTTCTACTCAAATGTCAACGTGGTGTCCAACTACATGGACTTCGACGATAAGGTGAGTTTCTGCATCCTGTACGTGCGCTGAGCTTGCGGAGAGGAGAGTTGTTCGCCTGGAATTGAGGGCTGCGATCCGTTTGAGAAACCGCTAGGTTAAAAGCTGCCCATTTCGACACTAGAGGTTGCCCTGCCCACACCGGCAGCTGGCTCAGCCGTGGGCAAGGTGGGCAGGCAGCATGCAGGAACAGCTGAGCATCTGCTGGCGATCTTGGGGACTGACTCCTCGCCTTCCAAACGCGCTTTTCAGTGGCAGAAGGGCGCTGCCGTCTCTGTGTCCAGCGCTGCGTGCTCCGTCCCAGTGCAGGGGAAAGATGGAGTTAACCACAGAGGTCTCTCCTGGTCTGAAGGCCAGATGTCCTTTAAAGCAGCTTGGAAGGCCTTTGTTGATGTGCTAAAGCCTGAAAAGTCCCAGCGCGCAGTAGAAAATTGCACGTCTCTTACAATGAAGGCCTCTGTTCCCACGGGTGGTGTGTTGGGACAGGCTGTCCTCGGGGGGAGCATGGGACAGCGTGACAGTCCTGCCTTCTGCAAGGGCACTGCTCTGCCCTGGGGCTCCCCCGAGTGTGGCTTTCCGTGGCCCCTGGCCGGCTCCAGGGCAGCACAGAGCCCCGACCACGGTCTCCAGGATGTCCATCCTTTGGGTTTGTTCTCACCTTTGGGAAGGGCTTGCCCTGCAACAAGGGGACTCCTGGGGACTGTCTCCAGGTGTTTCCAGGCTCCTCCAGGGTGTCTCCGAGGTGAGACCTGGTGCCCTGTGAGCGTCCCCCCTGTTTGCCTGCTCCAGAAAAGATCCTGAGGCTGCGGCCCGGCGGAGGGATTGCTGCGGGATCAGCTTGTCTGTCCTGTTCGCGCAGGGAATCCTCACGCGTTTCAAGGCACCTCTCATCCACACCTACAACAAGAACAACAGCATCCTGCAGGGGACGGAGTATTTCCAGCAGCTGAGCGCTAGGACGAGCATCATCTTGCTGGGGGACTCCATGGGTGATCTGACGATGGCAGACGGCGTTCCCAATGTGGAGAACATCCTCAAGATCGGCTTTCTCAACGACAAGGTGGGTGTGAGAAGCAGTTTTCGTGCTTCCCTGCCAGCCTTCCCCAGGTGCGAAGCCTGAGGGGCAGCAGAGAGGGGCAGGCAGCTGCCCGAGTGATTCGGGGCTGCAAGAAATTCCTATGAGCACCCGTGGGGGGTGCGGAGGGAGCTGGGGGTGTCTGCTGAGCTCCCGGTGCCCCTGGGGCGTTGTCGGGGTGGTTATTGACCCCTCTTTTCGGTAGCGTCAAGAGATGCAAGGGCTGTGGGTGCGGCATCCTCGCTCTCGGCTGCTGGTGCTTACAGCCCTCTCCTCTCCACCCCGTCCCCGCCGCGCCGCAGGTGGAAGAGCGGAGGGAGAAGTACCTGAGCGCTTACGACATTGTCCTGGAGAGCGACGAGACGCTGGATGTGGTCAACGGGATTCTCCGGTACATCCTCGTAGAGACGTGAGCTGGGAAGGCAGCGTCCCGGCTCCGGCCCCTCAGCAAGGCGCCTGGGCAGCGAGTGTCCTTCCCTCGACGAAGCTGGAGCGGATCTTCTGGTACCTGCTGGGCTCCATCCTGGCGCTGGGCACTGTCTCTCGTGTGCCGTGCACATCCCGACCTCGCCATCCCCCCTTCGGTCAGCCCTGCAGCAGGAGCGGGGAGACGGAGGAAGCCTCTCCATTCCCTTTACCCCGCCTCTGCCCAGCTCTGCTCCGTCCCGCTGGGACTCCATCCCCACCACCGCCTGAGGCCACAACAAACCGTTTCATGTTTCGGGTGGAGACGTTCTGCGCTTGCTTCAGCGGCCGAGCGCAGAAATGGAGATCATTTGCCGTGGCTTGAGGACAGGCCCGTTTTAGATGGAAGCTGTTTAATTTTACTATGTTCCTGTCTAAGAAAACAAGTCTCTCTGTCTCTCTCTCTCTCGTCCTGTTTTCTGTGGGCTTCAAAGTGCCGGGGCTGAGCTCCGTCGCCGCCTGCCGATGGGCTGCTGTGGCCCCACCAGGCGCAGCATCGCCCGGCCCCACATCCCCCACAGAAACCCTGCAGCTCCCAGGCCCCCGCGCACCCCCGCTGCGCTCCCTCGTGCTCGTGCTGTGAAAAAAAAAAAAAAAAAAAAAGGCTTTTTCCCATCATCGGGATAGAACAAGAGGGAATGGGTTCAAGCTGCAGCAGGGTAGGTTTAGACTGGACATTAGGAAAAAATTCTTCACGGAAAGAGTGGTCGGACACTGGAATGGGCTGCCCAGGGAGGTAGTGGAGTCCCCATCCCTGGATGTGTTTAAGACTCGTTTAGATGTGGTGTTAAGGGATATGGTGTAGGGGAGAACTTGGTAGAGTGGAGTTGATGGTTGGACTCGATGATCCCAAGGGTCTTTTCCAACCTAAATGATTCTGTGATTCTGCGATCGCTGCAGGCCCACGGAGCGCGTCGGAGGCTGCCGCACAAGGCGAGCGGTGAGTCTGTCTGGCGAGGGCTGGGCTGGGGGCTCGGGGCCGCGTGTTTGCAGCCCCGGGGTGCGGACGGGGGAAGGAGAGGCCAATGGCAGCATTTTGGTTTTTAAGGAATATTCGCAGAATCACAGAATGGTTCGGGTTGGAAGGGACCTTAAAGATCATCTAGTCCCATCCCCCCTGCCCTGGGCAGGGACACCTCCCACCAGCCCAGGCTGCTCCAAGCCTCATCCAGCCCGGCCTTGGACACCTCCAGGGATGGGGCAGCGACAACTTCCCTGGGCAACCTGTTCCAGCGCCTCCCCACCCTCACAGTAAAGAATTTTCTCCTGGTATCCAATCTAAATCTCCCCTCCTTCAGTTTGAGGTCGTTACCCCGTGTCCTACCATTACCCTCCCTGCTCCAGAGTCCCTCCCCATCCTTCCTGGAGCCCCTTTAGGGACTGGAAGGGGCTCCAAGGTCTCCCCGGAGCCTTCTCCAGGCTGAACCCCCCAGCTCTCTCAGCCTGTGTTTAGCTAACCGTGTTTCCGTCCTAAACTGCTGGGTTGAAACCTGGGTTCTTATTTCCGTGTTACCTCCGGGAACGTAAGGAGTGAAGCTACGACAGCCCTGATGCAGCCAGGGGCAAATTCAGATCCTTACGTGGGGAACCGCATTCAACGTCCCGTGATGGCGGCCGGAGCCTGCGCTGGTGCAGGGTGAGCTCCGATAACGGCTCTTGGGGGGGCCGTTACTGTCGCGATGTGGCCCAGCACGGGTCGGCAGCTCTGCCCTGCCGCCTTCGGACGGGGCGGCGCTGGCCGGTGACTGCGGGCTGCTGCAGGTCAAGCCCCCGCTGCCCTCCGCGTGACAGACGAGCGAAGGCGCTTCTGAGAGCGCAGGCTCTGTTCTTGCTGAAATAAAAGCGTTGGCTGAAGCTGGGCCCCGGCTGGTTCGTATCCAGCATCGCGGAGCTGCGGATGGAGCCGTTCTCCTCCCCGGAGCTGGCAGCTGCATCTCCGCATCCCAGCCCTGGCTCGTCCCCGTTGTTGCCGGAGCCCCCCAGCCCTCCCCGGGCGCTCCGTGTGGGAGCTGAAGCACCGTCCGCCTTTGCTGGAGGATCCCGGGAGCGGAGTTTGGGGTTCCCTCTCTCCCAGCCGACCCAGCAGGCGCTGGAGCCTGAAATCCCCCCCGGGCACCGGCTGCCAGGGACGGGCCAGGCTTGTCTCCACGCCACTGCCCGGACACGCAAGAATGTTTCATGGCAAAGCAACCTGACACAAAGGCAAACTCCATGGAAACCAGTAGAAATGATTTATTTGGTGCCAGGTAAGTCATCGTTTGAGGGGTTCGCTCTGACCCTTCGCACTGTTCGGTTCTTGCATTTCTTTTATCTCCTTCGGCAAGACACACCGCGCAAAAGCTTTTAGAGCCGGTGGGAGGTGTTGGAGCCGCGCTGGTCACAACTGGCAAACCTGAGAGCGCCCAGCTCGTTAGCTGCATTTAGGCATCAAAATTAAATTGGGCTGATTTTTCTCGATGACGGAGGGCTGGCGGGGAGGATGCGGATGGGGATGATGCTGCTCCCTGAGGGCCTGGGTGGGAGAGGCTTTCTCTTTGCCTTCTCCCAGCTGACAAGGGGTTTGCCAGGTCCCGTCCCCACTGTCTCGGGGGTCCCAGGCGTTCTGGAATGGGGGATCCATGTGGGGCACCTGGGCTGTCGCCCTGGGAACCTGAGGCCCCTCCGGCCTGTCATTGCGGGGAGGACGGCAGCGGGGAGCAGAGGCTGGGCCAGCAGCAGGGACCGGCACGAAAGGCTTCTCTGTTTCTCCTCTCTGAAGAATTTTATATGCGTATATAAAAAAAAAACAAAAACAAAAACAAAAAAAACCAACCCAAACTCTAACCCTAAGCTACAAAATGCTGCGGTAGAAGTGGAGGGAAGCCCCCTCCTGCCTGCCTGCCCCAGGGGGCTGGAGCGGAACCTGCAGTCGCTGGCTGAGGACGAAGGGGCTCGGGGAGGGGACGCCGCTGCCCCGGCCCCTCCGGGGAGAGCCGAGAGCAGGGGCTCGAAGCGGGGTTTTGGCAGCAGCGCGGGGCAGGGCAGGGCTCCAGGATCTCGCCCTGGCACCCTCGGTCCCGCTGCACGGCAGAGGTATCGTCTGCAGGGCCGGGGAGCCGCAGGGCACGGGCAGCAGGAGGAAACGCAGGCGCTGCCGTCCCTGGGGGGGACCAAGACTCCCAGGAACGTGGGTGTTTCCCACCTTCTTGCCTGGGTTTATTAGCTGGGGGGTGGCGAGTTTTCCTGCTCAGGAGGAACACATCAAAAGAAAACCTCAGTTAAATAATAGCAGGGGCGGGGGGAACAAACCAAACTAGACCCCCCCCGCAGGGCTGGGGAGGGGCAGGGGCAGGGGCAGGTTCCCAGGGCAGCCGGGGTGGGGGGAAGCCGGCTGTGATGCAGCGGGGACGAGTCCTGTCTCCGGGGGGGAAAGTGAGGTCTGATCCTCAGAGCTCCTCGTGGATCTTCTCCTGGTCCTCATCCGACTTCAGCTTCAGCTCCTCGGAGGTGATCTTCCCGTCCTGGTTGCGGTCCTGGTTCTGGAACATGTCAGCGATGACTTTCTCCGGGTCGGAGCTGGGCATGAGCCGGCCTTTCCCTTCCGCCACCTGGGTCTTGATGAAGGTGGAGAACTGCAGCGGGAGAGGGGAGAGATGCCGCTTTGCTCCACGCAGCCGGCACCGGGCACGGCTGGGAGCACCGGGGGCAGCAGCCGGGGAGGGGGGGGACGGGGCAGGGACAAGAGCACGGGCTGCCCTCGGTGTCCCTGCCCCGTCACAGCAGCGACGCTCTGGGCTGGCGTGTTTTTCCTGCACAGCTCTTCAGGCTCCCGAGTGCCAGGGACAGCGGTGCCCTTTGGGTGCTGTACCCTGGGGGGGTCCCCTGTGTCCCCGTTTCCTCCTGCACCCCCTAAGCCCGGGGCCGGCGGCACTCGGGGCCCTCGCTCACCTCGTCGGCGGGGATCTCCCCGTCCTTGTTCAGGTCCATTTGCTCGTAGAGGTTCGCCGGCGGGTCCCCGTGCCAGATGAAGAGGTAGCCCTCAGGAACCCCCTCCTCCATGGAGATCAGCTCCACCTCGAAGCGCAGCACGGCGCTGCCGGGCACCCCCCGGGCTGTAAACGCAAGCGAAGGTGCTGCGGCACGGGGGGAGCCTGGCGAAACGCTGGCCCCTGATGGGGAAAAGCCTCCAGCCCCCAGCGGGGGCTTGAAGGAGCCCAGCAGCGGCTCAGCGAGGCAGAACCCCCCGTTTGCCCTGCTCACGCCGCTCCCCTACCTCCGCTCTCCCCGTGGCCCAGGTGGGGGGGGATGATGAGCACCCGCCTCTCCCCCGCGCACATGTTGAGAAGGCCACTGTTCAGGCCCTCGATCACCTTGTTGGTCCCCAGAGTCACCTCCTGGGGCTTCTCGTAGTCGTGGCTGCAGGTGGCACAGAGAAGACGGGGCGGCTGAGAAAGCCCCTGGGACCCAGTGGGCAGCTCCGCCTTGCCCCGAAATCCCGTGCCCTCCATCCCGTTGTGCCCCAAAATCCCGCGCCCTCCATCCCGCTATGCACCAAAACCCCGCGTCCTCCATCCCGCCATGCCCTGAATCCCACGCCCTCCACTCGAACACCCCAAACCCCACACCCTCCACCCTCCGGCCGATGCTCCGGTGCTGCCCGTTCCAGAGGGCTGATGCTCCCAGCGCGGCTCTGGTGCCCGTGCCCCCCCCCAGCCCTGCCTGGCTCAGCGCCTGCCAGGGTTTGGCCCTGCGAAGGCAAGGTGTTGTGGGGGCAGCCCACGAGCGAGCACGCACGAGGAGAAGAGCTTGGTGCCGTCCAGCAAGGAGCAGTTGTAGTGGTAGCGGACGAAGTCTCTGTTGCGGGTGGTGACATTGCAGTCCTCGGGCCGGTACACGGTCTCGATCTCCACCGGGTCCGCGGGGTTGTGGAAGTCGATGATGTGGACGTCGAAGATGAGCACGGCTGAGCCGGGAATTTTGTTCCCTGGAAAAGGAGCACGAGGAGAGCGGCTGAGAGCACCGCGGGGCCGGTAAAGCCTTTCCCTGCTTTTTCCCATGCCCCGTGGTGTGTCCGTCCCTCCCAGCCCTGCATGCATTGGCATCAGCCTTTCCCCTGCCCAGACACCCCCTCCCCAGCACCCAGAGCCCTGGGCTGGTGGTAGCCCCCTGGAGCGAGGAGCTGGCCCCGCCTGGCCAGCGCTTTCCTCATGCCAGCGCTGCGGTGTGCTGGTGCGCAGGGCCGGAGCGGGGAATACCATAGCCCGGGGCTGCACCGCGCGGGCACGCCGGACCCCGCGGGGCTGCCCGTTACCTGCTCCGTTCTCCCCATAGGCCAGGTGCGGGGGGACGACCACCCGCCGCCTCTCTCCCACGCAGACCCCTTGCAGGCCCTGGTCCATGCCGGGGATGATGTAGCCCTTCCCGATGTAGGTGTTGTAGGTGTGATTGCGGGAGTAGCTGCGGCGAGAGAAGCCCCCGGCGCTGTCATGCGGGAGACCCTGGCCCACCAACCCCCACCCCTGCACCCCAACCTGCACCCCTTCTCCCAGCCTCTGCCCCGCTCCCCCAGGAGCCAAACCTTGCTCCTAGGGATGCAGCAAAGGGGTATTGTCTTTTTTAGCCTATTTCATGCCTGTTACCACCCTCTCCTTTGCCTTTTCCCCCCGATTCTCCAGCCCCCCCTTGCAGCCGGCTGCTGAGCGCGGGGCGGGAGAGGACATGGGGGGATCTCCCCATTCGGCCGCTTTCCTCCCCACACCTGGAGTCGAAGAGCGTCCCGTCCATCAGCGTGCCGTTGTAGTGGTAGCGGACAAAGTCCCCGGTCACAGCCCTGCGCTTGCAGGACTCCGGCACCTCCAGGTGCTCCAGGAAGACACCGTCCTTGGGGTTGTGGAAGTCAATCAGCAGCACGCTGAACACCAGCGAGGCCTGCGGTGGGATCACGGTCCCTGGGGAGGGGACACGGGTGAGCCCGGACGAGGGTCCTGATGCACACACAGAGCGTGGGGCTCTGCGCAGAGCGGGGAGGGAGGGAACCGGGCACGAGGGGGTGACGCCCAACTCACCGTAGCCCTTCTCCCCGTAGGCGAGGAACGGGGGGATGATGATGCTCCTCTTCTCCCCGGCACACATGCCCAGCAGCCCCTGGTCCATGCCCTTGATCAGCCAGCCGGTGCCCACGTAGGTGTCGTAGGTGCTGTCTTTGCTGTAGCTGGTGGGGAGGAACGAGGTGGGGGGGTGGCTGCGGGCCACGCCAGCTCCCCTAGCCTGGCAGTGCCACGCGGGACACTGGTTTGGGGGTCACGGAACTGCACCAGCCCTGCTGGCGTGCAGGGAGGGAGAGCGCAAGGGGGTCTGCTCTGACTGGGGTGCAGCGTGGGCCCCCACGTCCTGCCCCAGGCCACTGTCCCCGCCATCCCGGGTGCCCCCAGCCCCGAGGCGGGGGTGCATCCCAGCCCCGGTGCCCCGTACCTGGAGTCGAAGGGGGTGCCGTCCAGCAGCGTGCCGTTGTAGTGGTACCGCACAAAGTCCGAGTTCTCCACCGTGCGGTTGCAGTGCTCGGGTTTGGAGAGGGTGGTGATCTGCAGCTTGTCGTTCTTGTTCCAGATGTCCAGCATGACGACGTCGAAGTACAAGGTGGCATCTGGGGGGATCAGCCCCGCTAAAGGGGCGGCAGCAGGGACAGAGCACCTTAGGGGGGAGCAGCGCCAAGCCCGGGCAAGCCAAGGGCTGTCCCCTAACCCCCCCCCAGCCCCTGCCGAGCCCATGGCTGCCTGGGGCTGCTGGCCACGCGTGCCAGCCCCCGGGAAAGCAGCAAGACCCTTCGTTCCCGGGGAAGCCCTGTTTAGGCACCACTTGCCCTGGCCACCCTTCACCAGCCCCTGCCAGCTGGGCACCGCAGCACTGTCCCCACTGACGCCGGCCCCGGGGGGTTTGCTCCCTCCGTCCCCCCGCCGTCCCACAGCCCCTTACCCACGCCGATGCTGCCGTAGCCCAGGTGTGGTGGAACGATGAGGTGACGCCGCTCGTTCACGCACATGCCCTGCAGCCCCCGGTCCATGCCGGTGATCAGCCGCCCGACGCCCACCACGCCGGCCACCGTGGCCCCTCGGTCGTAGCTGGGGCGAAGGGACAGAGTCGTCAGCGACGCGCGGGCAAAGGGCGAAGCCCCCAAAGCCGCTGGCACTGGGGGTGCTCAGTGCCAGCACCGAGGGGTCAGGGCTGATCCAGAGCCAAACCATGAGCACCGAGGGACGGCGCGCGGCTCCCAGGTGCCTGCTGCCACCCGGGGGACGGGGCTGCCCCCTCCCCGAGGTGTGGGGAACCCACTGCAGCCAGCGGGTCCCGGTGCTGCAGGCAGAGCCCCCAGCCCACCCCCACAGCAAACAGACATTGATCCTGACGGGATCAATCCTGCGCTGCCCGGGGGGGAGCTGCGTCCCATGGCACTGGTCAGGGCTCCGGCCTGACCCTGCATGCCCCACACCCTCGGACGCAGGGCAATGCGGATCGGGCCCTCTGGGTGACCCTTTCAGTTGGGACCAAACCCACCAACGCCCTCCCCGGATTTCACCCGGCGACCCGGGCTGGAGGCCGGCAGCTCCCGGCCTTTCTGCTGCTTCCAAATCATTTCGCGTATGGCACATTTGGAGCTTTATGCAGCGAGGAGGAAAGAAGACGTCCCAGGCCTCGTTTGTAAACTGCAAATCTGTTTTTTATTTCTAAATCACTCCACGAAGGAACTGGGGCCTTTTCAGATAAATTGAAATCCTTCATCCCCTGTAACGTGCAGCTGATGCTTTTTCCCGGCAGTACGCTGCAGGGACAAGGTTTTATTTTAGCAGCGGATGTCCCTGGGCTGCCATCGTGTCCGGGGTGCGCAGCAGCAGTGGCGGCAGCGCGCGCCTCAGGTACTTTCTCCCCCCAGTTCACGCTCGCAAGAAAGACAAGACTTATTTAACCAGAGCAGAATCCCTTTGCTTTCCAGGGCTCTGAAAAAAAATGCCCGTCTGGAAAGTTTTTGTTCCTGTCGTGGGGCTGGGGCTGAGCTCCAGCACATCCCGGTTTGTTTCTGCTCTTTCGCTGCGTCCCCGATTCTCCCCTGCTCACGGTGCTGCAAATCAGGGACCGCACCAACGTACACGCTGATTTACCACCGGCGTGAGCGGAGCAGGATCGACGCACGGGCCGAGGAAATCCAAGACCAGCGAAAGCGAAGCCTCTTAGGTAATGAACGGGCTTCGCCGCTGCCACGTTTCAAAGTGCTGGAAGAGTTTTCCCTGCCTGTGCAGCGCATGCAGATACATGTTCCTGAGTGCAGTGTCTCAGCGAGGGCCAAATCCTGCCCATGCCCAAGACGGGCTCCCCCGTGGCACCCCGCAGCCGAGGGCTCTGCAGGCTCCTGGCCCAGGCGGGGGGCTGCAGCCCGGGCCGGGGGGGGCTGCGCTTGGGGACACGCTCGGCGACAGGCGTACGGGGGTCCCCGGGCTCCCCATCCTCCCCCAGCGCCTGCCAAAAGCCCCCCTTTGGGGTCAAAGCTGGGGGGCCCGGGGCCGGCCCGAGCAGGCAGCTGCCCGCTCCTCGCCCTGCTGCCTGCTGGCCCCGGGGGATGCGGCGGGGCGACGGGGGAGCTGGGGATGGGGGACATGCAGGGACCCCCCCCGCAGCACAGGGCCGGGGCCGCATGCAGTCGGGAAAGAGCCGAGGGCGATACCTGGAGTCAAACTTTTTGCCATCTTTAAAGGTGCCATTGTAGTGGTAGCGAATGAAATCCCCCATCTGGACCTCCCGCAGGCAGATTTTGGGGATATAGTATCTGTCTATCACCACGTCTTCCAGGGGGCCGGGGTCGCCCAGCGCCGGGGCCGCCGGGACGCCGAGGAGGAGGAGGAGGAGGAGGAGGAGGATGGTGCTGCCCGGGGCCATGGCGCTGGGAGCCTGCGGCGGAGCGGAGCGGAGCGGAGCGGCGGGACGGGACGGGGCGGGACGGGACGGGGCCGGGGGGGAGGCGGAGAGGCGGGGCCGCCCCCACCGCCCCTTCCCGGGGCCGCCCCCCCCGGCCCGGGCCCGGCCCCGCCGCCGCTGGAATTTCTGTACACGTGGAGCCCGGCCGGGCCTCGCCGGCCCCGCGGACGCCCGGGTCGCCCCGCGGCATCGCCGGGCCGGGTGCCCCGGGGGGCGGAGCGGGCGGGCGGGCAGCCGGGGCCGCGCGGCGGGGCGTTGGCTGGGCCTGGGGGCTTTTGGTATTTATTTATTTTTTTTTTTTTTTTATTTATTTTTTTTTAATTTCCCCTTTTCCGGGCAGGCCTTCTGCGGGGGAAGACGCCGGGAGAGCGATTTGGGAGCTTTGGGAAGGCGGTTTGTGCGGCCCGAGGGCCCATCCCGGCCCCGCTCGCCGGGTCCTAGCGCTGCTGCCGTCGCTTCCCCCGGCTCCGGGTGCTGCTGCTCGGTCCCCAGCCGCCGGGCAGAGCGAATACAAGGAATTAACCGCTTTAATGACGTCTGCCGCTGCTGACAGAGCTTTTTACTGAATGCCAACGATGAAAAATGCAAAACTACCCCTCTAACAGCCTTACACAAATAGGAACGGCACTAAATGCGCACGTGCGCGTTGCCCGCACACCCCCGCTGCCCCAAACCCGTCAAGTAAGAGCCCTCGGCGAGTCCCAGGAGGGCAACGTGTCAGTCCATAAACCCAAACTGAAACCCGGCTTCTCCAAGGCATGGCGTGACCGCTGAGGTCCCCTGAGCCCAGCCCCGAGGTGCTCGGCAGCTCCCCAGTGCACCGCCAGTGGCTCGGAGGGGGAGGCTCGGGGGTCTCCCCACGGCACAGTGGGGTCAGGGCCTGACTCTGGGGCAAGGGAGCGTTTACTTAGGGGTGATGGCGTCCCAGCCTGCGTGCTGTCGAGCTGCTCGCTTGCAGGGAGGTGCTGGGCACTGCTAGCGGCCTCTGCTCTGCTGGACGAAACCTCAGCAGTGTCCTGGCTCCTGCCCCGCACTGGGACATCCCCCAGCGCCACTGTCCAGCCGGCAACAAAGCGCTGGGCTTGGTCTGGGGCCAGTGTGGCCGTGCCGAGGCCTGGCGCGGTGCAGCCCTTGGCCCTGGGATCTGGCGCAGCGCAGGGCGTGCGGCTTGTCACCAGCTGGCAGCGAAACCAGCTCTGGGCACGGCCGGGCTGGGGGGTCCGGCCACGGGCCCTGGGACTCCAGCACAGGGGGCGCCCCGGCACCCAGCACCCCCAGCTCCGCACTCTCAGCCCTGAGCGCATCCTCTGGAGCCCGCAGCGTGGGGGTTACCCTGAGAGCGCAGGATAAGGGGCAATTCCCCGCAGCGTGGGGGTTACCCTGAGAGCGCAGGGTGACTCCTTGCAGTGTGGGGCACCCTGAGAGCGCGGGATGAGGGGCGATTCCCCGCAGCGTGGGGGGCACCCTGAGAGTGCAGGGCACGGGGTGACTCCCCGCAGCGTGGGGTGCCTCCCGAGAGCGCGGGGCGACTCCCCACAGTGTGGGGCAACCTGAGAGTGTGGGGCACGAGGTGACTCCCCGCAGCATGGGGGGCACCCCGAGAGTGTGGGGCACGAGGTGACACCCCGCAGCATGGGGGGCACCCCGAGAGTGTGGGGCACGAGGTGACTCCCCGCAGCGTGGGGGGCACCCCGAGAGTGTGGGGCACGAGGTGACACCCCGCAGCATGGGGGGCACCCCGAGAGCGCGGGTGCGGGGTGACTCCCCGCAGTGTGGGGCACACCCCGAGAGCGCGGGTGCGGGGTGCTTCCCCGCAGCGTGGGGCACCGACGACCCGCCGCGGGGAGGGCGCAGCCCCGCGCCCCCCGCGGGGCGCTGCGCCAGCCGCGCAGAGCCGCACTAAGACCCTGCGCGCACCGCCGCGCACCGCCCCTTCCCCGCCGCCCGCCCCCTGCGCGGAGCGCTGCGCGGCGCTGCGCGGGCAGTGCGCGGCGGCGGTGGCGGGGATGGGCGGCGCGGCGCTGGCGCTGCTGCGGCTGCTGCTGCTGGCGGCGGGGCCGTGCGCGGCGCAGTACGAGGAGTACAGCGTGCGCGGATTCCCCGCGGCCGCGCTGGAGCCGCTGCAGCGCGCCTACGCGCGGGCGCTGTCGCAGTACGCGGGCGCGCAGTGGGCGGAGAGCGCCCGGGAGCTGGAGGCCAGTCTGCGGCTCCACCGCCTGCTGCGGGACAGCGAGGCGCATTGCCACCGCCGCTGCGCCGCGCCCGCGGAGGGGGGCCCCGCCGAGGAGCCCCCCGCGGGAGGGGACCCCCCCGCCTGGGAGTGGGAGCGGGAGATGCAGCTCTTCGGGCGGCTGCTGCGCCGCGCAGGCTGCCTGCGCGCCTGCAAGCGCGACCTGCCCGTCTTCCAGCTGCGCTACCCCCCCGCGCAGACGCTGCGCGACTTCCAGCGCCGCCTGCCCTACCAGTACCTGCACTACGCGCTCTTCAAGGTGAGACGGGCGACGCGCAAATGCCGCGCAACGTCGTGGCTTGCGGCTGGGGGTGGGGGGGTGGCCTGTACCTCTCTCCTGCACCGCTCTGGGCTGCGCCTCCTCTTCCATCATCCACCCTGCACCTCTCCATCCGCCCCCCCCACCCCCCCTCATCGGGCACACCCCCGTCCTGCACCTCCGTCCTGCGCCCCTCGTCCTGTACCTCCTCTTCGACACCCCCATCTTGCCGTGACCCCCATCCTGCATCCCCATCCTACACCGCCAGCCAGCACCCCCTGTTCTGCACGCCCTGAGCCCTGCTCCCCTCTATCCTGCACCCTGTTGTCGTGTGTTTTCCCGTCCTGCACCTCCCATCCTACGCCCCCCATCCTGCGCTCCCCATCTGGCATCCCCCCCCCAGGCTCCTCCATCCTGCCCCTGCGCCGTGGCACGTCAGCATCATCTGGGATGCATCAGGCGGGACGTGAGGGGTGCACCGGGGACTGGGAGGTTCCTGTGGTTGTGTCCCCCCACCCCACCTCGTGTTGCCCTGGTCCCGCAAGGTCCCTCTGGGCAGGCAGAGCATTGCCTGGGGAGGGGGACACAGAGGCTGCCTCAGCTAAGGGGTCCAAGCTGGTGGGTCCGGTGCCACCGTGATTGCTGCGGGACACGTGTCTGGGTGCCCCGTCAGGGACAATCCCTTGCTGGGGCTCCCGGTGCAGACGTGGAGGGAGGTTTCGTAAGGGATCGCCCCCGGGTGACCCTCCTTTGGGCAGAGCTGCTCTGGCAGGGGACGCCCCCCTCGCCCCCCCTCCCCTCCCCTCCCCAGGCACCGGTGCTGCTCCGGGTCCCAGCATCGCTGCTGGCCGGCGTCCCATGCGGGTGCTGCTTTAGTGCTTAGCGCTGCCGCCCCGCTCACCTGGCAGTGGCGAGGGACAGCCTGGCCTGGATCCTTAATGCCTTTTCCTCTTGCTCACTCTGGCCAAAACCCATTCCATGCATAGTTTGTTCAACTCCCCCTGCCCCCCCCCCCAATCTTGCTCCCCTGAAGCTGCAACCTGAGAGCTCGTAAAGCAGGGGGGAGCGGGGGCCGCTGGCCCGGGCTGGTGGCGGTGCCCGAGGAGAGCAGATGTGTGGATCAAACCCGTTCCACATGGATCGCTCCTGGCTGGACGGGGGGGTCCGCGAGGGGCTGAGCTGTCTCCGCTCCCGCCACGGGCACAGAGGGAGAGGTTTGCGGGGCTGGGCAAGGGCGACCACCGTGCGTCGGCTGGATTTATCTGTGTTGTCCGTGGTCCCAGATCCTGTCTGTCCATTGCTGCCAGATGATGATTGGGCTCGGGGCTGGCACTGTGGGCGCTGGGCTCTCCCCCCACAAGGGTCCCGCTGGGTGCTGAGCCCCCCGCAGCGTTGGCTCCAGCAGCCCCCTGCACCGGCTCTTCCTCCCTCCCCAGTCAAATAAGATCGAGAAAGCGGTGTCTGCTGCCCACACCTTCCTGCAGAAGAACCCCAAGCACGAGATGACCTTGAAGTACCTGAACTATTACAAGACGATGGTGGACGTGGATGAATACCTGGTCGACCTGGAGGCTCAGCCCTACGAGGTGAGGAGGGGCTGGGGCTGGGGTGGGAGAAGGGGCTCCCGGGAGCTCGGTGCGTGCCTGAACCTGTCGAACCCCGAGGGAAGCGGCTCTCCCTCGCTGAGCCCTGGTCGCCCACCTCCTGCCCCCCAAAAAGCATCTCTGTGGGGCCCGTGCTGGGGACGGGGCCACCTCGGCGGGGGGCAGGGCAGGGGGTTGCTGCTGGCGGGGAGGTGAGCGGCACCCGCTTGATCCCCGGCAGCGGATATTCGTGCGGTCGGTGAAGCTGTACAACAACGGGGATTTCCGGAGCAGCGTGGCCGACATGGAGCAGGCGCTGGCCGAGTACTACAAGGCGTACGAGGACTGCCTGGCCGGCTGCGAGGGCGCCTACGAGCTGCAGGAGTTCAAGGACTTCTACCCTGCCATCGCAGGTGACCGGGCGGGGGGCCGGTGGCCAGCAGGCTTTTGGGGGAGAGGGGTCAGGGGCACAGCGCCTGACTCTTGTCCCCAGACCACTTTGTGAGCGTGCTGCAGTGCAAGGTGGACTGCGAGACCGAGCTCACCCCCAATGTGGGCGGCTACTTCGTGGAGAAGTTTGTGGCCACCATGTACCACTACCTGCAGTTCGCCTACTACAAGTGTGAGTGCAGATGGGGAGCAGGGGACCATGCCCCCGGGCACCCCGGGGTGCTGCGTGCCCCTGGGCAGGGTGTCACCCCCGGCGTCACCCCGTACTGCTGCCCGCAGTGAATGACGTGCGGGATGCGGTGCGGAGCGTCTCCAGCTACATGCTCTTTGACCCGGGCGATGCCGTGATGCAGCAGAACCTGGTCTACTACCGCTTCCACCGCGAGCGCTGGCGCCTGCAGGAGGAGGACTTCGAGCCTCGGCCGGTGAGGACCCCCCAGCCCCCCCTGTCCCGTGGCTCTACCGGTGGCGGAGGGGCTGACGTGGCCCCTGCTCCCTCCCCGTGCGCAGGAAGCCGTGCGCTACCACAACCGGACGGCCACCCAGAAGAAGATGCTGGAGTTCGCCAGGCAGTACCTGCAGGCTGACGATGAGGTAAGCGATGACCCCGGCGTGGGTGCGGCGGGTGCTTTTGGGGGTGCGGGGTGGTGCGGGTGGGTGCTGTGGGTACCTCGGGGCAGGGCCCTTCCTCGGGCCGGGGGGGCCGACCCCCAACCAGCCCTGGAGAAGAGGCTGCAGACGGGGCCACCGAGCCCCGCTGCCTCCTCCCGCCCGTCCTGTGCTGCAGATGGAGGTGGACGGCAGCGAGGGGCCGGAGGCGCGGGACCTGCCCTCCGACGGCGAGTTCGAGGGCGAAGGCGACTACGAGGAGGGATTCTTCTCAGAGTGGTGGCAGGAGCCCAAGACCAAGGGGGACAAAGCCGACCAAGGTTCCTGATGCCAGGGCTGGGGGCCGTGCCGCGGGGCCGGGGGTGGCTGCTGCCCATGCCCCGGTGCCACCGAGCCCTCCTTGTTTGCAGAGACCCTGCGATGAGCCAGGCGAAGGGGCGCCCGGCCGCGGCAGAGCTGGACGGCGGTGGCCCTGCGATGCCATCCTGGGGACACCGGGCTTCGGGCTCCTGCCAGCCACCGTGTGGAACCTTGGGCTCACGGGGAAGGGCTGCTCCTGCCCCGTGCCCTGCGGCAGCGCTGCCTTCGCCCTCTGACTCCTCTCGGGGCAGCACCAGCGCCGCCCAACCTCCCTGCCTGCCCAGGAGCTCCCCCCGGGCCACCCCTGTCCCCGATGTCCCCAGGAGCCCTGGCCAGTGGTGGTGCCCTGCAGCACTGGGGTTTACTGCGTCCCTCGGCTCCTCCCCAGGACCTGGGGACGCTGTGCCAGGACCGACCCCCGTGTTGTCTCGAGGGGCTCGGGGGGCTGCCCCTGCTCTGGGAGCAATGCTCGGTGCTGCTGGAGCTGGACATGGATGCTGGTCCTGCCCCTCCTCGGGGCTCCCCAGGTGCCTCCAGCCACCCAGCCCACCTGCCAGCCCCCAGAGCCCGGGTCCCTTTGGACCCCGTGGCCCGGTGCTAAACGGGGCTCCCGGTGTGCTGGCGTCCCCGTGCTGCCGCGTGGCTGCAGCCTGGTGAGGTTGCGTTGCCCGTGCCCTGCGTGTGCCTTGAATTTTCGCCACACCAGCCCTCTGTAGCCTTAAGCTCCGTTAATTTAATACTTCCTGACTTGCACAGTTGCTTTTTTTTTTTTTTTTTTTTTTTTTAGTATTTACTGGTGATGAACTTTTAATAAAATCCGGACCAGTCTTCTCATGGCTGCCTCCGCCTTGGGGCTCCCTGGGGCTGGGATGTGCTGCTGCCGTGGGAGCCAGATGCTTGGGTTGAGAGAGACCCTGCTGTGGGATGGGGAAGGGCAGGTTGGGGGGCTGGACGCCCCCATAAGTAAGGGAGACCCCACGAGGGGCTGCAGGGAGCTTGTGGGGCTGGGGAACCCTGTGGGCCATGAGAGCAGCCAGGCTTTTGTGGGGCTGGGTGGTCCCTGAGGGGGCCACGACCGCACTGGGACCCTCATGGGGATGTGTGACCTGTTGTGCCGGGGAGGCTGCCAGGTAGGATGGGGGGGCTGCGGGGGGCTGGGGGGCAGCATGTCTCACCCCGATTTGGGTGTTTGGGGTGTAACGTGCATCACCTGCTGGTTGTTTTGGGGCGGGTGCATCACCCTGACGCAGGTCCTTGGGGGTGCATCATCCTGCTGCTGGTCTGGAGGGTGCAGCCCGCGTCCCGCGATGCTGGTCCAGGGCGGCAGGGTGGGACGACCCCCTCCCACCAGCACCAGGGTGTTGTGGAGGCCGACATTGCTGCCGACAAGCCCGCGCCTGCCCTGGGCGCAGGGTGTCGGGCAGCGTGTGGCTGCCCCGCTGCCGCGCCGTCGTGTTCCCGCTCCCGTGGAAGTTGGCTGCGAGGACTGAAACCAAGAGGCTGAATCACCGCGTTCACCCCGGGGGAGGGAAGGGAAGGAAGGGGGCGGTGGGGAGCCTGCCAGCACCCCACCCTGCCCTGCCCCACAGCTCCCAGTTACCAGGGCTTTCCCAGCGCTGCCCTCCCTGCGTGGGGCTGGCACTGGGCTGGGGGACGGGGCTGAGCCCCCCGACCCCTGGGCAGGGCTCGGGGCTGGGGGCAGAGCTGAAGGGGGGGCAGCGCTGGTGGCAGGGGCAGCCCGTTGTGCCCCTGCGTGGGGCAGGGCTGTCCTGTCCCCTGGGAGGAATGGGGTTTGTCACCGATGGGTCACAGCCACCCTCGGGAGCCTGGCAGGGCGCGGCCGGCGGCACTCGCGCCCGGATCAGCGGGAATCACTCAGCCCAGCGCGCTGGCATCACGGCCCTGGGGGGGCAAAGGCTTGTTTATCTTCCCAACAAGCCGGGCGCGGGTGGCACAGGGCCCACGGGGCCTCCGCCCTGCTCTGACTCGCGCCTGGGCACGGCGTCCCCTCGCCAGCCCCAAACTCACGTTGGGGCACACGGCTCCCTGCGCCTTCTCTGCCAGAGCCGGGACAAGCCCTTTGCAGCCCCGGGCCAGGTCCCCCCGGTCCCCTCCCTGCTCCCACCGCAGATGCGGGCTGCGTCCAACGCTCCTGGCAGCACCGGGCAGCAGCAGCCGCTCGGCGAGTGGCGGTGTGACCCCAGCAGTGGCCAGGGCTGTGAGCATGGCCACTGGCCCCCGCAGCCTGCAGGGCCAGCAGAGCCGGGCTGTTGGGAGGTGCTGGGGGTGCAGAGGTGGGGTGCAGGGGCATGAGCAGGGATACGGGGGTGGGATGCCAGGGGGAACCTGCAGGACTCCGTGGCGTAACTCCATGCGCTTCCCTGACTCCTCTGACCTTGACCAAGAAGGAACATAAATGAGGTTTTTGGCTGTCATCGGCTGCCCTGTGCTGTGCCGTGCCATGCTGTGCCATGCCATGCCGTGTGCCACTTTCCTCCTCGTGCTGGAGGGCTCTCGCTGTGCTTTGGATCCCCCGCTCTGCGCACAGCCATGAAATCCCGTTTCCTTGCAGGGGCGTTCGAAGCTCCGTCTCTCGCCTCCCTCCCGAGCTGTGATTTCCCGACTGAGTCAGCGCCAGCAGCCAGACGTGGCCGAGGACTGTGATGGTGGGGGGGTGCAGGATGCGTCCCCCTCACCCCCATCCCCAAATCCGGGGAGCAGGAGGTCTGGGGATCCCCACCATGAGCTGGGACGTGCTCTGGCATTGGGCCTTCCTTGGTGACGCAGGGGCTGGGTGACGGAGGCTTCGCCTGGAGCCGGTGGGGAGCGGATGAGCCGGGATGCAGCTGCAGTACCCGCTGGACCAGTCTGGCCGGGGGTGAGGCCGGCTGCCGGCAGTCGCCCGAGCCCTTCCCCAGCGCCTCCTCCTGCCTCAGTTTCCCCACCGGGGCAGTGTGGAGCCCCTTCCCGGGGCCGGGTGATGCTCCAGGGCCACACTCTCGGCTCCATGCCCAGGCACCCATGGATGCAAACACCGTGGGTGGTGCAGGAGGCAGGGAGGGCCCACGGCGCGGCTGCTCGGGAGCTGTAATCTCGTCCCGGCCGCGCCGGGGTGGGGAGGACCACCGGGGGGCGGCGGGGCGGGGAAAAGGGGGCAGCCCGGAGCCCCCGCCCGCTGCCCGGCTCTCCGCTGCCCCCCGGCTCCCCCTGCCCGGCGGCTGGCCGGAGCAGCGCCGCAGCCCCCGCGGGGACCGGGGGGTCTGCAGCCGTCGGGCGAGGCCGGCGGTGTGCGGGGAGGGGGACACGCAGGGGCGAGGCCGTGGGGGGCCCGAGCTCCCTCGGGGGGCTGCCCGCACCCCCCGCCCCCGCGGGGTCCCGGCACCCCGAGAGCCCTCGGGGGTCCCCGCACCCCACGGACCCCCGGCGCTGCCCCCGCCCCGCTCCGGTACGCCCTGGCCCCGCCCCCTGCCCAGGGGAGGGTCCCCGGCCCCGCCCCACCCCGCCCCACCCCGCCCCGTGACGTCACCCAGGTAGTCCCCCCCCTCCCGGCCGCGCCCTTCCCCGCCCTCCGCCGCGCCCCGCCCACCCCTCCTCGCTGCCCAATCGCCTGCCGGCGGAGGGCGGGGCAGCCTCGCCCCCGCCAATGGGGAGCGGATAAACACGTCCGGCGGGGGCGGTGGCCGGCGCGCCGCGGGTTTGACGGACGTGGCGACGGCCCAATAGCGATGCGGCGGCTCGGCGGGGGGGGCGGGCCAAGGCGGGGCGGGGGCGGGGCGGCGCGCGGGGCGCTGCTCGCCTTTTGTTCGGGCAGGAGCGGGGCGGGCGGCAGAGCCCGCGCCCGGGAGCCGCCGGCAGGTCAGTGGGGACGGGCCGGGACCGGACAGGGCTTGGGGGGAACGGGGCGGACGGAGCGGGGACGGGCGTCCCCGGGTTGGGGGGCGCCTGGGCCGGGCGGGGTTGGGGAGCGGCCGCTCTCGGGGCTGGGAGGAACCGGGGTGTCCGGGCCGGGCAGCACCAGGCGTCCCGGCTCGGTGCCGCCGCCGCCCCGGGGCTCCCTGCGGGTGGCGGAACCGTGTGCAGTCCCGGAGCCCCGGCGCGTCCCGCGGCGGTCGGGGCCGAGCCCAGCCTGCGCGGATCCGGTCGGGCGGGTCCCCGCGGCCGCTCCCCGCGGGCGGTCGGCTTGTCCCGGCCCCCGCTCCCCGCCCGCTGCCGCAGGAGCGAGTTTGGAAGTTGCGGCGCCGCGGCCCGGTGCGAGGCGGCGGCGGCGGCGTCCCCGTCCCCGGCACCGCCCGGGCGCGCTCGGGGTGGCGGCTCATCGGGCGAGGCGGCGGCGGGGCTGCGGGCGAGGCCTTGGCACGCTGCTCGCCCAGGTGGCCCTGGGGCTCTGACGTAACCCGTGGCTGCTGGGTGCCACGGCCGGCGAGTCCTGAGTCACACCTGGTGGCCACACGCCGCTGTCGAGGCCCCTCGGCGCTGCCCCCCGGCTCCAGCCGGGTTTGCCGGGTGGCTTCCCGGGGCTTGGCGGGGGGGCCGGGAGGGATCGCGAGGGGAGGACCTGGCATCACCCCGATACCCCCGCCGTGGGCTGGAGGAGCGGTGGGCTTCGCTTGCGGGAGGGCTCCCGTCTGACAGCGGAGATCCGCACAGGGAAACGTGGGGGGAGCGAAACTCGGCTCTCGTCTTGTCTGGTGTTTGGAGAGGAGAGAGAGAGCGCTCTAATTGCCTTAGCTGAGTGATTAGCTTAATTAATCAGGTTTGCAGCACAGATGAAAGGATAAGGTTGAAACGTTGCTGGGAGTTGCCCGGAGAAGGGAAACGTAGGCTGTCGTATGAGCAACTTGGAGAGACGTTTGTGCTGGGAGAGGAGTGTGAGCACTGGCCGGGAGGGCACGGCCACCTGCTGGGGACAGCCCCGGGTGACCCGTGCCACCGTTGTACCCGCACGGGTGTGAAAGCAGCAGCCTGCGCCCGCTCTTGCCGGGCAGCGGTGTTCCTGCGCCCTGGCTTTCCCGCGATGCCGTCGGGGTGGTCGGGTGAGCCCCCTGTCTGGGACGATGTTCCCGGTCGGCTTCCCTGTGCCGGAAGGGTGGTGGGGGCCGGGGCCACCCCGTGACCCAGCTGGATCTGGCCCCCGCAGTTGCTGCGCCTCCTGCTCCCGCCCACATCACCCTGGTTTTGGTGCTGGTGCCACTTGCCAGCCCTGACACCCGGCGGTGCCGTGTCCGTCTGCCATCGGGGCTGACGGGGAGCCGGGGGCGCAGTGTCTCCCTGCCAACTGCCGCGGGGCCGGGGCTGGAGCAGTGCCGGGGGCGTTCGCTCAGGGCTCTCATCCGCATCCAGGGCGGGTGCGGTGCCCGCGGGGTCTGCTCCCGGCCCCCCTCTCGTGGGGGTGGGGCAGGTGCTCAGCCATGCTGTCCGGTAACGGGGCTGGGGGGATTTTAAGGTCCGTTTCTGTGTCCTTGTTGGTGTTTTATCAAGAGTCGGCTGGAAGGGTGCGGGGTGACCGCTGAAACAGTCTTTGCCTATCTGAAGCCTGTAATCATTCATCACTTTGGAGGATTTCCATAAAGTGCCATGAAAAACCCATTTTGCTGCTAATTTGGCCTAAACAAGTTGGCGATTAGGATGGGAACGCACAGAGCTCCTGGCGTCGGTGGCAGAGGGGTTTTTTTACCCTCCTGGGTGGGTGCTGGGGGAGACGTGGGCCCTCACTGCTCGGGGGGCTTGTGGGGCGCTGGGGGAAGGTGGGGCAGCCGCGGCAGGGCCCTCGCTTCCAGACAATGGCGTTTACGGTCTATTGTCTGGGTGTCGTGGCGTGTCCTCGCCGGCTCCAGGAAGCGTGTGCATCCCTGGTGGGGCCGAGCCGGGTGGCTGGTGGGGGGTCTGCTGGGGCTGGGCATGCAAGGGTTCCCTGCACCGTGCCCGGAGCCTCAGCCACCTCCTAGTGTGCGTGTGGCTCGTAGCTTGGCTGTGGCTGGGGACCTCAGAGAATTTCTCCTCTGGTCCTGGTGCTGTATGTCCGTGTAACATTCAGCACTGTCCTAATCCCATTAACTCTCCCCTTTGTTTTCCCCACCTGAAGTCCTTAATCAGCTCTAGCAGCTGGGGCGGGCGACTGTGGTGCAGCTGCACGGCCCTTTCAGCGGAGGCCGTGCCTGTGACGATGGCTTCCCTTCAAGGCTGTGGTTTGGTGTGGGAGCGCTTGATGGGATTTGGCTTTTTATCGCACTTCCAGATCTCCGGGGTTTGAGACGGCGCTGCCGCCGCTCGCAGATGGCAGAGCCTTCGGGCGCGGAGCTCCGCAGGCTGGGGGAGCCGAGGCTCTTTGCAGCGAACCTGCAAGACTTTAATTGCAGCATCTGCACTGAGGCTTGTGCTAGTCTTGAAGGCTTAAATTAGACTGGCTTCTAATTAACACAAGTTTAAAAGAAATTTTAATTTCTATTAAAACTCTGCGAGTCTACCTTGGAATTCAGCTTTTACCTTGATTTCAGGTGGCGCTTTCCCACCTGGACGGGCCCCACCACAGGGTGTGCGGGGCACCCAGTGTCACCCAGCGCCAGCAATTGGGTGGTGGCTCTGGGTCCTGTGAGACCATGGGGTGTCCCAGGTGGGTCTGTGTGGGTGGAAGCAGCTGGGACGGCAGCTCGGGAGGATGCCGGGGCTGCAGCGGTGCCTTGAATCGCTGCATTGAATCCCTGCAGCGTTCCCTGCTTCGGGAGGGTTGGCTTTACCCTCCTTCCCCACGGATGGGGTTTGGTGGAGGACAGTGAAGGTGCAGGTACTCCCGCTCCAAAGAAGTCTTAAAACTTGACCTAAGCAGCTAAAAACCACATCTGTGCTTAAACCGGGTTGGCTTCGGAGCCGTGCAGGTGCCTCCATGGGCAGAGCTCCTTGCCCCCTCCCGCCTCTGGAGTGGGAATGCTGCACGGCTTGTCAACAGCTGCGCTGGGAGATGAAGATGTTTCTAATTAGGCAGAAAATATGAAATACCTTTCTAAATATGCCAGCCCTGATGGGTTTTGTTGGGGCTGCTGATAGCCTCGGAGGCATTTCAATATGCCTTGGTCGCTTGGCTTGGCTACGAAATGGCTTTGCAAATGGGTCAGGAGCCTCATGGGGGGGCTCGCAGGGCAGCCCTGTGGCATCTGTGCTCCATGGCGCCGAGCGAGTCCTCGGGCTCCATCCGAGACCCCGAGCAGGAGCCAGAGCTGGCGGCTGGGCGGAGGCGGAATGATCGGTGTTTTCCAAACGTCCCACGCCTGGGTGAGCCGACCCGCGGGAGCGGGTGAAGGTGGGTGAGCAGCCGTGCCCCCCACCCCGAGGAACCCACTCCGGGGCTGGAGTGTGGCACGGACCCCGTGGCGTGGGGTGCGCCGCGGTCCCGCATGCCTTTTGGGGGTGGGCGGTGGATGAAGTGCGTGTGCTTCGCTGGTGGGGGAGAGACCTTTGGCTGCTGCGAGGAGCCCTGCCGTAATCGCTGTGACGCTCGGGCAGAGCCCCGGTGACAAATCATTAACTTGCTCCGACAGGCCGGGTGCTGACGGGTGTTGGTGATAATTTCTTGTGAAGCGTCTGAACTTTACAGATGTAATGCAACTGGATGGAGAAATTAAGCCGGGGCTCAGCAGCTCTGCGTCCCTCCCCACTGCATCAGGGCCGGGTGGCAAGATCCCGTGTTTCTGGACACCGTGACTGGAGCTGGGAGCAGCCTGCAAGCCTCAAAGCCTAAATTTAAATCCTGCAATTATGTTCTTAAAGGACAACTTGTTCTTTCTGCTCTTTAAAACAAAATAATCATTATTTTTTTTTTGTCTTATCCAGATGGAGTTATTGTGATTAATTGCACCGTGCCAGTTCTCCTTTCCGTGGACAAGTGGCGAGTTCCCATCTTTCCCAGCAGTGTTTCTAAGGAGATCAGCAAACTTTAGTTGAGGAGGGGATGTGCCTGTGTGGGTCCTCCTGGTCCTGGTGTCTCCGTGGATGGCGGTGTCTGTGCCAGCGAGCGGGGACGCGGGGAGGGGAGATGTGCTACCACGGACCCCCACGATGGGACTTCGGCGTGTGAATGTCCCTGGGGTCCTGCCGTGGGGCTCGCCCCACGTGGGCAGAGCTGGCCAGGCATGGCACAGGAGCTGTCGGAGGGGGACCTGACCCCAAATCAAGGCTGGCGGATCCGTGCTGGTGCCCAGGAGTGCCATGCGCATGGGGCAGGGAGATAACGCTGAGCGAGCCGGGGCTGCGGCAGGGCACGGTGTGGGCAGCGGGGCTCCCGGGGGAGCCAGGGAGCAGCGGGCGGTGCTTTGGCACAGCTCTTGCTCGAGCCCCAGGTGCCTGGTGGCTCCCAGGGCTGTGGTGCCCCATGTGAGGGCTCGGCTGCCCCACAGTGAGCTGCGGGAGGCGGGTGTCATGCCCGCCATCTCACGTGCTCTCGCAATGGGAGAGCACTTGATGGATAATACCTTGTCGTTTTGTGATGTGAAGTGCCAAAATATTGCAGCCCGGACTTGGCGTGTGCTGGAGCTGTCAGTAGCTGTTAATTCGGGTGAAGGCAAGGCGCTTCCAGAGGCTCAGGGAACGTGTTCTGCTTTGATGGAGAGCATCAGCCGAGCAGAGCGGGTCATGGCAGAGATGCTGCGCTGCCGGAGCCGGCTCTGCCGGGAGCCTGGTCTGGGGGGGATGTAGCAGCCCCGGAGGAGCAGGAGCCGGGGCTTTGCGTGGGGCTTCGGCAGCTCAAACTTAACCTCGTCAGGAGCAGCTGAAAAATAAATAGGGTTTTAGAGCTTCCTCTAATGAGGAACCCAAGTGTGAAGAACGGCTCTTGCACCCCTTGATGTCCTCCCCAAGTGACCTGAAGTTGTCGGAGCTGGTGGGGTGGCCGGGAACGCTCTGGACATGCGAGCACTGACAAACAAAGGCCATCGGCTCCTTTGTGTGTAGCACCAGGGCAGCCTTGCGTCGTTACGGCCCGTTTTCTAACGAGAAGCAAGCCGGTCGCCGGTCTCTTCCTCATTAAACTTCAAGCTGCTCTCGCTCCCCTTTGAATTCTTCCACTTATCTTCACTGTAAAGCCCCATTGAAAGGGCTCCTGGTAGCCGGGCTCTGACTCTAACGCTTCCCATTGATGCTGGTGAGGTCTTGAAAAGCTCCTTTCTCTGCCTCCTCCTGCTGCGCGTTCCTGCGAGGGATCCTCTTCAAAACCATTGAAGCTTTTGTACAGCGTTGGGTCTGTCGCAGCGTCTGCGGGAGCTTCGTTAGCTGCTGCCCCGGCTTCGTTAGTTGGCAATGCCACGGTGTCGCTTCTGGCTGCCTCTGGGGCTTGCAGGTGGTGGGGACCGCGGGGTGCAGCCCTCCCGGTGCACCGAGCCCCGGGTGCCGTTGCCCCCAGGGGGGCTGCGGAGCTGCGGCCGTCGAGGGTGCCCCCCTGCCCCATCCTCCGTGAGTGAGCGGTCGCTAATCCGGGAGCGGTCGCTAATAGGGAGGACTGAAGATGGACTTGTGTGTGGCTTAAGTGCTTCTAAAATAGAGTCTTTTCTTGCATTGCATTTGTTGAATTGCCTTAACTGCCTCTTTCCTTTTCTTCAAAGCCCGAGCGACTGTAATTGCGCTCGCTCCCGTGCTTCCCGCAGCCGAGCTCGCCCCCTCGCGCGGTGCGGCTGCGGAGCGGGGGCACCCCCAGCCCCGCCGCGCTCTGCTCCCGTCTGGGAAGGCTGCGCGCGAGGACGGGGCGATGGCAGCCCCTGGGAGACATCCCGTGCTGCTCAGGCTGCCCCTCGCACCCCCCAGCTCCCCCGGTCCTGCTGCCTGCTCCTGTGCAGCCCCCGGTGGGGACTTGGGATGTGGGGGTGCTCCGTGACCCCCGGCTGCTCTTGTCCCCCTCTTTCGGGAGTGTCAGCTGCTCACCCCAGGGACCGCTGCCGCCCTGAGAAGTCCCTGAGAAATAACTATTTTTTTTTTATTTTTTTTTGCATGCAGCAGCGTTCCTGGCTTCCCCGCCGCTGTTCTGGGCAGCTCAGCCGTACGTTAGTGGGGGCACTGGGCTCTGCCAGCCGCGTCCTGCCTGTGTGAGGCCGAAGGCTTCTCCCAGCAGCCGGAGGGAAGGGCTGGTCAGGCCCAGGGCTGTGTGTTTGCTGGAGACTTCCTCCGCAGACGGTGTCTCGGGGTGTGGGGGTTGAGATGCCGCCTGGACACTGATCAAATGGCTCTGGGGGCGGATGAGCCGTAGCCGGTGCCTTACAGCCGCAGGAGCTTCCTCTGCCTTCCCCGGCATTCCTGCCTGCGGGAAGTGGTGGGAGAGGGATTAACCTTCTCCTCGCTCTGCCCTGTGCTGGCTGGGTGGGGGAGCTGAAGCCCCCCGTGCGGCTCAGCCTGTTCCCCGTCGTGGTGTTCCCCCAAACCTGCCGTGCCCTCTGTGGGGTCCCCCACTGTTTCCCGGGGGGTTTCCTCGCTGTTCCCGGGAGTGAGCCCTGTTTCCCTGGGGTGCCGGCTCTGTGCAGGCAGAGGGTGCTCAGCGGTGCCGCTCTGCCATTGCTGTGCTACGGTTAATAACAGCCCGGTGGGAGGGAGATAAGGGCCGGGCTCAGCAGCAATCGTCCCACCGACGGGTCTAGGGGGGGGGCTTGAGCCCCCCCAAGCATCCCCCATTCTTATGGCTGACCCCCCCCTCCTTGGCCACTGGTGGGGGTCCTGCCCCACTGCAGCCACTCGCCGCCAAAAGCGTCACCAGTGACCCCCAGTGAAACCAGCATCCCGGGGCTGGGAGACCGCCCGTGTGCGGAGGAGGGGGGACACCCGAGGACGGGGGAGAAGCTTGTGTCGGGTGTCTGGCTCTCGCCGAATGATGAGCAGAGGACACTTGACACAGGGTTCAGAAAATGTCACTGCTTGCTTCTGGAGCGTCTGACACTTGCTCCACTGGCCCCGTCACCTCGGGTGCTGCTGGCTGCCTGCAGCAGTGAGCAAACCCCCGGGGGGGCTGCTGGCAGGGCGATGCTCCAGGGGAAGGATGGGTGCTGTGTTTAAGGAGGTGCCTGTGGGCTCTTCTGGGGGGCTCCTGGGGAGGGAGGGTCCCCTGAGCCGTGTAACTCCCATCCCCGGTGGCCCCTCTCCCCCTGCTGCAGGGGGCCGTGCTCAGTCCCGCACAGTGCTCGTTAGCTTGGACCCGCTCTCCCCCTCGCAGCGTGTCTGTGGGCCCTTCGCCTGAGCTTGTGGCTGGGCTCTGAGGAGCTTTGCTGGCTTTTGATGTCCCTGGGGTGCCAGTGGTGCAGACGGAGCGGGGCGGTGGCGGTGGTGGGGGGGTGGCTCATGCATAATGCAGGGCTCTGTAAGAAGCTGCCGGTGTTGGAGCTGAACTCACGGAGGTTTGAAAAATGAAGTGCCTGTCAAATGCCCGTAAATTGTGGAGCGGCCAGTACCTGTCTGCCGATGGCACAGGTGGCAGCACCCCCTCCTGCCACCCCCAGCCCGCTGCTGCCGGGGGTGCCTGCCTTGACTGGGGGGCTGCTCGGGTCCTTACACCCCCTCCGTGGTGCAGGGAGCTTTCCTGCCCCTTCCATCCTTGTCTGGGTGCTGGTTGTCCCTCCGGCCACAGTCGCGCTGCCGGGGCTCTGCCGGCTCCTGGCTGGGATGAGTGCTGACAGGGCGCTCTCCTGCCCGCCACGCTTCCTCGGTGTGGTTTGGCATTGCTTTTCTCGGGCTTCCTGACCCAATTTGGAGGCTTTGCCACCCTGGCCAGGGTGACCCAGCAGGGAGGACTTGCTTTCCCAAACACCAATGCTACAGCTCATGAACACGCGCACCGGGGTGTGCGGCACCGTGGCACTCCCGGCTTGGCATGGGGAGTCTCCTGGCCGATCCCTGCTCCGGCGCGGGGTGGGGAGCGGTGCCGTGCGTCATACGCCGCCCTGCCACGCCAAACGGCACCCCCAGCTCCCACCCGCGCCCTGCCGTGGGAACGATCTGCCCCCGCTGGCCTCCATTAGTGGGTCCCTCTCTTGCTGCCTCATAAACATGCATTATGCACAACCCATTAAAGCCGGAGCAGTACTCAGTCTGCAGATTGCTGCTTGACAGCTCAAAAAATATTGAATTGACGGGAGCAGCGCCCTGCAGTGGCTCCGGGAAGGTGGCTGAGTAGGGGGGATGGAGACGGTGGGATGCAGGATGCATCCGGATGGGAGCGGGGCTCCTGCCTCCCACCCAGCCGCTGCTCCGCGAGAATGAGTCTTTGTGCCCGGGCTGGGATTTTTTCCCTGTGAGCGCCGGCCTGTGCCGCTCGCGAGGGCTCGGCCGCTCCTTGGGAACAGCCGGCAGCGCTGGGGCGAGCCGCGCCAAGCCCGTGCGCGCCGTGCCCTGCCAGGCCGCCCTGCGCAAGCCGCGTCCTCGGCCACCACCCGACGCCCTGACTCAGCCGCCGGCGTGGTGGGGGGCTGGCGGGGGGCTCGTCCCTTGCTTCCCCCGAGGAAGGTGCCGGGGCCCCGGGCTGCCGCACCAGCCGGGCTGGTCCCTGCGAGCCCCGAGCTGTGCCGGCCGCTGGAGCGGAGCCAGGGGTGTGCGGCCGCCCTGGTCCAGCTTGCTGCATGAATCAGGGCCGGGGGAGGTGGTAATTACCCCTCTGTTTGGAAGCGCGGTTGCTGCTGCGCCCAGCTATGCCAGGCGGCAGCTGCTCCGTCACCTCTTATCGCCTCTGAAACTCTGACTCATCCCCACCCTGCGCAGCTGGAGGAAGGGGCAGAGATGCCGACGGGTCCCGGGCAGCGGGGCGATGGCGGCAGGCATGGCTGGGTGCTGTCTCCATCCCTCCCTGCCTGCCTCCGTTCCTCCCCTCCTGGCCATGCCGGGGGGGCTGGATGCGGGGCTGGATGTGGGGCTGGTGACTCACAGCCCTGCAGCATCCGCCTGCCCCGATGAGCTCAGGGGTTAATCCCTGAGCCATCCTCCCTCCTCCCGCGTCCCCAAATTAAAGAGGAGGGAAACCCAGCCCTGCTCGAAAGCAACCTTGCCTGGTTTGTCCTGAGTTTTGGGATGTGCTGGGCCACCCTGTCCCGGCACCGCGCAGCCACGGCATGGGGCTTGGCACAGCGTGGGGAGCGCCCAGCCCCGCGCCGCAGGCACTTGCGGTGCTGAGCACCCACGGGAGAGCCGAGCCGGTGGCTCTGTGTGGTTATTTTTAGGTGCTTTAGGAGTATCCTAGAGAGCTTCTAAAAAGGTTCATTTTATTCTTGGAGCTCCAGCCTTGTTGCTGTCCCCAGCTCTCTGCCAGGTCCTGTCTCTGCAAACTGGTCTTTAAAAAGCCCGTGGGCAGCCGGGGGAGCCTGGACTGGGGGGGGTGTGTCTGGCTGTGGGGTCCCCCCCGCGCCTGCTCCCACCTTTGCTGGCGAGACGGTGAGCCGCGGCGTTGCGTGGCAGGCGCTGGCTGACGGCTCATTCAGCCGCGCGCGGTCTGCGCCGGTTGCAGCCGGGGTTCATGTCTGAACAGGAGCAGCAAAGTGCTGAGCTGTGGGTTCCTCAGCCCAGTGCCGCCTTTCATCTGGCGTGGGGGAGGAGGGCAGATAGGGATCTGCTCGCTCTGCTCGTGGGCTGCGCAGGGGCCGGCTGCCGCGCCGGGGTCTGCCGTGCTCCTCGGGACAGGAGGGTGCTGGGGCTCTGCTGGAGGAGGCGTAACTTCTCCCCTCCCTGCCCAGCAGAGCAGCCATGGAGGTGATGAACATGATGGAGCAGCCCATCAAGGTGACGGAGTGGCAGCAAACCTACACCTACGACTCGGGCATCCACTCCGGCGTCAACACCCAGGTGCCCTCCGTCAGCAGCAAGTGCCTCGGGGACGATGACGAGGTCTACGGGAAGCAGTACACCATCAAGAAGACGACCACCACCAGTTACTGCCAGGGAGGGAGCCAGGGCCAGAGCCAAGCGCAAGGTAGGGGCTGCGGGGCCGGGCGCGTCTGCGAGCTCAGCTGCTCGGTTCCTGCCTTCCTCCGCCTCCCCCATGAGCCCTGCTGCTTCTGGGCACTCCTCCACGCTGCCTTTCCACACCCCGGGAGTTGTTGCTGCCTAAAATATGCTCCCTCCTGTCCTCCTTTGCCGCATGAGAGGCTCTTGCGTAGGGGCGGCACGCCGCCAGCCCGCACCAGTGCTGAGCTGTGCACACACCCCAGCGCGCCGGCGGGTTGGCTCGGGATGGGAACAGCTGATCCCGGCCCACGGATCGGCCGTCTGCCTCGCTGCCTGTCTGCCTGCTCGGGAAACCTGTCCCATCGCGGCTGGCAGAGCTGCCAGCGTGTGCCGTAAAGCCCCGCCGGCTGGCCCGTCTTCTCCTGCTGCTGCGAGGGCGAAGCAGAGACGCAGCCCCCAAAGCCAAAGGAGATGCTTCCCCCGGCTTTGTCCCTTAAAAGAGCCCTGGTTTGCTCCGCCCGCCCCTGTGGCTTCCCCTTCAGCCCTGGAAGGTTTAATCGCTGGCTCCCCAGGGGAGGCAGAGCCCCGAGGAGAGGGACGAGCCCTCCCGAGCGGTCCCTGTGCCGCAGAGGTGGGGACTGAGGGTGGCTGCTGCAGCATCTCCCCCCGTCGGGTCGCGCTTGTCCCGGAATCCTCGACAGGGAAGGCCTCCGTGCCTTTCTCCTAATCCCCAGAGCCAGCTGGTCCCCAGTTGCAAATATCTTTATTTTTTAATCAATGGGCCTTGTGTGACAACTGCCTAATCACGCTGCCTAATTGAGTGTTGTCTTATCTCTGCGCTGCCGTATCTGTTTACACTTTGAAGCGCCGGCTCCTTGCAGAGCGCGCTGAGCGTCCGACGCTGCTGACGTTGCTGGTGGCGTTGCTCTAAGCTCTTGCTCAGCTAATTGAAATTGGAAAGCAGGGGCTGGGAGCGCTCCTCGGAGAGAGCCCGAGCCTAAGGCTGCCTCCCCGTCTATCCCTGCAGCGGACATGGAGGCTCAGCTGGCCATGACCAGGGCCCAGCGCGTCCGGGCTGCCATGTACCCCGAGACGGTGGAGGATCGCTCCCTGCTCATCACCACCCAGCTGGAGGGCCAGCAGACCAACGTGCAGCGCCTGGCAGAGCCCTCGCAGATGCTGAAATCGGCCATCGTGCACCTCATCAACTACCAGGACGACGCCGAGCTGGCCACCCGCGCCATCCCGGAGCTCACCAAGCTGCTCAACGATGAGGACCCGGTAAGGAAGCGTGGTTTGCCTGCGCGTGTCTCTGGGCTTTCAGCTGCTGGGCTTGCGGGACGTGCTTTCCTGGGGAGCACAGCCGGGCTCCCATCCTCGCGGGGCTCGGTGGCCGCCATCCAGCGCCTTCCTCTTGGCAAAGCGCTGCGGTTGCCTCCGCCCTGCCACACGACTGAGCCCACCTCTGTCCCCCCGCGTCTCCTCAAGCGTGTCCTGGCTGCTGGGACACGGCTCTCCTGCCCCAGCCTTGCACAGGCACCGAGCGCTTCTTGCCGGCTCTGGGTGCTCCAGCCCCCCCTGCCCTGTCCCTGCCCTGTGCTCCACGGATCCGGCCATGGCTCCAGGACCATGGCCCCAGGCTGTGGCTCCAGGAGCAGCCCCTGGAGCACCACGGATAAGGATTGTTGAAAATAGCGCTGCTGTGCTGGCTCCAGCGCCGCCCTGCCCGGCATGATGCGTGGCAGCCATGGACCAGCTCTTGCCCGGCAGAGCGGGATCCCTCCTGCCCCTGCCGTGATGGGCAGCAGCGGGACCCCCTCTCACCCGCCGGCTTCTCTCTCTCGCTCCCCCCGAGGTGGTTGTCAGCAAAGCGGCCATGATCGTCAACCAGCTCTCCAAGAAGGAGGCGTCGCGCCGCGCCCTGATGCAGTCGCCCCAGATCGTGGCGGCCGTGGTGCGCACCATGCAGAGCACCAGCGACCTGGACACGGCCCGCTGCACCACCAGCATCCTGCACAACCTCTCGCACCACCGCGAGGGCCTGCTCTCCATCTTCAAGTCCGGCGGCATCCCGGCCCTCGTCAGGATGCTGAGGTACGAGGGCGCTGGCGGAGGGTGCCGAGAGGACGGCAGGGACGAGCGGTCCCTCCCTGGCGGCCAGGCTCGGGCTTGGGCTGGGGGCAGAGGAGGGGAGGGCTCATGCTGACCCCCCCAGGTGCAGATCCTCTTGCGCACACCAAAACAAGGGAATGGGAGACCATGAACCTTTCAGCCTGCGAAAGCCCCAGGGGTTTGCTGCCTTTGGAGCCTGTGTGGGGGCAGGAGGAGGGGAGCGGCCCCCAACGCCGCCTTGTCCGTGGAGATGGGGCTCAGTCTCTGCTCTGCCCCGAGGAGGAGGTGTCCCTTCCCCGGGGCCATGCAGCATGGTGGCCTCGCACAGGGTCCTGCTGCAGGGCGCTGGGTGGGAGTCGGGGCTGGGGGCCGCCCCGCGGGCTGCGCCGGCAGCCTGGAGAGCACTGACGTGGCTCCGCGCCGCCTGCCTGCAGCTCGCCGGTCGAGTCCGTCCTCTTCTACGCCATCACCACCCTGCACAACCTGCTGCTCTACCAGGAAGGGGCCAAGATGGCTGTGCGCCTGGCCGACGGCCTGCAGAAGATGGTTCCCCTGCTGAACAAGAACAACCCCAAGTTCCTGGCTATCACCACCGACTGCCTTCAGCTCCTCGCCTACGGGAACCAGGAGAGCAAGGTGGGCGCGGGGAGCCTGGCTTGCCCCACGGAGGGCGGGCGGGAGGGAGGGGGCTGGTTGCCCAGCAGATGGCCACCTGGGGGGCACGGCTGGCAGCTCCCACCGTCTCGGCCCCCGTGCTCCCCCCGGCCGCAGCCGGCAGCGGGGCACTCGTGCTGTCTGCAACGCTGCCGCGTCCAACCTCTCGCAAGGTGGAGCATCCCCGAAAGCGCCGACTGTCCCAGTCTGGCCGGTAGATCGGCTCGGCTGGGTTTCTCCCCCCGCTGCTCCGGGCAATGCCTCTGTCTTTGTTCTTTGGCTTCTCCTCTCCTCCTACGCACGAGTTGTCCCGGCCTCGCGCAGGGGTTCGGTCCCTGCACCGGCTGTGACGCCGGCTGGGCGCGGGGCGAGGGACCCCGGTGCGCAGGGCTTGGGGGGGGCGGTGGCAGCGCACGGCCCCGGCGGGGTGACCGCAAGCACTGCTGTGTGCCACGGGCTGGACCTCCTGCCTGACTTGTGTCCTGGCACGGCCGGAGCGGTGGTCCCAGCAGCCCAGAGCTGCCGCTCACCCCGACCCTGCCCCTTCTGTCTTGCAGCTGATTATTTTGGCCAACGGAGGCCCCCAGGCCCTGGTGCAGATCATGCGCAGCTACAACTACGAGAAGCTGCTCTGGACCACGAGCCGGGTGCTCAAGGTGCTGTCGGTGTGTCCCAGCAACAAGCCGGCCATCGTCGAGGCTGGTAAGAGGGGCCGGGGGGCAGAGCTGGGGGCAGACGGGAGGAGAGTGGTGGTGTCGGGGTGGTGCAGCTGGGGCAGATGCTTTGTACACCAGGTGAAATCACCTGCGTGTGGCCTGTTTTTTTTTGCTCAAAAGGCTGCTGGGGTGCTTTCCTGGCACTGTGCATGGGCAGGATCTGCCCCGGCCGGCTGGGATCTGTCTTCACAGAATCCCGGACTGGCCAGGGCTGGAAGGGCCCTCTGGAGACCACCCAGTCCAACCCCCGGCCAGAGCAGGGTCACCCAGAGCAGGTGGCACAGGAACGCGGCCAGGCGGGGTTGGAATGTCTCCAGAGACGGAGACTCCCCCACCTCTCTGGGCAGCCTGTGCCAGGGCTCTGCCACCCTCACAGCAAAGAAGTTCCTCCTCCTGTTGAGATGGAACTTCCCAGGGGCAAGTTTGTGCCCGTTACCCCTTGTCCTGTCCCCGGGCACCACTGAGAAGAGCCTGGCCCCATCCTCCTGACACCCCCCCTTGAAGTATTTATCAGCGTTGATAAGATCCCCCCTCAGTCGCCTTTTTTCCAGGCTGAAGAGACCCAAATCCCTCAGCCTTTCTCCATCAGAGAGGTGTTCCAGTCCCCTCAGCATCTCGGTAGCCCTTTGCTGTCCCCTCTCCAGCAGTTCCCTGTCCTTCTTGAACCCGGGAGCCCAGAACTTGACACAGTTCTGGGTGTCCAGAGCACAGTTCCCCCCCGGCGTTTAGCCTGCCCTAAGCCGTGAGGCTGCCTCGTGCGTGGAGGCATCGACCGGGTGATGCCCAGCCCGCGCTCGCCGTGCGGATCCACTGTCCCTTCTCTCTGCTGGGGCAGCTCTGGGCATCTACAGATGGGCTGATGTCTCCTTCCCTGGCAGGTGGCATGCAGGCCTTGGGCAAGCACCTGACCAGCTCCAGCCCCAGGCTGGTCCAGAACTGCCTCTGGACCCTGCGAAACCTCTCTGATGTGGCTACCAAACAGGTGAGTCTGCGGGATCCCGCGTTGTGCTTCGACGCAGCATTTCGGAGGCTTCTCCTTCGCGGCTGCCGGGCCGCCCCTCGCTCTCTGCTTGTGCCAGCCTGAACCCAAAGCCACGTCCTGGTGCCATTTCCAGCCCCTGTGAGCTGTGGCAGCCTGTGTGCCTGGCAGAGCCAGGGGATGCCCAGCTGTGCCCGAGCCCCGCTGCAGCAGGGGTTTGCCTGGCGTCGCGGGAGGCTGCTTACAGCCCACAGCCCTTCCCATGCCAGCCGGCTGCCAGCGCTCCTGCCGTGTCCCCAGCGAGGGACCGAGGCCACCGGCAGTTGCTCAGGCGCTCAGCAGGGCATCGCCGGGACATCACCTCCGGGAGCCCCTGGCGCTGGCCGCTCGCTCGGCTCCTTCCCAGCGAGGGAGCTGCCACCAGAGCTGCTGTCGGGGCGGTTGTGCCCATGGGGTCGAGTGGCCGCCGGTGCGAGGGTGACCCCGAGTTCTGCTCCGGGGTTGCTCTCCCCAGCCCTTCGCTGCCTCCTGACGCGTTCCCCATCTGCGGGGGCCGCCTCTCCGTGCAGATTAGCGCCTGATGCAGCGTGGAAACTATTTGGGCTGGCGTGTAACCATCCTGGGCTCTGCGGACTGAGGGGGGACGTGGCCGTGGCGCTTTTAACTCCTTCCTGCCCCGCTGCTGGCTGCCTGCCAGCATGGCTGGGACGTGGGTCACCCCAGGACCGCCCGGGGAGCGCTGGCAGGCGCATTGTTTGCACTTCCCAGCAGAGAAAAGCTGCCGGAGACATTAAACTCTTAAGTAAAGCTGCACATGTCCGGAGCGGCTGTTGCTCACGCCGTGCCGGCATCGCGGAGAAGCGGCTCTGGCTGCAGGGGGACGGGGAAAGGCTCAGTGTGGGAGGCACAAATGCTGACAAGGGGGGTCATGGGGGGCCGGGGGCCACAGCAAGGGGTGTACGAGCTCCAGTGAGGGCAGCCGTACAGACCTGGGTCTCGGGAGAGGGTGCCCGAGCTGGGAGGAAGAGCACGGCTGGGGCTGGATCCTCTCTGCGATGGCAGGAGCCATCCTTGCGGGAGGGGGCTGTGTCCGTCCCGTCTGGGGGAGCAGCTCTGGCTCCCTGTGCCTGGGTGAGAGACACAGGGGGTGGGCGCGGGGCTGCAGCCCAGATCCGGCTGCGGGGGGGCTGACCCGACCTCCCGTCCCCGCTCCCGCAGGAGGGCCTGGACGGTGTCCTCAAGATCCTGGTGAACCAGCTGAGCTCCGACGACGTGAACGTGCTGACCTGTGCCACCGGCACCCTCTCCAACCTGACCTGCAACAACAGCAAGAACAAGACCCTGGTGACGCAGTCGAACGGGGTGGAGGCCCTGATCCACACCATCCTGCGGGCGGGCGACAAGGAGGACATCACCGAGCCGGCCGTCTGCGCTCTGCGGCACCTCACCAGCCGGCACCCCGAGGCTGAGATGGCACAGAACTCGGTGCGGCTCAACTACGGCATCCCCGCTATCGTCAAGCTCCTCAACCAGCCCAACCAGTGGCCACTGGTCAAGGTAAGGGGTAGGGGGGATGTTGGGGGCTGGAGGAAGCCAATGGCGCTGGGCTCAAGCGAGTCCGTGGCTGCTGGCCTGTGGTGGGACGCGCTGCCGAGGGGGTCTGCATCTGGTGCCGTGCACGGAGCGACGGTGGGCTGCTGCCACTGCAGCCCTGCTCCCGCTGGGCTGCGTCCTTGATGGCAGCTAATGGAGGAAACGGCTCCTGCTGGCTGCTCGGCTGGAATCGATACTCGCCCTGGGCTCCCCCACGGGGAGGGGGCCGGATGCGGTGGGGGAGGAAGCCGAAGTCAGCCTGCACCACGGAGGGGGATGGGGGCCCGGCTGGCGGGGCCCGTGGGGACCACACGCTGCTCTGATGCACGGTCAAGACGAACCTCTCCCTCCCTCCTTTCTCTCCTCCAGGCTACCATAGGCTTGATTCGCAACCTGGCCCTGTGCCCGGCCAACCATGCCCCGCTCCAGGAGGCCGCCGTCATCCCCCGCCTGGTCCAGCTGCTGGTCAAGGCTCACCAGGACGCCCAGCGGCACGTAGCAGCCGGCACGCAGCAGCCCTACACGGTGAGTCCCCGCGGCAGGGTCTGCCGGGGCGTCCCGCTGCTCCTGGCGCAGCCTGGCACCCCAAAAACGGACCTGTCCCTGGTGGGTAGCCTGTGCCCGCACTCGGGGTGGTCGTGCCCTGGCGTTGGGACATGCCGGCTGCTCCAGGGCCCCGGCTGAGCACTTGTCCCCTGGCAGGACGGAGTAAAGATGGAGGAGATCGTGGAGGGCTGCACGGGGGCACTGCACATCCTGGCCCGGGACCCCATGAACCGCATGGAGATCTTCCGCCTCAACACCATCCCTCTCTTCGTGCAGGTCAGGGGCTGGGGGGACATGGGGGCTCTGCTCTGCCACCTTCTGCCTGGCACAGCCCCGTGGTGGCGGGGCCAGGGAGCCACAGTACTCGGCTGGTGGCACCTGCGCGTGTCAGACCGCATCAGGAGCACGACAGCTCCTCGCTGCATGCTTCACGTTGCCGCTAATCTCTCCTGACAGCTCCTCTACTCGCCGGTGGAGAACATCCAGCGTGTCGCGGCTGGTGTCCTGTGCGAGCTGGCCCAGGACAAGGAGGCAGCAGATGCCATTGATGCCGAGGGGGCCTCGGCTCCGCTGATGGAGCTGCTGCACTCCAGGAACGAGGGGACGGGTGAGCGCCGCCGTGCCGGGCCCTGTGCCGGGGGCTCTCTGCCACCTGGCATCGCCCCAGCTGCAGCCGGTCTGGGGCTTCTGGTGCTTCAGTGCTGCGCGGCACCGGGAGCTGAGGCTGCTGCCCTTCCCCTGCAGCCACCTACGCAGCCGCCGTGCTCTTCCGAATCTCAGAGGACAAGAACCCCGACTACAGGAAGCGTGTCTCCGTGGAGCTCACCAACTCCCTCTTCAAGCACGACCCGGCAGCCTGGGAGGCGGTGAGCATCCCGCTGGGCCTGGGGATGAGCCCTTTTTCCGGGCGAAACCGGGGCCTCTTGGCATGGCCCCATCCTGCCTCCAAAAGCTGCCGCTGCTGCCTCTGAGCAGAGCTCGGCAAATGGGGGGAGGCAGGGGGTGGGCGGGCTGTGGCCCCAGCTCTCCCGCAGCCCTGGGTCGCGGTACCCACTGCCCGGGATGGGGCTGGGCACCACGAACCCACAGAGCATCGTGCAGACGTGAGCACGGATCCCCTCTTCAGCTGTGTCCCCTTCTTTCCCAGGCGCAGAGCATGATCCCCATCAACGAGCCCTACTCAGATGGTGAGTGCGGCGCCGGCTCTTCCTGCGGGGTCCCCCAGGGGCTGTGCTCTGGTGGGGCAGTTGCCTCCTCTCACCAAACCAGGCTGGTTTTAAAACCTTTCTTGGGTGGCTGCCAGCGAAGTGCCCGCCCGGGCTGCCCGGGGATGCTCGGCGGGATGCTCCGCTCCCCGGGGAGCGCGTCCAGCCGCTCCCCTGCGCGCCTGGGCTGGCCCAGAGCCTTGGGGCAGGCGGGTGGCGGGTGGCCCTTGTGTCCTTTGCAGCACCACGTGCCACACGCTGCCCCGAATGGGGGGACCAGGAGGGTGGCTGAGGGCTGGAGAATTCTCACCAGCAGCAGCTGAGGTTGCCGCGTCCCTTCCCTGCAGAACTGGACCCCGGCTACCGCCCCATGTACTCGGGTGACATCCCGCTGGACCCCATTGACATGCACATGGACATGGACGGGGACTACCCCATGGACGCCTACAGCGACGGCGTCCGAGCGCCCTTCGCTGACCACATGCTCGCCTAACCCGCCCCGCAGCCCCCGCACCAGGTACTCTGCGGCGTCTGCCCGGGGTGCGGGCGCTTAGGGAGGGTGTGCTCGGCCCTGGAGCGGGACGGGTGGCCGGGGGGGCAGGGCTGGCTGCTGGCACCTGCCGTGTCGCGGGGTCCCCGGTGCCGCCGTGGGTCGGTATCCCCATCGCCCCACAGTCTCTGGGCACCCTGGGCTCTGGTCTCCTCCAAACGCCCCTCGGTGGAGTAACGGGAGCTCTCTCCTGCCGCGCGCAGGTGTTTTCTCCGTACAGAAGAGGGTGGCCCCAGAGCTGAGCATTCGCAAGAAGGACTTGGGAGACAGAAGTGCCTGAGAAGACAAACTTTTCCATTCCCACGAGAGGTTTTATTTTTCGATTTATTTTTTTTTTTCTTCGCTGTGGGTCTGTGGAGAAGGTCCTTCCTCCTGGGACTGCTTCGAGCACCTACTGCCGCATCCAGCATCCAAGATACTGTTTCTGAAGCTTTAAAACACACAAATCCTGCACCGTTAGCAACTTTTCATTGGCAAAATAGTCTTTTCTATGAATATATATTTCTTTTTTATTTTTAATATGGTGCCAACGGCTGTCGCCGTCTTTAAGTTTGTGCTTTCTAACTTCCCCACTACTTGTTCTGCGTGTTAGTGTTCTAGGAAAGGAATCTAACACGGGAAAACCCTTTGCTTTCTGCGAACTCGAACTTAATCAGGCCAATCCAGAGTTTGTTGAAACCGAAGGGTGCCGTGTCCCAGGACCTTCGTTATAGCCATCGGGATGTCTGCGGTTTAATTCTTTCCGATCAGCCGTTGGGGAGCTGACTTTGTGTACCTGCCTATCCTACCAGTACCCATAGAGGAGTGACTCCAGCATTAGGAACCGTGTCCTTGTACCGATCTCTGTTGCACATTTTAACCCGTTTCCCTTCTTTTTGGTGAGTGGTGTGTTTCCGTCCCCTCCTCCCTTATCTAACACATTTTTTTAAAGAGGCTCTAGATCTGATGGTGGTTTAACGCGTTCCACCGCAAAGGGATGGATAGTTACTGGAGCGTGGTTCAGGAATGGAAGATTTTATTATTTCTGTAAGTTGTTTTTGTATAGACCAAAGCAAAGAATAAAATAACCCCCCCCAGCCCCGCGTTGCCCTGAGCCTGTTCTTCTGTCAGCTGGGGAGGGTCAGTGAGTCCCCGTGGGGCAGCCGGGGTGAAGGTGGCCATCGCCCTCCTCAGGCCAGTCCCCCGGGGCTGGGTGGCCTTGGCTGAGCTCCTTCCCGTACTCTGCACCCGCTGTGCCCGGCCCAGGGCTCGGGTGGCCAGCTCTTCCCTCGCCGTGCCAGGTCCTTAGCGTGCCGGCCCCGTCCGGGCGTCTGTCTGCTCTGTCAGGAGGTAAAAACTCCCAGTAATTAAGATGTTTGTTTGTTAGGCAGCATCGCCAGCGTCTCCTCTCTGCTGCTGTGCAGAGCTGACTTTTAACGAGCTCTGGAGGATAAATGCGCCGGTCGGGAGCGAGCCCCGCTGATTGATGGAGCGAAGCCTGCGTGGAGCTGCGAGAGGCCGGGTTAAAAAAGTGATTTACTCAGGCGAACCTGGCCGCCTCCTTCCGCAGCCCGGCTTCGTGGCGGGAGCAGATGGCAGGAGGAAATATTCTCAGCTGAAATGCCGGCTCTGGCAGCTGCGCCCGGGGAGGGCGATGGGGAAGCGGCGCCGGGCAGGGATCGTGCTGGGAGGTGGGAAGTGTCTGTTCACAAAGTTACCCACCAACTTCAGGGCTGCCCATCTGCTCCCTGGCCTCCTTGGTACGGGGTTGGGGACAGGGACAGACACCGCTGGCTGCCCCAGGCTTTTCCAGGGCGCAGGCTGAGCCTGGAGGCAGGAGATGGCCGGCAGCGGCTCCGTGCTGCAGGCGCAGGGCTGTGGGGTTTGCTGCTGGGGTGTACGTGCCGGGGGATGAAAGGGTGGAACACGGGTGGCCCCAGGACACCCCCATTCCTGTCCCTGGTGAGTTTGTACCTCTGCCCTGTGCATCCATCCTGTGGGGGACGGCTGGGGGCGCGGGGGGCTCCCAGGGCAGAGGTGGGGGACCTGGAGAGGGGAGTTGGGTCACGCAGCGATGTGTCACTGCGCCGGGGGCTCGGGGTGCTGCGATTGCTGCATCCATTCGGTGAGATACCCACCAGCGTGACACAGGGAGGCAGCTGGAGAGCCAGGACATCGTCCCTGACCCCCCACTCTGAGCTCTGCCTGCTGTGACACGGCTTGTCCTGTGCAGCCACTGGCAAGACACTAATCAGCCCGCCACGGCTGCTGTCAGCGCGGGGAGATGGGGACAAAGTCGCAGCCCTTCCTGCCCCCTGTCAGCATCGACCCCTTCATCCTCGTGTGTTTGCTCAGCTCCACTGCTGCTCCCAGCCAGGGGGGACGGGGAGGTGGGTGCCCACCACCCACGGACCCCAGGCTGCTGCAGAGTGCGGCAGGACGTGAAGGTTTACGCATCCATCGTGGCGTGCCGTGGTCGGTCCCCGTAGCAGCCTGGGCTGGGGCGGGAGCGAGCCGTGGACAAAAGCAGCAGGAGCGGGGCTGGGAAGCGGGGCTGGCTCCAGCGCTCCGGTGGGAAACATCCTGCGCTGAGCTCAGCGCCGTGACCGCGGCCAAGCCCCGCTGCGGCGGAGATGCGGCCATGCTTCCTGCCTCAGCCCGTGCCAGGACCGGGGGACGAACAAAACAACAGCTGCTTTCCGGGCAGCGCCGGCACGGCTTCCGGAGGGCAACGGGGTCGGGGAGGGGAGGCTTGGTGGCTCACGGGATGAGGCTAGGGGCCCAGGCATCCCCGCTGCCTGCTGCAACGGCTGCCAGAATAGGGACAGGCAATGGGAATAAGCCCCCTGCGCAGGAGGGGAGGGGGCAGGCAATTCGGGCACGCCGTGCGGGGTGGGAGAGCGTTTATGCACCCAGATTTACGTCTCCGTAGGTGCAGGGCTCCGCTGTGGACCTGTGGGTCCCTAAAGGTGACTCAGAGAAGCTCCTGTTCCCTCTCACCCCTGTCCCCAGGGACCCCAACAGAGCTGCCAGCACTTTGCCGTACCCCAAGCATCCCTGCCTGAGTGGATGTGGGGCTCCGAGCCCTGAAGCATCGGCCCCGGGAGGTGCCGGGTCCCCCGGCCGTGCCTTGGGCACGGCCGGGGGACCCGGCACCTCCCGGGGCCATGGGAAGGGATATGTCCCTCGCCCACCCTGGGGTCCCCTTGCCGGGGGAGGAACGCACACCCCAAGACCCCCAGTTCTACCGCAACGTGGCTGCTGGGGGGCACCACCGGCTTTTTGAGGGGGAAAGGGAGCCAGAGGACACCTGTACCAGGGGGTCCCCCAAAAAGCTGCATCCCCCCCGGGGCGGGGAGGGCCGGGGGGGAGCCCCGGGAGGCGGCGGGGCCGGACTACAGGTCCCGGCATGCCCGGTCCCGCTCCGCACCTGCCCGGGGAGCGGCTTTTTGTTATCGGCGGGGCCGCGGGAGCGATGTACGAGGGCCCCGCCGCCGCCGCCGCCGCCGCCTCCGCGCCGGGAGCAGCGCCCGCGGTGAGTGCGCCCCGCGTCCCGGCACCCCCCCGGTGCACCGAGAACCGGCACCCCCCGGGACCCCCCGGTGCATCGAGAGCCGGGACCCCCCGCACTGCATCGGCACCCCCCGCTGCACCGAGACCCGCCACCCCGCGACCCCACCCCCCCCCGCCCCCGGTGCACCGAGACCTGTCGCCCCCTGGCATCCCCTGGGGGCACCGAGACCCTGTCTCTCCCGCTATCCCGCCCCCTGTTCTGGGGTGCACCGGGTCCCCACTGTCATCGGGTGCACTGAGCTCCCCCCCAGTGTCCTGCTTTCCCCCCCAGTGCACCAAGCCCCGGCACCTTCCGGGTACCCCAAGCCCCTGGGCAGCCCCGGCAAGCAAGTCATGCCGTGCTGGTACCCTGGGGGTGTCACAGGCAGCGGCTGCCGGAGCCCCCTGGAGAATTTGCCTCGTCTGGCCCCTTCTCCCGGTACTCGGCTCCCCCCACGGCCCCGCTTCCGCTCGTGGGCTCTGACACCCGTAACACATTTCCACACTCGGCTGCCAAACCCTTCGCCCCTCGCCCCGGCGGGATTGCCCCCTCCCTCGGCGTTAGTGGCCGGGGACCTGCGATAGGGACGGGGTCCTGGGGGTCCCAGGGGTCAGTCTGGCCGCAGCAGCGTCCGGCTGGGGAGAGGGCTTGGTGGCGGCGGGCGTCTGGCTGCGCTTCGTGGTTCTTGATGAACCAGGAAGTCTGTGCGGGAGCAGGGAGGGTTTTCCTGCTCTGCGGGAAGAGGCCGACGCTGCTGAGGGTATTTCTGCTGGGAGAAGGGAACTGGGGGGGGGCTCGGTCCCTCAGGGCATGAAACCCGTGGTGTGGTCAGTGGCAGCAAGGTCTGCGTCAGGGGCAGAGCCTCGAGCGTTGGGGGGTCACCACAGAGCAAAGGCGATGGAGCTGAGCTCCGGGCTGGGGAGCCAGGCAGCATGCAGGATGGACTGCTGGGGCCAGAGTCCATCCCCGACGGCCTCGGGTGCGGGGAGAGACCCGTTTCTGACCGATGCTTCAGGCAGATGCTGCCTCCTGGGGTCGCTGAGTATTGGGATGGGATCGAACACGCTGTGGGAGCCGCAGACTGGCCGTGGCTGTACCCTTCCCTGCACGACAGCAGGGATATTCCCAGCCTGGGGGGCTCTGCAGGGACCCCTCTGGGGACATTCCCTGGGCTGGGACAGGGCAGGGCTGTAGCTACCCCCATCTCGGCAGCGGGACTGAGCCACCACCTCATCCGCACCTTCACCCCACACGTTGGCCTTGCTGCTCTGCAGCCCCCAGCCCGGAGGCTCCTCGCAGCCTCCCCCCAACCCAGCCCCAGGCTCCTGCCACAGCAGCTGAGGGGAAAAATTAGCCCGGAGCGAGCCCAGCCGGCCCAGTGCCGCTCAGCTGCTGCCCAGCCTCGGCGCCCGCTGCAGGGTGGGGAAGGGGCTTCGGTGGCGCCCAGCCCAGCCCCGCCGCGAGGCTGCGCAGGCAGGGAGGTGCCCGGGCAGGACCTGCATGACGGCATCGGCTCGGGGCAGAGAGCAGCGAGCGCAGGTCTGCACGTGCACCCGGGCGCCGGCTAGGCCAGGGTCCCGCTTCTCCTGGCCCACCATCACCAGACGGTGCCCCAGGTCCACCGTCCTCCCGCTCTCGCCCGGTGGGGCAGGTCCCCGGGTCATCCGGCCGCCCAACGCTGGCGGCCGGGGGGACAGCGGGGTCTGGGGTGACGGGAGCTGCTCGTGCGTGTCTGAACAATGTCCCCCCGTGGGGAGAGTTAATGTATGTGCAGGAGCTGGGCCAAAAGGAGACGCAGGGCTCTGGCAGCCCCGGCCCAGTGCTGACTCACCGGCCGGGCTCCCTCCCCGGAGCCAGCGGCAGCGCGGGGAGCGGGGCAGCGGCAGCCCGGCACCTCGGCACGGTGGGTCCCCTTCCTTCTCTGGGGAGAAGTTGCACGGGGAGAGGGTCTGTGGGTTCGGGGCTGGGGTGCTGTTCTCTGGGCAGCACGGTGCAGGGTTGGGCTGCCTGGCTCTGGTGGTCCCAGTGCCTCGGGGCAAGAGGGCTGTGGGGCTGGGGGTGTGCTTCGGGGTGTCCCTGCAGCCTCCTGCCTGTTCCGTGTGCCGGGCAGGACCCGGCCTCGCTGAAGGGAGGTGCAGGGTGGCCTGACCTGGGTGCCGCAGACGTGACATCAGCCATGAGCACGTGCCGGGAGGGACGGGAGCGATGCCCTGGCATGAACCTGCTCCCAGGGATGAGGGGCTGCTGGTGCTGCACCCCCCACTGCAGCCGAGGTGGGAGCAGGGACGGGGGTGGGGGCATGGGGCTCGCGCAGGAGGCTCCTGCCCCCCAGGGCAGAGGGGCAGCAGTGCCAGCAGTGGCTGCAGCCCGAGCCAGGGCCACTGGAGGTGGCAGGAGAGCAGGAACGTGCTGGTTTTACGGCCTGTCGCGTGATGTGTTTATGGCTGGGATGGGACGGCTGTGGATGCTGCCCAGCCCTGCCCTGGGCACCACGGCAGGTCCCTGCTCGGCGTCCTGGTGCTGATGGGGTGGAGGAGCACGGACGAACTTTGCTCTCCAAGGTGGGGCTCTCCCGAGGGCTCACGGGAGAGCTGCTGGCACCACGGCCGTGTCTACAGCTGTACGGCTCCGTCTGCCCGCTCCCGCTGGCAGGGACCTGGCTGCCAGCCTTGGGGGGGAGCAGGGTCCTGCCCGGTGCCTTCGGAGCATCCTCTCCTGCCTGGGCGCTGATCCGGACATCACCAAGTCTTTGCTTTGGTGCTGAGCCCCGCTGTGTCACATAGCATCTGTCGCAGAGGCGGCGCTGAGCAGGTACGCTGACCCGGTGTCGTCCCCAAAACTGCTCCATGTTCAGCAGCAGGCGGAGGCTGAGCGGGGGCCTGCCTGAGCGCTGGCTGTCCCCGCGGTCCCCCTGTCCCCACAGCAGCCCACAGGCTGGCTGGGGAGTGGGGACGCCCGAGCCCTGGCCGTGCTGTCTGTGTCACCGCAAGCCCCCGGGCCTGGCAGATGTTGCCCCCGGGGAGGGGGTTGGCCAGCCGGCAGGTTGCCAGGGGACACGGGGAGGCTGGAGCGTGTGGCTGGGGTGCAGGATGTGTCCCCAGTCGCAGGAGCGTCACCCTAACAGTTCCTTCTCCCCAGGCAGGGGCCGGAGAAGGGACTCTGCTGCCCGCCAGCGCCGCTCCAGGGAGCCAGGGAGGAAGGGGCTTCTCCCCATGGCAGCCAGCCCCCCCATGTAACGCTAGCCAAACTGGACGCCACAGTCCTGCAAGAGACCCCCCCCGGCCAGCGCCCGCCTGCCTGCCACCTCCGGCCCGGCCCGGACTCGCCCACCTCCCATGCCAGCCCCGCGCCCCACGCGTCGGCCACGGGTGGACGCTGCGATGCCGCGACCATCACCGGTGGGTGTCCCTGGGGACGGGGGTGAGAGGGGTGAGGAGCCGGGGCAGCTCCGGGATGGTCCTTTGTCCTGTCCCCATCGAGTGGCCGGAGCTGAGCTGCCGTCCCGGCATCCCACAGGTGCCCCACGCCGGCATCCCTGGCCTGCTGTCCCCAGAGCCACTCGGCTGGGCAGAGCGTGGCCAGGAGATGGCAGCAGGACCCTGCCCGCAGAAAGCCGGGGGGCGAGGGGGGAGCAGGGGGCAGCTGGGGAGGGGGGTCCCTGTGTGCCACCCTGTGGGGTGGAACCCCAGTCCCCAGACGAGTGGCCATGGGGACGGCCCCAGCTGATGACACCAGCTGCGAACACCGAGGGGGCAAGACTGGGCTGAGGGGCGCAGGAAACGCTCCCCAGCCATGGCCCCCCCTGTACCCACTTCGTCCCAGGTGCCCCCCACCCTCGGCTGATGTCGTCCCCCTCTGTCCCCAGACTTGTGCAGCGGCGATGTCCCCGAGGTGGAGATCATCAGCCTGCTGGGCGAGCAGCTGCCCCGCTACAGGCTGCGGGCCGACACCGTCTTCGGCTACGACCACGACGACTGGCTGCGTGCCCGCCCCGGGCCCCCAGAGCCCATGGCCCCTCTCACCCCCCGGCAGATCGAGGAGACCCTGCAGTACTTCCGTGAGTGCCTCGTCCCGTGGTGACGTGGGGCTGGCGAGGGCAGCGGGGGGCAGGCAGCGGGGCAGGCAGCAGTGCGGGCAGCGGTGCAGGCAGCGCCGGCAGGGCTGGGTCAGGGCGGCGAGGGCAGCACAGGAGCTAATCGCCGCTAACAGGATTGACGGGCTGGATTTCCTCGCCTGGAACATCCCGGGCTAATTCTGGGAGCAGCTTCTGCTGAGCCAAGACCGACGCTTGGAGGGAGCCACTGCCATCTCCTGGGACCCCCTGCACGTCCCCGCTCCCCCTGGGCTGTGCCGTGGCTCCCTGGGGTGGGACACTGGCGGGGGGATGGTGGAGGGTGGTTGGTGGCCCCCAGTTGCCGCTGCCCCACCAAACACGACAGCCTGGAGCAGCCGAGGAGGGTGCGGGGCTGCTGCTGCCGGTGAAGCCCCCAGAGCCCTGGGTGCAGGTGCCTGTGGGGGGACACCCGTAGCCCCCGCGGCTGGGCAGTGGTGATGCCTGACACTGGTGCGGCGAGGCCCGTTCCTGGTGCGGGGTCGGAGTTCAGTGGGGGGCACAGACGGATTATCTCTGCTTTGCTTCTGCCTCTGGCCCACGTGTGGCGGGGGCAGGATTAGAGCGAGGGGCTGGGGGATGGATGTGGGGCAGCAGGAGACAGATGGGGCTGAGAGCCTGGCCCCGCTGCCGGCCCCGCTGCCACCCCCCTGCCTGCGACTGGCTGGGGACAAACCCCCCGTCGTGCCCTGCCGTGCTGGCAGCCTTCCCATCCATCCGCTCCCTCGCCGGCAGCGGGGTCAGCAGCACCCCCTGCCCCACAGCGACAGCAGGAGGGATGGAGCCCCGGCCCCATTCGTGTGCCGTGGGGCCGGGAGCACCCAGCCGAGCAGGACCCCGGGCACCCCCATCCCCTCTCCGCAGGGACAGCTATGCCCAGCCCCCGGAGCCCCATGGGTCACGTTTCTCCGTGCCTCCGGTGCCGCTTGCGTGTGCCGGTGTGGGGGGGGCCCCACACTGCCTCATCCCTTTACCCAAACCTTTAAGCTGGCATCACAAATAGCCCCCTGTAATCTGCTTGCACAGAGACACGGGGGAGCTGCCCCGAGGAGCAAATCTCCGGGGAAAGGGATTAGGAAGAAGCAGCTCCTGCCTGTCCATGCTGGGACGCGCGCTTGTGTCCTTGGGGTCCCCGGGGGGCGGGTGCCCATGTGAGGTGGCTGGGTCCCTGCCCTGGCACTCTGCCACCCCCAGGAGAACCACCAGCGCAAGGAGAAGGGACAGTCTGGGACCGAGGGTACCTGGCTCCGGCCCCAGCTCCAGGAGGGTCCCAGTGGTTGCGGCGGGACGTGGTTTGGGGTCAGGATTCCAGCGGGTGGGAGTCCAGCAGGCAAATAAAGGCATCGTGTGTTGCTGAGGGGCAGCTCCGGCCCCAGCCTCGTCGATTCATTGATCAGTTCAGCGAGGAACAGCACGGGGGCAGGCGATGGGGGCAGGCGGTGCGTATGTCGGCTGTACCAGCATCGCACTCAGCGCACGGTGGGGCCGTGGCGAGGGGGTCCTCGGCGCAGCCCTGCTGCCCCCCTGCCCGCAAGGCTGGTGCTACGTGCCAGCCAGCTCCTCCATAATTCAGCACAGCATGATTTATTTAGCTCTCCTGCTTCGGCGCTGCCGCCGCATCGGTGTGGTTGTGGGGGAGCTGGGGGTGCCAGCCACGGGAGCGCAGGGCAGCCCGGTCGGGGCATGGCGGGGGCCAGGCTCGTGCCAGCCCACGCTCAGAGCAGGGGGTTGCCGAGCAGGGTGGGTTGGAGGGGTTTGGAAAAGCCCTTTCCCGCTCCCAGACCTGGCAGGTCCCAGCACCGCGCGGGGCACCCGGGCGTGCGGGATTTGCAGTGAGCTGTGTTGGTGACGATGGGGGCACCCAGGTCTGGGGACAGGCTCGGGGTGAAGCGCGAGCCTGGGCAGGCAAAGGGCAGGGAGCTTCGGCAAAGGCCGTACTGTGGCGTGACGCGATGTGACCGTCACTGGGACCCCAGCCCTGCGCACAGACTGGGTTTAGGGGGAGGGACCCGAAACCTCTCCTTGTTCCTTCTAAAGAGCAGGAGCTGTTTGTGTGTGGCTCAACTGGGGTCAGCCCTGCGAAGCTGCTGCTCAGGGACCGGTGACCCCCCAGTGTCCCCTCTCGGCAGCTGGCCCTCGGCACCATCCATGGGGACCCCCCCCTGTGTCTGTGGGCTGGGGGCTGGGAGGTGGGACACAGCCGGGAGGTGCAGCCCAGCTGCGCCAGCACCCCAGGGCTGAGCAGGACTGTCCCGATGGGTCCCCAGGGTGCCCCAACGGGGAACCTGGTCCTGGGGTGCGGGATGGGGACGGTGTCCGTGCGGAGTGCTAAGGGAGCCTGGTCCTGGGGTGCAGGATGGGGACGGTGTCCCTGGGGGGCCCTAAGGGAGCCTGGTCCTGGGGTGCAGCATGGGGACGGTGTCCCTGGGGGGCCCTAAGGGAGCCTGGTCCTGGGGTGCCGGATGGGGACGGTGTCTGCGGGGTCCCCTAAGGGAGCCTGGTCCTGGGGTGCAGGATGGGGACGGTGTCTGCGGGGTCCCCTAAGGGAGCCTGGTCCTGGGGTGCAGGATGGGGACGGTGTCTGCGGGGTCCCCTAAGGGAGCCTGGTCCTGGGGTGCCGTATGGGGACGGTGTCTGCGGGGTCCCCTAAGGGAGCCTGGTCCTGGGGTGCCGGATGGGGACCGTGTCCCCCCGGGGGGACCGTGCAGCCGCAGTCAGCCGAGCCCATCCGCGGCGGAACGGGGGGGAGCGGGCAGCCCGGGCAGCCCCGGCCCCCTCCGGCCCCGCCGCCCCCGCCCCGCTCCCGCCCGGCGCCGCCCCCGGCCCCGGCCCCGGCCCCGGCGCGGCGGTTCGCGGCCGGGCAGGTGCGCGCAGACGGGGCGACCCTATAAATAGGGGCGGGAGCGGCCGGCGTGGCTCGGCTCGGCTCGGCGCGATGGAGATCTGGAGCAGCTCCGCCGGCTACGACGAGCTGAACGGGAACGCGGAGCGGGGCAGCGGCGCCGACCCCATCGCCCGGGAGCTGGAGGAAGGTGAGGGCGGCCCCGGTGCTGCCCCCGGGGCCGGGGTCCCTCCGCAGGCGGGGGCTGGTCCGGAGCGGGCGGGGGGGGACCGGGGTCTCTTCCCCGGGTGGGTGCCGTCGCCTTTCCCGTCCGTGCGTTTCCCCCTCCCCGTTGCGGGGTGCGCGGCCCCGGCCCCCGCTCGCAGGGCTCCATCCCAGGGAAGCTGCCGCCTGGTCCCTTGGGTTCCCCCTGGGTCACCCAGACCCCAGGGAGGGGTGTCCCCGCTCCGGGGGTGGCGGGGAGCAGGCAGAAGGATGGGGCGAGGGGCCCCTGCCAGGTCTGCGGGTGCCCATGGGGATGGGGGTCTGCCCTCCCGTGGGGCGCGGGTCCCCACATTGTGCTGGTCCGTGTGTTGTGCCGGATCAGGCCCATGGATGGGGAGGGTGTTTACGTGTTTGCCAGCACTGCAGCCCCCGGTGTCTCCCAGCGCCTGCCACTTGCTCAAACCGTAACGATGCTCATGCTCTAATTATTTCCAATTAACGGCTCAGTGGCCTGATGAGGTCCAGTTGGGGACCCCTGCAGGGAGCAGGCCTTGTTGGGGCATGGGGAGGGGGGGGAAGCTGGGGCTGGGCTTGGCCCCTTTCCCCATGGACGTGCCCACTGGGGTACATGTCTGCTGGGCTGCAGGGGCAGCACCCGGGGCAGTGGGGACCGGATGGGGGTGGCGAGGGGGGGCATTGCTATGACAACATGCACACCATTACACAACCCCCAGCTGGGGCGGCGTAATGGGATTTGTGTGGCTGAGCCTCTCCCGTTAACCCACTTTGTCTGCCCAGCTGGGGAGCACGGTCGTGGCTGGGGACTCAGGGCGAGACCCCGTGCGCAGCCAGCGCTGCTCTGCCAGGGGGAAACTGAGGCACGTGCCCTGGGGGCAGTTGACCATCGAAGGGAGCACTGGGAGCAGCTGGGTGGTGTGGGCAGGGCCTGGGGCGCAGGCAGGACGCGGGGCGTTGCGCTCGTTGCCCGCTCCCTCCCACCGTGCGGCTCCAGCGCTGCCATCTGGGTGCGTGCCCGGCGCTGTCTGGCAGCTTCTGCAGGCGCAGTTGACAGGATCGGTGCCGGGGGGACAGACGTCCTCGCGTCCCCTTTCCCTGCCGGAGACCCAGATAGCGGCGGGGAGGAGGCAGGGCTGTAGCTGGGGCCCAGCCTGATGCAGCAGCGCTGCGCGGGGTTGGCGTGGCAGGCAGCTGCCTGTTACTGAGGCAACCTGCCTGCAGCTGCCTTTGCCCCTGTTGCTCGGCGTGCGGATCGCTGCGTCGCTGCAGATGGAGGGGCATCAGGGTGGGTGCGGGGTGCAGCATCCTGAGAGGATGGGCTTGGCTCCGCTTCGGCCAGCATCTCTGGGGAGAAACTAGGGCAGGGCTGGCTTCTCCGGGGGACATCTGGGGGAGGGGGCTGGGGACAGATTGGAGGGGACGCTGCCTGCGAGTCTGGCTCTGCACGGTGCCACCCATTGCTATTTATACTGGAGCTCCAGCCTGCTTTTTGCTGGAGATGTCACCTCCGATCCCGTCTCTGCTGCCTGCCTTTCCCCATCCCTCCTTTCCCGTCTGTGTATCCTGCGGGGGGCTGGCACCCGGTCCGTGCTGGGGCGGTGGGTGCGGCGAGAGGAGCTTGGCATCTTTCCTGCTGCCCCAGGATGCGGGCAGGGCTGGGGGGTGACGTGGGAGCACCCCATTTCCCACAGCCCTGTCACGGCTGTGAGCATCCCTGCCCGCCTCTGCCCTGCACTGTGGCTGCTGCTGCCAAGCAGATAAAAAGTCCTTTTCGGTGACCAGTGTGGAGCAGCTTTGTGCCACCAGCAGCAGCCACCTCCCATTCCCTCCACCGTGCAACCCCGCGGCAGCGAGTGCCGATGGGAAGCCATGGCATGGGGTGTGGGACGGTGCTGAGCCCCTGGGCCGGTGCTCCCGCAGTGCCAGGGTTCACCTTTCGCCCTTCTGCCCCAGTCCTGTGCGCTGAGCGTGTGGTCAGGATCACGAAGACCTACCACGACATCGACGCTGTCACCAACCTGCTGGATGAGGTACGTCGGTGCCCGCCCCGCGCACGGGCTTGGGCCGGTGTGAGGGCTGGGGGCTGGTGGGACACCGGGGACACAGGGGTGGGCAAGGGCTGGGGAAGAGGGGACAAGGCAGGGGACAGGACCCGGCTGACGCAGAACTGCCCCTTGCAGAAGGAGCGGGACCTGGAGCTGGCAGCGCGCATCGGGCAGTCCCTGCTGAAGCAGAACCGGAGCCTGACGGAGCGCAACGAGCTCCTGGAGGAGCAGCTGGAGTTGGCCAAAGAGGAGGTAACGGCTCCTGGGTCCTGGTCCCAGCCCCGTGCATGCCCGGCCTGGGAGCCATGGGTGGCCACGGTCCCCCTGGCTGTGCCCTGATGCCCCTTCCCCTCCCAGATCGCGCAGCTGCGCCACGAGGTCTCCATGCGGGACGACCTGCTCCACTTCTACACCACCACGACAGAGGAGAGCGAGCCCACCTCTGCCACCTCCACGCCGTGAGTGGGGGTCCCTGTCCCACAGCTGCTCCTGGGGGGCCGGGCAGAGGCGTTGGGCTGTAGCCATCGCCTTCCCTGGGGGAGTGCCGGGGCTGGCGCTCCCTTCTCTCGCATGGCTTCCATGGGTCCAGGCCCACGGAGCTGGGTCGCTGCAGGTGCCTGCCTGGGAGCTGGGGGCAGTGGGCAGGGCGCTGGGTGGGCAGCCCCATCCTGCCCGCGCTGCGGGTGCTCAGTGCCCTCCCTGCCCTCCCCAGGCTGCGCCGGCACGAGTCCTCGCTGTCCCTGCAGCAGTACTTCCAGTACGACACCCTGCAGCAGAAGCTCAAGAGCCTGGAGGAGGAGAACCAGAAGCTCCGCATGGAGGTGAGTGGAGCCGGTGGGATGTCCCTCTCTGTGCCCACCCCTGCCCTGCTCGCTGCTGGGGGACCTGAGCTGGCCCCCGGGGAGGTTGGAAGGTCCTGCCCGTCGTGCTCAGCCCCTCCATCCTCTCCCCCAGGCCTCCAACATCGCAACCGAGACCTCTCAGTACGAGGACCAGGAGCAGCAGCTGATGATCGACTGTGTGGAGCAGTTCTGTACGTGGGGCTGGGCTCATGGGGGGCAGCTTCTCTCCGGGCTTGGGTGGGGGTGTGGGGGGGTGTCTGCAGGCACTGCCCAGCATCACTGTGTGGGCTGGGGCTGGGGGGTCGTGCCCTGGCAGTGGCGGACGGTGGTCCTTCCCCAGCCGAAGCAAGCCAGCAGGTCGTTTACCTCTCGGACGAGCTGGCCCGCAAGGCGGAGGACACGGCGCGGCAGCAGGAGGAGATCAGCCAGCTCCTGGCGCAGGTCGTGGACCTGCAGCAGAAGTGTCGCACGGTGAGTGTCCCCTGCCCGTGCCGGGGGGTGCTGGGGGGGGGTGCTGAGCAGGGCACAGCTCCCTGACCCGCCCGCTCCTGCCCACAGTACGGCTCGGAGGTGGAGGAGCTCCAGCAGCACCTGGCCGTGGCGAAGGAGGTGCAGCAGCAGCTCCGGACGGAGGTGAGCCCGGGGAGAGCCCGGCCATGGGTGTCCCGGTGGGTGAGGGGGTCCTGCCCGCCGCTGCTGCCGGGACCGTGCCTGAGCTGTGCCCGTGCCCGCAGCTGCGGGACCTGCAGGAGAAGTACGCCGAGTGCGGGGGGATGCTGCAGGAAGCCCAGGAGGAGGTGAAGAGCCTGCGCAGCCGCAGCCTGCCCAACAGCACCGTCAGCCGCTACGGTGCCCCCAGCCTCCTGCCTGTGGTGAGCGGGGGTCACAGGTGGGGGGCGGCGGGAGGGATGGGGGGCTTTGCTCTCCCCTCTGCTGACTCTGGGTCCCCGTGTCTGCAGGGCTCACTGGCGGCTGAGATCAAGGGGACGATGAGGAAGGGGACAGACAGCTCCTCCTCGGACTACAGGTGCGGGCTGGCATCAGTGGCTGGGCAGGGGGGCGTCCCTGGGGGCTGGCTCGGGGGTCCATCCCTGCCTGTTTCCTGCCCGCAGGAGCTGCCTGCGCGTCTTTGAGACGGTGAAAGCAGTGAACCAGGTGGCCAAAGCCAAGTCTTGCTCCGAGTCTCCCCACAACGTGCCGGGCTCCAAGCAGTTGTCGGCTGCCCCCTCCGGGGGGGCCAGCACCCCCCGCACCGGCTGCTCCGGCTCGGAGGGCGCCCAGTAAGTGCCGCAGCGGGGGCTCGGGCCGGGTGGGACAGAGGAGGAGCCGGGCTGTTGGTGAGATGTCGATCGCATCGGAGCATTAATCGATGTTGCCAGCCTGGGGCAGGGGGAGGGCAGGCACGGCCGGAGCCTCCTGGCATCTGGCACAGCATAGGGGGGTGCGGTGTGGGACCATGGCCCCCAGTCCCCTAACACCATACCCACCGCAGCGGTGAGGGGGCCGGAGAGGAGCCACGGGCGGCCCCGGGCCGGCAGGACCTGGAGGCAGCGGTGCAGCGGCTGTCGGTGCGGCAGCAGAGCCACGTCTCCGAGGAGCGCTCCTTCTTCGAGGCGGAGCGGGAGCGCAAGCTGTGGCGGCTGCGGGACGGGGAGAGCTCCAGCGGCTTCCTCACCCCCAACGAGAGCGTCGTCTCCACCGGGACCAACTACTCGGGGGGCTCGGAGCTCACCGCCGGCTCCGGCTTCTCCCTCAGCTCCCTCACCTACCTGCCCGACAAGCTGCAGATCGTGAAGCCCCTGGAAGGTGAGGGGTCGGGGAGGGGGCGCTTCCCGGTGCATGGAGCTGGAGGTGCTGGGAGGGTCCCATGACACCAGCTAACCCCCGCCCCCGGCTGTGTGTCCCCCCCCAGGCTCGGTGACACTCCACCACTGGCAGCAGCTGGCACGGCCCAACCTGGGCGGGATCCTGGTGCCCCGTCCTGGGGTGCTCACCAAAGACTTCAGGCAGCTGGACATTGACCTGGAGGAGGTCTACAGCCTCAACGACCTGGAGGAGGACGACGTGGACGCCAGCTCCTTCCAGCTGCTCCCTACCTCAACACCCACCAAAGCCAAGGAGCGCCCCGGGGGTGAGCGCGGGGTGAGGGGGCGGAGGGGACGTGGCCCCCGGGACGCCCCTGCCCTCCTGCCCAGGCTGCCCCTCGCACCCCCCCGCGCTCTCCCCTCTCGTGCTGGTGGCCCGTCCCTGCCGCCCGTCCGTCCCCGTGGGGATGCTCCAGCTGCAGGAGGGCTCTTCTCCCACCGCCGCCGCCCTGCCGGGGTGAGCCCCCGCCGTCTCGCCGCCCTGCGCCCGCCGCAGCCCGGGCGTGCGGAAGGGACGGGTCTGGGAGAAGCGTGGGCTCCTGCTCCCGCTTGTGCTGGCAGCCCCCCGCTCTGAGCCAAGCGCCTGACCCAGACGCTGCTGGAGATGTGCCCCACGCACGCAGCTTTCTGCTGGCGGCCGCAGCTCACAGCCCAGCTTTGGCTCTCCCCTCTGCCCGGAGCCCTCCTTTCTGCCTCTGTCGTGCCCCCCCCCTCCCCGTTAACCCCGTCTCTCCTGTCCCTTCCAGTGTTCCTCTCTGTTAACAACCTCCCCCAGACCCCGTCTACCTTCACCATCACCACCTGCCACATCCTCCACCCCACCACTGAGATCACCACGGTGACACCCAGGTAAGGCGTGTGGCCCCCCCCCCCCACACCGCCTGCACTGCCTGCACCGCCACCCCAGCCCCCCCCCCCCCGTCCCCCTCCACCTCCTCCTCCTCCTCACCCCACGCCTGGCTCCGCGCAGCTCAAGGACACAGCGGGCCAGGGGCCACCTGCGGCCCCTCATGCTCTGAGAGATGCTTGGCACTTGAAATGTCCCCCGAATCGAAATGTCCCCCGAATCTGGCGGCTCCATCGACTGCGTTCCCAGGGCTCTGTGCCTCCCCCCCCCCCCAGGGTGCTGGGACCGGCCCCCGCACTGTGCAGCACCTTGGTGGGAAGAAGAGCCTTCCTTGGGGGGAGGAGGCTGGGCTCACCCCCCTGCTCCATGAGGGCAAGCGCAGCGATTGCTCCGGGTGCCGATGGGAAGTCGTCTTCCCTGGGAGCGGACATGGATTTCCTCCTCCCGGGACTTGTGCATAAACCAGGACCTTTCCCCAGCCCGCGCTGGAGGAGCCCCTTAATTAATGAGCACTGTTGCTTTGCCCTAATGAGCCCCCCCCCCCCCCCGAGGCTCGTTGGGGGTCGGTGTGAGCCGAGCGCACTGTTAGACAAAAACCTGCATGTTTGGAAAACACTCGTGGAGCAGCAACTGTGTCCCATCCCCTCCTGGGAGCTGGGGGGGGGGGGAATGGCCACAGCCCCCCCAGCGTGGTGCCGTGACCTTCGAGAGGCTTGGGCGATGCTGCGATGGGGGGGGTCTCACACAGCCTGAGGCTCCTTCGGTGAATGAGCGGGTAGGAAGGAGGAAAGGGGGCCCTGCTCTGCCCCCACAGCAGCATCCCCCCGGGACAGGGCCCCCCACTGACACCCCCCCCCGCTTCTTCTGCTCTCTCTTCCCCTCCAGTCTGTATAACACCGTCGTGCCTTCTTGTGGGCCCCTTGCGGGGCTGAGCCTCGGCAGCCCCTCGCTGGAGCCGACTTCCCCCGTGCTGGCGCCTGGCCCCGGACCCCCGAGCACCCCCGTGGGACTCGTCAGGCTTCTGCTGCTGTGGGGCATCTCCGCCTCCGTGCCGGGGACTGGGTCATGGTGGGCCCCTCGGCTCCTCTCCCAGGACCCCCCTGGGACCCAGCCCTCGCCTGCGGGTGGGGGGCAGGACAGACCCCCACCCAGGAGCAGCATCTTCAGCTTGAACCTGGTGGAGAAGCTGCGGCGGCTGGGGCTGGACAAGGTGGTGGCCAGAGGGGAGATGTCCTACGCCCGGGGGGAGCGTGGGGGAGCCCGGGGCGCGCTGACGTGACGGCACCGCGGAGCCCCTGAGCTCAGGACAAGACGCGTCCTCCGTCCTCTTCGTCGCCCGTCCGTGGGGAAATGGAGATGGGACAGGCCTTCAGCCTCAGCTCCCGGTGGTGCCCTGGGGACCCGGCAGCACTCCCTGGCTGCCAGGGGACAACCCTGCGGTGCCTGGGGTTGTGCTCCCCCAGCCCCGTGTCACACAGCCGCGGGGGTCCCGGCGGCAGAGAGCTGCGCGGGGCGATGCTCTGGGAGGAGCCAGCTCCGGGCAGGGGGTGCCGGCTGACCCTGTCCCCCGCTGCGGGGCATGGACCCTTCGCAGGAGCCGGTTGTTGGCAATAAAAACTGTTCCTGCTTCTGCTGAGCCTGTCCGAGGAGCGAGGGACAGCTCGGCCCTTCGGGGCCCCTGGGCTGCCGCAGCGAAGGGCGATGCTCAGCCTGGTCACAGGGAGCAGGGGGGGACCCGCCTGTGCTGGGGTGAGACCTCCTGCCCCCGGCCAGCACCTGGGCTGGCTTTTAAAGGGAATAGTGGTTTTAAATGCTTTCCTGCCCACGGAGTAGCAGTAGCGGCAGCACCCCCGGCGCGGGGGATGCCTGCAGTGGGTGTTTCTCGGGGTGTAGCTGTTGGTCCCTCTGGCTGCGTCCCTCGCCCCGGCCCTGTCCCCCTGTCAAATAAATGTGAAGTCACGAAGCAGCTCGTGTGCCATGTCTGCCCCTGCGTGCTGGGGGGGGGTCTGTGTTCTATGCTTCCTGGTGGGGTTGGGGGTGAATCCCACCTGCTTGCCCCCCCCAGCCCCCAGCTCTTCCCAGCCAAGACGCCAGCAGCAGCAGCAATCGTAGTGCCAAAGCTTTATTGCAGGAAGAGACCTGCACCGAGCGTGCTGGTGCTCTGCACGGCGCGGCCAACCCAGCAGCTACACGGCATCGACCGAGTCCTCAGCGCTGCGGCGGCCAAAGTCCATCCAGTCGGGGTAGTAGTGGTCGTGCAGGGCCTCCGTCCCCTCGTCCCCGTGCACGTAGCCCTTGGGGTCGCTCAGCTCTGCCGGGGCAAGGGCAGGGGGTTAGACCCGCCCCGGGCTGGGGGCTGGCGGGGGCCGGGCTGTGCCTTACGGGGCCCCCGAGGGCTGCCCACCCTGCGCCTCCCGGTACCTGTGAAGACGTGGGGCAGGAACTGGGAGATGAGGTGCTTCTGCTCCTGGGACAGGGACTCGGGCCAGTCCCGCCGGACCAGGCTGGCGGGGAGCCGGCGGGGGTCTCCCGCAGCACCCGGTGCCTCCGCCGCGGGCCGGCACAGGCAGGCGGTCGCCACGATGGCGAGGACGAGGCCGATGCACACCTTCACCTTCATGGCTGCGGAGAGACTGAGCGGGGAAGGGGAGCGGAGGGGCTGCAGCCACCAAACCGGGGGACACAGGCTCAGCCTGAGCGGAGGGGTGACCCATGTGGGACAGAAGGTGCTCGTCCCCAGGGCATGGCCAGTTCACAAGTCCCCTCCGTTCCTCCCAGCGGGTCCCCAAGCCCCCTCCATCCCTCTCATCTGGTCCCCAAGTCTCTCCATCCTGCTCTCCCAGCTGGTCCCCTAGAATCATAGGCTCAAGTTGTTGTTGGTGGGGGGGGGGTCCGTAAGACCCATCGAGCCCAGCTCCCTGCTCCTCGCAGAACCGCCTGAAACTAAACCCTACGACTACGAGCGTTGTCCAGATGCTCCTGTGACTCTGGCAGGCAGGGTGCTCGTCCCCAGGGCATGGCTGGTGCCCAAATCCCCTCCGTCCCTCCCGTCTGCTCCCCAAGTCCTCTCCATCCCTCCCATCTGGTCCCCAAGTCTTCTCCATCCCTTCTGTCTGCTCCCCAAGTCCCCTCCGTCCCTCCCATCTGCTCCCCAAGTCCTCTCCATCCCTCCCATCTGGTCCCCAAGTCCCCTCCCATCTGGTCCCCAAGTCCTCTCCGTCCCTCCCGTCTGCTCCCCAAGTCCCCTCCATCCCTCCTGTCTGGTCCCCAAGTCTTCTCCATCCCTCTCTCCCAGCCGGTCCCCTCCGTCTGGTCCCCGCAGCCCCACCGGGACTCACTCACCTTCGGGCTCCGGGGCTCGGCGGGTGCTGACTCCAGGGCAGCCGGGATCGGCCCCGCTTTTAAAGGCGCTGCCGCGGCTGCCCCACCCCGGGGCGGCTCCGCACCCACCTGCAGCGCCCCGGCAGCCCCACGGGCACACGTGTGCGCGCACACACACACATACGTGTATACAGCCATACACGGGTGAGAACTATCCATATACACACATATAGACAGACATCCATAGATACACATGCACAGATATAGACGCAGGTATTTGTATACGTACATGGGCATGTTCATACATAGCTACATATGGATGTGTGTGTATATATACATGTAGGCAGGGTATTTGGCCTGCTACACGTGGACATACTGGAAATATAAATCTAGCTACAGGGTATTTGCCCTTGGTTGCCTGTATGTGTTATTTATCCAGCTGAACACGCACAAGCCCCTATGCATACATTTCTATACACCCACAGACATACAGCGTAAGAAATACTTACAGAGAGAGTACTACATACAGATACATTTATACACACGTACGGGCAGCTATTTCTGTATGGAGCTATGGACACTCCCGCGTGACTATAACCAGATAAAAGAGATAGCCGTATGCACAGGCGTAAGCTAGACAGCGCTACAGAGCCAGCGTTAGGGAGGGGGTGACAACTGTCCCCTGTGCTCAGTTTGTCTCTCACAGACACAGTCGTGCACAGATGGATGCTTATAGGGGTCTGTACGGACAGACAGATGTACCTCTATATGTGCGTGTGTGTAATTTATACCTGGCTGGGTAAATACACGCAGCTTATACAGACACACCTGATGCCGTATGTGCTGCCCAGAGAAGCTGTGGCTGCCCCAGCCCTGGAGGGGTTCAAGGCCAGGTTGGACGGGGCTCGGAGCAGCCTGGGCTGGTGGGAGGTGTCCCTGCCCGGGGCAGGGGGTGGCGCTGAACAAGCTTTAAGGTCCCTTCCAGCCCAAACCAGTCTGTGATTCTATAGGTATAGCTATGTCTAGCTAGATATGGAGGTACAGCTATAGAATAACGGATAGCTATAGATAGAGACGTGCACACACACGTTTGCACAGAAGTGTGTGTATCTACGGATGGAGCCTATATGTGCGGGCATATATATAAATGTATAGCTGTGTGTCTGTGTCCACACACACACACACACACACACAGAGAAATATGAGATAATCGCTGCAATGAATGGTAACTCTATGGACCATGTGCATCCTGCTATATAACCCCCCCCCCCAGGCATCAATAGTTATAAATACACATATTTATATGCATATACAAGTATATAAAAAGACAGCTACAGACTTTGAGAGTGAGCTATGGGGGGTGTGCGCACGTGTGTGTGTGTGTGTGTGTGTGTGCACGCATATGTCTTATATGTCTGTAGGGATGGAGGCGAATATACGGGGCACGTGCACCCAGCAGTGTCGCTGTGTAGTTATAAAGACATAGTGAGCGGTTTACGTATACATTGGCAGAGACAGGTACACACACACACACACAGAGCTTGGCCTTGGCAGTGTAATATACTACAGTACACACAAAAAAAATTCTATTTGGTATTTTTTATATATGACTGTATTTTGTAGTAGACCCTGTATGCAGTTACATGAGGTGCTACTTTCTGTATTATACAATAAACAGCGACGATAGTGTCTAATGTATAACTTTCGATATATTATGAACTATAGATCATATACAGAAGGTATATAATCGTAGTAAATAACAGTGTATCATGTGCATCTATCTAAGCACATACATGTATTCCTACGCGTACGTATGGCTACAGACGTATAGCCACACCTGTGCACACACCTGCGTTTATGTGGCTGGAGACTCTACGGGGCAATTTGCCCCAGATGGTGTGTGTGTGTGTGTGTGTGTGTGTGTGTGTGTGTGTGTGTACACGCGTGCGGCTCTGTGTATAACTGCAGATGTGTGAAGGCTACACGGGGCAATTCGCCCCAGTGCGCGCACACACACGTGTGTTGCTGCATGCGTGTACGTGTGCAGACCGACGTACACACACGTATCCGGGGGGGAGGCAGGGGGCACCAGCCAAGATGTCTTTGCCCCCACAAACGCTGGCACCAGGGGTCTGTCTGTCCGTCCCCTCCCCGCCCCAGCATCACGGGGGTCTCCAGGACACCCGCCCCAGAGCAGCCCCTTTCTGCAGCTCTGCATCCTTCCCTGCACCCCGAAATCTCTGGGGGGTGGGGGTGGGGGGGTGTCGTGGGCCGGGTGGGCACTGCCTGTGTGTGCGGTGGCAGAGCCCCGAGCTCCGGCTGGGGAGGCGATGCCCACCCCCGGGCTCCATAACGCCCCGCTGCCGAGCACAGCCCCCCCCCGAGTGCCCCCCGCTAAATCCCCGTCCGTTGCCACCGGTCTTTTCTTTCAATATCGACAGTCCCTCTTGCCTGTATTTACCCTCATCCCGTTGTATTTGTGGAGAACATTTGTCTCCCGCCTTCAGCAGAACACGTGTGAGCGCTGGGCCACGCAGCGGGTGCACGTCGCTGTCAGCCCGTGGCCCCGGCGCTCGCCGCGTTTGCCGCCAGCGGTGCCGATGCTCCTCAAACAACCCCAAAACAAATGGGTTTTGAATGGGCAGGAAGGCAGCAGCGCCCCGGCACCGCCCGTGCCGCGCGGCCATCGATCGCTCGCCCTACGGAGTGTTTTTTACGAGGAACAAACAAATTGTTTTGCAATTTCTGGCTTTTAATGGCTCAATCTGGACCTAATGAGCCGTCAGGGTGACGGGGACACCGCGGCCACTTCCTCGGGCACGATGGGCTCGGCAGCCCCTTGACGCAGGTTTGCAGCCCGGCCTGTGGGTGCTGGGGCTCATCCCTGCTCCCGGGACAGCCGGGGGGATGCGGAGAGCATCCCCCGGTTCTGCCCAGCCTGGCCCCACTCTCCTGGCAGGGGGACACTTTTGGGCCAAAGGGCTGCGAGCCACTGGGCAAACCCCATCCGGGCAAAAACCTGTCTGGATGCGCTTGGAACAGCCACGGTGCAGGCAGGGGAAGCTGATTTTCGGAGCAGCAGAGCCGCGATCGCGCTGCGTTGGGCTGCAGACACGAAGATCCATCCCCGAGCGAGCGCGGCCCCAGCGCTGCCAGCAGCTGCTTCCCCAGGAGCAGCCGGGGCTCGTCACCTGCCATCACCTGGGTGCACTCACAGGTGCTTTGCATAATTGTGGCAATTTGGGTTCCAAGAGCAAAGTCTCCCAGGAGAGAAAGTAAACGGCAGTGAACCGAGTGCTCCTCCACAGCGCACAGAGAAGGAAGAGGCAGGATCATCACAGGTGGCCGGTGAACAAATGAGACGCTGCTCTTTGAAAGGTGCCCAAAGTGGCCACCAGAAACTCACGGACTTTCTGCACTTTCTTACAGATTTTAGTACACTTGATGTTACTCTTCTGCTTGCCAGCCCCCACAACCAGAGCCGCTCTGAAAGGGCATGTTTCACCCAACACGACTTTGTTCTTGCTCCCTGGGGGGCTCCCACATCCCCCAGCGCCCGCCCCAAGCCTGGACACGGTGACAGAGGCCTCCCCTCCTCGCTGCGGTCGGGCCGTTGCAGGAAGCAGAAGTGCTGAGCGGGTCAGGAACACAGGCACAGGGTTAAGGAACTCAGGCCCAGGAAGGGAATGAAACACCCACCCCCTCGGCGGCCGTCCACAGCTCCCGGCCCCGGCTGCTCCCCGGGACCCCGCAGAGCTGCGCCTCCCGCCCCAGCGCTGCTCCCGCCCCGGCTCCTGCTCCCCCCAGCACCGAGCCAGTGTCACTGCCTAGAGAAAGCAAAGCCCTGTGGCTCCAAAACGCCATTCAATCCACTAAGCAAATGCTTTTGAAAACCATTTTTATTTAAATAAGACTTTAAATACATTACATAAAACATTAAAAATGAAACCAAAAATGTGTTACTTCACAGGGCATTAGGCAGCAGTTGCTAGTGACACATAAGCTCTGCAGCTCTATCTACAATCCTTACATTAGTCCAAAATTGATCCCTTGTCAGAAGTTTAACCCAAGGTAACGGTTCCTTCCAGCACGCCAGCCCGGTGCCTGGGGGCTCGCGGGGTCCCAGCACCCACCAGGCCTGAACCGCCGCCATCCAGCCTCAAAGTCACTCTTCCGTCACTCCTCTTGCTCAGAGTCAGGCTTCCCCAAGATCCCTCTGCCACCAGGAGCCAACTCTGCCTAGAGGGAAGGCGCCATCTCCCCATGTCATGTCACGGCTGGTGCTCGGTGCCTCGCTCCGCGTGGGACCGTGAGAGGCACCACCAGAATTACCGTCCATCGGGATGGGAGAGCAGCTGGACTGAGGAGCCATCCGGACAGTCGCTGGACTGACGGGCTGAGTCCCTTGGCTTAACTTGGAACATCTGGTTACTCTTAGCTTCAGGCTGGACCGTGCCAAACGCCCGATTTACCTCTGTTAAATGAGGGACAGCAAGACGAGATAGCATGGGCTCTTGTCAGTTTATTACATCACTGAATTACACTAGTCCAGACTGAACAGTGGACCCAAGATCATTACATTACACAAACCGGCTGGTTTTAAACTTATGACAAGGGACAGATGGGAATTTCATGGTAAGGAAATCTTCTTGCATAAAGCTTCAGTGACCCACAGGCACTTAAAACCCATGGACTTTCAGCTGGTCGTCTTTAGCCAGTCCAATCTGCAAGAAAGAAAACGCACTTTACAGCACAGCGAAGCAGAGGCCTCTACGCACATCCATGCGCCCCCAACGCTGCAGATGCTGTAGAACTGGCAAAGTTCTGCTCCCCCCTAAAGCACGGGAGAAAGGTTAGACTGCAACTGCAAAACCCTGCTGGGCAGTGTTTGCCTCAAGCAAGAATTTCAGGAAGAACAAAGCCAGCTTCCTCCGTCAGCCTAAGAAAATTAGAACCTGCACGGTTATTAAAACAGAGGCCCATGTTTAGCTTAAAGTTTAGCCAGCCCGCGCAGCACACCGAAGGAATCCTACCTCCACGAGGAACTGGCATATGTTCTTGCGCTGGTCACCCTGCAACTGAATCACTTCTCCATATTCGGGGTGTTCAATTACAGTACCATTGCAGGCGAATTTCTGGAAGAAAGAGAAAAGCCTCCTTAGGGACGATACAAACGCCCAACGCCGTTCCCAGCCCCCGCCGCAGCCCCGGCCCCCGCCCTCCCCCGGCCCCCTCCCCAGCACCCACCTTTTTGAAGGCCTTCACCAGTTTCTTTTTATCGTAATCATCCGCGATGCCCTGGACTGTGGTGAGGGTCTTCCTGCCGTTCCGCTGCTGGATCCTTATATGGATGTAGTCCTCAGTGCCGGCAGGGAGCAGGTCATCACCCTTACTTGCATCAGCAAAGGGGTCTGCGGAGAGCGCCCGTCAGCCCCCGGCCCGCCGCGCTCCCCATTGGCCCGCCCGCCCGCCCGTCACGCACAGGGCCCGCCCCCCGGCCCCGTTCTCCCCACCGCCCCCCCTCCCCCCCCCGGGCTGACGCAACCGGCCCCGGGAATAGCAACTGCGCCACGGGGCGGGGCGGGGCGGGGCCGCCAGGCCGCTCCCCCGCCCGGCCCCGGCCCCACCGCCGCACAAAGGCCTCACCGAAGGGCTGGAGGTTCTGGATAGCGGACATACGATACGCTTCCCTTCCCTTCCCTCGGCGGAGGCGGCGGCGGAGGCTGCGGGCGCGGCGGGGCGAGCGGCTCTCAGCGGAGGATGCTCTCGCGGCGGCGGCTCCAGACGCTGTCAGGGGGGCGGGACTGGCGCCGCCCGCTTATATACCGCCTCTGTGTGACGCCAGCACGCACGGGAAGCGAGGGCGCCGATTGGCTGCCGCGCGGGGGCGTCACGCCGCACGCGCGAAGGCGGCCGCGCCCCGGCTGGCGCGAGCGGCGCGGGCGCATGCGCGGCGGAGGCCCCGGCGGGTGGGGGGGCGGCCTCGCGCGGAGCCGCGCACGCGCGGTGCGTCCGGCGCCTGGCAGGGCCCGGGGCCGCGCCGTGACCGGGCCTCGGGGGCCGCGCCCGCCCCGGCCCCGCCGCCCCCGGCCCCTCAGCCCGCCCCGACCGAGTCCTGTGCCCCCGGGCAGCCCGCCCGGCCCGGCTCTGCGGCGGGCTGCGGGCGGGGGGAGCGGGGCCCGGCGTGCGGCCCAGTCCCGGCTGTGTGACACAGGCCCGGGCGGGATCGGGGCCTCCGCGGTGAGGCGCGGCCCCGGGGTGCGGGACCCCCGAGGTGGGACGGGACCCCCCGGGCAGCGCGGTGCCCTGGCTCCCCCCCGCACGGCCCGCTCATCCCCTCGCCAGCCCCGTGTCCTGCGGCAGCGGGGACCGCGGGAGCCGGTGGCAGCAGGACGCGGTTGGGTTGGCCATGGCCCATGGTGTGATGGCCGAAAGCTGCCGGAGGCTGAATGGAAGCGTCGCCAAGGCCCACGGGGCTCCAGCGGGTGCTCGAGACGTTTGCTGGCCAGCCCCTCTCCCGGGGAGCGGCCGGGGTTCCTGCCGTTTATCTCCCGGTGACCAAAACACACAGTGACCCCCCCCCCCACTGCCCGCCACGGGGTGACTCTGCCCATCCCAGTTACCCCATGTTTGGCCTCGCTGAGCCCAGCACAGCCCCGTTTGCCCGCCCTGTGCTCCACAGCCCCTCCACTGCGGTGCTTTGTGGGTGACGCCTCTACGAGCTCCAGCACGAGAAGCCTCAGACTGGAGAGCTTGGCTGTGCGTTTGTCACTCAGCCATCACCGTGATGACAGCCACGCTCGGAGCCAGTACAGCGCCATATGCAGATAGAAATCGGGCTTCTGTACTTGTTTTCCGAGGCTGCTTGGCAGGGAGATGCTCTGAGGACACCAGGGTGCTGCAGAACACGATGTTCTTGAGCGAGGGCCTGCGGGCTCTTTGACGCCAAGGGGGAATGCTCGAGGTATCATCCGACTCTGCCTGAAAAGGAACCTTCTTTTCTCTTTAAACATGTGAAACAAGTCCCCTTGCACTTCCTATACTTCCACTGGGACAGTCAGACCTTGGCGAACTTAAGTCCTTGCAGGGTGATCTTGGTCCCTCTCCGTGTGCCTGGCGCTGGCTCCTCCCCTCCCCGGTTCCCGGCTGTGCTGCACGGCCGCGTATCCCGGCTCCAGCGGGACATCCCAGTAACCCTCGTCATGGCGCTTGGAATGGGGCAGCCTCTGGCCTTTTGTAAGGTGCCGAGACAAAGGTGTTTTCAACAGTCGGCTCAGCAGAGCAACGAGCCCAGATGAGACCTGGTGTGGGGGTCCCTCGGGGACCCCGTCAGCTGCCGGCTTATGGCCTGCACTGCCCGAGAGTTCCAGGGCCGCTGGGCAAAGCCGCCGTCATTGCCTCAGAGCCCCCGTCGCTGGTGAGTGGGAATTGGCCATCTCAGGTCTGGGTCCTTTCCTCGAAGCTCCGTGGATGCAGGCGTGACCGAACGTACTTCAAGAACAGATGCGTTTAATCACAGGTCCCAGTCCTGATTTGGGGGCCAGGAGCCTGGTCTCGGTGTTCAGTATGAGCTGCCAAAGGAAGACGATTTATCACCTCCCTGGTGCTGCTGCGTGGCTAAAAACCCTCCCCAGGCTGACGAGTGTCTCCCAGCACGACGCGGAGCGGGGGCTGCTGGCAGCTGAACATCACATCCAGCTCAAAGATACATTACGTGTTCTAAAAATACACCGAAACCCCAGATATGAAGAACAGTAAACCTCCTACACAATTACTGGGGTCAAAAGCCATATAGATCCAGACGGAGCGTAAACTCTCCTCTGGGAACTAGTTAGATCCGCACGCGGAGGAGACATGGGTCTATTGCGTTGCATCTGTTGGGCTGTGGATGGTTTATCCCAGAGCTCATCAGCTCCTTTTAGATCTCCCGCGGCCTCAGCTCGCGCTGTGTAGGTGTTCCTGCCCTGCTTTGGGAGCAATCTCTGAAATACTACATATTTTTGACAGATTATTGGCATCTGGGTGTGCTGCCATCTGTGGGTCCTGGCAGCCATTACACGGTTTAGATGTTGCATCATTCCTGGGGGTTTTATTTAAGATAAAGGCAAATTGTTTATCTTGCACTAGGTAGAAGGAATAATTTGCGCTGCTGTGTTTCAGTGTCTCTCTGGTGTTTCTAAAGCATCTGTCACTTTTGTATGTCCATATGTGACAGATCAGCTGGAGAACTGGCTTAAATTTTCATTAAAATGTGAATTTGCTCCACGACCATCATGAACAAGCAGATGGTTCTTCTCTCGCCTCTTTTTGCGATCAGATTTTCCTTTTCTCCCAGAAAAGGAAGCGTCTCTAGCAGCCGCATGGTGGTGTACCCAGACAGCAGAGAAGCGATGAGACATTTACACTGCTGGAGGCATTTCAAAGTCCTTACTCCAGCAAAGGGACTGGTTATCGTATTTGATGCCCAACACTGGAACAGAGTCACTGGTACCTCCTGTCCTTGGTCTGCTGGTGGGCAGACTGCTCTCACGCCCGGGCCAGGACGCCCAGGACGCCCCGGAGAGGCAATTTATCAGCGTCGCTGCAGATTCACCGTGTCCATACGATACGTCGGGGTTTGCATCCTCGCCACGGCACCCCCACAGCCTTCGGTAAAACACCAAAAGAGGCGAGTGCGTGTCGGGCCCAAGCTAAGCCCGTCGCTGGGGATGGGCTCAGCGCTACCAGGGAAACGGTAACATCAATTTTTCGTTATTCAGAGCTGGCACCTGGGCACCGGGTCCGAGCCCCCTGCGCCCTCCTCACCTCGGTCCATCTCTGGGTGCCCGGGCCCGACCTCTCCTGCCTCCTGCCCGCCGAGGAGCTGCCGCCTGCCCGGGAGAGGTTTGTCCCGGGCTCCCCACGAGGTGGCAATGCTGATCTCCTCTGCGAGAGCAGCTCTCGGGTAGCACCGAGTGGCTGCAGCTTCTTTTACGCCCAATATCTGGCAAACCACCACCTCCCTCCGTCCTCTCCGGGCTGAAGGCTGGCTCTGTGCAGAGGAAAATCCCAGTGCGTGGGGCCATGGCTCAGACTGGTGAGCCGCCGGCTTTGTTTTAGGGTCAGCAGGAGGAGCAGAGAGGGCCCAGAGCAGTCTGTGTCCTTATTGTCCCCTCAAAGACACCGCGCTGCAGTCGTGCTTTGGGCTGGGGTGGCTTCTGGAAACCAGCTTGTCCCTTAGCAGCGAGTGGTACAGAGGGACCGCAGGGCCCCTGCGCTGATGGCGAGGGCAGGGGCTGCCCAGCATCCGTGCTCCTGCTAGACCGGGGGAATTCAGGGGGAGACACTTCCACGAGCACCTGCGTGTGTGTTGCGCACGACAGGCCTGGTGACGCTCAACCCTGTGTGCAGGGATCCTGCCATGGTGGTTCCAGGGGCTCACGGGTGCTCTGGGTGGGCGACCAGCCCTGGGCGGCTGCAGGTCTCTGGCTTTTGAGACCGCCACAGCCATTACACCCCGTGCTCTGAGGTGGGGGGGTCTCGGAGCCCCTCCAGAACAATTGGGGAGTGGAGCAGAAAGGAAGGAATCATGCTGGCATTTGGCTTTACTGCTTCTCCTGCAGCTCAGAAATGCCCTCTGGGCTGGGACATTCCTAGAAACCAGCTTTTCTCCTCTAACATCCTTCCTGCAGCCCCAGTGTGACTGCACAGACTTGGATTCAGGATGAGCTGGATTTTTGATGTGCAGTATTTGATCCCATTAATCAGCGAAGGCGGCACTGACAGACGTTTGCCCTGGTGATTAACCTGCTCCTGGAAAGAGCTGAGGCACGGCCGGGGTGAGCCCTGCTGTCACGGGGCCAGAGGCAGCGCAGGGAATCCCGGACTATTTGCTCAAGTACGACATTCCCTTTCTTTACACAGCTATTCCTGGCAATTCACACCCCCAAGTTTGCAGACCCTGGCAGTGTTTACTTCACGAGCAGGTGAGCGGATCCCTGCCCAGCCGAGGCCTGCAGGATGCTCGCTGTGATACGCGTCTGTCGGATGCTCCCGGGACGGAGGCACTGGACGTGCTGTAACACAGACATTCACAGGAGGGTTTCAAACGCATTCTCCCCAGCACGCCAGCGGGTCCCGGCACAGCAAGGGCACATCCCGATTCCTGTCTAACCCAGGGACTCCCACCCACCAATTTGGCTCCTGGTGTATTACAATTACAGCTTTCTAATGGTGTTTGTTCTCCCCTCCCCTGGCAGGGCTCTCCCTCCCCACTGCTCAGCCTTCGCCTGTCCCGGCGCTGGCTGTGAAACCTCTCCTCTCCGCGAGGTGCCAGGAGAGCTCCAGGCACCAGGGCTGAGCCTGGCCCAGCTGGGCTGCTGGGGGTGGCCAGCGGGCACCAGCCTGGCTCCCAGCCCGGCTCAGCCTCTCCCTGCCCGCCCTTGTGCCCCAGCCACTGGGCGATGAGCTCCCTGGTCTGGGCTGGTCCCGGTGAGCGGCCCCACACCATGCCCGGGGGGGCTGCAGCCCGAGCCCGAGCTGCTCCGTCCCTCTGGGCTTGGGCTCAGCTCCTGCTTCCCGGTGCAGGGGTGCTGCGGGTTGTCCCTGGGAGGATGGTTCGGGGGCTGGGGGATCCATCGGCTTCATGCAGGGAAGGGGTGCTGCACCCTCTGCTGCAGCCCCGGCCAGTTCCTGTGTCGTAGAATTGTAGAATGGTTTGGGTTGGGAGGTGTCTGTTCTCACAGGGCCAGGATGAAGCCTGTCCTGCACCCACGGGGACCCCCTGGCCAAGGTTCAGGCCCCCGCGGACACATCGCTCAGCGCTCACATTCCAGGGAAGACATCAAACATCCACCTTGTGGGGGTCACCGGGGCCTGGACACCCCCAGCCCTCGCCTGGGGACTTGGCATCAGCCTGGAGCAAACCTGACAGGGCAGCAGCGATGGCAGGGACTGGGAAGGGTGAGAGCAGGTCCCCACACCCAGCGCCCTGCCTGCCTCCCCGCCCCCCTGCCCAGCTCCCAGCGCACCGGCGGCCCCTTCGGCTCTGCCCACGGGGCTGGGGCAGGTTTGCACCGAAGCAGATGCAGACGCCTGCCCAGCGCCGGGCTGTTCCTGGGCAGTGCAGACCCTGCCAGGGCTTCCCAGGGTCCCCAGTGGCTCTGTGGGCATCTGCTGGAGAGCAGAGATGCTGCTCTGAGACACGGTGACCCCTGTGCATGGGCCACACGGTCCCCAGGGACATCTCTGGCCCCTCCATGTCTGCTCCCCCCCTGCTTAGTGACGGGGAGCACGTCCAAAGGGTTTTCTGCAGCGGAGGGGCCCAGACCAGGCGGCGAGGGCAGCTCGAGGAGCCGGGACAGGGAGAGCCATGTCAGGTTTTTGCATTCAGTCTCTCCTGACGGAGGACGGGAGCGCGGCACTGCCAGCACCAGGCGCAGCCAGCGCTGGGCTGACTCAGAGCCTCGGCATCAGGCCGTGCCGGGGCGGAGGGAGGGATGGCCCCTCACGGCAGTTCTGCGTGTCAGCCCCGGCACGGCCTGTTTGCACACGCCAGCAAACGTGCTCTTGCCAGGCACGTCCTGCCTTTCTGCAGTTTATCACACCTGGGCCATGGTGTCGGGATGGAGAGCGGCTCCCATGGCACCCATGGGAAGGGACAAAGGTGCCGGGTTTTGCTCCTGGCTGGGATGCAGTGGGGTCAGCATGGCAGAGGAACAGCTGAGGACATGGGGGTCCAGTTGGGGACATCACATCTCCCGCTGCTTCTGCCCTGCCTGGCTCCAGCCCGGCCTCCCTCTGTTCATGGCCGTCCTGCCCTGCAGCCCCCTCGCTCCTCATCACCCCCCCGACGCTGGCTGAGCCAGGCAGCTTCGCCCGAGCCCCGAGGGAGCTGCCGGCTCCACGCCACGGAGAGGGTTTGGGCCACGGAGAGAGCCTGGGAAGGGCCACTGCTGAAAGTCTCATGTGCCAGACAGGGCCCTGCTGAGCTGGGCTCCTGGCCCATGGGAGCTCACCACTAGCCCCAGCACCAGCACCAGCGAGGTCTGTGGACACAGAATGGCCCAATCTGGGCCCTATCCTGCCATGCCCGGGTATGAGGATACCCTGAATGCACTGGGAAGAGCAAGGAGACCCTCCTCCCAGGCACCCCGTCCCCGTGCTGCCGATGCTGCCTTCCACAACGGCGACCAAAGCAGAGTCCCCTGTTAGGGCACGGCAAGGGCAGAGGGGAGAGCCTTGCCGTGCAGCTCTCCCCGCGTGCCCGGGGGGCTCCAGGGCCCAAGAAAGGAGCAGCCCCTTCCCTCCCCAGCCCGGATCATTGCTGCCCACTTGGCACTGCCCAGGCTGGGGGTTACTCCTGCTCCTGCCAAGGGAAGAACCGTTCCTGCCGTGTGAGCACCCCGGCGTGCAAACAGCTCAGGCATCCTGCCCTGCCCCGGTGTGCCAGGGAGAGGACACTGGGCTGAATGCACCGCCCGCTGACCCAGGGGTAAAGGGACAGGAGCTTTTTGGGGTAACAGTGGCAGAAACAGCGAGCACAAGGCAGAGCCCGGCTGTCCCCACTCTGCTGACTTGAGCAGAGAGAAGGGGCAGGTCAGGCCAAACGCCTTGGTCAGCATGTGCCTTGTTCCAGTTCGCATTTCACTTACGAGGCAAAACCTGCGAGGGGTGTGATCCCGTCCCCGCGCACCTCCAGCCTCCCAGCCCGGCCCCTTCCCTGCCCCACGGCCAGGCACACTCATCCCTGCCTACACACAGCAACTCCCCGAGGGCCAAACACTGGCCGTGGGCCAGCCCTCCTTCCCGCACGGCTGGCAGAGCCCAGCCCTGCCGCCCCATCCCGGCACAACGCCCGGCGCGGCAGAGATTTGCCTCTTACGAAACACTTGGCTGCGGCCCCCGCGCTGCAGAGCTGGGATGGGAGCCGGCAGCGGGGCCGGCCGTGCTCCGGGGTCCCAGTGGCCTGGCTCCCACAGCCCAAACCTGAATGGGCACAGACTGGCCCTGGGGAAGGGGGAGCTCTGGGGGCACAGCTGGGCTGCAGAGAGCACAAGGTGCAGTGGCAGAGGAACACTTGTGGGGACCTGGGGTGCCTGAGGTCCTCTGGGGCATCATGGCTGCAAAACCTGCAGCCACAGCTCATGTTTGCTGCCACGTCCTGCAGCTGCTGGGCCCTCCCGTGCCCGCTCATGCTGCTCCAGGGCTCTCCTGGCACCCCAGGGGTGCAGGAGCAGCGAGTTTAGCGTGTCCCATGGCGCCAGGCAGCACACAGCCGCTCACGCCCCTCAAGACGAGCATGGCAGGGGGACAGGGGAACCTCGGCGGGCTGTGCCTCAGGGGTTCAGCTGGAAAACAGCTCGGCCACAGCCCCTTCTTTTGGCCAGGAGCCGTCAGGGAGCCGAGCATCCATCTGCCCGCAGACCTGCCAGGCCTCAGCCAGCAGCAGCACTCCAGAGGTGACACCGGGGATGTGCCCTCCCCAGGGCACCCTGAATCCCCCCTGCTCCCTGCATCCGCCGGCAGCGGTGCAGGCTGGGGCTCCATCTGTATCTGCCCCCAAAGACCCTCTCTCCGCAGGGGGGGTTTCCTGCGGCCCCTGAGCACAGGCTTTGCCGTAACAGCCGCTCAGCCGCCATGTGCTCAGCCATCCTGACAGCCACCATGCTCACCCCGTGGCCTGGGGTTCCCCTGGAAAACCAGGTCAAGATGGAGCCGTTGCCCTCCCGCCAGCGGCTCCACTGCAGGCTTTGCCGCGCTCGTGCCATGGGCTCAGCCTTGTGCTCACCGGGAGGTAAAGCCACGGCAGCTGGGCCAGCGGGAGCCAGGAAGGGCCAGCAGATCAAGCAGGTTTTGGGGGCGCAGGGAAGCCCAGGGCCGGTGTTGGCCATGGCACCCTGTCCCAGCAGCAGGTTCTCGCCATGTTTGGGTGAAACCTCATGGAGCTGAGGTCAGAGGTGAAGACACTGCCCAGGTCCCCAGTCTCCCATCACCCTCCTGCTCCAGGCCAGGCTCCAGCTGAATTTCAGTCTTTGCCTTTGATCCTTAACCAGGAGCAGGAATAACCCCCTCCCCTGCAGCCTTGCCTGCCCGGGGGGGCTCTCTCTGAGCCCGTTGGCTTCACTGGAAGCAAACACAGCCCAGGGGACGGGGGCTGCCCAGCGGCCCCCAGCACACAGCCCCGGAGCAGGAGACCCCCGGGGGCTGGTGGGCGATGGGGTAAATTGCAGGTGTGTCAGCGCGGTGTTGTTTGAGCTGACATGGCCACCCTGCCGCGTCCCTGCCGCGGCTTGCCCCCACGCCCAGCGCCGGGCTGTGATTAGCGAGGCGGGGGCCTGCCCGCGCGTTCCCATCTCCCGTGTCACCGCCGCCACCGCCCTGGCTGGCGCTGCCAGCCAGGTGTGCCGCCCCGCCGCCCGCTCGCCCTGGGGGAGGCAACGTTGCTGAGCTCCCAATAAGGAAACCTGCTCCCTCCTGCTTGCAAAACACCTTGGACTTGGTGCTGTGCTGACGCCGCCCGTTCCCAGCAGCTCCCGGGAGGTGGCGGAGGCCAAAATGGCCTCTGTTACCCCCAGCTGGGTTGTGGCTGACAGCCCTGGGACCCTCAGAGACGATGCTCCAAACCCCGTCAGGGTTGGTCGTCGGGGTCCCAGCGAGCGAGGGACACAGGGAGGGGACGCATGCGGGGAACCGCAGTCTGAGCGTGGGGCAGACCCATGCCATGGGACCGACATGCCGTTCATGGCGTGCAGGGACCCCCAGCTCCCAGGCCCCACGCTGCAGGACATGCAGGGCGAAGGGCTTGCTGCCTGGTGGCGGTGCCGGCTCTGCACCCTGTGCCGCGCTGGGCTGGCTGGCGTGAACCATGTCCCTGGTCTTGCCAATGAGCCACAGACCGCTGGGTGCAGAGCCCTGCTGCAGTAACGCTCACGCTCCCGTGACAGCTCTTGCTGGTGCTCAGCGCGGGCTGCATGCACCAGACAGGGCCAGCAGCAGGACAGCAGTCCCAGGGGCCTCAACGCAGGGTGACCGGCAAAGGGTGGGGAACACGGCGGTGGCTGGAGAAGGATGAAGCGGGTGGCTTTGCCGAGGGCTGTGCAGTGAAGCTGGCGCAGGGAACCGCCTGCCTGCATCTCTCCGTGTTCACAGGGGACAGGGAAGGGCACAGGGGACAGGGGGGATTCGTGTCCTTCCCCACCGGTTTGCCAGCCAGGAGGGACGGGAGGTGTCCAAAGGGGTCGGCGGGTCCAGCCCTGTCTGTCATTGGGGAACGCTGGCTGCCCGCGGGCTGTGGCAGCAGTTGACAAAAGTGCCCGGAGGAGAAACAGCCCCTGACCCCAGTGAGTCCCACAAGCCCTCCCGTCCCTCACAACAACCCTGGGTGCAAGCCCAGGGTCCCAGGCAGTGACCAGGCTTTGTCCCCAGCCGAAGCGAAGGTGAAGGTCCTGGCTGGCCACCAGTGAGGCTCCAATCTCTTGGGGACGCCGGTGCAAACCCCGCCAGCTTCCAGTTCCCAAGACCCACAAGCTCTGACCCCTCAGGGAAGCGCCGTCAGACCCCAGCCGTGTCGGGACACCGAGCTGTACCGTACCCCGCACAGGGAATGGTGGCACCAGCCCCCCCGGAGCCTGCGGGAGCTCCCGGGGCAGCAGCAGAGGGGACAGGGGTGTCTGCAGCACCCAGGACAAACCCAGACGGGGCTGACGGGAGCCCCCATGTCCCCTGAGCCCACCGGGCTCCCTGGGCAGGGCCGCGCAGGTGGAGAGTTATTTCTCAGGAACTGGCTGATGGTGAAAGTTGTTTCCCAGGTGTGGCCCGGGAGGAATGTGAATCCTCTGAAGTCCTCGCCTCCCCTGTAATTAGCCAGGCAAGTTTCAGCTTGGAGCTGGGCCGCCCCAGCCCCAGGCGTGGGAGCAGGCGGGGGTGACGCAGCCGGCCTGTCCCTGCAGCGCACATGTCCCCTCCTGCCCCAGGAACGCGCCCGCTGACTCACGGGGACGGCGGGGGCGGCGAGGCAGGGCGGCGCAGGGGGAGCACCCGCAGTCGGGGCGCCAGGTGGGTGCACCCCAGTGGGCTCCTGCAGCTGTGGGGCCCCGTGTCCTCCAGCCTGGATGTCCCAGGGGGAGACCGAACACCAGGATCCCGGTCCCAGGGTCTCGGCAGGCCCAGGGAAAGGCACCTCCCTGGCTCCGTGGGGTGGCCCTGGCCATGCAGGGCACCAGCCTGGCCTGGCCCTTGCCCCGAGCGTCCCCCACCCTGACCAGCTCTGCAGCCACCATCCCTGGGAAGCTGACAGTGGGTCAGTGGACCCATTTCTGGCAGGTCTGAGCCATTAGATGCCAAAGTGTTTTGGCTCATGGGGCTCTCAAAGAACAGGGCCATTGCATGGGGCTGGCAGTGCCTGGCCCGTCTCAGGGGGGTCTGTGCAGCCCCAGAGCCGGAGCCGGAGCTGTGCACAGAGGCCAGGCTGGCTCAGGGCCCTGGCACGGTGGCTTGGGGACAGGGGCTCAGGGTGAGCACACTGAGGGCATTCCCCATGGGAATCACTTGGGAAGGACCCCTGTACAGCTCTTGCACGCCATGGCTGGGTCCCTGAGCTGTGCAATTGGGGGTCGGTAATGGGCACGTGGCCAGAGCAGAGGCAGCAGCCACCAAAATGTGCCCTCGTGGCAGCACAGGGGCTGTACGCCGCAGCCGGGGTGCCAGCAGGACGCTTCCCTGCCAGCCTCTCGGCGCGGCGAGCAGCAAGTGGTGCCATCTGTGGCAACCAGTCAGAACTACCTACAGACATGCGTGCGCACGCCTGTGCACACCCTTACACACTTGTGCACACTCGCCTCCTCCCCTCGCCAGCTGAGAAGGGCGAGGGCCCAGCTCTGTAAGGCTCTCAGGACGCAGGCGCCGGCTCGGTGCCAGACCCAGCGACACGGCGGCTCGAACTGAGGGCCTGGCTCTGCCTGCGCCGGGAGCGGGATCCGGCCATGGGGTTGCTGGGGTGCAGAGTGAGGGCAGGACCCCGGGCCCGGCTGTGACCAGCACTGATGTGATGCACGAAGCCCCTCTGGTGCGGTGGTCCGTGCCCCGTCCACCGGGCCCCACGCACGGTGTGCCCCCTGTCCCCTGCGCTCCAGGAGCCCTGTGTGGGGAACAGCACTGGCAGGATGCAGGCAGGGAACGGTGCCCACATGGAGCACCCCCTGCACACCCCAGTGGACCCCGGCACCACACACCCCCACCACCACCCCCTGCACCCCCACCACCCTCTGCACACCCCAGCACCCCCTCTGCACAGCCCCGCGCATCCCAACGCGCCCCAGAACCCCCTGCACCCCCCTGCACAGCCTGGCGCACCCCAGCACCCCCCTGAACGCCCCAGCACCCCTTTGCACAGCCCCGCACCCCACCGCTCCCGCCGCCGCGCCCCGTCCCGTCCCGTCCCGCTGCGCCACCCGCCGCCAGCAGGGGGCGCCCCGTGCGCAGCGCTCCCGCCCTGCGGCGCCGCACGGTGCCCAGCCCGGCCCCCCCCTGCACGGTCCCCCTGGTCCCCCGGTACCCCCTGCACTGTCCCCGTGGTCCCCCCAGCCCGGCTCCCCCTGCACGGTCCCCCAAGCCTGGCCCCCCCTGCACGGTCCCCCTGGTCCCCTCCGCCCCCCCGCCGCCCCCCTGGCCCGGCGCGGGGCCCTCCCGGTCTCCCCGCGGGGCTGGGGTCACCGGCGGTGCCCAGGGACTGCCCGGCCGCGCTCCGCACCGCGCAGCACCGCGGGGGGGGTGTGTGTGTGTGCGTGTTTGTCCGCGCCCACCGGCGCAGGGCCGGGCCGCGCAGCCCCGCCGGACGGCGCAGCGAGACGGGGCGGGCGGTGGGGAGGGGGGGTGTTCGGTCCCCCGCGTTGGCTCTCCCCCGCGGTGAGCGGCTGGGCACGGTTATTTGCGTTAAAAATAATCACAGAGGCGAAGAGCCGGTCGCGGAGCCGCAGCCCGTCGTTACCGGCACCTGCAACGGCCCAGCCCGGCAGCGCCGAGCCCGGCCCGGGCGATAATCGCCTCCCGCAGACACGGCGCTGGCGGGCGGCCCCGGCGCTGCCTTTGAACCCCCCGCACGGAAAATCATTAGCGCTGCGGGGAGGAGCCGCGGAGCGCGGCCAGGAGCGCTGCGGGGCACGGCGGGGCGGGGCGGGGCGGAGAGCTGCGGGGGCACGGCGGGGGCACAGCGCGGAGCGGGGCGGCGGGGCCGGGGGGGGGGCGGTGCTGGGGGGCTCCGGTCCTCGGGGGGAGCTGGGGAGGGGGGTTATGGCTGGGGACCTCCGGAAGGCGCGGGCTGTTTGTGTCTCGGTGCTGACTTCAGGAACCGCCTGCCACGGACGGATTAAGCGAGTAATTACAAGCGCGTGGGCGGCGACAGCGCAGCCCGGTTGCAGGGACCGCTCCGGGGCAGCGCAACGGCTCTCGGCGGGGGGCACCCCCTTCCCGTCCCTCCCCGCAGCCGCCGTGTCCCCCTGCGAGCGCTCCCCCGCCGTCCCCCCGGTGGCCGGACCCTGCTGCCCCGGGCCACGGCGGGACCCTCGCTGCCTTCTCACCGGCGCCAGCCCTGGAGGGGCACAGAAGGGGCGGCCGGGAGGGGACCGGAGGACACGCAGGTCCCGAGGAGTCACACCAAAGCCCTCCCAGAGGGGACCAAGCCCACAGCCAGGGTCCCACCCGCGCAGAGGGGCTTCCCCTGCGCACGGCAATAGAAAAGCACAGTCCATGGGGGCCGTTTCCATCACTCGTGTGTCACCAGGGTGCGTGGGGTGGGTCTGCACAGAGGCCAGGACAAGCCCCGGGAGTGGGAGAGCCCTAAATCCCGGCAGAGGCTGCCACGGAGGAGTCACGGGGCTGGTGGGGTCCCTGTCACCAGCGATGGGTTTGGCACATCCTCCCGGGGTCTTTTGGTGTAACCGGCTGCACCCCAGAGCAGGGAGAAAGCGCGATTCCTGCCCTTCTGGGAGCACGAGTGTCTCCAGGCTGATGTGAGCATCTGCCTCACCCCACTGCCAGCGTCACGGGTGTCCCGAAGCTGGGGTTCCCACATGTGGCGTGGAGACCTGGCTTGGAGTCACTGTAGGTGCAGCAGGTGTGGGCACAGAATGAAAGCAGCAGCCGCTGGCTGTTTCCTGCAGTCAGCATGGGAAAGTACGCGCGCAACTCCCTGCCCGCTCTGCCGTGCTCAGCGAGGGGAGAGGAATGAACAGACAGGGTGTGATCCTGTTTCCACACCGGCAGAATGAGACATGAGGAAATGCAAGAGCTGCTGCTATCTGTGAGACAGACACTGAAAAAACGTGGGAAACTCCAAAGGTTGGAGTTTGCTGCAGAGATGGAGCTAAAGCAATTCGTGATAGCTTGGGAGTTTGGCTCTGCTCAGGCACAAAAAAACATAGAGTAAAACAGGTGCTGATTTGCTGTCCGTCTGTCTTCCCTTCGCCAGCCGAAATGACCCTCTGGTCATGCCTCTGACTCTGCAGAGAGATTCACGGGGAGAGCCCTGGTCCCGCAGCTGCTGCGGGGTGACTCTGGACCAGGGAATCCCCATCTCTGGTCCGTGGCTCTGCGTATTGTTACTGGTCTGAGCCCCGAAGCGTACGAGCTGGGACGTCAGCGGGGTAAGAGGGAGCCGAGCTGCTCACAGCACTGAGCTCGCTGGAATGGGTTCCTTGTCCCCAAGTGGGGACAGAAGAGCCAGGCCAGTCCTTGGAGACTTGTGGGCAGTCACAGCACTTGGGTGGCTGCGAGGACGAGCAACTGCAGCAGGACCAGGGGGAAGAGCTTGAACGGTCTGTTGAAAGACCATCTAGTGCCAGACAGGTCTGTGATCCCCGACGCAAGGCGGAACGAACCCCACCGCTCCTCGCTACCCAGCCCCGTCACGCAGCGTGTGACCTGGCTGTGTTCACAGCACTGATTCACTGGGAATCACTCCCGTTAGGGGATCTCCTTGGCACATGCTGTGCCCGAACGGGCAGAGCGGGTCTCAGGCCGGGGAGCAGCTCTGCGCCCCAGCAAGGTGCTCGCTGGTGGAGGTGGCTTGTGAAGCATCAAATGATGGAGGGTCAGGGCCTCACCTGATGCTCTGCAAACAGCTTGGGGCACGGGCCAACACAGAGGAGCATCACCCTCTCCCACACTCACCGAGAGGAGGAAAAGGCCTGTCGAGAGCCCACCGTGGCCCTGATGCGGGGCTGCCAATGGAGGCTGCCTGCAGAGTCCCACAGGCAGAGCGGGGTCTGGCTCCACCGTTGGAGCCCAGAGAAGGACAGGATGGAGTCGCTCCCCTTGTCTTCCCTCCACTCGCTCCTTCGCCCTGCTGGCTCCATTGCTGCCTCCTCCCCTTCCCAGCTAAAGGGGACGAGGCCGTGCTGCCCGTGTCCCCTCCATCCTGCAGGCAGCACAGCGGGGGATACAAAGGGTGAGCATCCCCCATCCCCCTGCAGCTTGGGCAGCCGTGGCTTGTCCCGCTGGCTGATGGCTCAGCGCCCTCAGCCTGCCCAGAGGGAGTTTCCATTGCACACACACCGCGGAGTTTCCTTTCATGGTAACAGATCTAGGATCGCCTTTTTCCAGATAATATGGGGGGGGCTGTCAGGACACGTCCTAGCAGATGATAAAGAATTAGCAGCTGAGATAGAAACAGAGACAGCGTATTTCACTCCACACCTTGATATATTTGTTACCCGTTTTGGTGTTGTTCAAACTTACAGAGCAAAGCTGTCAGCAAGGGGAAAGGCTGTGCCTGCCATTCCTTCCATGCAGGAGCCACCGTTCCCAGGGCTGCATCCTTCAGTTAGTTTCTCCTGAGCCCTGCATTGCCACGGACAGCACTCAGGAGAAGCTGGCCCACAGGGGAAACTCAATGACTCCTAATTAGCTCTTATTCACGGCATTAAAAGCACAATTAAGTGATATTGTTTGAGGCAAATGCAACACACTGACCCTGGCTTTTTCACACCAGCCCTCACCAAGCTGGGTTACCCGCACACTGCTTGTCCCTCCTAAGGTGTAATTTCACCGCCCTTCCTATGTGAATGGAGGAGTTCAGTTCTTTCTTTCCCCTGCAGCACAACAGAGGGAGAGATAGCATCTCCGGCATGCTTCTTGCTGGAACAGACTCCGATACCATCTCCTGAACATTATGATGTGTTTGGGTGTTTTTTTTTTTTTTTATCTCAAGGGAATTTACTGTGGGTGAGCGTTTCAGGAGAGCCTGGGAGATTGAATTCTTCTGGTAACATAAAGCAGCTGAAGCGGTGCACGCTCCTCGGTACAATCACGCCCCGTCGACAGAGCCAGCACAAGGGGAACCCTGTGCGAAGGGTTTCTCTCGTCAGAGCGGGGCCAGTTCGGGGATTGCCCTTTAGCAGCCCAGCCAGAGGTCAGGGCAGCAGCTGACTGGCAAGAACATTGATCAGAAAAGACCAGAAAAAGCTGATATTGCAGGACAATCTCCAGATCTCATCTGAGGCTCCTGTGCCAGCTGTAATAAAAGAGCTTAAAGACGGGCTGAGGTTGTGATAATAGAGAAAGAAAAGCCCTCAGCCCGGGGGTTTCCAGCCTGTGGGGCTGTGGCGGGGCTGTGTCTCCGTTTAGGGCAGTTGTCACCTTCAGGCTGAGTCGCAACTTGGCCTAAAACGTGGTGGGGGTGACCTGAGCAGGGGGACAGAACTCACAGCGCAGCTTCTGGCCCACGTGAGGGGCTCGTAGCCAACATGGGAATTGCCCGGAGCAGGAGGGTGTTTGCTAGAGCAAACCTGAGCGAAGCGAGCGCATCTGGAAGAACTCAGAGCAAGGGTGGCCAGGGCAGGGCCCCCGAGCACAGCTCCCCCACGGCGGCTGTTGGGTAATCCCGTACCCCCCACCACGGAGGGAAGCGGGCCAGCAGGAACACTAGTCTTCACCCTGCCAGGTTGTCCCAGGATTTCCCTGCAAGCTGAGCACCATCTGGCACGCTCTGCCGTTTGCCAGCCCGGGGTCGCTCCCAGGTCCCCTCCTTTCCCCCAGCTCTCTGAGGGACGGGGCACGTCTGCATCCCAAACCCCAGATTTCACAGCTTGGGGAGTCAAAAATCCCAATCTGAAGCCAATCAGTTCTGAGGCAATGCTGGCCAGAGGCTGGTGCCCTCCACCAAGTCTGGTTTTGGTTAAGCCGCTTCCTCGGTGGCCGCCCAGAAAAAATCACACCACCTCTCCTGGAGCTGCTGAGGAAGGAGAGAACGTGACTCCCTATTAAGTCCTTGAGATCTAACAGCGATGCAGATAAAGCGTTGTTGTTATTGTGTCCTTCAGGGAACAGATGAAAGAAAGGAAGCACTATGAATTACGGAGGGTGAGGCTCTGGGAACGTTTTAGTAACTCCAAAATCAATTAAGTGCATTAGAATGTGAAAACAGCCAGAGGGGCCTTGGGAAGGAAGGAGATCACCACAGGAGAGAAAGCACAAAAGGGTTCCTAATCCCTATAACTCTCTTTCGCTACCTCACAGGCACCTCTGCTAAAAGAAAAAATAACTCCTCTTATCTGAGAATGACATCGCTGGAGCCAGGCAGGCCAGCAGGTTGGGTGTGCGATTTTCCACTGTAAACTGCAAGAGCTGGCACCACATCAGTAAAGGGATATTTTTTTTTTTCCCCCGACAAAGAATAAAACAGAGCAGTGCCTCCTTTTCTGGTTCTCTGCTGCTTTTTTTCACGCTAATACCTGTCCAGCTGCATGACTGCAATCACTGTGCTCAATCCCTTAATAGCAGGGTGCAGGCGTGGCTAGCGGGGCGGCTGCGTTGCCTCATCTCTCTGCATCTCTTCCGCGTGGTCCCGTGAAACCTCTTTCTCCTGCGTGGTCCTGTGAAACCCTCCGCTCCGTAGGTGGCCGCCGTGCTCTCGCCCCTCGCTGCTGCGTCTCTTGCGCTTTGCCCACCAGTACTTTTCATACAGGTGCTGCTGGTCCTGCTGGGTTCTGCTGGCATCGTGTCTTGCAGCTGCAAATGTGTAGGAAAAAGCCTGTCTCCCCGCAGGCGTAACCACGGCCAAGAACCGATCACACTCTTCCCATCAGGGACTGCCCGTAATGCGTCCTGGCAGCAGGGGTCTAACGTAGCTTCCAATTCTTTTTCTCTGATTTAGACTATTTAAGTGTGAAAACCTGTCTCAGCAACCTCTCTGAGACAGAAGAAATTGCGTCCCAGAAGTTTTTAGCTTCTACAAATCTTTTCGAAGTCACAGACCTGCTGCGGTGGGGTTTGTGGAAGGGGATGCAGCAAAGCAGGGAACGTCAGGCATCCGCCTTTAAACTGACTGAAAACCCATCGCTGGGGGGACTTTCCACTCTCTGTAAACCAGTACGTAAGCAGAAATTACTGGAGTTTCTTCTCTTTTGAGCTACAAGATTTCTGCCAAATATGGTATCAGTACACAAATACGGCCAGGTCTGTGCTTGTCCTGGGATAGAGGTCCTGACGGAAACGATTCCATCTGGCTTTGGGTCGGCCCATATAAAGATTATGGATGTTCAGAGCTCTTAAGTCAGCATCTTTCGTTGGCTTTTAGACTCTTTAAACAAGCAAATAAAAAGATTTGTAGATTTTTAATGAGCTAAGACACTTGCAGGCAACTTGGCATAGAAGAGAGGATTCACTTGTGTTCCCTCCTGAGGAGCAGCGGGGTGGAGCTGGAGGGAGCACCTCCGCTCTCAGGTGCAACAGCGGAACGCTAAAACGTAGCCGTGAGCGAGGAGCCTTCGGTCTGAATCACGCTGGGTGCTGGGAACCACAGCGGAAGGAGAAGATCCTGTGTGTGCCGTGGCGGGATGTGACAAAAGTCGTGAAATCGGGGAGAGAAAAATGATGATTCTGGAATTTGGCTCTGGCTGTCAGGGGTGACGAAAAGCGCCGGCAACGCCTCCCGCCCGGGCTATAAAGGGCTCCCGGGCGGGGGGAAGCCAGCACTCGCTGTCTGCGCTGCCGAGCCGGCGTCTCTCTCCAGCCCTCCAGCCTCCGCCAGCCCTCGCCATGAGCACCACTGTCAGGCAATACTCCTCCTCCACCTCCCTCAAGGGCTTTGGGGGCCTGGGGGGGGGCTCCAGCCGCCTTTCCTCCGTGCGCGTTGGGGGAGGAGGGTACAGGGCCCCCAGCGTCCACGGGGGCTCTGGCAGCTACTCTGTCTCCTCCCGCGTTGTCTCGGGGCTCGGAAGCAGCTACGGGGGCAACTACTGCAGCAGCGTAGGAGGGGGCCTCGGCAGTGGCTTTGGGGGCAGCTACGGGGCTGGCTTTGGGGCTGGCTTTGGAGGTGGCTTTGGAGCCTGCTTTGGAGGCGGCGATGGCATCCTGCCGGCTGGCGAAAAGGAGACGATGCAGAACCTCAACGACCGCCTGGCTGCCTACCTGGACAAAGTGCGTGCCCTGGAGGAGGCCAACACCGACCTGGAGGTCAAGATCAGGGAATGGTACAAGAAGCAGGGACCCGGTCCAGACCGTGACTACAGCCCCTACTACAGGACTATCGAGGAGCTCAGGAACAAGGTAGGATGCTGTGATTAAGACCGTGGGATGTCTCGTTGTCAGAGGAAACAGAAACACTGGCTGCTGCCTCTGTAATTAGTAAGCACTAACTGTGTGGCAAAAGAGTGTCTCAGCCGCACGAGCAGAGCACCAGGCTGGGAACTCCGAGGTCTCTCAATGTCAGCTTTTGATTGCATCCTTCTAGATGGAGCAAATGGCAGTTTTCACTGGAAGAAGCAGATGTAAAAGGCCAAAGTGCAAAAGTGAAGAATACGAGACAAGTCTGCAGTGATAAGGCAGTTCTTTGGCGAGTTTAAAATGAATGTGCAGGGAAAGTCATAGGTGTGTGCAAGCTGGGAAACACTCATGTCACATTTGTAAACACTCAGTCAAAGAATTGGCAAACTTGTTTCAGCTCCTCCTATTGATGTGATTTAGATGCTAAAGAGAAAAAGATGGAATTGACCAATAATGAGTTTTTCGCTTTCTTTTGGCAGTCCCTGCCCAGTGCCAGGCTTGCCGCAAACCCACCCCCCAGGCAGCTCGGGGGGGATGTCTCTCGGTTCTGGTTCGATTCTCAGCACTCCATTTTGGAGGAAATACTCAAGAGTTGACTTTGTTCTTCTCTGTTACTTCTTACGTATGAATTGGCCCCGGTAAACGTGAGGGAAGGCAGTGTACAGCTGGAGCTGCGGGAGAGCTGGCAGACGATGCAGGGAATCCACTTTCCCTCCCTCTCCTGTAACTGATGTCCTCTCAAACTCTGACCTGGATCTTCTCCCATCGTGGATTATTTGCTCCTGGTTTTGTGATATAAAAATCAGCAGCTGTAGGCACCTGCTGACTGCGTTTTGCTCCATTTCTGCAGTCAACAAAACAAATCCACCCCTGACAAAATGGGCACAAGGTTTGCCAAGCACAAGTGCCCCGCTGGCCCGCAGGTGCTGTGGCGGGGGGAGCAGACCATCCCCATCTTGACCCTTGCGTAATCAGCGCACGCCCTGAGGCATGGAAACAAATGCCGTCATCAGATGTCACTCCTCTTGCGTGGCTTCATGCTGCCTGTGAAGGATTTTTGGAAAGGGAGGTCAGAGAGTCATCAGCCTCTTCCTGCAGTCGGTCTCAGCTCTGTCTGCCCCGTCCTGCTTCGATACACACCTCTGCTAAGGAAAGCCCAAGCTTCCCCAAAACCTTTCCTGTCCCGGCAGCGTCACTTGTGCTGCCATCCCTTGGTCAGCCCGGAGGAGTTCCTGACTCTCATTTAATGCTTTTTCTTTGTCCTCCACCCTCCAGGTCCTGGTGGCCACGGTCGACAATGCCAACCTCCTCCTGCAGATTGACAACGCCAGGCTGACAGCTGATGACTTCAGGACCAAGTAAGCCACATTTCCTGGAAAAATGCAATGAAGTCTGCAGAGGCGTTTGATGAAATGGGGAGAAAATCCCATCCAAACCCTAAAAGGGCAATGTGGAAATGAATCCTTCAAAATGAAGGTGTAATTTCCAAAGCAGTAGGTTATCCAAATCTATAGGCATTTGGGGATTGTTTTGCTTCCATCCAAAACTTCACTGTTTTATTCCCATTGCTTGTTCCTCTGTGGAACGACCTCTCCTGTGCAGAGAACTCACACTGTGCCTTTAACTTGTGCGTGTAGCTCAGCAAAGCCCAGCCCCAGCAACAAGCCCCAGTGATATCAGGAGCAAGGTGATGTTACCGACCCAGATGGATGCTGTTTTGTCCACTGTTCCCCTGCATTCACCATCAGAAGGTTGCCCATGCACCATCGGAGTCATGCAGCATCGACCCGATGCCAGCAGCAGCACTGAGGTTGTTCTGTCCGGGCTGGACAAGATCCTGTGCCACTTTTGTGACGGTTCTTGTGTCCCCAGGTTTGAGACGGAGCAGGCTCTGCGCCTGAGCGTGGAGGCCGACATCAACGGCCTGCGCAGGGTCCTGGACGAGCTGACCCTGGCCAGAGCTGACCTGGAGATGCAGATCGAGAACCTGAAGGAGGAGCTGGCCTACCTCAAGAAGAACCACGAGGAGGTGAGAGGCTCAGAAAAGTCCACCCTGGGCCCAGAAATATGAGGTCTGGTCCAACCCTTTAGACTATGCTGGGTTTTGAACTACTGGGAGAGAAGATGGGTAGTGCTGGCAAGGAAGTAGAGATGATCCATTCTGGATAACAGCCCATCCTCTCCGCAGCCTGTATAAAACCATTCACGATTTGCTATTTCAGTATTGTCCACTGTAGCTATTAGAGATTTATTAACAATCCCAGCAGCTTCAGGCCTGGAAGGTCTATCTCCTGAGAAACGAAGCCAACTACAGGCTTTGATTTATTCTCTGAGGAATTAACTCAAATGGAGATTTATTAAGAATTTGGATTATTTTATTTGTGATTGAGGAACAAAGGCCCCAGCTTGCTCCCTGTTGATGTGCCTCAGTAGTATCTGCTGAAGGATGCTACCTTTCCTGAAGAATCTGTCTTGAGAGGAACATCCTGATGTGCTGATTGTTGGATCGCATGAACACGTGTTTCTCTTTTGCGTCAGGAAATGAACGCCCTGCGCGGGCAGGTGGGCGGAGAGATCAGCGTGGAGATGGATGCTGCTCCTGGCATCGACCTCACCAAGATCCTGGCTGAGATGAGGGAGCAGTATGAGAGCCTGGCGGACAAGAACCGCAGGGACGCCGAGCAGTGGTTCTTCAGCAAGGTGAGACGGTCACCGGCAGCACAGCGGGGCGCGCGGGATGCCAGGCTGTGCCCACCGGTGCTGGAATGGCATCTGACAAGGGTTTTGCCTCCTGGCAGACGGAAGAGCTGAACCGGGAGGTGGCCATCAACACGGAGCAGCTTCAGAGCGGCAAGTCGGAGATCACGGAGCTACGACGCACCATCCAGAGCCTGGAGATCGACCTGCAGTCCCAGCTCAGCACGGTACGAGGGGCCGGCTCCCTGCGGGGTGGGGGCACGCAGCAGCGTGGGGCAGGGGACGCAGGGCTGCTCCCATCCCCGCCTCCCTCTGGCCCCCCCTGAACCCGTCCCTCCCCTCTACTCGCAGAAAGCGGCGCTGGAGGGCACCTTGGCCGACACAGAAGCCCGCTACGGCACCCAGCTGGCCCAGCTGCAGGGGCTGATCACCAGTGTGGAGGAGCAGCTGGGCGAGCTGCGCTGCGACATGGAGCGCCAGAACCACGAGTACAGGGTCCTCCTGGACGTCAAGTGCCGCCTGGAGCAGGAGATCGCCACGTACCGCCGGCTGCTGGAGGGCGAGGACGCCCAGTACGTAGCGGGGCTCCAGCTGGGAGGGTGTGTTGGGAGGAGATGGGCAATAGTGAAGGAAATAAAAAATAAGCAACCTGCGTTCCCTGGAGGATCCTGTGAGCCCATTTCCCGACCTGTGCCACGCAACAGGGTCTCCCTTTTTGGTCCTACTAGTGCAGAGCAGCCCAGTGGTGACCACAGCGCTGCAGCATCCCTGGGATGCACTTTATCCCCCTCGAGTGTCCGTGTGATCCCGGGGAAGGAGCAGGTACCGCTGCTGCTCCTTGCAGCTGGGACGCGCCCTGCCTTTACCCCCGAACCCCCGTGGTACACAGACATCCTGAGCATTTTCTTCCTTTCAATGCTGACCCTAGGCAGTTTCCAGAAGGCATTTTAATCCCATACTGGTACAAGAAGAAATGGCAGGGTTTTAAATAATGATTTTGTCATAGAGGCTACTCACTTTTTTCCCATTTCTGACCATTCTTTCTCTTTTCTCCTGTAGCATGTCTTCTCAGTACGCCTCGCAGCCTAAGGAAGGTAAGAACATGCCTTGGCTGAAGCAGCAATCACACGTAGCTCTGTCATAGCCTTAGCCACCTTCTTAGCATAGACTCTTTTTACTAATTTACCAAAATTACTATTTTATTATATTTTCAAAATGTGAATTGACATAAACCACCCTTATGTTATACCAAAACGCGTTTCAGAAGATTATTCTGTGCAGACTGCAGCTATATAATATTTAGGGTAGGAATGTGCTGGGTACATTGGGTTTCTGAGGCAGTTGGTGGTAATAACAAACCTACCCATGAAAATTTTTAAGACACTTTCTCCTTCGTTGCCTGTAAATAACGGTTCCTTCTCTCTCCACCGCAGGACCTGTAACTACCCGTCAAATCCGCACAATCTTTGAGGAGGTGCAGGACGGGAAGGTGATTTCCTCCCGTGAGCAGATCACCCAGGCTGCCCGCTGAGGCGGCGGCTCCGTTTGCTGCAAACCTCGCGTAGCAAAGCAAAAGCAGATCCCAGCTTACGCGCTGCGGCTTTGCAGATCACGAAATGCACCTTCCCTTCTTATCATACTCCCGCTTCCCCCACCCTTCCTCCAAGCGCCGTGCCGCGCTCAGAAATCAAATAAAGCTTTTCTTCACACTTGTGCAAAGCAGGGTCTGGTCTGGTTGCTCTCAAGAGCCAGGCTGTCCCCTCCTGGGGCTGTAGGACAAAGCTCCTCTCTGGAAGGAGAAATATTCTCCCATCTTTGGTACCCCGATGGCAGGGCCAGTACAGCTGCACTTCTATAACACCGGAGACCCGGCTGCTCAGTGAAGACGGCTGATGCGGGTGGAGGTCTAGGAAGGAACGGATTACACGGTCGTGGGAGGTGAAACTTGGGAGAATCTTTGTATTTCATCTCTGATTTGGCACTGGGACTCTCAGGTCAGGGCAAAGTGCTGCTTCCCCGGCTGCAATGTGCAGCAACAGCAGAGCTGAAGCTTCACACTCAGGGAGTCCGAGCGAGAAAGCGAACAAACCCCAGGTCACACAGACAGGACCCTGCAATCGATTCCCTTCCCAGCTCTGCCTCTGCAGCAGCCGAGCAGTCCGGGTAATAAGCTTCGTGGTAAAATGAAAGTAAGCCGTAGATGTGGCAGGGATACACTGGCTGACGCCCGTCCAGAAGCACAAATTCACCTTCCTTTAACAGAGGCACCGCAAAAGGGTGAGGGAAACAAGCGCTGGGAAGTGGTGGGTACGGTCTCTACAAGCAGAACGATTAAAACTCTGCCGGGAGTGATCCTGGCAGCGCTGCCCGTCCGCGGCTGCTCCTGACGCAGCACTTCGCCGTGCCGTCAGCTGGCCCAGCCGTTCCTGGAAAGCCAGTTCAGACACATTCTTGGCTGGATCCTGCCACATTTATTACTTTGTAAATCCAACGTGATGATTCAGAGGAGTGCTACCGAAAGTGTGTCAGAATAGAGCTGGCCACGCCGTTTTAAGACCCCTTTCCAGAAAATCTGCCTAGATTTTATGGGGATATAAGTGAGAATTTAGGTTATTTTTCAAAACATTGATAGGATCCCCACCGTGCATCACCCGCAGCAGAAGCCGAGGCAGCAGGGGCAGGGACACATGCTCTGGACCCCCCCGTGCTGTGGCCATGTGGCTCTGCCCAGGGCTGCACCCCTGTCACGCAGAGCCGATCCTCCGCGACCCGGGCAGGGCTCCCCCTGTCCCCGCGCCCTCTGCAGCAGCCCCGGCCGAGCCGGCTTAAACTCTACTTGTGGCAGACGTGGCTTTGGTTTTGAAGCTTGCCACTGACGAACTGTGATCTCATTTCCACTCGGATTCCACCACAGGACACATAAACCCAAGCCAGTAAAGGAGCACTGTGGTTGGGAGAGCGGCTCCCACTGCGCTGCCACTGCACGCCCTCACGGGCCACCACCAAATAACAGGGCACGGCCTGACCCGAGGCACCCCCAGCCCCGGCACAGTCCCACGGACTACGCTCTCTCCGCTCCCGCACCCTGCAGGGAGCCGGAGGGGTGTCCCGAGGGTGCTCCGTGCCCTGGGGCTGGATGAGGGCAGGCGCTGAGCAGCCCGAGCTCAGGTGCCTGGGAAGGGTAGGGACCGACGCAGCCCCCAGGGAACACCCGGGGCTTCCAGGACACCTCTTAGGGACCCCTCTTCTTCCCATGGGTGGCGCAGGGACCATCCCCACCTCCCGCAGCTCCTCGGGGTCCCCCGTGGCGGTCGTGCCCCTCCGGCTGCCACCCTGCGACACCCGCCCTGGGGATGCTGTAGGTGCCTCGCTGGAATTCACCCGGGCTTTAGATTTTCCTCCTGGAAAAGTCTGGGCACACCCATGTTACTATAGAAACAACAAATAACACTTTGTTAACAAAATCCCCTGTTTTAATTACTCCTGTTATTGCAGATTGGGAGGGAGGTGTGGAAAACAGATGTTGATTCTCTCCTGCCTTAAGCGTTAATAATTAGTCCTGACCTTAAGGAACCCGCCGAGGAGGGAGCTGCAGGTGGCGGCTGATGCAGACCAGCAGCGGCAGCTTGGGGCAGGTTTCAGAAAGTGGTATTTTATTCCAGAAAGAGGGTTTGACTTCTCAGCCTACAGCGAGTTAATCTGACATTAGAGACCACTTTAGAAAGAGACGTTAAGGTGTGGCTTTTCAGCTGATTTTAGGGAACTTTCCTATGATAATCTGATACCAGGGCAAACTTTGTAAGTGCGCTAAAATAAACGGAGAAGTGTTTTTGTCCAGGTAGTTGCATCGACCAGGTCTGCCGATATGTGTGTTTGGAGCTAGAATTTCATCTCCGTTTTCCTCCTGAAGTAAGACGCAATTGCGTGTTTAAACACCAATGTGCTACCATGAAGTTCCTGTTATGCCATAGAACTGGCATTCTGACTTTGAAATGTATAAAAAATAGGCTCATAGTGTGCGTGTGCTCATGAAACAGGGGCAGAACCTGATTTATTAGTAGTCAGCCTTTTTATTTTAAAGAGAGTGCGATACAAACAATATGCAGTCATTTGTGGTTGTGTTCAATGGGAAGTCATGTAAATAACATCTTAGAATTTTTAATATGTTGTTTTAAGTCTTAATTAACACTCCATGATTTTAATTGCTGCCTTGTGGTATTATCAAAATATCATAGATATTTTGAGCAATGTGTATTTTTATGACACAGCGGTTAAAGAGGAAACAAAAGATGAAAGAAAAGGCAATTTCACGCAAAAGAATACGTTGTTAACCTCGTAATGCTGCGACAGTTGTTCATCCTACAGCTGGGCTGTGGGAAGCTGATTATTGCTGCTGTCCTGGGGGTCCGAATGGCTTTGCTCGCACCAAGGCTGAGGGTTTGGACCCGCACGGGGGCTCTGTACTGGTTTTGTGACTGACAGTCCCCTTCCTCCATGCCACCGCTGCCCTCAGCGAGGACAACCCAGGAGTTCTGCCCTTTTGTACTCCCCTGGTGAAGGTGAGGAAATTAAGGTGGCGAGAAAGCACATTCCTTGGAGCTACGCGTCCCGGCCGCCCCCGCGCTGCTGCGCCTTTGCCATCCGCACCTGGGGAAGGCGAGCAGAAAGTGGGCGTCCGCTGGCTCGGCGCCCCGTCTCCCGGCCCTCACGCGACAAGAAGATGCTGCCGCCAAGAGACTGAACCCGTCCCCCAGCCAGAGCAAACAGGGTGGAGGTTCCAGTTCTCCCGTTCTCCAAGTCGTGCAGCCTTGTCTCCACTCACCAGTGGCAAAGGGGAACGCTGCTAGCTGTGCTTCTCCGCAGCAGCCAGCTCCTGGTATTCCAAGGACACGTCCCACTCCTGTATCGTTTCCAGCTTTCTGCAGATAGAGGGGAGGCAGTCATGCCCTTTAAAGCTACTTAGAAATCTACCTTCGTTGCTTATTTCCATACTCTTTCCCCCCTCCTTTGGCAAGTGATCTAAGGAAGAACTTGGCTGTTGGGAAGGGGTTGTTGGGGCCTGTCTGTGAAGACAGTCAAACAATTCACCGTGCACACACATGAGAAATATCTTCTCCTCCACACCCTGCATTATTAGCTAGTGACACTCAGATTTGTGGTTTCTGCCCATGACGCAGGTCAGCCCAGAGAAGAGGAGTTGACCATGCCTGCTGCGCTCGTTTTTTGAGCCTTTTTGCTCTTCAGAGGCAACCGCTACCTCTCCTGAAGCTCTGTTTGCACGGGAGCCGTAAACTCTGAACTCACACTGACGTTGTCCTCCCTGGTCACAACTGATTCAGACGTTCACCACAGAAAACACCGTTAGCTGCTAAGCTGTGTTACTGTCAGCTTTGCACTCTTGTTCACAGCGCTGAGAGACCAGGAGCTTTTTTGCTTCCATCCTTCATCTACTTTATGCTGTTCCACATTTTATCCTGGAGCATCATAATTTTTAAGTTACGCCAGTTAGTAGCCGTCCCCCGCCCTTTCCGAATGGTTTGCTAGGCTCTCGTTCGCAAAGAACACCACAAAACATCCAACGCTTATCGCCTTTTCGTATTCCCCCCCTCTTGGGTGGTCTCTGAAGCGAAGTGAAGAACTGAATGAGCCCTGAAGCATGAACTCCCTTTTCATTCCTTTTTCATTACAGAACACCCCTCTCTCTGTGGATAAGAGAGGACTTGTATTTCCAGGATTGGTAGCCAAGTTCCTTCGAGCACCATTGTACTCCCGGGACTGTAGATGTACGTTCAGGGCTTCACGACACAGTGGTTGTCCCTGCAGGTGTGTACAACCTCAGCACAGAGAGGGAACTGTAGTAACTGTGACAAAAAGACGCAGCGAAAGAGATGCTGATTTACTCCATCGAAAGGCTGCCTGAATAGCGCCGTTTCAGAGCTAACAGTACAAAGCAGTATTAAAATGTAGCCCTGAGCAAGGAGCCTCCTACTTTGAATCACACCTGACTATTTACTTGGAAACGGAAGAAGCATAAAGACGCCCTTTGTGAGATAAAAAGCTTCTACTGGAATATGACAAAAAGCATGAACAGAACAAAGGCAAAAATGACGATTCTGGAAGTTGGCTCAGATTTTAGGAGTGATGAAAATCATCGGGAATGCAACAGAAAAAAACGCGCCGGCAACGCCTCCCGCCCGGGCTATAAAGGGCTCCCGGGCGGGGGGAAGCCAGCACTCGCTGTCTGCGCTGCCGAGCCGGCGTCTCTCTCCAGCCCTCCAGCCTCCGCCAGCCCTCGCCATGAGCACCACTGTCAGGCAATACTCCTCCTCCACCTCCCTCAAGGGCTTTGGGGGCCTGGGGGGGGGCTCCAGCCGCCTTTCCTCCGTGCGCGTTGGGGGAGGAGGGTACAGGGCCCCCAGCGTCCACGGGGGCTCTGGCAGCTACTCTGTCTCCTCCCGCGTTGTCTCGGGGCTCGGAAGCAGCTACGGGGGCAACTACTGCAGCAGCGTAGGAGGGGGCCTCGGCAGTGGCTTTGGGGGCAGCTATGGGGCTGGCTTTGGGGCTGGCTTTGGAGGTGGCTTTGGAGCCTGCTTTGGAGGCGGCGATGGCATCCTGCCGGCTGGCGAAAAGGAGACGATGCAGAACCTCAACGACCGCCTGGCTGCCTACCTGGACAAAGTGCGTGCCCTGGAGGAGGCCAACACCGACCTGGAGGTCAAGATCAGGGAATGGTACAAGAAGCAGGGACCCGGTCCAGACCGTGACTACAGCCCCTACTACAGGACTATCGAGGAGCTCAGGAACAAGGTAGGATGCTGTGATAACCAAGACATCTTCATTAAAGTCACTTTTTAAAAGATTACCCTGCTCCTAAAAGCTGAAGAGTATTAACAAAGGACAGGTAATTGGTCTGAGATGGGAAAACAGAAGGAGCATCCTTGGAAATACTGGTCATAATTCATGAACAGCAGTCTCTTGATGATGTCCTCCACGAGGCTCAAAGATGGGTGTTCCATTGACTGTTCCAGTGCAGGCAGACAGGCGGCAGGGAAGCAGGGGTCAGGCCATCAGCCATGGGTTCCGTGACCTGATGCTGCAGGGTGCTGCCACGCCAGGCATTTCCTGCCTGTCCTCCATGCTGCTGATGACCCAAGTATGTGCTCCCTTTGCCAGGCTCCTGATTAAGCGCTCTGCAGGCAGGGACACGTTATCTCTTTGGCACTACTCACTACTGAATGATACGCAAACGCAGATGCTAAGTTGTTCTCATAAATATCCTACAAATGAGATCTTTTCTAGCCTGAGAGGAGGCTCAAGGTAGAGGTCAAAAAAGGAAGAGACTGCCCCATGGGATGCTGCTTCTTTGGGAGGTGCAAACACCAACACAGATGGAAATCCAGGCGTCAGGATGTACTGGGTTGTGGTAGATGGCTTCAGAGGTGCTGAGGTTAGGTCTGTGCCCTGCTCTAAAATGCAGTAGAGGAAACCAAGGCCAAGCTTGTTTCTTTATCCTTAGCAGCTCCCTGGATGATTTTAGGCAAAGGTCCTTGAACCAGAATCTGTCCTTCCTCTCCTCCCCTGCCATCATTGTCCTCCCTCTGCCCACATTACTCATCACGAGATGACTGCCTGGTTCTTCACCACTCACCCTGCCTACTCGGGGTGACAGCATCCTTCCTCACCTCCGGCTCCCCTGGAGAGGCTGGAGGTGTGGGCGGTGGGGTAATGACAATACCTGGTCTGTGAGAGTGAACGCCAGGGAAATGGGCAGCTGCTGACAGGCTCAGAGTCAGCCCCTGGGGGAAATCACATACCTTGAATTCTTCAGTTCTTTAACCTTTCTCTTGGGCTTCTCCTTGGGGGGAAGGGCTCTTGCCTTGACGCACAAAGCTTCTCTTTGAATTCCAGCTTCTCAGGTGTGCTCTGATCTGGAGCACAGAAACATGTGGAGGCAGAAGCTGTCTCCAGATTTGAGCAATGAAGTGCTGGGTCTCACAGAAACCCTCTACTTGGGATCCTGAGGGAGACAGACCCTTCCTTCCCCTCCCGCACCGCAGCTGGGAAATTACCACATCAGTATTCCTGGATTATTGCTTGGATATCCCCTGAAGCATCAGAACTCGGGAGAGAGCTGAGAGCTTTTCATTAGCTTGTGGCTACAGAAATTACCGCTCATTAAATGGCCAATAATTTTCAAAATGCCAGAACAAATATTTGCACCTCAGGTATAATTACGAAAGAAAAGCGATGCAGTCACAGGGCACTCCTTCCTCCACCCTTTCTTCCTTCCCAGCCGGGCTGCGCGGCGTTGCCAGACAAAGCCCAGGGTGCTGCCAGGACTCTGAGCATGGTGGGAGCGCCCGGAGGTGCCACTCTGGCAGGGACAATGGCCTGTGCCATGTGTGCATGACCGAATCGGTGCCAGTGGGACACTGAGCACGAGTGTCCTGTCTCTCTCTGCAGAGTCCACGTGGAAACCCAGCCCAGGAGGCTCAGTGCTGCTCCAGTCCTTCCGAATGGAAACTCAGGCAGCAGCACGCCTTTTTTTTGGAAGTACTTTTTCACTCTTTCACTTTCTTTTATCGCCCCCCAGATTCTTTCTGCAACTGTCGAAAATGCCAACATCGTCTTACAGATTGACAACGCCAGGCTGGCAGCTGATGACTTCAGGACCAAGTAAGTCCAACACCTTCAAGAGTTCTTCCGAGAAGGGAGGGAAAAGGCAGGCTCTTTAAGGCTTTTCTTTGCTTTCTGCAACTGAAGTTGCTCCACCAGGTCACTGCTGACTAAAAGTGTGACGTTTGGGAAGTGTACATCCCTTTCTGCACACAGCATTGTCTGGACATCCCTGCGCTGTGGGGAGCCGTGCACACACATTTAATAAAAGATGCTTGACAGAACTACGCCACGGTGGGGAAGGAAACAACTAGAAAAAACCTGTATCAGCTGGGCTCCAAGGTGCAAGTGTGTGTGTGTGTCCCCAGGTTTGAGACGGAGCAGGCTCTGCGCCTGAGCGTGGAGGCCGACATCAACGGCCTGCGCAGGGTCCTGGACGAGCTGACCCTGGCCAGAGCTGACCTGGAGATGCAGATCGAGAACCTGAAGGAGGAGCTGGCCTACCTCAAGAAGAACCACGAGGAGGTGAGCACAGAGCCAGGCTCAAACTGGGACCGACAAAATGTAGGGGTCGGGTCAAATGTGCAGGAGCGTCTCTGCAATTAGGGCTGTCAGGAGACACTCGAGTGGGAAAGGGGGAGGAAACCAATCTCTTCAGATAGAAACTCCAGGAGAAGGTCTGTGGAGTTCATGTGCTGGCTGCAAATAAGGAATTAGTTGTGACGGAAATATACCGATTTCACTCTGACGTGCATCATGTGTCTCTTGCGTCAGGAAATGAACGCCCTGCGCGGGCAGGTGGGCGGAGAGATCAGCGTGGAGATGGATGCTGCTCCTGGCATCGACCTCACCAAGATCCTGGCTGAGATGAGGGAGCAGTACGAGAGCCTGGCGGACAAGAACCGCAGGGACGCCGAGCAGTGGTTCTTCAGCAAGGTGAGACGGTCGCCGGCAGCGCAGCGGGGCGTGCGGGATGCCAGGCTGTGCCCACCGGTGCTGGAACGGCATCTGACAAGGGTTTTGCCTCCTGGCAGACGGAAGAGCTGAACCGGGAGGTGGCCATCAACACGGAGCAGCTTCAGAGCGGCAAGTCGGAGATCACGGAGCTACGACGCACCATCCAGAGCCTGGAGATCGACCTGCAGTCCCAGCTCAGCACGGTACGAGGGGCCGGCTCCCTGCGGGGTGGGGGCACGCAGCAGCGCGGGGCAGGGGACGCAGGGCTGCTCCCATCCCCGCCTCCCTCTGGCCCCCCCTGAACCCGTCCCTCCCCTCTGCTCGCAGAAAGCGGCGCTGGAGGGCACCTTGGCCGACACAGAAGCCCGCTACGGCACCCAGCTGGCCCAGCTGCAGGGGCTGATCACCAGCGTGGAGGAGCAGCTGGGCGAGCTGCGCTGCGACATGGAGCGCCAGAACCACGAGTACAGGGTCCTCCTGGACGTCAAGTGCCGCCTGGAGCAGGAGATCGCCACGTACCGCCGGCTGCTGGAGGGCGAGGACGCCCAGTACGTAGCGGGGCTCCAGCTGGGAGGGTGTGTTGGGAGGAGATGGGTAATGGGCACAAAATATGCTGTCTGGGGACTCGGTCCGATTGCAGCTTTCCGGGTTCATCCTGATGTTGATACCAGCCATGGGTGCCCAGTGCCCACTGGTGTCCGTCTGCAGGGAGATGCTGTAACGGGCACCTTTCACTGCTGGAAGGGGCAGTGCTGCCTCTGCCCTCCCCCTCCAGGAGACGCCGAGCGGAGCAGAGGTTTTAGCAAATGCTAGGAGAAACTTCTGTTTTCTTCCTGTCTGAATAGAGAGCCGGTGTAACAACAAAAAAGAATTTTGTCCCTAACTTCTCTGTTTTTCTCCTTCTCTCGTAGCATCTCTTCCCAGTACTCCTCTGCCATGTCCTCACACTCGGGCAGAGACGGTAAGAACCCATCTTGGTACAGACATCTATAACAAACAGCTTTGAGACCTGCTTTTAGAGCAGCTGCCAAACTGACGGAGTGAAAATCACTCCTCGGGGTGCTCTGCCGCCTCGGTGGCTGAATCGGAGTGACAGGGGTCAAGAGCTTGTGCGCATCTTACAACTGCTAACCTCAGGGAAAAGCCGTCGGGAAGGGAAATACCTTGCACTCCTTTAGCACAGGAATGATTTGCCCTAAATGGGCCCTGTGGTTGAGTAGCCAATCTTCTGGCTTTACACAGACCTGAAAAATCAAGCGATGCCATACATTAGGGAGTGTGCCTTTTGCCTTCCTGAGCTTTCCCATCAGCCTGGGAATCCTGCCTCCCAGCCAATGCAGGGTTGTTTAAAACAGCGTTTTCCAGTACCTTGTGGAATTTCCCACATCTTCCTTAAGAACGTGCAACATCTGATAACGTGTTAAGAAATTTCCCTCCTCCCTGCCCCCTGAATAATTGTCCTCTGCTTTCCTTTTGCAGCCATGACATCTTCCCGTCAGGTCCGCACCATCGTGGAGGAGGTGCAGGACGGGAAGGTGGTCTCCTCCCGGGAGCAGGTTGCGCTCACCACTCGCTAGGAGGGGAAGCAGCTCTGTGGACCCTCGGCCCCAGACCCAAGAGAGCGACGAGCTGAACCAAGCACTGCCTGAGGCCGTACGGGATGGGGCTGTGTCACCGAAAGCAGTCAGCTTCATTCACCTGCTCCTCCTTCCTGTTTTACCCTAATTCCACATGGGTGCCATCGTGCACTCTGTACCCATTTAATAAAGCTTTTTTTCCCCTTGTTCATGCAACTGCAGACTTGTCTATCACTGATACACGATCTCTCAGAGCCTCAGGGCTGTGTGTTTGTGCCAGGGAAAGTCCTGAGAAACCACAAGAAGGAGCCGGCGAGAGGAGGGGAACGGAGGGATATGGGTTCCACCTGGAGCAAAAATAATTTGAGACAGCTTTTTCTAATGAACTCATTGCTCGTAAATACATGGGACTGACTGAGACATAAACCAGTTAAATTTGATATTTGATGTGGAACGAAGGCAATGATGGAAGGATGGCGTTTGAGGTCAATGTGCCACACAACTGATAATTAAAGCCAAACAAAACAAAGCTCACTTCTCTACCCCCTGGTTCCCACTTTCTCCTGTAAGATGAACTTAAATGGCTTCAGCAAGACTACTACTGTCATGGGTACCATCCCGAGACACGAACACAACACCTGACTGGTTGGCAAATCTTATATATACATGCCTTCTGTCTTATTTGACTGTCTTTAAATCACACTATTAGGCACACTGTACAAAAACTTTATACAGGTCTTTTCATGCTGCCTGGGGCTGCACTTAACAGGTTCTAAAGCAACCATTGCTTAATCCGCAGAGGGATGAGTAGCAACAACTTTTTATCATTACGGCATCTAGTGGATCACTGCTGAAATCCTTCTTGAAACACACGAGCTAGTTATCGTACGTCAACACCGTCTGCCGGCAGGCTGCCATTCAGGATTAGGTGACGCAACTGGTGCGCTCGCAGCCAGGCACCAGAGTTGCCTTTGCCCGCTCAAGCCCTGGAGAGTGACCCAGGAACCAGCGGGTGCCGCGCTGGTCGCACAGTCCCCAGGTGTGTCTTGTGGGACGGGCAGGAGAAGAAACCATGTTAGACCCAAAAGCCTGATAGAATCACTTAGATCCAACTTCATGCTTTCTCGGCAGCGGTGCTCGGGAGCTCTGCCTTGCACCATGGCCTCACGTTGGCCACCCACCTCAAGAATACAGGTTTGGGCCTCAGACAAAAGGAAAAGGTAACAGTCTGCAGTAAATCAGCTTCCCTTTGCTCATAACGATGTACAGGGGGCTTCTGCGGCTGAAGTTAAGCACGTTTGTCCCTTGGATTATTATTGGTGATTCACTCTCCTCCAGCCTCCACAGAGGCACTACGGTCCCCATTGGACAATGACAGAGGCGGCTCCCCGGCCTGGACAGGCTCTTGGAAAGACCCGGTGACATCACGCTGGGCATGACAAGACAAGCAAAGGAGAGGGAAGGTGATCGAAGAAGTGGGGAACCTGCCAGGTCTTTCCAGAAAAGGGAGCGTGTAGAGATGTTATCTGCCCGTGTTACTGTTCAGCAACTACAGAAAAGGGTAGGAAACGGAACACCAGAGAGCAGAGTTCACCGACTGTATCATGCTTTTCTCTCTGCTGGAATAACAGACCTTCCTTGCAGAAACAGGAATTCTTCCAACCCAGGTGAGCTAGAGTCATCTCGGAAATAAAAACTAGATCAAGCAATAATGTACTTTATCATCAAGCTGTCTTAGACTTTATGGCAATGGGCAAGGGTGCAGGCTGGAAATCCTGAATAAATGGCAAATATGCTTTTCTTTTTTTGCCATGAGAAGAGAGTTGTTATATTTCAGTTGTAAATGGCAGCTTTTTAACTCTTGAGCCATCTGCAGAATGCCCCAAGTGTCTGAATACAGACAGGATTTCTGAAAACCACAAAGATTATGGATTAAATATAAGTAGGAGGCTAAAAGAAGATGTCAGTCCAAGAGTATCTGTCTCCGCTGGCAGCACAGTAAGGCATGGCCACTTCTGCAGCCAAACGGACACAAGGGAGAGATTTATCAAGCAGAATATTTCATTTTCTTTGACATCCGTCACCCAGTGCTAAGATACCCATTTACATCTGTCAGTGGGAACCGCCTGCACCGAATACCTGAGAAGAGCTGGGAGAGCTGGTGGAAAGCCCAGGTCTGTAATCAGTTTATTCAGTTCCTCTGGGAGGATCTTATCAGGAGTTTTCCATATTCAGCAAAGTACATTTGCACCAATGAAAAAGGCTGAAATTCCGCATACAGCTCCACATAACCCTGTTATCATTAACAACAGAGAAGTCCAAGCTCACAACAAGTAATCACTGCGTTACATTACAGAGCTCTGAAGAAGGAAAATACCACATAACTATGAGGCAATTTATTTTTTATGATTACACCCAGTTTGTACCTGTGAAACATGGACAAATTATCACGTCCAAGAGATGGACAGACAGTGGTTTGGGGGATAATTTTTCAAATTTCCTGTGAGACGCAAGCATAACAAGAAACACCTTGTTAGGATTCAGCAAGGAGTTATAGAAGCAAGTCCTCAGTGAATAATGGCGAAACTTTAACGGACAACAAAACAAAAAAGGAAAACCAAGAACACCCTTGGAAGGTATTTCATCAGCTGAGACAGAGAGAAATGTACAGGATGTGCCAGTGTCCAACTTAATACAAAATAGCAAGCTTACAATGAATCATACTTAAAATGAGTATCATGTTTCCGATATTTAAAGCTCCACGTTTGCATCAGACAGTTGTTTTTACAATGCCCTTGAGAAGGAGGATTACTGTTATTATTGTTTCCATCCTACAAAGCATGAAATTGAGACTCAGAAAAGCTGCAGGATTGGCCTGGAGGGACTTGCAAAGCTGGGATGGGAACCCTGGAGCGTCTGGTGCCATCAGCGAGAGGGAGATCAGTTTCGGTACGGCCAACAACACGCAGAGGAAAAGTGGAATGACAATTAGGTAGATAAGAAATAGGTAGATAAGAAAACACTTTGTTAATAGCAAACCGAAGAATTTTCCGTAGGTGAAACTCTGAAATTTAGCCGGGGGTGAGCGGCGCGGAGCTGGGGCTGCTGCAGCTCTCGCTGCTATACAAGGACCCAACGATGAGGCTCTGCGGGGGCTGCAGGGACACCCACACGCCCCAGCGGGCACGCTCCGGGTGCCAGACTGCGCCTGGCTCTCAGATCTCTGCCCTGGCACTCCCTGGTGGCTGCTGCAAGACCAAGCCTGAGTGAGCCCGGGCACGCAGGGCGATGGCCACCAGCTTGGGCTCCGGCGGGGGCTCGGGGCCCGGTGTCGTGTCTGAGTCACCGAGGCCGCAGGGGAGGTCTCTTGGACATGAAAATGGCTAGTGACTCAGGGAATATTTGTAATAACGTGAAAAGCTGGATCTCCTTCTTGGGGGCACATTATACTTTCTGTACTTCATATGCGTCAGCTGAAGAAACAGTCTTAAGCCTTAAAATATCCCGAGATTACCAAAGGAGTTCCCTCTGGGGAAATCTAGTCTTGCGTTCTCATTTTCATTGCTCTTTTGAACCTGATCATTTTGTGCAGCAGAACAACCCTTGGGAATAAGGCCACAGTGCCCATCCTCCGCCACCGTCCTGCTCTCCCCTCTAAAGCACAGCACAAGATGCAAATGTAAAGCTGAAGTACAGTTCCCTTTTTTCTATGTTTTGCAAAGTTGATTAAACGGGAGCAGCACCTTTGCCTAGGGGAGGCTTTTCTGCTCATTGGTTACTTGAAGTAATAATTCTTTCCTTGTCAGGCCTGCACGGCTGTTTCTGAACCGCCTGCCAGGAGCTCCTCACAAGCCACCATTTATTTCTCGGCTCCCTCGAGTCCCTGGGGGCACCGCGATGCTGCGAGGGGCTCCCAAGATCCCAAGTCAAGTGAGGGCGGCTCATGAGAGCCCGAGGCTCCCTCTGCAGACTCCAGTCTGGGAGTCGGTAAAAGTTAATTCTGCAAAGAGCCTTCCATTATGCATGTAGATACCGTCATTAACAGATCTCCTCATAAAAAAATTAAAATGGCTTTTAATAAAATGAGGACTGCAACTGCTGGCAGGCCTTGAGGTGTGCTCTGGTGTAAAAGCAAGAGCTGGTTTTAAGAGAAATTAGAAATTTTGGAAAGGAAAAAAGCTACCATGAAGAACCCACAAATAGAGTAAAATCAAGAGTGAAATTATTATTCTCCTTTACAAAAGCTGTAGGAATTCTAATCACCATTGGCTACAGAGACCTATGGCAAGGTCTGAAGTTCAAAAAGTAAGGAAGAAACGTGGACATCTCTGCTCAGTTTTCGATAATTGGAAGAAACCTTCACTCATTAACATTTTTCTTATTGAAAAATGAAGTACCATACGTTTCCAAATTAAATTAAATTAAACGTTAGCTTCACATTATTTTTACAGTTCTTCTATGGAATAAAGACCGATTCCGCCCAGTTCTGCTCCCGATTCGCCTCCTGCCCAGCAGCCAGAGCAGCTGCTGCTGGCTCCGTGCGGAGGTGCCTGATGCTGGCCATGCCACAGCCTCCACTCAGGATGCCACGGCCGAGGCACGCCTGGCACCCTGGCACAGGTACTCGGGATGCCACCGCCGCCAAGGCATGCCTGGCACCCTGGCACAGGCTTCACCCGCTAATTATGGATGTAACAAAGGATGGAGACACACAGAACCCACACCACATTTAAGGTGCTCTGGATTTGCAGTGTCAAGATAAAATCAAGACTAATGAACTTACCCAAATGAAATAAGCAATATTTCTGAGAGAGGCTGCACCTGACGCATCCTTTATGGGACGTGTCCAGGTGACCTGGATGCCAAACCCAATGCTGAACACATGGGGGAAAGCCAGCCAATATTAGCATGGCTGTATTAATATTATTAATAAAATGAAAGATTCAGATGACAAAACAGTTTAATTATTTCCCTTCTTCCTCAATTCAGCATTCCAAGAGTAAAAAATAGGTTTAATATATTTTTAAAATCATCTTTCCTAGTGTCTTTTCTAAATTTAACACGTTTCCCCTAGATTATATTTGGAGAGTTTCCATTGTGCGGGTTGGAACTGCATCAGCCCTACACGAGATCAGGCTCCTTCTGAAATTCTCCACGTTACTGTTTTAGAAATCTTATGAAACATCCTGTGTGTCTGTCCTCTCTTGGCAGTGAATAGTCACGGTTAATTGCGACATTTGGTAGCCAGGAAATATCCTTTTCTCTTTTATTTTGGATAAATATTTGAATATTTTATCTACTCTCGAAAGCAGCAAAAGAAATACCACGGGGTCTGCCCTCTGAAAGGGGATGTCTGGGAGCGTGCAGGAGAAGGAGAAGTAACAAATAATCACTGGCGCGCTCAAGTGCGCTATTTTTTGGTGCCTTTTGAGGTCCAGTGACCCAGACCCAGCAGCTTCTCGGTGCTCTGAGGACAGCACAGACAGGTGCCCGCGCCGAGGCAGCAGGGCAGGGTGCTCCCTGGCTCCGGTCCCGGGGACCGTGAGGAGCTGGATGGGGGGCGGGGGGGCACCTCCACTTCTGGTGGCAAAGGGGGCAAACAGGCTCCGTCGGATAGGGCGGCTTTCCCACAGCTTTCACTTTCCGGGTAGACTCGCCCACACCAGGGATGGATAATTGCTATGATGTTTCATTCCCCGGGCACTCTCGGGTATCGTCGTTTTTTGTGTCACTGCTGTGTAGCTGTCATCACAGGTCAGACCTGATGATTCAGGAAGTAACATTTTTGATGTAGTTTTGAAACACGCTTCTGTTAACCAAAGCATCTTTCTGTTGTGGGATTTCTGGAGACAAACGCCTTTGGGGAAATATTTCCGGCTGAAAAAAAACAAAACAGTACTAGCCAGGTCACAAGGAGGAAGAATAAACAGCCCTTCTCCGGTGGCAACATCCAGGAGGAATGGTATAAATAGAGGACTGTGGGGACAGAGGGATCACAACCGGATCCCGCAGCAATCTGTGCCGCTTGCCTTGGGCTCCGAGCTGGATCCTCGTGCTCTCACCATGAGCTGTGCTGTCAGGCAGGTTGTCACCACCTGCTCCCAGGGCAGGAGCAGCGCGGGCAGCTCTGCGGCTGGCAGCGGAAGAAAGGTCTCCTCCGCCTCCTCAGGAAGACACGCTGCCTATGACTTGGGTGGTGCGGTTGGCAACTTTTCCGGTGGCAGTTTGAGCGAGGGATTCCTTGGGAAGCAGCTGAGCGCTGGCAGTGCCACCGGTGGGAGCTTTGGAGCTACCCAAAGGGCTTGTTCTACCCTTGGATTCAGCGGTGGAGGCATGTGCACTCGAGGCGTCGGTGGTGGCTTCACCAGGGCCAGCGCTGGTTGCGGTGATGGGATCTTATTTGCTAACAACGAAAAGGCGACGATGCAGAACCTCAACGACCGCTTGGCCTCCTACCTGGACAAGGTGCGACTCCTGGAGGGAGACAATGCCGACCTCGAGTGCAAGATCAGGGAGTGGTATGCCAAGGTAGGGCCCAGCTGCGAGCCACGGGACTACAGCTGTTTTCATAAGGAAATTGAAGACCTTCAAAACCAGGTAAATCATTGTTTTTCAAGAAAATTCTAATATTTCTTCGGGCTTTGCTTTCGCATGTGGATAGACCAATGTCAAATGGTAGAGGCAATTTGTCTCTGGAGGGGCAGATGAAGCAATAGTTTATATGAAACGGACGGTTGGAGGGAGGAGGACACCTCATTTACAGAGAACCGGAGTTTCAGCACAGGCTGCTCCACCAAGCTGGCACGCGGGTTTCCCCAGCATAACGCCACCTCACTGATTAATAATCCCAATATAAGGAATTATTATAAAATCAGTGGGTTGCATTATCCCAGGGCGGGTGTTTCCTCCAGGGCCTTCTGCAGCCAGAGGAAGCCACAAGCCTGAATCTCTCTCCTGCGTTTTCTTTTCCAGATCCTGTGTGCAGCCATGGAGACTAACAAAATCCTTCTGAACATTGACAACAACAGGATGACCGCTGATGACTTCAGAGTGAAGTGAGTAGGGTCCTGTGCTGGACTGGGGGGGTTCCCGCTGCTCAGTGGCGAGCGGTGGTGACGGGGAAATGCTAGCACTCTGCTCGTCGCGCTGCCGTATTACAACGCAGAGCTCCGGGAAAGGCATGGCCACCGCTGACCATGTTCAGAGCATCGCACGCCTGAAGCAAAAGAAGAACTTGATCCTAAATTTTCTCCCCACAAACTCAAGGGCTCGCCATGGCTTACTGACATGCCGACCTCTCTTTGTTGCCTGTGGTTTAAGGTACGAGACTGAATGTGGTCTCCGGCAAAACGTGGATGCAGACATTTGCAACCTGCGCCCTGTCCTGGACCAGCTGGCCAGCTGCAAGACCGACCTGCAGCTGCAGTGCGAGGCTTTGACCGAAGAGATGTGTTGTCTCAAGACGAACCACGAGGAGGTTAGATTACTTACTCTCTGAGAATTAAGAAGAAAGAAGAAGGGAAGTCCCCCGAGTGTGAATATTACTGATATGGTGCACGTATTCTCTGCAGGAAATGAGCTGCCTGAGGAAACAGGCGACTGGAGATGTGAGCGTGGAGGTCAACGCCTGCCCTGGCCCAGACCTGAGGAAGATCCTGGAGGATCTGAGGTGCCAGTATGAAACGCTGATGGAGCGCAACCGCAAAGAGACTGAGCAGTGGTACGCCTGCAAGGTACTGCACACACGCAGAGCTGTACCTTACTCTGCCTGTTGGGGGAAAAGGGAAAAACGAGAGATGAACACGTTTACTGGAGGTGTCTTAATATCAGCAGTTCTGTCATGGATGTGCTCAGCGCCTAATGGTACTGCCCACTGTCAGTGCTCTTCTGGTCACGGCAGAGGGGCCACCGCATGGTGTTACAGGGTCCCAGTGGAATAAAGGGGGGGGGCTTTACATTCGGAAACACTCGGGGGCACTGCAGGGCACGCACAAGCAGGGTGATGAAGCCCCTGCACAACGAGCCGCTGTGGGGGGTGAGGAAAAGGGTTCTGTTTTCTAACCTTGCAGGTGGAGGAGGTGAATCTGGAGGTCATCACAAGCAGCCAGGAGATCGAGTCAAGCAACAAACAGGTCACTGAGCTGAGACGTCAGCTGCAGGCCTTGGAAATCAATGTACAAGCCCAGCTCACCATGGTAGGTGATGGCACATCTCAGAACCCCCAGCTCTCGTTAGAAAGCTGCACGACCAGAGTCCTATCTGTAACCGACGGGCCAAGTTTGCAGCATGCCCAGGCATCTTTGTGTTGTTTCCGTTCTCAGAAAGAAAACCTGGAATCCTCTTTGGCGGAAACTGAATGTCGCTACAACAAATACCTGGCTGAGCTACAGAGCCAGATCTCCTGCGTGGAGCAGCGCCTGGCCGAAATACGAGCAGAAATGGAGTGCCAGAACCAGGAATACAAGACCCTCCTGGACGTCAAATGCCGCTTGGAGCAGGAGATCCAGACCTACCACTGCCTGCTGGAGGGCGGCCAGCACGATATCATGTACGCAGAGCACCGACAGCACCGGGCACGCTCTAATCGCCGTGCTCTGTCTTACAGGGACATGAAAATTCATGGTACCAGTGGTAAAAGCTGCGCTGTGGTGAGGAACCAGTGCTGACCTGTTCCCAGACAGGGCCTATTAGCAAACCACGAGGCATTTGAGGATTTGGCTCTGATAAACGTCCGGAATGCAAGCCAGAGACCGTGCCCCCTCTTGGGCTAGCAAAGGCAGCCGGGAGTGGCCCCCAGCGCTGTCCCAGCCACCCGGGCAAGGCGCAGCACTGCAGCTCCTCACTCTGAGCTGGGCAAGGTCTTTTACGAACACTGTCATTTAACTGAGTTTTATCGGCTTTGCCGCAGCTAGACAGGAGTAGGGACTGGCAGTTAAATTAACCGAAACAGATAAATTATCTAAACATTTTCAGTTTCACACAACAATTTTAATTAAAGTTTTGGGGAATTTAATTTGTATGCAAAGCAGTTGGCTCTTCCCTGCCTCCCATTGCCTGAGATTTTGAAACAGTAAGGCATGCTGTTCATCTCACAAATGGCTGCACACACACATAACCGGCCCGAGCACCCACCTGCTCCATTAGTTTGGAAAAAGAGGTGTTTTAATGGTGGTGGCCTGAGGTGGGCTCTCCAGTCCTCAATTAGTTACATGAAAAATCAGTTCTTGTTCCAAAATGTCAGTTGCAGTGGATGAAACGACACTGTCAGAGCTTGTCTCAGAGCCTCCGGTAATCCTGAGTGCTTCAAGATGGAAAAGCAATAGCTGTCAACAGCCAGGCAGGATGGAGGATGCACTAATTGTTGCTCTTAATGACCCTCCTGGGTCTGAAGGGGTAATGGCCCATAGTGACTGAAGAGACACAGCTAAACCAAGGCTGGGAGCAGCGCCAGGTCCCGGGGCAGATCTCCGGGGCAGGAATGTCGGGGCTTTGGTGACCAGAGCTGTCTCCTTTCACAGAGGCACGGTGGGAAGAGGAGTCCCTGCAACATCTGCTGGAAGAAGTGGTGGCCTTAAAGCCAGCCTGTGCCAGCCGTGCCTGCCCTGAGCCTGCGCGCTGGGGGAGGACAGGTAAGGTGAGGTGTCCTCAAGAAGCCCGTGAGCGTGAGCTGCTTCTTTAGTCCCACTGTGCACCTGGGGAAGAGGAGGATGAGAGATCTCCAGGCTTGCCCGGGTGGTGAAGAGGGCCAGGATCGCGGTGGTGACTGTTAGTGGCAGAGCATGGGGACGAATCGAACTGTGGGAGAAAGCAGTGGCAAGGGATGCAGCTATGGGGCATTTATAAATGTATGCATAGAAAATATATTTGACACTGGGGGGTTACTAGTAGTAAATGTGTTTAAATAAGACTTTCAGCACACCACAAAAATGAGGAACTGGCAGGGGGAAACAGTCACGAGTCTTTTCAAGAAGTACATAAAATTAAGCAAGGTAGGGAGAAGAGGGGAAAGGGCGGGCAGCACAAGAGCAAGGGGAATGTAAGCGAAAGGCACGGTACGCAGATGAAACCCCTGAAAAAGTAATGCCTCCTGCTCCCCCTCGGCAGGTCACCGCAGAGACGAGAGCCAGCCCCACTGCACATCTCCCCGAGGAGGTCTCGCAAAGAACCAAGCGTTTGGGAAAAGCAAGGCAAAAATAACTTGACAGTGCTCAGCTCTGCTTATGGCACCGGTCGGAAGGGACTTTGCAGAACGGCTGCCTCCCGCCACCCGTGCTGCTGCTGTCCTCGTCCTGCGATGCTGCTTTGATCCAACCACTGGTCTTTACTGGGGCTAATCTGTTCTGCGGTCAGTTGTCTGACAACCACCAAAACTTGTCTCTAATAAAACTTTGCTACTACTGACACAGCCTTGAACCTGAGAAATAATTTCTACAGTAATTTAAGTAAATTAATATACAAGTATTTTAAAAATTGTTACGCAGATAGTTATATGTGTCACACACCTTTGGTTAGAAATCCACCTTTCATCTATATCCACGAAGCAATCATTACAAGGGAAAAAGAAAAATAAGCCATGTGTCCATCTGCCGCACTGCTCCTGCTGAACTCACGGGCTGCAGGACGGTGATGGAGGGGCGGCTGCAGAGGATGGAGGAAAGGGACCAGTGACGCTGTGGAAAGGGACGTTTGCTGCCGGAGGAGGAAGCATAAGGTAAGACATGAAGTAGAAGGTGATGAGGAAGGAGACACTCAGGGAGACTGGACAGAGTGCAGGGAAGGAGTTCCAAGGCAGTCCGACCAACCATCTTCTATTGAAAGAGACTTCTGAGCGAAAATCAAGTTTTCATTAAAGTAGGTGTGTGCTAATATAATATAATATAACATAACATAACATAACATAACATAACATAACATAACATAACATAACATAACATAATATAATATAATATATAACACCTTTGAGTTATTATGAATGTGCAGTAGCAGGATAAAATCAAGAACAACAAGTTTTCCCAAATAATACTGAAGTAGTAATTTTGACAGCAAAGCTCTGCTGGACTTGACACACCCTTCTGGTGGAGGAAAACAATTCCCAGAGAAAATGCTAAATAAAGAACCTCTAAATGGATTTTAAAAAAAGGCAAACAGGAAGAACCAGCTGGCAACACGTGGGAAGATAAAAGGGTGAGACAAATTAATACGTGGGAGAGAATTTCTTTAAAAGTAAGATACAATAAACAGCCAGAAAAAAAATAAAGATGCTGGTATTTTATTACCACAGAGAAAGGAATTACAAACGCATTCAGGAACACAGCTCCATTTTGCTGCTTGTGCAAGCAGAGACCCCAGAGCCAGCCTGTCCCTTCTCAGCGGCAGCGGTACCTGACGCAGGTGTCAGCCAGGCTGGGAATGGTGCTCACAGTCTCTGCTCCTCATTACGTAGCTCTTCTTCTTCTTCTGTAATGCAATACTGGATGGGGTTTGATGACTAACCTCATAGAGAGGTCTAACACGAAGGCTTCTAACATGAAGACTTCAGGGAACACGATGAATCTTAATTAGCGTCCATTTCTAAAGAAAGAAACGGCTCAGACGTTTCTGGAATGACAACATGGGACAAGCCAAAGCTTGGCCACAGACAGCTATTCTTGGCAAAAATCACAGCAAAGATGGGCCTTTTTGTAGCCAGTTTTGTTTCTTGCTCTGAGCCTTTGCCCTGCAGAAAGCCTGGTCTGCTCCTGTGTCACCTCTCGAGCCCCAAGCTTTCAAGTGCGAGCCGCACGCCTTGTCCGTGAGGGCACGAGCAGAGAGGGCCAGGGGAAGCACGGACGGGGCCGTCCCGCTGCGGACGGCTCTCCCCAGCCTCCGCCCGAGCAACAGACACTGGCTAGCCCTGCGGGGGTAATTGCTCTAACGAGATCTGGACAAGGCTCTGTGTTAAATACTTTCTCTACTAAGTTCTGTATCTCCCGTTCCTGCAACACTAATTATACTGTGCGTTTCAGTATTATTTAACCTGCCTCGGTGTTTACACAGCACCTCTAAGGTCACTGCGTTAAACGCTGTGCAGCCATGGAAAGACGCCTTCCCTGCCCGAGGAGTTTATAAGCTGGACAGTGATGGGAAATGATGACTGTGGAAACAGCATAGGAAGAGTCGGGGAAGGGAAGAGAAACGAAACGCAGAGGACACAGTGCATGGGACAACAGGACCAGAAGTGACCCAGGACATTGCCTGCCGGCAAACCTCCGTCACATTCCCCACACGCAGCCACTCACACCAGCACACGGGCAGTGCAGTTTCTAAGGGCTCGTTCTTTGTCTCTTTTAACGTGCAAATCTTGTAAAGCAAGAATGAATGAGTACCTCAAAGACAGACAGAGACTTAGGCTGAAGGAGTAAGATTGGGAGAGGAACCTAAGGATGAAAAGAGCACGGGTGGGGGCCCCAGGAGAAGAGGGGGAGTTACCGGCGCTCGGGCTGCGAGCAGGAGCTATCAGCATCGCCACCAGTGCCTGCAGGTGCCAGGTACTGTGAGTGCTCTGGCAGACACGGTCTCTGTCCTACAGAGAGAGCAGAGACATGTGAATTACACCACCACCAGGAAAAATCCCTGAGGAGTGAACGTGCCAGCGGTTTAAGACATCAGTGAAGAAACAGAAAGAAAACAACTTAGTTCTGCAAATTGCCAATGCTGGAAATCAGCCATGAGTTAAGGACTGCACAGCACAAGCAATTATACCTGATTACAGGCACTATGCATTTTTAATAGTAGGCCATATTCTGGTGTGACATATACGCTATAATTTCTCTATAAAAGTCTATTTTATAAAGTACACAGACAGGTACAGTCTCACACCCATAGTAACTATCTGTGAGCCTTGTATTTTTGTTTACTGCCTTGTGTAACATTTATAAAGAATCATAGAGATGAGAAAACTTCTACTATAATCAGCAGGAGATTTCTCAGCTCGGAACACTGAGTAACATGGTTTAAACTGCCAGTATGAACCACGTATTGAAAATGTATTGAAATCAAGAGACTTTTTAGTACAAGTATGAAATGCAGATAAAGAGAAGGCACTGGGGAGGCTGGGGCCGGCCCACACCTTTGCCTGCCTGTCTCCACTGTTCCACCGTGTGCTATTTGAGCGCAGGGAGCGCCCGAATGCTCCAGTTTTGCTGGTCAGGTTGTGGTTTGACCCCCGCGGCTCTGCCAGCAGGGACCGGACAAAAGCCTTGCTCTCCCTCCCGAGCTGCACCGCACTCGGCTGTCCACGGAGTGACATCGCTGCAGTCTCCTCACCCATCGCCATTCCAGTCCGTCCCAATACAAAGTCTCTTGTACTCTTTGCCATGCTAATCAGCAGCGCTTCCAGAGATGCAAATGCTGGGAAGTCTGGCTGCACTGTCATCGTCTGGTAGGCGCTGGAAGGAAATTAAAACCCTTCACAAAATGCATCAGGGAAGACTGTGAGCTTCAGTAGGAAGAAACCTCCACGTTCTGCTGAACTTCTACTTCATCACTAGCAAATGTTCAGAGGTAGTCTGAAGATGTGAACAGTCAGCAAGAAAGAAACTGAAACAGAGTAATCACTTTGGTCTCCCAGGCATATTTAAGACCGAGCATCATGCTGTTAACAAAGTCATTGTGATAATTATTTCACTTGCCTTACAGGAATTCTGCTAAGCACGGTGGTATAAACCAGTGAGTCACCACCCAGAAAAAAGTCATGGTCTGCATTTGAAAGATGGGAGCATGAGGTCTGGAGCCGGTTCAGTATCACATCAAAGAAGTGTTTAATAAGCGATGCCTAATGGCTATTATGCAAATTATTAATGGTAATTACAAGTGACAAGATAAAATCATATTCCAGTGTGGTTGCACAAACATCACTGAAGCAATGCTTATGAAAGCAAAGTTCTGTCAAATTAGACACACCCTTCTTGTAGTTGACACAAGAAAACATTATCAGCTCCGATAAGTAACGCGAGCGGAGCGTGAAGAGCCAGGCGGACGTTCCGCAGACAGGCTGCGCCGCGGGACAGCCACGGCTCCCACAGGACCGGCCTCCACTGCCCGCAGCATCCCTTGGGAACGTAACATCTTCCGGCCTCCGCCTGCGCTGCCCATCACCATGTGTCAGTATTCACACCGACTACCTCTCCGTCCACTTTCACATCTCTCATCTTTTCCATAGTGCCCACAAGAGCTAACAGCGTTTGCAGCGACACTGTGCTGAGACCACCGCCGACCGCGCTGGCTAACAGCCGGCATCGCTTCCCTTACTTCCATCTGCAGGAAACCAGTTCTTTCCTCCTCTCTTACACTTGGGTTGTAAATTCTTTTGGGACATTCTTATGTCTTAGACTTGCACAGTCCTTTCCTACACGCTGCTCTGCCTCAAGGCCATGCTCCTAGGCTACAGGCATACAAATAATAACAAAAGTGGAGGTAAAGAAATCAGTTCAGTGGGGAAAAAAAGCCGGTACAGATGGATGTTTCAGACCAAGAGGGTGGCTCACAGCAGGAGAAAGCAGAGCTCCACACAGGCAGCAAACACACACACCTCTGCCCGCCCTGCGGCGAGGTCTCGGTGCACAACTACCACGCGGCCGCACGCTGCCCGCCGGCCAGCAAACGGCCCAGCCACCCAGCACAGAGCGAGGAAAATTCAAACTGGTTGTAAAATGCAGTCTGGTTAGTCAGGGACTGGCTTTTGGATGCATTTGCTGTGTCAGTCCTATGTTCCGTGTCCCAGGGAAACTGGCAGAAACCCAGTAAAGCTCCAAAGAATGTAATTATATCCCAAGTATGAGTGCTTTGGAAGAATTGTATGATAGTTTCTAATCCTCACTGGTAAAAAGTGATTCAGTAGCCTGTGGACCTTTCAGGCAGGACATATGTATTGAAAAGACGGGTAGACAGTGCTTAGAGAGATGGTTTAGTGATGGTTTTTGTCAGAGTTAGGTTGATGGTTGGACTAGACGATCTGAAAGGTCCCTTCCAACCTAGGTAATTCTACGATTCTATGGTATGTAAAAGGTTGATCAATGCTGCAAATCTATTTATTTTGTAGAACAAGACCTATTCCTTCTTTCTATTAGGAAATTGCTGAAAGAAGTGGGTGTAGGTGCTCCTTGCCCACCCATAGAGAAATGTCAAGTATCTGCAGTGTCTCCTCCTAAACTCAAGACTCTGAATGAAGGGAAGGGAAGGGAAGGGAAGGGAAGGGAAGGGAAGGGAAGGGAAGGGAAGGGAAGGGAAGGGAAGGGAAGGGAAGGGAAGGGAAGGGAAGGGAAGGGAAGGGAAGGGAAGGGAAGGGAAGGGAAGGGAAGGGAAGGGAAGGGAAGGGAAGGGAAGGGAAGGGAAGGGAATAGCTCTCTCTAGGTTGCTATTAGGCAGCTTCTGCTGAAACCCTACACAGCAGAAGCAAAGCTCCGAGCAATCCAGACATTATCTTAATTTCTGTTGGCTCTTACAGCCACACCCTGTCTTCAATTATATTCCTCAAAATGACGGATGAAAGGCAGATTTACTCCCTACCCTCCTTTTTGTTCATTATTTTCTCTATTGTGAGTCTAGGCTGTGTGGGGAGCATGGGGATGTCTTTCTAGGGGGGGGATGGACTTGTATTTCAGGCACTGCAGTCCCAGCTAAGAATGCGAGCACTGACAGACTCCGGCTCTGTCCTTGAGCAAGTTCCTTCACTGAACCATCCAAATCATGAATATTCAGGATGTTGCCAGCCTCGGGTAGGCGTCTTTTTATCATTTCTGATCTAAGTAAAGAAATAAATTATCTCACTGGAGAGTGGAGAGTCCTAACTTACGCTGGTGAGAAGATGAGCACACCTATATATACTTGGGGGACACTCTCCTACCATGGTGACAGAAGCCACCTCACTGCACACATAGTCCACCTTCCCAGAGGCATGAGAGGTGGCCGAGGTACGAGTGCGGGTTTCCTCTGCCCTTCTGCCCGAGGTGACGGCTGCTCTCGGGGCTCCCTGTCAGGTGTCACACTCACCGCCAAAGAGGATTTATCACAACTGCTCCTGTAAATATGGACATACTTGAGTCAAAGGTTACTTGTGAGTAAGACTTGCTTGGAAATTCCACCCTGTAGGGAAGAGAAGCCTCTGTTCCCTGGAGAGCAGAATATCCTCTCATTACAGCAGTCTGCCGGAGAAAGGTACCTGCACTGGCGGAGCGAGTTCTCCGAACGCTCCTTTGGCTGTTGCTCGCCTGGTTTTGGAGATGGTGCTCCCATGACTAGCGAGGCTGTGCCAAAGCCTGCTACTACTCTGACAAACTCAGTTAAGAAATGCAGAAAGCTTTTCTCCTTCTTATTTTGTGCTCAGTACAATCTTGGTAATGGGAAAGACCTGCGGGATCACATCTCGGTCCATCCAGGGAACTAGATATATCGCCCATGGATACTCCCTTTCCTGTCATCTCTTTATCTACGATCACCACAAATTGAGGCGGCATGGACAGCAATTAGAGTAATTGAAAAATAACTTCAGAGAGGTACTTCATACGCTTCAGCTTCCATCAAGTCTGTGTAACATCTAGGCACAGAGACAACCAGGGACTTCCAGCATTTAACAGTCCTGATCTCTGCAGACTGGGAGCACGTTGTCTTCTTGTGTTTGCACGACCAGAGAAACATAAGCCACGGGGAACTTACCTCAGTGATTTATGAAATTTCACAGTAAAGCATGTATTAGACCGACTGCCTGCATTGTGCCAGGTGACAGACATCTACACCACGACATCCCTGGTCTTTTCACACCTACGGTCACTAATAGTCACACTTTTCAGAAGTGAGAATTTATATTAATTTCCCATTTTTGTTCCACAGACTCTACCATAGCATGTGATATAAAAATGTTTATTGGACTAAGAATAAAATAAATACAAATTAATAAAAGATAAAAGGCACTTTGATGTTATAAATACCAATGTTTCTTCTTTGTACATAATCTAGGGCAAATTTTTTTCTTGACTTGTTGTAAAGTTTGCATCATACAAAAAGCTGATGACTCATAAAACATTATTTTACTTTTTGGAATAAGCTGCTGACATGTAAAGTATCTTCCTTGTGAACTGGGATTTCTAGAGGGAAACTGCCTATGGGCTATTTATTCTTGGCATAAACAGCAAGACTAGCCAGCCCCGTGGGAAGAAGAAACACCCTATAGGTGACACCCCCTTTGGAAGGTATAAATAGAGATCTGCGGCAACAACCAACCTGCAGTCTGATTCAATATCAAGCTGTGCATCTTGCTTTGGGCTTTGGGTTGGATCTGCAGCTGTCCTCAAAATGAGTTGTAGTATTAAGCAGACAACTGGCTCTCTCAGGGGCAGGACCAGCGGTGGCAGCTGTGTTATTGGTGGCGGTGGTGGTGGTGGAGGAGCACGGATCTCCTCAGTCTCTTCTGGAAGATACACGACTTGCGGGATAGGTGGTAGCCGAGGGTTTTCTGGTAGAAGCTACTGTGGTGGTGTGAATTACGGAGGAGGACTGAGCACTGGCAGTTTGGTTGGTGGAAACTATGGAGGTGGCTTAGGAGCCGCTGTCCTCGGAGGATGTTCAGGCATTGGATTCAGCGGTGGCAGTGCTCGCTTTGGCGGTGGCATTGGAGGTGGCCTTGGTATTGGTCTTGGTGGAGGGGTAGTTGGAGGTGGTTTTGCTGGTGATGGCATTCTTCTTTCCGGTGATGAAAAGGTCACCATGCAGAACCTTAACGACCGCCTGGCTTCTTACCTGGACAAGGTGAGGTGCCTGGAACAAGAAAATGCTGACCTGGAGTGCAGAATCAGGGAGTGGTATGCCAAGCAGGGCCCTTTTTGTGAGCCACGGGACTACAGCTGCTATTACAAAGAAATAGAAGATCTTCAAAATCAGGTAACATCATTTCTCAGCTGCTTTCTCCCCTGTAAGCTTCTCCCACGGTGTTGGTTCACAACTGAATGCAGTTTTATCAGGAGTAACATTTCGTTGGTGTCTGGTGCTTTTCATAAACAGCCATTAAGCAAACTACCTGCAGAAAGCCCTAGAGCTCAAAGGTAAAAACCTTGCATCTTTGGACTGTTTCCATCGCTTTTATTCATCAGATGTATTTGAAGGGGAAAATGTTATGTTTATGGAATACGTCTGGATTGGCTCAGAATTCTTTCTGAATTAGGTTTGTGCCAAGGAGTTTAAACAGATATATGCCAAGAAAGCAACTAAAAGAGAAATAAATAATGGATCACATTAATTTGCCTGAATCTATTTTATTCTGTCACCAGTCTTGCAGAATTCCAGTTGAATGCTATTTCCTTTTTTTACAAGTTTACTCTTTCATACAGAATTGGGAAATATAGGACATCTAATTAAAAATAAGAACAAAGAGAGCATTGCCATAACACATTTTGAGTATGCAATTTAAAATCAAAAACATTTGTTTGCAAAGTGTGTTTGGCAAAAATCCTAGGATGTCAATGCACAAAGAAGAAGAGTAAAGCGAAAAGAATCCAGGAAACAGACAGGATGAGACAGACTTATAATTAAGTCTCGAAACAAAGCTTTTACATCTCTTATCCGTGAAAGTAAGATTTAGATGTAAAAGGTTAGGTGGATTGTGGCTGCTGCTGGACAACGCTAATTATACCTCCCTGACTGTCTGCATCTGAACCACGTATTTTAGCATTTTAATGCCTTCACCGTACTTCACTGAACACTCAGCCCTGTGACTACCGCGCTCCTCCACTCCCCCACATCTGCTAGCTAATATTTAAAAAAAATAGAGAGAGAAAAAGGTTGGGTCTGGCAGCGCCAGTCAGTGGGTACACTTGAGCCTGAGGATACAGGGGAGAGACTTCAGGGGTGAATGTTCTTTTTCCAGATCGTCTGTGCAACCATAGACAACAACAAGATCATTTTGAACATCGACAACAGCAGGATGACAGCCGACGACTTCCGAGTGAAGTGAGTACCCCATGGCACACAGCTGTCCCCTCCCTCTGTCACTGCGCTCCCCCTCGCAGAGCTGGGGAGAAGGAGCTCTCAGACGGGTCTCCTGGGTCCTGCTAGTCAGGACGGGCTGGAGGCTGTGCAGAAAAGCTCTTCCATCCACTGCCTCCAGAGCTGCCTTAATTAGTGGAAGTTCCAGAATGGAAAGTTTAGGACAAGAAGATATTTTTGGGTGGAGATTAGAGTTCTTCAGAAAGCAGAAGGGATCCGCAGACAGGGAGCAGCGTGGGCTCACCTGAGCTCCCGTTCTGGCACGTGGTGTCTTTCAAAGGGGAAGCCTTTGCTTTTTCCTGTTGGAGCGCAGGAACGTGGTGAGTGACACCTCCGCCCCAGTGGAAAAGCTCCAGAGAAGGCAGACTGAGGGCAGATTTGACAGAGCAAGCCGCAGACCGCTTTTCCTAGCATCCTGCGAAGGTAGTTAGGAAAGTACTGTAAGAAAGATGGATGGCCAAATGAAAAAAGAACAAACAGTGGTGTCAGACACTGACTCCTCTTTCTTGCTTTCTTTCTCACCCTCAGGTACGAGACGGAGCTGGCCCTGCGCCAGAGCGTGGAGGCTGACATTAATGGCTTACGCCAAGTCCTGGACCAGCTGACGCTCTGCAGGTCTGACCTGGAGGCACAGCTGGAGTCGCTGCGGGAGGAGCTCTGCTGCCTGAAGAAGAACCACGAGGAGGTAGGGTCCTGCCCCTCTCGCCTCAAAAGCCTTAATTCACACAGGATCCATCACCCTCCGTGGTCCCCACCCCTGGGGTGCTGCCTGCAGAGGGGCCAGTGGTTGGTGAGACTATTCATGTGAACTCAGAGCTCTGAACGTCCAGCAGAGAGGGGCTCTGCCAGGGGCTCTGCTCTTCCCAACAGGGGCACTTAGCTCCCTCGGTTTTTTCCTTCTTTTTAAAAAATGACACGATCTGGGTGGTGTTTTCAGGAAATGAGCTGTCTGAGGAAACAATCGACTGGAGATGTGAGCGTGGAGGTCAACGCCTGCCCTGGCCCAGACCTCAGAAAGATCCTGGAGGAGATGAGGTGCCAGTATGAAACGCTGATTGAACGTAATCGCAAAGAAGTTGAGGATTGGTATGAGTGCAAGGTGAGCAAATTCATGCAGTTCTCATTTTGCCTGCCTAACACCACAGTTCCACAGTAATTTATTACACATCAGAACCACACAACCTACTGTAACAGCATTTAGCTGCTGGTTTAGCTTGCTAAACCATTTAGCAGTGGTTTAAAGTGACCAAGTGACATAGGGCATACTGCCGCTCTGCGTCCTTTCATGGAGTGACAGGAATTGCTGCATGTTAGCGAGACTTGGGGCAGGAACTCTTTACAAAGCAGTAAGCAGTGAGAGGAACTGGACTATTAGAAGAGCAAGAGGAATGACGAGCATGGTTTACACTCCATTAGGATGAGAGAGGTCACCCAGACCTTTCTCATTTCATGTTTTTCGCTAGCTTCTCTGCCCTTTTCTTTATACTTAATCTGACTTACATTAAACATTCCCTGAACATCTTTATTCCGGACTGGTGATTTTCAGATTGAGGAGGTGAATCGGGAGGTTATTACAAGCGGTCAGGAGGTAGAAACGTGCAACAATCAAGTCACCGAACTGAGACGCCAATTGCAAGCCCTGGAAATCGATCTCCAGGCTCAGCTCAGCCAGGTGGGTGTGAGCTGGTGTAAAGCTCCGCTGTCTCACAGTTGTGCTCTCGTGTAAGAATTCGCAGCTTAAATGCAGGGTTTCTCTTGCCTGTATTTGCATTGTGCCACATGTCACTCCTCAGAGGGACAACCTGGAGTCCTCGCTGGCTGAGACAGAGTGTCGCTACAACAACCACCTTGCTGAGCTCCAGACCCAGATCACATGCGTGGAGCAGCAGCTGGCTGATCTGCGTGCAGAGATGGAGTGCCAGAACCAAGAGTACAAGATCCTGCTGGACGTCAAATGCCGTCTGGAGCAGGAGATCCACACGTACCGCTGCCTGCTGGAGGGTGGACAGCAGGACCTCATGTAAGTAGGCTTGAGACGCACCAAATGATACAATAAAATACCTGTGTCTGGGGTATTTTAACCTAAAAGCAAAGTGAGCAATAGGTGGAGGCCCTGCACAGCTCCTTCACCCTCACTCGTCTATTCAAGCTGCCTTGTAATCGATGGTGACAATTTGCTTCCCCACCCTGTGCCCGCCATTGCCACAAGAAGAAAAGTCACTGCAATATTCTTCCACTTTTTGTGAAAAATGAAAACCGATTGAGACAATGAAGAAAGCAGTTCTAGTTTACCTATCTATCATTTCCTTCACTAAAATGTTATTTTCCTGTCTCCTTAGTCAGCAAGGAGGAATTGGTCAGTCTTCGGGTCTAGGAGGAGTTGCAAGAACAAGTGGAATAGGAGGAGGAGGTATCATTAGAACAAGCCACACTTACACTTCGTCTTCCCAGATGCCATCCTGTGCAGCTGCGGAGATACAAGGTAAGAACTCCAGCACCCTACACGATTTCCACAGTCCACTCTAACGCAACAAGGACAGGCAGCAACAAAGATCTTTCCCACCCAGCTTACAGGCGCTATTGGAAACTTTTATTATGAGGCTACTGGGAAATACATGATGGGAGGCCACAGAGGAGTGGCTACGAGTGCTCTCGGGAAGCTGTGGCTCTGCTAGGAAGCATGAGAACTGCAAAAGGGGAAGAGGGGGAAGAGGGAACAGAAAGGAGAAGGAGAGAGTCAGCAGGCAGGCAAGCCATGGAGAACATGGGGAAAGGACTGACATGAAATCTGGGACAAAGGAAATAGCAGGAGAAAGCAGAGTGCCCAGAAATCAGAAAAAAAAACAGGAATCATAGGAATACTGGCAGGAAACTCCCAGTACTATTTCAGGAGGAAGCTTCCAGCCAAACTGAAGAAAGAAAGAAATATGGCGACAGTTGGTGCAGGAGAATGAGTGTGCGCAGGGGCACTCTTCTGGCAGGGACCCCGGTGCGTTCCCCACCCAGATTGCTGCCGGTGCAATGTCTGCAGCTTCCACCATTTGGCATTTTTATGTAAAAGGGCAAACCATGCTCAAGCCAGCTACAAATCCCATCTGCCGGACTGGCAGGCAACAATCAGACCTTTCCAGGAAGGGACGGTATTTATCTGAAATTTTAATTGAATTGGCTCATGAAATGATCACATGTATACAATGACAGTGTGGGAAAGAAACTATTTTTGCTATAAACGAAGTAATTCTTCCTTTGATCTCTCCAGTGCCTTGCAGAAGGATTTGTGATTAAGCAGAGAAACGAGAATATCCAACAAGAGAACCCTGAAGCAGAGCCATGGATGAAGAGAGAGAGTATTTACCCTATGCCTCTGCAAAGGGCGAGGAGCGTGCTCTTCTGTATTACTCAGCAATGCTAAGCAATGTGTCAGAGGGATACGCAGAGCGTTGGGCCACATTCTGCTTTATTTTGCTACTTGCTTTTTCCAGTCTGTATCCTGCGTGTGCCCAACCACCATGACTATTGCTGGAGTAAGCCAGTAGTATGATCATTAATGTACCTGCTGGTGAAAAAGTGTCTCTAATAAAACTTTGCTTCTGCCTGATGCAATCAAGAAACCTGTGTCTGGAAACTGAGTTCCTTTAGAAAACCAGGTGCTGATCCATGCACAAGGATCACCTAAACTGGTCAGGATCATACTCCACTGGGAACAAAGGTGCTTTGCCAGTGGGAGCCAGAGAACGGCCTCCCTCACCTTGCAGGTCTTGTCCACCTCCTCTCTGTGGAAGCCTGTAGCGTACGTTGCCCATTGCATGACATCCTCCATGATGTACACAGACAGCCTAATCAGGCAGATGCTGGTGTGCTTCCCACAGAACAGTGTGCTAAAACACACTTTTAGAAATATTTTGAAGGTCAGTGATGGAACATCTGGAGGCAGATTGCCTCGGTCCCAGTCTAGTGCTGACACACGTGGGCTGTGTCCTCTCATACCTCATCGTCCAGCCTGGGGACTGTGATTAGGTCGAAGAGCAAATCTTGGCCTCCACCATGGATTCAGTTTCTGCTGACATGGCTTATATTCCGACCTATCCCTTACGTTTTATAGGAATCTTCCCATTGGGAAAAGGACTGTAGGCAAAAGGTTTCCTTGCTATCTATTTTCACATAGTGACTGAGTCATTTACTGGTCATCCTTCTATTTCAGAGTTTAACCTGAGCATCAGGAACTGTTGAAACATCATCCTCACATTAGACATACCTTCTTGGGAAAGCTGGGGAGGGCAGAATGGGAGCTGAAAAAGTGCAGTGCAACAGAGAATACAATGGACAAAAAAGCCATCCAGGGCCTTTGGAGACACAGAGCCATTATGTCTTAACCCTCACACGCAAGGCAAAGACCACTCCCTCCCTGGGGCCTCGAAGAGCAGCCACGCAGCTGATGCAGAGTCAGCGCGGGCTGGCGGGGTAGTGTCTGTGCGTCCTGACACTGACCTGCCCAGAGACGCCAGGGCAGCACTTTGGTAACTCAGGGCCCTGGAGCTCTTCTGGGGGTGCAGCCATGGGAATGGGCCACACTGAGCTTGCAGAGTCATCCCGGCTTTGGAGAATTTTCAGTTAAAAGTCGTTATGAGCTGGAGGGTGTTTTGCCAATTAAATGGTCTGTTCATCCAGAAAACCAAGCAGTGACCGGTTTCACGTGCCCACTCCACCCTGCAGGTTCACAGCTAAACCAGCAGCACCGGTACGCTGCGATGCGGCTGTTACAGAAAGAGTCATATTAATTTATGAGACGACCTGGCAAAGCCAAACTCCTGGTTATTCCTTTTCTGTCAAAAGCTGGAGGCTGTGGAACAGCCAGCCTTGGGGGAGGAGGAGAAAGGGTACAAGACCAAAACATTTCAGGACCATCTATACACTATAGTGTGGCACACTTTTCTAGCATCAGTTCTTTTATATAGACACCAATTTCTCTGTTGCTACAGAAATAGACTTAACACAACCTGGAACCTTCCAGGAAAGCAGCATCTCCAAGGCCTGTAGGTAGCAAGTGTCTGAAGAATCTCAGTCATTAGCGTATGAGGGAGCAGGTGAAAGGTGCCCTTCTGCTGTAAAAGACCATGGAGAGCAGATGTCTCAGTGGTATTTCTTTTATTTTATCTACCAGACATTAAACCCAATAGTATCCAGGGGCTAGAGCACCATAAGAAAATGGAACACTGGAAGAACTGCAATAATGACTCAGAAGAGTAAGTAGATGTTTTTAAACCAAGACTAAATCAAATCGCCTTTAAACATCAGTTCCAGCCCTACAGAAAGTGCCAGACTTGATGCAGAAATCTCCCAGTAGACGTGTAAAGCCAGCACTTCACAAGAAATCAAAAAGAGATATGTATCATGGTATAATGGCAAATTTCCATCGGTTGGACTCCTCTGTGTGTATCCCAGTTGTTCTCAGAGCTCTGGCTGAGAAAGTCAGAAAGCAAGTCTTTCATTTCCATTGTCTCCTCCTGCCTTGTTCAGTGCAAAGCAAGATGTAAGATAACCCACCGCTGCCCTTCCTGGCCTTAATGCTTCCCAACCTACGAGTCCTCGCACTCGCATTTCTAAAAATATAAATATATACTCTACTGACGCACTTCCAGTTTTCAGTCCTCTGGAAACTCCAGGCTACCTACAGTATAGAAGAGCTTGCCGCTTTCCTCTGGCAGCCCCAGCTGATTCCCACCAGGCCTGGGCTAGTCTCCTTCTCTTGCGAACTGCTACTGACATCTAGCGCTCCACCACATTCCCTCTATCCATATCAAAGGCTTCCCACCCTTCCCACCAGGTCCGGCAGGTGCAAAGCAGGCACTTTCACAAAGGAGCTGGCCTAAATTCCTGAGAGGTGAAAGAGACCTAATGACATGGCCAGAAAGACTCTAATGATCCAGACTTTGTGAATATGCCTCTGGAAAGCCCCCGGGGGGGGTACAGACTCAGCTCCTGAGACGCTGTGATGTTGTTTGTGCACCTACAAGTTGGGATGCGTCTGGAAAGCAGCTCATGAGAAGGCAGCTTGTGATAAACAGTTCCCCAGCAGAAAACACCCTGGAAACAACCCATATATTAAGGAGCTTCAAATTATGGAGCTGAAAACCTTGGGCTGGAAACTACATTTCCATGAGATTTCCATATTTCTTTGTGCTAATGAGACAGACCCAGGAAATTTATGAGTTGAAATAACTGAATGAAAATAGTAGGGAAAGCTTAATTTATTTTTTTAAGGTCTTCAGAACAATTATTTAATTTTATCTGAGCTTAATTAGTGCACCCATTTCCTGAAGACAAAAAGGAAAAATAGCAAGAAAGAGGGCAAGCGTGTGCCACTGAAGGATCCTGGGCAAAGGCACCGGCCGATGGCCCACAGCAGAAAGAGGTGGGTCTAATGGATAAAGCTCCAGGCCCCCAGGGGACCGATGTATCTCAGAAGAGCAGGAGCCATCCTCTCTGCCCTCTGCAATAATTACCGCAATAGGCATGTAGACATCCTCCACTCCCACAAAGGAGTAAGTCATTCCGTGTTTCTGCCTGTATTATTCTGATGTGCTAAATGATAACTGTGGAGCAGAGGAAGGAATGCGTGCTCACGCAGAAAAGGTGCTTGCTGCAGACAGCTCTTGGGAAACTCCTGAAGAATCATATGCAGGACAGGCAAAGCTTCAAGCAATGCAATATGACATCAGTTTCGGTTCATTCTTACCACCACACCCTGACTCCAATTATGTTCTCCAGTCCTAATAATGAAATCCAGGTATTCCTTCCTATGCACAATAACTTTATTAGAGTTTTTACCTATTCTGAGCTTTGCTCCTTTGTATTCAGGGACTGAGTGGAGCACAACTTGGGAGGAAGGGCAGGCTGACATCAGGCACTGCAGCCTGATCCAGCAGACCTGGGTTTGACTGCAGACTCTGCCAGAGGCGTGCTCTTTGTCTTTGAGTAAATCACTTTGAGCAAGTCCCTCCACACCTCTGTCTCCAGCCTGCTGGAGATATCACGGGAATGCCGCTGGCTTTCATTGTACTGGATCCAAGGATGCAGAGATAATGGGAGGCATCTTTTCAACAGAAATAAGGAGGAGAAGAGCAATAAAATGATGGGCAAATCCATGAATACTGGGATAATCCTATCCTTCACTAAGGGGTATTATTTACTTGCCATAATACTAGCTATTTCAATCCACAATCCTGACACGGAGTGAGGGCTTGAGCAAGAGTTCGAGCTCACTTGTTCTCTGGTGAAGCAGGCTTGCAGAATTTCTTACAGCGAAGGGATAGTTTCAGAAAGCTGCGGAACGCCTGTCTCTTGCTCAACGGCCAGTAGAAACAGGCTGTCCCAGAGGGAAGGCCATTGCTCTTGAGCCTCAGCAAAACATCTCAAGAAAATGAGCTTAGCCTGAATTCTGATGTCAGAAAAGTGAAAGGGTTCTTACCTTTCAATTTCTTTGTCTAGTTAAGATTTGGAGACATTAGTGATAGAGAAGAACCTCTAGTTTGTACTTAATCCATCTTCTCCAAGCCAGTGTAGAACTGCACTGGGCAACGACTGCTCTGCCAGCTTTATCAGCAATTCTGCCTTTATATTTCCTAGGACAGCAGTCCTAAACCTCTTATTAGAATGCAGCGCGTATTGACAGAGAGACTGCCCATAGGACGTTTCCACTCCCATTCACTGTTTCAAAACGCCCACCCTTCCTCAGCAACAATCACTATCCATAATGATGAAAACTGCGGAAATATCTTTCACCAAACAACAGGAAATATTTAAAGTACTTTTACCTTACTTTACCCTCTCCCCATAAAGAAACAAATCCTTTGTGTGTTACTGGAGAGCCACAATCATACACGAAGAACCTTTCATCCACGTCCATTAAGAGATCACGCCACGCTCTCACTGGTCTCGTAGCAGAGAGCTCGGGAGTTGTCATTTTGCCAATGGAGAAACTTAATCTCTGTGTCTCTGATCTTTCCACAAAGTTCTTACATCATTCCTCATACATCATTCGAGAGTCAAACTTCGTATTTATTCTTTCTTTTTCATCTCACATATTCCAACATCAGCACCTTGCAGGAAAACTGCTTATTCAACTCAAAATAAAATGAAAATAAATTAATGAGAGATAAAGAGCCCTTTGATGCAATAACCTTTAATGATTTCTTCCTGGTATATAATTTAGGACAGTGTTTTTCCTGGCTTAATGTTGTAAAGTTTGCATCATAAACAAAAAGCTGATGATTCATAAAACATTATTGCTAATGTATTTTTGAAATTAGCAAGAGACATGTAAAGTATCTTCCTTGTCTACCAGGATTCTTGAAAGGAAACTTCCCTTTGAGAAATTATTCTTGGCACCAATGGCTGGAGTAGCCAGCCTTATGGGAAGAAGAAACAGTGGTGACACCCACTGTGGAAGGTATAAATAGAGTTTCGCCGCAACGGACAGCTCGCAGTCTGATTTAATATCAAGCTGTGCATCTTGCTTTGGGCTTCTGCTTGCATTTCCAGCTGCTGTCGCCATGAGTTGCAACATTAAGGAGACTATTACTGTGTCTAGCAAAGGCAGGAGCAGTGGTGGCAGCTGTATCATTGGTGGTGGTGGTGGAGCACGGATTTCTTCCTATGGGATAGGCAGTGGCAGAGGTTTTTCTGGAAGGAGTTACTGCGGTGGAGTGAATTATGGAGGGGGACTGAGTGTTGGTAGCTTGGCTGGTGGGAGCTATGGAGGTGGCAACTGCTATGGCAATGGCCTTGGGTTTGGCCTTGGAGGCGGTGTGGTTGTTGGTGGTCTTGGTGGCGACTGTTTGCTTTCATCCTGCGATGAGAAGGTCACCATGCAGAATCTCAACGACCGCCTGGCTTCCTATCTGGACAAGGTGAAGTGCTTGGAGAAGGAAAATGCTGAACTGGAATGCAGAATCAGAGAGTGGTACGCGACACAGGGCCTCTCCTGTGAGCCCCGGGACTACAGCTGCTATTACAAGGAAATTGAAGATCTTCAAAATCAGGTAATCCCCTTTTTCAGTTGCTCCTCCTCTATTTAAAGCTTATTTATAAATTTGTATTTAGAACCTACTGTAATTGTTAGAGATAACTTCGGTGCTGTTAAACGTCTTGGCAAACATAAATTTTGGCAAGTTCCCCTCTGACACTGTTGACTGTGGGTGCGTATTAAAGATGGGTGCTGCAAGGGGATACAGGTGGGATAATACTCTTAAAAGGAAAAGGATGCTTTGTTACATTGCGGTTTGACTATACTGTTATAAATACGACATTACCAAGTGTGCTCTGAGGAAATGCAGTGGTAGGAAGAGCAAAGCAAAGAGAACTATAGAACTATAGAACAAGAGGAAAACATACATAGCAAATGCTGTATCAAACCGAGCATTATAAATTCTAGGTGAGAAAAGCTGAGTATTTAAAATAGATTGCTGCAGTGGCACAAAGACCCTGATACTACTATGTGCCCAGTGAAAGCTATGGCTGATCTTCAGGCTTAAAGACACCTTCCAACTGTATCCCTGAAGATCCTTAAGCTTGAAGCCAAGAACACGCCATGGTGAATGTCAGCTGAGACTTAATGTCTCAAGGAAGGTTCTTTAGGTTCACTTCTCTGTGAAGCATCTTTGGAACTTGCCTTCAGACCTTGAAACTGGGAAGTCCCATCTCACAACTCTTTCACTCACAACCTCTTTTCTTTACTGACTGTGAGTTAAGGAGGCAAAGCTACCTCCTGCAACTGCTCCGCTCAAGGAACAAGGTGACTTAAGAAGGTAACAGAAAAAGGAAATTGTGAAGAGTTAGTACCTAACTGCAATCTAGATACACCTCTAGAGTATAACAGCAGAGAAAAGTGAGACACCTCTCATGGTCTGCTCTCTTCCAGATTGTCTGCGCAACCATTGATAACAACAAGATCATTCTGGACATCGATAACAGCAGGATGGCTGCCGATGACTTCCGTGTGAAGTGAGTGTCCCTCTGCGTGGATGAACTCCCTTGTCTCCTCCCTGCTCCTTTACATCTTACTTGTGGAGTCTCGGTGCACTAATTATAGAGACTTCAGACAAGTCTCACTACAAAACCACATTAGGGCAGGATGGAGTGATGAAATGCATTTTGCTCTTGGTCACCAGCCCTCCCTTAATTACTATTCTTGGGTAAAGCATTTGGCAAGAGTGCTTATTGGTGAGGGCTGGAGACCAGCGATGGAGGGAGTGGTCTTTAGTGGTTTGGTTGGCACATTTCCATCGCAGACCAGCGCAGATTTGGATCAGAAAAACAGAAATGCAGATGGATGAGTGGTATCAAACATACGTTGATCAGGAAAAAGATAGATAAGGAAGAAAAGTTTTCACATAACAGACATCAAGTGCGGTGCAGAAATCTAATGCACAGCGCATTCAGCTTAGACAACAAAATCCAGTTTAGAGCAGGCAGGTGGGAAAGACCTTTGCAGAAACTGAGTGCGTGTGAGATGTTACTGTTCTGAGTTCCTGCTTTCTTGCACAAACCAGGTACGAGACAGAGCTGGCCCTGCGCCAGAGCGTGGAGGCTGACATTAATGGCTTACGCCAAGTCCTGGACCAGCTGACGCTCTGCAGGTCTGACCTGGAGGCACAGCTGGAGTCGCTGCGGGAGGAGCTCTGCTGCCTGAAGAAGAACCACGAGGAGGTAGGCTCCTGCCTTTCCCTGGGAGCACCGCGGCCCTGACATGAAACTTTGCCTACACGAATGTGCTCTAAATTTAGAAGCAAAGATCAAGCACTTTCACACCGCAGCTTTCCCATCAAACGCTTGTGGGGTTCAGAGCTGTCTCCTCGTGGGTGGAGGTGGCTGCTGCTCTCGGGGCTGCGCTGGCACCGGGAGGGCCAGAGCGGGGTGAAAGTTGCTGCTGACTCCAGTGGATGAGGAAAGAAATTACCCAACAGATTTGTTGGGGAAAACACTTGCAACATCTTCCAGAGCTTTCCAGCCACAGCTGGGAGGCACAGCTCGCAGGCAGCGCTGTGCTCAGCCACCGAGCTCGGCTCTTCTGCGCTGTCTCTCAAAAGCCAGTATGTGTCTGATCCAGGTTATGTTTCCAGGAAATGAATTGCCTGAGAAAACAATCGACTGGAGACGTGAGTGTGGAGGTCAATGCCTGCCCTGGACCTGATCTCAGGCAAATCTTGGAGGATTTGAGATGCCAGTATGAAACACTGATAGCGCGCAACCGCAAGGAAGTTGAGGATTGGTACGAGTGCAAGGTAAGGGACACGCTCCTGCTGCGAAACAAACTGACACACACATTTCAGGGCACAGGAGAGTTTCAGAAAACAGAGATGGAGAAAATAAGCAGTTCCTCTTTTACAGTGAAGCCCGAGATCAGCACTCATTATACCCTGTGTTCCACAGCAGACACAGGCCTGTCTGACCAGTTTGTTGTGTCCCATCTGGAACAGCCGCATTTGCCGCAAGGCCCTGTGGTGTGTTGTTGGAACTGAGATTTTCCACGTTTGGATTAAAGAGACGTAATAGCCACAAGGTTAATGCGATTTGTACAAAGAGCAAGCAGGTGAAGCCAGCGGTTAATGCCCAGTGCACAGAGAACTCGCCCTGCTCCCTTTTCTTTTTGCTGCCTACTCACTGTATTCTGTCTCTGTAAAAGCAAGTCCCATTTGCACAGATATTCTCTGAAGCTCTTTTTTCTGGATTGGTGATTTTCAGATTGAGGAGGTGAATCGGGAAGTTATTACAAGTGGTCAGGAGGTAGAGACGTGCAACAACCAGGTTACCGAACTGAGACGCCAATTGCAAGCTCTGGAAATCGATCTCCAGGCTCAGCTCAGCCAGGTGGGTGTGAGATTACAGCTCCAGGTGGTTCCTGCTGGATCTCTCAGCAGGAACAGCCAGACCTACCAGTCAGCATGGCGGTGGTGAATAGCTCTTTCATTTCGGCATTGGAAATAACAAACTCCAGGGTGACACTTAAATGACTGTTGTTTCTTTGTTTGGTTGTCTTGTTTATCAGAGAAATAATTTGGAATCGTCTCTGGCTGAGACTGAGTGTCAGTACAACACGCTCCTCGGTGAACTACAGAACCAGATCACATGCGTGGAGCAGCAATTGGCTGAAATAAGGGCGGAAATAGAATGTCAGAACCAAGAATACAAAACCTTATTGGACGTCAAGTGCCGTTTGGAGCAGGAGATTCAGACCTACCGGTGCTTGTTGGAAGGAGGACAGCAGGACCTTATGTATGTAGACCTCTAAATCCACTAGAGAATAAATTAAAATATCTAGGATTTGTATTACAGATTGGGAATCCCCCATAATCCTTAGTCCATCTTAATGCTTTCTCTGACATGAAAAAGTTGTCTCATGAGCAACTTTCCTGTGATGAACATTCAAATGTGAACTAAATGTCACTCCTTGGGATCTGCAAAGCAGAGAAACCAAATCTGTTAACTGCCAGTTACAACATCGTAACTACTAGTATTATGTCAATATTAGCAGCAATCTCTTTTCTGTAGTAAGAGAACTGTCGTAATAAGAATTAATTGCAACACTCTTCAATGCATTTCCATGCCAAAGGGGGGCAACAAATGTAAAGCAACTCTGAAGATGAAAAAAGAACACAATGTAGAATATCCGAATCCCTATAAAAGGCATAGTTTGAGACTTTGTGCCCACCTTAGTGTGATGAGAAGTTCTAAAGTTCCCTATTTCTTTCACCAAATTTACCCCACTAGTCATGGAGGAGGAATCGGAGTAGGAACCGGCGTAGGAGGAGGAGTCATTAGGACAAGCCACACCTATACGACAACTTCAGCTTCCCATTGCCAGCCCCAAGTCCCTCCCTGCAAGACTGGAGATATACAAGGTAAGAGAAAGGAAAACTGTGTTTTTCGGTTTGTTCCTTTGTGATAAGGCCAGGACACAACTCACCCTCCTAGGACACGTTATTGGTATCTTCTCAGAGAGTTACAATGCTACAGGTGTGATGGGCTACAATGGATCCAACTACAGCGCAAAACTGGCTGTGTCTCGAAGACAGAGGTTCAAAGAGGGCTCCGACTGAATATGGAGCAGCAGAAAGCAAATGAGAGACAAGAGGGAGCAGCAGTAGGACTAAGAGGAGAAAGCGAGGGAAATGAGGCAGAAAGAAAAGATCTGGAAGTAGAAGTAAAGAAGACGATAGCCAAACAGAGCTTAGCGAGAGTCTGGAAGGAGTGACTAGTAGAGCAAACCTGTAACTTTACAAGTGCAAATTCCCATTAAAACACAATTATTTAGGAAATTTCTGGGATTTCCTGAGTTGTCCGCCAACTGCTCTTGTTTAACACCGTGTATTCTTGAAATAAAGGCACTACATAGACCAAATTTTTGTTATTTGAAGGATTTTATCTCTGTTCCAGTCAAATAATACTGCTACATTTTTTCCCAGTGACCTGCAGAAGAATTTGTGATTAAGGAGGAATGGACTAGAAGATGACATACAGAGAAACCCACAGACAAAAGAAGAACACGGGATGTTCACTGCACACCTGTCTGCAGAGAAAGTAGAAGTAACTCAGCGATGCTTTGCCATGTATCTAAAGGGGCCTGTTGGAGGCCACTTTCTTCTCTGTTCTGCTGCTTCTCTTCTTTAACGCTGCAATCTCTAGAAGTTACTTGAGTTAGTCAGGGTCGATAATGTACCTGCTGGTGAAAAAACTTCTCTAATAAAACTTTGCTTCTGCCTGATGCAATCAAGAAACCTGTGTCTGGAAACTGAGTTCCTTTAGAAAACCAGGGGCTGATCTGGGTGCAAAGCACATCCTCAGCCAGGCCAGCCAGCCTCTGCAACGGCCCCAGCAGGAACAGCTGGAAACCCATGCACAAAGGGTCACCTAAACTGGTCAGGATCATATTCCACTGGGAACAAAGCTGCTTTGCCAGTGGGAGCCAGAGAATGGCCTCGCTGACCTTGCAGGTCTTGTCCACCTCCTCCCAGTGGAAGCCTGTAGCGTACGTTGCCCATTGCATGACATCCTCCATGATCCACATGAACAATCAATTCAGGCAGATGCTTGTGTTTCCCACAGAGCATTTTGCTTAAATCATTGCAGAACAACAAAGGCGGAAATAAGCGGGGCTGGAGGTCATCAATGAAAGGAGAATAGAGAAATCAGTGACAGAAATTTCCATGAAACAGCAAGCTCAGGATGGTGTCTATCCATACACAGTTATCGGCACCATCCCTGCTGCGCATCTCCAGCTGCTCTCCAGATGTGTCAAACATTAAGCTGAGCAATGCCTTGGCTGCTGGGGAGGATGATGTCAGTCATACACGTCTCAACAGATCTGCATTGCAGTCACCTGGCGGGAGGGAAGTGTCTTCTGACCTCACCTCTCTTCTGGACTCCTCTAATGTAAGCGTGTCCGAGTGAGCCTGCCTCTGCGGAGCAAATCCTGTGTCAGACACCTGCCCGGGCAGAGGGACTGTGCAACGCAAGTGCCTTTTCTCTTGGGTGACTGTAAGTGGAGCAGAGAGCAGGTGCTGAGATGACAGCATTCAAATTTTATCATGAATCTCCTCTTCTCTTGAGACAGCAAAGGGGTGGTTGGACACATGTGGCTGTGCAGAGACACCCACAGGGTGGAAAAGGCAGATGGCCTGAAAGTCCTTTTTATAGCCTATACAACGTGGCACAAACATTTCTCACACCTAAACCCACGTAAAGTATTTTGTAGTCCTTTGCTAAGAAATTAAAAAATATCTGAGGTATAAAAACAAGCGCATTCCCCCAAATCCCGCTCCTGAATACGCCACGCTCCTGGAAGAACAGCATTCCTGGCTCTGCTCGGGGTCAGGTTATGGGCCGCAGCCAGCAGGGAGGGGGGCCGGGGCGAAGGGAGGGTGGCGCCCTGGCTCTGAAGCGGAGCGGCAGGGCTGAGCCCTGGCTCTGAAGCGGAGCGGCAGCAGCAGCTCGCCTGATCCCTGGCGGCGGAGCAGCGCGGAGCAGCGCGGAGCGGGGGCGGCAGAGCCGGGAGAGGCTGCGGGCGCCGCTGGCCCCCCCCAGCGCCGGCAAAGTGTGCGGGCAGGGACGGGTGACAGCAGGTTCCTGGCTGATGTGCGCCAGGGCAGGGAGAGGCTGATGGCAGCAGCACAGTCCTTCCCTGGGGTCGTGCCAGGCCCGCCGGGGCCCTCGTCCCAGGCCGTGATTTCTCCCCCGTTGCACAAACCCCCCGGGGAACCCCCGGCCCCGCAGCGCTGCCGCCCCCGGCCCCCCCCGAGGGTCTCGGCTCAGCGGCAGGAATCAAACCCCCTGAAGTGAGAGAGGGTTTCTCCTCGAAACTGAAATCCTGAGATTTTGGCACCCGAGTTTTCACTTTCTAACTGCCATCGGCACTGGCATCTCCCTCCTGCCACCACAGGAGGAAAGAGCAACCTGGAGCACTTGTGAAAATATTTATACTGGTTTGTTTAGTTTTTTTGTTTGTTTGTTTGCGTTTGTTTGGTTTTTTTCAGAGAAAAGAGAAATTGAACGTGTTTGCCTGAGGACAAAGAGCAAACTCGGTAGTTTATCCAGCTTGTACCGAGACTCAAGCAAAAGTTTTTCATGAGCACCGTATTTGATTTCAGATAAAACTTCAAAGGAGGTGTATAATAAATTATCGTGACATACAAACGGTGCCTGTGCCAGAGAACAAGGAAATGGAGAAAGTCCCTGGTAAACACCGGCAGACGAGACATCTCGGTACTTCCAGATCTCTCCATAAGGTGTCAGAAGTTCTTAACTGGTGGATCCACAGGAAAGGCGGAGCGGGGGGTGTCCTGCTGCCCAGTGCCTGGGCTGGCACAGCCCCCTCCTGCTGCCGCTCTCCCGTTACCGCAGCCCGAGGGACTGGGACCAGCTACTCCGCTTAGAATGGGAATTACATTTTACTAAGAGGCCAGGAGCTGCAGATAAGTTTGGCTAATACCATCTATAGCTAAATGGAAGTTGATGCTATACTATACGACAAAAGTACAATCATATGTGATTAAAATAATACTATATAAAAATATAATGCTCCATAATATACAGTAATTTCAGACCTGTCCTCTGGCACACAGGGAGTCGCGATTGGTGCGCTGCAGTGGGGTGGGGAAGGGGAAGCGTTCCCTCTTGCTGCTGCCCGTCTCCACGCCCACCATGCTGAGCCACGCAGACACGTTTTGCGTTTCACCTGGGACACTGGGCCATTGCGTTTCATCCAGGGACAGGCGGAGAGGACAGCACAGGCCCCGCGCCTCGTCTGCAGCTCGCTCTCTAGAGGGCACCCGGCTCTCACCCACGCTGCTGCAGGGTGCCCAGGCCCGAGGCAGCAGCAAACCCAGCTCTGATGGCTTGGGTAATCTCTTCCAACAGGAACACCCAGCTAAACAGATGAAGCAGCGTCTGCGGTATGCGCTGGGGAGCTCCTGCTAGCTGAGAACACGGAAACAAGCTATCAGCCCTGACATCTGGCTCCAGCTCGCTCACCTGTATTCAGCGTTCACATTCGTAGGGAGGTTGACACGACCCGATTCTGGCGTGGGACTATTGCAGGAGGCAACGCAGGCCTCCTCCCCACCTCTTTGAAGACCCCCCCAACTGCCTTCTCCTGTGTGTACCTGCACAGAATGGACGCCAGGCTGAAACTCGCTGCACCGATTTGCCAATGCTTGTTTATTGTTTTCGAACGGCACTGGAATATTTTGCCTCATGTCATTAGGCAGGAGACAGGGACACCCAGGCTCTCCGTAGGGGCTGGAACTGCATTACCATGACCCCTCGCTGACAAAGGCCTTGCCAATGAAGTAGCATCAGCTGAGACCCCAGAGAGTCAGGTCTGCAAGCGGCTGTTTACACCCAAAATGACAAAGTTCCCAACCAAAGGGTTTGTACTCTAAAAGTCTCTTACAGCTCTGACTCACCTAATTACTGTTCTTATCATAATCACCATCGTTCCATTGGGTGGTGGATCTTTTGAAGGTGCCCTTTAATGTTTCATCAGTACTAGTCTCTGCAATAACGAATGAGTAACAGATCAAGTATAATGTATGCAAGAACTATTTTTTTCCTGAAGGAGAGATGTTTGCTGGATTGGAAACTACTGACCACCCGTACACGGAGGGCAGCGGGTCCCCCAGTGCTGCCGTCCGCTTTTCACTGACCGGGGGTGAATGTCCTGTGTTAGCGCTGTCAGAGGCAACGAGGAGGACACGTTCCAGGGATATTCCCATGACCACACATCTCCAGGGGTGCGCAGATGCCAAGACTTATACACTGTCTTGCAGAAGACTGCAGGAGAGATGGGGACTTTCTTACTTCGAAACAGATATTTTAAGAACCTTCACTTAAAAAAAAAAGCCTGAGTATGTTTTGGCATGCAGAAAATGATCATATGCAGATGGTTTTCATCGAATTTCACTCACTGCTTTATTTTATGAGATGTGGCCATAAATACACACAGGAAGAAAGAAACAGAATGCACAATACGTCCTGTGTACTGCTCCACTAAGTAACGCTAAAAATGTGTGAAGCTGTTCCCACGGGGCACCGGGGGTTCACGACAGTTGTACAAACTGCTGTGGGACAAACCAAAGTCCACTGGTTGAGTGTCCCACTGCCAGGAGAAGAATGGGGCACAGGTTATTGACACAACTATTTCGAATCACAAAAACACATTCAGAGAAAATGAAACTTTTCACTGGAAGTAGTTGGTATTGACAACACCAAATGTTTCTGGAGGGAATGGCTGCCAGGCACGGACAGCTGAGTTAGTGGGAAAAAAAAGATTCCAAAGCACAGTGTGCCCTCATGACAGAGCACACAATTGGGAATCGCTAGGTAGGAATTACTACTTTTTTTCTTAGAACTCTCAGTTAATTAAAACAATTGATCCCTAATATGTTTCAACTAATCTGAATCAACTTTTCTGAGATTTTTCAGTTTTCAAACATCTAGCTTTTTATCGGGATAAGAAAAAAAACCCCCGTCATTTAAATTTTAGCAGAGGGGAAACAGTTCCCTGCTAAGTGTCAGGCAGCTGAACCGCGGCGGCAGGAAGAGCTGCGCGCACCCTCAGAAGGAGAACAGCGCTCTCCCTCCAACACGGGCATACTTCAGGGGCTGGGTTTCTTCTTTACTATGGAGAAATATTGTTCTATGGGATTATCTGGGGATAATAAAATTGCTTGATGATTATATAATGGAAGTTAGTTTATAATGTATTATTATGAGAATGAGTCATATTCCCCAGAGAGATTTGCTACAGTTTCTCTCTGTGTACCCACATAAGCAAATTGAATTTTCCCGACAAGAGCTGACCAGCGGTAGGAGGGGTGGAAGGGGGTTCGCCACCATTGAGGCACAGAAAAAGGCTGGTAACAGCCCAGTCGCACCCCCCCGAAATGTGCAGTTTCTCCCAAACGCACCAGTGCAAAGGAGGCTGTAAACGCAGAGCTCAGAAAAGGTGGTGCCACGGGAGCTGACAGGAGCTTGCGTGTGCTCAGCCCACACCCCCATCCCCGTGCCATCACCCCGGCCCACCAGGGAGGCCATTTCAGCCTCTCCCCACGCTGCTGCCACCCACTCCCCGAAGGAAAAGGGCTCCATTCTCTCCGCTTTCAGCCAGCGCACGTCTGTGTTACCGTGGAGCACATGGTAATTCTGCCATTTAAACGCAGCGGGTGAATTCATGCCCACGCTGGGTGAGCCTCTCAGGCTTAAATAGTCCACCACCCTCTTCCGGGCAGGAGCTCCTAACAGTTTCACCACGGGAAAAGGGAAGAGGCCTCATAGCAAACAACTATGGTGTCATCTGCCCCCAGGGCATCTTCCTCCTCCTCCTCCACCCCCTCCTATCTTGGCTGTGACCTGAAGCTTGTCAATCATGCAAGGGCAGGTTTTCCTGAATGCCATCAGTCTCTTAGCTTTGAGGGTACACTGTGACTGTCTGCTCTCTGTTAGCTACGCCTAGTGCAAAAAAAAAAAAAAATCTGTTTCAAAAACAAGTCCTGTGTTTTAAATATCACCTTGCAGATCAATTCACACTTTTTTTTATACCACTGTGAGAGGCACAGATGATCGCAGCTTCTCTGGAGCAGCCTTTCAGAGGTGTCTCAAGCAGAAAAGAATCTGAAAGAGCAACTTAATACTCATACCCACCGCTCCTGGGACTTGACCTGGATACCTGCGAGCAGCCAGGGCCGAGGATGCACAACACAGAGCCTGTAAGAGACATTCACTGCTGAGAAATGAAGACTCCCGCCCTGTCACAGCGTTCAGCCTGAGCACGGCCATAGCTGCCTCTCAGCCCCTGCTTCTTGCAGCAACTGGAGCCTTCTCAGCTTTTTTCATCTGCCCACGATTGAGAACTGCCCTCGGTGTGGTCAGGAGATATGTCCGTGCCTGTTTCCAGCACTGGGAAGCCCACTGAGGTGGGCAAGGAGAGGAAAGTGAATTCAGATGCTCAGCTGGTTATGAGCATCCCATCCCGGAGCGATGCCCGGCAGTTTTGAGTCTGGGTGACGCCAGGGGAAGCCCCACGGCTCCTTGTGCTGCGGGCACTGGCCGCAGGGTGGGATGGCAAAGGGCACACCGACCCAGGGTGGATGTGCCCTGATGTGTTTGTGGAGCAGCAGCTTGATGCTGCAATATGCAGCACCAGCCCGAGATTTCCTCATGTTTCACCGTCCCGTTTCACAGGCACTACTGGGGTCCTTGTAGTCTTTCCAGTTTATTGAAATCTCTCTTCTGTTAAGGTTTTCCCAGCCCTCCAGGTTCTCTTCTGCAGCTTTATCTCTCGATTTGGCTGGAAACATTATCTAAGATCATCTAGTTAGCTCAGTATGCTTGTAAATGCCTGGACAGTCCTATGAGACATAATTGCAGAGAAAACTACCATGTCATAAAACTGCTTCCATCTTACAGCAAACTTGGAAATACAACATTCCTTTCAGGAGCCATTTGTTCCGTAACTTCTATCCCTGATCCTGGCCAGTCATTTCCAGATACACTGAATCCATCAGGCTTCTTCAGCTAATCTTCACTCTTGAGGTATGTTGCCTGCATGAATTCTAAGGTAAAAACAGCAATAACTCTTCCTTTCATGCCTTAAACATGAAGCTGTGAAGTATGTTGCACATGAGCATCCTCACTGATACTCAAACTACCCAGGCATGGGTTTTTTTGTGAACAGAAGACATGAGGCTTCGTCCACCTGAAAGGAATGACTCATACAAAAGATGTAATAAACACCTTTCCAGAAAAAAAAAGCAAAACCCAAACCTTACCCTTCTGCAGAATTATACAGAACAGCATAGAAACGTATCCATGGCCTTAAAACATTGGTGTCAGCAACTGGAAGCCAACAGTTAAATAGAACGTAACCCAATGGTTTCATGAGCCAAAGCAGCTGTTAGTATAGGAGAGAATTTCACGCGCTTCAAGAGAAAGGGATTTCTCAACGGAACGAGCTAGAATCATGACCAAGTTTTGTAGCGAACCATTTAAATTTCTGCAAGCCTGAGAAGGCCTTGTGTCCCGGGACATGTCAGAAATGAAGGCCAGCAGAAGAAACTTCAGGCGTGTCCTCCTGTGTGGGAGAGGGTGTGCTGGGAGGGGTGTTTATAAAAAGATGTTTCCACAAACACTTGCTATGAGCCATAACAAACAAACCTCTAAATTGGCAACAACCAATATCCCGAAGGCTGAGGGAGCCAAGAATAACACAGAAATCAATACCGGAAGCCGGCTATCACACAACCAGTTCAGCCTACAGGGAGCGACGGTAACAGAGCGCGTTTTGCCGAGGATGCTGTGACGGGAAGGAGGGCAGGCGAGGGGCAGGCGGGAAAGAAATGTCAAATGTTTGAGGCTCAGGTTGCTGTAAGAGCTCAGAAGACGGATGCTCAGCTGCGCTGCTGTGTGCAGACACAATCTTAAAAGAAGAAGATGCAAAATAGCAAATATTTCCTACGTTTGGTCATGCTGCGTCCATGAATGGAAAACTAAACTGAAGGGAAAATACTATTTTGATGTACAGCTTATTGACTTAATCCCCAAATCAGGAACTTAACCTTTCTCCTCTGAGTAAGTACGTTTGTATTTGCACTGCAGAAGGAAAACGTCCTGATTGACATTCTGAAGTCCCTACAGGAATGAGAGCATTATCTCCCATATTCACAGACACGTCAAGAGAGACCAGCCCAGAGCCGGGATGCCCTCCCAGGTCTCTCAGCCATCCTGTAACTGCATCTGGTCTGAGCACATGAAGAGTTATTCCCCGCAACAACCTGGCACACTTCCTTTCCTTACAGTCTTACACAGAGCTATTTTCCAGTTGTCACACAATTTTTCATAATTAAATTGTTACTTATAAAACATAATTGTAGATGTATATTTGCCAATGTTCACTAAGTTTTTATGAGAAATTCCAAAGATGTCAGAGTGGTTCGGTGTACCTACAAAATACATCCTGTGATATGGTTTCAGAAAGCATAAAGCAATAAAGGAGTGAAAATAAGGAGCGTACAGCATAAGATAACCATAAACCAGAACCTATTAAAATATCACTTAAGTATTAAAAAATCAGCTTGACAAATATCTGAGAGGGGAAAGACCACGAGGAACGACTGTATTAAAAGAGAGACAGTACCATTCATTACTGCCCCATATGATGACAGTTTATTGTTGTGCTGAGACGTGAACCAGATGAGGTGAGTGGGATGAGTTTAATGCAGGTGACTGTAAGTCAGTGGACTAGATCATGGAAAAGATCTACCTAATTCAGAGCCACCCAATAGAAATTACATGTTTTGTGTTAATAAACAAACGGTCGTGAACACTTTGAGTATGGGTTAAGCTTCCTGATACTGTCAAACATCTCCCTTTGGCAAATTACCCTTGGCGTAAAAACTTCGGCTGGCACGTGTACACGGATGGAAGGTACTCCCTTGGCGGCGACACCCACTATCTCAGCTATAAATGCAGACCAGGCAGGGTGGAAGTTGGAGCTATGATTCCAGAACAACTGTAGGACCAGATTTGAGTTTTAACCTGAATAGTTTGCTGCCGCCACTATGAGCTGTGGCTCCAAACAGACCTCGAAAAGCTGCCTGCGAGGGAGCAGCGGTGGCAGTGCTAGCAGTGGTGGGGGTGGAGGGGGCAGCAAGTATTCCTCTGCCTCCTCAAGAAGAATCACTTCTAGGTCAAGCGGTGGTGGCAGGATGTCTGGCAGCAGTTGTGGCGGAGGAAGTTCCAGGAGCTGCCATGGTGGGGGAGCCGGCGGTGGTAGCTATGGGAAGATGAGGCGCAGCAGTTACGGAGGAGGAATGAGCAGCGGTAGTTGTGGAGGAGGAATGAGTGGGGGTTATTATGGAGGGGGAATGAGTGGGGGTTATTATGGAGGGGGAATGAGCGGCGGTGGTTATGGAGGGGGAATGGGCTGTGGCAGTACGGGAGCAGGCTTTGGGTCAGGTGGGAGTGGGTTTGGTGGTGGTTACAGAGGAAGCTTTGGTGGAGGTGGTGGTGGTTTCAGTGGTGGCGGCTTTGGTGGTGGCGGCTTTCACGGAGGGAATGTGGGAATTCTCTCCAACGACGAAAAGCTGACCATGCAGAGCCTCAATGAACGCCTGGCTTCTTACCTGAATACGGTCAGAAATTTGGAAAAGGAAAATGCTCAGCTTGAACAATTAATCAGGGAGTGGTACCAGAAGCAAGGTCCTACTGGTTCAAAGGACTACAGCCACTATTATGGAAAAATTGAAGAACTTCAAAATCAGGTAGGATGTTCTTTGTTAGAGAAGCTTAAGCATTGACAGATTTTTTGTGATTGAGCAGAATGTTTGAGGCACCCAGCACAGATACTTCCAACGTTATTAAGTATCTCTCTGAAAGTGCCTCTTACAGTTCTGCCTTCCGTGCGTGCATCCAACTGCCTCCAACTAGGGGTGGAGAAACGATGCCCAGCCCCTCTAGTACACCCCACAGACCGTTTGCTGGCAGTGACTGCAGACTCTCAGAATGCCTGTAGTGGCTTTTAGAGTGTAGGAAAAACAGCAACAATTACGCTCTGGGATGTGCGCTGCCTGACGTTTGAGCACGGCATGGAGCGTGAGACAGAGCTACGGTGGTGACGCCAAGCCTCTTGACAGGACTCTTGAACTCACAAAACAGCTTTTATCATTGTGGTGCTATTTTCACACAGGTACCTCTTTGTTTTGCACCGTAGATGGCCTTTTCAGGCCTCTGTATGTAGAAAATGCAGTTTCCCGCAGACACCGGGGAATTCTAACAAGATCGCATTCCTGTTTCTGTCGCTTGTGCAAACCTGAGAGATTCACAGGGAAAATCTTCCTCAGCATATCGTCTTCTCTTCTAGCTTGTGACTGCAGCTGTGGAAACCAACAGGGTACTTTTGGACCTGGATAACACAAGGATGACTGCAGAAGACTTCAGGATAAAGTAAATATAAATTATATATTCCTCTTTTCCAGGCACTCACTTCCTTTCTCCTACTTTCCTCAACTAAGTTTCTTAAATTCATGCTACGGCTCCTCCTGGTTCCACGGCAGCACAACTGAAATAATTTGTAAGACGTAAAAATTCTTCATTATTTCTATAATGATCTTCAATGGGAATAATACCAATGACTGTGGAGTCAAAGCTTAAAAAAAGCTTTATTTTTAAGGAAAGAAAAATTGTGATTTTCTCTCACTGAAAGTCAGATGAACCAGACAGAGGAAACCTGCACAAAGTCTCAGTAAGAAGAGACAAGGAAAAAGACCACAGAATACATTTTAATATTAAGGTTTAATATTAATATTAAACTTTAAGTAGTGGCTGCTGATTTCATAATTCTGCTGGTTGAGAGATGCTATGTGCTACTAAGTACAGACCCAAAAGCAGACACTGAGATACTGGAATACGTGAACCTTTTCGTAAATAAGGTCAGTAGGAGAAGGGTGAGAAGCCAAGACCAAGGCTGACCTTTCTGCACTGTCCTTGGCACAGGTACGAGACGGAATACGGTCTCCGGCAGAATGTGGAGGCTGACATTAATAGCTTGCGACCCTTGTTGGATAATCTGACTCTGAGCAGGTCTGACCTGGAAATGCAATTTGAGTCTCTAAAGGAGGAGATGATTGACCTCAAGAAGAACCACGAGGAGGTACGACCAGCTCCTTGAACTGCAAACCGCAGAGGAACACAAGAACTTTTGTGGTATGGGACATGTGGGCAGGTTTCCCAGGTAACATCCTCTGCACTAAATAGTCTTCCTGCTCTCCCAGTGCGCGGCAGCTCAGCCAGGCGCCCCCGAGACAGGCTGGCTGCCGGGCCCAGGCTCTCCCCTGAGCACAGTCCCCCCCAACAAGGAGGACTGGGGAGTCAAGGCCAAATAACTGCAACAAGAAAAAACCCCCAACATACGTATATATGTTGTTGAAAGGATCCAGGATGGTTTATGACGTCAGAGCAAGTGAACTGACTTCAAAACTCTTTCGCAAATTAATGTCACCTTTTTTGTTTATTCGCCTTCGCCCTGGGTTTTCTCTGCAGGAAATGAAAGTGCTGCAAACCCAGTCCAATGGTGATGTGAACGTGGAGGTGAATGCTGCTCCAGGAGAGGATCTGATGAAAAAACTGAATGATATGAGACAAGAATATGAAAATATTATTAAGAAAAACCGTGAAGAGGTTGAAAGGTGGTATGAAACCAAGGTAAATGGTTACAATTTGAATGTTCCCAAAACAATACCAACTTTGGTAAGAACTTCCTGTAGATGAATTGCATTTTGAACAACAGCATCCATTGCTTTTAGGATATAATTGTTGAATCCCTTTGATTAAAATAAAGGAAATCACAAGTGGGCTGGCACTGCACTGGCAGAGCTATATGAGCACATTTAAACAGCCCCCATACTATAAGTGGCCCTGGCTCGACTTGTTGTGTTGCCAGATGCTTCCACAATAAACTACCATGCCGACATTGTAAGGAGAACCCAAAAACTCCGATTCTGTATGTTGATTTTTCAGATGGAGGAAGTGAGTCAACAAGTCCACTCAAGTGGCCAGGAAGTGGAGTCAAGCAACCAACAGATCTCTGCGCTGAGACGTGACTATCAGAGCCTGGAAATCGAGCTGCAGTCGCAAATCAGCATGGTAGGTAACGACTGCTTCTGATCCTCTGGTACACAAAGGACATGTGAGTTGCTGGAATGACAGGCGATCAGCGACAGCCAGCACTCCCTTTAATGAAGATGCTTGGCACATCTGACACCATGTAAAATTTTTCTCGTCTGGGGCATAGGAATGATCTAATCCTGCCACTTTTCCATAATGTGCCACATTGCCATAAACACTGTATTATTTCTTTCATTGTCAGTTACAATCCTTGCAATCCAACTTGGAAGACACGGAACGCCGCTACAACATGCAGCTGCAGCAGATCCAGGCTATGATCGGCCCCTTGGAGGAGGAGTTGGCCAGCATCCGCTGCGAGATGGAGAGTCAGAACGAAGAGTACAAGATGCTCCTGGGCATCAAGACCCGCCTGGAGCAGGAGATTGCTCAGTACCGGGCTCTGCTTGAGGAAGGGCAGCATGGTATTAGGTACGTACATTCAGATTAATTAACATGCCATCTATGTGAGCAGATGAAAGCAATACTTATATTAGGAACTAGTGCAGTTGATTTATCATCAACATATTTACTACAATCACAAGAATTCATACAAAATCTAAACCTTAGCTGGCAGCGTACAAAGCTGTATTATTCTATACTTATCGTGAACTGGGCAAAAACATTTAGAAAAGTATTTAGAACTATAATATGCTGTTTCTTCTCCTAAGTACAATCAGAAAGTGCAGTTATATATGCAAATGAAAGGTAAGCAAGAAAATAACTGTCTTTTATAAATACTCAAGGTACATATTTTGAAAGACATCTAAAGCCATTCGTTATCTTTCTTTTTCATCTTCTGTGCAGATCAGTTAATTGGTCCTTAATTAGGATAGTTTAAAATCAGTTTTCCAGGACATGGTTCACACCGTAGTACATTCTCAGTCATAGGAGGGAGTCAGAAAGTGGCCTTGACGCAGCCCATGGGATGCCAGACACGGGTCATGTTGCTATAAATCTTACAAACGCCCTTTCTCCTTACAGCACCTCGCAGGGAGGAGCTGGTGGGGGATCCTCAGGAGGAGGAGGTCATGGAGGAACCAGCTGGTCTTCCGGAAGAGGAAGCAGTGGAGGAGGAAGTAGCTGGTCCTCAGGTGGAGGCAGCAGCGGAGGAAAAATTGGAGGTTCCTATGGAAGAAGTTCCTCTTCCGGAAGCGGAGGAGGAGGAACAGGAGGTGGATCCTGTGGTAAAACTTCAGGTGGAGGAGGTGGCAGCGGTGGAGGAGAAGGGGGCAAATCCTGCCTCTCCCACTCTTCATCTTCCCACTCCCACTCTGGCAAGTCTTGTGAAAGCCAAGGTAAAAATTGGAATAAAAGAGTACATCTTTCCCTTAACTTTTTTCTCTGAATAGTAGGAAAGGATATGACAATTATGTGAACAATATGACTTATGTGGAAATCTGGAGATATTTTGGCTATTTTTCCCAATCATGTTTTAAGTCCACTCTGACATTTGTTCTTACACAGTAATGTACCAACATGGTAGTGTTTTCACAAGTGTCTCGAATGAAGGGGATGTTATGAAGAGTTATATCAGTGGATGTGTTGAAAGAAGAAATGAAGGGGGAAATGGAAAAATACTGCCCAATCCAAAGCGTACAGGGAACCAGAGAAGTCAGTAGTTTTGGAATGAAGCCAAATATTAGAAATGTAACTGGTATTAAGGGGGAAAATGGTTAAAGCAAGGTAAAATAGTTGGAACACTCATGACATTTAAAATATAAAGGGTATTCGCTGCAAAATCCTGAAGTAGCAGAAGATGGGAAGTAACCAAAAGGTCTTTTCCATGTCTGATTTCATGGCTGTGATTCCAGGAGGTGCTGAAAACATGAAGCTCTGCCTGGAAGGGAATAAAACACTGGACAGAGGAGCAACAATGGAGGAAGTGTCTGAAGCCATAAAAACGATGAGACTGGGTAAGGTCTCAGGTCCTGACAGCACTGCAGACAAATGCCTGAAAATGTTGAAAGTGAACAGGAAGTTATAATTTTTAGAAAGATTCTCTCCCACTTCTGATCTTTAAAAAAAAATACGGAAAATGATCCTGCTTTGAGGCTTCCGTTTATTCCTTCTTATCAGGGAAGTAACAGGGATATTAATCTTCCTTAAAAAATGTAGTCTGTCTCACAAACATGCTGATTTCCATCACAGACTGACAGTTGGGCATGAAAGTATTGGCTGGAGACCAAAAGGCCTGAAGCCATTGGTACAGAAAGTAAGAATATCGTACACAGACTCTCTTGATGCTGAAAACAAAGGCAGTGAATTCACAAGGCTTTTGTGTAATGAGTGAGATTTTTAGGTAAGATTTGGTGTAGATGAGATCTACTGTTTAAAAATAATAGGCTTGCAAACTCCTCTGTAAAAATTTACTCCTTTGATCAAACACTCTACCTGACTTGCAACAGTCTTGGGTATACTAATGCTTGGTAGACAAGATTAATATATATTATGCACCATCCTACTTTAACTTTTACAAAGTTGTCGTAAATACCCCTACACACATCAATACAGATTCTAAGTTCACCTGTATTTGATTTATATTAAGTCTGACACTGTTCTAACCTTTCCAAAATGATGGGAAAAAATCTAGTCCGCTGAGAACTGCACAGTCCATAGTTATGAAGTAACAAAAAGATTAAAAATGCTGAATGAGGTAACGCTTCTTCAAAGAAATTCTTGCTTCCCTTCATCTTTCAACAGGGAGTTTTAGGAAGTCTGAGGACTGATTGGCAAAACCAGCATCTTCCACTGCGGGACCTTCCCAGTGGGCCACTGGACCGAGCAAGACGGTACCAGCGTGGCCGCTCACGCCTCTGCGAAGAGCAAGAGCAAACACTTCTTCAAGTTACTCAACGCTGTTCACTCCAGGGGCTCATCAGAACTCTCTGGATGGGCTACCTGCTTCTTTTCCATCCGCATTTCTGTGCCTAATCACTGTTACCTCAGTTAATCTCTACCGTGATTGGTGTTCTTGGGGGGGGAAGGAAAAAAAACCCCTCAAACAAAATAAATGCTAATAAATCTTTGCTTCTCTCTGATGCAACCAGAAAGCCATGTCTGGGAGAAATTTCCTTTAGCAGACGTTTTTGTTTGAATCAGTTATAAATATCAAGCCCCACCTGTGGGATACACAATAACATGGCAGATTATGCCTAAAACCCAAAGGTTGGCAGCGACATATTCACCATTTGAGACTAACTGGGCAAAACCTTGAAGAACACACTATGGGTACAAGGCCCTGGTGGCCCCTGCAATGGGAACACTAACAGTCACAAAACCTGCTCGTTTCTGCTATTAACTTCTATCAGGGAAGGAGGAAGCGGGTTTCGGGAACTGACTATTCCCTAGAAAGCTTCTTAAAAAAAATCTTCCTAGTAGTCACTAAAATGCATCCTGAAACTTTTTGATCATGGAATGTAAAGTCAGCGATTTTCAGCTCCCAGTGCCAAATCACCCTGAGTGCAGAGCTCAAATCAGGTACAATTCATTATCCAAAACGAACACATTTTGAATACTGCCTGCTTGGGTACAGACTGGATAACAAATGGATGAAAGTTCAGTCGCAGGATATCTCTACTTCATGACAGTAGTTACCTGTACCGTAAAATAAATTCATAAAGCTGGAGTGTGAGCCAAATTGCATACATGTGCTCATACGGAAGAAGGAATTCACAGGCTAGCTCTGCTGATCAGCGCCATGCCTGGCTGTCGGGTAGCTGTACGGTATTTCCACTTCAGGGCATTTCTCGGGTCTAACTATGGACAAGTACGCATTTTACAAAGCAGACTGACAAACTATTCATGTTCAGGGTGTGATTTGACAAAGCCCAGAGGTAGGTTGAGAGGAGAAAAAAAAAAAGATACCCCAGAGAAAAGATTCCCAAAGGAATTTTAAGGGTTGCCCACAGACCACACAGTAGAGGGACTGCTCACAGGGGTAAGGCTGCGAATGCCCTAAAAGACAGAGACCGAACTGCTCCTCTTTGTTTGAATTACAGCGTGTTTCCCTTCGTTATGCCCTGGGCAGGTGCTAATTGGCCAGAGGGTTCCCCATGGCCATGCTGTAGCCCTCACGGTGCTTCTCCCTTCTGTTGAGGCTAACAAAAGTGAGGGGTCTGCGTAACTCCTCCGGGCTGAGCTGCTGCAATGACCTGTACGGGGAGTTTCACTGAGGATCATTCAGAGGGTTTCTCGCATGACACCTGTTCACTGCTACATTCTTTATCCCTCGCGCTTCTCCACTCATCCACTAACACAAAGGGAACCAGACAGGAGTATCACTGAGATAAGTTTGGCTCTCCCTGTTTTACCGTCATGAGTTCTGTTTTTTCACGCCGAGGAAGGCATCACCCACTGCAGAAGGTTGAGAAACAGATTGAGTGGGAGACCGTGGGAACGGGAATGCTGAACGCCTGAGTTCCAAGCAGATCCGTGCCAGTGATTCACTGCATCGCCTTATGCAGGCTCTCAGCCAATGTCATTAGTATTTGAAAAGAAAAAAAATCTAGGAAGAATTCTTTTTTTCTGACCAGTGTCTCTATGGGGGCCTGAGGGACTGGCTGATCTTCATGATGGGCTACTTTGCACATAAGCATGGCCTGATATCCCTGACCTGACAGGTGAAGCGGCAGCGCTGATGGAGGAGCCGTCTGTGCTGGAGCTTGCCGTTCTGCACCACCCCAGCAGCTCCGGGGACCACTGCGTCCTGCCCTTCTTTCCAAAAACATAACTCACTTTTAGTACTATTACTGCCAGTTATCAAATTATCTGGCATCTATGCATCAGACCTTGCAGAAGTTCTGCTGAAACAAGTCCTTGTGAGAGCAAAGCAGAAGGAAACTTGGAGAGCTGGAGGTGTGGGAAGGGGAACGCACAGGGCAGTGGGGCAGCCCCGTACGAGAAACCAGAAACCGGTCCCGCAGTACAAACATGGCAACGTTAGACTGCAACGTGGTGTGATGTGCTGCGCCAGTCTGCTGCTGATTTACATGCTTACATTGATATGTTATAATCACGCACAGCAGTAAGTAAAAATTTCCAAGCTGTTAGCAAAAATAATATAATATTACTACTACTACTTTTACTACTCTGTGTTCTTCCTTAATTAAAATCAGTACCTTTCTTAACAAGGTGTTCTTATAATGTTCCTTGCATGAAATGAGTCTGCATCTACAATGCAAATAAACTCCATAATAAAGTCCATTTGCTACATGTTACAGTATGTGACAAAATAAATACAAACCACCAATAAACCTAAAAAAATACCTACGTAATCATGGCATTAGTGCTCATTACAGACAAAATGAAGACTGAATTTAGAGGGTTTCTTACCGTACCCTGGAAGAAAGTGCCAGCTTAATTATTCTATCCTTTTTCCATTTTGTATATACAAAATCTGCATCTATGTTATCACTAGCATTTGCTTACTGAGAGAGCAGGCTTGTAATAATAAAGATGCAAAAAAACTTCTGTGGAGGAACAGAGCTAGGAAACCAAAACTATTGCAAAGCAGGAGTAAGAAATACAAATACTGTCGTATCGGCTGTCAAAGCTCAGGGCATGCTTAAAGTAGGGCTCCGGTGATAGTAGGAGTAGTGAGGAGAACCTTGCACCTTTTATTTGCAGCATTTTGTCAGGCATTAATCAGCATAATAAGCTTTAATTTTATGAGCACAAAATGTTGCAATTTGGATACTTATCTGGTGTTCCAATTAGTGCTCTGAGAAGAAAATTGCGGTACGTGTTGGAACAAGACCTTCAGAACCACCTTGGGCAAAAATAAATGTGCACACACAGTCCTGTGTGTTTGGCTTTGGTACTCCCAGAGCAATTCATTTGTCCATTTGAAGGCATGGGTGTAATTTCAAAATTGCCTATGCATATCTTCTGCTGATCTCTCGTTTGTTTAGCATTACTTGTCAGACCTATCAATTGTCAAATGCTACACGGGCTTTATTTATGGGCTAGAGAATTCGTACAGCCCACTCTGCCATTTCACCGTGCTGTTGGGGGGGAAGGAAGAAATGGAGCAAATCCCTCTAGAGCCCACCCGTCTCAACACCAATGTCTTAGTGGGGTTTCTTCACTCCTATGAGGGGGTAAGACAGGTTGCTTAGACAGTCATTTGCTTAAAGTGCTGGGTTTTTTTGTGATAATAATTCTCGATGTGGACAGTCAAGCAGGGGCCAGATCCCCGCGGCAGCTGGCATCAACAGGATTGAGCTACACTTGGACTAGCTGAAGTCCAGAGCTCTGATTCCCAAATCCTGGTTCGGGGGGTATTTAACCACCTTGAATTATTGCATTCACTAAACCTTTCTTTTTGACTAACAACTTCTCTAGGCTGCTTCTGCACTTGCTCAGACCAGGCTGAGGCTCGGGGGAGCAGGTGCCAGCTCCTGTCCACGTCCCACGGGCCAGCAGAGCCCACGCGGGCTGCCCCGAAGGGAGTCAGTGCCCCGCAGAGCAGCTGTGGATGCCCACGCCTGGAGGGAAGCTGAGGCTGCTTATCCCAAAGGGACCAAGGCACCAAAGCTCTAGAGAGGCAGGAGACCGTGTCGGCAGATGCTCTCATCGTGCCCTCCAGCTGCTCTCAGCACTATGAAAAACGCTGTTCCATTTTGGTACCAACAAAAAAAATTATTCCAATCAAATTCCCTTCACCCTGTAGGAGATTTGGGGAATCGCAGAGGGACAACACTCTTATTCTGGCTCAGAAAGTGACAGAAATGGTCACTGGCAGCTGATGGGCAGAAATCAGCAGCATGTAAACTGCCTGGCAGCTGTAGGGCAAAAACGCCTTGACCCATGGCTGTCACATCCAAATGACAAAAATGCTGTGTACATCTTCAGGATGCGAGGAACAGGCACTCTCCCATCACCTACGTGCACGAAAGATCCAAGTTATCTCGCACAAAAGTGTTCGCTTGGAGAGCACCAGAGGTTTTAAACTTCACAGGCAAGCTCACTGCTGCCTTCACAGTCCTTGTTTCCTTTGCTGGGTCTAATCTAAATTTCTTTGGAAATTACTGTGATTTCACTAGAATACTATGAGATGAAGTAGGAATGAAGAGCGAGCACAGACTCAGAGGTGAAAAACAGATCCTCGCTTCTTACAAAAAGTTCTGCTAAGAGTGATTGGAAGAGATTATTAAATAGATCAAGAGAATAAAGTGTAGCACTTGCCTGAGCCGTGGCATCAGAATGACAATGAATTAAGGGGAAATGTTTTAATTTTTCAGTGCACAGACATAAAAGTGAGAATACTTTTCCTCCAGGTCTGTTCTGAATGCAGCAGCTCCAGCCTGTTGAAAAACTCTCCCAGTTCTGCTAAAACACCCAGCAGCGTGGGCTGCCCACAGTTTTGTCTTCATTCTGATGCTAGGCAGGCACTTCTTTGATACCTATCACACAGGCCGGATTAAAAGGAAAACAATAACAGAGAGCGAGTGAAAGAATGTCGGCTGTGCTTGAAGTGTGGCATGTGCTGAGCTGAACAAGGAGCAGCACACGGTGTCAAAACACGGGGAGCCTCTGCAGGCGCAGGGCTGCAGCTGTGGTAACGCACGTCCCTGTTGGGTCTCCTCTGGAAACAGCCACGTGATATGGCATACTGGTGCTGTGTCAGCGCAGACCCATCAATGCTTAAACTGTGCATCGTAGATAGGAAAGAGATGGGAAAAGGTCCTAAAATTGCCCGTTCCTTTTAGGTACTTCCGTAAATTATAAACTTGACATCATCCACACAACACATTAGCGGAAAGCATCAGAGAACAGAAATTTTTGAAGGCTCTTTAAATGAGCTCAGAAAGGAAAAATGAATCCTGTTGACAGAATGGATCTTCTCTGGTTTGTAAATATTTGCACAGTTAAATATTTAATAATCAGTAAATTAAAATGTGCCAGGAGGGAATTCATTGTATGCAAATTTACAAGAGGATGAAGTACTCATAGTTCACCTGTGTTTTTTGGGTCCCTTTGTATTATAGTCCAAAGAGACGTATGACATTTTTGAGAACACAGTGACTGTGAAAGAAACAAAATAGCACAAGGGAAAACTTCCAGCTGTTAAGAATACGGCATATCCTAATAGCCAGCAGGATTGCTATAAAATGCACTAAGATTGAACTAGTAACAAAAGTGAAATAATAGCAACACTAAAGACAAAGAAGGAACATCCTATGAGCATGTGACTTAAAAGCTGCCAAAGACCTAAAGGCAAAGTCTTTTATTTGTGTTCCTTCTTTATATATAAGTAGTGGTAATAATACAGAAATAAAATGAAATGTGGAGGCTGCCGAAATTCTCCACCCTCAATGGCCTGACTCTTTCTTTTCTTTCATGGCTTTTATTTTTTAAAGTATCCTCCCAGCATACAATAAGATATGCCCTTATCACAAGAACCTTCCAGTATAGACAAGTCCCTACTGTGAACAAGTCCATGTAGAAAAACACAACCTATAAATAAAACAGAAAACAATGTAGGTTCTCAGAAAGTACATAAACAGACTAAGAGACTCTTTTGGCAAATGTTTTTAGTTTTGTTTTAGTAATTCCACAGAATTTTTGCTCATTATCACTAACAAACCCATAGATCGTTCTAGCTTGTCTATGAAAAGCACCTCTAAGGAGCACCACCGGAATCGCCGATGGAAATTTGAATGTAATAATCAGTTTTACTTACCGTAGCAGAATTTGTGAAAAAGGCCCCCCATTGACCAAAACGACATTACCCAGACACAAAGGCAAAACAACACTAAAAAGAAAAAACATTTTGCCTATAGTAAACTACATTGTTCAGCACCAATAACAGAACACACAGAAGCACAGAAACTGTGTTTATGCTGCTGAGGTGACACTACCATTCTCCAGCTGGGAATCAAGGAGGAATTATCCCATCATCAAGCTGTTTGGCATCTTTCATCATCTTTGAGCCACTGAGTATATCAAATAGCAAGATAAAATCAGAGAGCTTTTGAAAGAGATTGCATAAGCAGCAATAAAGCAACGCTGGCAAAAGCACCGTGCAAAGGACAGGACAATGGATTCAGTCAGAAAATGTTAAATAATCCTTAATTTAACATAAAAAGACCAGAAGTTAAGAGGCAGAAATACGGTTTGTAAAAGAATTGTGCACATGGAGACTGACAGCAGAGTGCAATAAACAGCAGCAACATTCAACCGACTTCCCAGGAGAGCTCTGGCAAGGAAGGGCTGCGCTGCGCTGCCGTCCAGGGGAGGCCTTTTGGAAGATGCTGAGAAAAGGACAGCAGACAAGAAATAAGTTGCTCAGGTGTGTCCTCCTTTGTTCCCTGCACCTGAGCTTCAGGGGGAGATCGCTAAATTTCATAAATACCTTACAGTCACTAGAGGATCAGTAACCAAGCAGAGAGGAGGAAAGGCAATGGAGACACTTCAGTAACACAGAACAGAACTGTCACTGGAACAACGTCCACTTTCTCCCCAGCAAACCGAGCGCGGGGTCCATCGGCAGCCAGACCACAAGCGCTGACGGTTCTGCTGTTCGCACCGAGCGGCTGTTTGCATGAATGCAGTCTCTGCTGTATTAAAGAACAAGATGTGGATTTCTCACAAAAGCTTGCAGTGTGAGAACAGAGCTACGTGGATGCTGAGGAAACAAGATTTTGCCTGTGAACCCAGGGAAAGACAAAACATGATAACGCCAGCGTATTTTTGTAGATGTCAGTACCTGGGACCCAAGTCAGTCAGCACTGTCTGCCCAAACTCAGAGTCCTCTTAGAGATTTTTCAGAAACATGCAATTCTGCCTTCAGATACTCCGCTTTAGCGTCAAATCTAACACTTGAGGATGGAAACCATTTACAAGTCCATCTTGGGCAAACTTCTGGGGATCGGTGCAAGACCGAACTATGGTGGAATTTCTTTTGTGGTCTCAACAGTCTGGTTTCAACTGATTTATGCAAAAAGCCTTTCAGCTTTTCTCTCAGGATGCTGTTTTAGAGTCTCAAGGATCTCTGCATTAAGCGCAGTATATATAATTACCACCTGTAATATATGACACAGTAACAATAGAGAGAATGAGCAATTTAATATTATACCATAAAAGGTCTGCCCACACAGTAGTTTATAGGTCATTGTCTGCATTAATACAGCTTCTAATTGTGCTCCAATTGACTTTATAATACAATTAAAGTATCCTTAGTCTTTCTACTATTTTAGATCAACAGCTCTTTGGTGAAAAAAAATCCAATATTTTTTTTTCTCTTTGATTTCTAGGACTTTGCTATCTGGTGTGCTGTATTATCACTTTCTTCACAAAGGAAGGATTTTGATTTTTAAATAAGCATCCCACTGCATGGAGTGAAACAGACTTCTCAATAAATACATACGTTCTCTAAGTGATGGCGGGGATACACAAGTTGGACAATGAAAATACACAAGCTGTACAGTCCTATTAATAAAATTCTTGCACTATCATGTGTAGTGAGAAGAAGAATATAAGCAGTGTAGAAGATCTTAGATGCACAAAATATGAAAGAACAAAAGAGAACAACAGTCTTTGACAACAGCAGCTACAAAAATCTTAGCAAAGAACATAGATTAATAATTGAACAAATAAATGCATAGTCCAACATGAGGGATTTGGGCCTCAACTTCTTTCTTTTGTGGAAGAACCGAGAACACAAAGTCTCTCTGTATAGTTCCATCAGGTACACATTATCTCAGCATTAGCTTCAACAAGATCCTGTATAAAGCAGCTTTGCCATCGTAAAGCAGGTCCAGGCTGCATGAGGCAAAAGACCACCTAGTCCAGGAAAAGGTAAATGACAAGAATGCCACCCAAAAGAAATGAAATGTTCGGTCTTAAACAAACAGCATAAACCCAGCAATGGGGTAGATTGCCTGAGATATCAGCACAAAAATATTGTTCAGCAAATTATTCTTGGCACAAACAACAAGGTTGGTAAATGCCCTGGGAGAAGGAAACACCCTGGTGGTGACACCCAGTGTCAAAAGTATAAATAGGGAGAGCAAGGGATGAAAATTTGCAGTCCTGAATCTTATCAGGCTGTGCACCTAAATTTGGGATTGTGGTTAGACTCTTCCCTGCTGTCACTATGAGCTGCGGCACTAAATCTTCAACTAGTACTACTAGAATTAGCAGTGGTGGTGGTGGAGGGTATAGCGGTGGAGGTGGTGGAGGGGGTAGCAGCTGTGGAATACGTAGATCTGGTGGATACTCCTCAGTCTCCTCTAAAAAATACACCTCTTCTGGAGGAAGTGGAGGCTTTTCTGGCAGAAGCTTTGGTGGAGGAGTTTCCAGGAGCAGCTATGGAGGGGGCTTTAGCAGTGGCAGCTGTGGAAGGATTAGCCGCAGTAGCTACGGTGGGAGAATGAGTGGTGGTAGTTATGGCGGAGGAATGAGCTGTGGAAGCATGGGAGGAGGATATGGATCAGGTGGGGGTGGGTTTGGGGGAATGGGAGGTGGTTATGGATCTTGTCTTGGTGGAGGTGGAGGTAGTTTTGGTGGTGGTGGATATAGTGGAGGTGGATTTAGCGGCTTTGGGGGTAGTGGTGGCTTTGGTGGTGGCAGCTTTGGTGGTGGCAGCTTTGGTGGTGGTGGCTACGGTGGAGGTAGTTTTGGTGGAATGGGGTTTGGTGAAGATTCCGGCTTGCTCTCCACAAACGAGAAGCTGACCATGCAGAACCTTAACGATCGCCTGGCTTCTTACATGGATAAAGTGCGACGCTTGGAGGATGAAAATGCTCAACTTGAACAACTGATCAGGGAGTGGTACAAAAATCAATGTCCCACTTCTAGCAAGGACTACAGCCAATATTACCGAACAATTGAAGAACTGCAAAACCAGGTATGATGTAATTTGACTAACTTTTAATAGATTCTCATTAGAACAGCACTTGCCTCCTGCAGCACAAGATCCCTATTTGTGGCGATGTATTCCCTCCTTTGTTTTAGCCAGGAAGCAGACTGCTGTGGTGACAAAGCCTGAGTACCGGTTTTTCTCTGCCGTGGGTGACAGGTGTATTCTGGCACACTGTTTTCTGGCACAGGTGGCACTGTTTGGTGCAATGGCAGATCATTTCTAGGGCACCCATTATGGGGCCTGTCCAGTGCTCCCTTCAACACTGTGCTCTTGCTTGTTAGTTCCTCACTCTCTGGAACGGGCGATATAACCATTGCTTGCTTATGTTGCCCTACTAGTGCAGCTTTTTGTGAAGGATGGGACAACATGTGCATTGTCTAATTCTAGCCTCGGCCATTTAATAGTCCCATATCTCCTACCTGAATATGGTTGATGCCACATGCAATGCAATTATGCTTTCCTACTGTTTTTGGAATATGAGGAGTTTATTTAGTTATTCTCTCCAACAATGTACTACATTTTTAATGGATATTTGTAAAACAAAATTGACAGCAAAGGCACTTTCTTTTAACCAGAAGCAATAAACTCTTCTCTCTATATAGCTCCTGCAGCACCAGTCAGGCTTGACATTACCATAAAGATATTCTGAAAGGTGTTTCTGCACAGTATTTCTTCCCTCTTTCTGTGTGTCAGACTGAAAAGACAAACTGACCAAGTAACATCTGCCCTCTCCCCTTCAGATCGTTGGTGCAAACGTGGACCTTAACAAGATCCTTCTTGACATTGACAACACCAGGATGACTGTGGATGACTTCAGACTGAAGTGAGTCTCTCCCTCCGTCTCATTCCATCTTGCCTCCCTTTACCCCCATGAGTTCATATTCCAATGAATCTTTGTGGATGCTATAGCCTCTTGGCTCCAATGACGGAATATCTAATTTTTGGGGAAAGCATTCCAAGACTGATTTTGTGTTAGTCTTTCATTATAGTTTTTCTCCAGACAAGTTATCAAAAAGTGACATTTAAAGGTCTACATTCTAAGTTTCTCCATCCTTGCATGTAGATTTATAAACATGATCCTCATCATATAAATCTCATAGAGGGAAATTCTACTGAAATCAAACAAACCTATTAGAGATGGAAAGAGAATTAGGTCCTTTCTTTTAAGAACTGAGCAATGGGATTAAAGACCATAAATGTACTGATGGGAACTGTTCATAATCAAGATCATAAACAAAGAGATCTGGCACCACATTTACTGTCTTTTTTGTCTTTCATTTAGATATGAAACTGAATATACTCTCCACCAGAGTGTGGCAAGTGATATTAATGGATTACGTCCACTGTTGGATCAACTGACTCTAGCCAGATCTGACTTGGAGACACAGTTTGAATCCCTGAAAGAGGAATTGATCTATCTGAAGAAGAACCACGAAGAGGTAAGTTGCCCCATACTTTAAAAGAATAACTAATGAAAACTCAACACTCAGAGAATTTCCTCTGGATTTCGTCCCTAGCAGTGACCACATTTTGGCTGCTGGCTTTGACCATTCAAGGTGACACAATCTGGCTTTGATTTTCAGGAGTACGTAGCATCCACAGCTGCCTGTAGCTGATGTAGTCAGGCACCCGGGTCAACGTGTGGCAAAACAAAATCAGGGAAATAAACAGCTTCAGTACAAAGTACAAGTTTGGTGCTGAACTCATGGAAGGAAAAATGGAAAGAATATAGGGAGGAGTCAAAAGAAAACATTTATACTATCTGCAATGATCTTTCACATTGAGAAAAAAAATACCTAAAAGGATTTTCCCAAGTAGAATTCCTTATGACCCTGAGGAGACAATGGCAGGGTCAATGTGTATGTGGTGCCTGCTATGGTTCACTGTAAAGTCTGGCTTAGGAACGGCAGAATTGTTCCCTTTCACAAGGGCAGATGAGGCCCCCTCTGCAGGAGCCATACAGCTGTGTGAGGACTTGGGACCCTTTCTTTGCTTTTATTTCAAACAATGACATTTCTCCTTACCTTCACCCTTTGAAAACCTGGTGGGTTTTGTGGGTTTTTTTTCAGGAAATTAAAGGACTGCAAACACAATCTGGTGGTGATGTCAATGTGGAGGTCAATGCTACTCCTGGCATCAATTTGATGGAAAAATTAAATGAAATGCGTAGTGAATATGAACGGCTTATTGAGAACAACCGGAAAGAGGTGGAAAGCTGGTATGAAACCAAGGTAAGCACAGAGGGTTTTTTTTGGTTACTAAATCTTTCAGAAAGAACTGGACCTATTTACATCCAGCAGAGAAAAGGCAACTTATCATATATTCTTTAAGGGACATTAACTTTAAATGACTTTAAGCAGTTTATTGTAACAGGTCAGTTCTGGTGTAATACGGTTATGTGGTAAAGCATGTGGAATCTGTGTTCCAGCAGCAAGGTGAATTACCCAGAGTGAGTTAGCTGAGTGGCATGTGGGGAATATACACAGTCAGTCTACATTACATCTTTCTTTATTCTTATTAATTGCTTTCTCAGTGCTTTTATGATAACCCCACAATGTTTTCTTACTACCAAAAATGCCTCAATGTTGTACGTGAATTTTTCAGATGGAAGAAGTGAATCAACAAGTCCACTCAAGCGGCCAGGAGATACAATCAAGCAACCAACAGATCTCTGAGCTGAGACGTGAATATCAAAGCCTGGAAATTGAGCTGCAGTCGCAAATCAGCATGGTAAGGAAAGGCATTTGCTTCTGCTTCACCTGTGGCACCGGCTGTATGTGTCACTAGAATGAAAGAATAGTTACAGCTAGAAAGTACTCCATTTGTAGAGAACAGGAGGCTGGACTGCTTATCTTCAAAGATATGCTTTTTTTTCTGGTTTGTGAAGGTCTCCAATTTGTCCACAAAAATAAGTTAAACTCGCCACATTCCCATAAACACTGTATTTGTTTTCCATTTGCAGATAGACTCTTTGCAATCCAACTTGGAAGACACGGAACGCCGCTACAACATGCAGCTGCAGCAGATCCAGGCTATGATCGGCCCCTTGGAGGAGGAGTTGGCCAGCATCCGCTGCGAGATGGAGAGTCAGAACGAAGAGTACAAGATGCTCCTGGGCATCAAGACCCGCCTGGAGCAGGAGATTGCTCAGTACCGGGCTCTGCTTGAGGAAGGGCAGCAAGACATTGTGTACGTAAACTGAGAAAAGAACCCAGCATTGTGTGAAACCCAGGGTTGCCAGATTAGTCAAAAAACCAGGAAATTAACAGATTTGCAAAACAGATTTTGTACTGAAATGAGGCTAATGCAGCTATCTTGAGCAACTGTCTCCCAGGTTTGAGGTACCACACATTTCTTGGCAAACCTGTTCAGAACATAAATCATGTGAGGAAAAATTAATGCAGAAATTCTGAACTACTGATTTGGGGCTGGACAGGGAGCCCACGTACAGAGCCCTACCTCTACCCCGGCTCAAAAAAGGCCAGGAACTGAACAGACAGAAGTCACTTTGGGGAAGACCATAAGCAGAAAAATGAGCATAGTTTTCCAAACCTTCGTAAAAGTCTCAGTGTGCAGTTCTCTGAAAGTTCAAGCTACTTCAGCTTCCCTTATGCAGTGAGCCTGCTTCTGCCTGGAAGCAGCACCTGAAAGAACAGCTAAAGCTTCATTCTCTGCCTTTCCGGTTTGGGGCGCAGTGCCACCATACGCAGACAACACAGCAATGCTAAATCTTGCAAGAAATAGCTGAGCAGAATGTGGGAAAAGCAAGAACTCTTGCATTCAAGCCGAAATTGAAGGAGAGGTTCGGTTTTGGCACTGCACTAGCTGTCTTGCTGATCTGTGCCAGGTTCTAAAAAGGAGAAGTAGAGACCAGAGAAGTGCAGGCTTCCGTGCAGTATCTGTAGATAGATTTTCTTCGGAGGTCAAAAAGCATTTGATTAACTTTTTTTCTCCTTCTTTCTCTCTGCAGAATCACAGGCGGAGGAATGGGAGGAGGCATGGGAGGTGGTAGAATAGGAGGTGGAGGCTATTCTTCTGGAGGAGGAAGAGGAGGAGGAGGTGGTAGCATGAGTGGTGGATATGGAGGTGGCAGCGTTTCCTCTGGTGGAATAGGAGGAGGAATGGGAGGAGGAAGTTGTGGAGGAGGAATGGGAGGAGGAAGCGGAGGAATGGGAGGAGGAAGCGGAGGAATGGGAGGAGGAAGCGGCAGCTGCAGCACTATTGGAGGAGGAGGAGGAAGGATCTCAGGAGGCGTCAGCAGTTCCCACTCCTACTCTTCATCTTCCCAGTCTCAGTCCTGCAGGACTGGTGGTGAAAGCCAAGGTGAGAATTGTTGTGTGGTCACACTGTGCTCTCAGTCCCATCCTTACTAATTTATACACTACATCAACATACTCTTCTGGAGGTAAACAGTACCGCGGATAAACTACATTTCCTGGAAAGCGTTACATTTACTTTTATGAAAAATTCTTTCCTATTTGTGTGCAAAGTATCAACTCTGCTTAAGAAACACACATTCAATTTCTATTTGTGATTTCAGCTAATCATGTTGTTAAAACCCCAACTGTTTTTCTTCATCTCTCTCATTCTTTGCAGAACCTCATAAATACCACTGCTTTTGCACCATGCTGAAGTTTTCCTTTATGCTTTTGGAATGTTTACGGTCACTTATCACATATCAAGCTTCTTTTCTGTCTGGTAAATACTAGTGCCTCAGAGATACTAAAGAAATTAATGCTTTCTTTATTTCTAACCAGGGTATGGAAGAAAATCTTTTGACTAAGAATATACATTGAGGATCCTACAGTGCAAGACCTTTCAAGCAGAACTTGGCCCAAATGCTCTACATTCCCCATGCTCCCGAGGAATGAACAGATGTTCTTAACAGTTCCTCAAGGTCGCTGATGCCATCTGTCCAACAAGGCCCATCAGAGCTCCTCCGATGGGCCACCCGCCATGCACGCTACGCACTTCTGCCCAGAATGCTTTGGGGCTTCAATCATTGGCACTTGAGATACTTGCTTTACAGATTCAACCTGTTTGTTACTTGTGTTGTTCTGTATCAAGAAAATGTTGCTAATAAAAATTCATTTCTGTCTGATGCAACCAGAATCCTGTGCGTAGGTTTTCTTCCATTCTGTAGATGTAAACACTTAAAAAGAAAACACAAAGGCATGCCAACACATGCCTCCAGGCAGAAAAGCTGACGATACATTACACTGGTTGACAATGAAATTTAGAGTTAAAGCACAATTTCTGAGCATTCAGGGCAGATCGTAATCTTCTTGGAGCATCCTGGGCTGTGCCTTTGTGTTTTAATAACGTGCCAGATAATCTTGTGGAGCTGAGCTCCACGACTCAACAGCAGTTGAATATCAGCCCAGACCAGAGTGCAGAGTCTCAGCACTATATGAACGTTAATAAAGTCAGCATCAAACGAGTGCCCACCCAGGCCTGACACAAAGGAACCTGAGTGATTACAGAACCAGGACCGTGAACTGAATGTTTCTGTTTATGATTCACAAAACCTTAACTGACACTCATCGGTTTAAACTGGAAACAGACAAGCTAGTGATCTGGTTTTGAACAGACAAGGCAAAAAGGGTTAAAGGAAACATAATTTACAGGATCCTTACAAAGTTCTCCTCCATAAAATGTTAGTACTAACAGCAATATTTGCCTTCTACTGGTGATAAATGAAGTATGTGTGAAAGTACCTGGAATGTTTACTTTTGGATAGGAGGATCTGTACTGTGAAAAAAATTAACATTAAGGCTTCCAGCCGCACCCAACTGCTATTACAAACATTCCTGGCTACAGCTTGCAAAAAATCTGATTGCTCGGCTGCTGCAACTGCTCGGAGCAACTCAGCAACCAAACAATCAGAAAGTAGTCTCTTGTTATTGGCTACTTTTTGGGAGTTGTATTTGCTTCTGTCATTATTTCCAAGAAATTATAGTATAGCTTTCTCCATTGACTGGGACAACTTTTTTCATGAAGACAAACAGTAGCTTATTTCACCACAGCCCACCCCCATGGATAAAAGCCATTTCCAGAGCTGAAAACCACACCACTTTGCCTTCTGGAGACTAACAAATTCAGAGATCAAAGGAAATTAAATGTATTGTCCCAGGCCTTTCAAAGCAGTCTCTGTGCACGTTTGACGAATCTCAGGAATTTCTGCATGATATTTTGGAGGAGAGAGGGCTGCCAAAGTAGGTAGATTGTAAACCACAGCTTTATTAATTTTAATGAGAAGTCGGCATCTGAATTCCTCGGACTCATTTAAAATTCTCAGTCCGTTGTACAGCTGCCACCCAGATGACCCAGAAGAGAGTCAGGGATGGGCCGTGCAGCTTGCAAGCGCAGCCAGCAGCGGAAAACCTGGAGAGGGACAGGAAAGCCCAGTCCCTGCCCAGCACACCAGCCCCCCATAGCCCCCCCTGAAGGAGGTCCCGCTCACAGAGCTGTTTGCAGGAGGCTCTGTCCTGCCCCCAGCCGAGCCAGAAGGCTTATGGTCAAGCGAAGTTTTAAAACAAGACAGCCAATGGCCCGAGCTCCGCAGATCCCAGCAAACGAGGCCCTGAGCAACCCTGGGGCAGCACAAGGTCACCATATATAAGGGCAGGGCTCAGATGTACATGGACTTGCAGACTTCACAGGTCCATGAATTTCAGGCTTAACTGCTGGTGCTCAGGGGGTGGCCCCTAGTGGCGGATAAAGAGTCCAAGCAAATGGGCCTTGTGTGGAAGAGGAGCCAGCACCATTGACCGAAGGCAAAACAGGGTGACGGACAAGGGTGTGGATGGAGAGAACAGATGCAAAATGAATTTGCCGAAATACATTGCCAGGCAAACCTGCTCAACACTTGGGAACCATTTGGGGAAACAGAAATACTTGACCTCCACCAAACCGAAGTCTGTATTTGTTTGTATTGAGGTTTTGCAGACTTGTTAAACAGACTTTATGCTACACAAACACTCCCAGTGACACACAACTGAAAGAACGAGGTTCTAGTAACGCTGATTTCTATTTCTTGGTTTTAGATACTTGGACTACACACATAATCTAGAAAGAGATATGACGCCCATAGTAAATGGTATGTGGATTATTTCAAAGTAATCAACAGAGCCCTCTAGAGGGTACGATACTGTTATCTCTTGCACCTTCTATGTTACAACTACCTCCAGAGATGCCGTTCTACACTTTAAATTAAACTATAAAGAGTATTTATTTTCCTGTCTCATAATTACTTTGCCGCCCAACAGGCACTAAATGCTACACACCATGTGACAAAGTTCAAAAGCGATTAAAATAGGCAGAATCGAGACAGCACGTAGTAAAACGCCCAGTTTGAGGGAATGAAGGATTTTCAGGAAAAGCTCACTGGTGTGGGTAAGGAAATTAAAAGAGAGTATGAAAAAGGAATACGGAATCTCACTGTGTCTTGAACAAAGGCTGAGGGAAACCCGGTGGATCTAGATAGTGAGAACGTTTGGATGAACGGAATACAACTGGGGTCTTCCATGGAGAGCTATGAAATCTGGGGATATGTCCCCCTGAAGGCTGTGGCCACAGAGATGATTCTCTATTCAACATACAGAAAGTCAAAACAGAGAACATCATGAGTTCCACTGTATCAGTCTAGGGCGCACAGATACCCTGGGCTGTATTTTGAGTGCCGTAACTTTGGTGACATTCTGCATGTGCACTCAATAGTATCCTGGAGTGTTTCAGCCCCAGAAGGAGACACATCATGACCAATGACACGACAGCGTTGTCTCTAAACACAGCAGCATGCAAAATCACGACTGACATGAAGGTCTTTCTAATTAAAGTTAGTTGACAAAACGATGATAAATCATAATTTTGTGGATTTTTTTTCATTATCCAGTTTCACTTTAAGTTCAAAAATTTGTTTCTCTCGTAAGGATTATTTCCCATGTATTGAAGTCCCTTTTCTCATGAAGTCCGGGCAACACCTCCAGGTTCCATGGAAGTCACTGGCAGTGCCTACAAGGAGATGCCTTTAGGCAGCTGAATTCAGGCTCCAGGGTTCAGCACTTCAAGGTTAGATCTCATCGCATATTAAGCCTCTAAAGACTAAGCATTTCTACAGGTAGGAGATAACATTCTAGTGGTGACGGTTCACACCCCTTCCAATTCAACAATATTTTGTTGACAAGCCTTTCTATATCATTCTTATGATAAAAGAAGAAAATAAGATTTATGGATATACAAAAGCTTATTGTAAAATCATAAACCTATTAAAAAAGCAAACCCAGAAGACTAAAAGCATATGGCTTCACCTGGCGTGAAGCTGTGTATTTTCAAGCAGCTGTTGGCTCTCAGAGGCACGATGGCAGAAGGAACCTTGTTTGTGAGCAATGTCTCTGGCACCCGAGCTGCTGCGGGAGACAGGCGGGAGGAGGGCTGTGTCCCGGGGTGTTGGAGAAGCGTAACGGCAGCAGGTACATGCCAAGAGCAAAGCACAGCCCAGAGGTGCCTCTTCAGGGCTTCAGCCCCAGCTCTTTTTCCATCCACAGGGCACACACAGGCACACAACTTCAAACAACCCCACTCCCCTCTCTGATGCATACCTTCATGTGTAGGGTGACTCAATCCCTTCTCTCTCTTCTTTTGCTAATTTTAATGAGTTTCCTTCTTCTTCTGTGCTATGTAATCTCTTCCTAAAATGCTTCCAGGTTGAATTCATCCTCCCTCCCTGTGGCTAAGCTGATTTTGAGGTGGTAATTCCCAGTAGGTTCCATCAGCTCTTTGTGCTTCCCTTGTACTAGCCAACTGACTCTTCTGGAGGAGTTACAGTGTCAATACTTAATGCACAGCTGGAAACCCAAGAATTAGTTTCTGTTCAAGGTTCTCTCAGTTTCATAGAGGCTTGATTAGTAAAGATGGAAAAAGCAACTCACTGAACACCCCATATTGCATAGGCAGTGGATGGAAAAACATACACAGTTGTTTCTTACTCTGCTTTGTGTTGCAAGATATTCTCTCACGGTTGGCAAACACAATTCACTGTAATGAGTTCAGATAATTATTATATTCTTTCTAACCCAGTCTTCGGCACTGTATCTTTTCATCAAACTTATTTTTTAATACATTATATAATTCAAGGACATATTCTGAGAAACAGCTATTTTTAATATGATGATGAAAATATGAAATATCAAACATTTCTCAGTTTCCTCTGAGTCCATTTAAAACAGCTAAGATAAAATTAATAGCTGTCTGATAGGAAAAGATTTAACACCTTTTCCATTACAAAATACTGCTTTTGCAGCCGTCACCCAGTTTTCTTCAACAAGAAAAATAACTGAAATCACCATCCTGCACTTTCAGAAAAAGTTAAATACCGGCAGGACTTTCCTCAATATAAGCAGCGACAACAGAGCAAAAAAACTCAGTGTAAAATTCTCTTCTATAACAGGCATAGGAATGCAGTTTTTAAAATTAATAATTTATTTCAGTAAATTTGATTTCTAAATAGCTAATGTAAATTTTGAATAAATTAATGAATGAAGAGTCCCTTGGCAGCTGCTGGTCTTACAAATCATTGTCTGTGATCACAGGAGGAAGACAAACACTGAAATACTGAATTTTACCACACAGAAGACTGAAGGAGACAGACAACCAAGGCGGAGCCTTCATTAACGCCTATTACTAGCGATATATTGCCAGATTAATAGAAGCTATGAGATATTGTATTATTCAACAAAATATCCAACAAAGAGCCACCCACATAAAATTATAGTGCACGCTTTGTGTGAATCAACACGGACATACTTGAAGAGAATGGTAATGCATTATACTTACCTCAGACAAAATTCCCTTAGCACATCACTTTCGGCATGAGCACTAAGGCTGGCAACCTCCATGGGAAGCTGGACTGCCTTCCAGGTGACACCCACCCAACAAGGTATAAATAGCCACCAGCGAGGACGAAGGCTGCACTCTGATCTTCTGTATCAAGCTGAGCAGCGGGCTTTGCTTTTGGGGCTGGATTTCTGATCACTTCAACCATGAGCTGCAGCATCAAGAGAACATCTACCACCTCTTACAGGAGCGGTGGAGGTGGCGGCGGCTGCGGTGGCAGTAGCAGCAGGAGTTCCTCCGTCTCCTGCCGGCGATACGCCTCCTCTGTGACAGGCGGTGGAAGCTATGGGGGGGGAGCATGCGGCATTGCCTACGGAGGGGGCATGAGCGCTGGCAGCCTTGCTGGTGGCTTTGGCGGAGGCTTGGGAGGAGGCTTTGGTGGAGGCCTAGGAGGAGGCTTTGGTGGTGGTTTTGCAGGAGGCTTTTGTGCTGGGGGGGACACCCTTCTGAGCGGCAATGAGAAGGTCACCATGCAGAACCTCAATGATCGCCTGGCTACTTACCTGGACAAGGTGCGAAGGCTGGAAGAAGAAAATACTCAGCTGGAGCAGTACATCCGGGAGTGGTACAGGAAACAAGCTCCCAGTGTTTCCAAGGACTACACCTCCTACTACCAGACCATCGAACAACTCCAAAATCAGGTAGGATAGTCCCGACTAACGTGGCTCCATCTCCACACGCTAGTCCCACTTGTAAGGACGTCTTCCTTCCCTCTGCCACTGGCTCTAAAGGGGTGGGAGGGAGCTGCTGGACGGCCTTGCTGGTGGTACCGCCGGCAGAAACCTGCTGAGCTGCGCCTCCCAGCTCTGGGGTAAGCAAACCCCACCACCATGCCACAAGCGAAAGGCATGTGCTCTGGGGGCACAGCCCGAGGCATCAAGGAGTGCTCCACCAGGCCCAAACATGCTGGCGCACGTAACTGAGATCCCACGTTCTACAGGTGGCTCCAAACCAGGCGTGTGTGGTTTCCAGTGCTTCCCTCTGCTCCCACCCAGTTCAGCTGGATGGAGCGCTAAGCCACAGCACCTGGACTGCAAGACCTGAAGGCCCTTTATCTCTGCACACTCCTACACAGACCAGAGGGAAGGACCAAGGCCTTCCCTTGCAATCAGCTTAAATTGGTACCAAAAAAAAATAGAGTCAACATACGGTGAAGAAGCACTTTGCAGGAAAAGGGATGAATACATTCCTTGGGACACATGAAGAACTCTCTAACTTGCAAAAGAGAAGCAAAGAGTAGGGATTTGGGAGGATGGTCTGTCCTAGCCCGGGTTTCCTTGAAAAGTAAATTTGGAGTGTTGCCCTCTCATATAGCCCCTGCATTACTGCAGGAAACAATTCCAAGACTTGCAACAACGCCCCACCAAAGCTTTGGGTCTTCTTTCTGCTTGTCCTGCATGTCTTGAACACAGAAAGACTCCTCCCCAACTTCCCCTTTTGCAGATCATTTCTGCCACTGTGGACAATAACAGACTGCTTCTGGACATCGATAACAGCAAGATGACCGCTGATGACTTCCGAATGAAGTGAGTACCTCTCTGTGAATCTTACATGTCTTTCAAACCCGGCTCATAATCTCAGGAGACAAGGCAGCACTGCCCCGAGTGGTGTTACTGAGTCTTCATGTTTTATTGTGATACAGACCTTGGAAAGATGTGTGCTATTGACTGTCATCATCTCATTTCCCCATTTCTCTGTCCCTGTTGTCTGTGGTGAAGGTATGAGAATGAGCTGGTCATCCGTCAGACTGTGGAGGCTGATATTAATGGCTTGAGAAATCTCCTGGATGACCTGACTCTGGTTAGATCTTCACTGGAATCCGAGCTAGAGTCCTTGAAGGATGAGCTGATTGCTCTTAAGAGAAACCATGAGGAGGTATGATCCAATGATAAATAGCGTGTCCAAGACACAGTCCCTTGATTCTTCAGGGTTCCCAAAGTTACAGATCAAATCAGTTCAGCCTTATGTCATGTGACTGTCATTCCTTTGAGCCTTGACACTGCTTTGCCCACCGCCCCCAACACAAGAAATGACCTGTGCTCTTTGCTCCTCTCCTCGGCCTCTCTGCAGGAAATGAGGCAGCTGCAGGCTCAAACTGGTGGTGACGTGAGCGTGGAGGTCAATGCTGCCCCTGGCGAAGACTTGACAAAGATACTGAACGACCTGAGAAACGAATACGAGCAGATCATCGAGAAGAACCGCAGAGAGGTTGAGCAGTGGTATGAAGTCAAGGTACGTTGCGATGCACAAAGTGCAGTCTCCTTCTGTGGGAAAGCCCAGACACCCTGGGACGGGCCACGCAAAGCCTCTGGCTAAAGGGGGAGGCTGCTCACTGGCACCTCGCTTGCACGGCTGGGGAATGGGCAGGAAAGAGCTGCTGGGAAAGACCGCAGCGGCAGAGGGGGAGCAGGCCAGGTCTGGTGCACAAAGGTGGGTGGAACAGCACGATCTACCGAGCAATGACCAGGCTGTCCTCAATGGGGACAGGATGAAGGGGAGAGGCTCCCTGGCTATCTTAGTTCGCTGTCAGCAAATCTGCTCCCTGAGGGGATTTTCTCACTCAGAAAGTGTGTCTGGGGTTTGACTCCTGCAGATTGAAGAAGTCAATCGGCAGGTCACTTCCAGCAGCCAGGACATCCAGACCAGCAGCCACCAGCTCACCGAACTGAGACGCGAAACGCAGAACCTGGAGATCGAACTGCAGGCGCAGATCAGCACGGTACGTGGGGCAGGATCGCCGAGGGCCCTTCCCCCCTCAGGACGGGCAGGGACGGGTAGAGCTCTGGTCCTAAACTCCTGCATTTCCAATTCCACTTTCAGAAAAACTCTCTGGAAAACTCCTTGGCAGAGACCGAATCTCGCTATGGCTGCCTGCTGCAACAAATCCAAGGGCAGATTAACTCTGTAGAGGAGGAGTTGGCCAGCATCCGCTGCGAGATGGAGAGTCAGAACCAGGAGTACAAGATGCTCCTGGGCATCAAGACCCGCCTGGAGCAGGAGATTGCTCAGTACCGGGCACTGCTGCAGGAGGGACAGCAAGACATTGTGTATGTATTCCGTATTATAGCAAGGGAATAAAAAGACATCCCTGTGTACTTAACTGCTAATAGAGACTTCTTGTCTATGGAACTACATCAACATCTTTTTTGACTGAATATTCAGTGGTTAGCAATTTTTTGGTCAATTAATTACTCTCCTGTTACAGTGCCTCCCAAGCAGCTTTTCAAGGAGGTGGAAAATCTACTCAATCATATTCCTACTCTCATTCCCAGTGTGGTGACATGACAGGTAAGACAACACTTGTAAGGCTGTGTTTATTAGTGGGTTACATCTACCCCAATGAGTAAAATATATTTGATCAGAAAAAAGTTTTGTATTTTGGGCTGGGCAAGATTCCCAGATCCAGTACCCCACAAGTGAGAGAACCTCATTGACTCTGTCATGGAGGAAACAGGGGTTAAAATACAGGAAGTGTCGCCCTTTCTTCTACCTAAATGTAAACCACAGATTATAAAATTTACAGGATGGGATATACTTTTTTGTTCATTGGAATAAAGAAAATACAGTTCTGAGAAAGTGCCTACGGTATTGCTGGGCTTGGAGCCTCTGAGCTTCTCTTGCTAACACAGCACGTTAGGTAAAAGAATTCAGTTCAGCAGGAAAGCTCAGGTTCCCCTTAAGGCAATGATTTGCTCTGTCTTTACACAGGACAGTCAAGAGTGTGCTAGAGCAACAGCAGTGACGCTGGCACCCTCCGACTAAGAGGCATTGAACATGGACAATGAGACTGAACCAAGCACTTCTGCAGCACCACTGATGAAACCGGAACAACGTGGAAGGAGCACCTGGTCCCCTGCCCCATCGCCCCTTCTCCCATTCTACAACACTTCTCTTACTCAACTTGTCTTTGTCAACGGGTTCTTTGTTCAAGGGCTTCAACTCTGCAGATAACACTGCCTCTAATAAAACTTTACTTCTGCAATGCAAATAAAAACAATGTGTCTGAGACATTTAATTTAACAAACTTTGAATGTGTATGATGTGAGTGAAAGGAGAAAGGAAATACCAATAATGGGTGGCTCTCTGAAGATTATTTAATTAACTGTTAATGTACTAAACTGTGCTCAATGCCGCTAGTATGACTCTTATGAGTCCAATCTTTGGCTTAGGTCACGTCATCACAGCTACAGCTCCTGTGGGAAGAGGTGACTCAGTATAGGTGTTCCAGAACCTATGGGTTTCCTGACATCACATATTTCTACACCCTTGACTATGCAGAGAATTACGTGTTGCTAACTTCTGTTAGGAAATACAGCCAACAAGACAATGTGCCTGTTTCCTTCAGTGTCACGCACCAAAAACATTCCTATGTTTTATGATAGAAATTTCAATATAAATACCAATATAATACCAAGAACCCAGATTTTGTCAGTACACTCAACTGGCTGATATTATGCCTTAAGAGGAATGAGACACACGTTTCATTCACTGAAAGTATTTCCTATACTCTATTTTTCTGCTTAAGAAGATAAAATACGCAATGAAATTGGAGATGAGAGGACAATAGTAAATTAGAACAGCTATTTTATACATATTTTGCTTTCTGATGATGACAGTGAAGCCCCTTTTTGATCGATAACGGTGTGCATCAGATGCACAAAATCAGCCGGGTTCAATTATAAGCGCCTGCTGTTCCCTCCTTCCCCTGTCAAATCTGGTCTCTGGTATTTGCTGTTTCATCTAAGACTGAGGTATTGTTCTGTTAAGGTAAGGAAATGAAAGGTTTTCTCATCATAAACAACTCACGAGAGTATTATTTAGGTTAGGTCTTCTCTCAGCAATCATGTGTCTTGGCTCTGCCACCGCAATATCGTAACTGCTGTCTGCAGTAAGTATCCACAAAGAAGAAATACTTCCTATTCATGTTGAAAAACTGGGTTTCCAGACTGAACTTTTCCGGTCCATCATCAGGAATTTGTATGAACAAAAGCCCATCTCCAAAGGAAAAAAGCTCATTTCAGGTTTTAACAGCATAGAAAGTGACATAAAGCAAATGCAAACATGACTTTCCTCTCCAAAGGCTGCCAGAATTCATACACATCTCAGCTGTGCTTAACATAGCCAAAAAAGCTTAAGAAGGCATCTTTTTTGAGGCAGGATTATGGAAACTCAAACTACAGTTAGTGTACATAAATAAGCGCTGGAAGATAATTTTGCTTCCTTCTAATCCTCCAGAAGCACAGAGAAGTATCAGAATGATCAAAAATAGTGTCTTCCACATGCAGAGAACGCAAGGGAAGAGCAGAGTTGCAGTACGTCTTCCCCATTTCTGAACTAATTTGTAAAAGTGTAAGGTCTTTGTGGAACAGGCAGAACTATGGAGAGCCTGAAGTTAAATCTGCAAAACCAAAGCCATGGAAAATCTTCAGACTGAAAGGGGTGGGCGCCCAGTAAAACTGCCCGTCACTGCAGCAGGATTAGATCCCTGGCGGGGTCCTCCTGCTGCCGACAGCACACCTTTGGCATGTCACCACTAATTCAGGAGGCACCAACTCCATCTTGGTGTGGGGCGAGGGCTGTCCTGGGGAGCACGCGTGGAACAAGCCATAGGTGTGCCCAGAGAACAGCAGCCTCACCACCGCCATCTCAGGCTGGCAGGTGCTCCAGAAACCTTGTAATCTGTTCGATCAGGTATCTTGATATCAGTGTCTGTCCTGGCACTCACTTCACTTCACCCATGGTTCTTAGAAAAAGAGATATAGTTGTTTATTGTTCTGAAAAGATCCACAGGAAAGAAAAAAAAAGGGCTTTGGCAGGGAGGAATTTAGAATTCAATCAGTTAACATCATTGATTATAATATAACAGCATATTCCAGCAGGTAGAGAGAAAGAGAACAGGAAGGGATTGCTCCACTGGAAGAGCTTAATTTCTCTTGGGAATTACTTTTAAACTTTTCCTTTTTCAGTGGTAGGAAGGGCTACTGAACTCAATTTAGACAGACTGTGGAATTAAAATAGCTCACATTTAATATGATTTTCTGTAGGCCCACACATGTGCAAGGTATAAAGGTCCATCGCAGGGAGCCACATCAGAGAAAAATAAGAATAGAATCCAGGGCTACAGAAATGGTTCGTCTCTGACCAAACTGAGGAAATGCACAGGTGGGTGATGGGCGATGGATGAGGATGGACGGGCGATGGATGAGGAATGCCCAGATGGAGTTCCTGATGAAACTCATGGGAGTAGCACTCTTCTTACCAAGACCACAGTTGACTCATTTGTTGTAGAACAATTAATTACCACAAATTGTTTCTGAGGTTGTCCTCTCCCTCCTGTGTGACTGAAGACACATATCCAGCGATGGCATCATAGCTTCTGTGAAACCCACTGACTGCTTTTGGTTCTTTTGCCAGGTCAGAGTATCTGTTTGTGGCTCCGCATCCAATTTCCCAGTGAGTAAACAGCACCTGGGAAGGCTTCAGAACACTGTCACTTCAAACAAACTTTTCTGATTTACAGAGGTTCATAAGATGTGTTATGAGCAAAACATCTTCCAGGGGAAGATACGATTTCAAAGCTCAAACAGCCTCATCAAATGGCTGAGGAGCCTCATCAAACAGCCTCACCAAACTCATCAAATGGCTGAGGAGCCTCTATACCAACTACAACAGAAAATGTCTGACCTTTCTCTGTCCTCGCGAGGTTATGAATGTTAATGGCGCCATAAGAGACCTGGTGCAGACCTTTCCTTCACAAGCTCTTCTGGCTTGTAAGGTAAATTGGTGTCTCCAAACTGACTCACGACAGCCATCTCAGGCCAAAGAGCTGTGTCCACAGGATGGTGGGCCAAAAAAGTGTAGGAGACATGGAAATACTCATGAGTTACAGAATAGTAAGTCTAAAGTTTCTTTGTGATACAGTTATAGCAGTAAGCATAGTTAGATCAGTTATTTAAATAAAAAAAAGAAGAGAGGAACAGAGAGACAGAGAAAAAGTGTCTGTTGATGGTATGAAATTACAGCATTGGGAAATGTTTGGAATTGTTGGGTCAGATGTTATGATGCAATAATGCCGAGAAGGAGATACAAAATCAACACCTCTGGCATTAATGCCAATCAGCAATAAACATCTCATAGGGAAGAATAAAGGTGCATTTCAACAATCTAATGAGGAAAATATGACTAAGGAATCACACCCTGTGAGAAAATAATTTTTATTTTTTAATAATGATGACTCAAGCTCAATAACATATGCAAAGCAACTGGTTCTGACGTGCAGATAATTAGAGAGCTACCAAAAGAACAATCATAATTATGAAGATCAAAGTATTACATTATCTTCAGCATATCTATGAAAATGTCTGTAGGGGTATCAAGACAGAGGGTAAATGGCTTTCCATGACTCTTCAGTCAGCCATAACACCCATTACTAACTTTTATGGATCTCATAATCGTTGTGGCTTAGAAAGAAAATGTTGCTCCAGCCACAACTGCAAGCTGAGTATAAGTAAGATGGAAAATGAAGAAACGAACAACGAAATGAACTAATAACTTTTACCTCCCAAATAGAGATGAATTTCTATCAAAGTTTAACTCTCATGTGAAAAGACCCCTTGTCTTTCAGGCTCAAAATTTATGTTTTCTAAAAGTTATTTAGAGGCAAAATTTCATTTCCGAAGACGGGGTCATCACATCCTCTTCTCTTACAGAAATGCTGTAATGCAGTAGTTTTGGAGACCTCTGCAGTGTTAGAGAGACAAAAGACAGAAGGCAAGGAGAATCTAAAGGGTCATCAGAGCCGAGTCACTGCTACACCAGGATAAAAGCCCTGCCATCAGTTGGTCAAGGTCAGTCTCAAAACTGTTTCTATTTCCCATCCAAAGCTCCCGCAATGGAAGCACCTTCCAGACCCTTATGCCTCCCACAGATAAAAAGCTCCTCTTAGTTTCCAGCCGAAATACACTCAAAACCAGATTATGTCCTTTCCTGTGTGGACAACAGGTTTGTCTTTTATTTTAAATAGCCCTGGTACCTCCTTCCTTGAGAGCAAGCTGATAATCATCCTAGCCTCCGTTTTGCTAAGTTGAAAAGCTGGATCCCTTTGCTCTCTTCTCCCAAGACAGACTCAGTGAGGACTTACAGATGCTACATATCTATTTCAGTTTAAAATAATCTTTGAGTGACTGGAAAATTGCACAAAATTTTAGAAAATCACAACTTTGAAATCACATCACTGTATGTCCATCCTTCTGTGCAAGACAGGATTACTTCCTGGAAGTGATACTACCAGAGGTTGGTGAAAAAAGGAAGAGCATTGCTTCTCCAAAGGTTATGCTACCGAGATTTACCACTAAGCACTCTGAAAGACAGTACCCATGATCAGTTACTGCCAGTTCTGAAGGTAAAATGAAACAAGACTCAGGCACAGGGTGTTTGAGTTCATATTTCTCCAACTCCAAAATTAAAACAGAGTAACTAGGTGGTGCTTTCACCACCTGGTTTCAGGACAAAAAATGACTACTAAGAACAAAGAGGAACTAGTAAAATGAGTCTCACTCACTAATTAGGCAGCAACATACTATCTGCAACAGAATCTAACACACAGCCACCCACCTGAAATTACAGTGCATGCTTTGTGTGAATCAGCATGCAAAGACAATACCCATGGGGAGTGCTGTCCCAAGCCCCAAAAGAAATTCCCCTTAGCACATCACTTTCGGCATGAGCACTAAGGCTGGCAACCTCCATGGGAAGCTGGACTGCCTTCCAGGTGACACCCACCCAACAAGGTATAAATAGCCACCAGCGAGGACGAAGGCTGCACTCTGATCTTCTGTATCAAGCTGAGCAGCGGGCTTTGCTTTTGGGGCTGGATTTCTGATCACTTCAACCATGAGCTGCAGCATCAAGAGAACATCTACCACCTCTTACAGGAGCGGTGGAGGTGGCGGCGGCTGCGGTGGCAGTAGCAGCAGGAGTTCCTCCGTCTCCTGCCGGCGATACGCCTCCTCTGTGACAGGCGGTGGAAGCTATGGGGGGGGAGCATGCGGCATTGCCTACGGAGGGGGCATGAGCGCTGGCAGCCTTGCTGGTGGCTTTGGCGGAGGCTTGGGAGGAGGCTTTGGTGGAGGCCTAGGAGGAGGCTTTGGTGGTGGTTTTGCAGGAGGCTTTTGTGCTGGGGGGGACACCCTTCTGAGCGGCAATGAGAAGGTCACCATGCAGAACCTCAATGATCGCCTGGCTACTTACCTGGACAAGGTGCGAAGGCTGGAAGAAGAAAATACTCAGCTGGAGCAGTACATCCGGGAGTGGTACAGGAAACAAGCTCCCAGTGTTTCCAAGGACTACACCTCCTACTACCAGACCATCGAACAACTCCAAAATCAGGTAGGATAGTCCCGACTAACGTGGCTCCATCTCCACACGCTAGTCCCACTTGTAAGGACGTCTTCCTTCCCTCTGCCACTGGCTCTAAAGGGGTGGGAGGGAGCTGCTGGACGGCCTTGCTGGTGGTACCGCCGGCAGAAACCTGCTGAGCTGCGCCTCCCAGCTCTGGGGTAAGCAAACCCCACCACCATGCCACAAGCGAAAGGCATGTGCTCTGGGGGCACAGCCCGAGGCATCAAGGAGTGCTCCACCAAGCCAAAACATGCTGGCGCACGTAACTGAGATCCCACGTTCTACAGGTGGCTCCAAACCAGGCGTGTGTGGTTTCCAGTGCTTCCCTCTGCTCCCACCCAGTTCAGCTGGATGGAGCGCTAAGCCACAGCACCTGGACTGCAAGACCTGAAGGCCCTTTATCTTTGCACACTCCTACACAGACCAGAGGGAAGGACCAAGGCCTTCCCTCGCAATCAGCTTTCTTTATAATGAGATGAATTTACAGCATCATGGACAAAGATTTCACTTTCTTATACACCCAGAGTGCAGAAACCCATAGGTATTGCTGATGTCTCAGCCTAAATGTTCTTCTGTTCTTTCCCGCGTCAATATATTCTTTGATCAGAATGTATGGGGAAGCCAAAATCTTGCACTCACCAGTTCTTGTGTTATGGCAGTTCAACAATTGTCTGTCGCTCCTCCATTAATGCAGGAAACAATTCCAAGATTTGCAACAACGCCCCACCAAAGCTTTGGGTCTTCTTTCTGCTTGTCCTGCATGTCTTGAACATCCTCCCCAACTTCCCCTTTTGCAGATCATTTCTGCCACTGTGGACAATAACAAACTGGTTCTGGACATCGATAACAGCAAGATGACCGCTGATGACTTCCGAATGAAGTGAGTACCTCTCTGCAAACCTTGCACATTTCATGTAATGAATTTTACGAGATTCGTGAATGCAGGTGACCATACCCTGTTCTAAGTGGGATGACCGAGCCTACGCACTGTAATGAAATGAATGTGTAATGCTTCTTTCTTTGGTATAGGTATGAGAATGAGCTGGTCATCCGTCAGACTGTGGAGGCTGATATTAATGGCTTGAGAAATCTCCTGGATGATCTCACTTGCACTCGGTCTTCACTGGAATCTGAGCTAGAGTCCTTGAAGGATGAGCTGATTGCTCTTAAGAGAAACCATGAGGAGGTATGATCCAATGATAAATAGCGTGTCCAAGACACAGTCCCTTGATTCTTCAGGGTTCCCAAAGTTACAGATCAAATCAGTTCAGCCTTATGTCATGTGACTGTCATTCCTTTGAGCCTTGACACTGCTTTGCCCACCGCCCCCAACACAAGAAATGACCTGTGCTCTTTGCTCCTCTCCTCGGCCCCTCTGCAGGAAATGAGGCAGCTGCAGGCTCAAACTGGTGGTGACGTGAGCGTGGAGGTCAATGCTGCCCCTGGCGAAGACTTGACAAAGATACTGAACGACCTGAGAAACGAATACGAGCAGATCATCGAGAAGAACCGCAGAGAGGTTGAGCAGTGGTATGAAGTCAAGGTACGTTGCGATGCACAAAGTGCAGTCTCCTTCTGTGGGAAAGCCCAGACACCCTGGGACGGGCCACGCAAAGCCTCTGGCTAAAGGGGGAGGCTGCTCACTGGCACCTCGCTTGCACGGCTGGGGAATGGGCAGGAAAGAGCTGCTGGGAAAGACTGCAGCGGCAGAGGGGGAGCAGGCCAGGTCTGGTGCACAAAGGTGGGTGGAACGGCACGATCTACCGAGCAATGACCAGGCTGTCCTCGATGGGGACAGGATGAAGGGGAGAGGCTCCCTGGCTATCTTAGTTCGCTGTCAGCAAATCTGCTCCCTGAGGGGATTTTCTCACTCAGAAAGTGTGTCTGGGGTTTGACTCCTGCAGATTGAAGAAGTCAATCGGCAGGTCACTTCCAGCAGCCAGGACATCCAGACCAGCAGCCACCAGCTCACCGAACTGAGACGCGAAACGCAGAACCTGGAGATCGAACTGCAGGCGCAGATCAGCACGGTATGTGGGGCAGGATCGCCGAGGGCCCTTCCCCCCTCAGGACGGGCAGGGACGGGTAGAGCTCTGGTCCTAAACTCCTGCATTTCCAATTCCACTTTCAGAAAAACTCTCTGGAAAACTCCTTGGCAGAGACCGAATCTCGCTATGGCTGCCTGCTGCAACAAATCCAAGGGCAGATTAACTCTGTAGAGGAGGAGTTGGCCAACATCCGCTGCGAGATGGAGAGTCAGAACCAGGAGTACAAGATGCTCCTGGGCATCAAGACCCGCCTGGAGCAGGAGATTGCTCAGTACCGGGCTCTGCTGCAGGAGGGACAGCAAGACATTGTGTATGTATTCTGTTTGCAAATAAGCGGATAAAATCTATCACGATCTTTTCTCTATTGGGACTCTCAGAAGACAGAGTAGAATGTTTTAGCAGTCTGTAGTTGAAATCTAAATACAACAGGTTTTTCCACAGCAGCTGCATTGAAATGTGTACATAATAAGTACATCACACAGAGGGCAACACAGAGCATATAGTTACTGACATATTTTCATTTAATCAGTTCCTCTTGGCCTGTTTGTGCAGAGTGAATTCCATGAGAGTAATCACTGTGCAAAACCAGTCTGTAATACACTGCCTTCTGCCAGCTGATGAGCAAGCACAGCTGGACTGTGAGAGTAGAATTATATTTCTACAGTCTTTTGTTTTTTCTCTTTCTACCACTTTCCAGGAAAATATAGCTGACAGGAATGAAAAGAAGGAAAAAAAAAAAAGAAATATTTGCAAGGTCCAGGAAAAGCCAAGCTGTTACATGCACTGCACATTATGTTACAGTATGTCTCTCTATGAAGGTATTTATCATTCGCTTCATTAAATCTCCTTTCCTTGCACAGAACGTCACAAGGAGCTCTCCAAGGAGGGGGAATGTCCTCCCACTCTTATTCCTCTACTTCCTACTCTCACGGGCAATCTGGTGACAAGACAGGTAAGAAACACCTTCCAAAGAGGTTCCTAATTTATCCTGTCCCCATAGCTTTCATATTTTGTGTTTCATCTGTTTTTCCTACTAATACTATCCCTTTTGTTATGGTTTCCACGTTTCCAATTGCAACAGGGATTAAACCATTCACAATCAAATCTCTTAATTTCAAGGTGTCTTAGCTTCAGCTACAGAAACAACTCCTTTCCCACACTTTTGCTAACGCAGACGGCCATTTAAATAAGGGATACATCTGAAATATCAGTGCCGTGAGAGACTCTTGATTTCCCCATCAGAGTAATGGTTTCTTCTTTCATTCCCCAGGGCAGTCAAGAGTGTGTTAAGATATCACCGATGAGTTGGTCTTCCCTGATCTACCTACTGCCGCCTGAGCAACCCAGCCTTCAACGCGATAATACACACAGCACGTGCACTGTCCACCTACCCAATGCACAGATTGCTCCACAGATGTTATTCATGAAGCTGAGATGAATAATTTCTAGGACTCCTAAACTTATCTGCTTTTTCCTTTTTATATTGTTCTTCATCTGCAATGACTATACCTACAGGCACTTATTCGCAGTGCAATTCGTGATCTACTTTCTGCTGATAACAATGCCTCTAATAAAACTTTACTTTTCTGCAACGCAAAGAAAACTGTGTCCAACAATCTATTTGGTATATGCATATTGTACTTAAATTTAGGTGGAAAAAATGAGATACACCTTCACAGAGAAATTAAGGTTGGGTGTATTATGTAATATGGCCACAAAGAAAACAGTGTACCCTAACTTAATCAGATGATAAATTCTGGTATCAGTCAGGATAAAATATTGGAGATGAATGAATACTTTCACATTAAACTCAAGAGTGACACCTATGGGGAAGAAAAAAGGATGGGTGAAACTTTTTTCATAGCGTACATTGCAAGTGATGTGCAAGTAGTTGACTTGTTAGTTCAGCAGCTGAACTGAAACAATTAAGCCCAAAATTTCATGAAAATTTTTCCAAATCAAAACCACTTTCCTTGGAGTCACTGAACGAGAAATCAGTCGCACCCGGGCAGCCCTCTCCCCCAACTTTCAGATGAGGGCTCTGTCTAATCTCGTTCAATAAAAGCAAAGGATTAGATCAGGAAATGAGTGATGTGTATACAGAGAAGTTCTCCTTGTAACACAAAGTTCAATTGCTAGGATTATTCCTCCTGACATGTTGGAAGATCGGGGCTCAGGTCTTTTACGTGATGGTTCAGAATAAGGCAGCGCGTTCTCTTGTTTCTCAAGGCAGTACTCCTGCCTCTATGGCTGGCCAGTGCTCTGGGTGGCTGGGTGGAGGACGGCGGGTGGAGGCAAGGCTCAGTCTCTCTTACTAAAACTGCTCCACTTCATGTAACACACTTACACTATTTGGGCTTGGCAGAGGAAGAAAAATCGGTGAAACGTCTCACCCATTTAAAACTTACAAATCTGTGTTTAGGTATTTGATTTGCAGTGGGCTGAGAAAGCAGCTGAACAGGGTCTACCACATATCAGGGGAGTGACTCACTGGTGAGCGACTCGGGTCTCACAAGCCTCCATTGTTCTCTGAACAGCACATAAATCACAAACATTCTTTATTCTGTCAAATAGCTTTGCACTTGCACTTTGGTTTGCAAACAGATTCAGGTCAGGTAAGATACCATCTTTTTGGATAACCATGTATTATTTAAAAAGGCATCAAATTGTCTACATGTTACAATCTAAAGCCAAATACTCAGCACAGCCAAGAAAAGAGATGAGTCAGAGAAACTCTCCCTAAAAACCAAAGGAGATTTGTAAAGTCAAAGCAAAAATACCTCTCCCTTGAGTCACAACAGGATTCTCATGCTCCTCCACAAGCTAACAGAGACTTGTGTTCTGCCTTATGCTCCATTTTACTTCTCAATTCAACCAGTGCTGACCACCTCAAAAAAATAAAGGTCTAAACCTGAGCATTAGTCAGCTGTAATGGACTTGGGGATGAAATAACTTAGTTGACCAGAGGTTAAATAGAAAGAATGTTTCTGATCCCAGAAAGGAGCCAATGCTGTTGTAGGCCGTCTGTTAGGAATACGCTCAAGTTTCCTGCTTCCCTACCACTGTCCCTCTGAAGTGGGAAAGGGGAGAACCCTGGTGCCGGGTGTGCTGCCCTCAGTCTCTGCAGAGCATTTGGAGGATGGAGGCGGGTGGACTCTGGGCGCATCCGCCGCTGAGCCCAGGCGCCCACCTCTGGCTCCCCTTGGACTTTGCTGGGTGGAGGTATTAGGCGGGACTTACCAGAGCAGAATTTGCCCATTGTAACACCAAAGCCCATCAAAACAAGATGGAATAAGCTGGAATCGGTCTGCATTTGCAGTGTCAGTGTGCGGGAGAACTGTGCTCTGCTCGTGGTGGTTGGGCTCAGGTCTGCTCCCGTGGCTGAGCTCACGGCACGACCCCCCCGGTGCCTCAGCCGCTGCCGGCCCGTGACGCTGTGGGTGCAGCACCTCGGTCCGCGCAGCGCGGGGGCTCGCACAGCATCCTCTAGTGGCAAATCCAGAAAAGACACAGGAGCATTTGTGACGGAAACTGTTCAATACGGTCTCAAATTCAAGCCTCAGACCTGGGAAACGGTTAGGCCAAGGAAAGAGCAGCTAAAATAATAATAAAACAGATTCGTTTTTCACAGAGGTAACATTGTGATACTAGATGGGGTAATAAACCAAATCAACAGAGAGACACTAAAAAGGTCTGGAAAATTAAATCATTATGAAGGACGGGGAAGAGAAAGAGAGGAAGCATCTGTTTCGCATAATTTTGCCCAGAGGTTTTGAGGTAATTCCATATGAAATCAGCAAACTTGGATTAACTCAAAACCTCCTGTATAGTTCTTGCATGCATTTAATTAGCGTTGAAGTTGTTTCGTCTCTGTTTTCAACTCATTTAGTAGCAACAGTGGTTGACACAGACAGACAGGGAGCCTGGTATTACCAAGTGAAGAGGAGAAGATTTTTATTAATAATGAGGTTCAATATAATGGTGCCGTGTTTAAAAAACAGGCCTGCAGGGGGGACTGTGGAGATACCGACGTTCTGTACTGGTAGTTTCCAAAGGCAGCCAAGGTATTGTGCATTATAATCTTTGGGTGTGTTTGAATTTCTTAATTCTGGAAATTAATCATCTCCACCTGCATAATCTAACGATCTCAGGAGGTTAGATGAAGATGAGAGGGGGGAAATAGCTGCATAGAGAAGAATCCTGAACAAGAAGCAGAAATTAGTGGACTGAATTCTCTGGCTGAGGGCTGCCGTGGGCCTGCAGGGTCCAGACCGCAGCAAACGTTTCTGTTTGGAAGGGCAGCTGCCAGGCGGGGACAGGTAAAGCCGCCCGATGCAGCCACGTCCTGCGGCTTCGTGCCGGCCCTCCACAGTCTCCCGCTCTCTTGGCCACAAGGAACTGGTCCCAGTGAGGCAGCGCCTGCTGCCCGCAGCCTGGCCGGGCCCCCCCACCTCAGCCAGGCTGGTGCAAGGCATCTTCCCTGCTGGCCCCACCACTGCCGCGGGTACTGCAGAGAGAGAACCTGTCATTCACTGTGCTTCTGATAAAAAGTCAGACGAAAGGAACTTTTGTGATATTTCTCACGTTTCCCAACCTACCATAATCATGAAAAACAACAGCAGTCAGTTAAGGAAGTACAAAAATTCTTCTAGGAAAATCCTTTCTTTCTGTATTCCAAGTAACATATTTCTGTTAAGTTTCATGCAATACACAATTTTGGAGTGGAAATGCCAACAAACTTCTGAATTTCTTCAAGTATTTTCACATTATGACAGGCATTAAGGGCAAATGGTGTCTCATGGTTGATACAGAGAAGATGCAATTCCAGGGGCACCGGAGCTGACTTTCGTAACTTTTTTAGTACTGCCTAAAGAGAAGTTTATGCACGCTGCAATTACTCCTAATAACCCACTGTTTATGAGCCCACGCTCAGAGATGCATTGCAAAGGCTGGCTGCAGGGAACACCTTTCCACGGGCATGCACTCCTGCGCTAACCCGCCCTGGCAGCAGGAGCGCGCCTGCGGATCAAAGGCACTTACAGTCTCATTAATCAACGTTTTCTTACTACAGCTCTAATCTTAGTTCAGTTCTTTCCCACAACCCGATGTCAGGCTATCAAAAATTATGGCAGTATCAAGAACTTCATAGTGATTTCACACACGCAAAGATTTTAAACAAATGCTGCTGACTCCTTTCTGTTTAAAATGCTGTTAGAAATCATGTCACCAGAATCTTACAGTTTTTATCAGTTATTAAAGGTAGATCCATTAGAAAAAAGTGAAAAAGCACTCAGCAAGTATCTCAGTCAGCTTGATTTGGTGGTGGTGGGCTGCCCAAAATACCTAAGCAGTCAATGAGTCAATGCACACCTTAGTGTTTAATTAAAAGAAGATTTAAAGCTGAATACAAGTGTCAGAGGCTGGTGGAAAACCATGGTTCTCACTCAGATACAGTTAATAGCCAGGACTGTCCAGGAAGGTAACCCACCTGATACACACAAATACTGTGGAATTTGCTTATAAACTACTATTTTGAAAATGGAGCAAACTGTTACGAGTAATTAGAAATACCCTTTTCCTTTCCTAAAGGTATGCAGTCATTCTGGGCAGCCAAACCCAGGGCTGCAGAACGTGTTTCCCGGAGCTGATAGTTGCTATGAGAACAAGCTGTTCTAAAACCACCTCAAACTAGTGGCTACAGGACATGCCCTCGGAGAGTAATGCAGTTTGATCTTCTCACTGAGCCTAACAGAGATCTGGAGACTCTCAGAATTTATCTCAAGCAAAAATCAGTATGAAACCAACCGTCGGACCAGGAAAGCCCAAATCCAGTTGACAGGATCCATCAGCAGGGTACAAAGAGAGTTCCTTGTTTTCTGATTTGATGAAGAACATGTCTTTAATGCTTGCACAGTAAAACCTCTACCTTTACAGGAAGCCGTGGCTTGTCGCTATGATCAGAATATATTCTTATAAAACTAGCAAAAGAAATAATAAAATATAATTACATAAATACAAATATATAAAGAGATGCATATAAATCTATGAGCACATAAACATAAATAGCACAAATACAAATATGGTCTCCAAATGTTTTACAGATATGAACAGAATAAAATAGCTCATCCCTCTCTGTGCTATGAAACCCATCTACTCTCATTCTACCAGGCCGGGGGGGTTTTCCGAGTCGGAATTTTCCATGCGGCCTATGGGAAAATGCCCTCTGAATGGCTCTAGGCCTCCTCCTGCAGCATGAATCACTGCAGACCTGCAGTGACCTGGCAAACCTTCCCCGCGTACCCGCTCCCTCCGAAGCCTGGCACGGGATCAGTCTATCTGGTTTTGGCAGTGGCCTCTAAGTCGCTTATTGCTGCTGCCTGCAGCAACCTGACTTTTGGAACGCATCCTCTCGTCAGTTAGACATTTGACACTTAATAATAGTTTCCAGCCCCATCATACCTTGCTGAGATTTACCGAGCAGATAATAGGTTAGAGGAAGTGTAAAAATATATCCAGTGACTTGTCTTTCACTCATCAGGGCTTGGTGTCTGAACTGATCCTTTCTTCCCACACAATTTTTAACCAAGCTACAAGAAAATCTATTTTATTTTCCAGTCTCAGGTACTTTACTCCCTGATGTGCGTTACCATTATAGTTCTGCATCGATAGAGAAGTCAAGCATTTCTAGGGAAACTGAGACAATAATGAGGTATTTCCAAAAGTACACACCACATCCAGTTTCAAGTATTTGCCAAGTATTTACATTGCTGCCAGTTATTTAAGTGTTTGAGTTCACGATCTTTCATTATTTTCCTCATACTAACTTATTCAAATATTACACAAATGACAAACTTTGAGAAATTAAATTCTATGTCCCAATATCACTAAAGAAGCCTGTAGCTCAACAGGAATCCGTATCTTTCAAGTTCAGCTCAAATCATTGAATCATCATTTCTCTTCTGCCATGAAAGAACTAGACCCCTGGATAAAACTGAGTTGTCCTGCATCTTACTCTCGTAATTTCTTTTAAAACTGAACCCTTACATGACCTTATTTCTCATCTCTTTCAATGCAGAAATCAGGGCAGTCACATGCATTTGTCTTCCCCAAATCACATTCCTTCTACTTTGCAAAAATAGTAATTTTGAGAAAGTTAAGTGTTGCGCTCTGCTCTTATCTACCCTCTTTTTAAAGTGTGAACAGCTGTGTGTGCATGTGCTGGGACCTGCCTTTTCAGCACGTAAACATTCTTGTCTTTGAATCTTTGGCACATTCAGTGCATATGTGGCAACGCAAGGTTTGTGAAGATAAAAAAAAGATTAATGATGGGATATAAAAGCAAGAAAACTAAGAATTGTACCTTAGGCAGACATTCAACACAGTCATTTCAGTACCAGCTGCAGACCAGCTCTTGTTATCATTGGTTCTTCCCACAAGGAAGTTTAAAGAAACAATAGAAAATTTTGTTTCATGTGTATGATCTTCAACAGGAGAGGAAAACATACAAAGTTGTGATTTTAAAAGGGCATACGTCATGATCAGTAGAGTGTGATGGCCAAAGTTTTCATGAGCTAGAGAAGAGACTAAGACTGAAAATGTGCATACAAAGAGTCAAGAAGCACATTTTCACTGATGGAAGCAGAGGTAGAAAGGAAGAATTATCAGAAGGGACAAACACTTAAAGATTTACAAGGTAAATTCAGAAAAATAATCTGAAATTCCTCATTCGTCCACAGAAGCATCCATGGAATTGCGGACACCAATAATGGAGTCATTAAATTGTTCACAGAGTTCACTTAAATGTTAAATGTTAAAATGTTCACAGAGTTCACTTAATTGTGAATTAGCATTATGTGCATTAGCAATCCCTGGAAGCAAATACAGCAGGATGTGAAAAAAGTGAAGTACATGCCAGTGTCACTCAGGGGCAATAAAAAATGTTTTACAGGACAGTTAACAAAAATAGTCTGAAACGATATGAACAGTTTTGTAAAGCAGTGGTGACTACTAAAGCAGAGTAGACAAAGGGGAAACAGAACAAGGGCTCAGCAGGAGCCTGGGCGTGGACTGCCTCCACCGGTCTGCTGGATGACTTCACTTTAATAAACGTGTCTCCCTTACCCTCAGATAAGCTGCAGATAAAGGAAATTCCCTTTGTTGACCATTCCTTATATTTCCTTTAGGGAAAAGCTGACCCTACAGTAAATTGAGTTTATTGTGGTGGGAAGAAAAAAGACCTATGCAGAATGATAAAAGCACTTTCTTTCTTGAGCAAATACTTTGCCATACTAAAGGCTTTCCCAAGCATTTAAGTGCATGTTATCACCTTAAGGGAGTCCCAACAAAATCAAACACATGCAGCCACTGAGGTAAAAGAGAGATCTAAAGTTAAAAGAAAATCAAAACCTTTCTGGAAACGCAGAATGTAGTTTTAATAAAAATGCTGCACGAGGGACTGATTTGCTACTAGAAGCTTAGGATCTATTTGGTGCTATAAATAAGATTAAATAGTTAGTTCATTTGACAGTGTCTCCCAAGCTTCTCCTCTCCTGACACTTCCAGATGTATTTCCAAACTGCCATGAAGAATTGCTGCTCATTCTTTGGAAAATTTTTCCCTTACGCAGAAGCAAACCCAACCTGCTTGTGGTACATGACCAATATTCTTACAGTATAATATATGACGATTGCTGCTTTTACTCCAGGGGGTTCAGAGGGAATGCAGAGGCCTTCCAGACCCCATTTTTCATTAACTGGATCATAAAATATTATGCAGCATCATAAATGCGCATTTTATTTTGCAAAACCCCAAAATACACTGCTCTGAGGACCTGACATGGGAGTTCAGGGAACAATGAACCTAGAGGGAAGGATGTTCCTCTCTCCTTGCAGCAGGAGACAAATCAGAATACGCTGGTATTTGTTCTCCTTTAAGCTTCTTGTATTTCTGTTCAGTGAAGAAAAGGTCATTGACTTAAATTCTTTATGCTGTAACTATGGACTTTAATATCTGTTCCTCTGTAGCTTTCTTTTTGTCTGCAGGCAGCCTGTAACTTTCTGATACTCGTTTCACGTACTCACAGGACTCGGAACAGTAACCAGCCGGGCAGGTTTTTCCTACCCAGGGCTGAACAGGACATTCAGATCTACAGAAGGAATGACCAGCGTGTCTTCGGAAGACAGCAGCGTCCTCCCTATCTCTTAAGAAAGGCTGTACAGTTTTACTGTGCAAGTTGGAGAGCTGTGTACATGCAGCAGTCTCCACAGACAGAAAAGAACTCAGCGGCGATGCCCCCAGGCTACAGCATCCCCGGCAGGTAGTGCATGGTATGTACATTGTGCGTATGAAGTGATATATTCTGTACCTGACTCATTGCAGAATTCCTCTGTCTGATACAGCCTCATAACCAGATCCAGCCCAATGGGGCTGTGAATACAGGTGCCCTGGCCAGCTTCCAGCCTGTGTGTTTGGCCTTTTACCCTCCCTGTATTTGCCCTGCAATCCCGCATTTCTTTCTGTACAAAGCGAGTACAGCACTAACGTGTGGTCTAAAATACCCGATGCATTTTTATGGCTACAGAAAGGCCAGACAGGCCCTCACACAGAGCGTGCGTTTCATTTGGCTTATCTTTAATTTTTTTATCTTGGTATTAAACGAATTTCTGATTGAAACATGACAGCATGCATCTTGTGCTCCAAAGGTCCTGTTCAGTGGAAGCACTTGCAGGTGGCAGCATTTCTGCCCAGGCCTGGCTGCCCCCCCTGAAAGCTGCAAACGCTGGCAGACAGCGTAGTCCCTCTTCCTTTGAAACAGCTCTGCTGGGGAGTCCCAGGGGTTTGGAGGGAGTGAGGGGCAAGTGAAAGGAAGAGAATGGAAAAAGAGATGTGAGTACCCACTTGTATGTCGGGGATGGTTATGGAAGAGCTTGCAGCAACATTGCTTTTGAAAATGCATCTTGGATAACAGAGGACCTAAAACATTTTAGAAATAACATTTTCATGGATCTCAAAGACCAGAAGACTACGCGATGGTTTCTTTCTTTTACTTCCCTCTTTCAGCAGCACCCAAAGGACTAAATGGATAGTCAGGCACTTGTTTCTGTTGTTGCTCATTCCCCAGGTACTCAGGGAAGTTTAATGCTTATCTCTGCTACAAATGCAGCTACTGCTCCTTGAAAAGGTTTCTGGTTTCTTTAGAAAACCGACTCTTTCAGACAAGGCATGTTCTCTGTCAGACCCTCTCTTCTGCTGTCAGCCCAAAAGGAACTGAGAGCAAAGAAAGAAACAGTGAAAGTGATACTGATGAAAGAAGAATTTTTCTCGTGGGAAATAAGGAAAACAGAGGGGTGTTTGTTTTGTTAAGGTCCACACACACTGTTCACCATTTGGGATCCTTTTAAGCTCTGTTATCAGTCTAATCTATTACTAAGTTAATCACTCTGTATTAAAATTCTTTCCTGAGATTACATGAAGAAAGTCGTGTGACTTCGCTATGGACGCAGTGTTGGCTGCGGCAGGGCCGCACGCTCCCAGCCCTTTGTTTCCATACAGGTAAACTGTAACTTGATTTATGAATGCTCCCCTCGTCAGGGTGCCGCCTCCTCTGAATCCCACCTTTTGCTTCAAGAGGCAATGGTCAGGGGGAGGCAATCAGCTCTTGTGTGTGAAGGTATTTGGGAGGGAAACACAGCCCACTTCACAGCAACTGACCAATAAGAGGAATTGCCGCGTTGGCAGAAGGCTTAAGGCTGATAAATTCCATGGGTCTCAGATAACACATTCTGCAGACAACTCCCATTGTCACGGGCATAAAAGAGGTGGGGTGGGGGAACGGAGCACACACTCCTGCCTCAGGATCACAGACTCTGGGAGCTGCAGCTTGGGTTAGGTCCTTGGCATTTCTTACCATGGCCAGTTATAGCTTCAGGCAAACTACCTCTGCTGTGGCAGGGGGGCCTGGTGCCTCCTCCCTCCGTTTCGGTGGGGGTTACTTTAGGGCTCCAAGCATCCATGGGGGATCTGGTGGCAGGGGTGTGTCAGTCTCTTCTGCTAGATTTGTCTCTTCTGGCCTGGGAAGCGGCCTGGGTGGTGGATATGGAAGTAGTTTTGTCAGCAGCTTTGGCGGTGGTTATGGAGGTGGTTTGGGTAGTGGTGATGGCCTCCTCTCAGGAAATGAAAAGGCAACTATGCAAAGCCTGAACGAACGCCTCGCCTCTTACCTGGAGAAAGTGCGTGCACTGGAAGAGGCAAACTCTGATCTTGAAAAGAAAATCCGAGACTGGTACCAAAAACAAGGACCAGGCCCGGCTCGGGACTACAGTCCTTATTACAAGACTATTGAAGACCTTCGAGATAAGGTAGGTGTTAATATTTATTAAAAATCATCTCAGATTTGCACTTGAGGAAGTGTAAAAACCCAAAGAGACAAACTTCACTAGGAAAATACCCAGAAGGCATTGCAGTTTATGAAAAGGAGAGGAAGATCAGATGAATACGTAACGATTGGGCGGGGCAGATAGAGAAAATTATCAGTATGGAATTATCTTCTTTTTTAAATGTTAGCTAAGAGAATGTACAAAACAGTCAGTCTGAGATGCCTCAGTACTTAATTCTCTGATACTGTTCGCTTTTAACAAAGCATATATACACACACACACACACATATTTTTTATATATATATATACATGCACATACTGGTCATATATACATATAGACCAGTCAGTATATATATATGACCATATATATACTGATTTTTAAAAAGAGAGCCAAATGACAACAGCAGCGTGCCTATCTCTGTAATCTGTTACCTGCCATATAGCTTGAAAAACTTCAGAGGCACATACACGCAGCTTTAACAGTAAAAATAAAAATTGGTTAAGTACAATTTTGTAAATATGAAGATAGCAACTCAAGATTTCATCACCATACATTTATTTTTCTTTCACATTTCACTTACTTAAGATTGGAACTGAAATAAGAGTGCTGAAACATTTGGCTTATGGAAAAAGGAAGTAGCAGACATGAAGTAATCAATCCCATATATAAATGCAGGATTTGGCCCAACAGCCCATGGGTGCCTGATAACAGATTACTTTGAGATGATACACACCCCAGATAACATAAGTAGCAGCTGATTAAACTATGTAAATAAATGAACGAAAACTTGGGGTTTCATTTTCACAGTTCAGCTTGGAGTTCGTGACTGCTCCCACGCAGTTTGCTTTGCCCTTTCTTCAATCCATTCACATTCTCTATTGATTTCAAAAACTGAGCTCCAGTAAAAGGTAAAAATTCTAGGTAAAAATTAACAGGCATTACTTCTAAATAAACAAAATTTCCTTTAGGGGCTTTCATAAGGCGTGAGGAGAATCAATAAACACTATCCTGGAAATAAAAATGTGTTAAAGGACTACACGAATGCAATATAAACCCATATTGATTATGAAACAAACACATCATTTATTTTAAAATCATCCAGCCCTTGTACCCACTGTTAAGAAAATGTGTAACGAGAACAAACTCTGCCAAGAGGGGTCTGCAGACTTTGCTCCCTTTGCATCTCTCCAGGAAAGAGGTTTCTTGCCTCAGTCCTAAAGCACCACTTACCAACGCATCACCAAAGTCCTCTCCCTCCAAGACAGCACAGGGTTTTCTCTCAGTGGGTCTTCTACCCAAAAGCTCCTTCATAGGCCAGACACGAGAAGAGCACCCATCCATAACTGACAATCATGGCAAAAGCACTGTGATGAATCTATGCGACCTATTTGATATAGATCATTGATACTTTCCTGCTGAGACCCAATAAAATACACTTTTATTTGGTGTAGCTACAGATGAAATAGAATCTCAACTCTTTTCATCGTCAGATCAGGAAAGAAGATAGCATGGCTGTTTCAGCCTCAGCAATGAACTCTCATTGTTTGTAGATCCTTGATGCCACTATCAACAACTCGAAGATTGTCTTGCAGATTGACAATGCCAGGCTGGCTGCTGATGACTTCAAAACCAAGTGAGTAACTCCTGAAAGGAAAAAGATCTCTTGAGCAGGCAAAAATCCTTGTTGAGCCAAAGGGCAGTGGTTGTGAAAAAAGAAAGGAATGCCTATAAAATCTGTGTATGAACATGAGTTTGATCCTGTCATTGCAGTTCAGCCCCTTATGTATTTGCTGAAAGCACCTTCTGCACCACTGAAAATTTGATATCATGTAAAATACGTGGAGAAAAGTTTAATGCTGGACATTAGCTACATCATAAATCCTATAAAACCATATACTTCTATAGCATGTAATGTGTTGCATGGTGGGCTGGCTTAACCAGCTATACTGAATAGTTTTGGTTTGTCTTCTTAAGGTTTGAAACAGAGCAAGCTCTTCGCATGAGCGTGGAGGCCGACATCAATGGCCTGCGCAGGGTCCTGGACGAGCTCACGCTGGCTAGAACGGACCTGGAGCTGCAGATGGAAAGCTTAAAGGAGGAGCTGGCCTACCTGAAGAAAAATCATGAGGAGGTAAAACAAACCCAAGAAACATGTTTGAAAGTGACCTTCGAAAAACAGCGTGTGGGAACGTGGAGTCCCTCGGGATTGCCCTGAGCTCTCCACCGGTGAAGAAGATTTCTGTGTAGACTGGGAAATTAAAGACACCCCCTGCAAGTATTTAAGGGGAGTCAGTCAGACCTTAGCCCTGGAAGAAAGAACAGAAGGTTCGTAATGTTTGCAGTTTATCATTGTACCCTCTTTTGTCTTCCTCTGCCATAGGAAATTAGTGCCCTGGGAGGGCAAGTAGCTGGCCAAGTCAGTGTTGAACTGGACTCTGCTCCAGGCATTGACCTGACCAAGATCCTGGCTGATATGAGAGACCAGTATGAACACATGGCTGAGAAGAACAGGAAGGATGCTGAGGCCTGGTTCCACAGCAAGGTAGAAAAAACTCCATAGTATACAAATACAAACAAACAAACAAAAAAATCCATGAAAGAAACAAAACAATTTTTAAACCACACAGAAAAGTGCTGTGAAAGCCTTATGACCTCCATTTAGAGGTCCCACATTTCTCACGTAAAGTTTTCCCTGTTTCAGACCGAAGAGCTGAACCGTGAAGTAGCTGTCAATACTGAGCAACTGCAGAGCAGCAAGTCTGAAATCAGTGACCTGAGACACACCTTCCAAGCGCTGGAAATAGAACTTCAGTCCCAGCTCAACATGGTACATTAAAATTTGCAGTGAAATGGGTATGTGTTCCCCTCCCTCTAAGGATTCCTGCATCTGGCAGCGACCTTTCTGTGGTTTCCCCTGCTCTACTCTCAGAGAGCTGCACTGGAGGGCACCCTGGCAGACACGGAACAGCGTTACAGTTCCCAGCTGGAGAAGATCCAGGACGTGATCAACAGCATCGAGGCGCAGCTGGCCGACATCCGAGCTGATTCGGAGCGCCAGAACAGCGAATACAAGACCCTCATGGATATCAAGACTCAACTGGAGCAAGAGATCACCACTTACCGACAGCTCCTGGAAGGCCAGGAGTCCCAGTAAGCAACTTCACTCACTGCAGAAAACCTTTTTGCTGAGCCTTAGACAGTCTGACCATGCCACAGGGCTCATTTGCCACAGCACCACAGTAAATACAACTTCAAATACCCCAGGGGTTCTAAGATCTTTAACAAATTAATTTTTCTGGACCAGAGTGGAGCTAGAAATGACAAAATTCCCATTTATATTAAGTGAGTAACTCAAAGAGTTTCTAAACAAAAAGGCAAACTGACAAGCAGTACAAGAGATTAAATGCAACGAGCAGTTAAAGTGATAATTAATTATTAGCTGCTTGACATCCCATAAACTTCCTGTTACCAGCTAAATAGGTCTTGCCTCATAGGAATCAGTGTAGAAGAAAATATTGTGCAGAGAAGTGAGGGCAGACAAGCTAGCTGTAGCTGTTTTCGGAGAGGCATTAAGTGGACCTCCCAGATGGGAGCATTCCACATAGAGCCTCAAGGAGGAAAAAATGAGGTAGGAGTTGAAAGGTTTTGATTTGCTCCGTTCCTTCTTTTTCCGTAATTGCCTTTCCCACTGCAGTTGTTTAAAAATATATATTCCTACAACAATTCCCTCTCCTGAGCTGAGGGGGAGAGCAAGGAGATGACCATCTCTTCCTTGACTATATACAAAATGCACCTGATTGATAGAGAATTTCCTTTCATACATCCTCATCTCACGCAGCATTTGATGTGTTACCTCTCCTTTCAACTGTTGTCTCTTTGTTCTACAGGATGTTCGGCTCCCTTTCTGGAACTGCCGGTAAGAATTCCTTCTCTTTCAGGAACCCTTTGGGAATCAAAGAAGTTTTATTTTCTAAAAGGAAATACACACACATTATGGGAGTTGTGTCCCTTCTAGAGACTGGGCTGCTGCACCAATTTGTGTTACTAATAAGCAACAAATAAGTAACTCTGGCTAGAATTTAAGACATTTCAGTCATTAAAAGATGTTAGACATTAGAAAAAAATCTCAGACTATGCTACAGTAAAGGCTAAGTAAAGCACAAAATGCTTAATCATTCCCCCAGATGAAAGAATACAAGAAATTTAAGCTTGGCCAGCTCAGGAGAACTGTATGAACATGCAAGTAAAACTTGCCTTGAGCTTTTAAAGGTCAGCTGTATTGTAAAAGTGATGTATGATTCAAATCAATGCTATGAAGAAGAAAACTTCCGAGAGAAGGGAACGAGAGACGAGAGATAAAATAAGCTCAGCACCCATCGCAGAGGGGTCTCATGTGTGTTACGCTTAAGTAATCACTGTTCTTTCTCTCCATGTTATTGTAGACAAAAGAGACAAGCTGGCAGATGGAAAATAGTGCTGAGAGTCCTCCAAACGTCATCTTCAAAGTGAGAAAATGCAGACAACACACAGGAATTGGAACAGAGAGGAATCACTCTAAACTGATGGAAGTTACTATCTTAAAGCACAGAAAATTCTTGGCCACACAAAGTTTAGGTAGATTCATCCATTTAGTGGTGATTAATTTGCAAATTGGGTTAGCTTTTCAATTATTTCTAGTTCTTTCATGTACTGAATTGCTGTATCTACTATAATAAAGATGATCTTCTTGAAATCTTAACTTCTTTTCATTTCTTGGGATATTGTTACTGAAGTCCGGCTTCAATCGGGCAGGAAATAGGGAGCCTCCCCGAGAGGTTAATGCTGACAGTGTCTGGGGAGGTGGCTTGAGCTCCATCTCTCATTGCTTCCAGCTCCTCTTGCTGGCAGGAGCTTTGAATATGGAGGCAAGAGCATCCTCAACCCCCCGAGTGGGGAATACAAGAGCGACTCATTTCTGACTCCAGTGACTGTGCACTCCAAAGAGCAGGAGCAGTGAGAGGTTACGTGATTCTGGTAAGAAGCAAGAGCTGGGAGATGTTTTGTTAAGGTACAAGGTAGCTTAAATGGCTTGAAGGTAACTCCTACAGAAACAAACAGGAGTGAGAAACACTGGTGAGATTTCTTCACTCGCTTTCCCAGTTCATACAGAGGTAACAAACCTTCAGCACCAATTTCAGCCACCTTCATTCTCATGCCATTGAAAGGATAATATCCTAGCTGAAATTCTAAATGTGATCACTTTTAGTTCAGGCCCCCAGAAATCAGCAATTTCATTTCCCAGCATCCCTCTGCAAGCTTACTGCCAAGGAAACTTTTCAGGGTTTGTGCTAAACGAAAATCATGGCTATCACATTCACACCTCCCGCTGTCACCAAAGGCACCTGAAGGGGAAATGGAAACGACAGGATGCCTAGAGTAAAAGTACCCCTGTACTGCACTCCCGCAGAGCGGATCATCTTGCAGCCTGTGTTTCAGGGAGACATCATCAAATCCTTCAGCATTGCTCTCCTTGGACTTGGGAGGGAGTAAGTATTTCACCCTTGTTCATAACTAGATGTTTGTGACAGATGAATCCAGTGTTTGCATAGCAGGGAGCATCCCAAAGCTGTGGACCTCCTTGATCAAGGTTGGGCAACCCTCTTCAATTCAAGAGGCGCTGGTGCTGGCTTTGGGTTCAGCAGTGACTCAGGCGAGCTGTCAACGTCAGCTGTCAAGTACTGACACAGACAATCACAGCCTAACCTCTGGAAATCCAGCATGGAAGCATTAGGCAGTGGCTTCACTCTGACAGGGAAAAACTATGACAGGAAAGAAAAACAGTCACGGAAAGTAAGAATCAGCAAAGAGAGACAGAGAAGAGGACAAGATGGGAAGAACAGGGGGACTAAGGTGCTCTGGTGGAAACAAGGGCAGAATTGAAAGGGAGTAGTGGCCTGAAAAGTCCTGGCATGCCCAAGATGCAAAGGGTTCTTCAGAAGCTCGTCTTTTATATGCTGCCCGCTTTTGGAAGAGTGAGGAGAAAGCTCCTGTGCATTAACTGCTTCAGTACAGGCTGTTCCTGAGTGCTGACACACTTTCTAATAAATGCTTTGTACCAAATTTATTCCCTACAACAGTTAGACTTGGAATGCCTCCCAGGTAAAAGAACCAACAACTCCAGGTCTGTTTTTAAATCTTAGCAAATCCCATCCCCTGAGAGCAAGTTCTTGTGACAAAACCAGCCAGAGTATGAGATTACTGGTGCAGGTCTCTTGTGTTCTATAGCTGCAAATGTGAGTCTGACAAGAAATTCTCGTGCTCCAAGAATGCAAACTAGAAGTTACACGTACACTTTGCAAATGTGTATTTTGACCAGTAAGTTTTCTTTTCAAAGACTGATTTAAATGCATGTTTACAAAAAAAATTGTTTAAAAGGTTAACAGTTTAAAAGTCTTTAAGAGGTTAAAAGTGCCAAGAATTGAATGAATTCATAAACCCTGCTAAAGAAATTAGAGGCTTCAGAGACTTCAAAAGGCTGGAATTCTTGGTTTTATAGCCTAATTTGAATTTTAGGTTTTTTTAGCTTGATTTTGTCCTATATTTGTAGGGCAATGAAGGATTTCTGGTGAAATGTTTAATATAAAATCACTCAGAGACTATAATTTTAGAGTTTGGTTCAGAAAAAAAGTGTTTTCTATAGGTGTGTCATGTCTGAGTGATGGTTTTATCAGCAAAGACCCAGATGAAAAACAAGCTGCTTCTTGAAAGGAACTCTCTGTCCTCCCAAAAGGAGAGGCTAAAGTGTGTCAGCTCCATTAATCCCGTAACAGAAGTAATAAAAGAGTTTGCACAGCACAGACATGTCAGGGAATGTCTTCCAGGAAAGCGCTGGGGAAGCGTGACAAACCAGGGAGCTCATGTGGCACCAGCACAGTGCTGGGAACTGTGCAGAGGATGAACATTGGGTAGGAAATCTTAAGAGTGAAGATGGTGAGAACAGAATAAAGGCATAAGCTTGAAATAGCTTTTTTTTGTATAGACTATGAGGAGAAAATTTTGTAGATTGAAGTTCATGTTCCAGCTGCAGAAAAGAGCTAAATGAAGAATGCAGAGAGGAACACAAATCTCTACCCATACAGAGACAGCACCCGTGTGGGATGTTCCTTTAAAGTCATAAGAAGTTATGAATCTGGAAGCATTCCAAACCTTGTGAATTTAGAGAAATGTAACTGGTTTTTCTTTTAAAATGACAGCTAGAACATAGCTAAAATGCAGAAATAATTGAAAAGAAGAATATGACTGTATGTGGAATTATACCTAGTTCTAGAATTGAGCTAAAGACAGATGATTTTCACATACTTGTTAAAATTCAGATCTGAAATTAGATTCATCAAAATACTTTTGATTTCTAAACTGTTACTAATGTAAATACCAAATTGTACAGTTTTTCACCAAAGCAAGTTTTGCCTTACATAGTCTATTAGAAAATGATATAATGCATTTAGATTTTGATATAGATGTCTGCAACCTGTAATAAAACAACAACATGTACATGAATGAACAGCGCGAGCGAGTGAATTCTGAATGCACACCAGCATTCGCCAGCAGTCTGCTCTCCGTGTGGAGGTACAGACTTATTTACCGTTTCTCTCTCACCAGAAAAGCCAATGTTCATGAGTGACCTCTCAAAAGTGAAGTTTTTTTCTTTTTAGGAAAACCCCTGTGAAGCACAGCAACTGAAGCAAGCTGCAAATAAATGATCCACGACCGATGACCTCCAAACTTCCCAGTGCTTCACTGAGGCACCTTTCATTGGATTCTCTTTTGGTTTGAAAGTACTACTGACAATTTCGAGTAAAATATTAGGAACTATTTAGAAGTAGTTGTTTAATATGAAAGAAAAAACAGCAAAGATGAAGGCAGGGACAAGCCTCAGGTCGGCAAACGCTGCACTCTGCATTTACCAGCTGGTGATCACAGGGACACACCCTTAGGATCTGAGTTTGATGGTTAACAGAAAACTGGAAAAGCCCCAGAATCCCCACCACTATGGTTTTCTGAATTATGTTATAGGATATAATCTGTATTGGCTGCTTGATTTATTTTTATTTTTCCCAGTGGTAAGTATTCTACAGGAAAGAAACAGCTTTATATCTGCTACCTGGTTTTTATAAGTGTTCATCTGATAACAGTCTAGAATAACACACAGGGCACCTGAAAAACCAGCAAACCGTATTTCACCAGCAACCTTCCAAAGAAGTTATAAAGACTGAGTGAAAGAAGACTGAATGAAAAATCCCCAACGTTTCCTGTTAAAGTTTATGGTGTTTTCTAAAAGTGATTTTGCTAATTTTTTTTTAAAATGGAATTTGATCTTGCTTATTGTGGGATCACGCAGAGTTAAACAGACCCTAGCAGCACACACACCTCAGGATATTTACGTTACAGGGGTCTCAAAGGCACTTTTTTATCTTCAGGAGAGTTTGTCTAAACTTGTTTCCTGAGATACTGACTCTTGGAGATACACAGATTTGGCAAGCTACGCAGAGGCATTAATCTGCCTGAGAGCAGAGCTGAAGTGCTGCGGCACGGGGCCAGGTTCTGTTTGAAACACGTTTCCAGAGTGATACACCCCGTCTGTTCCAGCCAGCTGCAGAACGAGTGGACGTTCTCAGAACGGGCTGCTCAGCTGCATATCACAGCTAGAGTTTTGATGTTTCTTTCCCCCCATTTTCCATAGCAAAAAGGCTGCACGTTTCCCTGAGGCTGCATTAAACTCTCAGCTGGAAATGTTAGAAAACCCCTCAAGTTTATTCTGACAACTGGTGTGAGCCTCAGTCTACATGAAGTCACCCATCCTGAATTCTACAGCTATTTGCTGTTGATAAGTACTGTCAAAAACTGTGCTAAAAGCAACACTCCCCTTATTATGTTGTTAGCAAACACAGCATTTTTCTTCTTTTTTTCAAAGTTTTATTTTAAAATAATTTTGGTGGTTCTGAACTAGAGACCCGAGAAGTTCCTCCCATCTCCACTTCATCCCTGCTTTTCTCCTTCCTCTCAGCCCTCGGTTTCCTTAAGCCACGACGCGTCCCTGTTATTGCCACCCCGTACCCCCACTTCTCCAGCTGCACCTCGGGGCTTTCACCGGAGCAATGTCACCTTGGTGTGCAAAGAGAATGGGGCTCATTCTTCAAGCGCCACACTCTTGCCACACTCGTTATCCCCAGTGACGCACCCCAGCAGGGTAAACAACCAGTTAATACTTCCTTAAAAATCTCCCAAATCTGGTTGCCCATAATTATACAGTATCGAAGAGAGCTGTACTACTGAATTACCACCTTCTGAAATTCATTCGCAAATTATTAGATTTGAAAAATACTGGTGTTTGAGACTCCCACTTTAAATGAAGGATTACGATGACTCTTATAAGTCTTCCCAAATCTTATTTTCATGAATTACTTCATTTCATAGTGTATATTGGCATTAAACACATTAATTGCTATCTGAACACTTTCACCTTAAACCCAATTTGTTTACATTTTCCAAAAGAAACAGGAACTTAGTCCTCCCACATTTCTTCTTTGAATTATTTCAATCTTGTATTACCTTTCTTGACTATTTCACAAGCATTAGTAAATTACCTGTGCCCACTCTTCCTTGTACATTGATGGATGCTAATTGCTCCTCATGCAATACTATGATGATATGCTTTTCGTACTAAAAATTCAGACTCCAAAATCTATTTATTAGTTCCAAGCAAAGAATGGGAATAAGAACATATCAAATTCAATTACAAATTTTTAATGGGAAAAAATATGGATAGAAGAGAAGAAATAATGGGTGGATTAATGGATGATTGTACATTTTTCAATAAAAAGAGAATTTTACTTAAACTTCACTTGTAGAAAAAGTTGATGTTCTTAAAATAACCATGGTGATTGCTGTAAATGGGTAAGTGGGTGTGGTTGAACTCACTTTGTTTTTCCATTCTTAAATGTCAGAGAAGTAAACTCCAAGTTTCAGAACTATAGCCTGAAGAAAAAACACTCATCTGAATCATCCCTTTTGTTTAATTAAAAAAGAAAACCCCAGCCCTAGCCCCTGAGATGCACAGCCAGCTCTCTTTGTGAGGAATGTCATCATAATTGGCCTCACCTCTAGGGAGGAGAATTTTTGGAGGGAGGGCTGCAGGTTGGGTTTGTCTCCTACCACCCTTTCTTGAGGATATAAAAGAAGCACCAGGGCAGTGAAGGCACATACTTTCCTCTTCTACACCAAGCTGAATAACTGACCTTAGCGCCTTCTTGTGCTGCAGCTATGGCTACTTCCTTCATGCGCAGCTCTTCTTCTACCTATGGTGGTGGCTTTGGGGGTGGTGGAAGCAGCAGCTCTCGCCTTTCCTCAGTCCGCACAGGAGGAACCTGCCGAGCTCCAAGCATACATGGAGGATCTGGTGGCAGGGGTGTCTCCATCTCTTCAGCTAGGTATGTCTCCTCTGTAGGAGGTGGATATGGTGGTGGCCTGTGTTCTGGTATCGGTAGCGGTTATGGAGGAGGCTATGGTGGCTTTGGTGGTGGTGCAGCCTGTGGCTTTGGTGGAGGAGCTGGCTTTGGAGGAGGCTCTGGCTTTGGTGGAGGAGCTGGCTTTGGAGGAGGCTCTGGCTTTGGTGGAGGTTTTGAAGTTTGTGGTGGTGGTGATGGCCTTCTCTCTGGTAATGAAAAGATAACTATGCAGAATCTGAATGACCGTCTGGCTTCGTACCTGGACAAGGTACGAGCACTGGAAGAGGCAAATTCAGATTTAGAAGTTAAAATCCGAGACTGGTATCAGAAGCAAGCTCCCACCAGCCCAGCCCGGGACTACAGTAACTATTACAAGATAATTGAAGATCTCCGAGACAAGGTATGACATTCATATCTAGAGAAGTTATAAGAATGCATTAGAATTGTGGAACTGCATATTCCACTTCTTTAAAATAACCTAAAATAATTACAAAATAAATACTGAATTCCCCAACCGCAAATATATTGTGGTTGTGAGCATTCTCGCAGAAAAGAGTAGCTTTTTTCTCAATTTAAAACCCAAATATTTTATCCTGAAAATGTGATGTTTGTTGAAATTAAAATGATTGCACTAAAAGTTAATAAAACATGGCAAAATGTGTTTAGAATTATCAATATATTAATTCAGTAATCGAATAGTAAAGAATGTGACAGGTAGGCCTCAAAGGCTGAAAAATGATTCTCCTGGCTACAGATAAGATCAGGTGTTGTACAACGTATTTTCTAATTATGTTTCTAATTTGTGTTACACAAAGGTATCTCAGCTCTCTGGTTTGCATATGGCATGTGGAAAAGAGCCTAGTGTTTTTGGTTTTTCTCTATGAAAGCTGTAAGAATTACAGTGTGACCAAAGAGCAACATGATAACTTGAACTGGCTATTGCAATCCAAAGGCAGGTTTAATCGGTGACATCACAACAGAAGTCCATTTTTTCCTACCTTTTTTGATGGTTTACAGCCTCAATAACTACATACCGTGTACTGAGGACTGTGATATTTCACCTTTATTCACAGTTTGTCTGTGTTTCTTAATTGCCAGATCCTTGCAGCTACTATTGACAATTCCAGAGTCATTTTGGAGATCGACAATGCCAGGCTGGCTGCAGATGACTTCAGAATGAAGTAAGTTTACCTAGAACACGTTTGTCTTCTCTCTCTTTGTCTCTTTCTCTCGGAACAGTTTTCTGAAGTTTAGTATTACTTTTTATCTAGAAAATAAAGTTCTTCAGTCACTGAAGAACACATTTCAAAAATATGGATAAGTATTTTCCTTGACAACTTCTGATGAAAAAACCCCTGGCAAACAGAATCAGTGTGATGAAGGATCAATTTGGAATATCAACCTGACAGAACACAGTACCCAGATGTCTAGGTAGATTACTGGATAGATTACTAGCCTAAATCACAGGGGGAAAGAAGACAGGAATAGGTTGGGATTTTCACTTAAATGGAACAGAGTGGCATGAAGAGATCGCTCTTCGGTCACAGTAGCTCTCTCTCAAAGAGTCTGAAATTTAGAAAAGAAAGACAAAGAGTAATTTGGGGCTTATGCAGCTCATGGACGCAGCAGTACATCAGACGCTGCTGAAAAGATGATAATGAAACTTGTGCAACTGATGTATCTTGCAGTGATGTACCTGCAGGTTTATATTTTCTCCTCTAGTGTCCAGGCAGAACTAGGCTTTCCTTCACACCAAATTTGAGAGGACACTGCAAATGGACTGTCCTGTGTGACAGCTTTTCTAGTGATGCTGATAATCATTATTAGGTTCTGCAAGTGAAATGTCATGTGCCCCTCAAGAATACAATCAGACGGCAATGCATGTACTTTTATATGCCATAGCTGGATGTTAGAAAAAAACATCTTTACTCCCTTTATGCTTCTTTTCAATATATATGTTTTCATTTATAGCCCACTGTTCCTCCTCCATTCAATATAAAATTTCATAGCTCTACTGAATACAAACTTGTACATATTCCAGTGCTTGTTTCTTTTTTAAACTGCAGATATGAGAATGAGCTGTTCCTGCGTCAGAGCGTAGAGTCTGACATCAATGGCCTGCGCAGAGTCCTGGACGAGCTGACCCTGTCCAGAGCTGACCTGGAGATGCAGATCGAAACACTGAAGGAGGAGCTGGCTTATCTAAAGAAGAACCACGAGGAGGTGAGAGTCCGTAACAATGCAGAGAGGAAATTACTTTCCTTTGGAATTTATGCCTCTCAGGTGGGGAGGGGGACAACATTACAGCTGAATAAGAAGAAAACTGTAATATTAAAAGAATCCAAAGTGTGTCCTGAGAGGCATTTCTCTGATTCCAAACTGTTCTGACCTATTAGTTTCAGTTTGACGTTCATAAGCACGACAGGTCCCTGTGAGTAGAAGAGTAAAAGAGCTGAGTAAGAGAAACATACGTATAAGTTACATGTAAATATGTGTATTGTGTGGGAGTAGAAAAGCATGTTTTTATGTGTGTTCCACCTACGATACTAGATAATAAAAGCACTGTGTACCACTGCATGGATTGCTGATGGCAGAAAGTATACGAGAAGAGAGAGCCTGATCTTATTTGTGTCCTCTGCCTTCTGGCCACGCAGGAAATGAAAGAGTATTCAAATCAGCTGAGTGGAACCGTCAACGTGGAAATGGATGCGGCTCCTGGCATTGACCTGACCAGAATTCTCTCTGAGATGAGGGAACAGTATGAAGCTCTGGCTGAGAAGAACCGGAAAGATGCCGAGGCCTGGTTCTTCACTCAGGTAGAGTGACACCCATAAACAGCAAATCGACGTATTGCCTCATTGTTATTGCACCAGCAGACAGGATGGGCCCTCCCTTTCTCAAAACAATTTTAACAATTTTAATACAATATGTATGTGATTTTACAGTTGTTTTTTTCTTTCAGACTGATGAGCTGAACCGCGAAGTTGCCAGCCACACACAAGAGATACAGACCAGCAAATCGGAGATCACGGAACTGAGACGCACGGTCCAGAGCCTGGAGATTGAGCTCCAGTCGCAGCTCAGCATGGTACGGAGCCGTCCCAAGCACGACTCACTATTAATGCCCTCTCCTCTTCCTCCCTCTCTGTCTTGCCTCTCCTTTGACTGCCCCTCAGTGGGATAAATCTGCACGCTAACCTCTTCTGATGTTACTCCCTTTAGAAAGCTGGACTGGAAGCCAACCTGCGAGACACAGAAGGACGATACTGCGCACAGCTGGCACAGATTCAGGCCCTCATCACCAGCGTTGAGGAACAATTGAGTGAACTTCGATGCGACATGGAGCGTCAGAACCAGGAGTACAGAATGCTCATGGACATCAAAAGTCGCCTGGAGCAGGAAATCGCCACGTACCGCCAGTTGCTGGAGGGCCAGGACTCTCAGTACGTTACTATATACAATCTTATGATGATTAGATAAGGTTAATAACATGACACATTGTGAAGCAGTAATTGTGGTTGCTAAGCTGACTGCAGATTAGCAAATGACATTCACTGCATGCACAGCCTTTTGAGTAATGGCAAAACAGATGCCCGGCAAAATCTCAGGCGTTGCTACAACTCAAGCTAAATCTCCAGATTAATTGTGCTGATGATTTGAAAATATAAATGCAACCATTTTGACTACGATGAGTTATAGAAGGCACCAGGCACCATACGTATGTCTTCTATAATCCTCTTGCTGCACTGGAATAAGCTTTTGGCCTGAAATAACCTATAAAAACTTGTTCTCAGTATTTCTTTAGCTCTTGGTTTTCTACACTTGTGCACAGAGGTAAAAATATTCATCATCATATGCCAATACTCCCAACTAGAAAAGAACTTGGCATAGGGCACAGCTTCCTTTAGTAAAATCTACATTTTAGTGACCATTTCTCACATCTGATCTACACGTGGAATTACTTTTGATTCTGAGGAGGAATCTGCTCCTTATATTGTTTCTAGATTATGACATTTTGAGAAGAGGAGAAGCATGTAGAGACACATCAGGACCAAGAATGGGTCTGAGTACTATTCATATTTCCTATTGAGTACATAGGAGTGGCCTTCAAAGCAGAAAGCACCTTAACACCACCAGTAGTAACAACACAGCTGAGAAACAACCCACTGAAAGCTGCAGGGTGAAACCCTGGCTATTCACACACAGTGGTTCCTAAATGGATCAATGGTTTCAGTGGACAGGGTCAGTGATGGTCATTAATCAAATCTTTCTTCTTTTCTACAGGATGTCAGGAGTGAACCCTAAAGATGGTAAGAAAAACTTTGATTTAAAGAGGGACTGAAATGAATTGACAAAATAGGATTAGATAAACCTATTTTTTTGCTTAGGATTTCTTCTTACTAACACAGATTACATTCTCTCCGCAATGACCACATTCTTTATCACCTTGAGACAAAACTATTCTCTCTGCAATGACCACGTTCTTTATCATTAAGAGACTTTATTTTATTTTATGTGCACTTTTGAGACCAGTAGCTTGCCAAAATGATTGCATGAACTCCTCATGGGATGCTAAAATACCAAAATCTTCCAAAGATTCCTAAATTCCTCTGCTGATTCACACAACATACAAGATACTTCCAAGCCCAACACATGATGTGCACACCTAAGATTTACTGAATGAGGACCAGTGGGAAGAGAAGATAAGATGTAAAGGCAGTTCCCCCTTTAATATGTGAAAAAGATCTTGTGAGGAAAGAAATAAAAAACCCCATTGCACAGCTCCTCAGTGCGTTAGCAGTGCATGCTTTTTTTCCCTACTTGAATTTCTTTGTTTTCTCCTACACAGCACCTTCAAGCAGTGGAAGAGGTCGCGTGAACGCGGAAGATGACGGAAGAGCTCCTTCTACTCGTGATAGGAGATTCTAATAAAGAAATACTGAATCCCCTCTTGCATATGACACCATATAAACCCAGTGCAGCCTATACATTGGCTAATGCTAAGAGAAATACCCTTTTACTTCCGCTGAATCACAAGAATGTAATCCAAGAATGTGCAACAGCTTGATGTCTTTTCTCAAATTTCTCTCCCTTTTGGCATGACCATTACACGATCATTGGTCAGAGATTACAAGCTTGTTTTCTGTCAGTAGCCATATAGTTTCCTTATGAAAGAACCTACATAATAAAGTTTCTGTTCTGCTTCTGCAAATACACCCTGTCTAATGTTGTTTTTTTGAAGTGAATGTGGCACTGCCATACACACAACCGTACACCCTCCCTGTAACCCCAAACAAGAGATGCTCAGTGGATAACAACAACAATAACAATAATAACTTTAATAATAATAAAAAAGATGATGATGAATGGACAGATACAAAAAGTGCCATTAGATTCTCCCAGGAACCTGAAACTACTATCGGTAAAAAACTCAGAAGATAATGCAAAAAATCCTTAAGCTCTTTGTTGTGAATTCGAAGTGCACAACATGACTACAACTCATGCACAAATAAAATAATATTTGTCTATATGTATATTTATGTTCCTGCACTTCCTTCAGCAAAAAGGCAAATTCCCTTTGCTCTTGAGCAAGCACTAGGCAAGGTCCAGGTGAAATGAACTGTTCACACAGAGTTTGCAGTGACTATTTTGGTTTCCTTACATAAGGAACAAACTCAGCAGCCTTGTATTAGCACCTTGTATTAGCAACACTGCTTTTCTCTGCAGGAAGGTGGTCTGCAAATCTACAGCAGTGTAGTCAAACACTTATGAAGATTTAAGAGGCTAGTAAATCCCAACTTCAGAAGCATATAAAACATTTACATAAATGCTTTATTTTGATAACATAACCAGTTTGGAAAATTTTTTGTTAACTTCATTGCTGGGTATTTCAATCCACATAATATTATCTACAGAAATGGTATAATTTCTAGAATTGTGTATTTTATTTTCCTTTCAACCTCCTTACAGCCACTTGTTTTTGTTTTCTGTTTTCTGACATTTAAAAAAAAAATACCCACACTGCTGGCACCAGCCCCAAAGCTTAGGCATGAAGGAGGCTGCAGGACCATTGACGTACCATGGGTAAAAATCATACGTACTGCTGGTATTCTCACTGGGAAGAACTGAGAATTGGCTCTTGCAAACTTCAGCAAAGCAACATCACAATCTACCAGAAAAGAAAAACCAAACGGTACAAATGATATTTTTTCCTGACCCAGAAATCAGGTGACTGTTAGATATATCACTCAGACAGCAAGAGAGAGAAATTCTGCATCCAAAGGCAGCCATCCGTTCGTATTTCAGATGGAGGAGCTGAATCAACAAGTGATGGTCGCAGGGTATTTACCTGTATAATGTAGGTGTCAAAATATTCTGCCTACACTTAAACTGCAGCCTGCACATTCAGTTCAGTTTGCTTTTCGTGTTCCAATTCAGTGAAACAAGTACAATTCCAGAAGAAGCATCCTAGGCCCAGGCGCTCCTCCATCCCGCTGCCCTGGGCATGTGGAGCGGCGGAACTGCCATCTCCAGCTTCTGGTGCCACCTGGTGACGGTGCCTGACCTCCCTGCGCCGCTCATCGCTTTCCTTCTGCACCCTGGGGGTTCAACGGCTCACCAGAACCACGGCCGACAGCGCCAGCCTGACAAAGGAGCCGTTTCTGGTTTTTAAGTTTTCTGGTCTTTTCCATGGATCCTCAACACGTGCTGATGAAAACTGTGTGGCAACTTTTCCAGTTTGAAAACGTTAAACTTCAGAGCAAATATTTCCTATGGGCCAGATCACCTTTGTTCTGTGTTACTTGCCAGAAAAAAGACAATTCTCTTTTCTATGATGGCATGATATTCTGTGAAACTCTCAAGGAGCAAGACAGAGGCTATTGTGTCTCACAAACTGACAGCCTCATGCCGGACAAGTTGTGAATCACGGGGTAATTTCATGTGAAATAAAGAATTTGTTTTATTTCATGTAATATTATGTGCATATGTATGTATTTATGTTTCAATGTAATAATTCATACAATGTTAGCTTGCTGAACTGCCAGGCTAGAAAATTCAGTCTGAAATTGATCTCTGGTGAGATGAATTGACAACAGTATATCATTGGTTCTATTATAATTTGGGGTTTTTTTCAAGTGAGGCTTCATTTTCTGTCTGGTGCTTCAAGCTCTTCTCACTCTCAAGCAGCAGGGCTGACATCGAACTGTAGCTGTAAACAGTAGCTGTTCTCAGAACATTTTGTGATAACCATACCTTGTACTTATTGGAAAACCGTATCTTCAGTGATTAATTTCCCCAAACAATTAAAAATGTTAGCATTTCTGCACAATGAAGCGCAAGAGGAATAAGAAGGAATATGCACTCAATGGAAACGTAACTGTTAAAAAGAAAATCCCCAGGTGCTGAGCAGAGCTGACAGCGGGCCGCAAGGAGGAGCTCAAAACCTGCCCAATTCCATAAAGGAGGGCTGGGAGGCAGCCCAGGGAAGGATGAAGAGCAGCAATTTTCTGTTACTGAAACATTTCAACTGGAACAAATAAGAGAAAAAAAGATTTCTTCAGGCTCCTTCCAGGAGAGCGTAATTCTGGTTCGTAGAGTCTAATCAATCAATCTCGTTAAAGAGCTGAGCCCTCAGCTGCTCTCAGGAAAACCATCTGCACCATTTCTGGGAGAGCCCATGCCCAGCCAGCTTCCCACCCCTTCCCAAACCTTCCTCCATCCCAAACCTCAGCTGCAGACCAGAACTACTCAGAAAGATAAGGTGAACCCAATAACCCTGGCTGTTGCCATAGGAACACAACTCACTACCTCTTCATCAACATGAGGAATAAGAAAATCTCTGCAGAAGCCAGACTTGCCCGTTCCATATTTGATGGAAGAAGTTTGACAGAAGGTTGCTGAAACTTTTGCGAAAGACTATTTTTGCATTATTGCCAGGTCAATTTTTAGGGCTGGTAGCTTTAAATAATCACGTGAATTTTTCGAGTGTTGTTACAAACTCATACTCTAAATATTTTCTAATATAATCATATAAATCATATACCATATATGATTCATGTCATATAAATCATATAAATATCTTAATCATATAAATATCTTAATATTAATAACTGTAGTAATGGCAAGAAATTCCTGCACTACTATCTATTTCAACAAGACTATTGAAATATGACTGAACCTCAAATAATGAAAAAATCACCAGAAAAGATTGTTAAGTACCTAATTCTCATGTATTTCAACTGGAAATGGGCAGCTGAGGAGAATTGCTGGGCCTTACTCTGGACTGGAGTTTCAGCCCGATGACAGAGGCTGGATAACTTCATTAAACCTCACGTCTCACACAGGCTAAAGCTGTTCGGTACGTTAATGACAGCTCGACAGGACGTGCCGCGTTTCAGGATTCACAGACTGCTGTGAACTCTAAAGCCTGAGAATTACAACAGAAAGGATCTTGAGAGAGCCATCCCTGCCCCAGCTCTCCGTTTATTCTGTAATGGACGATACTCTTCCCTTATAAGCAGGAAAATGTAACACATTAACTACAGGGTTAGAAAAAAGTCTGAGGCAGAGCTGATCCTGTTCCACACCTACTGATTTTAGCCACACCTCGCTATTACAATATGAAAAGAAAAAGAAGAAAAAAACCAAAACAACTAAAAGGAAAGCAATCTGGTATGCGGCTGTGATTCCAAATAACAACAACAGTGTGTGCAGGCTCATAAATGCTTCGGAATTGACCAAGAGGAAGCACGTTTCATGATGACACAATCTTGTTGCTGTAGTCATTCATCGAAGGGAAACTCCCACAGGAAAAGGCATAAAGCTGCTTAGGGAAGGCTAAGAAGCTGCTCAGTGCTCGTCAGTCAAACATTGGGTTAGATTCACAACAGAGCTAAGCATGAGTACCAGCCAAGGCCCTTTTCAGCTTTTTTCTGGGTCCCTCCGGGTTAGTTCAGGGTGTGGTTTGGCCCAGCAAGGAACTTCTTACAGACCTTCAAGTGCAGATGGTGGTGCCAGCAGCACACAAACCTCCTTCTCCTCTGCCAGACCCCTCTGGCTGGCTACTGGAGGAGGGGCACCTTGGGGAGGCTTCGGCGAGCACCATGGGGAAAGCATCTTCCTGGGGGGGAATGAGAAACAGACTATGCAAAACCTGAATGACCGTTTGGCTGCCTACCTGGACAAGGTCCGCTCCTTAGAAGCAGCTAATGCTCAGCTGGAAAGCTGCATCCGAGAGTGGCACAAGACAAAGTCTCACGGAAAGAGGCATGACTTCAACCAATACGAGCAAAACGTCACTGACATGCAAAGACAGGTAAGTCAGAGCTGTAAGGGACTCTGTCATTCTATGCTCTTTTAAGGAATCTGGGTACTCACTTATGCTGATGGCATTCCTTTAAAGAAAGTTACATAAAACCTTTATATGTTTCTAACCATATGTTAGAAATACTAATGGAAGTGGTTACAGGACCTGGGCAGAAACAAGGAGGAGAAAGGGTTACGAGAAAGAAAGGCTGGAAGGAGACAAGGGGGATTCTGCAAAGCCTGAGAGTTTGAAGAGATCTGTGTGCTGCCAAGTGTTCGTTTCTGTACATGAAACTGTGGTTTGGGTAACTATGTCTGGCAGAATTTGGTCTTTTTGACTGCACATGTATTCACGCAAATTACAAAGCAGGCAAACTGAAGAGGCTGCCTCCTTTCATGCATGCTCATGCTCTCTTTAGCCATACTCTTGCATTTCATTTCTTTGATTCCTGTGGTAGCAGACAATGAAACTCCAGGAGCTTTGGGTCCAATAAGCTTATGTAATCAGATGGAAAAATACTTCATTGTAATTAAGAAAATAGCAGTGACAAATTCCTTGTGGATGTTTTCACTATAATTAAAAGGAGAATTTCTGGTTCCTGCCAGTAGTTAATATTAACGTTCAACAATAACTCTTTCAATCTCCCAAACTCACGTGTCTTCAAATTTATGCATAATATTAATCTGTATTCATAATGAACATACTTAGCACTGTAACCATCTGTGTGACTAATCAGTGTAATTAACTTTACACAGCCATATGAGGCAAAACCTAAAGCTATTCCAAATGCGATGTTGTAGATTTCCCTCCACTTTTTACCATCTGATTACTTGGCATTCTCAAGACCCTGAGAAATTTTTTTTTCAAAAGGCCTGGAAATGGTATTTTCCCACATCTTTGCTGATGGAGGCCAGGGACTTGATCAAACTCCTGCTCGCTGGTAAATGTGTTGCCTCCAGGCAGAAGATGAGGCACTCCGACCACAGACAATGTGTAAGAGAGCCAGAATTGTCATCACCTATTTCTGTTTTAAGGATAAAGAAAGGTCATCTGTCTCCAGAACTATCACTCGAGCGCTTTTTTTTTAACTGATCCAGAGATAAAAACTTGCTCATCAAGAATATAAATGTGTTCGCATTGATTTGGAATTAATAAATCAGAAATATTTAGGAAGACAGTAAGACTAAAAGCACGATGCTGATTGGGGTAACGCCCTCATTTTTTAATAGGTTGTACCCAGAACACTTGTTTTTACCACTCACCACTTAACCAGCGATCACCGGCTACTGGCACCTGTGGGACTAGCGGCTGTCTCAGGCAGTGGGTGCTGAATGTGGTGCTCACACTGGGGAGGAAGGTCCATTAAAGGATTATTTACAGGCGACGATCCACTGATTTAATCCAGAATTTTTACTTTCTCTATAAATTATTGCAATTAGCACCATAACTGCCAGTAAAATGAGTGAAAATATAGCATCTAATTATTAACCATAATTAAATCAATTAACCATGAATTAAAAAGGTGAAACTAATTTAGTGCCTAAAATGAAATTTAGAAAAAATGTAGGATCCTATATCCAATAACCCGGAAAGTCTGTGAGGTACTGGCTGTCTGAACTTGGACATGTATAACCATTTGGGTCCCACCTTTTGGACCACACTCTTTCCTGGACACTTCAATTCTGGATGACCATGCCAGATGGAGCAGCAAGTTGCCTTGCTTCACTCTGACTCCATTCTAACCCAGACACAAAGTGAAACAGCACCAGTTCTTCAGGTAAACGTCTCATTCAAACATCTTGTACCGCTAAATAAGCAAACTGACTTACAGAGCATTTAAGGAGACAGGATCAATGCTGTTGGACAAAGGACACGACATGCTGAGGAAGAAGTCAGTGCAGGAAGCCGCCTTGAAAAAAAATCTGTTTTGAGAAGGAACTGGAGTGTATTGCGTATATAACAATATATGAGTTCTTAATTAAATTATCTGTAAGCTTGCGGATTGATCTTGGTGATGCACCCATATTCACGATGGATGTAGTGAAGAAATTTGTGTAACTAAACAGATAAATGTCCACATTTGAAATGCACTACTAACTGGCACAGCAATCAATATCCTACAGCAGGGGCAAAAGACTGACAATGGTACAACCTCCTTTGTTGTACTCTTTATTCTTTCAGATTGCACAGAAAGTTATAAAGCATTTATATAAATGTGTTGCTGTGTTGCATGATTATGAAGTGGCGCAAAGTTGGGTAACTCTTATGTTACTTTCTCATTGCCTTACTACCTTCCATAGTAAAATTTACCATTCTCTAAGGATGGATTGAAGAATTGCCTCTTCTCTGACAACCAATTCCAGGCAGCAACACTTTTAGGGTATTGTTGTACTTCTTCAGCTGGCGTTGATCATGTCCCAGGGCAGTATTCGAGGTGTGCTGCTAATTGCCCAAGAACGTACAGTCTGCTAACAGATTAGTGAAAAACATTGCACAAGCAACTTCTTTTTTACTATGAGAGGTAAACTTTTGACACTTCAGGACAATTTTGTCATTTCCTTGTTTCTTTGTGATTCATTTAGGTGTGGGAAGTTTTACTTCAAGGTGCTGAGAGCTCTGTAAATGGCTAATGATTTCTGTACAGCCATAATGCACCTTGGTTTTTTTGAAAGTGTTGAGTGAAGGCAGCTGTTGGAACTGCAACCATGCTTCTCTTTCCTCTTTGTTAGAAGAGGACACGATGGCCCACAATTATTAGTTCCTGCCGATTTTGTATGAGTTCCCACTTGTATTCTTTCAAAGATTTTGAATGGAATACTGAGCTTTTCATATTCAGATCTATAGTTCAAAGCTATTTCATGTTAACAGGGACTTACAAGTCTTTTCAGTGCGTGCTGAGTGCACTAAATGAATGATACGGTGCACTTTCTCCTGCACCTTTTAGGGCAATTTTTAACATCCTAAAGCAAAATCAGAAACATGAACTAATCACTCCATGCTGCTGGATGATTCAGTACAGTTATAAGTGCATAATTGAATGGACCATGACAATTAGATGCCAGTGTTATTCTCAAAATGACAATCCATGCAACTCTGGACTGAAGCACATAGCAGACTTGAGGGGTCCTGCTGATGAGTTGCTGCCACTATCATCATTACGCCTCTGCAGTACAACACTGATTCAGCAAGGTGTTTCTGCACGTGCTTGCTTCTTAGCATATGATTAATTTCAGCATTTTGATTGTACTCAGACACAGCTTAATGATCTTACTGAAATTTGCCCTAAAGATGACCAAGGCTGCTTTCCAGCAATGCTAAACAGAATCAAAATCAGGTCACAAAAATAGAGGAACACAGTGATTGTTATTCTGTAACATACCATGAAGTTTGTGTAATATTATTCATATCCTCTACCTGTCCAGGAATAAGGTGACTGCTTCGTATCCAGAAAAGTAAGACAAAGACAAAAGTAAGATTATGGACAAAAACTGCAGAAATATCTAAGTGAATCAGGAAACTAAGCTGCTTTTATTCATGTACTCTCCTTAGCATGGGATGTCTACTATTTAGATGCTTCCTACAAGCAGCAGGGAGTCTAAAACAGCACAGGTTATTCACCATCATCGTGTGGCAACACTGAGTCTCCTGTTGGATTCTCTGTTTTCCAGATTGAGGATAGCAAGATCACTAATGCCAGTATCCTTTTACAAATTGATAACGCTAACATGGCATCTGAAGACTTCAGGCTCAAGTAAGCTCTTCTTTAGTTTCCTGATTAAGTTTAAAAGATGATTAAGGAAAATATTGCTTTTTCTTGATAATCCAATATGAAACTGATTTTACTGAGGTTTTCTGGTGATACTTGACAAATAAAGCCAATGTAGAACAGAAAAAACCCCAAACCTTAAAAAGCATAAAAAGGATGTAAAAACCACAAATGATTGCCGAACAATTTTGAGTCACCCTGTTTGTGATACTTAGTTCAGGTCCTGAAGAGCAGGTTTTACAGCAGACACTTGATACTTGTGACAAAAGGCATTTGAAACTGTCATCTGGGAATACAAATTAAGCCTTTCTGCACGATGCTTCCCCAGTCCAGCCCAAATCTATTTCCTGTACGTATCATCTCTGCTGTCCAGCTCTGCAGGAAATACCCGTCCTTCAGTATCTTCTGCTTTGGAGTCTCATAAGTTTTGCCCCAGTAACTGGGCCAGGGCTTCCTTGGCTACCAGTACGTGGTCTGGCTTTTCAGTACATTGTTGAAAGATAGTTCTCAGACCAACTAAAAAGCCAAAATGTTTGGACAGAAGGCTTCCAGGCAGATCTTTGCAAAGGAAAGGAATTTACATTTTCTGTAAGTTAGACTTCTTAGGAATCATGAAATTTGTCTTATTTTCAACAGATGATGATCAGCTATGAAAAAAATACCTCAGCTTTTGTGAATATTATAACAAACTTAGACTCTGAAGGCCTTACCTAGCCTTGCCTTTCTTTTTTTATCATTCAATAGCATCATAAAAGGGAAGCAGCAGAACTGCTTTCAGAGACTGGCATCACAGAATGAGTCTGATGGATTAAATGTAGAACCACCAATAGTGCCCACAAAAAATGAAGTAAAGGGAGAGATTCTGAGGAGCAAAAGTGGTTCATATGCCCAAGGGAAGAAATGGCAGTGTTGTTCTGACTTTGGCTCACTGCAGATGGCAAACTGCAAGAGGTTAGAGAGGAATGTTAATAACTGGCTTCCATGACATTTTCCCTGTTTTCTGAAGGACTGAAAAGTTATCATTTTGGAAAAACTACAGAAAGCACTGATTGTTGATACTGTTTTCAAAGCTTTCACAACCTGGTGAATATTAAAATGCAAAAGGCAAAATGAAAGAAAGAGCAATTATTTCATACCATATAGGAGGAGCTGTGAGGAAGAAAGAAGAAAAACAACAATGAAAATAATGAAACCTTATTTTTAAGACTATTCGAGAATATTCAAATAACATATTTTAGAAACAGAATTTGTTTCCTTGGTTTTTTGTTCTCTCTAGTTCCCTACATAGAGGTCTCAAGCAAGTCTACTTCTCTTTGATACTACTTATCCAAGAGGCTAGGAGCAGTTTGCTCTCAGCAAGCATGCTTTATCTTCTTTTTCCTGATAAAGGTACGAAGCAGAGAAGTCTCGCAGGCAGGGAGTGCAGCTTGATGTTGAGAACCTGCGTAAGGAGCTCGATGGCCTGACCATTATTACAACAGATCTGGAAATGGAAATTGAAGGCTTGAGAGAAGAGCACATCCTCAGGAGGAAAGACCATGAGGAGGTAGAAAAAGTTCCACCTGTAAAATCCTATCACACAAATCTTCGCTACCATGTAATTAACTTTGAGTAAGATCCACAATCTATAAATGGGATTGATGATTCAGAACCTAATCATATTTCTAAAGCAGCCAATGAGAGGCAGATGAGGCACAAAGTTTTTTTAATTATTTTTTTTAATTTTACCAATTAAATTGGGATTTCAGAAAGGAAAACAAATTGCTGTATTTTCTCCCAGATTCTTTTCTAGTCACCTGCCAATCTGTCACACATAGCTAATAATGCCCTACATATTTGACAGAAATGTTCTCAGAAATACTTAAAAAGGAGAATAGAAATACAGGGGTTACACAGCAGTAGGTGAAGCTGTCTTTGGCTGATGCCCTTATAGCCAAGGATACGACTGAATGGCTCTAATAAAGCAGCTCTTGGAAGCAGCGCAACTAACAGAGCCATCAGTATGTCCAGTCCATGGGCGTTTTGGAGGCCGTGATGTCATACCCTGAAACGCTGCCTTGCCTGGGCGCTTTTGAAAATGGTACCTAGCACATAAGATTGTGCTACACCAAAAGGAATGTTACCATACCTGCTTGACTTGTCCTGTAATTATGTTGTTTACACAGTAATTATACGCTTTAATCCAATTATTCCTTTAACAATTACATAGAACTTTTACATTACTCTCCTGTAAACTTAGTTATAGTTCCATAAATATTAACATATAGGGTAAGAAAGATGAAATTACTGTTAGATTTTATTCAAAGGTTTTAGGTTCCTAATAGATAAATAAATACAAAATATCAGTGCTTCTTCATTAAGTATATATCTTCCAGAAACATTATATGAAAAGATCTTCTCACATGTTTTTTATTCAGTTCTCTAGCACAGTTCTACCACAGAAGCAAATATAAGTCTCTGCTTTAAGTCATGTCACAGTATTATCCATATATAAAATTTCCAGATAGTGTTAACTGAATATGTATAACAATTACCCTACCATAATGAAAAAAATACCTTGGGTATTGTGAGAGGATGGAACTGAAGAAGACAAGACAGGAATGAAAACTTTCCACTTTCATAAACAAGTTTGCTTGTTTCCTCTGGCAATTTTGATAGGATATGGAAGCAAATCGCTCATCGCAAGACTTCAAAGTCAATGTAAAAGTAAATGCAGCACCTCCTGAAGACTTAGCCAAGATTCTAGCAGGAATAAGAGAAGATTATGAAGCCATAATTGAAAAGAATCGTCAAAGCCTGGACAGTTGGTACAAAGAACAGGTAACAGCTATTTTCTGCTCATGTCAAAGATCCCTGTTGCTGTACATGAACAGCCAGAATCAGTAAGCTTTTACCTTGCTTTTGCTCCCCAGAGCACAGCTATGTCTCTGGCAACAACCCCTAACCCCGAACTGATACAGCGCAATGAGAACGAGATCAAGGATCTAAGACGTACGTTACAGTCCCTGGACATCGAGCTGCAGGCACAGATGAGTAAGGTATCTATTGCAGACATCTCTGGCTGCTCTCTGCTACTTCCTATATCTCAGAAATTGTCATGGACCAATTCTTCATTTAAATCCATAGCCTAGCATAACTTTATTGTAGTTATTAAAGTATCAGTGAAATTGGAGTTGGGATTATGCTTCACTTTGCCAGCATATGCAAAAGAGATTCAGCAACCACCACCAAGAAGTGAAAAATGTATGTCTCTCCTTAGAATAAAATATGGGGAGAAGAAAAAGAAGAGATGGGATAGCTGACTCCATGATATAAAAAGAAAAAATGTCCAAGAAGACAGATAGTAACACAAAGTTCATATTTACAACTGCTATTATAATGTATGAAATATTTGAAGTGTGAAAAATGTTGGTGGGAAAACTTCAAAAATATCACTCAGCTCTTGTACAGGTTAAAGCTCACTTACCCGTGACTTGGAGACTTTAGAGCAATTCTGGACAGTAAATGCAGAACTGACAAAAGAGTCAACAGTTAGAGGAGCACAGCTTTGGAACAGAAAGAATATGGCAAGGATAAATTACCCAGGTTTTACCTCTCATTATGCACACACGACACAGCTTCATGACTCTGCTGTCTTCACATGAATAGTCATGCAAATGCATAAGTGTTTAAATTACCACAGTCTTAATTTTGTAATCTTTTAGCCAGGGACTAAATTTGCTGGCATTTCTGCATTATATCTATGACATAAATAATAATCATAGTATTGGTATTATCTGCTCTGTCAGAAACACATGCTGGAAGACACCTTGGCCGACACTCGGAATTACTATGCTGTTGCACTTCAAAACATGCAGCACATAATCTCCAAATGTGAGGAAGAGCTAAGCCAGGTTCGTCATGACATTAAGCAGCAAAATAACCAATACAAGGTTCTTCTTGGGATCAAAACCCGCCTGGAGAAGGAAATTTCCACTTACCGCCTGCTGCTGGAAGGGAATGTTGACGGGTAAGGCAAAGCCGCCCTGACTGGAATAGATGAGAAGAGAGTTCTCATATTCGGGTTATTTATTGTTTGTTTGTTTATGCTTAATCAAAGCTTGTGAGTTCCATACTACATCAAGGGTTGGTATTTTAATGTGATGGATCATAATAAAAAGCTTGAGCCACTTAGCACACAGAGAAACTTGTACCCATGTAATTTGGATTATCAAAATTAATTTAACTTTTTATTAAAAAAAAAAAACAAAACCACATTCCCACAGCATGCCTATCTCAGCATAGGAAAAAATGCTAATTTCAGTAAAATTCATAGTCATTTCCTATCTTCAAAACAAGTTCTAGATCAAAAAGAAGCCTGGAACCAAGTTTAGATCTCTTTTGGTCAGCCACCTGCAGTTACCAATCCCAGCACACAAAATCTGGACAGTGTACCCCTCTGCTGATGGGCTGTTTGGTTTCCCCACCTCTGCCTCGTCTGAAATCTCTGCCCTCAGAAACCTTTGGGCTTCTATTAATTATTCTCTCATCTTATATACAGAGGATGTCTTATTTATACAAAGTCAGAAAAAGGAAGATTAGGAGCCTTTATAACTGAAAATCTCAGGGAGGCAGGACAGTAGGGCACCAAGCCTGGGGTATCTGTCAGAAGCCAAAACGAGATCAACTTGAGAACTCAGAACATACGAGAAACGATGCCACTGTCCACAGTACAGGCAGTAATGAATGGACACAGGAACAGCTCCAGGTGAGAGCAGCCGTGCCTAAGACTACTGAATATTTTTTTTTAATCACTTCTCATAGTCCTATGAGGTCTCCTTAGAATCAGTGAGAAGGGAATGAATAATTTATTGAAATCAGTATAATCATTTTTTTTCTTTGTTTTATTTTCTTTACAGGATAGCAAGAAAATCTGAATCAATAGCTAAAGGTAAAAGTCCCTTATTTTCTTCTCTATAGTGACTCTTAATCATTGTCATTTCCACTAAAATTTTACTCAGAATAATTTCAACCTTACATGAATGAACTACGAGTTAATTCTCATGTAGGCCATATTTGAGAATAATTTCAGTGATTCCTCAGTCTCGTGAAGGGCTGCACTTCAGAGCACCTTCTGCTGTGTCTGTGCCCTCGTGGACTGTCTTCAGACTGACCTCTGCTAGTCAAACCCCTTGTCCAAAGCTCAGACTCAAGACTGAAGCTTTCCTGGTGTCTGAGGAGGCACACAGACTCCATTTGGTGACTAAAAGAGGGTTAGGGCTTGAGAGCAAACAGAAAATCTGCATGTCTGGAAACTCGTATTCTGGCATGAGCGTGACCTGCAGACATTTAGGCTGATCTGCTCTGAAGTTTGATTTGCATTGGCTGGGATGTAGCTGTGTGATTCATTTGCCCTGACCTGGACAAGACTCAGGGTGACTCTGGCAGTACATTTCACAAAGAGCAATCATAAGTATTCACTTAAAGGGAAACACGTAAAGATAAATCAGTTGAGGAGTAGCTGGTAAATTACTGTAAATTAAGCTTTCCCTGCATCATCTTGTCTCAGCATTGCTTCTTTTCTAATTAACTTTTCTTTTTCTTTCAGAACGTGCTGGGCAGACCAATCGGAAGATAAAAGCAATCGTCCACGACAGCGTGAATGGGCAGGTGGTATCCTCCACCATCAACGAGATCCACCAGCAAGCATGAAGTCAAAGTTCTGCTAACTCCTGCTTTCCTGGCAGGCCAAGCCCTTTCTCTGCAACTCCATGCTGTATGTTGGTCTCCCTGTGTGTAAAATAGGGATATTATAGTGAACTCTCTCCTGAAATGATTTGCAGCCTAATCATGAAAAGTGCCATACAGAGCTAGGTATAGCCAATATTGTCAGTTTAAAGAGCTTTTAGTCATCAAAACCGAAGAAAAGCTATTCAATGAAAATGACTGGCTGAGCTGGTAATATATGTATTATGCACGTCTCACTGGGGCATGAATCTCCATCTGTGATTCATTTATTGCTCTGCAAATTAACTATACTTTAAAGTGAATAATCTCTCAACTTTTCTCCTGGTCTTATGTCTCTCATCATATACCTCACTGCAGCCAATAAATTCTTTTCCATTACTTGGTCTTGTTGTTGGAATTTCCAATTTTGTTTTTTCCTATACATGCACCAGCCCAAAGCGGCAGTGTCACTGACATAGGTCAAGACTGCAAAAGCCTCATTTTTTCAGAAGGTATAAAACCGGAAGGATGCAAAAAAGAAGAAAAGAGGTGACACAAGTTACAGGTGACACTTACATAAGCAAAACTATTAGACTTCCCTATATACAACTTTTCAATGTCATCATTTAAAACAGCATTAGTAGTAGGATTGTTATAAAGTACACTTTACTAAAATAATCACCCTAGAAGCATGTCTTTATCCTTCAGCATTAGAGAAATTTTCTTTAACTGTCTTTACACACTTCCCTTCAAAGATTATAAATACTTTTCCAGACACTCTCATTCTTTCTCAGTGACCCATTTAATTCAAAATACCATTTCAGTTATTTGCTTTCATATTAATGCTCATTGGTTTCGTTGACGGGTTCTGTAATCAGGATGAGCTGGTAGATGCAACGCGTAAGAACGTAAGGGGAGAGGCCCAATTTCTTTAGCCAAATCCAAGCTTCGTCCCCTCTCTCACATCAGCCTAACTATCGATTCAGCAGGAGACCCTCACAGAAATAGGAAAATTTCCAGTGATGTGCAAAGCTAAAATCTGAGCAAGAAAAAGAGAAACATTATTAGGGCTGTTTAGACGAGGAAGACTGTAAAGCAGGATGAAGAGAGGCAAAATGGAGCATAATGAGTGTCTGCAGGGATTTGCATTCCAAAGTCAACGTCTGCATATAAAACAGTGTGTTCAGGGCAGTCTCATATTCATGAGCGAAATTGTCATTGTACTCTTTCCTACCTACTCAGAAGGGACTTTCATATTCATATAACAGGATTCCTGTTACCTGCTTTGCTTTGAAACAAGGCTCACAAAAGAAAGTGAAAATTTCAAAGAAAATGCAGATTTAAAATAAACAAAGTCCATCTCTATGATACAATGTTTTCGTACTGGCATGTTAGGACCAGTTCACGATTCCCCTTCGCCCCCCCCAACTCTCCACCCTTGTTGCACAAAGAGATCCCAAAAGCATTGAATGGATTACCTAATGGTTTCTTTAAATTGGGTAAAACTTGTAATACAGGATTAGTAACTCTTGGCTAATTAGCAATGTCCTTCCTTATGGCTTACCAGATCCAACAAGCCAGACCTGGTGTTTGTAGCATCTGGACAAAATGTGCCTAGGTTTTCTTGAACAATTTTCTGTGTTATTTAAAGCTAGATTCATTTATCAAATCTACAGAACATAACCATGTTGCTATGATACAAATAATTGTAAAAACTTCTAAGTAGCCCCTAATTTCTAAATCAAAGGAAAATACCTATGCTTTGCACTAGGTTTTGATTGTGCTAAACTACAAGGAAACAAGAAGGAAAAACAAATAATTGAAGCGCTTTACAGAACACGCCTGTCCTTATTTCACATTCTTGAGCAATGCATTGGCTTTACTCCCGTCCTGGTGTCCCCTCATGCAGAGGTGAGAGATGCACTCCCTGCGTTCCTGTGTTCTGCTGGGTTCTGGTCCAAATGAAATGGTACTGGCTGAGACGCAGCGGAATTCCCATTCCACTCCACCGCTCTGATGATTTTAACCCTCTGTTACTACTGTGTTGTTGCATTCTGTAATGGTGATGCCAGTACAGCCACAACGCTGACCTCATCCTTCACCCCAGTCACTAACATCATCACACACCAGTGACTCTAACACATCCATTCAAGTTGCTGTCTTTTAATAAGTAACCCAAACCAATTAGTCCTTAAACATATAAATGTCCACTACACTACATTCTATTCTGTAAATGAAAGCAAGTATTCTGTGGCAAAAATTGCTTATTTCTGGAGAATTCTTCATGGATTTAGAATGCTATGTATAACTGCAGATTTCCTTTTTGTTGAACAGCTTATGATACTGTGTCACCGGCCAGATGTTGCTCTATATCTAGTAGTTGTTGGTTCTTTCTGAATTCGTGTCCTAGTAGAAAAGCTATGCATTTCTAAATGTATTTAGGGTAGGTTTGCACCCTAAATAATAAATAATGATACCAAAATTTACCACTTGCATGCACTGTTAACATTATATTCTCACAACACGCCAAGAGATGAAGTTAGGGAGATAATGAATGGGGGTAGTATTATCATTCCCATTTTATTGCTTGAGAAATTGGAAAAAGAGATGACACAACTTGCTCAAGGCTGCAAAGAAAGTCACTGATAGCGGCTAAATTAGAATTCATCACTTCACAGCTTCTACTTAGCCCAGCTGTTAGATAATACAACTTCCGCGAAGAGCCATTCTCTAGTTACAGCAATCCTTGCTGTATCTGATCGCGCTGAAGAGAGAATTTGATTGATTCATTTCAAGTATGCACCGCTGGTCAAGACCCTGCACATATCCCTGCACGTATTTTGATGTTGTTCTTCAATTTACACGTGCCAATAGCCCTATTAAAATTAGTGCTGTACAGAACACTATGCCTGGGTGTCTTTGGGGATTCTGTAGTATTTGGGAAACTTTAAAAGAGAGATGGCGTATGTGCTTCTTCCTCTGCCTGTTTCTCTTAGATCAGTGTCTTGAAGGAAAGGAAATCTTCAGGAGTGTGATTCTGTATTGCTTGAAAAATCATTTTATTAATTCCTTATATTAAACTGGATTGAACTCTGCTAGCTGGTATTTATTCTGCTTCTGTATTAAATATACACAGAAGTGCTGTTTCAACATCAAAGAAGTGACCAACCCAGGCCCAAAGAAACTGCAATTTTAAAAATTTGAAGTATCATAAAAAATAGCACACTCAAAGTTAATATATTCCATTTCCCATAAATGGAACAGGATAGCAAAAAACTATCAGTGGGAGATAATGTCATTTCTAAGCCTAAGTGAATGATGTAACAATACTTTTGCAAACGAACAAGACACAGGAACTCACAGTCTATAAAAGGAGGCTGAAACCATCAGCATTCCCAAATCACTTCTTGCAGTTTCACCTGCCATTTAAGGAAGTCCTGCACTAAATAATCCTCCAACGTGATTTCTAACAGACTTGAATGCACTCCAGAATGCGTATGACTCATAGCTCATTTCACTTGTAGAAATGTTAAAACTTATTAAGGTATATTACAATACGCAGCTTTGGTAAGTGAATTGTTGATCCTCTGGAAGAAGTTTGCGATGAGGTAATGCAGTCATGGTTTGCGCTATTAATCACACATTCTTTCTGGTGATGTGGTCACACATTGGCAGGTTTCTTCCTTATTTATGAACAAGACATTTCTGTAGAAAGCAAAATTTTTGCTTTCTGCCTGCCTTGTTAATACAGATGCAAAATTAATGAAGACATTTCAGAAAGAGAAGAAAAGATAACCTAGCATTTATAACACTGCTATAAACACTGTTTGCATGCTATTATTGAAGCAGAGAGAATAGGTAGAAGAGCCGGTAAAACATTTCACAATGTCCACACCCTGACCTATAAAGGTTTCTAAAGTTTTGCTGGGAGATGCCTGTTCCTGTGTATGAATCATTTTGAGAAGGGAAGGATCTATAAACAGGGGAGCAAGGAAAGAATAACGCTTGAGCCGCCTGTGCCCCCCGTCCTCCCCATGTCCTGAATTATACAGCAAAAGCATCTTAATTATTGACTCTACATGTACATTTGGCTTTGTGAAATCACAAGTAATTTTTTAGTATGTGCTGCTTCCTCATAATTCCTTCCTCAGTAAAATTTTTCATTTCTTTTCAAGTTGTATTCTATGGTGTTTCTAATTGTATGACTATACTGAAATGACCCACTTGAACCACACATCTAGGGGTTGGCATAAAAGAATTGTATGTAAAAATATCACATTAAACATAAGCATCAATATATATTACAGTTTGGGCTGCCTGTGTAATAGAACTCATAGTACTAGACATGACCTAATAGTGAAACAGGTGCATGGCTGCTTCTTCTGGACATATTCATTTGCCTTTTGAAAAACTGAATATGCATCAGAAGCTTAAAGGCATAAAATCATAACATCAGCTGTGGTAAAGCCACTTGCAATAACTGTCTAGACTTCAGGGGTAAATTTTTTTGCTTTCCAACTTCCTAAGGACAAGTTGCGTTAATTCGATAGGCTGTTATTAGGCTCTATAGAAAGCAACAAAGATGAGGAATACAATTTGAGAAAAATGTATTTCAATTTAGAGGAATGATTATTTGGAGCAGGCAGGGAAAAGGAGAAACAAACAAGCTGAAGTAGCTGACAATCTATACAGTACTTCTTTAGAATAGAAGGTAATAGTCTGCTACTTTTAGAGAAAAAGTACCAGCTTTGGCTCAGCACTACACCCCTGAATCATACACACAAGAAATTAAAGCATAAAATGCAAAAACCAAATATACTGGAAGCAACTCTTGCCAGCGTAATTTCAAAGAAGGAAATATGTAATGTTGCTGCAAGTAGACAGAAATTGTGATTTTAAAGTTACCAGTGCAGGAAAACACCCACTTTTTCATTCCTTATTAGTGAGACAGATTATCAGTTTTTAGAAGCCATTTCAGTGCCCAGGCTGTTTCTTAGTTAAGTCTCTCTTAAGTTTCTTAGTTAACAGTCTCAAGCCAGTTACCAGGACATCTTGTGAATGGACGTGTTCCCCTGGAAAGAACAGTGCTACTATCCAAGAAGAAACATAAAAACAAAACCAAAGAAACCTTTTCTTTACTGTCTAGAGTTTATTGCTGTCTAAAAATTAAGACACTCAAGCATCAGTCATAAAGAAAGGGGCATAATTCGAAGGGATAATGAACATTCCTGTCCTCAAAAATTCAGCCTTCAAGATTTAGAAAGACAGATAATACTTGTTGCCATTGCTTACAAACTCCCTGCTATACACAGCACAAAACTCTTGTAATTACAGCTTGTGGCTGTGAAGATAAATAACTTTAAACATTCGGCCACAAGGGTTATGCAAAAAATTTTTCTTCTGGATGTAGGACCAGAAAAGTAGGTAGTATGTTAAATTTTGTTAGGCAGTATGTGAATTTCATTAACCACGTTCAGGTTCCAGCATGGATTCTCCCATTGTAGCAAATAATAGGTAGATTTGTAGGTGTAACTCTTAAGAAGGCATGTGGTGGCCTCTAGTGACAAACAGGTATATAGACATTGTCTCCTGTTCCAAATGGGATGCAAATGGGACTGTGTGAGCCAGCACTGCCACAGGAACCACTCCTCTTGCTATCTGTGCCTCCTCCGAGACTTGCAAGGCCAGTGAACAACTTTAACTGGAAATTTCTGTGGAAGAATTTGTGTAATGGACATTCCTCAAAGCCCACAGCCTTCTCAAGGGGCGTACTGAGATGCAGTTTCAGCTTGTTTTCATTTTTTTTTTTCTTTTTTTTTTTTGTTTGGATACCTGCTTGCCTGACGCAGATCCTGAAGCTGGGAGAGTGTTTCAGGTTCCTTCTCTTTACAAAACAAGCAACCCGTAGTTGCTTCTGGTTATACAGATAACTGGGAGAGGGGATGCCACGGGGCACTAGATGCACTGAAAGGAGGATTTACCAGAGTGGTCCCCAAACAAACAGCTGCAGCCACGCAACTGCCCAGGCAACTCCTGAGAGATGAGTGCAATTATACCCTCAAAAAAATTATGTTTTTCTCTTGGTTTGGGGTTCCAAAGGGTGATACAAGTCAGGTCCCTGAAACCACAAGGATTTTTTTATTTTTTAAAGCTACCAAAAAAAATCTACAGAAAAGTGACTACATGCAATGCAGTGTTGGTACATATCTTTTATGGCGTATTATCAGTATGGCCATATATTTGCACAGGGCCATGAAAAATGTATTTGCTTACCGAATCATATAAATGTGTAACGTTTTCTCATGGATACTGAACTATTCCAGCATTATGGAACTGAGAAAACCAGTAAGCTGAAATTTTCTCCAGCTTACTGGTTTTCTCATTCCAATGACACCTCAGTTGCACGTAATTTTTAGCAGGGAAAAAGATCTGCCTGGTAGTCTTTTAGATTATATTAGACCTGATATTAACGATACTTTTAGGGAAGAAAAAAGAGAAGGTTCATTTGTATGGCCTGGAGCTGTTATTGTTGGCACTGAAATCTGATTCTATTCGAGGAGAGCAGCTGAGACAGGAACGGCAGCTCCTGACTTTCATTTTCAGCCTGTGGTTGGGGAAAGATGTAACCAACACATTGTCTTATGCACCACTCCAAGATCTGGAACACAGCTTTAAGTATCACACTATTTAAAGTATTTTTAAAAATTTACATCTCTGGTCAAAAGCTCAAAGCAGAAAGAAATAAGGTGTAGTGATTTGATGATTAAGGTATTTTCATTGGACAAAAGATAAAAAGGAGAAGGAAATGAGGAAAAAATATCTATGTGAGGAAGACAGTGTAAGATCTTGTGCTGCAAATGCTCACGGCTTAAGTGAATCCAGTGGAGTTACTGACATTGTTTGGACCTTTCTCTCATCCGATCACATTCAGCAAAACACAAAATATCTTGCTTTACTCTTTGGAGAAAGCAGGCTTCAAGGGTGCAGAATTTGCATTAACAAATGGTGCAAAGATAGTTTGTTTTCAGCGTGGAGAATTGTCCTAAGTACTTTTTTTTCACTCATTCAGAAAAATCTTAATTTAGAATCTGCTATTGGCTCCCATCTACATTAAAAATTGGCTCTCGTTTTCCCCTTAGAGCTCATCTCAACTGTTCCCTTGGTTGTAAACCAGTTGTATGGCATAATCTGGAATTAAATTCTCTCACAAGTAGTTTAAGAAGAGAAGGAGGGGAATTTCTCAGACACACAAATACTGAATACTGGAATATGGCTGGAATATTGAACAAGGAATTCCCCCTCCCTGAATGCATTTTGGACAGTAGAAGTCCTTTCAGGACTTTATTCTAAGAGATCTTTCAGATTCAAATCCTTATGACACAAAACCCAAACTGAGATCAGCAATGTAGTTACAGGGACTAATAAACGGGCATTGGATTTCACTCCTAGAATGGACTGTCACTAAAACTGAACTAAAGTCTTTTCTTTATTTAAATCTTTAAGCCAGCCAAAAGAAAAGCATATGTTCCACCTAAAGGCAGCATAAATGCAGAACTAAAGCTGGGTGTGTCTTTTTTCCTTGAACTCTCAAGACTGGTTACCCATGACTGGCTAGTAAAGGTGAGTAATACTAAATGGCATGCACATGTTATCATACCCCTGCATGACTTATCTTCATTGCTCTCTAGTATACATTGAACGTCTGTCACACAGGTGAGATTTCTTCATAAAAAAAAAAAATTATTAGTGTTGCTATGAATGTTTTATTATGATTACACATAGACCAGTCCGACCGAGCACGTCACTGAAAGGAAGTGTTACGCACGAATCCACGGACCGTCCTCCAGAGAGTATTCGCAATGGAGCTTGGAGTTGGAAACTGAACTAAAACATCAGTGAAGTGTTAACAGCATTTCTTTAACACTGAACAAAACTGCAGATAATATATTTTTAGATTCCTCAACATCTATTTAGATAATTTACTGTTACAACCAATAAAATATAAAAATAATTAAAAAATAGTAAGGCAGCCCATATTCTTCCAGATAATATCTGGTCATAGTTCAAGAGGTACTGGAGGCTGATGAGCACTCCCAGCTGACAGCTGAACAGCTTTGGAGACGTCAGATACAACCAGCCACTTGCCCTTTGGCCAGTCTTGGGGCCTTGTCTTTGTTTCATTTACTGGTAGAGATACAGCCTGTGGTGTTCACTTGCAGTTTCCAGTGGTTTATACCACCATTCAAGATATAGTCCATTAAAAAACCCCCTGTATTCAACTAAAAAGTAGGAGCAAAACCCACCTCTTTTATGAACAATACCTATCCTGATCTTAGTAAATATTCTTGCAAATATTCCAGCTTATTTTTTGGAAGAAAAGCACACGCAAAATGATAAGATCAGAGAATTTGTCAGTAAACAATTTGGAGAAGAAAAGAAGAAGAATGCTAAGAAATTTCAGCCCAATGTCTTTTCATTTTAGATCTGCATGATGCTATTGCTCTGTGCTTCCAATTGCATAGGCCTTGAGCACTTTTGCTTAATAGTCAAGAGGATTCTGGAAGGAAAATAATTGTTGAAGGTTCAGCTTGACCTAAAGTAGCAGAGCCTGAACACAAAGCAAATGTCTCACCTAATCCTGATGCCCACTTTAATTCAGATCACTGTATAAGCTGAAGTTAGACAGAAGTTTAGAAAATTTTATGTATCAGTGAATTTTATTTCTCTATCAATCTGAAATGTATTTTTATATTATTCTTACATTACTAAATAGTATCCAGCTTCTGTAAGTTTCAAACACCAGACATTGAAATATATAGCCAAGAAACGTAAGTGTAGCAGGACCTCTTGCTGTATTCCTCTTACAGCTTTAAAGGTGTAAGCTCTGCCCTTCTACCATGATCAATTCTTACGCAGTCTGAATATTTTTAATGAACAAAAGACAACCCACCTTGATTACTAGTGTACTTTGGTTTCAACTCTCATAAATGCTTTTCATTATCAGTTACACCCAAAAAAGTTCAAGGTCCAAAGACAATTCATAGCATCCTCCTGCAAAAAAGTTCCGCCCTGAACACTGATCACTTTGCTGTGGAAGATGCGTATTTTCAGAATAGCTAATTATAACAGTTTAACTCTTTGCCTTGATCCAATACTGTTTAGACTAATCTGTAGCACAGTAACTTAAAAGACTTAGCAGTACTGATTCCCTACCATCCCAGGTTAGGTGTTCTCAGAAACCTGAAGATTCTTCCAATACAGAGTTACTGCCTCCAAAGCTTATTGTCTCACCAGTCTCCTGGCCCTGAGGTTGAAGATCAGGACGTACACCAGCTGCTTTTGCTAATACAAGCAATATGTGTTAATTGTTCTACCTGACCAGCTGTACATTAATAATACACTAAAGTACTGTCAGTGCAATGCCCCAAGGAACTACACCTACGTACTGTCCCAGAGCACACCTGCCACATGTTTTCCTGCTGCACTAAGCCCCCCAGCAACCACTTTCTTCCCTTGCTTTCCATTTTATCTCTGCATGGTCTGTATCACTCGTATTACACCATAGCCCATTTAGGAACCTCAGGAACTAAGTAGGATTGTTGGGTTTCTTCATGTGCTGAAAAAAGGCAGCTGATTTCCTGTTAATGAACGTAGCGCCCAGGTTTGTGACAGAACATTAGCTGGTAGTCTCTTTGTCTAAAATATTGACCAGGCAGGAGGGATACTGGTTTTGCTTTAACTTCAGCCACACGGGAGGGCTGGAAGCTGGTTATGCTGAAAGCTTGATCTCAGCACCTCCCGTCACTCTATGGACCTCAGAATCCCGCATGTGAAATAAAGTGGGCAATGAAGATTTACAGTAGTCTTGATTCTATTACTTTATTTATGGATAAAGCAATACCCTCTCTGATTAATTTCAACTGTATTGAAAGCTAGTTCAACTTGTATCGGTTGTCTAACACTAAATGAATGTATATTCAACGCAAGCTAGCTACAACAACTACCATATAAATATTGTTTTGTGCTTACTATAAAATGAAATAACACAGTAGTTACAGATGCCTCCTTTCTAATAATTTATACACTGTTCTAGACTGTCCTGAGGCCCAGAGTATTGCTTACTCAACAGAAATATATATTTGATTGCAAATATAAATATTTTAGGTCTCTTGTCACATATCGTCAACTCTCATTTTAATTTCATACACTGGGTATGGGGGTTAGAATCTACTTGTTTGTTCAAAAGGACTATAGAGATTATGGCTGCAGGTATACTGTGATAAATGATTTAACAGTTTATTTGTGTTTTATCTCTTATTCAAAATAGTAACAAAGCAAGCCAAACTACCTGGGGAGCTTTTCTCAAAAACAGATGAACAGATGAAAACCCTTTACATTATACAGAGTGGGGGGGCAATATGCGGTGTGCTATTTGTGCTGACATCAGTTACATTATGTGTCAACAGAGGTGGGGTTTATAACTATTGAGTTTCCTCTTCGAAACACAGTATAAAGGTTTAAAGAGCACACGCTGCTCTTCACTTCAGCTGCTCTCTACCTGCACTGATTTAGCTGCTTCACTTTAGAAGACGAAGAAGAGAAATGGCGTTCTCTACCCGAAGCATTCAGTGGGGTACAAGCACCCGCAGCCAACCTACTGCCCCCAGCATCAGTGGGTTAAGCTCCAGGAAAATAGCCATCCAAAAGATCCAGGCGCCCAGTGTCTACGGGGGAGCGGGGGGCTACGGCACCCGCATCTCTACCAGCTCCGGCTATGGGCAAGGCTTCGGTGGGAACTTCCAGCTTAATATTACTGGTAATGATGTGCTGCTCGCTGGCAATGAAAAATCAACTATGCAAAATCTAAATGACCGTTTGGCATCGTACCTGGAGAAGGTGCGTTCTCTAGAAAAGGCAAACTCGCTGATCGAAAAGCAGATCAAGGAGTGGTACGAGAGCAACACCACAGACATTAGGCAAGACTATAGCTCATACTTTAAAACAATTGAGGATCTCCAAAATAAGGTAAGATATCATACAGCCACCTATAAATATACAAATTGCAATTATCAGGGAGATAGATAATAATCTATTGTAGAAAATGTACTTTTCCAAATTGCAATTATCTCAGCTAAGAAAAATAAATGCTTTATTTTGATCAGAAATAAATTACTGACAGATTTTATGTAATTTGTAATACTAGATATATGTCAGCAGACATGAGTAATCTCATACATGAAAAATCTTTGAATCAAAACTAATTAATTCTATTCTACTTCCTTAAATGGCTCCCCTCTTACTTGTCACCGGTTCTATTTCCCATCCCTTAAAAGCAGATCCCTTCCAGAGAGCAGTTATATACCTATTTTATGACAGGATAATTTGCCTTTTGGAAAACCCTAATTCTTCCTATGCACTTCTAAAGGGAACTTAACTTAAACCTAGATGACAAATAGACAGCTAAAGTTAAGCAAGATGAAGCCCACACGTGGTATTAATTTCCAGAAATGGATCAAGTGTGCATTTATGTGCAAAGATTCATTGCTTTTCCACCATTCCTTTTTAGGTTGCTGCTGCACAGTTGGAAAATGCAAGGCTTGTCCTGCAGATTGACAATGCCAAACTGGCTGCTGATGATTTTAGAATGAAGTAAGTTCCATGATGGTTTCATAAATTCTCTTTCATGCTCCTCTTACTCATGAAAGTTTCTAGTTATTAGTAACAAAGCTGATAAGTAAACGTTTTCTAACGTAAAGTTTAATAAAAAGAAAAATTTCACAACTAACACTGCAGTAGTTACAGATTCTAACATTTACATGAAACAGTTGCATTTTCATGACAAAACAAGCCTTATTTTACAGGTATGAGAATGAATACCTGCTTAGGCAAAGTGTCGACAGTGACACTAACGGACTGCTCCGGGTTCGTGATGACTTGACTTTGACAAAATCTGATTTGGAGTCTCAGATTGAAAGTATGAATGAAGAACTGGCTTTTCTAAAGAAGAACCACGAGGAGGTGAGGGCAGCCAAACACTGCCAGGGAGAGATTTTTTTTTAAGCAGCACACATAAACTCAGCCTCACTAGGAAAAATGAAATCTTTATGGTTAAACTAAAAGAATATTACACTTACAGTGGGATTCAGCTCCAGATTAGCATATCAAAATTTAGGTACCTACTTTAGGTATTTAGGTACATACACAATCTATGAAAATGTGCCTATGGTTCTATCATAATCAACTGAGAGACAGTCAATAAAACACACGCAGGCTGGAGAGTGGTTCAGCTCACTGCAGAGCAATCACCTACTGGCTGCTCAGCTGGGACACGCTCTGCTCTCTACGGTTTTAATAGGAGCTCTGGCTCATGCAGAGATACCGACGAGTTACATATGTGTACTCAGCATGTCCTAGGAGTCTAAACTCAAACCGAACCTCGCCCTTAACATTACAGTTACAGTTTCCAAGACCTGCAAAGGTAAGAATGTTGCACAACCATTGCTTATTTCCCCTTTGCAAGTAAAGACACAAACTGAAATCCTAAATTCAAGATGCCTGTTAACAAAATCTCAGTTATGGCATACACCCAAGCTTTCCTCTTACAATCAACTTCAAAAGTGTAAATTCCTTGTCACATTGCAGAAAATACATTCTTTGAGCACAATATTAGAAAAATCCAACCTAGAAAAATAGCCAACCTAGCCATGCACTTAGAACCGTGCTGTGCAGGACTGAAACACTTGTGTCGTTTGTGGAAGCAGTATAACCGTGTGTGGCACTAACTGACATCCAGGGCATCGGGCAGCAAAGGCTGAACAGCTCCAGAAACCATGGAGTGAAGGTTTTCTTTAAGAATAATCTGTGGTTTAGGATCGCTACCCCACAAAAGCATACAAATGGCAATCAGGACTTCTACGCTTATTCCATAGATCCGGTCCTGAGGAAATAATCTTTTTATATGTTTATCTATGATATAGAATTTATTGCTACAAAGTAAGTAAAATGTTCTAACATGAGGTACACTAAACAGCATTTGCAAGGTGATTAAGTTATCTTGCCCTGAGGTGCTATTTAAGAATTACTTCTATGTCTGTAGATTTTGAATTTGCTTCCGGTATTCAGGATTGAAAGTTCCCTGTAGCTGGTGGGGACCTTTCACGGCCAGGTTGGACGGGGCTTTGAGCAACCTGGTCTGGTGGGAGGTCTCCCTACGCAGGGCAGGGGCGTTGGAACTAGATGATCTTTAAGGTCCCTTCCAACCCAACCCAATCTGTGATGCTGATACAACCCTCATTGCCATAGGACGTTGACCGACTGCGCAAACAGGTGGGCGGCTCAGTTAACGTAGAGGTGGATGCTGCTCCAAGTATTGATCTTGCGACTATTATGGAAAACATGAGGAAGCAATATGAAGAAATGGCAGAAAAGAACCGTCAAGAAGCCAAAGAACAATTTGAAAAGCAGGTAAGGTCGATTACTTAAACATCAGCAAGAACCTCAGTCATGTCTCCTTGCAGTTTACAGCCCCTCCATTTTTTGCATTTCAGACAGCAGAACTGAACCAGGAAGTGGCAATCAACGTTGAGCAGCTGCAGGTCCAAAGGAAAGAGATCACTGACCGGAGACAGATCTTCCAGGGTCTGGAGCTTGAATTACAGTCCCACCTTAACATGGTAAATAACAGAGTGCTTGAAATAAGGACTATTTTAGTAGACAGTCACATGGATAAATAAAGAAAATGCTATCTTAACACAAAAATGAATCCTCTTGAATAATACATCTCTATTCTTTTCATTGGCTGTAGAAAAAGTCTTTAGAAGACAGTTTGGCTGAAACTGAAGCACGTTACAATTATCAGCTAAGCCAAATCCAGGAAACAGTTGCCAATTTAGAGGCTCAACTGAGGCAACTCCGAGTTGAAATGGAGGGTCAGAATAATGAGTACTGTCTGTTGCTGGATATCAAGACTCGCTTGGAAATGGAGATTGCCACGTACCGACGTCTGCTGGAAGGAGAGGACAGTGGGTGAGGAAATACACACACTTTGCTTGTCGGTTTAGCATATTCACGGAAGGTAAAAACGTAAACTCTGCCAGTTTCCAACTGGTTGGGGGGAGTCTGTTGCTCAGTTCGCGACTGTAGACTCAGAGCAGGCTGTGGTTCCTGCTGGGTTTCAGAGGCTGCTGTGGAAGTCCGTTGAGTTTGTCTCAGCCTCCGCATAGGTATATCCTGTTACTCTTTGCGAGCTGAGCAGCTAGATAGATGTGCACACACCATAAGCACCAGTAATTCAATTTCGGATCGACCGATCCATAACTGTAATGACTGCAGCTTCTGCAGGCCCGGACTAACCCAGACTACATTTTTTTTGACCTGGTTTAGAGCCTGCAGCACCTCAGCACACTAGAGCAGGCACTCAGCAAAAGCATACTGCCCTTCTCTTGCAGTCCAGGGCAAGTTTTGCAGCCTGCACTGGATTATGTTCTGCTCTACCTGTGTCACTAGTAGCCAAGCTACTTAAAAATTTGAAGAGATGCAAGCGAGCTGGCACTAAACGTTGAGATAGTCCAGTGTCCCATATTCTGTAGTGAAAAGAGCAGAGATCTATGAAAGTGGGGCAAGAAGACAGTGGTATTTCCCCCCAAGAACTATCTGCATGAGCCGAAGTCATAGCATTGCAGAAACAAGTCGGCAGATTAATTTCTCCTATAGCTCATGCTTAGCAAGTCTTACTTTAACAGAGGAAATTCATTCAAACACATGGTTAAAAGTTTTGATGAAAGGACGTCAGCTGTCTTGATTAAAGGTAGTGGAAATGTACAAGGATTTTTCTTCAATGTTAGGCACCATATATTTATATTTTTTTAATCTATAATTTGAACAGACATTTCCAATTGGAGGAATCTGCAGCAGAGCTTGAAAAAGGTATGTCACTCTAACTTCCTTATTTTTTGATGGCTGCCTGTTGAAACGTTGTGGAACTAAGTAGCCTGACATAAAGCAACACAGTTTCAGAGCAAATAACCAACCAGTGGAATCTTACATCAAGAAGGCAATCAACTGTATGAACAGATAACCTATAGTGATCATACAAAGCCTGGGTTTATGTGTGTAATTCAGGTGTCCAAAGAAATACCACAGACTCCTCAAAGAGCCAAGAGAACAACAGAGATTTATTGAATTACCCTCTGGAGGACTTCAGAAGCATCTGCTTCTCTCTGCTCCCTACACAGGGAGACCAGGCTCCTGAATAAAATATCTAGTTTAATAGCAAAAATATCCATTTCAGTGTAAGACTATTCCTAGGTTTTAGGTCTACAAGTTTGTGCTAAACTGAAGCAAAAATATCAGGAGGGATAAAGAGGTATTCAACATAATGTCCACCATAGTATTATGGGTAACATACAGGATTTTCAAAGGAAGAGAAACCACATCCTGTATACCCAGTAACCGCGCACTGAAAATATGCCTTTATCTATTTCCTCATTTGTGGAATTGCTGCTAGCACTACAGTAATGTTATTCTGTCAATATACATTGAATTTACTTAATTCACTGTTCAATTTCATTAGCAGAATCAAGTAAAGTTAAGAAGATCAAGACAATTGTTGAAGAGGTGATTGATGGCAAGGTTGTCTCCTCTGAGATCAAGGAGATTGAAGAGAAGCTGTAAATGGCAGCAGCAGAGAGGAGACGGCTCCGAGCTTCCTGCAGCTGAGGCCAGAATTAGAAGATTAAACTTTGTAAAGAATCCAGTCTTCTTCCTAAAACCCAGAAGGGCTGAAAAATGCCACACTATCAAATCTCAATCAATCTTTGTCTTTTCTTTTCTTTTTTTGGGGGGGGGAGGTAATTAATAAAAATCAGTAAGTTACAAAGTACAAGATTTTGGGTTTACGTACATAGTGACTAAATACCTTGATTAAAAAACAACCAAGCAGCCTGTTATAAATGTAGAATTGTTTCTAAGACAGATAAAAATGGAAGCTTTAGTTTTTACTTACATCAGTCTTAAAATTACATTTAAGAACTTTTTCAGTAAAAATTGGAAAGTCAAATGACTTATGGCATGAACTTACTATAGCTTTTAAAATAATTTAAATTAAATTTAGAAAAATACTTCAGCACTGCTTAGCGCTGAAGTTTCAAAGCACTAAGCTAGTGAAAGTCACTGGATGAAGGCACGGGACACAGTTACCCATGTGCTTAACAAGCCCTCGATGGTAGTGGGCTCTTCTGAAAGCCCTAGGAGTTTTTCTTCATTTCTTCAGACCGTTCACGACAACAGCTGGTGCCTTAAGTCTTCCCACACTTTCAACATATTAATAAGAGTTTTCAGAAGAGAGCTTCTATTTCTGAAACCTTGATGGACACCTTATCAAAACTTTATGAGAAAGAATTTAAGATACAGATGATACACTTGCTATCTAATATGTTAATGTAATTGCAATTCAAAGTTTAGCAATCTATTTTTTCTCTTACATACTAGCACATTCAGAGTAGATTTGGTTTTAAAAACAAATTAAAATGTTGATTTAGTGCACCTTTTATGAACTTCAACTACCATTCAAATGTAATGAAGCTTCACTTCAGTAAAAAATTATTTTCAAATAAACAAGAAGTGTCCATTTTCATTTAATAATTAATTAAAATGTAAAATTTAAGAAGCTTGTTTATTTTATTTTCACTCTGTGAATGTTTATATCACCAGGGACCACAGCAAGTAAAGATATTTTATCAATAAGAATATTTTGCCCTTCAGTTCAGAAATAAAGACCACCGTTTCTGTGAAACCTTTCTCTACCGATAACCGCACGTACCCTTTTCCACACCCAGATCTCCAGTCCAAGGAGTCTACATTTTCCTCTTGACAACATAAACACAAAACTCTCTTCCTTTTGAAGTCTCACCCGTCCAATGCGTTATTTACTTTACATAAACAGCTGCCAAACAAAATAATCCTTTGCTTTCACAATCATGAGTCACTGATACCAGGCTATCAATTCATTTCTCCATAAATGCTTTACTGAAACCTTTGATCTACTGCTCATAACACATTTCTGCCCAAAAAAGCACCCCTGCTCCTGGCTGTAGATAAATTAAAAATTAATACATTTCAGTTGACAAATCCAATGATATAATTACGCCAGGACAAAGAAAAAACGATTTTCTGTTTACCGAAATAACCTCAAAAGAAAAGTATATTGGTTTTGAAGGGTTTCCATGCCTAAACCTGTAACCCAAAAGAGCTATATTTGACCTTTAGATTTATATTATGAAAAGCAGAAATTACAGAAATCGTTTTCCTTATTGTGAGATAATAGCAAACTATTTAGAAGAAAAAATGGTTAGTTTTCAGCTCAAAAGTATAAGCAATTGGTATAGGCTATGCATATTACACAGAGATATTTCAATGATGAAAGGTTTAAGGCAGAAAACATAATTACAAATTATATTCAGTATAATCAAGTATATTTATGTTTTCAAATTAATGATCAACCTGCAGCTCACTGAATGTCCATATGCCTCTTCATACACTTTTGTTGATCACTTTTCTTACTTCTTATTAAACACGCAGAGAGCGCTAATCTGTCAGAGGTTCACGCCAGAAAAGTATTACGAAAAGAAACACATTTTTGATGTGCACACTGGGAAGTATGATATGAAAGGGATCATTACACCGACTTAAGCATACTTTTATAATGATAGCCCCAAACCAAGAAAGAAATGAATATGTAATGACAAAAAAATTATTTAGGAAGGATTTAAATGCGAAAAGAATTTTTTGTGCTCCATTGCACATGCCAAAACATTATCATGGTGTCTTAGGTCTACTCCACCCATTTCCCCTCACACAGCAAATACCTGGAGGGCACCAGATTTCCACTCCCATTGGCAATTTGGATTGGCACATATCACTTAGCTTGGTCAGAACACACTAAACTGACTTCCCTCCAAACGAGAGAGAGAGAAAGAATTAAAGATCTTCCTAGGAGGTGGGACTACTACTGAAACACCCAACTGCCTTCCCTATATAAGGGTTAACCTGTTCTCGGCTCTGCCCTGCTCTGTGCCGTGCGCTTGGCAAAACAGCTCGGGCACCAGCAGCACCATGGCCCTGTCTGTGCGCACAAGTGGTGGATCCCGGCAGCTCTCGTCTCGCAGTGGGCTTGGTGGGGGATCTCTGAGAATGTCTGGTTCTAGCGGTGGCGGAGGCTTTGGTGGCAGCGGACTTGGGTTTGGTGGTGGATCTGGCGGAGGTTTTGGTGCTGCTTCTATGCTCGGCTCAGGCTCTGGCCTCAGTGGGGGCTTTGGGGGCAGCTTAAGTAGTGGCTTCGGCGGAGGCTTTGGCGGTGGGTTAGGTGGTAGCTATGGAAGTGGCTTAGGTGGTGGTTTTGGTGGAGGTTTAGGAAGTGGTTTTGGTGGAGGTTTAGGAAGTGGTTTTGGCAGCAGCTCAGGCACTAGTTTTGGAGGTGGCTTTGGTAGTGGCTCAGGATCTGGTTTTGGAGGTGGCTTTGGCACCCCTGGTGCTGGGGATGGTGGCCTTCTTTCTGGCTCAAAAAAAGAAACTATGCAGAACCTCAATGACCGTCTGGCTGCTTATCTGGACAAAGTACGATCTCTGGAGGATGCCAATACTGAGCTGGAGCGCAAAATCCGTGAGTGGTATGAGAAAAACGGCCCCGCAGATGGTGTCCCTGGAGCTGGGAATGATTATAGTAAATATTATCCTATAATTGAAGATCTTCGAAACAAGGTAGCAAAGCAATGTACTTAATGTATCTTTACATTTGTAATTCACCTGATAGTATTTTGGCTAAAAATAACTTCCTTTCAGAAACCAAGAGCAAATTTATTCTACAGTACCGACGCTTGTAATAACCTCTGTCACACTGCACTGGTATCAAGTGTGGAATTCTTGTATATTAACAGCAATTCTGTATCTCTGTCACACAATGCTGTGTGACTTGCTCTAATTTGAATAAAGGAGAAGGCAGTGATGGAAGCCAGTTCTACAAACTTTCAGATTACAAAGTTTAAATTTTAATAAGTTTCATATTTCTTATATCGCTAATTAATTTCCTGAAATAGACCACCTGGCAAGGTCTTCAGAGGTTATAAACTATCTAGTCAGAGAATGCAAACTGGTATTCTAGCATTAAGTGAAGTGCACCGATGTGCAGAAGCTGAAAATCCATCCTATGTATTTCATAGTAAATTATACAAGAGTCTAACAAATTACATCTAATATTATAATCGTATTTAGGATTACAGTTATGTAAACAGCTATATTGAACCGCAAAGCCATTGGGCTATAAAATCATTCTCTGAACACTGTTTGTATTCCAGATCATTAATGCAACTATTGACAATGCAAGAATCATTTTGCAGATTGATAATGCCAGACTGGCTGCTGATGATTTCAGACTGAAGTACGTGTATCTTAATATTACAAAACCTCTTACTAATATTTCAAGGGGGGGGAAAATGTATTTAAAAATCTCTTTTGTTTAACATAATTATTAAAAAATATTGTAATAATTATGTGTTTTAAGATTTAATAGTAAAAGCTATGTAAGTACATAGTAATAGTTTCCATTTGACCTCATTAACCACGTAAAAAATGATATTTAATGACTTTCTTTACAGATATGAGAATGAAGTGGCTCTTCGCCAGAGTGTGGAAGCCGACATCAATGGTCTGCGCAGAGTTCTTGATGAGCTCACCTTGACAAGAGCTGATTTGGAGATGCAGATTGAAAGCCTGAACGAAGAACTGGCTTATCTCAAGAAGAATCATGAGGAGGTACTTTTTTTCCCTTTGTGAATCCACAACAAGGCAGATGGAATTGTGAAATACCAAATTATTCCCTTATCTATGGCAGTGGGAGTTCCTTGGTTTCATTATTTGTTTTGTTTGCTGTTCTTTTTTGAGTTCACTAAATGCAAGAGTGAAGGAAATATACACACATATATTTCTCTATATATGTTTTTGGTAGAACTATTTTGCCTTTTATTAACAGAAACTTTTCTTTATTTTAAATCTCTCCAGGAGCTTCAGGGTATCCAAAGCAGTGCAGTTGGCCAAGTCAGCGTTGAAATGGATGCTGCTCCAGGAATTGACCTGACCAAGCTTCTGAATGACATGAGGGGACAGTATGAAGTCATTGCTGAGCAAAATCGTAAAGAGGCCGAAGCATGGTTCAACGAAAAAGTAACAACCAGAAAGAGCAAATTCAGCAAATTGGATGTAAAAATGAGTTAAATATTTGTAACAGTAAAATTACACTCTATTCTTCCTTGTATTTCAGAGCGGGGAGCTGAAAAGGGAAATCTCCACCAATACTGAGCAGCTTCAGTCAGGCAAGAGTGAGATCACAGACTTAAAACGGACTCTCCAGAGCTTGGAAATTGAACTACAATCTCAGCTTGCCATGGTATGCTCTAAGGAAGCTGCTCACTAGTCAGAGTTAATAGTCCAACTTCAAAAATGTTGTTAGATCTATAGGATTTAAGATTTGCATTTATTTCCTATTAAATCCTGCATTCTTTTAGTTCCTAAATAGCAGTAATATATATAATTGGATTGCAAGTAGGATGTTATAATGCAGATGAACTTCTATATTCGCATGCAGTGAAGCAGCAAAGGCCAGTTTTCAAACTGGTATTTCACGAAGAAAAAATAAAAATCTCTAAGTAATGAGGCTATACTTACTCCCATTAGACTATTTCAGTTGCTTTTGTCTTCGTAAAGAATTTTTTTTTCCTCAATCAGAGATTATTTAATATCCTTCTTACACAGAAAAAATCCCTTGAGGACACTTTAGCAGAAACGGAAGGAGGTTACTGCGCTCAGCTTTCACAAATGCAACTTCAGATTGGGAACCTGGAGTCTCAGCTGTTTCAGGTCAGGGCTGACATGGAGCGCCAGAATGCAGAGTATCAACAACTTCTAGACATCAAGACTCGCCTGGAAATGGAGATTGAAACCTATCGTCGCCTGCTGGATGGCGAGTTTGTGTAAGTAACTAATTTACATTAAATATCTCCTTTCTTTTATTTTCTGTAGCAACACCCTTTCCAGGAAAAAAAGAGGTATAAACAAGTGGTGTATTCACCAAAACAGCACAAGGCACATACCATGATTCTGAAATAATACAGACAGACTCTACGTAAGGAGAATGAACCGTTCTGCTCAGTATCTAAAATAATACAATGTCTCCTGATCGTGACAACCACTCTGCAATATTGCGTGTCTCTCATTCACTTTTAGGAGCGCAGGACAGGGAGTTACATTTGAAAGCTCATCCTTGACAGGGTCCAAATCACAAACGCAATCACTGGATTCTTCTCAGGGTAGGTAGAACTTGACTGAGTAAAATTTTGTTTCTAAAGTCATTCTTGTAAATAAAATAATACATGCTATTCTGTTTAACTACATCATAGAGTTCATCAGAAGAAGCCGACAATTTGAAAGGAAAGATGCAACTGTTCATGTACGCGTGCTGCTCTGGTTTATAATTTTTAACACTTTGATAAATATTTGTTTTGTTTTGTTTATTTAGATCCTACCAAAACTAGAAAGATCAAGACAATTGTTGAAGAAGTGGTAGATGGAAAAGTTGTTGCATCCCACGTTAAGGAAGTTGAAGAGAAGATATAAGGCACAATCTGATACTGCAAAGGATCCGTTCACTCCATGTTTCTTTCAAAGCCAAAATGGATAAATAATTTTGTTCTTTTGTATGAAGTGGTAAAAATAGATTTGCTTTTTACTAAGATTCTTTTACGTAAAACAAACCCTGCATTTTCATTCTTAGCTGTCATGCAATATATTTTCTGCTTCAGTCTATTGGCATTACATGTATTATTTTTATGGTGTTCTTTAAATATATCATCAATTCTTTGTTCAATAGATGGAAGCATGGTGCACACATTAGACATTCAATTAGATATGCTTTTTCATAATTTTTAGTAATTAATAGATAAAATAATTTTGCTATTCTGACCTCACTTTCCAGTTTTCTTGATTAATAAAAAGGACTCAACAAGCTTTAAGATATTAGTCTCCCTTTATTCTTCATTTCGGACTGCTGCTCCTGATCCATATCTGGCATTTTGTTGGGTATTTTGCTTTACGATATACTATGGCTGCGGTAAGGTATTCCCCATTAATTTAAAGAAATCAATCCAATGCTAGAACGCATACATGTTAAAAAAGCTATTTAAATGCGGGATTAAAGGAATACTTAATAACTTAAAATTAAAGCTATCAGTTTAAAGGAGAAGCCTTTGCAAACGGCACAACACAAGGAGGGACGGGACAGCCCGGCGGAGCAGTGTCCCATGGCCCGGGGTGCCATCTGCTGGGAGCACACCATGGGCTTGCGGATCCTGAATTTGGCTTCCGAATGCCCATCTCAAATGAACTATTTAAGGGAATCTCATCCAGAACAAAATTATGAACCAAAATACAATCCCCTTACAGTTCACACCTGAGCCTTTGGCTCTTGAGCCAAAGCGTTGGCAATTTTTGTGTGATTCTCAGGTAAGACGAAGAAATTATTGTGACCTCCTACATGGATATTCCTGTGTCTCTAGAACACAAACGTTCTGCACATTCTATCACATCCCTCAAGCACCTGACCCAAACTAAAATGTTAACGGGAGCACAGACTTCATACTGTGCTTCCATTCTGCCTTTTATAAAAACCACTACTAGCATTTTTTCAGCTTCCTGCTTGGAAACAATAAAAATCAATAAAAACCAAGGTAAATAAAACAATAATCAAAGAACTAAATCAGCATGGTAGAATCGCAACATCTAAAATCCAGTAAATTAAAGAAAAAGTACTGTAATAAATAACCCAAAGAAATGAAATAGAAGAATCTTCTATATATGACAGTACAAAGAGGGAAGAACTTGAAAACCTCTTGAGCAAATGCACCAACTTCAACAATTTAAGGAAGTAATTTCATTTCTAAAAGCATGGAACACAAGCGTGCCTCTTTTTTTCCCGCCTTTAAAAGCAGTGATGATAAATAAATGAAAAGAATCTCACGACACGCAATGTAGATGAATAATATTTTTTACTGTTGCAGACCACATTTTTTAATTAAAATAATTACAACATAAATGAAAATAATATCAGAAATAGACAATTTGAGGTTGTTTATGTAGCTGAGTGTGATTACCAAGAGGACAATTATAGAGAAATTTTAAGATTATAGACCGAAGGACATTTTTTCTCTTCCTAAGACAGGACAGCATTCATCATCTTTCTTCCCTACCCATAATTTTTTTCTCCTGTATGGAAAACCTGAAACCATATCATCTTCCCCATTATTGACAGCATCTCCATTTTGAAAAGAAAAATATGTCTCTTATGTCATCTTCTTCCAAAGACATATATACTTTCAGAATAATTGTATACAAAGAAATATGAAATAATGTACATACCTCAAGGACTGCAACTGTGATTGCTGTGAAATCATTATTCCCTACCTCATTCAATGTAGATTTCCACTGAATAATCCTGCAGTTTAGCTACATACACATTAACCCTGAATTTACCATTACGGTCTAAAAGATGACTGAGAACCGCCTAGGATGCAGTTTTGATGTATGTAAAATCTAGAAACCCCTCCAGCTATCACCTTGAGAGAACGCAACAATGGTAAATCAGCACAGTTTGCAATCACTATAGCGTTAGTACACTGTACCAAGAATCCAAATAATTGATGCACAGTATCTGAACTCTAAAGTTAACTAAAATCTAACGTCTGTAATAGAATATGAACATTGAAAGTAGCTAGAATTTAAAATTACAGGAATCCTAGCAAAGATATAGCTGCTTACACCTACCTTTAGCCTTCAGAGATCTCGTAGCCAGATGTTCCCTTTACACCTGAAAAAAAAGGTGTGAAAAGCAAGCATTAGTGCTAATTTCTTTTTTAAAAGCTTTTAAAAATTGTATCAACTGGCAAATATTTAGCTCCTGGTAATATGAAGATTGATCCATAGATGCTCGTTGATGCATAAAGTTTGGTTAGTGGGGCCAATCTCCCTGCAGACCTCTGTATCATATTTCTTACACATTTCTGGTTTCATTTCTGGACACTAGACAGCGTTGGCTTTGCCCAATGTAAACAAAACATTCAGAGTCCCAGGGAACTGAAGGCAAACTGTAAGCAATCAGCATTGTGATGCAAAGAAAAAGGAAGATTTTAAATTACATTTCAAGTTCTTATTTGCTTAAATACATAGGCTCTTCCTATGAATGCTTATCCTGTCCTAAGGTATATCATCTTATGCTTGTTTGATGGATTCCTAATGTTTTTATTATGTGACTGTTCTCATACCATCAATGAAAACCACGGTCAATATTTCGGTTTTAGAACTACATAAAACTAGAATAATTAAGACACTTGTAGAAAAGTTAGTGGACAACAAAACATTCTCATCTCAGTCCAGGACAGATGAAAAGCAGCCAGCTAAGAAAAACAACCTCAGAACACAGGATCCTTTGACACATGCCAGCAGACAGAGCCGAGAACAAGAAAGCCCTATGCACACGAGACTTTCAAGTGGTGTAATACTTTGACTTCTAAAAAGATGAGCATCTTGCAAAAGTTTGCTGCCTTTTTTTCTCATTTTACTGATGTATATTCTTATTTGGAGCCTAAAAATGCGTTCTACTTAGTGATTTTTTTTTTTTTCCTGAAATCTGATTTTTTTTACTAAATATCTGGTATTGTCCATTACTGAAAAAAAAATTCGAAAAATAGGTAAGAGCTGTTATTAGTGGACAAGATCATTGGGATCATACAGTAGCTACAGAGCCAGGAAATTAAGAATTATTTGCAGAATACGTAACACAGCAAAGAACCTACACTTTCTACCTCCCTGTCAGATGTCAGGAAAGGTATAAGAATCCTACAAATCTGATATTCTGTGAAGGGAACAGCAGTTAGCTATGTTTGAAGTGTTAATCCACCCGAACTTTGCGCTCTGCAGATGGGGAGCTGAGCCCCGCAAAGCACACAAGCATCTTACCCCCAGTAGCGCTGGCTCCTCTCCCGCTTTTTGTGCTCCTGCCCATAGAAACACCCAAATGTTGGTGAGAGGATGTCTGGGGGCCCAGCTCCTTTTCAAAGCGGGACAGTCCTCAACACCAGATTAGGTCAGACACCTGAGACTTTGCCTCGCTGAGTCTTAAAAACCTTCAAGGATGGAAATCCCGTAACCTCCCCAAACAACCTGCTCCAGTGCTGCACAGTGCCTGGCGAAGGCCCAGTCCGGCAGCTCTGCCACCAGTACAGGTGCAGCGCTGGGAAGCTGCTCCCTTCCCTTCCCCTCTGCGACTGCACTTTCATGCTGTGTACCTGTAATTTTGTCCTTTGCTTTGTATCTCTTAACCTCACGTTTCTGAGGTTATTAAAAAAACACAGTTATAGTGTAACAGCAACATAAAGACATGGCATATATTCATTTCAGGGCAGAATTTAGGCATCGTTACTTTAATCAGTGCAGAAGTGGCAGATCTTTGCTGTATTAAACTAGCGTTTAGGGACGACTGGGAGCTCGGAAATGGTGCTGTGCAGCTTTAAGGGCGGCGGCAGGCGCTGCCTCCCGCCAGCGCTGCACCAGCCCGGCCCAGCGGCAGCGCCCGGCGGGGCGGAGGATGGAGGATGGAGGATGGAGCTGGCCCGGCTCCTCAGTCAGAGCGGGGCAAAGTATGAAACGCTCAGCACCAGAAATCAGATAGAGACCGTCAGCCCAGCGAGGACCCAGGTAATGACTTCATACAGACACACACCTTCCAGAGGAAGGAGACAAGCCCTGTCCGTACAATTCCTCCCTCAGCCTCTATGAGGTACAGTATTTCCTTTTCAATGCAGCATATTATTGGGGAAGGGATTCTGATTTTACTGCAGTAAGACGTGAACTAGAAGATACGGAAATAGATTTTGTTCAGGGTATGAAATTCACACTAAAAGAATGCCATGTAATTCATCTGGATGCTTTTCTGTACCTGCAACAGTGATATTGTTGTGATTTAAAAAATGATGACATATGCTGTAACCTGGTAACCTCTAGCACCATTCAGTTATCCCAGAGGAAAAGAGAAGGGTGAAAATCAAAGGCAATGTAAAGAATCCATTTATATACGGAAAGCTTTACCATTTTTAGCACCTATATTAAAGAAAACTGTACCTTTTCAGGGCTATGTTATATTGTTCACAGTAAAATTATGTCATACTCTTCGGCAAATATATTTTTTCTTTCATATAGATTGATTAAATGTTATCAACACACATGCTACTATTATAGATTTACATACAAAACATCTCTAAAACCCAACTGGACTTTGAAATAAAATGACACAACAATTTTCAGCCACCAAATGTCAAGAAATTCAGGGTGAAAATTAGGTATTATATCACCCTGTTGTACTTGTCAGGTATTGCAGGAATTCTGGAGGTTTTTTTTTTACCACAGGCCAGAGCACTGCTGCAATCTGGCTGATCCGCATGGAAACCCAGTGCCACACAGCAGCCGTAAACCCGAGAGTTAAGCCAAGCGTATATTTGTGTTTGGCACAGAGCAGCCAAAGTGCATGGGTATAACCTTGTCACATAAATTCTGCAGTATCCAGGCAAAAAGCAAGAGGATTAGCCAAATCTAGATTTTTAACCCAAATGATGGCATGGTAAATTTACAGCAAGTCAGTATGTTACAAGGGGGGATTAGGAACTTATTTTACTTGCTTCATAAGACCTGAATTAAAGAGCTTATTTCCTTCAAGTTGATGGCATCATATGAACCTACATAAAGCAGTAAAATATGCAAAAGAGCACGTATTGTTTCAAGGGCTTATGGCACCTTCACCACTTGCAGTAAAACTCAGAATCAAACAGGAACAATAACTTTCAAAAGCAGAACAATCAGCTTAGAATAGGCACTTCACTTCTGAACTGTCACATCTAACATGAGTTACCTATCTCTCCTGTGACAGGTAAACCTTAAATAACCTGTCCTTAGAGGACAAGGAAAAGTTGTAGATTTGGATAAAGATGTCACTCATATTTAAATGAGTGGAAGTACTTGCTCTCAAATGACAATCTGAAATCTAGTCAATGACTAGATCAGGCAAAAACATAATTACAGCAATTGTCAATTGTGATATATTCATGCAACCACTCAAAAGTGCTCCTTCTCTACAAAGCTGTTCTCAGAAATCAAAAATACATTAAAAACAAAGAACCTTATTCAAACCTGGAGTCTTGAACTGACTGCAATTCCTCTAATTTCCATGAAGTTAAGCCCATTTATCTAGTTGTGAGTAAGAGTAAGATCTAAATACAACTGGTTGATTTGTATGGAAATTCCTCAACAACAAATACGTTCAAGACGTGTCAAACTACCTCCCACAAACACAGCAGGATAAGGGCTTCCCGTCTACATGGTACATAAAATATTAACTCATCACTGTTAGCATTAACAAATTTATATGGCTCTCAAAAAACTCCTACTGGGGATTTTTATGTATCTATTTTATTTTCATTGTTTGACTATTTTTTAATATTGCTATCATTTTTATAACCCCTGAAGCTAGAAGAAGCTACGATTAAAAGAATGGACAAAGATGCAGAGGCATTAAAGGCAGCCAGAGCAGAACTTTGTGAAGCGAGACGGCAGTGGCACCACATGCAGATTGAAATTGAATCTCTCCACGCTGTGGTAAGCATCAGAAAAGGAAACTTAAAAGTCTCCTGGAAAAAAAAAAAATCTTTTTCTTGATGTAAACTATTCCACAGTTCAGTTTATGTAACAATCACATCCACTATACAGCAGAAGTACAACACGCTCAGAAATGCATAGCTCTGTGGCGGATTATCAGCTTGTCACACAGCACTAACCCAGCACTAAGCTGGTCATTTGCTCACGTTTACAAGTATCATATGTTTCGATTCAGCATCTGCCATTCAATATCCGCGTGTTTTTGTGTTCTCACGCCTGCCAAACATACATCTGCACGATACTCCCTCCTCAAGTCCCCAGGTATTCTGCCTAACCAATTCACATCACATTTGTAACTTTTTTTGAATGTGTGGACCAAATTTATCAATTTATTCACAATAAAATATGTCAGCAATTTACTGAATTCAGTAATATAGACAAGCTACAAGAGCACATAGACTACTCAGTTTTCATAGGGTACTGAGCTGGATATCGGTTTAACCATACAGGTAAAATCAGAGATCTGTAAGCTCCATGGTAGTGGATTGCTGGTACAACAGGCGGCTACATTTTTTATCCTATCTTAAATTATTACAGATTTTAATGGAAAATTTCTCAGCAAAAGTATTATCTTGAAAGCTTTACTCCTGATCGTAAAGAATACTCTTAAAAGAACTGATGTAAAAATACACAGATTGTTAATGAAAAGTACATATAAGATCTTTACACATACACTTTCCAAACCTTAAAATATGAGTTAAATTTCACAGGAAAAGGGTTTGGAACGTTCATTGCGTGCCACCGAGCAGCAGTACCACATGCAACTACAAAATTTAGAATCTGAGATTGAATGCTTAGAGAAAGAGCTCCTGGACGTGAGAAGAGGTATTGAGAAACAGCTGCAAGAGCATGAAATTCTCCTGAACACGAGGATGAAACTGGAGGAGGAGATAGCAACATATCGCAGTCTGCTTGAGCAAGAAGAGAACAGGTACTTGTTTAGAGAAAAAGTACTCAGATTTATCTTCCATTGCAGAACTTCTCATTGAAATAATCACCAGAATTGTAAATACATGAACCAATCATTAAAAAATTACAGTATAAAATCCTTAGAAACGGTTTCACTTTAACTTCACTGACTCCACACTTTCTGGAGCTCAGGGCATCTCCAGGATACATCGTAAGGTAATAGCATGCTTCCTGCATCCTCCCTGGAAGCACTGCGTGTTGATGCAGACTTTGCAGCCCGGTAGCTGCTCGCTGTGGGCTACGTCTGTCTCAGGCCACTCCTGAAGCAAGTCCAGAGGCATGTGGCTCTGGGAGAGGAGTTCAGGGCTCCTCACGTGGCAGATGGCCATTCACACATGGAGCTTGTACTACTCGGTGTCATTCCAGGTGTGTTAAGGCACACATCTGGAAGGGTCTACACACTAGGATGCTATTTAAGAATATGCCTTCCAGGGACATTTTGCCTTGGCTGTAACTCTTCCCGTCTGCCCTTTCCCTGGCACACAAACACAAGTATTTTGAAATGCAGACACAAGAGGGGCAGCTATACACAGGTAAGCAACAAGGAAAGGCAATAAGGAAAAGGCGTAATATCATATCTTGCACTCAGCACTGTTATCTTAAAAAAAACAGGCACCTGATTCTGACATCTTTCAGTGGAACGTTGCCTCCCTCAGTCCTTTCTACAGAAAGTGGCGGATCTCAGTCCAGGAACCTCACACGTTTGCATAACAAGATTACAGACTGGGGAGTGAGTTACAGATTCAATACTTCTAAATCTGTGAAAATCCATACAATTCAGTATTAATAAAATTAAATAACTCTTCTTGGCACACAACAAACCAACTAAAAACTGTCGGAAATTGCACAGACATTTGCCATAACTTTCTTTGTTCTATACTCAGAATGAGAATTCCTAACAAATAGTTGTTACAATCAAACGGAACTTCACATGGTCCTCATATTTTTAAATTTTTCATAGCTGCTTATAAGAAAAGGTTTGGATTAAAGTAATTCAATATTATTAGATGACTGTAATTTATTTTTTTTTTCAGGTTTCGTTGCGCTGTAGGTGACCAGAAGGATGACAAAAAGCCTACCACTAGCAAGATTGCCTTTACACTGCCTTCAGGTGAGTTTTTAGGCACTTTCCCCTTAGGGGATTATGGTCTAAAGGAGGTTCCTAACTATTGACAAATTACTGGCTATTACGAAAGGATCTTCTTCCAATACAGGAGGAGGAAAAATACCTCTAGGTCATGTGTCCTGACCTTACTCTATGCCTAATATATCTGCATTTTCTTTTACAGATGGTGTAAAGAAGCATGAAACTGAGAAGGTGGAACTGATGACAAAACAAGCAATCCTAGATGGAAATATTATGAAGGAAAGCGCTGAAGCTCACGGCACTGTACAGTAAGATAAACATGAATTTAACAAAATAATAACTGAAAGTAAATGGTGGGCATTATATTTCAATAGCTCTGAGTTTTCCTTTATTTAGTATCTGTTATATCATTCACATAGAGCCAAGAAGCTCCAGAACAACAATGATAGTTCAAGTTATATTGAATGGCATGTTTTAACAACAAATTAAATTTTAAAGTTCTTTTTATTAGCATTTACTTCCTAATCAATATCATGATGATGCTTCTGATTTATAATTTCTATTTCTGTCAAGAATGAAACTATGAATAATTCATTTAGTTACGGCTGAAAGCAAAAAAGCCCATACCATGTTTGTGAAGTCCCTCTGGGGCATATTTATGCACATAAATTCAGGCTTGGCTGCTCCAACTTGCTATTTGGAAACTCGTACGTTTCACCAATTACTACACAGGGAACGGAGAGCTTGGCTTCTAAGTGGGCATGGGAAAGTCTGTTAGTATGTATTATTCACCTTAAATTACTTTAATAGCATTGGATTGCCTCATTCTATTTTTTTCTACTGCTCTTCAAGCTCTTTTGTGGACTGGCATTTAACACAAACTGTAGTGTACCGTGTCACTAATACTTGTTGAAAACATGTAGAAATTAGGATTCAAAATTAATGCCATCATATGGTCCACCATATACGTTCCATACCCGAAGCTGATTTTTCATACAGGAGCTTTGTTCATCTTACTCACTCCAGCAGATCTGCACGGGGACACTCAGCTGGGTAAAGTTTACTCAACCTGAGTAAGGCCCCCAGAGTTGGACTTTCAGATCTGGATCTTGACACATACTTAGAGGATTAAATCAATAGTATTTGGGTGCCTAAATACTGGGTTTTCAATTGTCCATATTTTACTTTTGCCTTATTTTTTCTTTTGTTAATTTACTGTAGCTCTACATTCTGAGGTTTGGATCTGAACTTGATTTTTCTCCTCCCTACTTTGAAGGTTTTCAGGTGCAGGAATTCAGTCCTGCCCACTACAGTATGGAGGTTTCTTGCAGAGTTTTTGAGCTTGAATTCCAAACTTTCTCCTTGGAAACAAACTGCCTGCTCTGTTTGGAGCGGTGGTTTTGTATCCATGCCTACTTAAAAGTACAAAAACAAGAATATAACGAACCCTCACCCTTTATGTAGCTTTTCTGAAGAATGAACCTGTGAAAAAAAAGAAAATTCTAGTATTTCAGTACCATTCTAAAATAACTTGACACTTTATAATGCAATTTCTCTCTACATTTTAAAAGCAGTCCTGAAGACAGATATTTCATGTTGCCTGAGGGATCATAAATACATTTGCTTTATTGTTTCAGGACAGAAAAAGTGGATGAAGTCATTAAAGAATGGGAAGGTTCTTTCTTTAAGGACAACCCCCGCTTAAGGAAAAAATCAGTTTCGTTGCGCTTTGATCTCCACCTAGCAGCAACGGATGAAGGATGTTTACACGCTAAAAAGAAAACTCTTCCCGACATCGAAGTCAGGCTGGTAATGAGGAGATCTTGCAGTATTCCTTCCATCAAACCTTAGCCTACAGCAAGTTAACCCAAAGTTCATCTCCAATGGGCTCTGGAAATAAACTGTAGATGGACTTACATAGCCTGCTATCTTGCTACAACTATGAAATCTTACAAAGTACTTGATTAATACAATAAAAACACACCTATCTTTTAAAAGAAAGGGAGAAGAGCAAGGGAGTTAAGATTCCAAGAAACCTAACTTCTACTAGTTTTATACTCTGGGTGCAGCCCTTTAATTTTCTCATTATTGTTGTTGTTTTGTAGAATTTCACCAAATATTTAAAAAATTAAACTCTAACTTTATACTTTGACATATTCTGCCTTTGTAAAAGAGAACTTGTTTTCTCTTTCTGGAAATGAGAACTGCATATTTCATTCTCTTGATTATTCAATATTGCATACACATATTGACTGATGAATCCTTGTAATAATTTATATCACAAATGTCATACTTCTTGAAATGTATTTTAAAATAATACTTTCTAACAACAAAAATTACATAAAAAGATGCTCTTAAAATACATAAACTATTAACAAAGAATTTTCTTTTTAAAGTGGCTGGTATTTTTAAATTTTTTTTTAGGCAACAACTGAGCAAAAATGTCTTTCCCTTACATAATTATACACACATTTTTTAAAAGTGTTGCTACAAATGACTAATACTTTAGCCCTATTGTTCCACTGATTTTGAAGCAGTAATTTCCACTGAAAATCAAACGTTCTCTTATTTGTCCACACATATCTGTACTACAACTTTCTTAGCCATAGCAAGTAAAATTATACCCGTTAATTGCTCAAATGTAAGGAGTCAACCAATCGTTTCAATGCCATGTTATAACAATGATGTGACTTAAAATATCTTCAACGAATTCCTCTTCCAACAAATTTTATAGGCAAGTTATGCTCTTGATCTAGTACACATAACAAGTCACTATTATGCCAGGGTACAACTATTATAGCTTCAAATTAAATGAACAAAATAAGGGCTAAATATTCAAAGTAAAATTCTACCATTAAGCATCCCACACTACTACGCAAAGTAGCTAAGGGCAAATACAATGTACAGTAGAAGACCTTGCACCTGTAAACTGAAAAAAACAGAAATACAAACCCAGACATGCTTATTCATAACATTATGAGACAAATTTCAAACAAAAATTCAAGCAAAATTGTATTAAGATAAGAATGAATGTTTATGAGGATTTTTAAGAGGCATGGATGTCTCAAACTCTCAGCGAAATCACTGGGATTGCAGGGGCTCAGAATCTAGAGAAAACACGTACAGTTTTTGCTGGATTCACAGCAGCATGTAAAAGATTGTCAGTATTTGCCTTACTACTTATGGCATGTGTTATAAAAACTGATACTACAAATTCTTTCAGTGTTAAGTTATGCTTCTATCTTTTGTTAATGGTAAGAACAATGCATTTTTAACACCCACAGTTCTATATCTGCTGTATGATGCTGGTTAATTATCATTAACCCTAATACTGATCTGGTGGTGTTAATACTTGAGTATTTGGCATCCTGAATGTATTAGCCTGCTCTAGCGTTTTCACTATGCAGCTTTTTTTGTGCTTATACTCTGTACATTTTACAATACTTGAATTTAAACTAAGTTTTAATTGCTTTAAGGCACTTTAAACAGGGATACGAATTTACCAAAGTAAATGATAGTACTATAATAAAAGAAGTATTAAAATTGAGTTTGCCCATGTGTATTTTGTGAGTTTTAATGTGTATACCTTAAAAGGAAAGAAGTAACAGAGAAATACAGAATAAAAGTTGTAGATAAGAAAATCTGTAGTGCTGCAACAAAGTGTTTTTTAAGCTCTCCTCTACAATTAGAAAGACACAAATTACCTAAGAATCTTTATCATAACATGTAAAGTGAGCATCCTCCTGCTACAAAAATTACTCTTTTTCTGGTAAACCCATTAACTCTAACCAGATCTAAAGTCTTTTCTTCGGAGTAGTGCACAAGAAAGAAGAGAAGGCAGCATCTGGCGTGCACTGTTTACAATCTACAGGCAAAGATAAATAGCAGGCAAATATGTAACAGAAACTTCGCTTAATACATATACCTTTAAAACTGCTCAGGCAGACTTCCTCGTGCAGGAAGAGCTTGCATAGGCGTATAAAAAATTACTGCACAAATACACGGAAGGTACTGCCATCTCTACAGTAAACACTAATGGAATAATCTTACTCACAGACATATTTTTTTCTTTAACCAGGGGGTATTTGGCTTATTCTCTGACCTTTGGCACTTCTCAGGGTATTACCTTCTCTAGCATAACTCTAGTTTGGTTTTTTTCCCCTAATGATAGAAACCCAGTCCAGCATAGTACAGAACACATACCTGACTTCATCTTGCAATATAACCTCCACGTTATTTTAGAAGAGAAAAATTACTGTGTCTCTATAGTAAACATTGTCTGGGATACTAACTAGAAAAAATGTTGACCTTATTCATGTATGTTATTTCATCCATACAACAGCCTGACCTCACGGTTTCTGAAGCCACCTCCCTGACCCCAATGACTGCACAAATTCATCCTGAGCTGTGATGAGAAATTTATTCCACCCACAGAAGCTGCCATTGTTTAACACTGGACTCAACTGCTCATGAAATATACAGCTTCTGTTCGCAGTTTGAAGCAACTAGCATAAACCTAGTTATAGTTTTATGATCATGAAACCCAATGCTCTAAAAATAATAAAAAAAAAAAGATTCAGTTTAAGGGCTGGTTTTGTTAACACGTGACATTCTGCAGGCAGCCCGCTCTTGCCTGTTCAAGGCTATTTTCTTTCTGTGGGACTTCCTGACACTGACTTCATTGGCTGCATTAAGAATTGCTCCTACTCCAGACTTGGTTCAAGTGCACATCCCAGTTTTAACTACCCCTTCCAGTACATATATATCTTTTGCATTATTCACAAGTGCCATCTCTTCAAATATAAAGAGTTTACTCTTCTATTCATAAACAACTCAAACTTCCACTAGTGTCAGAGTGAACTCCATGTGGGCATGGGAAAAAAAAGAGTATTCACAACAACATCTCACCCTGATTTTAGGTCATTTTAAAGCTTAATTAAAAAATATAACACTGATGCCTGAGAATATAGCAGAGTTCTTCGATTCTGTGCTGCTAATTAAATTCAGACCAGCTGAGCTATTGCCATCTAATACTTGCAAACATCTTACATAAAAATGAGTTTCATTGTCTCAGCCTACTTTCCAATGAATATATGTCCTCATTCAAAGCTTATGAAACTGTTGCTAATTAAAACAGTTGGATTAAGAGTCAACTATTTGGAGCCCCCTGGTTAGTATCGTGCAGTATAAACAATCCTATTAAATCGGTAAAACTACTTATAACCTGCAGTATATTAAGAAGTGTACACAGGCAAAATCTTTCACTATCGCAACATGGAAATTAGGCAAACATGATGATTAATAACTGGTAACATGGCAAGTGAGTACCAGTAAACATACCTGAACACCATAACAAATATTTCAATAAGCTGCACAAATTTAGAATTTATTTTAACATTATTAACATTAAATGCTTTTTAACACTATCAACAAAACCATGTTATTAATAAACCAGAGATGAATGCGTGAAGCAGTCAAAATCAGGGTTTTTTTTCACCTCTTAACAAGTATTTTCTCACCTTCTCATTACAAATGTTCTGCCCAGGCATCCTGGCTGACTGAGGAACCGTTTCAATTTTTACTTTCTTTTAATTATCAAATTGAAGTCACAGATTATTCTGCTGCACGTCAATAAATTTCCATTGTGGCCACAGATAGCAGACTGCAAGCAGATGAGGGCAGAGTTCTTGTCTCATTACTTGTCCGTAAAAATGTGCTTATTTAACAACAAAAGCAAACTGGGCCAGACAAACTGTAGGCATCAAGAAGAAATCGGCCTAACTTGCAGCAACCTGGCATCATATTCAGATAGTTTTTCTTCTTTTCACCTTCCACAATCCGTGTGGGTTAGGTAAGTTTCATCTGTTTGGCCCTCCTTCAGCTACCACGTTCACCAGATCCACCAAAACTTCCTTTTTGGTCACGTCTAGAAATTTGTCTTATTGGCCGTATGACAGCATTTCAATGCCAAACCTTAAGTTTTCATGTTTAATTCAGTCACTTTAACAGTTTTGGCTATATAAGAGACTCCTATGCTGAACGCTGTCTGAAATTCTTCGTCTCCCTCAAACACTCAGGGCCGCAAGGCGTACTGTGTTTTACATTTGCAAGCTTTTTACTTCCGTGTGTGATACCTTCACAAATTTCTTCAAGAAATTGCTCATTTCCACTGCTCCCAGTCTACTCTGTAATTCCTAATCCGCTGTGGCAAGAGCGTTTCAGTCGGTCAGTCTGATTTAGTTCAAAATTACCATCTACGCAGATCTATAACCTAGGGCATTCTCCGTCGGCCTTCCCTCACACCACGCTGCAGACTGACCCGTTTTCCCCAGGCCCTTTCACTGCCGCACCACCATCTCCCTCACGCATGGCGAGGGCCACCAGACTTGAGGGAGGGCCACAGCCCCTTCAGCCTCTCTTCGAAGAAACGCCATTCCCCAGCCATGGTTTACACAGCAAAACGGCTCCCCAGCACTACCGGAGCATTTCACCTCACTTTATCGCCTGCCTTTATGGGATTTATTGGGGTTCGGACCATGCACTGCGGCATCTTCCCAGCTGCCCCCCGAGCGCCTCAGGGCCCCTCTGAGGAGAAAAAGGCGCCAAAGCGCCGCGGGCGCGAGGCGTCATGGCCGCCGCCGGCCTGGCCATTCTGCGCCACAGATTCGCCACTGGGAGACAGCGCTGCCGCTTCTCCGGCCCGGACGCAGCAGGCATGCGACCACCGGCCGGGACTCCCGAGCGGGGAGGCGGGCGGCAGGCAGGGGAGCCTGCCCGTAGGAAGCGCTGACAGGAACGTGAAGGCGGGAAACCACCCGCAGCTTCTCCGTGCAGGCGGCTGGGCGAACGGGACGAGCCCGGTGCCGGAGACTGCGAGTCTGGGGCTGAGGCAGCCCGGCACGCAGGGTGCCTAGGCAGCGCCGGTAACATCCCCCCGCCCAGCGAGGCGGCGTCTCCTTCCCGGTAACGGCGGGGCCGCGCCCGGGCCGCCTCGGCCTTTCACTCCGGCAGATTCGCCACAACCCCTTACCGGCCGCCGCCGCCCCCGGAGGGTAGGGGGAAAGCCTCGGCCCGGCGGGAGCTCCAGGGCGGGCAAACCGCCTCCCTTTGGAAAACCGGGCCCGCTGCCGGCAGGCTGGGGAAGGGCGGCGGCGGCGTGGCGAAAGTGCGGAGCGCATCGCGCAGGCGCCGTCCTCGCCGCCGCCCCGGCCTGGAGGGGAACAAAGGGAGTGCGGCCGGAGCTGGAGCGGGTGAGTCGGGGCGGCCCGTCCGGCCTGGCCCCGCCGCGGTGGGGCGGGCAGGCCTCGGAGCACGCCGCGGCCCCGGGAGCGGCCTAAGCTGGAGGAGTGTGAGGGGGCAGGCCCCGGTCCCCGGGCCTGTTCGCGGAGTGGGGCTGTGCGGCGGGGTGAGGGGCTGCCGTGCACGGGGAGCGATGGAGGGGGGTCTCCGGTAGGGAGCGGTGGGGCGCCCGGGCTCCGCCGTGCCGGGGGGGGTCGGCGGGGCTGAGGGACCCCCGTGGCGGGGGGCGCAGCGCAGCGGGGCCCGCTCCCCTGCCAGCGCCTCGGGGGCTCCGGGCAGAAGAGTTCGTACGAGTCCGAAGCCAAGCACGGTATTAACCGGGAATTAATTGCAAAAGGAGCCCCGACTTCTGTTGCGACTTCATTGGAGTTTTTTGAAGAGAAAAGCTGAAAAAATATTGCTTTGTTATAGCGCTTTTTCCATACGCACTGATGGGCCTATGGAATCACCGGATGGTTTGGGCTGGAAAGGCCATCGAGTCCCATCCCCTGCCATGAGCAGGGACATCTCCAACCAGACCAGGTCGCTCAGAGCCCCGTCCAACCTGGCCTGGGATGTTTCCAGGGATGGGGCATCTCCCACCTCCCTGGGCAACCTGGGCCAGGGCCTCGCCACGTTCAGCGTAAAACATTTCTTTCTTAGGTCTAGTCTAAATCTTCCCTCTTTTAGTTTAAAACCATCACCCCCTGCCCCCTCGCAACAGGCCCTCCTAAAAAGTTTGTCCCCATCTTTCTTGTAAGCCTCCTTTAAGTACTGAAAGGCTTTTTGCTAAAACATTAAACGTGCTCACATCCCGTGGCCTGTGGTGCTGCTTCTGTCATGCAGGTGATCATTTTTTTTGTATCGTGCAGAGATACCATTTGATTTGGTCATGTATACATCAGTACCAGTTTACTGGAAGAGTCAGCATAAAATAATGGTGTATATTATTTTTATTTCTTAAAGGAAATAAAATATATACTTAAAACCTTTAATATGAAGATGACGTAAAGCCGAGTGTTGTTTCACAGCTCTTTAAGGCCAGATTCCTTGGAAAGTATATTCCTTGTTCAAAGAGATAACACTTCATTTTTTAGAAACTCTTTTGTCTTTATTTCAAGATTGTCGAACCTTTTGGTAATCAATGGTAACTATAATAATTGAAGTTTCAAAGATCTAGCGAAGCAAAGGCATAATACTTAATAGCATGATATTCTTTTGTCTTTCAGAAGTACAAATATAATGTCAGGTGGCTGAAAATTTGCCTATCAAAATGTCAAGTAAGTTTTCAGATTTTTCTTCCTTTAACTTGAATTAAAGATCTGGTTCAGCGGAACCTGTTTGTGAGATAATCCCATTATTCCTTGCATTAAAAGGAATGATATGAAGCGTAGTTGTTTCTGACCAAACTCTTGGCCTCAGATCTTGCTGTGGCTGATTTCTGGCATATTATTTTCATAGGAAATCCAAACATCCCAGCTTCTCCTAAATCCAGTTTCACTGCATTTTGCTTACCCTCTTTTTAATTGATGTGCATATAAATGGATTTCATAGTCTTCAGTCTTATGCCTAAATAAAAGGATAGCAATATAGCAGTGGTGTGGTCTTAAAATTTTTCTTTCTCTTGTGTTCTTTGCTTTACTCTCTTCAGTGGCAAAATGCAAAGTCTGTGAGAGTAGGATTTCTGTGTCGTTTTTGTAAATCGCGTAAAAACGCTTGCCACAGCACATGCCTTACAAAGAATTCGTTCAAATTTTCAAGAAAGAAAAAAATTGCTTACATTTATATCTTAACAGAAAGGCCATCTTATGCCCCACCTCCTACCCCAGCTCCTGCAACCGTAAGTATAGTGTTTTTTCTCATTAACACAAAGCTGGTAATACAGCCTTTAATAACTTACCAGAGCAATAATTATGGAGTTGCATCACTCTCCTTTATCAGAAGCACAAACTAGTTATATTTCATTATTAACATGATATGCACTGTTTAAATTAATCTCATTGGTTTTTTTAAGCAGTTTGTGAAAGAGAAGCTGAATAAACTTGTTTCACCTTTAAGGCTAGATCCTGCAGATACTTAATTTTCTGTAAGCAGTCAGTTGGTCTAAAATTATTCACAGTGACTTGCAACAGTATACTGGAATACTTAAGAACAAGCTGATAGATTTAATTCTAAAACTTCCCACTCAACTTGTGCCCAAACCGTGGGCAAACAGTGCATTTTCTTACGTTTCTGTTGTACCTAGCTCATTTTCAGTGGAATGCACAAGTATGCAAAATTCTGTTACATTAGGTCAGAATAATGAAATACCCATGACGCCAGACTTATTCAAATTTCTTGCAGTTACCGGTATTTTGGAGTCTATGGAATAAGAAATATTTTACTTTCTAGTAAAATGGTATGGCATGGCACTGAGGGAAACATGAGCAGCAGCTTTGAGTCACGTCCAGTTGCATTCATGCAAATACCAGTAAGCTGTGGTCAGGAAAGCATTTGAAAGCAAACGCGCCTCTTCTGTCGCGTTCACATTTCGAAATAGCTTGTGTTTTAGGAGTGACATACTCACATGAGAAAATACAAATCTTTTGTACAGAAGAATGAGCAAAGATGCTATAGGGACATTTTTTTACCAAAGAAAATTTGAAAACTGTTATCCAGTAGAGTGTCCCTAATCTCTGCATCTGGGATGAAAATTGCAGGATGGGATTTAGACGAAATGTGATCCTTCAAATTTATTGTGCCATACTTTACATTTAAAGAGGCTTGAAAATTATATAATGTGTAAATATAAGTTATGTTCTTATAAATTTACATAAATAAAACTTTCTTTGCATAGTTTGTTCAGAGTTTTCATTTTGCACACAACTTAATAGATTTGTGCCAGTATTAGAAGGAACACGATGGCATCCGCTCGTACAACTGGATCCCGGCATCGAGATCTGTGCATAGACACGTGTGATTCCTTTGGGACATGGCATGGATACAGATGTTGTTAAACGGTGTATATTGGTGCGCTACATTCTTTAGTCAAGTTAAAAGTCTTCAGAAGGGTACATGAAACAAATGCCAAAACTGCAAGTAGGACGTGTGTTACCTGTCTTTCAAGCATCTTCTGTATTACTTGTATTTTATACAGTCCTTGAGATGACGGTCTGTGCTCTGTTAACGGAAGCCATAAAAATAATCTTGCTTGTTCTTCCACAGCCAGTTCCAGTTACTACAGTCAACAAAATTCCAGTAGTTCTCATAACTGCAGTATTGTAGCCGAAGTAAAAATTCTCAATGTAATGCAAGGTAGTTCCCTTGTAACATTTAAATCCTGTCTTGCAGAAATAAAGAATTAAGCAGACGGAGATTACAATTGCCATCTGATTTTATTGAAGAGGTGTAGCTCAACATATTCAAAACCTGTTATGGTAATACGGAAAACTACAGTAAAATGGCGTCTTATTAAATAGTGAATGTGTATGTCATGCTCACAGGCATACAGACCGAGGAAATGTCAGCTGCTGCGACTGAGTTTAAAAAGTTTGGTAATAAAATGTATATCTGAAGGCTGACTGTTTAAGGATAATTTTACTCTGTATGTTTAGAAATAAACTAACTGCAGTGTGTCTACACATACTTGTAAACTTCACAAGTTAATGTAGTTTAGCTTGTAGGTTATTCTTGTTCAGTGTTTGTATTTGTCATATCTTGGTTCTTGGAGTCCTGAACCAAGTTGTAGAGTTTTTGTAGCCGTAATCTAGAATAGATCCAGTCAGCAAATCACTTTAAAAGACTATTGGAGTATGTTTCTTACTAGGGCCAAAGTGCTACTAAAGAGTGGGACACTGTGCGGATGACGCTTAAATGTCTAGAAACGCTGCAGGATATGGTGAATCCTAATGGAATGATAGGACCACCACAGTCAGGAGTTGCTCACAATTGCTATTAAATAGTTGATGTGTTTTTTTCCAACCAAAATTTGACTGGGAAGTGGGGGATAATGGAAAAAGGCAGGAGAGAGATTTACGTGAGGAGGGGAATGCAGTGAACCTTATGATCTGTCATTGTATGTAGATGATGAGTAAGAAGGGATTGTAAAGAAATTAGATTCTTCTCTACATTACTGAGGTGAGAACGAATCCATCCGCTTTCAAGAATGAATGAAGATGTATTGATTAACTTCTTAAATTGTCTCGGATTCAGTGATGTGCTAAGATGAGTTTCTAGTTTCTAACTTGTAGATCTTACTGCAGGGGTTCCTCAGCTCTGTCAGTCTGCAGCTACCTCATAACAGAAGGATCTCTCTGAATTGTTTTCTCTCCCAGCTTTCCAGTCCTGGTCCCATAAAATATTTAAATTTTGCAAACCACCAGGAAAGTCTTCAGATACCGGTAGCGGTGCACAGATGGTGCTTTGAAAGATTTCATTCCCCGGCTCCCCGTTTATTGACAGTATAATGTTTGTTGGAAAGGCAGAATGATGGGAAGAAAAGCAGACAGGGATTTCATTGGTATCGTCAATGTTGATACTGGGGATTTCTGCCCGGTCACCGTGTGCTGTGTTGCCTTGTAAGCTCAACTCTTTGGGTATAAGAGTCTTTCTGAATTACTTGGTGGCTTATGCTGGAAAATTTCATTAGCTGTGAGCTGGATGTATAGAATACTTGTTTAAATGAGTTACACACTTAATAGAAATAAAATCACCAACTTCAGACAAATCTGTAGTGACACATTTGTTTAAAAATCCTCTTTCCTTAATAGGTTTATACTGGAGTAAGTTTTGTGTGTTGAGAAGATACCAACTGCTACACCTCATTTGCTTGTTTAAATTCTGGTTGCTTTTGCATGCCATATTGCAGTTCATTTTCATTTCTGTGTTTTCCTCGTTTGAGCTCATTTCTCATTCGTGTTTTTGTCTCATTTGTTTCCATCAGCAAATGCCCAGCACACCAGGGTTTGTGGGATACAATCCATACAGCCATCTGGCCTACAACAACTACAGGCTGGGAGGGAACCCGGGCACCAACAGCCGGGTCACGGTAGGAGAATCAACTATTACATCATCCGGCAAACAACAGGAATTGACCAGAAATGGCTTTAGAGTTAGGTTCTTCTGAGTCTTGGCTGCTACCACTTCTTGATAAAAACAAAGAATTACTTCTGATTCTTATTCCCCACCCCTACCCCCCTTCCCTTTCACTCTGAAACCTTTTGCAGGACAATGGACTTCTCCTCAGCAGAGAGAAAAATGTGGTAACCGTGTATGATGCAGAACTCCAAAAAGACAGACTTTGTGGTCTTCAGTGACCGCTGCATGCTTAGGGAGAAGTTCTATAGCATGGGTACAAACTCTTGGAGGGAGGGAAGTACTCTCTTTATTGAGGTTTATTGGCACAAATATAAGGAAGAACATTTTGCAAACTGGAGATCGTTGATAGTGGTTGCATCATACAATTGAGCCATGCAAGAGATGCAAGCTTTTATTTTTCTTTCCAGTCTTAGTCTGGCAACAGCTGCAAAGTCCCAAGTTCGGAAATGATTTTTTCAACAAAAGTGTGGTGGTAATAAAATAGAATCCTTTCAGATCGTATGTACTCTGTCAGTGTGTGGAAAATGGATGTTACATTCATTTTTCATGGAGCGAACAAAGTGAGATGGAGTCAAGTGACAAGAGAGGTGACAGCTTCTTCCAAATACAGATAAAGTCCTGAGCGTTGGATGCAGTTAGGGAACAAAAATAGACTGTGGAAGTGTAACATTTTCATAAGTAACGCAACAGAAATAGAGTAAATCCCTGACTTTTTTTTTTTAAGTTCCTGTAATTCTCATAACTTTAAGGTTTTTCCCGTAAAACTTTCTGCCTCAAAACATCTGACTAGTTTGGAACGTGATATAAAGATTTCTCAGAGAATAAATATATGGCGCTTTTAATGAAGTGTACTCTTTTTATGCCTCTCTCATATAAACCTTCTTTCAGACTTCATATCTGAAGTTTATCTGGTTTGTTAAAACGTTTACAAAAAAGACCTTCCCCGTACAAGCTGGAACTTGACTGAAAGTACTATCTGAACATATACTTTTTTCCTTTTACAAGAATAAGTTAGGTTTTGTCTGAGAACTTTCATTGTTTCTGTATGTCATAAGCATATACAGCCTTCTCTGCCATGCATATATCAATATATGTATGGTGTCTTTAAATTCCTGTTAATTTAAAAGCATTAAACAATTTCCGTTAATGTTTTTCAAATCCATCTGTATGTGTATATATGTATACATTTTGGTAATGCATATACCTCATGTACATTATTTATATCTATACACAATTCTGTACGCATTGTTTCATAGAGCTCCATAAATTCAGCGAAACAAAAAACAACAGGAGGAAAAATTGGAAAGCCGAACGCTGACCATGAGCCAAGTATTTGCTTATCTATGGCCATAGTCCTGAACAATCTTGAAACCGCTTATATTCTCATGAGAATGCTCCCACTTAACGTAACAGAACTCCTCGCATGTGTGAGTGCTTGAAGAGTGGAGGTTTCCAGAGCCTGCAGGTGGCGGGGGCTGCAGTGTCGCTGCGCTGGTTTAGGAGAGAACCCTGTCGGGCGCGCTGCAGACCGAGGGGACAAGAGGGGATGCAGCAACAGCTAGTGCTCAGCATCCTTTTGTTCAGGGCGAGCGATGTGCTTGGCAGTGTACAAAGCTAAAGGAGGAAGAGAGCACGGAAGGATATTACAGGCTAATTTGGACAATTAAGTACAGCTTAGATAGAAATAATGCGCACATTGACAGATCAGTTGCATAGGGTTGTTTTCTTCTTACAATGAGTAGTTTAATTGGCTCCAAATTACCACCGATATATTTTGCAGACAAATACATTGCTAAAATGATCTGAAAATGAAAATACGTCCTGATAACTTTGTGATCTTAAACTTTCTCCTTATCTTTTTTCACCTGTACAGTAGCCACAGTAAATTTGTCAAAACAGGTACAATAAATTGCTCATCAGAAGTGAGAAAAACAACCTGCTGGGATGGGTGTTTCCTTGTAAATTTCTAAGCTGCATATTTCAGTTTTAAGAATATGGAGTCCCTTTGAAGATTTATCTAGTTACTATTTTGTAAACTTAGAGATAAAAGGACAAACTTAAATTGGAAAAACATGACTGTGAGGACCAGCTCTAGTTAGTACCTGTTCACAGATTGGGTAATTTTTTGGTGATGTTGCTTGCTTCTCTTGGTGGGTGTGCGTGGTTGGTTTGTGTTAACCGCACAAGAACGCGTGTTTTCCAAAACTAGTGTGTATAGAAACTGTCCAGCGATCACATTAACGAATGGATTTATTCGGTTCTTTTATAGGCTTCCTCTGGTATTACCATTCCAAAGCCCCCCAAACCCCCAGACAAGCCCCTGATGCCCTACATGAGGTACAGCCGGAAGGTGGGTATACGGTGTCAAACAAGTAATAATAAAAGTTAGCGTTCTTATGTGCTAACAATTAATTGCTGTTATCTTAGTTTCAGCTTCTAAACTTTTACTTCTAACAGCCTGCACATTCTTTTAAGGGAATTGTAAAGTACAGATGCATTGCCCTTCAGAACAAAGGCAGCAGTAGTCTGTTCATACAGTTGCCAGTTTCTGGGGGGAAAAGTTTTCTCTAAAATGATAATTACTACCACTGTCTCTGCTGACAAGGATCCACCCTGCCACAATCAGAAGTTCCTGTGACTTACTGACAGAACTTTTTTTATATAAAGGAAGTATTCCTTGCGGTATACTGGGCTTGGTACAGTGCTGTAGCTGGACTGAAGAGTAGCAATGAGTGGACTTTGCATGTTCTCCTTCACCACCCTAGCCTGTGGCAACGTTTGCTTCGCTGTTCTCTGAACTGTTTGACAGAAAGTAGGAGAGAGACTCTTGTGGAGTCTGAAATCTGATGGGGCATGGGGAGGGCATGTCAGCCTGTCTGAAGCGGGTGAGCCAGAAGGAATTTCTTCCACTTCTGGTAAAGTATCTTTACCAGCATGTCTGTCTTAGGCAAAAAACCATCAACAAAAAAAAAAAAAAAGTCAAGTGGCGCAGCAAGAAATAACACTGGCAGCTCTCCTCTTTTTTTTTTTTTTTTTTTTCCCTATAAAGTTAGAAATTTTTTTGGTGGAGTCAGAACTTGTTGGAACTCAAAATTGATCAGCAAGACTGAAAAATATTTTGAAATGTTACATTCTGATCTGAAAAGCTCAGTGCTCTTTATCGTAATCTACTGCTGGATGTGTTTACTCAGTAGCATTTTTTTTTTCCCAGAGATGCAGCGATGTGCATTTAAGAAGAGAATTAAGAGGGTTAAAGGCAATATTCTCATGAAACCAAAGCCATTTCAGCAATTGCCTGTTTCAGTAGATGGCTTCCTACTGACTTCCTGCCCCAGAAAATAATCGAGATAGTTTAGCCAGACTCATTCCTAACTTAATCCTGTTTTTCGTGGTGATTCCAGAAAGAACACTGAGATGACAATATAAAATGTTTAATTTGGAAGTATTTAGATATCATTAGTAAAGCTCCAGCTGTTTCTGTTAAGGTCTGGGACCAAGTGAAGGCGTCCAATCCTGATTTGAAGTTATGGGAAATTGGCAAGATTATTGGAGGAATGTGGCGAGATCTCACTGATGAAGAGAAGCAAGAGTATTTGAATGAATATGAAGCCGAAAAGGTAAATGGAAGAAATCTGGGATGTTTATTACAGCTGATTCTTCTAGGAACTGGTCTGAGAAGAAAAATTCATCTTACCCATGCAGTGGTGTATGAGGCATTCACGAGACCCCTGTATGTAACTTAAATGGAAGTATGTCCTGACACGTCTTTTAGATTTTTTTTTAAATAACTGTACATCAACTGTGACTGGTCAGTTTTTAGACCTAATTCAAAATGAAGTATTTATAATTGAGTGTCGATTTTAACTGTTTAATGAATGGATTTGATTGTACAACATCAGTATTGAAAAGATTGTCTCAACACCAAAATCCTCTTTCAAAACTGGTGCTCTGCAACTACTGCTGTTGTCATGAACGGGTTCGTAAAAGACTTCCAGTCACGTAGGGTTTGGTTTTCATGGTGTAACCCGGTGTAACTCCACGCAATGGCGTAGTGTTTTGTTTCTTAATAGAAAAATGGTACCACTTTTAGGGTTTTCTTGTGGTTTGGTTATATTGATCTTAATGGCAAAAGGTGACAGCCGCCTCGTGTCTAGGCTGGTAAGTGCTGAGGACGTTACAAGACTCGTATTGTGGTCCTGCCTAAGGTACAAAGGGAAGATTGTCCAGCTGCTGTGTTGTGCTTCAACCTGGCAGGCATCTGAGGCTGCGTATAACCTGGTCAAATCTAAGCTGGTTTTATTCTGAGTCAATAGAGAAGTACTTCAAAGCCGGATGCTCTTAGTTGAAAAAAAAAATAATCAAGGAATTCTATTTTTTAACTTGGCAATGATGTTTAGATTGTAAGCTCCTTGGGGCAGGGGCCATCTTGTTTATATTTTTACAGCGCCTAGGGAGAAGTATTCCAGTCCTAATCATAAAACAAGACATTTAGGTACTTTTAACAATATTGTAGATTATATCTCATTTTTCATTGGGAATCTCTCTTGGCAAATTTTAATAATGAGATTAAAGAAAGCAATTCAAAGGGAAAAATACTTCAAAGATGGTGAAAATAGTGATGCAGTCCTGCTGCCAGGAGGAGACAGTAGTCTGGCTGCGGCATTCTGTGTCATCCCAGTGCAGGGATGGATCAAAGAACGGAAAAATCGTAAGTTATTTTGAAAACTGTTCCATGACGTACTGGAATAAGCAAAGAGAAGAAATCAGAATCAAAGATCTAGTTAGAACTCCAGAGAATTACTGAGAATATTCTGACTCATTTTTTTTAATCTCACCAAAGTTTGTCTGATCATAAATGGCTTGTTCTGAGGTGTTTGATTCTTAAATCTTTAAAAACAAAGCTATCGTAAGACACTGAGGTGTTAAAACTGAAATGTACCTGAAAGCCCAGCTAGTCTTTTTAAAACACGAACGACTACGGAAGAAGTTCTAATTCGTAAAAAGAAAGACTGAGAGAATATGGTCGTTTGTGCATCAGCCAGATGATTCAAAATAGCTTTGTCTGTGTAACTACAATTTGAGTTAATGCAGGCTGCAGTTATGGCGCGTCTGAAATCGTCCAATGGTGCAATCAAACGATATTGGTCACGTTTCAGATAGAGTACAATGAGTCCATGAAGGCCTACCATAACTCTCCTGCCTACCTTGCCTACATCAACGCAAAAAGTCGTGCGGAGGCTGCGTTGGAAGAAGAAAGCCGACAAAGGCAGTCGCGCATGGAGAAAGGTGAACCCTACATGAGCATACAGCCCGCGGAGGATCCCGACGGTAAGCACAGAGGGATTTGTGTGCACGTCCGGTGAGACAGTCTCGTTACAGGACCGACCGTATAAACGGATGCCAGATGTGGAAAACTACCAGTGTACGACCTTCACGGTGCTTAACGTGACTTCCTTTCTGTTTTGGTACCTTTAATACGGATTTTCATTATCGTGTTTTATTTCGCGCAGCTAACAGCTGACCACGTCGTTTCCAAAAGCTAAGGTGGCAAGCCAGCGGCAAAAGTTACTCCAGCCCTTAATTAGTTATGTGTGAAGTCACGCTTACAGTTCAAACCAACGGAGTCTGCTTAAAGCTCTGTAACGGCTTTAACATACGCATTATAAAAGGCTTAGATGCCTGATTTAATCCAGCTTGAATGGAATTTTGTGCGTTATTACCAGAAGTACATAATTCTGACAGGCAGAGCTGGGGTGTGATTAAGAGCACCTGAACTTTTGAATGTGCTCCACAACTGTCATTTGAGCTTGTTTAGAAAATAAGTTACCCTTGCCGTTGACAAGTTGATGAGAAAATTCTGAAAGTTTATTTGACTGCGAGGAAATGCACCCCACCCTGTGGGAAAACTCAGCCTCATACACCTAATGTCTACTTTTAAATCCACAACCAAATTCTTGTTGAAACCTGAGGGTGAAAAATGTACTCAGTTACGCCCTTTTTTTTCCCCCCCTTGTAAAAGAATACCCTTGAGATAAAGCTCACGGCAAACGGCGCTTTCCTCAGTGTGAGGTAACTGCCGAATTCATGTAAATACATTTCGTGTTCCAGTAGCTGGCATTTTGGGACTTCCAATTCTGCTCTGTGCTACCAGGGCCAAGCGATCTCGGCCTGAACCAGCCGCGCCGGGCGCTCGGCTGCAGCTGTTTCCATCTGGGACAAAAGCGTTGCTTCTGCCCCATCCTCCATGTCACTAGGATCAAGAATTTTTAGTCTAAAAGGAACCTTATTAAGAGGACAAAGGCACACCTTTAAGGGGACCAGTTTGCTTAATACGTCTTTGTCTCTTGCGAATCTTGTCTTCCCACTGTTTTTCTCTTTTTGCTTCATTTCGTCCGATACCTCAGTGAGAAACTGAACGTAACGCTTTGAAGTAAGGGAGACAGAAACTCATTACACTGGTTATCTTCTTTGGTAGTAGTTTCTGGCATGATAGGTTAGCATTCTCCTGGAGACTTCTGTGAGCACTTGGAGAGTAACCTCCGTTAGGAAGGCTTGATGTGAAATAAATTCAACTTCTGGACTTTCCTACATGACATCCTTCTGGAAGATAATTCATACTTGTTTCTTAACTGATTTCAACACTCAACTAAATATGAATTATACTCACAGAAGTTTGTTCTAAGTTTGTTTCGTCTTAATGCTATTTAATTACTCTGCTTTAAATTCTAATAGTTGGACTTGAGTTTTTTTGAGTCTGTTTTGTAAATAGGTTCTTGATCCCAAAACTGCAGACTGTGTTTTCATTTTTATGATGTTGAAAGGTTTTGCCTGCTTTCCTTCAAGAAGTACAGAAAAAATAGGAAGACTTCTGTCTGCCGTGGGCTGGAAGCTTTTGAGTGCTGCCAGATACAGGAAAACACATTATTTTGTTCTCTTTTGTAGCATCAAATTGACTTTTAAAATGAGTACCTAGTACAATCCCTAATGCTGTAGTTCATGTTAAATTCTGTCAAGGTTCGGTATCTTGCCATAAATCGGAAGCCCTTCTAATTTGATCGGAGAGGAAAAAAAAATTCTTGACCTGAAATATTCTTAGATCTTTGTAGTTAATCCTCTAGATGCACGTTGAACAAGGCAGTTCAGTTCCTCTGGGGCTTCCTTTAGTTTCTGTTCTCTGCAAGAAGCTCATAAGGAGACCAGCACTTGACCGATGTGCTTCTGGTGCTTCTCTACATTTTCTCCTCAAGTGGATTTTGGGTTTTTGGGTCACTGTTTAGAGAACTGCGTTTACTATAATTAAATATTGGATACTCTTGTAACGTTACCATGAATTTCAGTGATGAGTCAACATGGATCACTGCTTCATGCTCTCATTCCTCAGCGTTTCACAAAAAATAAGTCCTTTTGATCTGTGCTGCAAAGCGCATTTATAGAGCAGTCACTCTCCTGTTGGCACCTTGCACTGGATATTGTTCTGGTAACGATTAATCTGGAATGATTTTTGTATTCGGTGTATTAATAGTTTCTCTTACTCTGGAAACGTGGAAAGCAACACAGTAAATAACTAGGTCAATCCAAATTTCAGACGTGGGAAACACGTGTAAAATCAGAGCTGTTACAGCTGTGCCAGGGTAAAGCGTGTTCAATCCTCACCTTGTCTTTTTTTCTGATTACTGGATGTTCTGTATTTGTTTGTGTGAACTTTGTGACACGACAGCAACTGGCGTTAAGCTTTTTATTTTGTTTTTAATTAGCGGTAATGTGGGTGCAGTGTCATTAGACCTGGTACTCATTTTGTGGAATTAAAACAGTTACACTTAAAACTCTTGTTTCAGATTACGACGATGGGTTTTCCATGAAGCACACGGCCACAGCTCGTTTCCAAAGAAACCATCGTCTCATCAGTGAGATCCTGAGTGAAAGTGTGGTGCCCGACGTCCGCTCCGTTGTCACCACAGCTAGAATGCAAGTTCTTAAACGCCAGGTTCAATCCTTAATGGTTCATCAGGTAAAGAGAAATGATACGAAGGCAGCTAAAACATAATGGTGTTGGGCTGTACTCCAAGTCTCAGATCATTTAATCATCTACGTGACTATTCTTGTTGGGTGTCAACGTTCTGTACGCTCAAATAGCTGATCTCTGGGTTTTCAGAGGTGAAGGAGACTTCACCTTCTGTGCACTTTTGCTATTGAGAATCATGTTAAACTGTATTTTGTTCTTTAAGATATCTTAAGTATTAATTCCATAGCTCTTCGTTATTATAGTGTGAGTCTTCTGTTTAATAGGCACTGGCAGAGTTGTGACTTTTGAGTAGCTTATGACACACAATCTTGTTTGTAATGATTCTTTATTACAGTAAATCCTCCCTATTGTAATATTTTTTCATTGCAAGTTAAATGCATACAAGGAAATCTAGTGAGGTCACGCGTGGACGTTTCACCTTGCTTCGGGCATAAGCCTGTATTTTCCAAACGTGCACGTTAACAAAAGAACCCCGTCAGAATAGCCAGCGTGTGTGGGGGTGAAGAAAGCAGAGACCGGAATCGGATAGAGATTTGTTGCTTTTTTTAATTAACAATAGAGATTTGTTGCTTTTTTTAATTAACAAAAGACGACGCGGGGGGTGGATGGGGTTGCTGTCCCTCCTTTCCTTTGAATTGTATTTCTCCATTAGGGAATGTCGCTGATGGGGGGTGTATACGCCCGTGCGGTGTATAACGCATACATTTCCTGCTGGAGGATTCGTCTCGAGTCCCCGCTGGTTTTCATTGCCAATGCGCCTCGCCGGTCCTGAGTGACCGCATGGACCCATTTAGTGTTCATACTTTTTAATAGGAACTTCCGAGCTATTGGGCATTAGATCAAGGAAGGCATAAGGATGTTTATATATTGTATGGGCATAATTTAAAATACTGGTCTAAATATTCTTGTACGTAGCTGTAAACTTTGTGCAGTTCTTCACATGACCGCGTAGTAAGGTTTTTACCGTTTATTTCATTTCCAGCGTAAACTAGAAGCTGAGCTTCTGCAAATTGAAGAGCGTCACCAGGAAAAGAAGAGGAAGTTTCTGGAAAGCACAGAATCCTTTAACAACGAGCTTAAAAGGGTACAACTCTCACTTTTCTCCACTTACTCTGAGGAATCTGCTAGTTACCCATTTGTACGAGTGCTCCGCCTGCTCCTCTTTAGTTCTGATCCAGTGAGGTGTAACTACACGACTGACTTCAGCATCCATGGCGGGGGGAGTTAGAAAACACGCAGCGCTTTTATTCTTTCGTGCTCCTTCAGTGACCTTTAGTGGTGACATCCAGCCAGTACAGTTTAAAACTGCTTTCGGGCTTGACGGGGTCGAGTTCGCTAGCGAGTGGCTCAGGGAAGGTGGCCTGAAGCCGCTGCGTAGAACATACAGCTCTGTCCCTGGCCGCCTTCAGATAACAAGGTTTAGGTTGTTCCTTTATCCCCTTTTTTCTGTTCCTGTTAATTTCCTTATATCTCCTTCCCTAGTTACCGAAGCTTTTAATATAAACTGTCAAATCAAAAGAATTACGCTGCAGATAGAAATATCGAACTCGTAATTGGGTTTTACTGATGTTTTATTTTTCAGTGTAACCGAGGTAGTAAAAGAGCTTTTTCTTTTTTTTTTCCAACTGCTAGTTATGCAGTTTGAAGGTGGAAGTGGACATGGAAAAAATTGCAGCTGAGATTGCTCAGGCTGAGGAACAGGCTCGCAAGAGGCAGGAGGAACGGGAAAAAGAAGCAGCGGAGCAAGCCGAACGCAGTCAGAATAACGTAGCGGCTGAGGAAGACCAGGCAGCTAACAAGACAGAGGAGAAGAAAGAAGAGGAGAGTGCTCCGATGGAGACAGGTAACTGCGTTGGAGACCAGCTTCAGGGTCCGCGAAGGATCAGCATTAAAGTGTCTCTGTAGAGGCTCAGCGTAGCCAGGGGTGCCTTGTGTTCTTGCTGCAAGAAGCAAGAAAAGCTTCAGAAGAACAACATTCAGAATGGTTACCTTCATCTTGGGGAACACGGGCGTTTGCTTTCTTCTCACTAAATTGCTCCTTTTTAAAAGGGGAAGAGGTTAAGGTGCCAGAAAGGCCTGTGTAATGCTTTGTGTGTCATGTACCAAGGGAAAAGGGCATTGCTTTCTAAACCTAACTCTCCTTCTAGACATTTCCCTGTCCCGGTACCAGACAGAACTGACACTTCTTTCTGTGCTGCTCTTACAAGCTGATTTGGAGGCTTTTTTGTGTTCTGTACAGTGACATGAGAAAATATTGTTGTACTTCAGAGTATCAGTGGCTGATATCTCAGGGAGTTACTGCCGTAACAGCACGAGCGTAAGGGAAAGGGACCGGGGAGTCTGAATGCCAGTGCTTCTGCTTTAACAGGGCACGTGGCTTTGCTGTGGCTGGACTTCGAGGTCAGGCAGCTGCAGGTGCCTCTGGGGACACCGTGTGGCAGCACTGCTGAGCACCGAGAGGTCTTTCAGAGCCGTGCCCGTTCCTGCACCCTCTAAGGGACAGAAATAACTGCTGTGGAATACTCGGATTTATTACAGATCCTGTTTCTTCCTAAATTCCAACTATACAACCTAAATAAATGTATTGGCATGTAAATGACACTGAGAAATATCTTATTACAGAAGAGCCTCACCCGGAAGAGAGCACAGAAAACCAGCAGAACGGTGAAGAAGGAACATCTACCCCAGAGGACAAGGAGAGTGGCCAAGAAGGGGTCGACAGCACTGCAGAGGAGGGGACCAGTGACAGCAACACTGGGTCAGAGAGCAATAGCGCGACAGTGGAAGAGCCTCCCGCAGACCCCATCACTGAGGATAGCGAGAAGAAAGAATAAACATTGACTTACTTCATGTGTCTCTTTTTAATGAAGTACTGTTTTGATTTCAAAATGTGCTACACGGCTTTTGTATCTTCCTTGCCTGTATCACTTGTCTCCACGGGGTACCGGGGTTTAAGTCACCGTGCTGATAATGTGACGTGTTATTAAAGGGGCCTGTGGGGGCAAAGGGTCTCTTAGAACGGACGGAAAAGAAAACCTCGTGTCTGAACAATGTGGAGAGGTACTTACTATTGCTTGGGGTTTCTTCCCTAGATAGCGCTGGGTTTGGGTTTTAGATTAGAAATCGGGCCTTCTCCCTTTCTTCTGGTGACGTGACCCCAGAGGACCCCAGTCTTCCTCAAGGGCCCGTGTTGGTCTGTGCTGAGGCGGGGTGAGACCCTGCGGCGCTGCCAGCAGCCAGGGGGGGCTGCGGGGACGGGGCACGGCTGAGAAACGGGGTCAGAATGTTTCTGAGGCACCCGAAAGCTGACGTTAGTGTAGAGCAGAGACGTGACGCCTGGGCTGGGTATAACCTGGAGCATTTCCCTCACCTACCAAAACCAGAAAAGCTCACGGCAGCCCCGCGTGTGCTCCCACCGCTGGCCAGTTCTTGCCAGTTTGACGTCTACTGCAGCTGCCCAGTTCTTTGCTTTTAAAGAAAGCTTTCAGTGCTCATGGGCACTGCTCCTAAATAAGGCTTAAAGACTTGATCTTAGGGGGTTTTTGGTGTAATTTTGGTAGAGTAGCTCTTCTACAGGGCTGGAAACGCGCTCCTGTTCTGCATGCAACGTTTCAGGAGCTCCATTTCCAGGGGACTGATAATAGTCTTGAAGTAAATGACATATCTTAGGGGTTCTTTTTCTGGGATGCAGGATTATTTTCAACAACAGTCTTTGCTTTTCTTTACCAATTAACTCCTTTACTCGCTACTGAGATACCCTGGTGTGGCCTCAGCCGGAGATATGGCAAAGTACGGAGCCGGGGAGCTTTTAAACACGTACGTGTTCTCTGAGCAGCCACCCGCTAATATGGCACAAATGCTAAAAAACAGTAGTTTTGCTTGGCGTGAGCTTTCAAAACCCCTGGGAGCTCTATAAATGTACTGAAAATGCCCCATTTTGCCCTATATGAGCAGAAGCCCTACTGATGAAAAACATACACCCAATTGCAACAACCGATACAAGCCGTTCCGTGACTTTACAACCGAAGAGAACACATGATGCGTATGCTTCAATGAACTAGGATGTTTTTATGGAATAGTGGGTATATCGGATGGTAATGTTTTTTAAATCCTTTTGGTCTTTTTTTTTTTTAAATAGGCTAAAGACAATAAAATGCAACATGTTTGGGTTTTTTAAACTTACAGCGGTCTGTTCTCGTCTTTGGAGGTAACGCCTGTGTGTGTGTGTTTGATTTAGGGCTTTCATCAGCCCTTCCCCATCCTCAGCCCAGAGGAGAGTTAAAACCAGGGGATTCCTTAGGGAAATGCACTACGGACTGAAAGGTGGGGGAGAAGGAAGATGCGAAGGATCGATGAATTCCTGCGGACGGGGCTACAGCTCGCCCAAAGAGCCCGTGGCGGTGACCGGCGACCGCTGCAGGAAAGGTTATTGCGAACACGACGGCAATGGGGAAGGACAGGGAAATGGCTGAGGGATCGCTTCCTCCAGCGAGCACCCACCACAGGGAGCTCCGCCCGGGGGAAGGCTTGGATCTTCCTCATCTCCTAAGGAAAAGGAGGAGTTCTGACATCAACGCAGTTTCTGACAAAGGTGGACTCAAGAAGAACCCTCTTACGAGGAAACAGAAACCATGACCGCTGCTTAAACTGGGTTTTAAAAGTTTGAAGGAGTTAAATTTACACCCAAAATTTCAGTTTCTCAGAAGAGCAGGCAAATTGTTCTTGCCGTTATCCTTCGCGCTTGCAGTTATATCAGTTCAATTGCATTCTAGGAGTTTCTATTTCCAGCAATTAAAAGGATTGCTTTTAGAAAAATACAACTTGAGGCACTGAGAAAAAGGGGGGAGTTCCCTCGTGACCCATTTTGGGTTTGTATTTCTTAATTAACTGTGCCAAAAAAGCTAGTAATTAAGAGAGGAGGGTTATTTGTTCCACTAACTCATTAGTCTGAGGGAACTCACATCACCAGAAATAAGACAGTGGCTGAAACACGACGCGTGACGACGCAGAGAGGTGTGTACCTTCAGCTAGAGGTTCTCTCGCTTTGGGACAGAGAGAAAGCCGTTACGCAGACACCAGACACGGGCTCGTTTCATGGAATAAGGTGGTTCTTGCCAATAATTCAACACTTTCAGCTCTTCAAAACCGAAGGCAAAGCTTAGACAAGATTGCCCAGCCTGTCCTTCAGGGAAAGATGGGAGCTATCTCTCGGCCGAAGTTGTGAATTCTTTGTTAAAATCACGTTAGCTACGAAGACCGCAAACAGACCCGGCTGCTGCCCTCGTCTTTAAAGCTGAAGTTCATAGAATCACAGAATCATTTAGGTTGGAAAAGACCCTTGGGATCATCGAGTCCAACCATCAACTCCACTCTACAAAGTTCTCCCCTACACCATATCCCTTAACACCACATCTAAACGAGTCTTAAACACATCCAGGGATGGGGACTCCACCACCTCCCTGGGCAGCCCATTCCAGTGTCCGACCACTCTTTCCGTGAAGAATTTTTTCCTAATGTCCAGCCTAAGTTCCCACGTTGCGCTTTCAGACAGGTGATTCAGATTGAAAAGAACAAATGGGTTCGCTCCCTCCTGTGTGGTTTATTCCCTTAATCCCACGCCGGGCCCTGCTGGAGCTGCAGATCCCGCAGAGGCTGATGGAAGTGCTGCTGCCCCCAGCCGAGCTGCCTTTACCAGGCCGTTGTCATTACAGAGAGACGGCTTCACACCTTACGCTACGCACCTGAACGTTTATTTACTGCGTTTTGCTCTTCAAAAATATAATTTTCTTGAACAATTGCTGCCGCCAACACAAAGCTTTGATTTCTGAACCGATACCAAGCGCTGCCTGGGCTGGGGCCGGACCCCGGGGAGGGCTCGCAGGGCATCGGCCGGGGCAGGAGGAGACTCCGCACCTCGGTGCTGCGAACGCTGCTTGTGCCGCAGCTTTTACCTGTGCAACAGCCCCGCGTTTCGAAGGCTGTTTGTGCTTTTCATCTGCTACGTAATCCCCAGGTTTATGTAAATAACAGTAATTACTGGCAAAGACGGGGTGCGTTGCAGCTTCGGGTGGGTACCCGAGTGAGTAGGTGTCGTCTTCAAGGGTAAAATAACTTCTCCAAGCACATGGAAACCTCCTGAACAAGCTCCCAGTGGGCAGTGTCTGAACACTGACCAGCCCCCGTGCACCTGGCAGAGGCCCCCGCAAGGGACCAGGTGCAGGAGAGGGACCTTCTCGCAGGACCGGCCTCACGAGAAACCCATCTCCTTCCCGGTCCCCGCATCAGCCCGTCCTCAGCCCCACCGCCCCTTCGGCTGCCGCTGGAACCAGCTCCCGGGAGCCTGGGGCTGCCTGACACCTCCATCCACCAACCCCCCCGTAACAGAGAGCAGCTAATTGGAGCTCCCGAGGAGCAGCACACCCACCTGCAGGCCCTCAGCAGGACCTGAAACCCTCCCACCAGGAAGATGGGGCAGATAAAGCCCACCAGCTTGTTGTGCCTTTGCTTTTGGGCTCACTGGAGTGAGCGGTTTGCTTCCTCTGGTTCTTGGGTGCTTTGTTTGGTGAGTGGGTGTGAGCTCTGCAACCCCTGGGGCTCCTTCTTCCTCCAGCTGTGGTCGGTGTCCCCTGGGGTGGGATGGCTGAGTGTGCCGGGGACAGGCTGGGCTCCCCCGGGGGGGTCTGACCATCTCCCACGGGTGCCCGAGAGCTGCTGAGTCTTTCACACCCACAGGGATCGACGAGGAAGTGAAGAGGCAGATCTGCAGCGTCGCACCATGGCGAGGGAGTTGTTTTCTTTGGTTTGTTTTTCTCTTCAAGAGGAAAAAAACAGGCTGGTTTGGAGAGTCTGGCTCGTGCTTTGTGACCTCTGACACCCCCACGGCTCTGCTCCTGCGTTTGCTCTGCAGGTAAGAGCTTCTCTTCTGTATGGGGTAGTTCTCAAAAATATGCTTTTATCTCGCCACAAAAATACACTTAGAAAAAGTTATTAAGATGCCTGGGCTAAAAAAAACCCCTGCTCTTAAAGTTTTTTGGATTTTTTTTTTTTTTTTGCATTAATACAATTATCAGATCTTATCACACACCCCCTCCAAACTTTCTGACCTACAAAAGTGAACTATAATAACTGGTACCTGCAGCAGGCTCCCAAGGGGTAAATATCGAAAGGAATTTAGGCGTTAAAACATGAACCAGGGACCTTGTGGGACCGTTCCAAAGCAATTCGAGAGGCGAAGCGCTTCGCTCCCAGGGGCACCCAGAGGACTCGGCCTCTGGAGAGCTTTGTGCACCTCAATACCCTCCCAGAGCACCAAGCTACGTACGCGACGGCGGTCGGCTTCCCGTCAAAGACAAAAGTCTCGTGTTTGTGCCGCAGCTGAACTTTAGGAGGGGGTAAAAAAAAAAAAAAAAAAAAAAGCTTATGGAGAAACTAAACAAGGGTTTTAGGGTTTTAAAAAGGAAAGGAAAAAAAAAAGATCACCCAGGATGGTCCCGCAAAGCAGATCTGCTTCCAGCAAAAGGAGGACTTTGGCGGTAGCAGCTGTGCTTACAGAAAGGATTATCCCTTCGATAGAAAGCCATAAAACAGATTAATAGAGCTTTAGAGGGATAAAATATCAAAGTAAAAGCAAACGCTGGCACAGAGGGGAGGCCAGGGCAGCTTGTGTATGGAAGGAAACCCGAGGTGCCACTGGAAGCAGCGTGGCACACGGCGGGTGAGAGCCGAGGAGAGACCCCGCTGCCCCGTCCTGGGGGGAGATGGAGCCCTGGGGGGGAGGGAGCCGCAGACGGTGACGCTGGGGGGGGTGACAAGCAGAACGCGTTCCTGGGGGACGGGGAGTGGGGTGCAGACCCTCTCTCCGCTCCGTTCAAAGCTGGCATTCGATGAGGGCTCTCATCTGTCCCCAATGGGTTTTCTCAGTGCCCCCCCGCTGCGAGTGCCCCGCTCACAGACCCGGTTCTGCGCCCGCCCTGGCTCCAGCAGCCAGAGGTGGGTCCTTTCTCCTCCTCTTCCTCTCAGCTTTCGCCCTAAAGCCCCAGCTAGGTGGGTTTTGCTTTTTATTTAAAAAATAATATATTTTTTTTCCCCCCCCTCAATTTATCAAAAGCTGCTTAAAGAAGACGCCTGCAGCGTGGCCATCAATCCGAAAACTTTGTGCCGACACGGGGCCAGTAAATCTGCACCGTCTTTGCTCCGCTGCTTTGCTCACCTCCCCTTCCAGCCTGGAATGGCCAAGTGTTCCCAACAGTCCCCAGTGCTGCGCTATTGGGAAAAATACAAAAATACTCCTCACCACGGACTCGGGATGAGAGCGGTGCCGGTGCGGCGCTGGCAGAGGCGCACGGGCTGGGACAAGCGCTGCCACCAGGCGTCTCCCACCCTCCCGCCCCGCCACGGCTACGGGCGAAACACACAGATTTCCCTCGGCTGCGAACCCCCGGCACTTCTTACTCTTTTTTCCATAATACGTGGTAAGCGCCAGGCAGCAGCGACAGTACGTGTTGCAGCACGTGGGTTTCGCTACCACGATGAGGGCTCCAAACTCCACGATTATCCAGGCTGTGGATTTACCCCCCGGCACCGTAGGGCTGCCGGCCACACCAAGGCACCGGGTGCCGACCCGCTTCCACGCCTGGTCACAGCTGTGAGTGGCGGCTGCGGGTTTCTAGCTTCATATAGATTGTGGTAAATAGAAATTAAAGCCGTTAAAAAGAACTGTTTCCTTCCTTTCCTTTTTCCAGCTTTCTAACGAGAAAGAGCCATAGGGAGAAATGCTTCTCCTGTGACAAAAGGATCCCTTGGAAGGATTCCATGCGCGGAGGCATGGAGATGGGCTGTTTATGGACCAGATACCTTGTGAGGGAGTGGAGAGAAGCACTTCACTGGCGCGTAGGTGAAGCTTGCGGTGGTGTACGCCAAGGGGAAGGCTCAGGCTTCCGGCACTGTCCTCACGGAATCACCGCTGGATGGCGGTTTGAGTCTCTCCGTGTCTTCTCCAGATGATGGAACCAATCCGAAGCCATATCCCTGCACAAACGCAGAAATTCAACTATTAGCCCTAGATCTTATGTTTACGTTGCTCTTGGATAGACGTGACCAAAGAGAAGAGTGTAAAACCTCTTCTGCACCAGCGACGGTTCGGATGGGCTGGACGGAAGCACCGTCTCTGCCCCTGGGAAGGGCGAAGCCCTCGCTGCAGGCGGGACCCGGCTGCCGGGGCAGAGCCTGGCGTTCCCACTCCCCTCTCGGATAACCTGACTTGGGCCCGCTCAGTCACGGCTAACCCCGCCACAGTTGATTCAATCAGTCAATAAAGGTAATTTATAGTTACACCAATTTAACTTTCAGTGTGAGTGAAGCTAAACCGAATTAAGCTCATCTTATTCCGAATAAGACTGTCTTTGTGTGGGCTTAATGCAGTTTAACTAATCCGCTTCAGTTCGTGCATGCTAATTTATCACTATATCCTTGTACACTTTAAGGGAAAAATAACTTAATCCAGAGCGCAAAGGTTGTTAGTGACGGTTTCTGGGATCTTTGAGTGCGGGTGTGAAACAGTTTTCGTTCACTCTCCGTGTTTTGTCCCCCGAGCTGTCTGCTGTGCCGGGGAAGGGCAGGGTTTCCCAGCACGGTGTGGCTGGAGCGGTGCCGTGGAGGCAAGAGGGGCGGCACGACGGCGGCGGCGGCGCGCAGACAATCCAGGGGTGTCGTCTCCCAGCCGCAGCGCATCGCAACCTGCGGGGCTGGGCCCTGGCAGGGCGTCATGGCAGGGTGCAGCACGCGAGGGACCCGCAGCGCCTCGTGGCAGCGGGTGGAGCTCACTGCAGTCACCGTCGGCCGTCGGGAACCCGCCGCGCTCGGATGCCCGAGGTTGTCGGGGACGGAGGAGCGGTTGGCGGGTTGCGTGCTCCCGCGCGGGCCTTCTGTGAGCTGGAACGTGGGGCTTGTTACTGTCTCGGATCTCGCCTCGAGCAGAAGCTCTGCCGGCTGTGAGCTTTGCCTCGTGGTGGCTCCCCACCGAGCAGGGAATATCACTCCCCACCTTCAGTCCTTGTGTAACTCACGGCAGTACTTCTGCTGAGCTGCTCCCGTCGGGAAGGGGACGGGCGAGGGGGGGGTTCAATGTGCCACCGCTCTCTGGAACGGTTCTTCTCGTGGTTAGAGATGGAGAGCGGGGAATCCTGGACTCAAATCTTGGCTTTGCCGCCGGTTCCCAGCGACTCCCGCTGCCCACCCAGCAGAGGAAGGGGGGGTGCCAATATGGTGGTGTAATAGCTGCTGGTACAGCTCCAGCACAGGCTGGGAATCCGCTGTAGCACCTCAGAGAGAAACTGCAATCGCCGCCCGGCGGAAGCGTGGCTTCAAGGACGTTAGACAGACAAAGGGCTGTAATTGCAGCCCGTTCTCCTGGGCAGATGTGCATTGGGCCCCAGTTTCCTCCTCAACCGATGGCAGCCATAACCGCATCTGCCTTGATGGGCCCTGCAGCGCCCGCTCCAGGCCCTGGAGGCTTCACCAAGCGCTTCCTGGGGGGCATCAAGAAGAGTGTGGCCAGCAGGTGGAGGGAGGTTCATCCTCCCCCTCTGCTCTGCCCTGGGGAGGCCGCACCTGGAGCGGTGGGTCCAGTTCTGGGCTCCTGGGTTCCAGAAGGAGGGGGAACTACTGGAGAGGAGACAGCAAAGGGCCACCGAGATGCTGAGGGGACTGGAATACCTCTCTGATGGAGAAAGGCTGAGGGATTTGGGTCTCTTCAGCTGGAAAAAAGGCGACCGAGGGGGGATCTTATCAACGCTGATAAATACTGAAAGGGGGGGTGTCAGGAGGATGGGGCCAGGCTCTTCTCAGTGGTGCCCGGGGACAGGACAATGGGTAACGGGCACAAACTTGCCCCTGGGAAGTTCCATCTCAACAGGAGGAGGAACTTCTTTGCTGTGAGGGTGGCAGAGCCCTGGCACAGGCTGCCCAGAGAGGTGGGGGAGTCTCCGTCTCTGGAGACATTCCAACCCCGCCTGGCCGCGTTCCTGTGCCACCTGCTCTGGGTGACCCTGCTCTGGCCGGGGGTTGGAGGGGGTGATCTCCAGAGGGCCCTTCCAGCCCCGGCCAGGCTGGGATTCTGGGATTCCACTCCAGATCCGAGGTCTCCCCTACATACACAGGTGATTCTTGCCAGTTACTCCCTGTCACTGATGGTGATTCTTGCCAGTCTCATCCCAGTGGGATTTGTACTGGTAACCAAGCGGAGATCAGCTACTCCACCACAGGCCTGGCAGCAGGGATCCTGCTCTGCTTTGGGTCTGTGTCTCTGTTTTTATTCTCAGTTCCCTTCTTTCGCTTTGACGCTTTTTTTTCCACAGTCCTCAAGGGGTTTTTTTGAAGTGGTTTTGCAGTTATCGGGCCGGTGTCTTATTTTGTTGTACATCATCACGTACAGCTTCACTTGTGACTTATAAAAGTCTATAATTTCTGTAAACATCTAGTTTCAATTTGCCTTTTTTTTCCCACTGAATTATATTAAAAAGGCAAGAAAAAGCCATTTTAATCCTGGCACCACTTCTAGGGCAGGGCGGGGGGGAGCCAAACCAGAAAGAGTGACAGTAACAACAGAAACTGAGTGAAAAATCACAGTATGATTTTTTTATTATTATTATTTTAAGCCCAGGGATGAAGAATGCCAGGTCTGTGATAGAGGGGATGGATGAGCTCTGGGAGAAACTGCTGACGGTTTCTCCCTGTCTCTATAGCCAGCCTTCTTTCAAAGACCGCAGGGGACTGGTGTTAAACTTGACACCTTCTGTATACGGCACCGCAGGCTCGCAGGAAGGACGCTCGCTGTATGGGCAGCAGAGACTTTAACCCTCAATGCTTTGGGAAGATACAATGCTATCTCTTTATCCCCCAACCGATTCATTGCTCCCCCCTGTTTGATGCCCCGTGGGAACTGCCGGGAAGGAGGTGCAGGGAAGGCTTGAAAACCCTCCCTAGACACAACCCTCCCCAGCACGGCTCCTCTGACCTCTCAGGAGTTTTTCTTCTTATTTTTTCCCTCCTTGCCCTTCCCCGTCTGTCATTCTGGGGCGACTGCTGTCTCTCTCACGTTAGTTCAGGCCAGAAGGGATGCGTTTGCTCTTCACGGGCCCCTCCGTATGCAGGGACCTGGTGGGGTGGGCAAGCGACAGGGAGCGGATCTCGCTGGGGACCGAGGGGACGGAGGAACCGGTGGCACACATGTCACTGCCCGGCTCCCCCGCACCCCAGTGGTGCCCCGACCCCCCCACACACACACACACCTGCACCTCTGGGGACATTTCCCTCCTCACAGCCCAATTCCTGGACTGCAGGTTGAGGAAGCTGCTTTAGGGCAGAGCAGATGCCAATCTGGTAAAACTGGGTTGTTTTGGTTTTTTTTCCTCCAAAAAAGAACTGGAGAGAAAGCCCCTCACCCCTGACGTGACGCAGGCATGAAGAGGGTGAATTCCCAGTGACGCCAGGTGTGTGTCCTTCCCTCCTGCGGCTGACCAACAGGCAACACGGGCAACTGCCATCCCCGATAGTGCCTGCCTGCTGCGCAGATTACTTCCTCTGTTGGGAGGATAAGAATCTTTTAATAACCTCACAGTGAGATCACAATCATGAGATTTTTTTTCAGGGCATCCCCTACAACCGCTCTAAGAACTCCTCTCGGTAAGGAATCCCAGCTGGGTACCGCTCTTAATGTCAGGAATTTACTCAAAATTTCACTTCTGCTTTTTTCTTTGTTTGTTTGCTGGAGGAATGACTGTGTCAAAGCTCCCCCCCCCCCCGCCTTGCGATTAAACCTCCTGACTCCAAGAGACGAGCTTTCCCTGCAGGCGTCCCAAAAATGTCAGGGGAGGTTTAGATTGGATATTAGGAAACATTTTTTCACTGAAAGGGTTATTAAACATTGGAACAGGCTGCCCAGGGAGGTGGTGGATTCACCATCCCTGGAGGTGTCTAAAAAAAGGGTAGATGGGGCACTGAGGGACGTGGTTTAGAAGTGGCTTTTGTCAGGGTAGGTTAAAGGTTGGACTTGATGATCTTAAAGGTCCCTTCCAACCTCAGCGATTCTATGATTCTAAATGCCAGCTCGAGAGCCGAGGGGGGTTTGGGCAGGAGGCAAATCTGGAGGCGGGAGATCCTGAGTGTCCTGGTTCGTCATTGCTGGGCAGAGCAAAACACGGAGGGGACGTCAGGGTCCCTCCTTGATGTAAGAGAAGGGCCGTTACTGGGAAGTGGGCAGTTGAGTCAGGTTCACCCTTAACTCACCGATGCGTCGTTCTGGGTGACTCTGGTTTCCTACAGCGAGGGCAGAAATCCTTCCCCGTGGTTCGGGTCCTTCCCTGCGGCGCGTGGGCTGTCCAGACCTGCGGCGGGGTGCGAGGGGAGAGGGACAGGTCAGCACTTTGCAAGGGAGCTACGGTACCCAGATTTGAACTGTGATGCTTTAGCTCGTGTGCGAAGCCTCCCCCAGTCCTCGGCCTGAGGCTGGACGGCAGCGATGGCCGTTTGCCCACCTGGAGCTGCCGGTGCCGCTCACTCAGCGCCGTGCGAGCCCACCCCGAGACGCTGCGGGGGCTCCCGAGCAGCCACGGGCACAGCCGCAGGGACTCCCCACCGGCTGAGACAGTGATCTTTCAGAGTCCGTCTCCCTCTGAATTTACTTAAAGCCAAATTAGTGGAAAATACAGGAAGGCTTTGAATTCAGGATGTCGAAACACCTTGTGTTGTGCTTTTCTCAGGATGAATGACACCTTGCTAAGGTGCGGTAGAGCTTTATGAGTTCTGCTTTCGAAGACGCCCGGCCTGCGTGTCCTGGGCAGGCACCATCTCCTGAGAGGCACCGGGATCCTTCCCGTCGTGCCGAAGTGGAAGGAGAGGCTGCAAGAAGCCCAACGTCACACATGGGACACAGCTGGGAAATACAGGAGCTGAATTCCCACGGGATGCGGCAGTGCTGAATGAGTTGCAATTTAACGTCAGATCAATTCAAGATTACATGTTTCAATTCAGTTCAGCAAATTCAATGTTTCAGCTCAAGTGGAACCGGCCCGCACTGAAATCTTTCTTTCTGAGCTGACTTCCTGCGGAATTTATTAGGAACCGCGTTTTGTTTTGACAAGTCATATTGATGAGCAGCTGCCATCCAGCTCCAGCTCTGCAACCCCGGCAACAAGTTTTAAGCACAAATTTCCACTCTCCTTGCGCTGAAGGTGAGCAGAGTAACCTCTGCTCATAGGCTCTAACGTGAGACTGAAAATACCCAGTAACTTGATTTTTTTTTTTTTTTTTAAATAATTAATTTATCCTTAGGGTTAGAAATGTGTGCAAACAGCACGGCGCGGCCTTGGGCACAGCTGAGGCCTGGCGCTGCTGAGAAGTGTGGTGTTTGTTCGTGCAGGATCACATTTTTTGCAAAAGGTAGCTCATGGGGCACGTGTGTTACAGGGAACGTGTCAGAGAGACAGAATCACGAGGGCACGAAACAGGCTACAAATGTACACAATCAAACGAAGCAAAGCTCTAATAAATGTTTTGAGAACTCCCTAGGTACAAAACATGACTGTACAAGAAGATTCAGTGTCATAAAGACATGGTAAGTTGTTTATTTTAAAATACTCCCATCCTTTTTTTAAGGAAAACAATTTACTTGAATTGGCTCTGACAACACAGAACTCGGCATGTACCAAAACTTTGAAGTTAAAGCCTGGGAGTATGTGCGGAAAACATGCAAACCACCCGCCTGCTGCCTTTCTCTCGCTGGCTTTGGCTCCAGCCACCGCGGGTCTGGGGACGGACTCGCCGCGCCGCTGCCTTCAGCCTCTGCCCCTCTGGGAGCGGGGCGAGCACGGAGAGCATCCAGGCCAGCGGCCCCACCGCTACCTACCCACCCCTCCCACAGACAGCACCGCAACGACGCTTAAAGGCTTTACACCCACCGTTTCTAGGTATTCTGCCTGTACCTGAGAAAGTCTTTCATCTCTAGTCCCTGGCGGAAGTGGTTAAAAGATAAGACTCTCAAAGGCAGCGTACCTGCTTGGATAATTGGTGAACAAAAGGAAAACAGAGCAATAAATAGAGCTGTGGAGATGTGACCTGCACCTGCCTACCGAGATAAGTCAGAAGCGAGCGTGCTGAAAAGCCAGCGATGTGTGCTTAGAGAGCGCTGAGGGGAGCGCACGTCACCTTCCGTGAAGCCAGATAAAAACGCTGATAGTCTTCCAGCCCCTGACTTCGGGTGAGGATGTGGGGATCCGGCATCCTGCACATTAACCACCCAGAATGGGATCAGGACATCGGTGGCACTGCCCTACCGAGAGGGAAACACTGAGAAGGTTTTTAAGTGACAGCTGGGCTGGCACAAGGTCTCAGGAGGGCGCGAAACTGTGGATGGGTGCTTGCACAGGCTCTGCGACCACCCACAGCATCCTTGACTTCAGGTATATTTATTTTGGGCTGCAGAGGGGTAGGGAGAGAAACATTTGGCTTCATGTTGAAGCAGTTGGAGTTTAAGGCAGGGCAGCAAGTGATCAGTGGTAGGATCAGACTCCTACATGTACTCAAATTCTCCTGAAGTCTTGGCTGTGGTTAGCCATTACTTTATCTTCAAATAACTCACATCAAAACACCCCACTGTAACGCTGGGTTTGTTGGTGAACTGGCTCCTTTGGGTTCACCCTGAGCCCTTTCGCCTCCTCCAGCCCTGAGCAGGGGACCTGTGGCATAACCCCGGGATCAGCCCAAGGTTTTGGGTGCTCCCGAACCTGTCGGAGGTTGTAAGCTCTCTTTGGGATCCATCCTGGGAGGCATTAGCTTTCCGTCTGTCCTGGTTGCAGTAACAGCAGTGACATGTTGTAAGAAGCTGCAGAGGACAAGATGAGAAAGCAAATACTTTGAGTCACTTTGGAAGGAAAGTGAGTTCATGAGGAGCCGGTGATGTTTCTACCTGTTAGAGGAGTCTGTTCCAAGAGCAGGATCCGCCTTGGGCAGCCACAGAACAAAAGCCGCTGATTTGTACTGAGTCTGGTCCATGGCGGGAACAGGATCGGGTGAAGTGACTCCCTGGCAGGGCAGGGACCAGCACTGACAGTGCTGCAGGTCCTCCCAGGGCTGAAACTTCTGCAGTAACGTGACGGTGGGGACGGCGTGGGACCGCAAGAGCGCAAAACCTTTTGAGGAAGATGGTGCATGGTGATACTCAGCAGACAGCAAAGCAAAAACACCCAAAAGCAGAAAGAGAGGGGGAAGTCCACTTACTCACTTGAGCTGCTGATAACCTAGAGGATGCTGCGAGCGTGCGGGAGCCAGGCAAAGGGATACCAACCCCCGGCACTCCTGCCCGCTGAGATTTTTCACGTGGTAATTGAACCCCTTCCCCAGAAAGGGTCTGGCGGAGGACATAGGGACCCTTCCCATTACTTAAAACACCAGGTTCTGGTGGATGCTCCAGCAGATGAAGCAGGATCTGCTGGGGAGAGGAGAGGTAACAAGAAAGGGGACTTGCTCCTCTTGTCCCTTCACCACAGACAATTTCTCATGTGCCAGTGCAAAAGCAGAACCCACTTTGATTTACCAAGTCTCCGTACGACGTGTGTGTGTGCAGCCCTCAGCTGCCCACGCTGGGGACGCACCGAGGAGCCCGAGTGCCTGAAGGCAGCGTGGCACATAACAGCTCTCCTGGGCTGCTGAAAGCACGAGGAGGAGGAGGAGGAGAGGAGGAGGAAGAGGAGGAGGAGGAGGGTCTACTGAATGTCAGCGACGCCTGGGCACGTCATGAGCTTCTTGCAGAGGGGCAGGAAGTATAAAAGAGAGAGTTTCCCAAAGAGGGTCTCTGGTGGGAGCTGCGGCGCGTTGGGGCTGCGCTGGAACATACGATGCTCTGGCCAAGCCTGTGACTTCATCTCTGCTTGAAACGAGACCATGGGCGGTGGTGAGTACCTGCTCCGCAGCCTCCGGCTTTGTCTTCGGCTTTCCTAATAATGCCCAAATTCACACCCTATGACACAGGGATGAAGCACTTTTAACAGAGTATTTAAACAATATAAAAGGCTTTCATATTCCTCATAATTGCTATTAAAAAAAAAGAAAAGCAATGTTAAAAACTTCAAATGAATTGCTTCAGAAAGACACACAAAAATTAGGCTTGGAGGGGATTTCGAAGGGGTATTCTGTCCCAGAGCAGATGAGTTCTGCTATAATTCATACCTTTTCTTCCAGCTTCTTAAAAAAAAAAAGAAAACCGAAATAAAAACCCAAAACAGAGAGAGACAGTTCTGTCTCCTTGGGAATATTTTAATTCAGTGAAGAAATCAAGGAATTAGGAGCAACCATATCTGAGGTTATTGTTGGCTAAGTCTGTCCAGTCTTATGCAAATTGTTTCTATTAATGAACATCTTCCCTGCAGCGACAAAACTTTGCTGCACAAGTTATGGGTTTGTGTTTGCTGAGGGCTGGAACAGCCCCGAGTGAGTGCCCTTGTCCGGGTCCATGTTCCCATGGATCATCCCATCACGGAGAGCACAGAGAAGCGCGAGTATGCGAGAGAAGCCTCTTCTCTTTGGCATTTGACATCCCGTTAGCCCGGGAGGGACAGGACAGTTTGTTTCTCTTTCTAATGGAAGTTTCAGACTCTCTTTTGCCGTTTATTGTTGCTCTCTGACACCCAGTGCTCTGTGGGCACCAGCTCCCAGGAGCTGGAGTAGGTGGGCGGCCGGAGGAGGGACCGGCACTGCGGGTCGGAGATGTGGCAGACGAGATGCAGGCTCTTCTTTCCTCTAAGGCTACATGATTTATTCCTTTTTTACTTGGTTTTGGGGGTTTTTTTATTGCTCCAATATTTGCAAACGCTGATCCTAGTGCGACCGGGGGAGTGCAGGGAAGAGGGAGAAGTGCAATAGCTCGGGTGGGTAAGTTAGTCTGTAACCAGATCACCCAAACTGGGTTTGATACGCCCAGTCCCTCCCTAAGGCAGAGAGCGCAGTCAGCGCTGCAACGGGGATGGTGAGAGGGATGGGACAGTAGCCACAGAGTTCATCCCAGTAAAGCCCCGTTCCAGGTGCAATGAATTCAGTTTTGTAACAGGATGAAATGGCAGGTGTCACTGCTCGTCTCTGGGACGTTTTCAAACCAGAGCTTTAAATTAACGGGGACGCGAGAGGCCTCCCCGGGCTGGGAGGTGTGGATGTCCTGTGTGAAGTGTTGCCGGCAGAGCTGGAGACGGTCTGTGAACACACCGAGATCTGCGCGCCAAACTGCCTACTGGTGCCTTAGGCCACGGCACACCAATGGGGAGCACTGCCCTCTCCTTTTTTGAAGACATCAAGATGCAAAAACTTAAAGTGACTCATGCAAAATCACACAGGGAGCCAATCTGGTACAGCTGGGAAAATAACCGCTTTTTCCTATCTTTGTCCAGTGTTTCAGCCCCCCAAACTCATCCTCATTTTTGCCCCCAAAGCTCTCCTCTTTTTCCAGGCAGGGATTTCACCCTCAGTTTTGTCCCCAAAGCTCTCATTTCCCAGGCAGGGATGTCTCCTCTTGCAGGCCTGCAGAGACCTGGGGACTCAGCAGAGGTCTGCTCCCTGGGCAGTGCCTGAGCCTGGGGCCATGCGCAGCTGGAGCGAGGAAGGGGGAGCTCAGGGTCTCCCGGCCCCTGAACTGACACCGGGAAAAGCAGCCGGGGGTGCAGAACGCCCCAGCAGCGCAGGCTGGAGGCACCGGGTCCAACGGAACCCACCAGGCAGGAGCCGGGGAGAGGCAGAGGAGGCTTCTCCCAACGCCTCCTCGCAGCTCCTGGCCATCAGTGGCTCAGGAAAGCCCTGAATTTTGGGATCCCTGCATCCAAGCCAAGGCACCGTAGCCCAGCCGGACCTGTTCACCACGCACCACTCATCGCATTTAAACTCTCGGCCTCCGCAACACCACGCGGGTGCTCCGGGGGTTTCTTGTTTTAAGGGGGTCAGTACATGGGGGCACAGCTGTTACTCTGATTTAATGAACTGGTAAAGGTTAATTATGACAGGAAAAAGAAAGAATTAGTGAAAAGGTGACTAAAAGAGTACGGCAATTTTCCTGCTTTGGGTTTTTTGTCCTACTATCATATTTTAGAGGAATATTCCAAAAGAAGTATTTCCCAGCACTGAGAGATGCACAGCATTATTGTGACACAAGAAATCTGATTGGCTCACTTAAGAACGAATTTTTAAACTTGCTTATCTCTGCTTATCTCACCTTTTGATTCACAATTTCCTAAAAGTGGTAGAGGCAGATAATCGCTAACTTTCTTCTGTAACAGATCTATGAACACATGAAATACAAGTATGACTTCAGTTTCACTGGATTTATTCACTCCTGAAATGATGGTATCTTTCCTCTGCCAGTTGAGAGAAGTAGAGGGGAAACGGGGGGGGGGAGGAGAACAGACACTGAGCTCTTAACTGCCAATAGTCATTATATCATTTAAGTATGATTAATTTTTCTCAGAAATATCCGGTTCTTTCCCCAAAAGCCTACTATAACTGATGCTCAAGAGGCGCCAGAAACCGGTACATGTTTAAAGACATAAACAGTAGGTTACTCACTGCCTATAGATGTGCCGAGGTGCTTGAGACTGAAACTTTTGCTCTGCAGTTCTGGCCACCAGAGAAACAGTCTGTCCCCACGAGGGTTTAGCCAGAGCAGCTCTGCTCGCCTTCGCCAATACTCCCTAAAGCATTCCCGACTCTTGCTTCCCACTTTGTGCATCCCTCAGCACCCGCAGAGCCGAGCGGCCGCTGGCTCCGGGTCTGGGTAGGACCTGACCTCGTGCTTCATTCCGCAGGATTTTCCCCAGTTTTAACCATCCCGTATGGTCGTGTTCCTGCTCCTCTTTCCTCCTCTGGGTAGACTTTCTGCTACCAAATATTTCTCACCGTCAGAAGCTTTTCTGGCCATACCTGGGGGGGTTTCACTCAGCTTCTTCCAGATCTCTTAAGATTGGCTGAGGGAGATGCAGATAAACTGGATGGGATTCATCCAGTTGACCCCACAGCATGGATGAACTGCATCCCAGATGCCGCAACAGCCCCCTTTCTTTCCCTTTGCCCTCGAGGGAGCCGACACGGCTAACCAGACGTCGAGGGCCAGAGCTCAGTGGGATGAATCCCACCCTTGTGCCTACTCTATGGAGGAAGAGTTTCAAAACCGGTGGGCTGCTGTCCCCTCTCCCCACACCAGCAGCAGCAGCGAGCAGACCCCTTCCCTCTTCCATTCGCACGGAGCAATTCTCCTTTCCACCTTTTCCCAGGTCCCACGGGACAGGAGCGCGCTTTCGAGAGCCGCAGCAAAGCGGTGCAGCACCAGCGGAGGGACACGGGGCTCTATAACATGTCCTGACTCATTTGCTGTAATGGGTTTTTGTTGTCTTTTTATAAATGAGGTTTCTAGTTCAAGTGTTTGTGGGGACTTTTGAGAAAGGGGTTTTTTCTTAATATTTTGAGGAACAAAACTTCAGGAAAATACCCACAGCAGAGAACTGTAAGAGGGAAAAAAAAAAAAAGAAAAAGTAAAGCAAGCTACCTAAAATTGCCTATTAAACTCCAGAGCATGTCTCATTTCCTCTCTGCAACCCCTTTGCTTCTGCTCCCTCCTCCCCCCCCCGCTGCCCCGGACCCCCTCAGAGCGCTGCGGGGAGAAGTGAGTTTCGTCCAGTCTGCCCGAAACCGGTGACGCAGGGACTGGCTCAACAAACTGGTGCGGGAAGACCACAAGGCTGCAGTGCCGCTCTGGTTATGCCTCTGCAAATGCGTCAGCTGAGGGGGGGTGGGGGGGGTGGAGGCAGAAAGAGGGGGAGAAACCGTGCAAGCTTTTTTTATATTGAAAAATCATCTGACATTTAAGACACCTGAAACAGCAACTGAGAGGAAAGACAGAAAAAAAAAAAAGTGTGAAATCTTCAAAGGAATGATTCTTAGCTGAACTGTTTCAGGATCGTTAGTTGAGTCACTTATCAGCCCTATTTCGTTAGACACTTCATGGTGTGTTAAGAAGAAAAAAAAAAAAAAAGAAAAAAAAAAAAGAACAGCAACTCGCCACCAGGGCTGTGCAGTCATGACATTTCAGATCAAATAGGGGCTGGGCTGGTCCTGGGGCTCGAAGGGGAGATGCAGAAAAAGCAGGGGAAGAGGGTCCCATGCCTGGGGACAGGTGCCCTGCGCTGGCCGGGCGGGTGCTGCAGCCCGGCACTAGGCGGCACCGTGTCCTTGGCGAGAGACCGAAACTGCCAAGAGCAGGGCATCCATGGAGCCGGCTTCAGGGTGCTCCCTTTCCCCTGCGGGCTGGGTGGCTCCTCTCCCCTGCCTCCCTTCTGGAGAGCCCCCCAGCCCCTGCCCCTGCGGCTGAGCTGGGCCAGCAGAGGGAATTATTGCTCTGGGCTCCCCGGTTCCAGAAGGACGGGGAACTGCTGGAGAGGGGACAGCAAAGGGCTACCGAGATGCTGAGGGGACTGGAACACCTCTCTGATGAAGAAAGGCTGAGGGATTTGGGTCTCTTCAGCCTGGAAAAAAGGCGACTGAGGGGGGATCTTATCAATGCTTATAAATACTTCAAGGGGGGGTGTCAGGAGGATGGGGCCAGGCTCTTCTCAGTGGTGCCCGGGGACAGGACAAGGGGTAACGGGCACAAACTTGCCCCGTGGGAAGTTCCATCTCAACAGGAGGAGGAACTTCTTTGCTGTGAGGGTGGCAGAGCCCTGGCACAGGCTGCCCAGAGAGGTGGGGGAGTCTCCGTCTCTGGAGACATTCCAACCCCGCCTGGACGCGTTCCTGTGCCACCTGCTCTGGGTGACCCTGCTCTGGCCGGGGGTTGGAGGGGATGATCTCCAGAGGGCCCTTCCAGCCCCGGCCAGACTGGGATTCTGTGATCGTCCACCAACAGGTACAGGCAGACCTAAGCACCAACACCAGGAGTCCCCTGGAAACCAGGCTATGAAGAAGGTGGAATAGAAGACTAAAGACTCCAATGGCTGGGGGGTTTTGTAGAGGTCAGGGACCCCATGCCTGTGTCCCAGGAGAGCAATTACAGTCTAGGCTTGCTTAAATTCACCCAACACATTTAAGTGGTTTGGGCTTTCAGTGTATTTCCTGCAGCTCGACGGGAGAGATGGCTACGCCAGATACTCAAACCTCCTCCTGCAGCCTGGGACTGGCCAGGGTGAAAGCCCTTGGACACACAGAAAGTACAGACAGAAGCATTTAGCCAAGCCGCCCCCTCACCCCTCGAGCCCAACCTCAGCATACTCCACTCCTGAGCGTACACGGCACTAACGATGCACTATTACGCTTTTCAGATTCCCCCAGGAGGATTCAGAGAAGGCGAGGGGTGTATGAACACAACCAAGCACCCAGCTGCACGAGTTTAAAAGATGAAAATAAGGGGGAAAGGCGAGGCACAAACTGCTATGAAACATAGTGGGAAGCTCACGTACAGGCTCTGGGGATGAGAAGTACGAGTTTTTTCACATGTGCCTGAGGATCTCTCACCCACACATCACCACTCACATATAAACAAACATCTCTCTTCACAGACACCAAAGTAACTATTTCTGTTATTAACGATGCTATTGCATCTGGCAGAGCGGGGAGACTGGCACAACGGGTGCAGTTACCTGAAGTAGTGGAAGTTCATCATCCCGGTCCAGAGCAATACCCAAACAGGAGACTGGCCAAGCAGGGAAGGACGCAAAGGGGCTCTGCAGAGAAACGGTGCAGAGCTGTGTACAACAGACTGCTAAGCACAAGGGGGGCAAAGGAATCAGCTAAACGTATGAACAACCAGGCCATGAGGAGAAAGCCACGCTCCCTAAAAGAAATAGGCGGCTGAAAGCCAAAGGCATCTCCCGCCTCTGCCCCAGCCTTGCTCAGGGACCCTGGAGCAGATAATCAGCAGGGAAGCGAGGGGCTGCGGCACGGGGAACCAGCCAGTGCCTGGAGAGACATCCCGGGACGAGGAGCGCGATGCTCGGAACAGCCGATGCCAACCCTCCCTCAAGGAAGGACAAACGTGCTCACACCAGCACGGGCAGGGGCGAGGGCTTTCTCACAGTTGCCAGATCACCTTCTAGCTTGAGCAATTTTCAGTTGCAGCTGCCTGAGGTAGATGCCAGCATGTGCTTTAAATAGAGCGAAGAGAAAGCTTTCGCTGACCTCTATGCCTCTGCTAACCACAGCAGGAAGAGCTGTTCGTCTGAGATTGCTCTCACCATTATCACATCTGGCTCTGAATTTAATTTTTCCTCCCAGCTGTCAGCATCCTGTATCTCCACATCCAAAGGCAGCAGAAGCCAACTCTGACATTTAGAGACAAGCAATAAATTTCAGGCAGCTTCAGTCATGTATATCCTGCAGGGAGCAGAGCTTTCCTGTTCTGCTGCCCATCACCGCGCTGTCAGGGAACAGCTGGGCCAAATTTATTGCGCTCACAGCTGCATGGTTTTACACGGGTTGAGTACGCTACACCCTCACGGCTCAGAATAAGGCACAGGAGATGGGATGCTGACTGCCTGTAGGAAAAAAAATAATGTATAAAATAAAAATGGTTACACTGTGCACGAGTTAACTGTCCTTAGCCATCAGCCTTTACAGATGAAACTGGAGGGGTCAGACGCCTGAGACTTATTCTGTGCTCTGACAGTCACTTGTTACGTTAGCATCGTCATCGTGTTTTAGTTTACCCAACTGTGGGAAGCTTTGCAGGGTTGAGAATGCCATGGTCAAGTACGCTACCGCGGCTTTTTCGAAGTGAGCATCATGTGGAAACCCCCACCTAACCACTAACACTAACACAGTGTCTCCTTCTTCCATAGGCAAGCGGTTACAGATCACCCTTGTTTTCAACCTTCTTCTAATTTTTCAGGTAAGATGTTAAAAACAACATCACTGAAATCCAGCTGCATTTGTGTTGTGGGTAAAGAGAGATCTCGAGAACTCTGACAGGCAAAAAGCAGCCACCCACGGCCTGCAGAGCTGTGTGGGGACACGGCCGCTCGCAGGGTGGGCGGTGAGGCAGCAAAGCAGTGCTAGAAGCCAGGGGAAAAACAAACAAAAGGAACGAAAACAAAGAGAAAACAGAAACAATGACATACGCTGTGCTTTTAAGATGCCCTGGGCTGTTAGAACCAAGTCCCACTCTAGCACCAAAATGAGCATTTTCAGGAAAGACAAGAGCACCCTACGCTGAGCGCTCGTGAAGAGCCAGCTCCTCACTCTTCGGGAATAACCTGCTCAAAGTGCTGGGCTTTAAGTGAGGTCGGTGTGGGAGAGCTGACGGGCCCGAGGAGGAAGAGTTCAGCATCCTCCTCTGCCTGCTCCTGCTCGGAGCGAGTCTGAAGCAGGAAGGAGACCCCAAAGCACCGAGCTGTGCCGTGACCTGCCCGCGCTCCCACAGCCACCAGAGCAGCCGCCGGCGCGCCACGGCCCCAGCTCCGGCTCTCCGAGAGGCTCAGCAGCACAGGGAGAGGTTTGCAGCCTGCTTCTTTTCCCTTTCACTTCTGGCGGCATGCCTCCACAGAGCAGGCAGGATGTGGTGAAAGCCAAGCCTGCCCGAGATGGAGAGCGCGCGAAGATACTCGGTGATAACAGGCAGAGGTATCCAGGGGAAACCTTTCATCTCTGTGCAATGGAGAGAAGGTGCTGGAGACTAATAAGTCACAGAAAAGCAGGGCGCAGATACCACAGGCTCACTCTGCCCTGTAGGTTATGGCAGTGTAGGAAGATGAAACGAGAATAATCAGAACTTAAATCAGGGGCAGGGGCCTGAATGAGACACTGGCAACGTGTCCGCACCAGCACGGTAACAGTTTCCTGCTTCACTCGCTGTGTTTCCTCCCCGTCCCATTGACACCTCTATTCACCCAGCAGAGAAACAGCCCAGGGAGCTCCGCTTTTTCCTCCCTTCCCCCTCGCCGGGGCACGGAGCGGCAGCAGGACAGGGACACCCGGGAGGACCCTGGTGCTCGCCGTGCCATCCTGCTGCCGGTTACGGACACAACCGCAGCAGCCCTCTTCAGCGCTGTCACCGGCGAGAAGGGGACGTGAGCAACAGGAGTATCTCGGATGGGAGAAGGGAGGGAATACTGGGGCTAGAAAATGCCTAATGAGTCGAGTCAGTCAAGAGGAAATGCTGTCCCTGCCGAGAGAAGGAGAATGCTGAAAGATGTATTGTTTTTACATTTTACCCGACAGCTGACTACGTACATACAGCTGTACATGGGGCCTGAAACAGCCTGGAAAGCAGCCACGCGCTTGAGAGCTTGCAGGTGTTACTTTGGCTGAGCACTAAACATTTCTTGTGGAATTCCCACTCTGAGCCCCAAAAAAACCCCAAATCCCACATACTTATGGGAAACGTTTTCAGCCACGAGACCTCACCAACTCTGTTTGTGATGTTGCCATGAGCCAATGCTTGGGAACTCCCTGGGACTTCTCTGTGGCTGGGTGCTCCTGCCTGGCCAGCACCCGGCTCCCTTCCCGACATGGCCATGGAAGGGCACAGTACCTCTCCCAATACACTCTTCTCTTCTTCTCTGTTCTAGTTCTGCACTGGGAACGTCACCTACGACTATGACTCCAACACCACCATCGACTACAACCTGTTTGAGACCCTGTGCGAGAAGGAGGAAGTCCGTAACTTCCGCGCTGCCTTCCTCCCAGCCATGTACTCCCTCATCTGCTTCACAGGGCTGCTGGGGAACGGGCTGGTGATGCTCACCTACATCTACTTCAAGAGGCTGAAGACCATGACAGACATCTATTTGCTGAACCTGGCTCTGGCAGACATCCTCTTCCTGCTGACCCTCCCCTTTTGGGCCACAAGCGCAGCCATGCACTGGCTTTTTGGGGAGTTTGCCTGCAAAGCCGTCTACTGCATCTGCAAAATGAGTTTCTTCAGCGGCATGCTGCTCCTCCTGTCCATCAGCATCGACAGGTACTTTGCCATCGTTCAGGCTGCCTCAGCCCACCGCTTCCGTCCCCGGATGATATTCATTAGCAAGGTCACATGCGTCCTGATTTGGCTCCTGGCCTTCATCCTCTCGATCCCTGAGCTGGTTCACAGTGGTGTAAATAACTTGGAAGAACATCCCCGTTGTTCCATCATCGCTAACGACTTGCAGACCTTCAACACTGGCATCAAAGTGTCCCAAATGGTTTTTGGCTTCTTAATTCCCCTACTGGTCATGTCTGTCTGCTACCTCATCATCATCAAAACATTACTCCAGGCCCGCAACTTTGAGAAGAATAAAGCCATCAAAGTCATCATCGCCGTGGTAATTGTCTTCGTTGTCTTCCAGCTGCCCTACAACAGCGTCATGCTGGCCAAGACCATCTCAGCCTTCAACCACACCAGCTCATGCGAGGAGAGCAAGAAGCTTGACATGGCGGATGACGTGACCTACACTCTGGCCTGCTTCCGATGCTGCCTCAATCCTTTCCTCTACGCCTTCATCGGCGTCAAATTCCGCAACGACCTCTTCAAGCTTCTGAAGGAGCTGGGCTGCCTGAGCCAGGAGCGCCTCTGGCAGCTCTCCACCTGCCGCGAGAGCAAGAGGTTCTCCTTTGCCATGGAGACAGAGACAACCACCACCTTCTCCCCATGAGCCGAGCTCCAGGCAGGCTTTGACCAAGCTGGAATAGTTTTGTACACTTTCTCTATTCTGAATTATTGGTAGAGCGAGACCTGCCACTACCATAGGAAAAGCAACCGTAAGAGGAAAACCCAGGAGCCTCCCCGTATTTCAGGCAACGCGCACTGCTAGCCAATACTCCTGTGGATGGCGAGACTCCAATAAAGCTGTGACTAAAGCAAAGCAAGGGAGAAGGTGACCAGTGAGTCTAGAATTTATCATGTTATTTCACCTTTATTTTAGTCTTTCCTAGTCAAAACAAGAAACGCTCAAAATAGAACATTTTCCCTAAAAGCGACAAATACCAAGAGAAACAGACATTTGTGCAACAGAATTGCTTGTTTTAGAGCTGAACTTCCGAGACCATCGTCCTTGCTTTGAATGTTGCTTTTAACAAGACTACATATTGCTCTTCCGTACCTACAGAAACGATGCCTGTTGCACCGATTCAGTCTTCAAGACAAAACAGCACCAGCAGCCTCAGGCTCCAAGCTTAATCCAATACGCAACATAAGCCGTGAAGTATCCTGGCACACAACACTCTGCTCTGCCTTCCCCCATGAAGTGAGAAATTTCCGTAACTAATATTAAATCTAGACGTATGAGATGCATAATTTCAATAACTTTGTATATTATGGCGGCAACTCATACGTTTGTCAGGAAAAGTACAAATTCCACTTCATTTCTGCCTGTATCTGGTGTTTCACCTATAAAGAAGGTGCATCCTAAGGAGCGCAGGTTGTTCCGTCCCAACATTGACTTGAATTCTTTAGAAATGCTGCTCCCCTCTGGAAAGAAGGTCTCCTTTAGCTTCTGAAAGGACATCTGCCCGCACAAGGCCGACGCAGGGGTACCTAGCACAGTTTAGATTCAAACTTTTTTGCACAAAGACAAATCAGTTGCAAACAACCAACATCCTTCCAGTCACCAAGCCCATGGGCCAACCACTTCAGCCTGCCAGGATCTGAAGCTTGCTTGTACTTAGCTCTGTCGGCTGCTGCGGACACGGTCTGCTGACTTTCACAGATGCCTGGGGGCCTTCTGCGCTATTGCTTGCTGACCTCAAGAGATAAAAACGAATGTGGGTTTTCTTCTCCCTTCCCAATCAACGTGTCTTTCTCGAAGGACTTCAGCAGCTGGCTTTTCAGTCAGATATGTATTTCACTTATAAGCTATTGGAAACGTGTTTTGTATTCGTACTGTCAGTGCTGATAAAGATGCCATTCGCTGCAGTTTGATGTTAATGCAAAGGACAGTCACGTGTTGAAGATTACTGCCAGGGTCACGTACTTGAAAGGAACATGGCAGCTGAACAACAGATTACTGTCATGTAAAATAAGACCTTGAAAAGAAGCCCAGAATGTCATGCCAGTTGGTGCATTTACTAGAAGAGCAAAGATTCCTACCGACAGATGAATACCCTGGGAACTGCTGTCATGGGACATCTGAGTGTCAACTGGGGAGGGGTTGCTGCAATTGTCTGTGCATCTGGTACTGACTGGCGTGCTCCCACCCCCGCAGCGCAGAGCCAGATGCCAGCGGTGAAAGGTCTTGGCCAGGAGCCGCTCCGGGTGCTGGGCAGGAGCGGGCTAACTCAGCCGGGACACGGCACCTCACCCTCCAGAGAGCACCTGAACGACTCGCTGGAGACTTTAAGGCGTGTTCCCGTGAACGTACAGCGCAAAACACACTTACTAAAAAGACATTTATACTTTTTTTCAATATCACACGTGGATCCATTAGGAGTGATACAGGGAACAACTGTCTGGATCATAGGTCAAAAAACATTGCTTTAGAGACCCGAGAATTAAAATCAGCCTTCCAAGGAAAGAATTCAATTAGCTGGTTTTGAGACAATGTTGCCAGCTATATAGCTGCCTGCCACCACAACTAAATACATTCTTCTTCATCAGCCATTTGGCTCTGGGGTATGGGATTTTGCCAAGAGCTGGGATTCAGGAAGAAAGCATGTTCTGCTCCGCATTACCCGTCTACGCTGAAGTACAATCCCATCCAACTGTTTAACGCGTTTTCTTTTCTAACGCCCATGTAACGTGTACAGAAGTGCTGCTTCTCTGTCATTTGAAATGGGGGGTTACGACTGACACTCAGTAGTCATTTGTTCTCGGTTTGTTCCTATAGTCCTTCCGCTGGCAAGACACTCAGCTAAGGAGAACTTTGCCAGAGCAAGGAGTACCCATAACACGGGGTCTTTTTAGTTTTCTTCAACAGTAACAATATATTCTTAATGTATATTCATATATGTAAAGCTGCTTTACAGAGAAAAAGTTAAATATGTATGTGAATGTACCCTGAAAATACACTGCTTTAACTAAAACTTTTTATGCAAAATACATTCACCTAACTTATTCTAGCGAGGAAAATTGCTCCACCAAAACATGCAGTTGTACTTGTCTCTTGTTTGATAAACTCCCCTTCCACAAACTGAGAAGTCTTCAGGTGTTTATTGACGAGGTGTATTCTAAATAGGAAAACACGCAGCTGCTTCTACAGGAATGAGAGACCAAAAGCATCACCTGGGACAGCTGCGTCTGGTGCCATCTCAATGAGACAGCAGTGACTTCAGAGTGCATAGCTTTTTTATTTTTCAGAAATTTAATGGGCAGAAGAAATTTGCCACTTGTTGAGATGAATCATGTTAACATTGGCCTAAGATCCGAACTTGAGATTCCCCACTGAAGTCTGAAAACTGATTGTATTTTGCTATTTGTGGAAAATAAATTATAACAATTTTTAAAAATACCTTTGTTTTTCCATTGTATTTCCTCCACAGGATGTATCGTAATAGTTGGTATCATATCATTCTGGTCCTACCAGGAGCTGTTTATAAGCTTCATATCATAATAGCTTCATATCAGTACTGCCCTGCAGGAATAGAAGCAAGTAAAATAAATTAATTAGAAAAAAAAGAGTTGCTTTACTGCACCTGTTGAAGAATTATACAGTGAAAGAGTCATTATCGGATTAAGTAGTAGTCTTTATTTTAACTATTAACCCAACTGCCTTAACACTGCTCCACCACTGGACGTACCTGATGGCTGCTTATCAATGTTTATGTAAAAAGCCTTTCTTTTGTAACATTCTGTTGTTCACTTTTAAATTAAAACAAGCCAGTATCGCAATACCACATTACTGTGCAAATCGCTCATGGGGAGAGGCAGCGACCGCAGCTGCGGTGGCTGGGACACCTCCAGGGAAGGTAAGAGCAGTCACAGCCGTGCTAGCAGAGATGAGCTTCCTAGTCCAGCTCTGCAGCTCCAACAGGCCAACGCGGCACGATTAATGTGCGCGGGACGTTTCTTCCTGACCTCCCCGGTTAGGTTATGCCTCGAGGCACACGGGGACGATCAACATCCTTTACAATTGCAGCCATGGAACCAAAGAGGAAGGTACCTCAAAGAAAACCCGAAGATGTGAAGCTTCACATTTGAGCGCCAAAACAAAGGACCGTTTCTGCTTTCGCTACACAACGCGTGTCTGTCATGGTTTCTCCCTAGAGAGAAAGTATTAGGCTAGTTTCAGCATCCGGCCCAGAGGTTCAAGCAGCGATAAGGAGCATCTTAAGACCACGGCACCACAGTACAACTCAAGATAATAACAGTCTAAACCCAAAGCTCCTTAAATAAACTTTAGGTCTTGCTTACCACAACTAGGTCAGAAGTCTCAACTGCCCTGAGTCCAAGGAGCTCATCTGTGCAAGAGCTGAAACAGGAGCACTGAACCACAGCACACAAAATATGAAACAGAACTGGGGATTTGCAGAAAGCCACCACGCTTTTAACAGTTCCCTGTGCTTCTCAGAGGTGGCTGCAAACCAAGCTTTTAAACAGGAAAGTTCCCAAATTTTAAGAAAACAGACTCTAACTTACAACCCTGATTTAAACCAGTAAAACCCAGCCCACCAAGTAACAACCCAAAGTCACACTTTAGGCCATAAATACCCCAGCCAAACCACACAGAATCTCTGACAGAAAAAAAAAAGAGGTGTATTTCTAGGATGGCTTTAACCCATTTTAGTACCTTTCACCAACAAGACAGGGAAAGAAGTTTCCTTTTACAGTTCACTGAGGGGCTGGGACTAATACCAGTTTTAAATCTTCTTTAGAAAGTCCATTTAAAAAGCCTGGTCCTTGTTACAGAAAAGGGCCACTGGTCTGCAATAAACTACATCAAAAGCAGGAGGGACACCTACCACCTAGTCACAGTCGCACGGGCTTCAGGTGGCTCCTACGACCCCTGCAATCCCTTCTCCAAGCCCCTCTGGGAAACCTCTCCGGCGCTCAGAAGCCCCGGACTCCTCATTGCTCCGAATAAAGCATCACTGCTAATCATTCTCCTTCCCTGGCAATTCTTTACCTGTGCACGTGTGTATTTTTAAGTTACGGTTTAAAAGCCCTCGGTGACAAACAGATCTGGGCTGAGTGGGAGGTAAACTGGAATTAGGGGGAAGGTAAACTGGAATGAGGCCTTCCTAAATGCAGTTGCTCCCATCCATCCCAGAGCAGGCATTGGTTTGTCCTCTCCCTTCGCGTGGTGTCCCAGCCACTGCTTCCCATCGCTTGCTGGTGAATGAACTGATTAATATAAGGGTGAAGGGGAAGCTCCTCCGGGCACGGCTGTGGCTTCTGATGTGCCACCTGGGCAGCTGCCGGAGGGAAGTCCTTGTCACCCTAAGAAAGAATGAGCTGGAGTTAAGCGAGGCAAACAAAACCTAAAAATAATGCACGTGGGTGATGAGGAAGGGTGGTGGCACGCTGCAACCATCAGAATAGCTGAGAGTGAGCTATGGTTTCCTCTCCCCACATCTTCTTTTACATGGAAAAACAAAGCAAACTCCTGTTCTGGGGGTGGAGGTGTCGTATCTTGAGGGAGAACTTCTTGCATGGCCAACGATCCTCCTCCCCAGCTTGCCAGCAGAGCTGCCTTGCCCGGGGGCCACCTACCCCAGAGGGACCAGGGGTGGGTTCTCACTCCACACCAGGGCATTTCTCCCCTCCTGCCTGTGAGATGGATCTGGGGAAACCTAAGTCAGCTGAGAGCCCAGCTGCAGCTTGTTTGTACCACTACAAGCAGCTTTGTGACCCCAAAACGAGTAGATCAAAGGCCCCGACCAGACTGAAAAGCAGGGACTTTTGATGGATTAGAAGATGGCAGGACCAGCTCAGAGCGTACTGTTGGCACAAAGGACGGGACAAGAACATGTAGGTGGAATACCAGGAAAAATAACTAGACAAATACACAGCATCATGACGCGTTTGGCGAGAGCGGCACAATCCACCACTAGCCCACCCTACCCTCCTTACAGCCCCCAGTGTGGTGGGAGCTTGCGTTGGGGGGCGGGAAAAGAGACGAGAATGGATGTGTAACATAACGAATAACCCTCTAGCTTCGGATGAGGCTGACCACAAAAACAGAAGATACACAAAGGGACAGGATCTTAACAGGGTTTTGCTGAGTTCTTCTTAGACTTACTTCTCAAAATGGGCAGTTTATTCCTTGTGGTGGTCTGTATTAACAGCTGACTGCACAGTACAGAAGGGTTAGAATGAGAAAGATGGAAAAAGGTGGAAAAAAAGGTGCCTGACTAGAGGAAAAAAAAGATCACCTAGCAGTATTCACTCTCTACCAGCCCTTTTCCTGCTTGAACACCCCTTTGGCTGGATGAGCCTCCGGACAGGCACTGCGCGATTCCACCCGAAGGACACATGGCCAAGAGTGTGCCCGTTTCCAGCAGTGGCACTGTAAGGGGAACACAAGCTCAGTCTGATCCAATGGTTAAAACTTCGGACAAGACTTAGAAAATAGGGGCCGTATCCCTGGCTCTGCTCCTCGGTGACCTGAGTCAGTCCTGCGCTTCTTCCCCCAGCACTAAAACAGAGATAAACCCTCACTTGGCAAGAGCAGTAAGAGGAGTCCTAGCTCTGCGCTGGTACCGTGTGCGGGAGCCTTCCTGCCCTCGCGCTGAAACAAAAAAGGCGACCTCACGTGCTCAGCTTTTGCAGAAATTGCACGTTTTTGAGCACGGACACACCCAGCAGGCTAACCTGCCTCCAAGCTGCTCGGAGAGTTATTTTTCACTTTCGCCCTTCCGTAAGACCCCAGCTCTTCACAGAGCTAAGAGTATTACCCAAGCAGGGCATCAAACCTTCTTGATATTCAACAAACACCTGTCACTGCCACAGCTCGGTACAAAAATCTTATTCAGGTCTTAACAAGTACGGAGACTTTCGGTTCGCCTCCACCACATGCGCGGCAGACGCAGAGCCCATCTAAGCATGATCTCATATATTTGTCATTGCTGAACCCATGCAAATCCTCAGCTTGCAGGAACCGAAACTCTAACTTCCCTTCCTGCTGCTTTGTTTTTTTTTTTAATTCAATTGTCTAAAATAAGATACCAAGCAGATATTTACTTTCCTTTCTTTGCTGATGAATGCTCTTGCACAAAACCCTAATTCTTCAGTGATTATGTGCTTTATTGGGAAATTTCTGTGTCTGAAGGTCAATTCTAACATCTAAAATCATCCTGCAAGATGGAGGGGAAAAGGCCAAATAATTTCTAGTGCAATAAATAGTCCAAAGGTCCTTCCAGGACTCAGAGTCTCCGCACACCTCCCTGTACCAAAATCAGAATCTCCCATCGGTTCTAGTTCCTTCTTCTTTAACTAGGAGCATGGTCTATGATCCACGGAAAGCAACAGGAGCTTTCATGGAAAGCCTCTGCATTAGCTTGGGAGCTGGTACGAATCGTTCGTGTTACGGAAGAAGAGAGAGGAGATACACATGCCAATCCATCCCAACGCTGATATATAAATGTACGTCTGAAAAAACACAGGGAAGGGAAACCATTAGTCTGTGCTCCCCCAGGTGCCAAGAGCTCTCCTGGCTTTGCAACAGGAGCAGATGGATTTCACGTGTCTGTTGGGGGCTGAAGAACCCCAGAACCGCCGCAGAAGCCCCGGTGCGGTGACCGGACGGTGACAAACGCAGCTTCTTTACAGTCCCCACCCATCCTCAAGGCTACGCAGCAGCGTAAAACTCAAAAGCTGCGCTCCCCTGGGACGATGTCCTGGTTTATATTTATCTAACGACCAAACTGCAAGTGGCTGAACGCTGCAGAGAAGGAAAATGGTGCTCTTAGAACGCTCTGAACCAACCAGGTAGTAAAACATGAAATCTTCGCAAGCAGAAGTGACTCACGAGTCAAAGTGCCTTTTCCAAAGAACCTTCAAGCCTTCATTTCCAGGAGACACTAGAGCTTTTACATTTCACACCCCCAACAAAGGCACCCTGTTTCCCACCCAGCTCTCTGAAAATGAAGGCGCTGAGTCGGACATCCAAAAAAACCTTTGTCTGACCAAGATATCCTTGGTGAGTTCCTCAGAGCCAGATCCTGCAGGGCTTCTTGTGGTCTAGAAATTTAGGCATTCTGGTTTACCGACTTTAATTACAAGAAAAGTAAAGTAAATGTTCCCCGCTGCAGCAGGAGCGCCCTGCCCCACCGCAGACGGGGACTGGTGGGTACCACGGCCTCCGCTCTCTCTGGTTTATCAGTGTTATTAGCACAGGCAGCCAACGCAACCTTGCAGGTTTCTATAGTATCCCCACCGCTTTGCATCTTATTATCAGGGAATAACCCATCTGCACGCGAACGTTAACGTGGAAGGAGGTGTGAACGCACACATGCCTTCATGTTTGCATACGTCTCCCAGCAGAACTGGTTTCGGACTCCGGGGGCTATCGCAGCAAAATTCAACACCACCAGAGCAAAATCTCACCGCCGGAGCTGCACAAATAGAAGCTCATGTTTTCAGGGGAGAGTTGAATGATTCCCTTGGAGATAATGTGTTTCTTCTTCAAACTTTTGGCCGCACCAAGCAGTGAGAAAGAATCTCTACCCCCGTGCCAGGGCAGGGAGGGGGAGAAGGAAAAACAAGTCTCTCTCTGGATGACTAACACAGCCAGCAGCAATTGCCACTCTGCAGCTCGGCCCCGCTCTTCACCAGGGAGTTGCACAAGACTCCTTTGAAGAGGTTAACACGTTTGCAGTCAGTTCTCCTCTGCCGTGCTGGAGGGTCACAGGTAGCGACAAGGCTTCTGCTCAAACTCTGTGACCTGACCGCACGCAGAGGGTGAGAGCCACTGAATGTCCCTGAGCTGCACCCCAACAGACGTGGCTTCCACCAGGTTTTGGGTGGGACTGCAGCAGACCTGGCGAGTAACCAGATCCTTACAAGGCTCAGGAGAACATCTTTATTGCCAGCAGCTTCTGGCGGGCCTCCACACCCATCTACAAATGAGCAACCCTCACGTGCCAGCGCTGCCTGCACAACCTCACAAACAGCCGAGAGGCACGCAGCCGGAGACGCGGAGACCGTTTTGAAGCATGCTGCAGATAACAAAACAACAGAAAAGGTCCCCACACCATCACAAGCAAGACCTGAAACGCTGCCAGAGCCCGCCTCCTCAGCTGGGCACACTGTCTGGGGCATCAGGAGGGCTGCAGCCCTTGGACGTGCTCCCACCACACCAGCTCGCCCTGCGCCTGAGGAGATGGCAGAGCACTGTCCCCCAGCACCGCGGCCGTGCCGCACGGTTCTCCTGCCTGAGGGCCACCGCCGCTCCTGCACAAGAGGGCATGGAGACGATGCACTAGCGAGACACCAGTTCTGCAGAAGAGCTGCTGCTCTCTGGGGACTCAGGGCTCCCAGTACGTGCCCACCCCAGAGAACTGCTCCTGCGCTCCAGCGGGGAGCACACAGGGCACTGCAACCTGCTCTGCACCGGCTCACCCCGAGCAGGCAGCTCCCTGCTCCGCAGCCCTGACCCGCTCTGCAGTGGCAGCATCTCCCTGGGGAGGTTTAGTCTTTCTCCCTCAGGATCACGGTTTCGCCAGCCCCTCAGGAGCAGTCAAAACCCAGCTGGGTCTCAGATGCATTGCAGATGAGGAACACCACACCTTCCCTCCAGCCACACAAACCACGCGTGGTGGGAGACGGGTGGAGGGGAGCCAGATGTGCCCAAGACACCTCCTGGCCCTAACAAGTGGCCATTCGTTACAGATCCCTTACAACGCTCTGGGAAGGAGGGAAGTATCTCCTTGCCAAGCAGCAACGGTGATCTTCAGCTTGGAAATTAATTCCCTTTATAATCAGCAATACAAAAAGAGTGTTTCCTCACAAGGCATTTCCTTCTGCAGACATACATGAAGTTTGTCAGTCATGGCACATGCCCTGAAACACACTATGAAATGAAGCTTCAGTGCCTAGTAACCAAGGTGAAAACACCTCCTTCCTGCAAGGGGAAGCTATCTGAAGGCAAAAAATGCAGATTATATGCAAAGCCGGGTAACAGAAGGCACCCTCACAACACACTGGCAACCTCCCCAGGCCCCAGCACCACCTCTGCAAAGACACGACAGCCCAGATGGGCTCCGAGTGAGCCACGGCACATCCAGAACAGTCCAAAGCCACTGTTCCCTTTTGGCTGTCATCACCATACAGCACCAGGGGCAGAAAGCTGTGATTTCTTAAGAGAGTGGGGACATGATCTCGTCCACGTCCTTCCCTCCGAGCTGCTCTCCTCTCCTCTTGCCTTCAGCCACCCAAGAGATGAAAAAACACCCTCTTCTTGGGCGAAGGCTCCCAGCCAAACCTCTGATCTCTGGTCACAACCCGGGTGAATCCGCAGGCGAACAGGACCAACCACAGCCCTCTCGTTGCGAGATGCTGACACCATGTGGGAAAGGCTGAGAAACGCTCCACCACAGACACACCACCTGCACCCACCGAGCCGGGACTCTGGGAAAAACTCAGGAAAACCTATCCCTGAAACCAAGGCGTGGGTTCAAATAGTAGTAGTTAATCACACTAGAGTCCTCTGCGGGCAATCAGGCTAAAAAGTAGCGTCATTTTAGTTTGGTTTCGTTTAAGTATACTGGAAGCGATTTTAAAGTGGCTTTGATTCACTTTCTTTTTACCTCTGAGCCTGACTGTCCCATGCCTTCACGTGATTTCAATAATCAACTTCAAATGCTAGACTTCACACTGTTTCTCACATCTTCCCATAAAGATGTACCACGTTCCATTAGCTTCGTACCCAAATTTCCTAGACAACCTCGAAAAACATAAATGGCCTTTTCCAGTCAACTCCTGCCACTAATGACCCTGCGGGAAAGGGCGCTGCAGCTGCGGCAGAGCTCAGCTGCACCCACAGCCCCTTCCCCCGCACGGGAGCTGTGATTTCTTCACTTTGTTAAAGTGAACTTTACAAAACGTGCCTTTTTTCCCCACAAGGCCTCATTCTGATTTTTAATCACTCCTCGATCTAACCCGTGGAGAGCTCGATTTCTGCTCTCACGTGCAGCTCCGGAACCTGCCCCTCGGCAGCAGCCCTGTGAAAACCGGCTGCTTGAGCATAACCGCAGCTTCTACAAAACAACGAGCCACATTCCTGGAGCCCCGCGCTGCTCACCGGTCACCACCAAACAGGGGACAGCCTTTGCCTCCAAGCTCTTGTCGGTGAACCAAGAAAGAACCCTGTCACTTCAGCCAAGGCTTCGCTTGATGACTCAAAACTTAGTCACTGTTGTGCAGGTGAGAACAAACTTAGCAGAGATGTAAAAGTTGCACCGTAGGAAAGCCACCGCCGGCAGTTAGAACAGATATTTGCACGGTACCTGTGCTAACTGCTGAAGAGCTTCTGTTTCCCTAAAACCCCACCGTACGAATTGCTGGCGTTGTATTATGGAGCAGTTCCTATATTTGTCAGGAAAAATGCACATGAAAACTTACAGAATTAGACTATTTCTCACGTAGTGGAGAAACAGGCTTATTTCAGCAACTTTGCAGGGGAGGCGACCAAACCCTTTAGATGCTCTTCCCATGAGGCCTACGCTTCTGTGCTCCTCCAATATGCGTGAGCCGTAATTTAACTTTGTATGCTTTTTTTTTTTAACACTGGGGCAATTCCTGCTTTCAACGCGTACTGCAAAACTCCCGCACCTGACCCGTTCCCAGCGCTCACATCCAGACGAGGACCCGCCATGTGCCACCCTCCTCATCTGGGCAGGGGCTCCACCAGCCGAACCCCCAGGAGGGTCCATCGCCGGGCTCTGACACGCAACTGGCAGAAGTCGCTGCCTCCATTTTGCCTTCGCACAGGCTCATTGCAAACTGAAACCTGCCTGGCTCCATGTGGGTTGGCGCCGGTAATGCCTCTTTCCCCTGTTTGCATAGAAAAGAAGTCCTTTTCTTTGTGGCTTTCTGCAGAAGTTACATGAACAAAAACAACAAAGATTGCTCCACCTATGCAGACGGTTGTTACCTGAAAGGGATACAGCTCACAGCCCACACTCCACCCACCCAAACCTTAAAGAAATAAACATACAGTGACATAAAATCTGTTATCAAGGAAAGTTTCCCCACACCCCCTTACAAAAACACTTCAGTATTTTGTTCTCTGAGATGCTGCCAACTCGCTTCTCCCCCGCAAACCAGAATGTGTGCAACAGATAAGGAATCAGACATCCCTTTTGGGCCTTAACGATGTTTCGCTAGACATTTTCCAAAGACCATTAAAAACTAGGATACATACAGGAGGCAAAGAATTCCTGCTATTTTCTGAAAAATGCCCAAGCAGACCCCAAAAAATTAGCGATCCAATGATAAATGGAATGACAAGCCTGTTTGTGCACCAGGCTGTGCCAGGGTAAGACAGCCCAGCGCCATCCTTCGAGGGTGACACTAGGTCTGCCCGCAGAGCAGCCCAAGGTCACGTTTTGAGCGTGAGTCCTACTGCCACTCTGGAAACGTGGATTTTGTCACTGACATCCATCAAGCCCCCAGGGGCGGGCACAGTGCTGCGAGGCGAGCTGCTGAGACTACAGGACTGCAGCGGGTTGGCAGCAGGGAGTGGTGTGAGCCTGTTTGTCTCTGCTCTGCTCTTCTTCCAGCTGCAGAGAGACTCTAACCTGCTCCCACAGCTCCCATTTCAGTAAAGGTAATCCCTACGTGATTCCTGACACTGTCAGCAAATGCAGTGATGCTGAAGGACATAAGGCCGTCCCATCTCTTACCTGTCACACTCCCATTTGCCGGAGTCTCCTCTCCCAGGTGAAGTGCTCTCCACTGCTCTGGTCCTTCTGAACAAAGCACATCCACCGGCTTTCCCTGCAAAGTAAACATTTAAAAGAATTGGTTCCAGGTTTGACAGACCCAGGACAGCAAAGCCAAGCTGTGCCAGGGCTTTTCTCAACCACCCCTGACCTGGCACCAGCTTTCCAGGCGCTTTGGGGCTCTCCTAAGCTTTCCTACCCCAGGCTCTGCCTCCATCCTTGCGGCTTGCCTTCCTGAGCGGTGGTGTGCCTTTGTGAACCAATTCCTCCCCATTTCAATGAGTCCTGATCACTTCTTCCTCACAGGCTCTGAAGAAACAGCAGCCTGAACGCCTCAGCACAAAGAGAAGCTTGGGATCTGGTTCCCTTCCCAGCTTGCCTCCACATTCCCCGCATGATCCCAGACCAAACACTGAGGAACAGCATGTCTCAATTCCCAAGCTATAAAATGGGGCCATTAGCACTTAATTTCTCTCATCCATTGTCTGCCTAGATTGTAAACTCAGTAGGAAAGACTATGTGTTTGTACAGACTCTAGCATGAAAGAGCCTCCAGACATAAATGAAATATAAAATAATAAAAATAATTTAAAATCCCCAGCAGGCAGCTGTAGAAGTAGCAGGATAGAAGATAAACACATGCTTGCTTTTTACTGACAAAAATAAACACCCTCCAGGCAGTTTGGAGGCCGCTGAGCTCCATGGCGTGAGGTTTCTCATTGCCTTCCTGGGAAGGGCTCGCAAACGCACAGCCGGGGACGCCAGGGCAAATACCACCAGGGAGGTCAGGACCCCAATAACACCCCACCAGCCTCGTCCCCTCGGTACATCCTCCCCGCAGCATCCCAGGCGGAGCTCGCCACACTTGGTGAGACCTAGCTGCAGATGGGACAAAGAGATCATGAGACTGCCTGAGAAGGCAAAGGCACCTGCACCAGAACACCGGTCATCAAAGAGGACACGTAACCATTGAACAATTTGACGGGACAAGAGACATGTGCTTACTGTAGAATCATAGAGTTGCCTGGGTTGGAAGGGACCTTTCAGATCATCGAGTCCAAACATCAACCCGACAATGGCAAAAACCATCACTAAACCATATCTCTCAGCACCACATTTGCCCGGCTTTTAAACACCTCCAGGGATGGTGCCTCAGCCCCTTCCCTGGGCAGCCTGTTCCGATGCTTAATAATCCTTTCAGTGTAAAAATTTTTCCTAATATCCATCCTCTGGTGTAACTTGAGGCCATTCCCTCTTGTCCTATCGCCTGTTCCTTGTGAGAAGAGACCAACCCCCCCGGCTACACCCTCCTTTCAAGTAGTTGCACAGAGCGAGAAGGTCTCCCCTCAGCCTCCTTTTCTCCAGGCTGAACACCCCCAGCTCCCTCAGCCGCTCCTCACAAGGCTTGGGCTCCAGACCCCTCACCAGCTCCGTTGCCCATCTCTGGACACGCTCCAGCCCCTCAACGTCTTTCTTGTCGTGAGGGGCCCAAAACTGGACACAGCGCTCGAGGTGGGGCCTCACCAGTGCCCAGTACAGGGGGACAATCACTGTCCCAGTCCTGCTGGCCACACTAGTACTGATACAGGCCAGGATGCTGTTGGCTTCTTGGCCACCTGGGCACACTGCAGGCTCGTACTCAGCTGGCTGTCGACCAACACCCTCAGGTCCTTTTCCACCAGGCAGCTCTCCAGCCACTCTGCCCCCAGCCTGGGGCGTCCGTGGGGCTGGTGTGACCCAAACGCCGGACCCGGCACTTGGCCATGTTGAACCTCACACCATTGGCCTGGGCCCAAACGGTTTGGGTTGGAAAGGACCTTAAAGATCACCCAGCTCCAACCCACCTCCCACCAGAGCCGGCTACTCCAAGCACGGTCCGGCCGGGCCTCCAACGCCGCCAGGGCCGAGGCCTCACGGGGCCTCCGGGCAGCCTGGGCCCGCATCACGCGCCCCCACGTGCAGTCACGTGCCCCCCCCCCCCCCTTCAACACACCCGCACGCACGCGCAGTGCGCACACGGCCACGCGCTACCACCTGCACGCGCCGCCTGCACCACTCCGCCCCCCCACCAGGCCCGGCCCGCACCTGCCGGCGCCCCCTGGTGGGGCGCGGCGGCAGCGGGACCACGTGACCGGGCGCGATCACTTCCCCTCCCTCGCGGGGGGGGGTGCAGAGGGGAGGCCGCGCCATCCGCCCGCCGTCGGAGCGGGGAGAGGGGCCCCGCCACCCCCGCGGCTTGGAGCGGCCCGGCGGCTTTAACAGGAGGGTCCAGGGGGTTGAGAGGAAACGGCCGGGAGTGTGCTGAGGGGATTGGGCGCGGGGGGCTCCCGCCATGGCGGCCTCGGCTTCTCATGGGGCCCAGGTGCGGTGCGGGGCTGCCCAGGCAGCCGGTGGGGCAGCGAGGCCTTTGGGGGTCATGGTGGCCCCTCGCTGCTGCTGGCCCGTCTGTGCCGGTGGTGTCCCACCTTCCCCGCTGAGGGTGCTGGGCGTGTGGGGGGCCCTGTGGTGGGCCCACATGGGTGGGGGACCGTTGGAAACAGCGCTGCCCTCACAGCTCGGGTTGCGAGGTGGCACATGGTGCCACAAACAGCGTGGCCGCGGGGGGAGGGAACTGCAGAAATGCCTCAAAAAGGGGCATCGTAAAGGAAAATGGTGCCGGCAAGGGGGACACGGCGTCTGTGGCCCTTTCTCAGGGGGAGCTTGCACAGGGCACCCCCTGCGCGAGCAGAGCGGTGAGAGCTGTGCTGCCAGCTTACCTCCCGCGGCAGGCGGGATACCACGGCGATGGATGGGGAGTAATGTAATGATCTGTGTAATCAGGTCACCGGGATCAATGCTTTAGTAAGCAGGGCTGCCAGGTAGGGTTTAGTCTAGAAGGTCTTTATCATGCCTGAGAAAGCACAGGAGAGAGTTTGTCAGAAAAACAAAAGTGCTGTGGGCTGATGTGTCAAAGGGAAACCCTAAGCTGGGCTCTGTCGGTGCTGAGGGATGGGTCAGCTGGAAGAGCTGCACCTGGGTATTGGCGCTGCCGTTGTCCCCATGGTGCCACAGGTGCTGTGCATTTGGGGGGAGGCAGCACAAACGTAGAACTCTAATAAATGGGAGAAACATCAACATCCTAGGACTACTGCGTACTGATCACCCAGCCGTACCTAGAAAGAACCTGAAAGAGAAATACAAGAAAAAGGTTTAAAACCCCCAACATCAGAAGGACACGGAGCTGCCGGAGCGGGGCCAGAGGAGGCCCTGGAGATGCTGGGAGGGCTGGAGCCCCTCTGCTGTGGGGACAGGCTGAGAGAGCTGGGGGGGTTCAGCCTGGGGAAGAGAAGGCTCCGGGGAGACCTTGGAGCCCCTTCCAGTCCCTAAAGGGGTTCCAGGAAAGCTGGGGAGGGACTCTGGATCAGGGAGGGGAGCCGTGGGACAAGGGGGAATGGTTTTAAACTGGAAGAGGGGAGATTTAGATGAGATTTTAGGAAGAAATTTTTGGCTGTGAGGGTGGTGAGCCCCTGGCCCAGGTTGCCCAGAGAAGCTGTGGCTGCCCCATCCCTGGAGGGGTTCAAGGCCAGGTTGGACGGGGCTTGGAGCAACCTGGGCTGGTGGGAGGTGTCCCTGCCCAGGGCAGGGGGTGGCACTGGATGAGCTTTAAGGTCCCTTGCAGCCCATTCTATGAGAAATCAGGCCGTTCCCATTCCACAGCTGGAACTGGTGAAGGGCTCTACCCTCAGTGGTTTATGTGGCGATACAGGAAGGGGCACGACCTGCAGCAGCGCCTGCGAGGCGATGGAGCAGAGCTGGCTGTCCCCGCACGGCTTCAGCCTTCTCCCCGCTGGGAAATGCCGGGGGAGCAGTGTGAGACAGCACCAGGGTCTGCACTCACCTGGGGTGGGTTAGCTGCGTGCTCATTAGCTGCGTGCTCATTAGCTGCATATGAAACACCAAGGGGAAATTAGCGTCTTCCTGGGGCCGGCCAGGTGAGGAGCGGGTTCCCTGCTCGCCCTCAGCCGCTGCCACTGGAGGGCAACAGGAGACCACGGCATTTCCCGGCCCTGGCCCTGGAATAGCACAAAGGGCAGCTGAAATCAATCCCTGGTGCAGAACCGCTCTGCTGGGGGGCTGTGGCGTGCCAGAGAGATCAAGCCCTAATTAGCCTTTTATGTGTTTTCTTCCCAAAAAAAGTTTCTAAATCTTTCTCCGAGCTGTGTGTCATGTTATTCTGGTTTAAGTGGAACAGCATGGTGCCCTTCATTATTTTTTTAAAGGGTCTAAAAGCTCAATTTGATGCTTGAATGTCCTCATACCTCCCGAGTGGGTGCTGTTACAACCTCCCCTCTCGCTACTGCTGCTGCAGGGAGTCAGATAATGCCCAAGAAATGCAGAAACAACACATTCTTGGCAGCAGTTGGTGTCTTCTCTTTTAAAAACAGACTTGCGCCATATAAATCCTGGCTCCCTGTGTCCCGTCAGTGGCCGCTGAGGCAGGATTTCCATTTCTGCACACCGTGACCAACGCGGTGGGAAAGCCCAGCTGGGAAACAAGGCAGGAGAGCCACGTTTTCCTTTGCTCTGGTACCTTTTGAGGGTCTCAAGGCCCTTTGGAAGTGAGAGCCATGCTCAAAGTGTGTGTTAGAGAAGGAGAGAAATAAGTCTAAGGTGATGCTTAGAAATGTGAGCAGAGCCTGGAGCTGGGCATGTATTTCCAGCGTCATGAGCTCATTCTCATGCCTGTTTTGCTAGCACAGAACCGTGGCACTTGGATTAACGGGGAAGGAAGTAGTAATGCAGCACTTCTGGTATTAAAACGAACGAATAAATAGATTGTGACCTCCATGCAGCGCACTGTAGTTTGGAGCCATCGGTTTCTTGGCCGAAGCCTGGGAGCTGGTCCTCTCCCCGCGCTGCGCTGGTGAGCTGTAACATCGTGGTTTGTTCTCAGTCAGGGGCAGGAGGGAGGGGGAGAACGCGGGCGAGCAAGCGAGTGCTAATTCATAAACACTCAGGGAAACAAACAAAACCAGAGGCAAACCATCTTGTTCTTGTAAGTGCTGAGCATCTCTCTTCGGTTTGCTCTGTTTTCCCATGACACATTTTTGTCAGTGTCATGAGAAAAGCGCTGAAAATTCCTGGTGGCAAAATAAAAATTAAAGAGGCCGGCATGTCGTGCCCGATGGCCGGATCAGGCCCATCCCTGCCGCTGGGATCCGTCTCCCGCAGGGAGTCTCACCAAGGAGCTCCTTGGCAGAGGAAGGTGCCGGTGTTATCTGGCAGAATTGGGATGCTGGCGAGGCAGAACGTGAGGTATCCCAAGTCCTCCAAAGTGGTGGCACCGATGCCCAGATTTCCCGTCCTGCCGGCCTCGGTGGTCATGTCTGGAGCTGCAAATCCTCTGTTATAATCTGCTGAAGCTGTGACCCCCAGGGGATGTCCGAGAGCGACAGCCAGAACAACCATGGAAGTGCTAGTTGCTTTTGAGTGGAAGCTCGCCGCCTTTTCTTTCTTCAGGACAGCTCGTCTGCCTCCCGGGAGAATCGCCACAACTCCATTAGAGTCCATTAGCAGCTTCCTCTCCTTTAGCCCTGAAGCGAGTCCAGCCCTGGTGAGAGGTGCCGTGGTGGCAGCTCCGGCGTGGAGAGGAGCCCGGCGCTCACGGAGCCGCCCTGACGAACCTGCCCTGGGCAGGAAGGAACCTCCGGGGCTGGGGCCTCCGCTTCCTTTTCCTGCAGGATGGGACAATAGCAGAGGCGAGAAAGAGAAGGAGCGATGGGTTTCCCCCCATCAAAACCAAGAGTTTTTTTAATAAAGTGATGTCTGACGGGCATTTGCTTGCCCTGCGGAGGGGGTTTCAGGGGCCCGGCCATTCCAGTTGGAGAGTCCATGGCATCCCTGAGCCAAGGGCAATCCTGAAAAGAAAGTATTGCAGGATTGTGTGGGATGGGAATGGATGAGGCTCGTACGGAGGGCTCTGGCCAGGACAAAGAGATGGCTCTTTCACTGCGAAACGGCCCAGCCTGGAGCCCGCAGGGGGCCATGGGCAGAGTGGGGCAGGTCCTTCCCGCTCCGGAGCCCCGCGGCCTCGGCAGCGGCCAGGCCAGGAGCGAGGCCTGGAGAAAGCACGCCGAGCATTTGGCCTCGCTTGGACCCTGCACCGCGGATGTGAGCAGCCTTCCATAAATATCAAAATACTTTCAGCGTGACAAGTGTCAGCAGCTGTGAGTCAGCCCTTTGCAATGCTGCCAGTCGGACAAACCATGGCTTCATTGTCTCTGCGTCCCCTGGAATGTGAGCCGCACAGGAGCCCACCCCGGCATTCCGGCTGCTTCCCTGGGTTGCAGACAAAGGCGAAGCAAGCCCCTGGTGAGGTCCTGGTGATGCACACCCAGGCTCCAAGGGATCCGAGGGGAAGGTGCCACTTTCCAGGTGCCACTTTCCAGGTACCACTTTGTGCCTGGCCGGCACGTGGCTTGGGCTGGAAAATGGATCCTGAGAGCACATCCCGACTTCTGCCAGGGGAGATCCAGGAGCAGCTGCTGAGAGAGTGCCTGACCCTCGGTCCCTCCAAGGCTGCTGCAGATTTCCGTGGATTTTAGCCATCGTCAGACGGAAATGTGCATGTGCCTGTCCCTGCACGGCTGCGCACCCTCAGCGCTGCCCTGTCCCACTCACAGCCTTGGCAGCCCTCCAGCTCCGAGTGATTCTCACCTGTCTCCCCTTCCTCGCCCGCTGTATCCCAGTAAACCCTCAATAATCAGCCTATTCTTCTCTAGCCCTTTGCTGCTGCGCCCATCCGGAGGCCCTCAATACACTTTGGCTCTACCTTTCCCCTTCCTGTGCTGTCCCTTCTTTCATTCCTGCTCAGCCGTGCTATTAGTAATAAAAGCTGTAATTAACGTTGCTGGCTGTGCCCGGAATCCCTACCCTCGCTGCAGTGGGGTTTACAGGCTTTCCGTTGAACAAATATGGGTGCAATTCACCTGAATTGCCAATCCCTATCAGTTGCTGGCTTGGGGCATTGCAGCATGAGCAAACAATTGTGATTATGGAGAGGAAAAGCAAGTGTGGGAAGCCATTGTTCTCGTTGACTTCACCTTGATAACAAAGACGCCAGCTCCAAGACAAAAGCCGTTTCACGGTTCCGTGCCCTGGGGTTGCGGGAGTCTCATTCCTGGAAAAGAGAAAATTGGCGGTATTAGTTTAAAATGCAGCGTTGAGGTGGGAAGGATAGTCCACTGGTCAGGCAGGGTGGGAAGAGCTGGGTTTCGTTTCCTTTTCTTCCTCCTTCACCGTGAAACCTCAGGCAAATCTCTTACCCTGGAGAAGAAAACTTTTCCATGATAATTTAGTTGAAAGCTGTCAACAGCTATAGCTCAGAGGTTAATGTCCCTCCTCTTGCGGTGCTGTCAGTGTGTGCAGAAATCCTCCTGATGAGAAGCCACTGGAGTGCAAAAAGCCTGTCCGTAGAGAGGTGTGATGCCTTCATCCCTGCTCTGCGCAGCGCCCGCGGCCCAGCTGCCGTCCGGGCTTAGGGGCCATCCCGCTGGATTTCTTTACAGCAGTTAACGGAGCGAACAGCCCAACTAATCGTCTTTCCCGAAGTCTTGCGTGTGACTACCCACGGCACATGGGCTGTTGCTGACGCTGAGCCCAACCCAACCGACGGCAGGATCCCACCCTGCACGGGTGCGGGGGGTCCCTCCCGGCCGCCCACCCTCGGGTTTCTCCAGTGGCTGGTGCTCGCAGCTTCACCGTTGCCCGGCTCTGCGGCTCGCTGGAGGGTTAGCCATTTTTAATGTTGAAACTTCTTCTGGCTTACTGGGGCCAGGGCGAGTTCCACTGCGAGGCGGCTCAGCCTGGGAGTGACCAGGACGGTCTCCTCTGAAAACCCCTGGGATTTAGCACTGATAGTTACCAGAATGGCTCTACCGGTGTGGTTTCTTTCAAGCAGCATCTCCACAGCCCTGTGTTGCTGGTTACATACAGAAGGACTGTGGAAGTGCCTACCGAACCATTGCTAACACGCTCCTTGGAGGTGTCCATCCATGTTCTGGCTCCATCTGGCTGAGCAAAGCCTGGGGCTGTCATGGGTAGAGAGCTACTGGATAGAGAAAGACTCACGGAGACTGGGCTGTAGCAGCAAGAGAGGAGGGAGCATCGCTGCTCCTCTGGAAACACAACGTTGTGGTTCCACACCTGGACTGGAAGATCTTCTGTTAGCCCATGCTCGCGTGCCTTCGCACTAGGCTGTCCTTGTTGAGTTCATGTCGGGTGTCTGGCACAGGCACTGGGAAGATCCGCCGGTACCCGAGAACCCCAACCTGCAGAACCCCCTCCAACAACCCAGCTGAGGTCCCCCAGGACTCAGCTGGCAGAGGTGGCCTCCAGGGCCAACACAAGTCCGTGATGACTAGCTGCAAGGTGACGGTGTCGCTTGGCACAGGTTAAAACACCTCTCTGCTGGAGAGCCAGGTGGCTCCATGATTCATTCGGTGTCTCGCATCACTGCGGGATTGTTCACCATTGTATCTGGGGCGGATCCTCAAAGCGTCTTTCTAAGGAAAATTTTGGGCCCTGATGTCTCAGCTTCTGAGGAATGGGTGCTACCACCTGCGCTGCCCGCTCCTGCCCTGCTGCAGCGTCACGCGCCACAGCAATATGGAGGCACTTGTTCCCCAGGCAAGGTTTCCTCATTGGAAACGATCCGTTAAAAGCTGCCTCAGGAAGAAGGCTCGCTGTTGAGAAAAGAGGAATCCAGCCTCTAGCGCTTCGCAATTTTGAGAGCAAAATGCAAGCAGCAGAGGCATGCTGAGAGTGTGTCCTGTGCTCTTTTGCTGGCTTTAATGTCCCCGACCTCGGAGGAAACACCCCAGAGAAATCAAAGATGAGCACCCTGGGTGGCGGTGGCTCGGGAGACTCCGTTATGTGCCGAGCAACATCTGTACAACATCCTCAGTGCCCTTTGGGGCAGGGAGCCTTTAGATGCCAGTCTTCTTTTGGGCTTGTCCGTAGCTTGTTTGCACATGGTAAACTACCGGTGTCCCGCAGCACTGGCCAAAAAAGGCTTTTTCTCAGTGCTCCACCTCCCCAGCAAGGTAATTCCTTGAGGGAGCTGCAGGAACCACCCGGCGCTGCCCCCTCGGCTCTGCCCGTGCAGGGCAGCACCAGCACCTCATCCTCTTTCCTTGACGTCAGTGATTTTCCCCTCGCCGGCTGCCGAAGACCTCGCACCACCCGGCGTGTGCCAACAGATCCGGGGAGCTCTGCTGCAACCCAGCCCACGCCTCTGGCACGCTCCAGGCTGGAGCAGAAGCTTTTCGATTCCCTCCAGCCCAGCCCCGTCTGTCGGCTGGGGACCCCCGGCCAGCCCCATGGCGGAGCGTGTGGCCCTGTGTGCGGGACGGAGGGAGACGGTCCTTTCCCTCGCCCGGCTCGTGGCCGTCCCTGACTCTCACCGGCGCTCCCGGGCACGGCGTGGCTTCTGCAGGCTTGCGCTTTCAATTTATGAAAACCTTGTCTGTAAGGTCTAGAAAACAAAAAGTCCTTTTCCAGTCAGAGGAGGGTGATTAATGTTCCCCCGGGGGAACCAAAGGGCCTCGTCACTCTCCTGAGTAAATGCGGTTTGTTGTTCCAAGAAAAAGGTGACTCACCTGGGGGAGGCTTCGGAAGCGGTGAGGTCTCTGCAGCACGTGGCCGTTAAAACGAGCCCTGCAGTAACGGGGTTTGGCGGAGGTGTGAAGGGCTGTCCCCTGCCCCGGCATCAGTCTGTCCCCGCGTCCCCTCGCCGGGACTGTCACGAGTGCTGTTGAACGCTTCGGGCTCGGGGCTCGATGCTGTGCCCACGTGCTCCCACGCCAAAAGAAGGGGCTGGCTCGGCCCGGGGTGTCCCTGGGGGTGTTGGAGGTGGCAGCAGGACCCTGTGACAGACCTCGGTGGGAACCCGTGGTCCTCTGCCCTGCCCCGTGCCACGCGCCAGCCTGGTGGAGGTCCAGCCAAGTGCAAAGCAGGTCAGGCATCCCTCAAAGATTCCCCTGGGAGCCGCCGGGACTTGCTCTGTAACAGTTGTGCCATCAATCCTAGGGAGGTCATAGCCCTCCGTGGCTTTTTCAGACAGGTATTTCAGCACTTGTCATGTTTTTTTCGGTTTTGAAGGCCCCAAAGGAGGGAGAGGAAGGCTGGAGGGGTGAGGAGGAGGAGGAGGAGGGAGGAAGATAGCAGCGCTCTGCTTCCTGCCCAAATTCACTGCTCGGTCGACTTCCAGTGTCACTTGCGATGTGTTGGGCATGGTGCCACTTCACTTCTCGTGTGTCTGACTTCAGCAGGGTTTTCTGGAGCCGGGGGTGAGAAGGACGCGGTCTCAGCACGTCACACGGGACACAGGGCAGAGCATTCCCCAAGAGCAGTTGGGCAGAGCAGCTGCTTGGGCCAGCTCGCTGATATTATTTGTTCTTTTTTAGCTGTCAAGTTAATACTTTGTCTTTTATGAGCGCATCCTGGGTAGGGCAATGCTCGGAAAAATCTGCTCTGCACAGACAGGTCCGTTTCAGTTAAGAAAAGAAGAGCCCGAGGAGCCACCGGCAGAGGAGGTCGCAGAGGGCTCTGCCCCGCATGCTGCCGAGGCGCCTTCCCAGGGTGAAGCTGGACCTGGGGGACAGTCCCTTGTCCCTGAACCTTTCAGCTCAAGCAGCCCCCGCAGGCACTCCATGCCTTCCCTCCAGTTAACGCGAGAAACAAATCTCCAGTTCCAAGCGGAGGTTACAAACAGAGACATTTTTTAACCTTTTCTCCCCGTTTGCTCAGGTGCATTCCAGGGAAGCACTCCCAAGTCTTGTTCGTAACTAATATTTGTTCCTCTGAAAACGCTCTTTTGTGTTGGGTCAGCTCATTGATATCTGTGTGTTTGTTTTGCTCAAATCCCAGAAACAAGGAGCCGTGCGTTTACAAAACCTACGTGATCCTGACTCCACGGCTGTCTGCCTCTCTTGTTCTTGAAATAAATCTTCCTTCTTTATTTTTGCAGCCGGCTTCTGTTGGGAAGGCTCATCTGTTCCGCAAACGGCCCCTGCACAGCTTGCTGTTACTGGCAGGGCTCCGGTTCGCCGGTGATGGTGCCCCGAGCCGGCCGCCAGCCGAAGGTGGGCTGCAGAGCGCCGGGGAGGAAGGGTTTGCTCCAGCCAGTCCTTCGGCTTCGCTGATCCTCGGCCACCTCCGGCTCCCAGCTGTGACCAGTGTGCCAGCCCCCGGCCGCCCTCCCGCTCCTCATCTCCCTCTGCCTTCTCCTGGGAACGAAAAAATGGCATTTACTGGCTGCCAACCACCCGTCCCGCCTTGGAGGAGCTGCCTTACCACCGTCTTCCCCACCTGCGCGGCTGTGTAACTGTTTACGGCGGCTGGGGATATGTTAGGGCTGGGGATATGTTGTTTGCTAACAATGTTTGGGGCCTTCGGGGTGGGAAAATCCAGGAACGACGCAGAGGCTTGTTCGTGGTGGGATTTTTCGCTTGGGCGTCAGTGCGCCCGCCCAGCGCGTGCTTCTCACAGGCATCGCTGCTCAAATGCAAAACATCCTCTCGATTCAGCCTAACCCGGGCTGCGATTGGGATAACAGAGCCTTAATGCAAGCGGATTTTTACACCTGTGCGACGCAGGGGGTGGTTAGTGATCCATCGGGGCAGGGCAAAACACCCCGCGGTGTCGACAAGCCCTCTGTCCACCTCGTTAATTTTTTTCCCATTGCTGTCCCGTGCACAGGGAGAGCACAAAGGAGATGTAACGGCTTGGGCCAAAGCGCCTCTGAACGTCTTGGCTTCGCTGCAAAACCAGCAGCGTCAAAGCCAAAGGAAAATGGTGTGGCTTTTTTTTTTTTTTTCTGAGGGGTCTTGCAGTATCTCCGCGCTCGTGTTTGCTTCAGCATTCGGGGAGGAGTTTGACAGTACAAACAAGCCTTTTTCTATAGCAACTGGCCCCTCCAGGCCATCTCCGAGCGCCTTACACAATGCACATGGAAAAGCACTGGGACGTGAATGTCTGTGCCGCAGATTGAAAGCAACATGAAAACAGCAACAGAGGATTTCAATTTGGCTTTTTAAGTGCCAATAGCAGCAACAGGCCAATCCCCGCTGAGAACGAATTGCTTCACTCTGGGACACGGAGGCCTCTTCCAGCCTGGGGCAACTGGGACGGGATGTGAAAACACGTTTGCAAACAGCTTTGCGTTTGTTTATGTATTGCTGAGCAAGTTAACGTTAGCGAAAGGTGTCAGTGCGATGGAAGCGCCTTCTTTTGTGGCGGCCGGCCCAGCACCGCCGTCAGCTTGGATCTGCTCAGCACCTTCTTTCCAACGAGGCATGAACCAGCTGCTGCTTGGAGCTGGGCACTGGGACGGGATGGGGATGGGATGGGGATGGGGATGGGGATGGGATGGGGATGGGGATGGGGTGGTCCAGCGCAGGGTCGCTCTGGGATGCGCACGCCCACGTGCCATTTTTCCAAAGGAGATGCTTCACCCCAAACAACTCATTTTATCCCCCGGACCCGGGGTTGAGCTCACCAGGGTTGCAAACCCCCTAGAACATCGTCAAAGCTGGGTGTGCTCTGAGTGCGGGCTGCAGACGAGGGACCAGAGCGTAGAGGCACCTTGTTCTACTGCCAACCCCCGTCCTCTCCCCCGCAGCCCTGCTGCTTTCCCTACGCTGTCTGCAGCTGCCGCAAACGGCGCGGTCCCCTCTAAGTGCCCCAGCATCCCGTGGGAGGTGAGACGCTCATCAGCTCGAGGGACCTAACGCGGGTCGCGGTGCTCCGACATCGCTCCCCGTCTGCTCCCTCCCGCCGGAGCCCTGCAGTGGTGTCCTGTGTGCCGTAACAGCCACGCTGAACGTCCTCCTGGTCACAAACGCCGTCTGTCGAGTACCTCGCCAAGGGTGAGCTTTACCAGGGCAGGGAAAGGCGAGCTGCCGGGAGATCCCTCCCCAGCGCGATCCCGCAGCCGTTGGGGAAGGAAGGACAGGGGCTGTGCTGGCAGCGTGAAACACTGTTTACCCAGGGATGTAAGGAAAGGAAAAAAAAAACCAAAATCCCAACCGCTGATAATAAATAAAACGTCGGAAAGATTGCGAAGTGAGATGAAGGAATTTAAAGGAAGGGAGTTTATATGGGGTATTTCCTGATAAAATCGGACATTTCAAAGCGTCCCTTAGCGGTGTGGCAATGTTGCGGTAAGCCGAAAGCATTTATGGGCAGCAGAACAGGCCGTTTCCTTGAAAAAGGGTATTTCGGATACATGATTTTAAAGGTTGCTGCGTGGCTCTGTGCCCACTCAAACTGGAAGAAACCCTTGAGCCAAAACGTACAGCGATCCAAAAAGATGTTTGGGGATTATTTATTATCATCCATTATTCCCATTGCGGGAAGGCTAACTGCGGCAGTCAGGCCTGGCTGCTCCGGGCTGGACACGGTGCAAACACCAGTGAGAGACACGGTTGCCTTTAAATACATTTTTTAATCTGTGATACAGCAGGCAGATAATTGTGCGGAGGGTGTGGGCAGAACTGGGTGGGTTTTTTTCAGATCAGAGCAGCCTGGGAAGTATCGCCCTTTAGCCAGACGATGGGAGATCATTTCTTCCCCTTTGCACCGAATTGGCCCAATCTCCCTCCTTACCGCAGCACCTTTGCCACCCAGGAAGGGACAAAGGGCCAGGCTGTGACCTCCAAAACTGCTCCTCCCAACAGCAGGACTGTCAGTGCCCTCTGCACCGGGGAGTGACAGATACCTCCGGAGAGGGCCAGAGCGACACCGCCATTCCCATGGTCCAGCTGGAGAGGCGAGAGTCCTGTGCTTTTTGGTCCCTCTTCATTTATTACAGAATCCCAGAATCCCAGTCTGGCCGGGGCTGGAAGGGCCCTCTGGAGATCACCCCCTCCAACCCCCGGCCAGAGCAGGGTCACCCAGAGCAGGTGGCACAGGAACGCGGCCAGGCGGGGTTGGAATGTCTCCAGAGACGGAGACTCCCCCACCTCTCTGGGCAGCCTGTGCCAGGGCTCTGCCACCCTCACAGCAAAGAAGTTCCTCCTCCTGTTGAGATGGAACTTCCCAGGGGCAAGTTTGTGCCCGTTACCCCTTGTCCTGTCCCCGGGCACCACTGAGAAGAGCCTGGCCCCGTCCTCCTGACACCCCCCCTTGAAGTATTTATCAGCGTTGATAAGATCCCCCCTCAGTTGCCTTTTTTCCAGGCTGAAGAGACCCAAATCCCTCAGCCTTTCTCCATCAGAGAGGTGTTCCAGTCCCCTCAGCATCTCGGTGGCCCTTTGCTGTCTCCTCTCCAGCGGTTCCCCGTCCTTCTGGAACCGGGGAGCCCAGCACTGGACCCACCGCTCCAGATGGGGCCTCGCCAGGGCAGAGCAGAGGGGCACAGCTGACATTTGGGGCACGAGACCGACGCCTGGTCCTCGCCTGCTCTCCCTCCATGAGCTGCGCGGGGGCCCGGCCGTGGCCGAGCGCTGGTTTTGGTGCTCCCGCTGCCCCGGGCGGGATTGCGGGGGCAGAGCAGGGTCAAACCCCCAGCTGCTCCGAGTACCTTCCTCTGCACCAGCTGAAAGTCATCCTCCTGAGCAGCCCCCTGCCCTCCGCCTGCTGTGGAGGCAGCCTGCTCCCTCGCCGCCCCGCTGGTCTCCCGGCGGCGGGGTCTCCCCGCTGCGTCGCACCTGGCCCCAGAGCGGGGCTGCACCCTGCGCGGCGCGAGCGAAGCTCAGCCCAGGTGGGAGGGACTGGGTTCCCGTTAAATCCCAGGCTCCCAGAGGACGGAGTCCTTCCACAGACTCACCCTTGCGCTGGTTTTGCGAGCGCTCAAGGTGCTGCAGGAGGCGTCGCGGCGGGAGCGGGGCGCAGCAGCTGCAGCTCAGGTACCCGCCCAGCGCCGATTTCAAGGGCCGCCTCTGCTCTTCCGTCTCTCTCTCAAGTCCTTTTTTCCTTCGATCCTCCACACTAACGTTATTTGCAGTCTGCATCAGTTGCTCTCTCCCATCGCTCCCCTTTCTCCTGCTGCTGCTTTGTGTTTAGCCGGTGATTCTTCTCGGCCCTCGGGAGAAATCTGCTGCAGAGATCTCAAATAAGCCAAGACATGGTTGTTCCTGCCTGAACAATGCTGCTGGCTGGCAGAGAGACCCCGCGGTGTTTATCCCGGGTGGGGAAGGCTGGATCTTCCGTGAGAAATGGCACGGGATTATGCTTATTGCTCCGGCTAAGGTGTGGGGCTCTACTCAGCAGCCCATGGGCTTTGCTTTATTAGCAATTACCTTTCTTATTCACCCCAAGTTTGACGCCTGTTTACGATTCCAGTGGTGTTTGTGGACTGTGCGTCTGTACGAGTGGTGTGAGCTGTTTCGGTGGCCCTGCCCGAGGGAATTCCGCCTGTGGCCGTGTGCCTGGGTCTGCTCCCGGCTCTCCGGGGGGAGGCTGCGCTGCCGGGGCGGGGGGTGGGGATGGGGGGGAGTTTTGAGAGGTCAAGGCAATAAAAACGCCACGTGGCAGCAAGAAGTGGGACTGGCCAGAGGCGGTGGTTTGTGTAGGGCTCGGGAGGAAGATCAGCGAGCTCTGCCTTAGTCAGGGTTGTTTGGTACCGCTCGACTTTCTTGAGCCGCTGACAAGTCAGCAAGGTCAAAGCATCGTGACTCAGGGCAGTGTCAAGAGATGCCGTGAGGCCAAACCCAAGGTCCTGAGGATCCGTCCTGGCGTGAGAGCAGAGCGGGGCATGGGGATGATGGTGTGGAAGCAGTCCAGGGGTCCGTAGAGGGGCACTGCAGAGACGCTGCCCGCATGGGCAGGAAGGGAAGGTGTGAGGAGGGGAGGGAGGGTCTCTAGTCCCACCTTGGCACCTCCGAAATGCAGAGAAACAGCCTCTCGGATGCTGCAGCTTCCATCGTAATCATACTGCCTAATGCAGTCCCACAGGGGGACGGAGGCGAGGCGTGACGGTGGTCTCAGGAGGGAAAAACCCAGGCTGGTGCTCCGAGGGGCGTGTTGGTGTGTCTAGAGAGCCTCATATTCCTGTAACTCATCTCAGACATTCCTAGCACTAGCTAATTTAGTCTATTTTTGGACAGACGCCCTCTCCTAAAGATGCTCTCCTTGCTGCCCCCTCCCTGAGCTTCCCGTGCCCCCTGCTCACCCTGCAGAGAGCCGGAGGGAGAGCCCTCCTGGCTGCGCCGGGACATCCCCTGGGAACGGGGACCGGGCTCCGCTGCTCCTCTCGTACCCAGAGCTCTTGCCAAGGGGGAAAGAGCCATCCTGGGGGAGGAGAAGGAGCGTGGCAGCGGGAGGGGGAGTTATTTGAGTAGCAATTTCGACATTGCTAATAACCTTCCTCATCCAAAACCCTGGAGGACCCTTTCAGAAGTCTGCAGTGTTGCTAAAGCAGGGATGCAGTGGGGCTGGGGGGCGAGGGGGGGGGCTGGGGGAGGATGGATTCTGCTGCCAGAGGCTGCTGGCTGCCCCACAAAGGGTCGCCCCGGCGCTGCCCCATGGCGGGGGTCCCGGGGCTGGTCAAGTACCGAGAGCCAGCGATGCCGTCTGGGGCTTCGTAATGGCTTCTTTTTGCTGCTGAGCTTTCTAATTATTCTTGTCTGAGCAAGGAGGGGGGCGGCTTTGTCTGACAGTCACCCTTCTCCCCCCGACACTGGGGGGGCTGCCCCTCCTCAGGCACCAGCTGCCTCCAGCTCCAGGTGCCGGACCCCCCCTCCCCGCCCCCCCCCGCCCCCGTAGCTGGAGGTACGTCAGTATTTGCTATGTGATACCTCTGCTCTGCGGGCAAAACACGGAATAACCATGGCAACTTTTCTCTTTGCCCTCAACCTCATCAGCACGCCCGGCTAATCCAGGCAAGTCACCCCGCGGCCCTCGCCGTGATTAAGCCGGGTGTAATGAGCTCCGTGGATCCTGGGTGTCCCACCAGTTCCCTCTGCCGCTGCCGGCGCGGGGGTGTGTGACAGCCTTGTCATCGGGAGGCTCCCAGGGCTCACGTTGCGAGGAAAAACAACCCGGCCTTGGCAGCTGCCTTTGCCGTTTTGGGCTCTCTGCGCAGACAGGGAACAAGCCCGTGTCCCGGCTCGTGTGTCCCAACCCCAGATAACCGCGCTGGGACACCCAGGGCAGCTGCCGGGCAGCGTTTGGGGCTGTTACGGTGCCCGGGGGAGAGCGGGCACAGCCGCGGGCAGAGGGGGAGCTGGGGGTCCGCACCGGGCTCGCTGTGCTCCGGCGGGCGAAGCCGGGACGGGGCGCTGCGCGATGGGACTTTGCTCCGTGCAGGATGCGTGGGGCTCGTCCCACGTGGCGGTGGCGGCCATGCGGAGCTGTGCTGTGCCCGGCGGCTCTGGGAAGGGCACGGCGGCGGTTATCAAACACCCGGGGTGTGCCCGGCACAGCCCTGGCCCGAGGGCACCCCGCTTCTCCCACCGCCGCCCCGGAGCACCCCGCAGCCCTCCCAGCCCAGCTCCTCCCTCCACGGGGGGGGCTCCAGCTCCCGTCCCAGTCCCGACACCCCCAGCCCAGCTCCTCTTCGTGTCGGGGGGCTCCTGCCAAGCTGGAGGGGAGGACTGGGGTTACTGGAATGAACTGCAACTCCGGCCTTGCCCAGCCGGGTCTCTTGGTGCAACAAGCAGCTGCGTCACCAAGAGCTTTTATAAATGTGTCCGTCTGCATCCAAAATCTGTGACTTGTCTCCTGCCTCTTAGGGGCAATTCTGTTCCGCAGCCTGTTTCCAGAAGCAGAGACTCTGTAATTTCCAGTCTAGCTGTGTTTGCGGCCAGCTTATTTCCGTTTCTTCTTGTGCTAGCCTTGTCTTAGCTTAAACAAGAGTGCTCCTTCCCTCAGTGTTCCTGCACGGCCAGCAAATCCCCCCGGCCCCGGCGAAGCGAGCCACCCACGGCACGTCTGCAGCGCCGGGGCTGCCTCTGCCGGGGCTGCCGGAGCCAAGGGCATCGCCCCTCGTGGCACGGCACCCTGTGCCATCGGCCTCGCCGTGCCATACGGGCTCCCTGCCTGCGCTCGTGGTCCCGGCATTCCATCCCGGCATTCCATCCCGGCCCCTCTTCCCTGCCCGGGGGGGCACAGCTTTGCCCAGCCTTGGCCGGGGCCGTGCAGGAGGGCACTGCTGTTTCTGGGTGCTCTTGGAAAGTCCTGAGGTCCGCGGGCAGCGTTTGTCTTTCTCGTGGCTGCTCCACGCTGGTGGCGAACAGCCACCGTGTGATGAACCTCCTCCCCCCGAGCCCTTCTGTGCCCCCGAGCAGAGGAGCCTGCAGCCGAGGTTTGAAATTCTTGTGAGGAGCCTGGGAGACCTCTCGCTTCAACCCGGAGAAGGGAAGGGAGGAGAAATGAGGTTTGGAGGCTAATTCTGGCAGCATCAGGCCCGAGAAAGATCAAAAACTCAGGGCAGGAGTACAAGAGAGGAGGGAAGCTGTTGCGTGCATGCTCCTGGAACCCCCTGACAGCCCTGGTTCATGCATACTGCACGTTATTTCTGTACCTACTTAAATTAAAACCAGCCTTGTCTTGCGGACGCTGACTGGAGCCAGGCAGTTCTTCTCCCCAGGGGAGAATCCAATTTTCACTCCATCTAGCTTGTGTTTTTGACCTGGAATGACTCTTCTTTTTATATTTAACAAACGCTCCCTCCAAGCCCTGTACTGCGCTGCGCTTCTCGCGGCGGCGCCTGCGGCGTCATGGCACATAGCGTGCCCCAAGGCGGGAGAGCGGGAGCGGGCAGAGGGCTCGCCTGGGACCCAACTGACCCATGGCAGAGCCGCACAGTGACCGGGGCAGAGGGGACGTGGGGCAGAGCCCCGGCATGGCCGGTGAGAAAGGGGAACTGGGGGCCCAACCCGCTCCGCATCCTCTGCACCCTGGGGTTTGGGTCCCCGGGTGCCGGCCGTGGCTCGGCCGCTGGGGAGGGACCCGGAGGGACCCCTCCATGCTCAGCCTGTGCCTCTCACCCGCTGGCCCCCCGAGCCTGGGGAGCGCCCACCCTCAGGTCCAGGGTCCCACCCGTTTTCTGATAGATCCCTCCTCAACCGACCCTCCGTAGGGATCACCTGTCCCGGACTGTCCGGAGGCTGGGACAGACCTGCCTTGCCGAGCTCGGCCCCGGGGCGCCTGGAGCTGCCGTCTCTCCTGTCTATAGCACTGATGGTTAGTTACAGCTCAGAGATGCCGTTTCCCGTCTAATTTGCAGATAAAAGCACAACAGCTGCCTCCCAGAGGGGTTTTCCTTTCTGCCCACAGGTCTCGGTGCAGGACACGTCCTTGCTCCTGAGCCCTTCTCACGGACCAGCCAGTCCTGTAAATAACATCCATCGGAGGCTCGGGAGACACAGCGGGGTCCGGGCTGGGGGGAGGCTAAATGGGTTTGAAGTATTTATTCATTTCTGCAGTCCTTAAAAACCTCTCTTAGCTCTTTTAAGAGCGTTAACCGGTGTGACTCGTGATCGGTAGCCGCGGCGAGTGCCGTGCGCCGTGAGCAGCGGCGGTCAGCGGCAATGTTTTGCTTCTAATTCGCTAATCTTCATGAGCCTGTGCTATTCTGGGTGTCTCTTTCTCCAGCAAGAGTAGGGGCTTCTTCAGGGTTGTGTAATTCACGGAGGGCAAAGCCGGCCTGTTTTGAGCCATCTCGGTAGCAGCTCTTAACACCCGGCACGGCAATTAGTCACCGCTCACCAGACATGACGTACCACGCCAGCCCCGCGCTCCTGCCCTCGCCCACGGGGCCTTACAGCCCGCCTGCCCCACAGCAACGTGGCTCTTTCTTAATCCTGTGACTCCGCGGTTAATCAGCCCCAGATAGGCGAGTAAACGAGTCGGTCATTCAAGAACGACGCAGGAAAGGACAAATGCGTTAATTAGGGCAGCCCACTGTTTGTATGTATTACGCACCAGCTCCGCGCGGGACGGGGAGGAGGGAGCTGTAGGATTAACTCCTGCCAGCGAGCCACCGGCCCCGACCCGCTGGCCATCCCGTGGTCCCCGCCGGGGCTGCCCGGCCCCAGGACCGGAGAGGACGGGTGCGTTCCCTGCACAGTACGGGCACGGGGAATCCGCTGGGCTCTGGTGTCCCCAAGCACCGAGACGTTGGGTTTTGGCCACCACGGTGGGTACGGAGAGGGACGGGCTTGTTTTCCTCACCCGGAGACAGGAGTGAGGTTCCCCCAGCGCATTTGGTGGCAGCTGGGGGGACCCCACTTGTTTGCTGATGGAGCTGGGCGGCTTCCCCACCTCCAAACGGCATCCGGAGACCTTTTTGCCCAGAATCCCCCCAAGGAAGCCTGCCTTCTTCCATGGGTTTTTTTTGAATGGCGAATTAAAACATACTCTGTACCTAAAGCAAAACCGGAGAGTATTCAAAACTTAATAGCGATGAGATTCCTAGAGCAGCGCCTTGACTGAGGCATACACAGGGCTTCCAGGGCTCGGCTCACATGGTACCAGCAAAATAAACCCTCAGATTAAATGTACACCCCCTGGCAGAACATCGCTCTGGCAGGCTGCTCCTCCTGGCCCGCTGCGAGCCCACCCTGCCCGGCTCCGGGCTTGCTGCCTGCCGTTGCCCCTCCGGATGGCTCCCGAGGGCCGGGATCCCATGCAAAAGTTGGTAGACCGCTACTTCATTTCATTCTTAACCAAAAAAAAAAAAAAAAAGCGCTGTGCAAATAAAGCAGAATGTAGTTTTTAGGCCTTTGAATCCTGAAAAGCTGTTGCAGATTAATCCTCCGTGCACTTGCCCGGATGCACTGTGGCACCAGGAGCAGAGGCTGGAAGGGGGGTGGAAAAGCAATACAGGATGACTTGTTTTCTTATGTGCTGAATTCCAGCTTTGCGCTCCAAATCCCCGTTTTTATAGACTTTTCCGCTGAAGTCTGCTCCTGCCCTGGGCATGCCTGTGTAACCGCTCCTCTCCCTGCATTCCTTAGATTCTTCTTCCGCCTGAGACGCTGGATTGAAGAAGGGGTCTGAGGTCCCCGCTGGAGAAAGGGAGGCGAGGAGGAGGAGGAGGAGGAGGAGAAGGAGGTTTCCCTTGGACTCTAAGCCGTCAAACCAGAAAACCAAACCATGTCACAGGTCATACAAAACCACGTGTTGCGCGTTGGACAGACTGTGTGTGTTTCCTCACAGGAGGAAAGCAAGAGCCTGCGCCCGGCGGGGTACGCGGGCTGCTCCGCGCTGCCCATCAAGTTCGGCTACTGCTCGCGGGAGGGCTGGGCTGCCCCGGCCGCCGTGGTCCACGCCAGCGCCCGCCTGCTTCCCAGCGCAGGGCTGTACGAAGCCCACCCCGCCTTCGAGCCCGTGGCTGCCCAGGAGCAGGGGAAGGGGCAGCAGGATGCCTCTTCGGAGAGACCCGCTGCCCCGCGTCAGCCGAAGGAGGAGGAGGAGGACGCCAGCACAGATCCGGAGGCTCACCTGGTGTCACCAACCTTGGACATATCCATAGAGACTCTCAACAAGCTGATCCTAGAAATCGATCCGACCTTTCAGCCACTCACGTGCAAGCCGGTGAAGGATGCGGTCCAACCTGCTGCTCAGGGTGATGCTGTTGCCACCGGGAAACAAGATGCGGAGGCAATAGGTGAGGCAAAAGGTGCTGGTCGTGCGGTGGAGCCAGCGCAGCTCAGACCTAACGAAAACCGTTCGCAAGAGGCAGAGTGAAAGCCCGGGGCAGAGAGGCTGGACACACACCAGGGCAGGATGAGGTCCTGTGCTCCCGTGGAGGGCTGGAACCGGGTGACATCCCCCACCCTCCCCAGTGGGATCAGCATCTCGTGTGGGATACTGTCTCCTGACATCAGGGCTTCATATAAAGGAGCAGGAGAACAGACCGTGTCTCCAGGCTCTCTGCCGAGCTTACGTGCTTAGGTGGCTCCGCTCTGAGCTCATTTGAAACATCCCGTGTCCAGCTAGCTCAACAGGATCCAAAAGCAAACAGGGAGAACGGCCTTTAATTCAACCTCCCGTTTGTTTCCCTGGGCTTGGAGAAAACATTGCTCATTAGGAATGGGACTTGTAGCTCTCGGAAAACGCCCGATCCAAGTTATTACCATCAGTGACTAGAGACAGGCACGGGGCTCTGGAGCGGTGCCCGGAGCGTGCTCACCCTCGCAGCAGAGCCCCAGTTCTACCAAAGGGCAGTGGAGCCTCTCCCAGGGTCATACTTGACCTGTGGAAGCACAAGGATTTGATGCCAAATTTCCAAAGCCCTGGGCTAAGGTACTGATGGTTACACAACCATCCCATTTAAATGTTCCCAATGGTTTTGCCAGGGAAATTCTTTTTCCAGGGCTTGCGCACTCCTCCGGCAGCCTACCTGGCATACGCAAGGCAGAACATCAGCAGCACATACCAACCCCCTCTTTTCTCTCTCCTGCCTGGGTGCCTTACGTGAACCCTTTTGCAACACTTCTCTGGCGTCCCTGCGATCCGGAGCCGGGCTGGGTGTGCTGCTGCCGGTCCAAGCGCTCTCGCCTGCGGCTCTTTTGCAGTGTGTTGGCTGCTCAACGCACTCTGCGCAGGGTATCGCCGGCAGACAGCGTGCTGTGGTGTGTTTAGCTGCCTCAAGTGCCTTAAGTGTCCAAGGTCAGGCTGGATGAGGCTTGGAGCAGCCTGGGCTGGTGGGAGATGTCCCTGCCCAGGGCAGGGGGTTGGGACTAGATGGTCTTTAAGGTCCCTTCCAACCCGAACCATTCTGTGGTTCTGTGATACAGTCCCTCTGCTTCCAAAAAGCCTTATCGTCCCTCTGTGTCTTTAGACACGGAAATACCTTGAAAATCCCTCCCCCGGCCTCTTTCCAGAGGAAGGTCAATTGAGAGGGTGTTAAAGGCATGAAAAAAATTCCGTTTTCCTTGAGCCCTCGTGCAAACGCCCGCGTGAGGCAGGTGGGGTTGGAGGAGGAGGAGGTGCGTGTCCCCAGGGGCACCCACCCGCAGCCCTGCGGGTGTCAGGGTCCCGATGCTGGAGCTGGGAAGCGGCAAAGCCAGAGCCAGGGAGCGCAGGGTCCGGCGCGCTGCGAGCACACCGCGGGGCTTGGGCGATCCTGGAGCGGGCGGCATCCCTGCTTCCCGCTGGGATGGAAGGGGGTGGCCCTGCAGATGGAGTACCCTGACAAAGGGCAAGTTCAGCTCTTGGCTCCTCAGACTGGTGTTTGGAGGCCCTCAGACGCCTCTCCGTCAGGCACCACTGGAGGGCTGGAGTCCCGAGCGGCTCAGCAGGTAGCGTGCTAGTGGTTTTGAGAACCTGGCTCCAAGTGTGGAACTGAACATCTGGAAATCTGGCCCTCAATTCAGTGGGAAAAGCCTCACTTTAGCTTTCTATTTTCTTTTAGCAGCTCTTATTTTTTTTATGTAAACTTCCTACTGCTGTACAGCGTCCCTCTTCACCCACCTCCTTCCGCTCCCGCCTGGTGGAGGAGAAGGAGAAGGAAATGGAGGAGAAGGAGAAGGAGAAGGAGAAGGAGAAGAGAAGGAGAAGGAGAAGGAGAAGGAGAAGGAGAAGGAGAAGGAGAAGGAGAAGGAGAAGGAGAAGGAGAAGGAGAAGGAGAAGGGAGTAGGAAGGGAGGAGAGGAGAAGGAGAAGGACAAGGAGAAGGAGAAGGACAAGGAGAAGGAGAAGGAGAAGGAGAAGGAGAAGGGAGTAGGAAGGGAGGAGAGGAGAGGAGAAGGAGAAGGAGAAGGAGAAGGAGAAGGAGAAGGAGAAGGAGAAGGAGAAGGAGAAGGAGAAGGAGAAGGAGAAGGAGAAGGAGAAGGAGAAGGAGAAGGAGAAGGAGAAGGAGAAGGAGAAGGAGAAGGAGAAGGAGAAAGAGAGGGGAAGGAGAAGGAGAAGGAGAAGGGAGTAGGAGGAGAGGAGAGGAGAGGAGAGGAGAGGAGAGGAGAGGAGAGGAGAGGAGAGGAGAGGAGAGGAGAGGAGAGGAGAGGAGAGGAGAGGAGAGGAGAGGAGAGGAGAGGGAAGCGTTGCCTTGTGTTCCTGGCTTGCGTGACAGCTGGGCTCAGTGTTTGCGGCACTTTTGCCACTCCTTGGTGCTGAAAAACCCGCCAAGGTCTTGAGCAAATATTTGAGGTTTAACCACACCTGATAAGCAGGAGCGAAGGCAGAGAAGTAGGAGGCAAAAGGCCTCCTTAGACCAGAAATAACTTTTCAGTTATTTCTTTAATGGACAATTAAAATCCTCATTTCTTTTCCCCTTTTGAGGGAGACATTGACAAAAAGCATCCGGCCAAGAGCTCGCTGGAAGGGTTTGCACGCTGATACCAGAACCACGTCCCTCCGGAGCCTTTCCGAGGACGGCTTTGGAGGAGCTGCTGCCCGTGGCAGCGAGGGTGTGGAGGGGGACGGCTGCGGTTCTGGCTCCTTCCCCTGCCTGGTCCAGCTGCGTCCCGGCTGGGGACCAGCCCTTCTGCCTTCCCCGGCGCCTCCTCGGCGGCTCTCCGCCGGCCCTGCCGATCCAATCCTGCGCTGGGATCGGCGTGGAGAAGGGGCTCAGGGAGTAACTTTTGTACAGACTTGCGCTTTTCCTGCTCGTCAAGCTTTTATGCCCCAGAGGTCTGGCTGTTCCTTGCAGTAAACAGGGTCGGCAGTGCCTGGCACTCCAGTCGGCTGCTCTGCCCCGGCCAGCTGCCCTCGCCGGCAGGTCCCGGGGCATGTAACATCCGTGCCAGGGAGCTCAGGGCTGTTAGGAGCAGTTTGTCATTGCTGCAACAAAAAGGTTTTCCTCTCTCCAAGAAACACCTTTAAGAAGGGGAACTTTCCTGAACTCCATGGCAGGGCAAGAACCAGGAGCTGGAAACAAAGCTGGGCACGTTCAGGCTAGAAGGGAGGCGCACGCTCCTCGCGATGGAGGTGATTAACCACTGGAACAGCTTCCTGGGGAGGTGATGAATTCGCCATCGCTGAAAGCCCTTAAATCAAGTCTGAGTGTCTCTTGCCAAAAGGCATCTTCTAGCTCAGCCAGAAATTACGGCCTTGTTCAAGGAACCCGGTGACTGACGCGCATCGGGCACCTGGGAGCCTGGCACCCCCCTCTCCTGGCTGTGAGGCTTCACTGAAGGTCTTGGAGCAAGTGCTGCTCCATCAAATAGGATAAATAATGGCGAGCAAAGGGGCTAGGAGGTGCCCTGCCTGCCCCGAGTGTGAATGGAAGAGCAGGAAGAAACACACAGCGGGGCCCAGGCACAGAAACCACCTTGGAAATTATTTCTCTAAAGAGAGTTGTGCGGGATGGGGAGGAGGGAAGGGAGAGCAGCCAGCCCCTGCCCTGGGCTGCGCCATCGCTGCCATGCTGGCCGGTCCCGTAGCCGACACCGAGAGCCTTGCAACCGCCCTTGTCCCGTGTGGCTTCGCTGTGCCTCCCGCTCCGCAGCCACGGGGAGGATGGGGAGGATGGGGAGGATGGTGTGGGTGACGTCCCCCGTGCTCCTCCGCCCAGCCGTGGGCACCCTCCGAACCTGATGTCATCCCTGGGGGGAGCAGCCGGATGTTTTTCTCTTGAGTCAGGTACAAATGGAGCGGCTGATGGAGGAAACACCCACCTCCTGCTGCAGGTCTCGGCACGCGCCGGCTGTGCGATGCCGGCGAGGGGGGTCTGTGCTGCCAGACGTGACCGCGTGTAACCCCTCGTCCCGCCGAGCCCGCCAGCACTGGGGTGGGTCACCATGGACTAGTGTCCGTGGAGAAACCAGCCCTCTTAGGGTCTTAAGGGAGGGCAGCGTTGGGCCACGGGGGTCTCCCGCGGCACCTGGGGGTCCCTGCAGCGCTGGAGGTGGAGCAGCATCCCCCGCCCGCCCTGCCGGAGCTTGCGAACAGGAGCCAAAATCGACAGCAAGAAGAACAGAGACGCGTGTCCCCCACTGAGCTTAGCTAACGAACCTGACTCGAGCACTGAATCGGTAACGACCTCCTCTTTCTTCCTGCAGACATTAAATACATAGAGATGACGCCAGGCAGAGCCACGTGTCCCGAGCGGCTGCGGGGCTCCCCCAGCCCTTCGGGGACGCCGTTCTCCAGGTCCCCCCAGGGCAACGGTTCCCTGCCCCAAAAGGGGGGACTCAGAGGCAACTACAGCACCAGTGGCAGCGTGGTTTTCTCGAGCCCACCCAGACCCGTGAGCCCCCGCTCGGCCGCCCCGAGCTGCGCTGCCTCCCCGACCTGCAGCAAAGCGTCCGAGTGCGTCGCCGTCCCCCTGCAGTGCACGGCCGGACAGACCGACAGCATCTCCTATGGCCCCGGGGCTCTGGGCACCTCCCTGGGCTTCGACAATTTGCTGAAGCCCCTGCAGGTGATGAGGACGCAGCAGAGGAGCAGCTGGGTGTCCCTGCTCTCCACCAGCCCCGGCTCGGACACCAGTTACATCCTTGGAAGGTAAATGCCGCCTCGTGTCCCAGGCTCGGGCTGGTGGTGGGGATGGAAGGCGCACGGGGCGGTTTTCCCAAGTCCCGGAGTCCAAGCCCTCCTTCCGCAGGCTGGGAGTCGCTGCCCCGCAGGGCTGGCGCGGTCTCTGGGGTGGGCTGTGCCTCCCACCCCGGCCGAGCCCCGCTCAGCTCCTCCTGCTCTCCCTCTCCCTCCTGCAGCAGCACCCACTCGCTCCCCCACGACGACTCGGATGCTCACCTCGCCGCCTGCCGCTCGGCCGACTGCCCGTCCCCTGCCAGCTCCCTGGGCAGCCCCTGCCCACCCTCCCCGAGCGTCAGGTCTCACTCTGGAGAAGCTTTTGGCCTGAGCCTCCACCAGCCCAGGACAACCTGCTCCACCAAAGCCAACGCCTCCCCATCCCAGAAGGGACAGGCCAGCAGCTGCCCCCCCTCCATCCTCAACTCGGCAGCCGACATCCCGGTGCTGCTGGTGAACGGGTGCCTGGAACACGGAGGTGCATCCTCCAGGCTGGCCAAACCCCCCCCGGCCTCTGCCAAGCAGAGCCCCCCTCCCAGCTGCAGCCCGGCCGCGGGGCTCGGGGGCCTCAACGCCGCGCTGTCGGCACCAGCGCTCTCCTGCGTCTCCGACAGTAAGTCACCTCCCTGCCACGGGGTCTGGGGCCGGGGGGGGTGGAAGGAGCTGCAGAGCCCAGAAGCTGCCAGGAAAAGGGGGAGCAGACACCATTTTCTGTTCTGGTTTAACTGTGGGTGAGAGACGTGAAGGAGAGGACGTGAGGATCTCCAGTCCTTGCTGGAGCTGGAGATCCTCAGCGCGTCTCCGCAGGGCTGCAGGGCTCTGCGGTGGTCTCGGCTCTTTGCTGATGACCCTGTGTCAGACACGGTGTTTTGCCCACTGACATCCCCGCACTCAGCAGGCAAAAACGCTCTGGTCCCCTGAAAGAGATGCAGACACGCTTATTTGTAGTACCTGAGAATGAGGACCGTAATTCTGTCATTTCATACTTGTTTGTGGGCCCAGAACGGGTGGGGAGGAGGGGTTGGGGTTCCAGTTTGCTCTGGAGGACATCTAAAGATACCAGAGTTTATAAGGTCCCTCATTGAAGGGTAAACAATAGGGCTGTTGTTCTCGGGAGGAGATTAGCAGAGACAGCTCTCCGGGCAGAGGGTTTTAATTGGGATTCTTATGGGAATAGCAGGAGGGCTTTGCAGGTCACATCCTCGGCGGGTGTAAATCCCCATGGTCCAGTGGACTTGTGCGGGGCCGGGCAGGCTGGCACTGCTGGGGGATTCCATCCGCTGCCTCTGCGCTCCATCGCCGCCTGCCAAGAGAGATAATTACGTGGAGAATGAATCATTCTGGGGAGCGGGGAGGAAGCTCTGATCAAAAGGGTTGGAAAAAACCCCTCAACCCTGGCCGGCCTGAAAGAGAAATGTCTTTGCTAGAGCCCCATCCTGCTCTCTGTTGTCTGCTGTGAAGGTCTTTCGGGTCCCACGCTGGCCTTGATGCCATAAGGTCTCTTGCAGGTCCCCTCAGGGCTGGGCAGCCGACCATGAAGTTTGTGATGGACACGTCGAAATACTGGTTCAAGCCGAGCATAACCAGGGACCAAGGTAAGGCACGAGTGTCCCTGCTGGGATCGCCCCACCTCAGGCCCGCAGGACTGCTGCCCGTTCCCCAGGCGGGGGTTTGCTCCCCACACACCTCGGTCCCGCTCTCGCCCGCGCTGAGCTCCTGCGGGGACCCGGTGGTGGCAATTCAGAGCATTCGGGGGGTTGATGGGCATGGAGAGACCCATGGGGGAAGAAGGCTCAGAAACACAGGCTGTGCCACGGCCCCTCTGTCCCCTCTGCGGGTCCAGCAAAATTTCTCCTGCCTCTGACTGTGCTGCTGCTGCGCAGCGCGGCCCGCGACGGGGCTGACTGTCCCCTGGCAGGGACCCGTGGCACCGAGTCGGGGACCCTCGGTCTGCCGGGGCCATGTACCTGCGGCCGGCACCGGCCGTGTTCTGCAGCCGGTACCCTCACGAGGGACGTGCGCGTCCTCAGCAAAGGCTCCCGATGATTTCTCGCGGCTGCCAAGGAACGTCTCCCCGCGAGAGCATCGGCCGGGCGCGAAACGCAACTGCGGGGAGGTTCCACCTGTTTTCCTTGGCTGAGCCCGTGCCTGTGCTTTGACAGCCATCCAGCTGCTGAAGGACAAGGAGCCAGGCACGTTCGTTGTGCGGGACAGCACGTCGTACCGGGGGTCTTTCGGGCTGGCCATGAAGGTTCCCGTCTCTCCGACCGGCAGCCAGACAGGTAGAGGGACTCGCTGGGAGAGGTGGGGTTTGCTTCAGGGATTTAACTGAAACCAGCCAAACTATGGCAAGCTGAGAAGCCGCGGGACGCTGGGTGCGTGAGGGAGGCTGGCAGCGGGGTCTGCATGTGCCCATCCCCGTGCACCGGGGCTGGCACCGTGATCCCCACGCAGAGCAGAAGCTCCGGTGGATGCCCTGGGATGGAGCCCCGGGGCAGGCAGGGGTGGGCAGGGGGGAAACACCGATGCTGACACCGTCTTCGGTCCCACTCACAGGCGACGAGAGCGGTGACCTCGTCCGGCACTTCCTCATTGAGTCCTCTGCCAAAGGGGTGCACTTGAAAGGAGCCAGCGAGCAGCTGTATTTTGGTAAGGATGGTGCCGTCACCCGCAGCCCGGGCAACCCCAAGAGCGGTCCCCGAAGCCCCTCGGAGCAGCGGCCGTGCCTGCAGCGGGGGTGTTGGCATGGGGGCCCGCCAGCCTCTGGCTCCTGCCCGCCCTTCTCTGCCCGTCAGGCTGTGGTAGCAGCCTCCAAAGCAAGAACGTGGGGTGGGGGTTGGAAAACCCATTTTTGTTGCTGTGAGGTCCCAAACAGTCCAGCTTAGCCCCCCCCCTCCCCTCCTTCTGAGGTCCCTGGGACACTTGAGGAGCCAGAAACACGCCGGTGGGAGGTTTTGGGCACCAGTCCCCCCCCTGACGTGCCGTTCCGTGTTGCAGGGAGCCTCTCTGCCTTCGTGTACCAGCACGCCATCACCCCGCTGGCACTGCCCTGCAAGCTCAGCATCCCCACCCGAGGTAGGTGTCGGGGGCAGGAGAGATGCCCCCAGTGGTCCCTCCCGCGGTCTGGGGTGGGGGGGGATGGTCCTGCAGTGGGGAGGGGGCCGGACCGCCCATGTGCCCCCACGACGGGGCCGATTGCCCTGGCTGCCGGTGGAGCTGGGACCTGCAGGAGCCGACTGGAGTAGGAGACGGTGGTGACCGGCTTCTGCTGGGGATGGAGGGTGGTCAGCAAAGCAGGGGAGCACTGAGGGTGGGCGAGGCAAGGAGGAGCGGGGAGGTCAGAGAGGAACTGAGCCAGGAGAGGGAGACGGAGGACAATTAGATTAATTACTGCTCGAAACCCCGGCAATGGAAGCGGTCTTTGGGCCGAGAAGAAGAATTTCACCCCATGCAAAGCGGTGGCCCGGAGCAGCCTGACCTGTGGCATCAAGTGCTCCCGCTTCTCCTTTTGTCCTGACCTGTGGCATCAAGTGCTCCCACTTCTCCTTTTGTCCTGACCTGTGGCATCAAGTGCTCCCGCTTCTCCTTTTGTGCAGATCTTGCTGACGGAGAAGACAGCCCTGACTGCGCCCCGGAGTCCGCGCCGGCCCTGCTGAAGAAAACTGCTGGTGAGCCCAGGAGAAGGCTGCTGCCAGCGGGGGCCGGGCGAGCTGGCAGTAGATGGGGCTCTGGGCAGGAGTCCTTCCCTGTCAAACACCGGGCTCTATATTTTTGTGTTGCCCGCTCTGACACCATTCACAGCAGAAGCCGAAAAGTCTTCGGCGCTGCGCAAAGCAGCAGGTCACCCCAGTGCCGGTGTGATGTCCCCCTCCTGGCTTTATCACCAGGCTGGAGATACCTGCAGGTTTTCTTCATGTCCTCAGATCATGGGCTTGTAAGGGAACCTGATATTTTTAAAGAAAGGAGACTTTTGGACCTCACCATGGTGAAGGAAAGCTTGAAAAGACAGTTCTCGAGGTCCCAAGGCTGAGAAAAGACCCACAATTTCAAACAGCCCCTGATTTTTAAGCCTGTCTCCTGATCGGCCTCAACCGGGGCGTTGAACCGATGGGCACTGAAGATCTGGAGTTTCTGGGAGAGGGAGGGGGCAGTCGGGGGCTGGTTAAATTGCTGAGGGACCTTATGGGAGAGGGATGGAAACGGCGCAGCAGGACGGGGAAGGGTCTTTGCTTCTCCTCCGCAGCCGGGTGCCCCCAGCTCCAGGTGAGAGCAGGGAGCGACGGGCAGGAGACCGTGCCGGTGGGTCCCGGCGCAGGCGGGGGAGTCGGGAACTGCGTTGTTTTGCTGGAAATTCTGAAAAATCAGTTGGCAAGCCGAAAAGTTTAGTTTGACCCAGAACAGCCCTTTAAACAGCTCAATCAGCCTGAAATGTCATGTTTTAGGTTGGCCTTCAGCCGTTAGTTGGCTTGGGGTATTTCTGCTTTTCATTAAAGAAAATATGTAATAAACAGAAAAAAAAAAAAAAAAACAAATGTGACATTTAAAAACCGGAAATTAAATACTTGGACTTTTAAAACAATTAGCACAAAGAATTAAAGTAAACCGAAATAAATTTGTGAGGAATTTCTGAGTCACCAAATCCTCAATTTTCATCAAAAACAAATCTGACCCGCGCAGCCGTGTCCGGTTCCGCGGGACGACGCCTGGGCCCCGGCCCCGCTGCGCTCGGCACCACCGCGGGACGCCGCGGACCCCGCGCTGAGCCGGGCTCCGTGCTGTCCTTGCAGTGTGCAACGTCTTGTACCTCAACTCGGTGAACGTGGAGACGCTCACGGGGGCGCCGGCCATCCAGAAAGCCATCTCCTCCACCTTCGAGCTGGAGACGCTGCCCACCCCCACCCTGGTGCACTTCAGGGCGACGGAGCAGGGCGTCACGCTGACCGACGTCCAGAGGAAGTAAGAGGCGCCCGGGGAGGGTCGGGACGGGGCCGCTGACACGGACTCGCCGCTGGCGAGGCGCCGGGCAGAGCGAAACGGTGACGGAAACGCAGCTCGCCCGCGGCCGCCCAGCTCTCCTCCTGCCCCTCAGCCTGCCAACGTGCTGACCCACAGCACGTCAGGAGGAAAGCTGGCCTGCTAGGGCAAATCCGTGTCGCAACCCGGGGATAGATTTCACAGAATCACAGAATCGCCCGGGTTGGAAGGGACCTTTCAGATCATCGAGTCCAACCATCGACCTAACTCTGACAAAAACCACCACTAAACCCTGTCTCTCAGCACCGCGTCTGCCCGGCTTTCAAACGCCCCCAGGGATGGTGCCTCGACCCCTTCCCTGGGCAGCCTCTTCCGATGCTTGACAACCCTTTCAGTGTAAAAATTGTGCCTAATATCCATCCTAAACCTCCCCTGGCGCAACTTGAGGCCGTTTCCTCTTGCCCCATCTCCTGTTCCTTGGGAGAAGAGCCCGACCCCCCCTTGCCTACACCCTCTTTTCGGGTTTCGGGGTTGATGGGTGAAGCTCGTGGTGACATCTCGAGAGCGGGAGGCAGGACCTGGCAGAACCCAAGCGCTGCCAGTCTGGGGGCAGCCCCGGGGAGCGGGACTCCCACCCCCCTGTTCCCCAGCAGCCACCACGGCTTGAGCGGGGCTCGGATGGGCACACGGCTGTTTTCTCCCAGCAGCTCTGCCCCGGCGCTTTCCTCCTCTAACGCTGCCCTCTCCTCCTCCCCCAGGGTGTTCTTCAGGCGACACTACCCCTTGGCTGCCATCCGGTTTTGCGGGATGGACCCTGAGAACAGAAAGTGAGTTACCGGCCGCTCGGGGGGCTGAGGTCTCGCGTCCCCCCCAAATCCCAACCAGGCTGGGCAGCCCCGGCCTTAACGCGCTGGGGCTGGCCAAAAACAAACCTTGACTTTGCAGCTGGCGGGGTGGCTTAAGTATCGCTCCCCTGAGCAAAGCCAATTCTGTTCTTCCCGCAGGTGGCAGAAATACTGCAAGTCCTCGAGGTGAGACCCGCACGGGGACATCCCGCCGCCGAAGCGTGGCGGTGGGAACCTGGGGGCGGCGGGGGGGGGGGCGGGGGGAGATGCTGCCCAGCGGGCGCGTTGCGAAGCTTCACGGGGCAGCGAAGAATCAACGCTTAAAAATGAAGAGGGGATGCGATAAAACTTAACGTGGTGGCAGGATGAGACGTGGGACAGGTGGGTGAAGCTTTCCGGGGCGGGGGGAGGGAGTTTGCTTTGTAGGTCTTGATGAGGGGTTTGGCGGAGCCCAATTCTCCGCGTTTAGAAAGCCCCCGTCCGAGTCCGTCAGCCTCCCAGCGACGGCTCGCGCCGGGCTCAGGAAGGGAGTTTGTATCTGGCTCTACCTTGCCTTCAAGAAACTTTTCACAGCTGGGGAAGCCTTGCCAGAAACACTTCTCCCGGCTGTTTTGCTTCCAAGTAAACGTGATTGGGGAGCGGGCCAAGGTGGAATTGCTGGAACCGGGGTTGTGCTTTGCGGCCGGGGCTAGCTTAAGCGTATTCCTTTGGGTTCCTGGATGCAAACTACATAAGGCGCTCTCTCCTTTTCCAAAGGATCTTTGGGTTCGTGGCCAAAAGCCAGACAGATTCAGAGAACTTCTGTCACCTGTTTGCAGAGTACGACACCGTGCAGCCGGCGTCGCTTGTCATCGACCTTCTCTGCAAGCTCCTGCCGGGCCCGTAGAGGACAGAAACCCGGGGACGGCTCCGGGCTGGCAGCTGCCCACGCTCTGCCAAGCTTCTCCCACTCACCCTTTCCCGCTTCTGGGTTGCATTTTGGCAACAGCCCATATTTATTTTTTTTTTTTATTATTTTTTTTTTTTTGTTACATACCGTCAAGTCAAGAGTCTCAGTTAAACATTTTTTACGCTCTGGTGGGACGAGATGTTCCTCCGAGACCCTCCGTGGGGGACGGCTGCCCACGGGGAGCGGAACTGCGGGACGGGAGCTGCGCTTGCCGGACGGAGCCGCTGCCTCCCTCCCCTGCCGCGCACCCTGCGCTTCGCTCTGCGGGACTCAAATACTCCGGCCGAGATTTCTCCGGGCAGCGGGGGATGCCTGTGCTTGGGGTGTCCAAGCCGAGGAGCGTTCGGTGGCGCCGGGCTCAGGGACTCAGCACTGAACCCCCCCCAGTGTCGCAGCGGGGGGAGGTCTGGTGCAGGCTTGCGGGGGGGACTCACAGACCAGCACCAGCCGGGCGGGTTTGCAAATCAAAGCGTATATAAAATCACCAGGCCCTGCTGAAAAATCCCGCTTCCCTCAAGGACCAAGAAGCGTCGAAAGGCAGAAATGTCAGAGCAGCGCGGTTTCGGCCGGTGCTGGTAAATTCTCCTGCCCTTTTTTTGCAAAGCGGGGTTACGGGCTAGCTCAGCCTGCAGGCATCACAGCGAGCTGAGAAATAAATGTTGACATTTTCATGACAGTAAAACGTTGGGTTTTTTGGAAATGACTTGCATGAATTTGGGCCAGATCGTCAGATGACGTAAATTGGCGCAGCCTCATGGAAGTCAGGGCCGCCGTGATTTACACCAGCTGAAGATTCAGCTCTCGCTGTAATCTCAGAGTGGGGCAGAGCCGCTCTGAGGCCGCCCTCCACCCGTCTCCCTTCGCGCTCGCTTACCTGCTGCCTTTACGCTGCTTTAATTTCGGACGCCGTGCTAACGAATGCCCTGCTTAGGGGTTGTTTTCGGTAAAGCGGTGGATCGTTTCCCTCACCGCAGACCCTGCGGAGATGTTAGCGACTGAAATAGGTTTCTCCGCTCTCTTAAGCTGCCAAAGCATGTGCACGGATTGCACACAAAGAAGAAGTCGCGCTCCTCCAGCCAGGCTGGGAAACGGCAACCAGCTGCAACGGCTCTTTGGCGGCGATAAAAACAGATATTGGAGTTACTGCGTGGGGCGGGGAGGGGGGAGAAATTAATGGCTTTGTGCCCCCCCGCCCCGGTCTGCCTGCCCTAAGCTCTGCTCAGCCGAAACCCAGCACCCGGCCCATGACCTCCCCCCGCCCCCGCACGCCGCTGCCGTCCCCGTTGTTCCGCAAAGCCCCCGGGGGACGCGGCGCCCCAGGGTGACGGGCAGCTCGGGGGGAGGTGGCTCAGCCCCAGCGCCCCGGGGTTGTGCATCCCTGGCCCCGCAGGGACCCCCCCACGGGGTGTGCAGGATGTGACCCGCTGCAGTGCGCGCTGCAGCCGGCAAGGGGCCCCAGCACGACACCCTCCCTCCTGCCTGCGCCCTGCCTGCGCCCTGCCTCTGCCCTGCCTGCACCCTGACTCTATCCTTCCTGTGCCCTGCCTGCACCCTGCCTCTATCCTGCCTGTGCCGTACCTGAGCCCTGCCTGCACCCTGCCTGCACCCTGCCTGCGGCCTGCCTGCACCCTGCCTCTATCCTGCCTACACCCTGCCTCTATCCTGCCTGCACTCTGCCTGTGCCCTGCCTGCACCCTGCTTGCACCCTGCCTGCACCCTGCCTGCACCCTGCTTGCACTCAGACTGAGCCCTGCCTGCACCCTGCCTGCACCCTGCCTGCAACCTGCCTGCGCCCTGCCTGCACTCTGCCTGTGCCCTGCCTGCACCCTGCCTCTATCCTGCCTGCACCCTGCCTGCACTCTGCCTGCACTCTGCCTGTGCCCTGCCTGCACCCTGCTTGCACTCAGACTGAGCCCTGCCTGCACCCTGCCTGCCTCCTGTGGGCACCCTGCCTGCAACCTGCCTGCACCCTGCCTGCACCCTGTCTGCACCCTGCCTGCACCCTGCCTCTATCCTGCCTGCACCCTGCCTGCACTCTGCCTGCACCCTGCCTATGCCCTGCCTGCCCCCTGCCTGCACTCTGCCTGCACCCTGCCCGTCTGCTGGGAGTCGTCAAGAAGGGCAGAGGCACCAGTATGCGCAGAGCATTTTTCATTAACCAACATTGGTTTCATTAGCCAACACTTAATTAGCTCCGCGCCCAGGCCTGGGACCCCGGCGCCGCGTCACTCCGTCGCGTTTATGGCGATGCTGCTCAGGGCAGCAGCCACATGCACCAGGGGAGTGCGAATGTTCAAGGGCTTCGGCTCCAAACGGTGCCGCGGGGGGGTGATGGCGCTGCCACCCCCGAGCCTGGCCAGCGCCGTCCGCGCCGAACCCGGGCCCCGGCTCCCCTGCGTCGCCAAACGCAGCCCCAGCCGGGAGCGCTCATCTTCTGGGGAACTGGGATGGCTGCTTTTCCCCGCTTTGGGACCACTTTGGGATGGGGGACGGGCCCATCGCCAAGCACCGTCTTCCGTACGTGGAATTTTTAGTTCATTGAAAACCCTTTTCCAGCGAAGCGTAGCTGGAGCATGGGCCCAGACACCGCGGGGACAGTTCAGCCAAAACCACCTGGATTCAGGAAAAAACAAACAATTCTCTGAGCTCCTCGTGGCTTCCAAAGTTTGTCCCAGGCTTCCTGGAAGCGCGGCTCTTGGTTTTGGTTCCTGGGTCCAGTTCCAGCCATTTTGTAACAAACCCAGCCCCTGTCCTTGCCGGGCTGGCGGGTTTGTTCCCAGTGGCCTCTGCCGCCGGCGGGTGATGTCCCATGTCCCCAACTGCAGCGAGACCCCGAAAGCCACCGATGCTGTGACATGTGGCCGGGCTCTCCCCGGTGACGGGGACACGGATCGCACCGGTGCCCACCCGCTGCACGTGTGGGTGCACGGACACGTGTGCACTTGCGTGGGTGACACACAGAGCCCCGACGTGGCTTTGTGGTGACAGCGGGGCAGGCAGTCATGCGGTGGCCACCGGGGTTCCTGCACAGAAACCTCCTCTGGAAAGGGAAAGGGCCACAGCCCGCCCTGGGCCGACGGAGGAGCGGCAGCACATGGGGGAACCGGGGGGAGGCGGGTGCCCCCAGCCTCCAAGTGTCATGGGAAGGGGCAAATGACCCCCTTTGGGCTCCGTGGCACCAGTCCCCACGGTCCCAGCAGCCCGGTAGCGGCTCTGCGAAATGCACACACACTCACACGCACACGTGCGGGCACGCGTTTCTCCAGCCAAATCGGTTCCCGAGCCCAGCCCGGTGCCCCCGCAGCCGCCAGAGCTGGGGTGGCCAGAGGGGGGCCCCGATGGAGAGCCTGGGGAGCCCCCGCCCGGGGCAGCCGTCGGCGCGGGGCCGGGTGCTGGGCTGGGCTCCAGCAGAGCTGGCGTCGGCCCTGGTCCGGCTGCCGATCTGCTGCGCCAGCAAATTACAGCACTTGTCTACATTGGCTGCAGACGGCTGCCTGCGGGCCCAGCTCCGCCGGGGTGTTTGCACAACCCCGAGCGCTGCCGGCCGCGCAGCTCCGGTAACCGGAGCATGGGGCTGGCGCCAGCCCCGCGCAACACCTCCCGCCCCGGGGAGCCACAACACCGGGGACCCAACCCTCCTCCTGCGACGTGACCGCAGGTGACGCCACCTCCCAGCCGCCCCCGGGGAGCACCTTTGCTGCAAACACCGTGAGAAAGCCGAGCCGTGGCCGGGAGCACCGGTGGCAACTGGGAGATGCGCGGCTGCCGGCACTCCCACGCCGGGGCATCTCCCAGCTGCATCCCCTGATGCTGCGTCCCCTCCCAAAACACTGAGCGGGGCCGGGGATGCTCGGTGGGTACCACCACTGGCATGCACACGCATCACGGGCTGCAGCTCTGCGATGCCGGCAGTGGCCCCTGGCCACTAGCACATCACCCTGGCACATGCCGGCGCCTGTCCCCGTCCTCCCCTGAACCTTGAAGCCCACCCAGTGCCTCATCCCAGCCTGGTGCCGTCCCCAGGCCCCGCCGCTGCTCCGTGCCGCTGTGCGGGGCCGACGGTGATGATCCTCCCTGTCCTCACAGTGTCACCAAGCGGAGGCAGAGCTGGGACTCATGAGGAGGCACAAAATCTTTCGCTCCTGCCCCATCCCCGCTCGGCGCAGCTCCTCCTGAGGCTTCGTGGGTGCCTGGGTTTTCAGGGCTACTATACCCCAAACCCAGCGCGGTGTCCCCCAGGCTGAGGGGACCCTGTCCCCAAGCAGGGACGGCGCAGCAGAGCCTGTCCCCACCCCGGTGGGATGCCCGGCGCCGGCCCCAGCCCCGCAGGCTGGGGATGCTGCCGAGCGCAGGCAGGGTCTGGCCCCGCTCCCGCAGCCCAGTCCCGGGATCTACAAACCAGACACTCTCAGCTCAGGCATTTTTTCCACTTCCAAGCGGCTGCGATCCAGCCCTCCCCAGCTCCCCCCACCCCGGCCTCCCTTCCCCTGCTCCACAGCCGGCCGTGCCTGCGGCCCCTGGCACGGGGCAAGCAGGTGCCTTTGGAGGTGGCCAAAGGGGGGGGTCCACGCCCGGCAGGGGGTGAGGAGCAGCCCAGGGACCAGCCTGCGCCGAGCGGCACCCGGGGGAGCTCGGGGAGGGGGGGGACAGGGGGCTGAGGTCACGGGCGGTTTCTGGTTTAACTGGGCTCCTTCGGAAGGGGAGCGTTTCCATACGGCACACGCCGGCGCCGCAGGAACGCAGCGCCCAGCCAGGTGGGATCCCCGCAGACCCCCCCCCCTCCTTTTCTTTAAAGCAATGCGACGACAAAATACACGCGACAGAAACACGGGGAAAATTAAATACGGTAATTACCTTTTTGGTTTTTGGTTTTTTGTTGTTTTTTTTTTTTTTTCTTTTTGACGATACAAAGCTTCAAGTTTACTGTGAAAGAGAGTCGGTGCTACACGGGAGTCCGAAGGGACGGGCTTGGCCCAGGAGGAACTGAGAGAAATCACGTCGGCGTGGGGTCGGGGAGCCTTACGCTGGTATATGATCGTGTGTAAATACAGCCTTAAACTACAGGAGAGACGATACGAAACGCTGGAGCCCTCTCAGCTGGACACGAAACGTGCCCCAGCGAGCGCCGGCATCCCCGGCCACCCCAAAACCGGGAGAGGCTCCGTGGCTCTGCCGGCGCCACCCCGGCCGCCTGCGGGGGTCCAGGTGGCCGAGCCGGACCCACTACGCCCTGCACCCCCCGCGGCGCCGCTGGGGAACGGGGAGGGGGGGAAAAAAAAGTGTGTTTCACTAAAACTGAAACATTTCATTCCCATCGGGGGCCGTGGCACCCACCGGCGTGGCCGGGCCAAAACCACACGGAAAACCAACCAGAGACAGGGGGTGGGTCAGGGCGGGAACGACAAAATCGTCTTTGGCACACTTGCCATGGCAGCCAGCACGGCCATTTCTCACCTAGAAGACATTTAGGTGAAAAATTTCCAGCCCAGCTGGCTCCCACAGAAGGGTTTCAAAGAGAAAGAAGAAAAAAAAAAAATAGCTACAAAAATAGTGACAATTTCTCATCTGAGAACTTTGCGCTGGCGAAATCCGCAGATCCCGTCGCTGAGACGTTCCAGAGATTCGTCCCGGTTTTGTCACGTTGGCCAAGTTGGAAGAAGAGACGACAGAAACCATCGCCAGCGGTGCCCCGTTCCGCGGCGATGGAGGATTTCAGCCCCAGGGGCCACACGGGGGGGGTTTTAACATCCCACCAATGACATTTTTTAAATATTAAAAATCTTTGGGGAAGAAAAAAAAACAAAAAAAAACAAAAAAAAACCAACTAAAGAAGCCCTTCCTGCTGGGAGGTGTTTCTTGGGCAGCCCTCGGCCCCCAGCCCTCCCCGTGGACCCCGCGCTCGCGGGGACACGATGCACCCGGGGGCGGGGGAGCCCAACCCAGGATGGGCAGGAGCAAAACGCTGCGGCCGCCGGCTTTGTCCCCGCGCAGGGAGCGGGATGGGGCTGGGCTGGGGGGCAGGTGGTTCCCGGGCCGTGGGGCTGGGGGCTGCAGCGGGGAGGGGGACGGTCTCCTATTGCTCGGTGCGGCCGCGACGCCCATCGCGCGCCCACCCTTTGGGCGAGACGGAGCCAGGGAGGGCCCCAGGCAGGCAGTGGCGGGGCGGGGGGGTGTCTCTCTGGGCCCCCCCGCCGTTGCAGGGGCTCCCCCAATCCTTGCCCGGGCAGCCGTGGCACGGCAGGGTGAGGCGCTTCTGCCACCACACGCAGAGGTCTGGGGTGGATGGGGCAGCAGCGGAGCCTCCGCCACGCTCCGGGTCCCCCGGCCGTGCCGCAGCACGGAGGGGCCGGGGTGAAAACCAGGGGGGGCACCACGGGGCAGCGGCGGCTGCGGGAGCAGCACCGAGGGGCGGCAGCAGCACATGGCGGGTGCTCTCCACCCGCTGCACCCCGGCCGCCCGACGCCGTTCCCAGGGCAGCGTCTGTCCACGCAAGCGTCTGTGCGGGATGGAGGTGCCGCCGGCACATGCCGGGGACCCCTCAGCAGTGGCGGCTAGTGGTCATGGCACAGGTCGCGGTGCCGTGCCCCGTGCCGTGGGCAGCCCGTGGCGCAGAGCATGGCGGCGATCCGAGGCGTGTTTTGGGGTCCCCTGCCATCGGGGAGCTGCTCGGCAGTCGTGTCCCCTCTCTTCCTCTCCTACGCAGCCCCGGTGGCTGTCCTGGCCGCGGCACGGCGCGGGGCTGCCGCGGTCGTGCTCACATGCTGTCCGCCAGCTGGTGACAGTCCAAGTCCCCCTTCAGCTCCAGGAAGCCCGGCAGCTTCACCCCCGTCTTGCGGTCCACGCACCAGCACTTGCCCCGCTGCCCGTCCAACGCCGGGTGACACTGAGGGGACAGGCTGGGTGAGGGGCGCCCGGCCTGGCCCCCACGGTCCCATTCCCGCGGGCTGCCCGTTAACGGCAACCGGGAGCTTTCGCGGGGGCTTTGCCACCCTCATCCCACCCCGGGGCTTTTGCAAAGGGCCCCGCAACACCCGAAGGGGGATCCCCACCGAAGGCAGGAGCCGCGGGTGGGCTCTGCCTTGCCCCGGCACTGGCCCATCCATCCGTGTCCCCCTCCCAATGCGAGCGGCCCCCCCCCCGGCGCCCCGTGACGGGCGAGAGCCTGTCCTACCTGCTTGGGGTGGAAGTTGCCGTTGCGGTCGCAGTTGGGGATGGGGATGACGTACAGGTCCTCGTGCGTGCGGGTCTGCGAGGCCGCCAGCCTCTCCAGCGCCCGGTGCAGCTCGCTCTGGCACGAGCCCTGCGCCTGCGGGAATTGGGGGGGGGAGAGGGGAGCTGAGCCGGCAGCGGGGCCGGCAGTGCCCCCCCACCCCAGCACCCCGACCCTGGAGCACGGCCCAGGGGCAGCCAGCGCCCATCCTGCCCTCCCCATGCCCCGCGGTGCTCACTATGGGCCGCGTCTCCTCGCGGTGGTACGGGCTCCCGCTGTTGCGCATCTTGTTGCCGTTGTTGACCCGCTTCGCCTGCTGCTTCTGCAGGCACTTGCGGTCGTGGATGCTGCAGGGGTTGAAGCTGTTGTTGGGGTGGTCGATCTCCTCCTTCTCTGCAAGGACACAGACCGGAGGGGGCTCAGCGCCACGGGGCAGCCCCAGGGATGGAGATGCCCCCGCGGCTCCTCCGCAGAGCAACTTGCACCCCCAGCCGCAACGTGCAGCCGGTGCTGCCGGACCCCACGCCGCCCTCCCAGGTCCCCACAGGCGTCACCCCCAGCCCTGGGTCCCCTCCTGCCCCTGCCACCTGGGAGCTCAGCTGGGCCCAGCTCTTCCTGCAGCCCTGGGAAAGGCTCCTGGGAGTTTTTACGACTCATTAGCCACGATTCACGGGCTTGTTGCCATGTGTCTGTTATTGTAGGGTTGCAAATGCATGCCGCGAGAGCGCCGGGCAGTTGCTCCAGCGCGCTGAGCGGCACGAGGGTCAGGCTGTGCCCCGGCCAGCCACGTGCCACCAGGCGCCGGGTGCTTGCCCACAGCCAGGGAGCCCCAGCAAGACCCTGGTGCCCCCAAAAAGGTGCCTCAGAGGAGCTGCAGCGGGAATGGGGACACCGGACCTGCACCGGGGCGGTGCTGAGCACCCGCCAGGCCCGGGACGGCACCAGGCGCCGTGGCCGGGAGCGGAGCCGTGCTCTGCCACGGGGCACAGCCCCCGCAAAGACATGAAAGAAGAAATTCCTGGAATATGAAAGTTAATCTCCCGCGGGGCCAATCCTGAAAGGCGGCGCTTGGCATCCTTGCCTGCGCCAGGAGCGCAGCCAAACTGCGATCCCAGATGTTGGCAGCTGGATGGAGCGTCATGAGACCCGAGCTCTCGTCGCGATTTTTTAAAAAGCTGCCGGTCCCTCCGGTTTGGGGCCCATTAACGCTCTGTGGAGGGGGGACGCCCCGAGGAGCCGGGGTCCCACCTGCGCTCGGAGCCACGTCAGGCACGGCCCGAGCAGCGTTTTGACTCCCGGCCCGCCTGGGCTGTGAGAGGAGAGCGGCCAGGGCTCCCTGCCCGAGTTTAGCCCAGGGTTGGGCTTATATTAATCAATATTGCAGCCAGCAACGGGAAAAACCTTCCCAAAGCAGGCGGGGGGCCGTCACGGTGCAGCACGGCTGGAAGCACCCAGGGGCTCACAGCACCAGGGACGGAGGCTGCCAGGGTGATGCCCGGCCCCAGCCCTCCCCGCGGGCAGGCAGCAGCAGGCAGCAGCAGGCAGCAGGGTCGGAGCCGCAGCCTCCTGCCCACCGCATCCCCCTGGGATCCCGGCCCTGGTCTCCCATCGGCACCTCGCGCGGCGGCTCCCCTGCAGCGGAGGGTTCCTGGACCGGCTCCCAGCCGCCTGGCTAAAGTTCACAGCGGAGCCCCGATCAAATCCTTCTCCTTCGTTCGTGTTATTTGCTTTTTGTTTAATCTGTCAGGTTTTTTCCAGGAAATGGGCTCATGCCCTTGAAATTTGAAACACAAACCCAAAGTCGCCAGGACCCCGTGCAGAGCGGTGCCAGCCCTGGCGCGCGCCAGCCCCCGGTGGCACCAACCACGGGGCCGTGGTGCAACGCGGGCGCCTGCGGCAGAGCCCAGCGGGGGGGTCCTGGGGGGCTTGGGCAGGGGGTGCTCCCTCCCTCCCCTGCCTCCCCCCTGCACCTTCTTGGGGAGAGACGCGAGGAAGAGGCAGGCGGGAGGTTTGGCACTGGCAGGGACCACATGCCGAAGTCCCGGCATCTCCGTGGAGGCACCGGCCGCTGCCTGCTCTGCCCCGGGGGAAGCCCTCACCCAGCCCCGGCTTGGACAAACCCCCCCTCCTCCCCCTCCCAGCCCCCTTCAGAGCGTCAAATCTCTCAGCTTAAATAAAACCAGATGCCAGTAACATTTTCATAAGGTCACATGAAACGTCGGTGCCTCTGGGCAGCCAGGCAGCTCTCACCCGGCACCCGGCTCTGGGGACAGAGCTCTGGGACCCACGGTCCCCTGACATTTGGGGCTGAGCTGCCCCCCGACTCGCACGCCAGCCCCAGGGTCCCTCCCCGCTGCGGGGATCGCTGCACTCCTCGGGGTGATTCTCCCACCCGCTGAGCGACGTGCGGCAGCTCGAGGAGCCTCTCGCCCCCCCTTGGCAATGCTCCTGCCCCAGCTGGACGCGGAAACTCCTCGCGCTCACGCACAAAGACATGGGAAAAGCTACTTCTGTGGCACCCGGAGGCCCCCGACCCACCAACCCCCCGCACTGGTCCCTGTGCATCCCTAGGGAAGCACCATCTGGATGCCAGCCCGGCAGTGCCGGTGCCTACGGGGTGTCCCTGAGCCTCCCCACAACTCTCCCCCGTGTCCCGCTCCACCTGGCAGCCGTGGCCACCCAGGGCAGCCCACGCACCGGCCACCACCCCCCTGCTGCTGCCGGTCACGGTCTCTGTGTGGGCAGAGAGAGGTCTCGGAGCGGCAGGGGAGGACAGGCAGAGCAGAGGGGGGGGTTCTGCTCGGCCAAGGGCTGGGGGAAGCCCCTCTGCTCGGTTTGGGATGGAAGCAGGCGCCAAGGGGACGGGAACAGGTGCTGCCCTCGCCGGCTGCGCAGACCGGCCGCCCCGTCCCGGCAGCAGGAGGATTTCTGCCCGGCCTATCGCTCGGCCCGCGGACGGGAGACACAAACGAGTCATTCAGCATCGCCTTCAATTAACGGGAGCTGCAAATGAGGTTGGTCACATGCTGAAGTTACGATTCACCGCGCTGAGCCCAAGGGAGCAGCGAAGGGCTCCGGGCTCCACCGCGCGGCTCCCGTGGGAGGAGAGCCCGGGGCAGGGAGCGAAGCCCCGGGACCGCGTGTGTGTCCATGGGAGAGGGACAAGTGTCAGGGGCCCCCGCAGCTCCAGCCCCGCTCCCCACTACTCCACCAGCCCAGGCGCAAAGGACCCCACGTGCACCACGGGCCAGAGGGGCCACATCCACGTGCCTGCGGCCGTCACGGCACATGAGCCGCGGTGAGTCCCAGCACCCTCCGCTTCCCCGTCTGGCACCCCCGGTGCTGCCTGCGGGTGGTCCTGGCAGGGCCGTGGCGCAGCGCTGGCTCTCTTGGCTGCCGGGGCTCTCGACTTGGCAGGCGCCGGCGCGGGGAAGTCTGTGCTCATCCGGCGGAGCGCAGGGAGCCAGGGCATGGGGGTGGCTGGGGCGCAGGCACCAGGCACCTACTGTCCCTTGGCCGGGAACGCTGGCTGGGAAGCCTGGCCCGTCCCCATCCCGCAGGGACATGCTGCTGAGCCCTGCCGTGCTCCAACACGGCCAAGCACATTTGCGGCCTCCCGGCTCGGCGCCCGATGTGACCCCGGTGGAGGAGAGGTTGGGATGCAGGAGGGGGTGTGAGGGATGCAGATTGTTCCCCGTAGGGACCAGAGCCTCGCCGGGAGCAACACCCAGCTGGGAGAAACCCAAGCATGGGCAAAGGCCAGACCTCATCCCGAGGCACAGTGGGGACAGGGCAACAGCCTCGCCTGGCCCCCCGACCGGGTGGAAAGGGGCAGTGACGGATGAAGATGGGGTGGACGTCGCCAGGAGCTGAGCCCAGCCTGTCCTCGCTGCCCGTGCACCATCCAGCTGGGGCCTGGCCACTGCCGTCCTCCTGGTCACGGAACACGGGAAGGGAACAGGATCCATCCCAGCCACTGCTTACAGCAACCACACGGGATGCACCCAGACATAATTATTTACCCAGCATTAAATCACTCGTCGTGTGCTGAGGAAAAACGTCCTCACCTCTTCCTGGCTGCCACACACAGGTTCAGCCATGGCCTCCCCCAGGCTGTGCCCAAAAGCCGCAGCTGGGAACTCCCAGGTCCGGCCCCGTCGCAGGGATCCGGCCGAGCAGCAGGATGCCCCGGGAGCCGGCAGGGCTGGGAGCGGGACGCAGGGAGTGGGGTCCCACAAAAGGTCCCCAGACCCGCAGCCATGGGAGAAGGTCTCAAGTCAGGAGAGCAGCCACCTCGCTTCCTAGAAAGTCCCACCCCGTGGGTTCCACAGTCCTGGGCAAGCGGAGAGGCTCTTTCCTGGCGATGGAGCAGGGAGCCATCGCCCAGCCCCTCAGAAAGCCCAGCCTCAGCCCAGCCCCCTCGATCCCAGCCTCTTCCCTGGAATGCGGAGCCCCCCGGGCCGAGCCCCCAGACAAAGTGTTTACTGTACGAGCTGCGCGTTAACCGCTTCCCAGCCGCCCGCCCGCTGCAGCCTCCGCTCGCCCGGCACCCGCTCAGCGCCGGGGGACGCCGGTGCAGCCGGGGGGCACCTGCTCCATACGCCCCTGCCTCTAAATCGGCATTTAAGTCCCTTCTGCCTACCCAGAGGGGACCCGTCGGATGCACCGGCCGTGCCAGGGTGCCCTCGCTGTGCCAGGCAGGGCTGCGGTGGGAGCGATGGAGCCTGCAGCCCCCAGCCCCACGCTGGCTCCGGGCTGCCAGAGTGGGACAGGGACCCGCAGCTGGGACGTCCCATCGGGACCTTCCTACCGGGGCTGCACCGAGCAACGTGCTGCAGGGTGTCCTGCCCGTGTCCTGCCGGGCTGTCCCGGGAGAAGGGGCTCGCCACTGCCCGCTCCCCATTCTGCCACCTGCGACGCTGCTGGCAGGCGCAGTGCCCAGCGGGCGAGAGCCCGGCTCCCACGGCCACCCACCCGTCCCCAGCAAGGCCAAAACACCGCGGGAAGGAAGGGAAAAAACTGCAAGTCTGTTTCCTAAAGGCTCTGGGAAAAAATGCTGCGTTACACGGGGCACAGCCAAAACCAACAGGCCTTGGCAGCGCGACGCAGCCCCGGGCCAGGGAGCCCAGACAGCTCCTGCAGGATGTGGAATGAGGACAGGCAGGGCAGGGGGTCTCCACAGCGGACCCCATGCCAAGCAGTCACGGCAAACTCCTGTCCCTGGAGAGAGGTGGCTGGAGGGACCCACCTGCAAAGGGTGCTCCTCACCATGGGGACACGGCGGAGCTGTCACAGACCAGGACGAGAGGAGGGAATGGAGCCTGGACCCAGCCCTCGGGGCGGACAGGGACGGACACTGCTCCAGCCCCTTCTGCCTCTCGGGGAGCGTCGGGTGACCCCATGCGGGGACACAGGGCCAAGCCGGCTCGTGGACCATCCCGTGGTGGGATGCCGCTCCCCATCTCCAGGGCACACGGTCCCCATCACAGCCTGCAGGATGGGGAAGGGGGGGAAGTGTGGCATCCAGACCCACCGACCCGGCCAGCCCCACGGGCCAGCTCTCCACGCTCAGCCCCCAGGAGCGGCTCCATTTCCACTGTTAAAGTCACAGCATGACCCACGCAGCTCCGGGGCTGGGCTCCCACCTCCAGCTCTGCTCCTGGCCCCCAGACCCTGCCCGAGCACCCACAGGGGTGGGGGGGGGCCATGACCAACACCTCCAAGAGTGTCTTGGGGCAGACAGGCGCAGGCAGAGCCTGCAGGCAGTGGGTTTCTCCAGCCTGGCCCTGCCTGCTGCCCACACCCCCCGTCCTGCCCGGCCGCGGGAAGGACACAGCTCATGGCAGAGCCTCAGCACAGAGCCCAGCCTGACCTGCCTGCGAGGGAAGCAGGTGCCCCGAGACCTCTTTCCTGTTCCCTCCTGGCAGCGCAGGCAGAGCTGCCGGCAGCATCCCAGGGAAGGAGCAGTGCAGGGTGAAACAGGAGCTTCTCCAGCAGCTGGGACCTGTCCCCGCGGGACCGCAGCTGCCCTGCCATCCAAGGGCACTCTGCGGCCAGGGCACGGCGGGTGACGAGTCCCTGTGAAGCACCCACTCTAGCATGCACGGAGCTGCCGGCTGCGGCACTGCTCTGCCAGTGGTGGGTAAGGATGGCACAAATGTGACCCGGCTGTGGGAGCTCAGCGCTGCGCCCTCCCTGGGATGCACTCCCTGCATCCCCATCCCCAACCTGTCCCTGCTGAGCCCCCCGTCCCGCTCCCCAACTCTTGCCAAGTGAGCGACCAGCCGGTTGGCACAATCAGGGGCTGCTCGGGGCCACCGCTGGCAAGCCGGCACCCACCCCTCACCCCTCTGCCGCCCTTACCTGGGGGCTGGAGGCTCTCCTGGATGGCCTCGACGTCGGCCAGGTCGGTGCAGATGCCCTGGCCGTGCATGAGGGTGTGCAGGGGCCGGGGCACGCCGCGGGGGGGGTAGCAGCGCAGCCCCGCGCCGCAGCGGGCGGTGTAGACCCCGCAGGCGGTTCCGCGGCCGAGGGCGCAGGTCGCGCAGCAGCCGCAGCCGGGTTCCCGCACCAGCTCCGCGCAGCCCTGCGGAGCCTTGCAGCGGGCCAGCCGCTCCTCCGAGCACGGCGGGCACTGGATCGCCTCCTCGCCGCCCGCCGGCCCCGCCGCCGCCGCCAGCAGCAGCAGCAGCAGCAGCAGCAGCAGCAGCAACGGCGGCAGCAGCGGCAGAGCGCGCCCGGCCGCCCCCCGCATGGCGGCCCCGCTCCGCGCCCGCGCTCCGGCCCGCTGCTGGCGGCGCTGGGCTGGCGGCGGGCGCGGGGCGGCGGCGGCGGAGGCTTTATGCGGCCCCTGGCCACACCTCCCGCCGCCGGCACCGGGGCCACCGGCGGGGCCGCCCCCGCCGCCACCGGGAAGCCACCGGGGAGAGACGCTCCCCGCCCGACGGCGGCGGCTTCGGCACCGGGGAGGGCGGCTTCGGCACCGGGGCCGCCGGCGGGGCAGGTCCGGCGCCGGGCAGCCCGGAGATCCGCGTCCCCCGAGATCCCCCCGCAGACCACCCGCCGCCCCCTCGCAGCCCCGCTGCCCCCGGCAGCCGCCCCGACACCCTGCCCGCCGCCGCCCGCCCCGTCCGGAGAGCGACTGGGATGAACTGGGAGGGGAGGGACGGACACCACACGGGGCTGCACCGCGGAGGCTTGTGCCCAAGATCCCCAGCGTGGGAAAACCCGGGGGGAGCTTCTGGCCCCGGGCGCGGGGGTCCCCGGCGGGAGCAAAAGCGCTGGCGGCAGCACGGCACCGCGGGCAGCTCAGCCCCCGCCTGCCAGCGACCCCCGGGGGGCACCGCCGGCTCCCCGCGCCCCCCCGGCCCCGCGCCCCCCGGCTCCCCGCGCCCCCCCGGCCCCGCAGAGGCCCGTGATAAGTTGAAAGCTGCCGGCACCTAGTGGCTATTTAGGAAATCGGGAGGCGGGCGGGCGGGGAGCCCGAGCATCCCTCCCCGCGGCTCCGGCCCCGCCGGTCCCCGCAGCGCCCGGGCAGGCGGCAGGGAGAGCCGGGAGGCGGCAGGGACCAGACCCTGTGCGCGGGGGGACGGGTCCTCCGAGCATCACCCGGGGGTCTGGTGGCCCGCGAGCCGCACCCAGGGGCATCTCAGCCATCGCCGGGCTCGGGACAGCCGGGGGACCCGCCTGGACGTGGCAGGGGGTCCTGGACACCGCCCGGGGTGGGGTGAGCTCCGGCACAAGCAGAACCCGGAGATGCCACAGCGCCCGGGCTGGCCTTGCACGGGCTGTCCCCCATGTGCCCGGCTCGCTGCGGGGGGTGGCAAGGGGACAGAGAGCCCCTCTCCCTGTCCCAGGGACAGGATCCGCTGCGGTAAGGCAGAGACTGGCTGAACTCATGCCGTGGGACAAGGAGCAGCTGGGGACTGCAGGGAGCTTTGTCACACATGCCCAGGGACACAGCGGCACAGCAGCATCTGGGTGCTGGCTGCGTCACCGTGCTGGCCCTGGTCAACGCCGGATAAACCGCCACCCTGTGCTGTACAAAGACAGATGAGATGACCACAACCACCTCCGCCACCGACATGGTGCAGCCCATGAGGAAGGTGACCTTCACCCTGTGGGACACGGGGAGCCAGCCCAGTCCCTGCGGCACCGCGGGGCGAGCACAACCTGCAGGGAACAGCCACTTCCCGAGGACTTGGCTGAGCAGCGGGAGCCGCTGGGGTTTGTGACTGTGCTCTGCACCATGTACACGGCAATTAAAGGTGGTTAAATACTTGGACATTGACAGCTCCTGGGCTCCACTGAAGGGCCGTGGTGTGGGGCTCAGTGCAGTGGGGAGGACGTGGGGCAGCCTCCTGCGGGTGGCCAAAGCTTCAAAGGGGCCACAAGAGGCAAGGGGATGCAACTCACCTGGGCTGCCCCAGGGGAATCCTGCCCCAGGGCAGCAGCTCCTGCAGCTCCTGCCCCAGTTCCACTCGCTGTGGGGCAGGCCTGGCCCCAAACCCTGGCGGCAGGGCTCGGCATGCTGCTCTGTGACGGAGACGTCAGGGGGGTCATGCTGGCGCCCAGCTCTGGTTGTGCCGAGGAACTTTATGCAGCACAGAGGGACAGGAGCAGGCGCAGGGTCCCGTGTGGGTGCGATACTGGATGTCACTTGTTTCATCTGCCCTGATTGAACCGGCAAGAGGGAGGAAGGTGGGGAGCAGCAAGCGGACAAAAAGCCATCTCCCCAGCGTGCTTGCAGCCTGGTCGTGCATGGAAAGGGTTCAGCACATCGCAGTCCCTTCAAGAGGAGCAGAGCCAGCCTGAAACGCAGGGCCCGGGCTGAGAACCCCAAACTCATCTCACAGGTGAGCACATCTAGCACTTAAACTGGCATTTTGAGGCTTGAATGCGGGGGCTACTGGGACCGTATTTTCTCTGCCATGCCGGCAAGCTGGGCAGCACTGAGTGTGCAGGCAGGACACGGGCAGGCAGGTCGGACTTGGGGTGGGCAGGCAGAGTCTGTGTCCCCCGTGATCCCCAGCCCCCCTTCTCCCCTCCCAGCCTGTAGAGGGGCCCTGCAAGGCATCAGCACCCGGTACTGCCCCAGAGCCCCTGCCCTGCCTGGCACTGCTGCGCGGTGGCCGTGACTCGGGGCAGAGGCGCCAGCCTTGACACAGCGTCCAAGCGGGGTCCAAACCCAAACAGGTGCCCAGCCCCGATGGGGCCGCGGCACCTTATCAGGCCTTGGCCGTGCCGAGCGCCCGCTGGGGAGACTGTTGTGTCTGCGGGCGGAGGCAGCGCGGCAGTGCTGGCGGCAGTGCTGGCAGCTGGGCAGGGCGCGCAGAGGACGGGGACGCTCTCGCTGCGCAGCCCCGGGGGCTGTCCCCCAGCTCTGGCCGGGCACGGCTCCCCCCAGCCGTCCCAGCACCATCCTGCGCCACGGAGAGGGGCTGGGCTAGTGCACCCCCCCACCGCCGTGCTGCCCCCCTGCCCCGGCCACAGCCCTGCGGCCAAGGAGGGTGGGTGCTCAGTGCACGGTGTTGGGTGCTCGGTGCGCAGACCCCCCAGCCCCAGGGCTCTTTGGGCGCCCAGCACCGCTTTTCCAACCTCGGTGGCGTTTTGGGGTTCCTGCGGCTGTGGGGACCCGGGCTGGCTGCTGCTTCCCTGCCACTCGCCCCACGGGGTCTGGAGCTGCCCCAGCCGTGGGGAGGGGCCGCAGGTCAGCGCAAGGCAGGGGCAGAAGCGGGGCCGGCGGTCAGAGACGGCTGGAGACACCCCGCCGAGGGTGGCCCTGACGCAGTTGGTGAGGCGCAGGGCCCTTTGCCCCCGCTGCGGGACACGGTGACTGCACACGCTGCAGGGCACAGATGTCACACGTGCTGCAGGACCCCGACACCTCCTGAGCTCTCGCAGCCCTGTCCCCAGGGCTCAGCCCAGCCGACCCATGAGCCGGTCTCTGTCCCTTCCCGGTACGAGGCACCGGTGGCCGGGCAGACTCCGGGAAGCGCCCAGCTGCCCTTGCTGCGGCCGATGCCCCCAGCTCTCAGCCAACCCCTTCCTCCACTCCCCTCCTCGCTGGTTCTACTCCCCATTTCCAGGCAGCATCTCCTCCCCAGCCCTCCCTCGCCTTGATCCCAGCAGCTCCTCCTGGCCCTGGCTGCCTTTCCCACGGTTCCCGGCTGCCTCCTCGCCCCCCCGGCCGGCAGGACGGAGGGTGGGTGACCTGGCTGCGTGGGTGCTCAGCCCCCGCCGGATGCGTCCCGTGGCGTGTGGGTGCCGGGGCGGGCGAGGGGCGTGTCGGGCGGCGCGGGGGCCGCCGTGATAACAGCGGGGGCTGTGCCAGCGCCACGGGAGCAGACGGCGCGGGAGAGCGGGATGAGCCCAGCACCCCTGTCCTGGGCAGCCTGGCCCCGAGGCAACAGCATGGAGTCCGGCAGCCCCCATCGCCTCCTCTGCACGCTCTGCATCCTCTTGGTGCTGGCCGGGCGCCTGCCCCCCGCCACGGCCCAGTGGTTTTACCCCCTGGGCTCGGAGGACACCACGCCGGATCCAGGCACCAGCCCCACGGCCTTCACGGAGCCCACCCTGGACGGGGAGGAAGGTAGGCATGGTGGGACGGGGGCACGGCTTCCCCGGCACCCCCAGCTCCTGCACCCCAGCAAGGACGGGGCACCTCCGGCGTAAGGCTGGTGTGTGCCGGGGTCTGGGGCTGCTGGTGGCACCGCTGTGGCCACAGTGAGTGCTGGGAAATGGGAGTGCTGCACCACCCCAGTCCCCCTCCATCGTCCCATCGCCCCTCTGCTCCTGCAGACGCAGCCACCGGCGGCGTGGAGCCCACACGAAAGGTGCTGCTGAGCAAACCCCCACTGGCGACATCCCCCCGACGCCGAGAGCCCCTCACCAAGGGGGCAGCGAAGAGCCCGGGCCGTGCCCTGCCACGCACACGAGGAAAGGTGCCTTTCCCCGGGCAGCGTCCCCCCCAGAACTCCCCGGATGCTGCCGGGCCCCACACTGCATCCTTCCCTTTATCTGTGCCCTGCTCCAGCCCCGAGCCACGGCTCAGCTGCCTCTGCCCCCTCGAAAAGGAGCCACGGCAGCTCCCAGTGTCCGCCCCCCACAGCAGCGCTGGGGCTCAGCCCCCACCCCGGGCTGCAGGAGGGTCCCCATGCCCCCCGGGATCCCCCCCAGCCCCACGCTGAGCTCTCCCCATCCATCCTAGGAGCACCGACCCACGGTCACCCCAGAGATCTTCGAGGGGAGCGCCGAGGAAGAGGAGTTCCTGCAGATCCAGGTGTGGAGGGGTCCTGGTCCCCAGGGGGGCTGCGAGGGGCAGCCCGGGGTGGGCACCCGGGCGAGGGGCTCTGGTGGACACGGGCTGGCAGGGCAGGATGGGGACAGTGCTTGGGGGGGGTCTCACACTCAGCCCATCCTCTCCTCCGCACAGACGACGGCGAAGGGGGTGACCCGGTGGGAGCCCCCAGCCCCGCAGACGGACCCTGCTCTCCAGGTGAGAGGTGGGCGCAGGGTGCCCATGCCGGACCCTGCAGCCGGGGCTCCCGTCCCGCAGCTCACCGCTCTCTCCCTCTCCAGACGTACAACGGCTCCGGATGTGTCTGCCCCGCACGCCCCGGCCCTCCCGGCCCTCCTGGCCCAAAGGTGCGGTGGTCCCCCCCCGGGGAGAGGGATGGGGACCCACAGGGACCCACTGGGAGAAATCCCGCGGCTCTTTTGGCCATGCAAAACCTTTTCTGCTCAGGCTTTGAACTCTTGCTATGGGGTCTGGGTTGGGAGGGGGACCCAGGTGTCCCCTTGGCAGGGGGGCAGCAAGCTCCCACGGTGGGAACCAGTGCCATGAGCTGGGAGCTGGGCTCTGTCTTTCCCTGACAGGGAGAGAAAGGCGACCGAGGGTCCCCGGGAGAGAGAGGCCAGCCCGGGTTCTCTGGGGAGAGAGGGAAGTCCGGCAGCCCAGGGCAGCCGGGTCACCAGGGTCCCCGGGGCCCCCCAGGTCCTCCTGGACCACCGGGGCCCCCAGGACCACCAGGCGCCTGGGGATCCAGGAGCCCACCCGCGCGCGCCACCCTCCCTGAGGGATCGGAGAACCAGGTGGGTGTCATGGTGGGCGGCACAGGCAGGCGATGCTGGGGTGGGTGGGCGATGCCGGTGCTGGCTGCGGTGTCTGTCCTCGGCTGGACCGGCAGGATGGGGAGAGCTTGGGCAGGTGGTCGTGGGAGTGGGAAACCCAGGGGAGGGGGACCGGGGGATGGGATGCAGCTGTTCACCGACTGCTTTCTCTTTCCTCTCTCCCTCCAACCTGACAAGCAGCTGGGAGCATCCAGCCCTGCAGGGAACCGGGGACCCCCAGGACCCCCTGGGCTGCCCGGACCCCCAGGCTACCCAGGCCACGAAGGCCCCCCGGGGGCCCCTGGGCGAGAAGGGCAGCCGGGACCCCCCGGCCCACCGGGGGCTGTGGGACCACCTGGTTTCCCTGGGGCTGAAGGACCTCTGGGATCTCCAGGCTCAGCTGGGCCAGACGGACCCCCGGGGGCACCAGGGCTCCCAGGGCCACAAGGTCCCCCCGGGGTGCCCGGGCACGAAGGACCCCCTGGTCCTGCAGGACCTGCATCTCTCCCTGGCAAACCAGGGCTCCGAGGGGAGCCGGGATTCCCTGGACTAAAGGTAAGGGGGTCCCAGCCCAGCTGGGGTCAGAGCAGAGCCAGCGGGGTGGGGATGGAGCAGCCGGGCTCTCCGGCCCCTGGCTCTGCCCCACCGGGGAGCAGCCCCCAACACCGAACCCATTGGGGGGGGTTTGGGGCTGCCCCAGCCCTGCTGCTGTGGGACACGGGGGGACACAGGGTGCTGAGTCCCCGCACTCACCACCCCGCGCCCCGTGTGCCGGCAGGGTGAGAAGGGCGAACACGGACTGCCGGGCATGCCGGGGAGCCCCGGCCGGACTGGAGAGACGGGGTCCCCGGGAATGCCTGGTCCCATGGGGCCACCGGGGCCACCGGGGGACTACAGGGTGAGTCGGGGATCCCGGGGCTGTGGGGGCTTGTGGTGGGGGGTGGCCCCCGCGCTCACCCCGGCACATTGTCTCCTTCCAGTGCGACCCACGCCACGCAGGACACCGCGGGTCGGCCGGGCCGCCGGGCCCCAAGGTGAGCGGGGGGAGCGGGCACCGCGGGCGGCGGGTGTTGGCAGCAAGGGCACGGGGACAGCGTTGGTGCCACCCCCCGGTGCTGGCACCAAGACCAAACAGCTCCATGGGGACCCCGGAGGCGGGGTGCTGACGGGGCCCCTCTGCTTTCCTTCCAGGGAGAAAAAGGCGACCCCGGAGAGCGGGTTTGTAGCTGCGGGCACCAGCGAGGGGGATCCTGGGAGGGGGTGTCCCATGCCCGCACCCTGAGTGTGAACACCGGACCCCCGTGTGCTGCCTCCGTGCCAGGGCAACACCAGGCTTCGCCTTGCCCTGGTGGCACTGCCAGAGTCCCCAGATGGGCTGGGGCACGGGGTGGGGGTGGCAAGTCACACCAGCCCCTGCGGCACACACAAATGCACCGGTGCACACACACGTGCGCAGCCGTGCACACGCGCAGCACGCACACCCCCCCGTCCCCACCACCCGGCACGGGCTCTAATCGTGCCCCTCTCTGCGGCTCATCCAGGGGTGCTGCTATGGGGACCATGGGTGCAAACCAGGCCACCTCCCCTTCCCTGGCACCGGCAGCCAGTCTGGCTCCTGGGTGCCCATCAGCGGGTACCAAACGGTGAGTCCTCAGAGCTCGTGGGGTCCCGTCACAGCAAGTGGTGCCCGGGGACGCCAGCCTGGCCATGAGGACTCTCCCACCAGAGCCCAGGTGGCTCTGCATGCCCCGCACCATCGCTCACCCCACCAGCAGCCCTGCAGGGCTCGCAGGATGGAGGGATGAAAGATGGAGGGATGGAGGGTGGAGGGATGGAGGGATGAAGGGATGAAGGATCAAGGGATAGAGGGATGGAGGGATGGAGGGATGGAGGATGGAGGGATGGAGAGATGAAGGATCAAGGGATGGAGGGATGGAGGGATGGAGGGATGGAGGGATGGAGGGATGGAGGATGGAGGGATGGAGGGATGGAGGGATGAAGGATCAAGGGATGGAGGGATGGAGGGATGGAGGGATGGAGGGATGGAGGGATGAAGGATCAAGGGATGGAGGGATGGAGGATGGAGGGATGGAGGGATGGAGGGATGGAGGGATGGAGGGATGGAGGGATGAAGGACGGAGGGATAGAGGGATGGAGGGATGGACGATGAAGGGATGGAGCAATGGAGGACGGAGAGGGGGAAGATGGAGATCAGCTTCAGTCTTCTGTCTTCCTCCGCAGGGCAGCAAAGAGGAACCAGAGATTTACGGAGCGATCATCCCCCATGTGAGAGACAGTCCCTGGCTCCCATCTGCGCTCTGCCCCAGCCCAGGGAGGTTCATCCCCGGGAGGGGAACGGAGCGGCAGGGATAGGGGACAGCAATGGGGTGTCATAGCTGCCCCCCCAAAGGCAGCCCCAAAATAGCCCTGTCTGATCTCCACACTGCTCTACTGCAGGGTCTTCGAGGTCCCCCCGGTCCCCCCGGCCCCCCCGGCCCCCCTGGAGCACCAGGTCTCCTCTACCTCAATGTAAGGCTGAGCGCGGGCTGCGCCCACGCCTGTGCCAGAGCACGCCCACGTGTGAGCGTGCACGGCACGAGGGGCTCCCCGCAAACCGCCTGTCTCTGCTTCCAGAGGGTTTATCCCCCCCGTGCCCAGCCGCCCTGCAAGCAGCCGGTAAGCCGCAGCCTCGCTGTCCCCGAGAGAGACCCTGTCCCCTCCCGCTGCGCCGGGAAGGGCATCCCTGTACCCGGTGGCAGTAACGGGCCCCGCTTGCCTCCGCAGGGAGCCGCCGACGCAGGCTGGGCAGCAGGTAAGGGCATTTCTTGGGTGTTTTGGTGGCTCCAGCCTCCTCGGAAACACCTTTTGCAAGGTCTCGCCTCCCTTCCCTGGTGCCACCCTGCACGGTCCCTGGCACCGCAGCTGGGTCCCCCACCCGCCTCCCGCTGCCACTGCGTCACTGTGGGGCTGGCTCCTGCGGGAGCACCTAGCCCCAGCGCCGGGGCACCTTGTGACCCCCCTCTCCTCTCCTGGCTCTCCAGATGCCGACATCCCTCGGACGGAGCTGCCGGACTCCCGCGCCGATCTCCAGGTGCGTCCCGGCTGCGGCCGCGGGAGAGCCCACCAGACTGTCCGCCTGCCCCGCGCCGCAGCCGGCCTGTGACCCCCTCCATCCCCCCCAGCGCCAGACGTGGGTCTTCAGGTCCAAGGAGCTGATGCTGAAGTCGGGCAGCGCCGTGCCCGAGGGGAGCCTGGTCTATGTGAGGGAAGGGAGCAGCGCCTTCCTGCGGACCCCCACCGGCTGGAGCCGCCTCCTGGTACCGTGCACCGGGGACGCCGCTGGGGGTGCCTCGCAGGGAGGGGGGTCAGGGCTCCAGCCCTGGCAGCTGGCACTGGGCTGGATTTGGTGCTGGGGGAGCAGAGCCCAGGGAAGGAGCTGGTTCCCCTCTAACCCATCCTTCTGCTCCTCGCGTTGAGCAGCTGGAGGATTCGGAGTCGCTCTTCGCCGGTGACGACCCCTCCGCCTCCACCCCACAGTACCAGGTGAGGGCTGCGGGCAGCCGCCGGGTCCCGTCACGTCCCAGCAAGGGGAGAGAGCCCTCCTTTGCCTGCTGGGGGGGTGACAGGCCCCCGCGGGACTGTCCTCTCCTCTCCATCCAGGGGGCGAAGCGGGTGCAGACGAGAGGTCCTGACACGGGGCCACCCTTGTTGGCCCCCACGGACTCGCTGGTGAGCATTGCCCTGAGCCCCGCTGCTGGTCCGGCCACACCGGGAGGGACGTGCCGTGGAGATGGGCACATACAGAGCCTGGCGCCGTGTTGGGATGGGGAGGGTGCTGCACCCGTGGCACCTGTGGCATAGTGATGGGTGTCCCCGGGCTGACCTGAGCCGTGTTATTCCAGGTCCAGAAGGAGGAGGGACAAGGGCTGCCCCAGGTCCTGCCCACCACCATCGCCCCACGGATACCATCAGTAAGCAATGCCTGGCCCTGGGGGTGGGAGATGGGTGTCCCAGCCACAGGAGAGGGGGGAGAGGAGCCATGGGGACCCCTCCGTGCCCAGCTGGCACCACCAGAGTCTCGCACCCTCCCAGGAAGGGGGAAGACCTCGGTGCCTGGCCATGCCCGAGCCTCCCCCCGGCCATGCCTCCCCTCCCCAGCTCCGCCTGGCCGCCCTGAACGTGCCCCTCGCCGGCGACATGAGCGGGATCCGGGGCGCCGACCTGCAGTGCTACCGGCAGTCCCAGGAGGCTCAGCTCTATGGCACTTTCCGGGCATTCCTGTCAGCCCCCACCCAGGACCTGGTCTCCATCGTCAAGAGGACAGACAGGACCCTCCCCATCGTCAACCTGAAGGCAGGTCCCCCCGTCCCTGTGGTGGTCGCTGGTGGCAAAGCCCCGCAGCCCCCAGTGAATCTCGATGGGGGGAGCCTTGCCCGGCCCCACGCTGGGGCTGCTGCACCCCGGCTGTGCTCGGCACTTGTGTTTTGGGGAGCCGGGAGGAACCCAGAGCAAGTTATTGTCCGCTCGTGGTCGGGACATGGGCATCGCCCCGTCCCCTGTCCCCCGGCTCAGCGCTGTCACTTGTGCCCACAGGGACAGCTGCTGGCCAAGTCCTGGAGCTCCCTCTTCGAGGGCCAGACCGGTGCCGCCCCGCGGGGGCCCATCTACTCCTTCAACGGGCGCAATGTCCTAACGGATCCCCTTTGGTGAGTCCGGCCGCGGGGTGGGCACCGGCAGGGCCCCCCCAACCAGTGCACCCGCACCGGGCTGGGGGGGCTGCAGCGGGTGTCCCCCAACCCCTGGCGCTTGCACGGATGCAGGAGCTGGTGCGAAGAGCCAGAGGTGCCCCGGGGGGTGTCCCCCAGCCCCTCTCACCCCCGTCCCCCTCCACAGGCCCCGCCGGCTGGCCTGGCACGGATCCACGCCGCGGGGCGGCCAAGCCCGCCGGAGGGATTGCCAGGGCTGGCGCAGCGCCGGCGCCGGGGAGGGTCTGGCCGCCCCCCTGGGCCAGGGCCGGCTGCTGGCCGGGCAGCGGCACAACTGCTCCCAGGCGCTGGTGGTGCTCTGCGTGGAGGTGGCCTTTCCCTACCGCCACATGTGGTGACCACGGCACCGCGGCACCGGTGACACCCAGCCGCATGCCCCAGGGGACAGGGAAACAGCCCCGTGGGCAGCGCCGGGGGGAGAACAGCAGTGCCGGAGCCATGCAGGAGCACCGAGAGGATGCCGACCCCGCAGCCAGGCTGTGCCATGCTCATCCCCGGCTGTGCCGTCCCCGCAGATCCCGGTGCCGCACAGTGGCAGGGTGACACCAGGCTGCGCCCGGCCACCTCCCCGCAGCTCCAGTGAAGCGAATGGTGTCACTGCCCCAAAAATAAAGACACAAAACAGTTGGTGTCGTGGATGACGCTCTATTATGGGGGTGGCCCTACCCAGGACATCGCCTGCTGCAGCGAGGGATGGCAGGGGACACACTGCAGCCAGACCAGGGAGCGGGGAAAGGGTCTGGAGCCATGTGTGGGCTTCATCCCCGATGGGATCAGCACAAGTGGAGGGGTGGGAGAAGGAGGGGGACACCATAGGGGCGGTGAAGTCACCGGGTTCCATTTCCAGTGATGGTGGTATTGCTGGGTGCTGGGTCAGCAGAGCCGCCTCTCCCGGAGCGTGGGCAGCGGGGTTCGCCCTCCAGGAGCGTGGGCAGCGGACGGAGGTGGGATGGGCAGGATCGGGCTGCAGAGGAGCGAGCACGTCGGGGGCACGGGCAGGGCTGGGCCGGCGCTCGGGGGGGGCACGGGGGGGACGCACCGGGGCTGGGGCCTGAAGGGGCGATGCTGTGACCCAGTGTCCCCAGGACCAGCCCAGTGGGTCCCTGTGTGTCCCCTGGGCCTGCCCAGTGTGTCCCAGTGTCACCAGGACCTGCCCAGTGGGTCCCACTGTGTCCCCAGGACCTGCCCAGTGGGTCCCTGTGTGTCCCCAGGATCTGCCCAGTGGGTCCCAGTGTCCCCAGGACCTGCCCAGTGGGTCCCTGTGTGTCCCCAGGATCTGCCCAGTGGGTCCCAGTGTCCCCAGGACCTGCCCAGTGGGTCCCTGTGTGTCCCCTGGGCCTGCCCAGTGTGTCCCAGTGTCACCAGGACCTGCCCAGTGGGTCCCACTGTGTCCCCAGGACCTGCCCAGTGGGTCCCTGTGTGTCCCCAGAATCTGCCCAGTGGGTCCCAGTGTCAACAGAACCCGCCCAGTGTGTCCCAGTGTCACCAGGATCTGCCCGGTAGGTCCCTATGTGCCCCCAGGATCTGCCCAGTGGGTCCCAGTGTATCCCAGTACATCCCAGCACATCACACCGCCAACGGCAACCGGGCCGGCGAGTCCCCAGGACCTGTCTTCTTGGTCCCTCGGTGTCCCCATACGCTGTCCAGTGTAGCCCAGTAGGTCCCAGTGTGTCCCCAGGGCCTGCCCAGTGTATCCCACTGTATCCCAGTAGGTCCCAGTACATCCCAGCACATCACACCGCCAACGGCAACCGCGCCCGCGTAGGGCCCCCGCCGCACAGCGCCCTCCCCCTCGCTCTTCTATTGGTCGATATCGCTGTCCGTCCCGCAGCTGCCCCTTCTGAGTGGCTGGTTTGAACGCGCGGAGCGCCTTGTGACTGGCCAGAGGGAAGGGAGGAGCGCGCCCCGTGTCCCCGCCCTCCCGCTGCGATTGGCGGCGCGCTGGGGGCTCGCGGGCGGTGATTGGCGGAGGGTTTCGGCGGGCTGAGCGGAGGTTTGAAAGGCGCCGGGCAGTTGGGGCCGCCATTGCCTCCGCTCAGCAGCGCCCGCCGCCGCCATGGAGCTCCAGGAGTCCCCGTCGCCCCTCCGCGTGCGTGTCATCCTCCCCCGACCCGCCCCACGGCCCCTGTCCCCGCGGGGCTTCGGGATCCCCCGCCGCCCCGTCCTCTCGCCGTCCCTGGCCTCCCTCGGTCCTCGCCGGGGCTTCCTCACCTCCCGCCGGGCCTCCCTCAGGCCCCACCGGGCCTCCCTCAGGCTCCACCGGGCCTCTCTCACTTCCCGCCGGGGTTCCCCGGTCCCCTCCTGCGGCCGCCTCCCTCAGCCCCCCCGCTTTCCTCACATCCCCTGTTCCTCTGGGGTATCCCCCCTCCACGGCCCCCCCCGGGATCCCCTCCCCGGTGCCGTGTAGGGGGTCTCCCGCCGCCCAGGCCCAGTCCAACCCCCCCACACACGCCGATGCGATCCCCTCCGGGCCCCCCCCAACTTCGCATCCCACTCCCTCTCACTGCCACCGTCTCTCCCCCGAGCAGCCCGCGAACGAGAACCTCCGGCTGCCCAAGGGCGATGGCAGCAAGAAGGGGCTCTCGGTGGAGCACATCTACCAGAAGAAGACGCAGCTGGAGCACATCCTGCTCCGGCCCGACACCTACATCGGCTCCGTGGAGCTGGTCACTCAGGTGCGGGGGGTGCCCGGGGCAGGGGAGGGCCGCGGGGCTGAGCCTGAGCTCCTCAGTGCAGGCAAGAAGTCATTAACATCTGTTTATAAAGCACAAAACATCTGCTTTACAAACTGATGGCACCGAAGAGGAGGGGAGACCTGGGGACTTAACATGTTTTTTGCCTTCTTTTCAGCAAATGTGGGTTTTTGATGAGGGCGTGGGCCTTAACTGCAGAGATGTGACCTTTGTGCCTGGCTTATACAAAATCTTTGATGAGATTCTAGGTAAGGTGACCTGTTGAGTCAGTGACTGACGAGTTATTAATGGGTGCTGAATGTCTAAGAAACTAGAATTAAATGCAAGAACTTATCGAGTGTACTTTTATCTGGTCACGTTGTTGACCAAGTGATGTCTATTGCAAGTTGTCTATAATTTGATGGATGGTGTTCGCAGAGTACATTGTTGATTGTGCTTGGAAATATTGGATACTAATATCCTTCCATTAGCGCTACTTAATAGCAAGCCATTCATGGGATGGCACTCTATTAGAAAACCAACTTAATTCAGCACAAAAATTCTCCTTTTAGTGTTAACTTGTAGTACTCCTCTTTGTAACTTGGAAAATATTTGCACACCCAGATGATAATTATTAACATTGTATTGAATTTTTGCATTCATTCTACTGAAGGCACTTTATAGTTAATAGTTTGGTCTTGATTGAGAATGTAATATAATAACAATAATCTTTCCATTCTAGTCAATGCTGCAGACAACAAGCAGAGAGATAAAAGCATGTCGTGCATTAAAGTGACTATTGATGTGTAAGTTTTATTTAATTTTTGTTCATTGCCTTCCCAACTCAAGTGCGGTAGATTTTCTCACTCCGATGCTGTTCTGCTAAGCTGGCGTGGTACTGGAGGGCTGTGCCCTGAGGCCGATCGAAGTTAGACCAAATGTAATTCACCGGTTGTGAAAGCCTTTTTCTTTGTTTGGTCCCTTCGTCTGTTACCGAGTGCTGGCTGGTGAAAGGACTGCTGCTTTGTTGTTGCTTGCCATTGTGGCCATTTTCCTCTTTTCTTCTTCTCAACCTTTTTATTCTGTCATTGCGCATAGATAGAGGATTTTTACGCGTGGCGGTCCGTTTCATTAGACGGTATCTACCGATCTGAGAATTTTTTTGTTGACTTGTCCTCCCTCTGCTGGCTGTTTCTGCACTTGCGGAAGAGAGATTTGCTCTTGATGAAATGGTGGCCTTTCCCCAGGGCTTTTGTATAATACTTGTTTCATAGCACAGTCATTTGCAGCCTTAAAAACACAATTTTTTTTTCCCCCTAGAGAGAATAACACAATCAGTGTATGGAACAATGGGAAAGGTATTCCAGTTGTTGAACACAAAGTGGAGAAAGTCTATGTGCCTGCTCTTATCTTTGGACAGCTACTGACATCCAGCAACTACGATGACAATGAAAAGAAAGTCACAGGTAGGGAAGACTCTCAAACATGCGTTAATATTTCTGAGCAGACGGATCAGTTTAAATGTGGGAACTGAACTAAAGGAACAGGGAAGGGCGTCCTTGATGCAATGTGAAAAAGGCATTCTGAGTCCATCAGAGAGAAGTCTCCATGCTCGTATTTTAGAGTAAAAATGGTACAAACATGGAGAACAGGAAAAATTCTCTTTAAACACTAATCCCAATTAAATATGGGTTTGTAGTCGCATACAGAGTTTGTAGGATATTGTTGCTTATTGACAGTTGTACTTTGTGCTGAAGTGGCTGAACTCCTGTTAGTCTGGAATCCTTTTAGATGGTTTTGAACAAAGGTAATAACACAAGTCTGTTTTCCTTCTAATTCCAGGTGGGCGAAATGGTTATGGAGCCAAACTGTGCAACATATTTAGCACAAAATTTACTGTTGAAACTGCATGCCGTGAATACAAGAAGTTATTCAAGCAGGTATGAACGTTTCTCATTTCAGTAAGGTTATACTTGAGATTTTCAGATAAGACACTAAGGTTTCGTTCCAAAAATTTAGGCATAACTTGCATTCAGTGCACCGTGATTGGAATAAATTTAACCCACAGTTACTGTACGACTGGATGTAATTCAAGTGAATAATGAAATAAGCAGACATAATCAGAATCTAGTTTTTAACCAGTGGGGTTTTTTTTATTATTTGAAAAGTATTTAAAACTCATAAATCAGCTTACTGCTTTTAAAAACTAAGCTAGTTGCTTGTGTGTGCTGGACTTGCCACTCACAAGACCTGCTTTTCTCAGACCTGGACAGACAACATGGGAAAGGCTGGTGAAATGAAACTGAAATATTTTGATGGAGAAGATTACACATGTGTCACTTTCCAACCTGATCTGTCAAAATTCAAAATGACAATTCTTGATAAAGACATTGTAGCACTAATGTCTCGAAGAGCGTATGATATTGCTGGATCCACAAAGGACGTCAAAGTTTTCCTAAATGGACAGAGGCTGCCTGTAAGTAAGCATTTAAAAGGAACCGTAATATCGGTATTTCTCATGCCATTTAAACAGTGCGATTTTTGTTGAAGCAATTTACATCATTACACATAGTAAAAAGAAAATTTGCATGAGTGATTTCTCTACCCACTTTTCAGGAGGAGATGAATGAAGTATTTATAGGAGCTGTTCTGAGTTGTCTGCTTTCATCTGTATGTAGGTGAAAGGATTCCGCAGTTATGTGGACCTCTATCTGAAGGACAAAGTGGATGAAACTGGAAATGCACTTAAGGTTATCCACGAGGAAGTAAATTCTCGGTGGGAAGTGTGTTTGACTTTAAGTGAAAAAGGCTTCCAGCAAGTTAGCTTTGTCAACAGCATTGCCACTACAAAGGTAACTCTTCCTTATTTAGCAAAGCTAATTCCATATTCATCATCATTAATGTTCTCAGCTATTTTCAAATGTGCGTATGTTAGTGAAAAATACTTAGTTGCTTAATGTTGCACAGACAATGCTTAAAGTTTTAAATAGATCTGCATCCTTGGTGTGTTTTTTTTCAATGGAATCACCCCCAGGTCTTTGGTCCCGTTTTCCCTTAGGGTGGCAGGCACATTGATTATGTAGCTGACCAGCTCGTGACTAAACTCATTGACGTTGTGAAAAAGAAGAACAAAAATGGAGTTGGAGTGAAGCCTTTTCAGGTACAATGTCAGAATTTCCCCAGTGGGAAACATAACTCTAGCATTATTGCAAATTGTAACTACAGCTTAATGCAATACCAGGTTAATTAATGATACATATTTCCATTGTACAGACAATATATATAAAATTGCTAATTGTAGAGGTCTCCTATTGTCCATTTTCGGCCAGCTAACAATCTTCTCTTTGTTTGGCTGATGTATTTTGTAATCAGAACACTGTAAGTCAGTGTAGATGCACTAAAACTCAGTATTTGTTAGATAATACCTATTTAGGCTGAGCGCTGTGATTCCTTGACAACCCAAATCATATCACATTTTTCATGAATGTTCATTAGTTGTCCTAAATTCTTACGAGACATCCAGGAAAATTCAGAAACAGAGTGATGATTTAGTTTTTCCTCACTGCGTGATTCTGTCAGGCGAATGTCAGACTGCACTGCTCTTGGTGAGGTGAGCCTGTATAATGTGTGGTGTTTGGTGTATTTAAATACAGGTGAAGAATCACATGTGGATTTTCGTGAATTGCTTAATTGAAAACCCAACCTTTGACTCTCAGACTAAGGAGAACATGACTCTGCAGGCAAAGAACTTTGGCTCAACCTGTAAACTGAGCGAAAAATTTATTAAGGGTGTAAGTATTGATATACGTGGATAATCAAGACGTCTGTAAAACTGCATCTTACGTTTAATGTGGCAAATATATACTTTTGAAGTATATATAGCCATGAACTAAAGAAAAAGTGTGTAACTTAGAATTCTGTCATTGTTGAGGCTTTTCCCACAATTGTTTGGGATTATTTTTGTGTTGCAGGCAGTTGGCTGTGGCATTGTTGAAAGTATCCTAAACTGGGTAAAATTTAAAGCTCAGAGCCAGCTGAATAAGAAATGTTCGGCTGTGAAACACACTAAGATTAAGGGTGTTCCTAAGCTGGATGATGCCAATGATGCTGGTAAGTGCTTTACACCTTTGTAACCAGTTCATTCAAAAAGATAAAACTTGTTTGTTAGAAAAATGATAGAATTGTCTCCTAAAGATAATGAGAAAACCTGCAATTATAGTTCATCCCGATTTTACAGTCCCATTTACTATGTGCAGCGCAACAAAGCCTGTGTGTGTTAGAAGATATTTATTCTCATTCAATTTGTGAGTATTCAGGCTTTGATTTCACTCCTTAATTAGAAAATTGACTTGAATTTTTTTGTTTGTTCTAGGCAGCAAGAATTCTTTAGATTGTACACTTATCCTGACCGAGGGAGACTCGGCCAAAACACTGGCTGTCTCTGGTCTAGGAGTGGTTGGTAGAGACAAATATGGAGTATTTCCCCTTCGTGGGAAAATACTCAACGTCCGAGAAGCTTCTCATAAGCAGGTTAGTCGGGAAATCGTTACAGTCTACATGTTAGAACAGTGTGCTTTGTGTAATGCAGTGTGTTTTAACGGAGTACAGCTGAACGCCTGCAACACTGTAAAGAGTAGTGTCTTAATGCCTGAGTCTAGTCTCATCTTCAGCCCTCCTTGCTGGTTAAGTGAGAATATTGATTAAATCCTGTTCAGCGTTTTGCCTCTGAAGGGACAGTGTTTGTATTGTGGACTATAAAACATTTGGAATGATCTAGAAAAATTAAAGCATTAGACTTCCATTTAGAAATGATAAGTTTCTAAACAGCAAAACAAGACAAAGCTCAGTCAACGGTATACTTATGGATAATTGTAGACTTTAAGATACATTTTTAGTCTGAAAGACAAGTTTTTATTCCGTGTGATCTTTTCCAGATTATGGAAAATGCTGAAATCAACAACATCATCAAGATTGTCGGCTTACAATATAAGAAGAACTATGAAGATCAAGAATCTTTAAAGAGTCTTCGCTATGGAAAGATTATGATTATGACAGATCAGGTTAGGCCCACTAAAACTGAAAATTGGGAGAGGAAAAAAACGAACACTTGAATAAAGAGGAAAAAAGAAAATACTACCTTTCTCCCACTGCCGTTGTTGTACCTCATTGGCTGTATTTGTTTCTTTTTATCATTCTATATTAGTGGGTCATAATATCTTTTCAGCCACAAAACAAAACAGATGGGGGGGGAGCAGCAGCATCACCAAATAGCTAAATACTGTTGTTGCAGTCTGCTGATTCAAGGTCCTTGACCAGTCCTTGATACCGTTTTTTACCAAGAATGTGCCTTTTCTGTTTCTCTTAATTTTCAGTAGTTAAACAATGCGTGGTCACCTTTTTAGAAGTGAAAGTTAATAGGGTCGGTTAGCTGGAATTATAGAATCATTTGCTATTAAGCTAACAATTGTCAATTCTTTCACGTCCCTGATGAAATGCGCCTTTTTTCTTTCTTTTTTCTTTTTAAATCAGGATCAAGATGGATCGCATATCAAAGGTCTGCTGATTAACTTCATCCATCACAACTGGCCATCTCTTCTAAGACACAACTTTTTGGAGGAATTTATTACTCCCATCATAAAGGTAGGGGTTGGGTAGACGGTAAGGTGAATGAATAAGGATCCATTGGTCCAAATCTGCTTCTCATTTCACAGTTACAATATTTGTTCATTGTAGGCCTCTAAAAACAAAGAAGAAATTGCATTCTACAGCATTCCTGAATTTGAAGAATGGAAAAACAGTACGCAGAACTACAATTCATGGAAAATCAAGTACTATAAAGGTTTGTAGAAAACGTAATATGGTGAAATTAAACGTTCCAAATACAAGCATTCACGATTCATTCGGTTAGCCCTGCTTTTGCAGAAGGGGTTTGGACCGGGTATCCTCAACGTCTCTTCCCTCCTAAGATATTCTGATTACAAATACATGGGGCATAAAATATAAAAGTAAGGAAACAATAACCTCTAAGTGGATAAAGTATCAATAAAATCTCCCGAAGTGGAACTAGGTAACTGTTCTTTCAGCCCTCTTATGCAATTATGCTCAGTTTTATGTGCTATTTTCCGTAGTAGAGTCCTTGCGTACTCTTAGCACTGTGAGCGAAGTGCTTACTCCAGAATCGCCTAATACCAATAAGGAAGGTACCAACTGCAGAACAGTGGCTGGGTGATGAGGAATCATTTCCAATTTGCAGTTAATCATTTCATATATCTACAGGAGTTACGTACAATATGCAACTGCTCACCTATCTGTAATTCTTATGATTTTTGTGATAGTTTAAAACGAGATGTCGGGTAACCTAAGTTTCCTGTATGTCGTCTTCACGCTGTACGTTTATGTGATCATTACAGAAACTAGGCACAGCCAAATATTTCTTTGAACTGCAACTTAATTTAAGCAAGAAGTTATTAGGATTAACTAGTACTGTCTCTGCAGGTTTGGGTACCAGCACATCAAAGGAGGCTAAAGAATACTTTGCAGATATGGCTAAACACCGAATTGGCTTCAAATATTCTGGTCCTGAAGATGATGCTGCGATCACCCTGGTAACTAGCACTTGATTTAATTGCTGACTTACTACCTTTGGTATTCCACTGCTTAGAGTGCTGTGTATTTTCTCTTAAAATGCTCTTAAAAGCCTTTGGGCTTGAGACAGTCTCTTTGTTACCAAGGCTACGGCTTTAGTCTAACCAGTAGAAGCAAATCTGTCCGTGGACCTCAGGCCAAGAGTACCCTTTTAATGATGGTTTTCAAATATAGCTCGGAACAAACTAATCACTACAAACCAATTGACATTTTCAGACATAATAGTAAATATTTCTTCAACATTTTTCTGCGTGTTCTGCTGCAGTTTTCTCAAAGTCAGACCTCCCCTTTCTCCCCCAGATTTTCTTCTTGCAAAATGGTTCACCAGTGGATTAATACCTTAGTCGCTTCTGTGAACTTCTTCACCTTCAGTAGTCATTGACTCTTAAGTATTCTGAGCTATTAGGCAATGCCAAAAAACCAAGTTTTTCCACAAAACACTAATTTTCCCCAAAATCTGCTTTAGTTTTCCATTATGATGTTAAAAACCCATACATTTAAACCTAACTACCATGTCTCCTACAGACTGGTGTAAATTATGCTCTTAATATATTTAGCTACAAGAACCTTTTCTTGCACTTCTTGGGCTACTTAGTCATCCTGTTTAGCGTGTTATTCTCCCGGGTGAACTCTTCCTGTATGCTTTCTTTTTCTCAAGTGGTCCAATAGGGCACATCACAGAATGTCCTAGAATTGCGTTATTTTTCATTTTGTAATATACAGGCCTTTAGCAAGAAGAAGGTAGAAGAGCGAAAGGAGTGGCTGACTAATTTCATGGAGGATAGAAGACAACGGAAGCTGCACGGTCTGCCAGAGGTAAAAGGCTTACATACATGAAGGAAACTGGTTTCCCGTCTCTCCCTGGGGCTCTTCTCAGCTTCATTCTGGCACGCCAGAGCTGCACACAGCTGCGAGTCAGCGTGCCAGTCGCCGGATTACGGGACAGTTAAAATGTTTCAGGATTTTGCAGAGCACTCCTTCTGTTATCAGTGTAGCCTCATTGTCAATTGGCCAACAGTTAATTTCATTTTTAATTCTTATCTTTCAAATTACTTCATCAATAGGGAAATGATAACTTGAGCAGGAGTGTCCGGAGACTTTATTTCTCCAAAAATGGGCCTTGCGTCACGGGAAGGGATGTTTCACTTTGCCACGCTTAGAATGTCAGCACTTGAGCCATGTTTAACTAGTCTCACAAGGAGCTTCCGTTTTAGTGAAACTAGCCAAGTATGAGCTAAGAAACAGATTACACCTTGTTAAAATTAAGGCAGTCTTGCAACTGTTTTTTTTAGGAATACCTATATGGGAAAAATACTAATTACCTGACATACAACGACTTCATCAACAAGGAGTTAGTGCTGTTCTCAAACTCAGATAATGAAAGGTCAATCCCGTCACTGGTTGATGGTAAGTTATTTCACGGTAGTGATTCCAAATAGTGCATTCCTCACAACTTAATAAATGGGTGTTTGCATGTCGTATCACCAGAATCGGGGAACCTTGATGAGTTTTCAGGGTTAGTATTCTGAAATAGGTTTTCTGCTGTCCAAGTTTTTTAATCCTTGGATTAAATGTCTTGTCCATTTTGTAGTATATTATTGCAAGTACCTTACTCTCCTGGTGCAGATTCGTTAGGTGAATAAGTAGTTCTTAGTCTCTACAGAGCAGAAGCTCAGTGAAACACATTGTATGTTCTAATCACAAGGTGCTTTGCTTTTTTTTTTATACAGGTTTGAAGCCAGGTCAAAGAAAAGTTCTGTTCACGTGTTTCAAACGAAACGATAAGCGGGAGGTGAAGGTTGCTCAGCTGGCTGGTTCTGTAGCTGAGATGTCCTCATACCATCATGGTGAGGTAAGGTCCTGGCCTGGTTGTCCAAAATGCTTTTTAAATGAAAGGCAAAAAAGCCCTTCTGTTGACTTGACAGTTAAGATGCCTCTAAAGCAGAATTAGATGTCTGAGTATAAACACCAAAGCAAAGTGGCTGTATATCTGCTATTAATACTTCAATATTAATTTCATCTGAGATTGGTCAGTCTTCTGTCCTACCTAGACTTTATGGGAGTATATTTCATTCAAAAAGTAGAACAAGAAAAACCCGCTTTACTTGTGATAGGTTTAGGCAGATGTTACTAGCCTTTCTGCCTCGGTAAGGAGAAGTTAAGCACTAAAACAAGATTCCTTTGGGAGACTGATAGAATCTTTCATTGGAGGCTTCAAGAACAGGTAGACAGCAATATATGGTGGGTCCCTGGAATGTATCTGGTCAGCCAGACTAGAGGGGTCTTGGGATGCACTTTCAGTGAGAGTTTCCTCCGGTATTTCATTAGTTGAGTTTATCTTCTACACCAATTCTGTTCTTGGTGTGAATTTTGCCTTTAACTTTGTCCATTCAGTGAAGAATTCTGCATTTTTAGCTTTGAACCTTCCTTTGTTGCAGGCATCGCTGATGATGACTATTATTAACTTAGCTCAGAACTTTGTGGGCAGTAACAACCTCAACTTGCTGCAGCCTATTGGTCAGTTTGGCACAAGGCTGCATGGTGGGAAAGACTCTGCCAGCCCTCGATACATCTTTACAATGCTCAGGTCAGCATTAAAGATTTCTTACTGTCTTAAATATTCTTAGCATCTTACCAGACTTGATACTTATGTGGGTTTTTTGGTTTTGGGGGGTTTCTTTTTGCATGGCGGTCACTGTTCTGTAACGAGAATTTGGGCGTAAATTCTCTTTTCCATTCTAGCCCGCTAGCCCGGTTGCTGTTCCCACCAATGGATGACAATATCCTGCGGTTCCTTTACGATGACAATCAACGTGTGGAGCCGGAATGGTATATGCCCATCATTCCAATGGTGCTGATCAATGGGGCAGAAGGGATTGGGACTGGCTGGTCCTGTAAGATCCCCAACTTTGATATCAGGGAAGTTGTGAATAATATCCGTCGTCTGATGGATGGAGAAGAGCCATTGCCAATGGTAAATAATGTATTTAAAAAAACAGTGTCTCACTCATTAGTTTATTCAGCACATATTGGAGCATTTCATGCAAGTGCTTAAAAACAGAAGCATCAACACAAAGCTGAATTCAGTGTTCTTTTCTGCTTAGCTTCCTAGTTACAAGAATTTCAAAGGCACAATAGATGAGCTGGGGCCTAATCAGTATGTGATAAGTGGTGAAGTGTCTATCCTTGATTCTACAACCATTGAGATCACCGAGCTGCCTGTCAGAACATGGACACAGGTAATAAACAGTGAATTTGCCCTGGGAATGTATAAGCTTGCCCTGTAAAGCAAAACGTGATTAGCGGGCTTTGGAGCTTTTCATCTCCACGGAAAACATGGGTCTGAATTTGATTCTTTTCTCAGACGTACAAAGAGCAAGTTCTGGAGCCAATGTTAAATGGGACTGAGAAGACCCCCCCACTAATCACAGACTATAAAGAATATCACACAGATACGACAGTGAAGTTTATCGTGAAGATGACTGAAGAAAAACTAGCCGAAGCTAACGCAGCGGGGCTGCATAAGGTCTTCAAACTCCAAACAAATTTAACATGCAACTCCATGGTATGTAACAGATTTTGTCAAATAAAGTTCTTGGTTTAACTCGGAGACTGCGCGGACAGCTGCAGTTGCTGCTTGTAACAAGTACTCTTTCGCAGTAACCTAGTCACTTTGATTTTTCGGCTGTTACTCATTTTAAATCAGCTTTCTAAATATACCTTCAAAAGGTCAAGAGACTGGCTTGGGAATGGGCCCAGAGTGGTATGGTTTTGCCTGAAGGAGTCAAAGTGATCTGAAATCGCACAGTTCACAGAGACCTTTGTTGTGACAACAGCACTGCCATTGTATGTCTGGATTCTGACAACGTGCGAAGCTGGATGCAAAATGTTTATCCTACAGATAGCTTTAAGATTCAAGTAACCTTAACCCTACTGTGTGTTTTCAAGAACTCTGAAATTCTAAAATTGTCTCTGCTGCTGTGCTTGCAAACTGAAGTAATTTCTGAAACAATGCTAAGCTTTTACAATTTGTTGGCTAAGAATTCAACTGTGCTATCACACCTGTGTTATAGGTGGTAATTTTCAGTGGTTTTGGAAATCAGTTTTATCATCATAACGCCTGTGTTCCTTCATCTAGGTTCTTTTTGACCATGTTGGCTTTCTGAAGAAGTACGACTCTCCCCAGGATATTCTTAAAGAGTTCTTTGAACTCAGGCTCCGGTACTACAGTTTGAGAAAAGAATGGCTTATCGGAATGTTAAGTGCCGAGTCTGCAAAACTGAGCAACCAGGCTCGTTTCATCCTGGAGAAAATAGATGGCAAAATTGTGATCGGTATGTGTTGTTCTTGGTTACTTGCTTTATGAAACTGGGGGAAGAACTAGGTGCTGTCTTGAGTTCTGTCAGCACCCCCTCGGCCCCAGACTGGCTCTTAACAAACTACACCAGAGCTTATCTTTCTGTTCCAGCAACATACAAGAGGAAAATGTTTCACAGAGTATCCTTGGTCTATGCAGTGTTATGCATATGTTAATTAAAACAAGATACTCATACAGCTTTCCTACTGTGTGTTTGACACTATTTTGAGAGCAGAAATATTCTTTAATAGTTTAGCAATAATTCCTATTTCTGACTCAGTAGGAATAAGAGTTAAGTGCTTGGCGGGGTTGGAAGGCGCTAGTGTTTTCTGTTTGAATGCATACTTCTTAAGAACCCGTATCTCTTCCGTGTTATCTCTGTGAACCTCTGCAAAAATATTCCAAATCATGTTCTCAGTGGATTGGGGTTTCAACTTTAGAAGATACTCACGTTAGCAGCATCTGAGCATCATGAGCTAGAAAAAGAAACAGGTCTTTGTTCCCAGCATTCAAATTTTTCAATCAACTTTTCCACCTCAGTCTAAAAGGCAGTCTGTATTTCACTTGCATTCATGGAGGATGCAGCTGGACAAAGTGTCATAAGATGCTTTGTGGTTTGTGTCTGAAGGCAGCCCAATAATCCCAACAGCCTGGGTCTGTCTGACTTGACTCAAGAAGAGAAATAATTCCCTTGAAATGCATTTTCTTGGGGTTTTGTAATAAGCAGTTCCAAGGCTGACAGAGCTGGTTTCATTTGTATTTGTGTCTCATGGCTGATTGCTTCTGGTATCTTAAAAAGGAACAAATTCCAGTTGAAGCATTTCCATTGGTTGGGGCACTTACAGCATAAATTTCCCTGGTGATGTCTAATGAGGTGCAAGCTACACCAAAGCCTTTGAGCGCTATTGGGGTTTTTTTTTCTCCACCTGCCTGCCTATTATTGTGAAACCTTTTTGATACCATCACACCTTTTTTTCCAAGTTCAAAAACTACTTAGGGCAGGGGAAATGCATACATGGAAATGAGGAAGGAAAATATTTACAGTGCTCTGGCAGGTGTTGCTGGCAGGTATAGGAGCAATGCTGACCTGACAAATCACCTAGGAACTTGTTAGGTGTTGTTTCAGGCTCTTCCACACGTCCTGCCTCTGATGAGGAAAGGCTTTTTTAGAGCCCAATGGGATGCTGAGCTGCTAGAACTATAGGATCCAATATTTAAAGCTCATCTGTCTTTCCTAACAGCAATTGGTAGTGGTCACTAGCTGACAATCCTGAAATGTCTGTTTACAGAAAACAAACCCAAGAAAGAGCTGATTCAAGTTCTTATCCAGAGAGGGTATGAATCCGATCCAGTGAAGGCCTGGAAGGAATCGCAAAACAAGGTAATGCTTCAGTCATCCTCTCTAAATAGGTCTGAACTGGCCCCTGTCTCTGAAACTACATAATCCATAGGAAGAAGCCCAAGTTGCTTTTCAATTTGTAGGATTCAAGGGTTTGCGTATCTGGTGTGTCTGTGATAGGAAACGTAGGACAAACAAAAATCCAGTTGCTTGTTCAGAAGGCACCGAGACGAGACCTGGTCATTCTGGTTTGAGTCCGCTGGGTCAAGTCCTCTTGCCACAGCAATTTCTGCTCTTCCTTAAGGGTTTCCTTCCTCCTGTGGGACACAGTTGTGGAAGGGCGGTGAGGAAGATGACAGTTTTAAGTAGCCTGAGGGGAGAATCTGTACTATCAAGACATAGAGGCCAGATAGAATAGAGCGAAAGAGATCTGGAGAATTGTTTTTGCGTATGGATTCTTCTGTGCGATAACAGCTGAGGCTTTAAGAAGCATAACTTGATCCATTTCTGAATTGTTCTAGAAGGACACCATAAGTACATGGGGTACCTGTGATGCAGTCCAAATTTGATCAATAGCCCTACCTTTGTATGTCAATATATTTGTTGACAATGTTTATTTCAAATCCACATTCAGGAAGAAGAGGAGGAGGAGGAAGAGGAGAGTGAGAAAGAATCAGCTGCAGCTAAAGGCCCGGACTTCAACTATCTGCTGAACATGCCCCTTTGGTATCTGACTAAAGAGAAGAAAGATGAACTCTGTAAGCAGAGAGACAACAAAGTATGTTCCTTCCTTTTCTTATAAAAGCATTGTTATATAATGTTTTTTTTAATGGCGGATTAAAATACGTGACTAATGATTATCAACTCTGATTGCCTTTAGGAAAATGAGCTGGAAAACCTTAAGCGCAAGAGTCCCTCTGATCTGTGGAAGGAAGACCTTGCTGTCTTTGTTGAAGAACTTGATGTATGTCAATGTTCAGTGCCGATGACGGATTCTCTTGTAGTCTTATCCACCAGCACGTTATTGACTTTTTGTCATGACAAGGAAACTAAAAATGATAACTCCCATGTCTTGCACTCACTGAGGAGAATGAGAGTTTGCTTCACCTTCCTAGCTTGGGCAGGAGTAGCACTGCTTTGGGACAGGGACTCAAAACACCGAGGTGGCCTTTGGAAGGTGGTCGATTACCAGTCTGAGTAGTGAGGAGGAGTTTTAGGAGGGCTTGAGAGAAAACCCATGTTAGGATCCAGTCCTAGGAGATGTAGATCAAAGGGCTTTTTGGACACTGAAAAGGTGAAGGAGGAGCTGGACTTCACTGAGCAGAGCCCAAGTCGCGGGCACGTGTCTGTGCACTGTCACACCTGGTCACTGCCTGTGTCTCTTCTTGCTCCCCGAGTAACGGCTATAGCTCGAGCTGAAATCATTGCCTAAAAAATGTACAAATCTGTACCAGAGTGGGAAGCTTAATTTAAACTGATAGTAGGAAATCTCTCAGCAAGTATAAAGCGCTTTACTGCAAGGGATGTGATGGTGGGGGTTTTTCAGTAGTACTTCTGTTTCTTTTGTGTTCTCATGGTTGTATTATTTTATGCTCACCTCTGCAGGCAGTGGAAGCCAAGCAAGCTCAGGATGAGATGGCAGGGTTTACTGGGAAACCTTTAAAGGGGAAAGGAGGGAAAACGAAGGTGAAGGCGGCGCAACGGACGGAAGTAATGCCATCACCTCATGGCATAAGGGTCATTCCTCGGATAACTGCAGAGATGAAGGCAGAGGCAGAGAAGAGAACTAAAAAGAAAATAAAGGTAAAAACGAACATTCCAAATGCTTAATCTGTCTTTGCGCCCTCTTCAATACAGTCCCAAAACACTGAACTTGTCCTGATGAAGCAGCTGTTCAAGGAGAGGGACAGAATCTTAGGACACAGGGAACACTGGAAATGGATGTTTCTCACTCTAAAAGAGAACAGATTCACTGACGTATCGGGAGATGGCTTAGAGGGAAATCTTTCGGCAAGAGCACATATCGCAATGTCGGAGATGGGTTGGTAGTTTAGAAATTAAAAAGCAGATGCGAGTAAGGCTGTTCTAGGTGTCTTGGGGATTTTATAAATCCTCTAGCAGGCAGGAGGTGTACAGCTGATAAATTCACTTCTCTAGAACAGCCTTTGCATTTCCAATAATGCTTTCATCCACTTAATGCCATTATTGTTCTCGATATCAAGGAGATAAAGATTTAACTCTTTTTATAGGGCTAGTTGAAATTATGCCATTCAGCCATTTGCAACGTAGAAAATTAAAATATCCCCCCACCTGTTTTGACCCGTAAGCCAGACATATTGCTCCTTTCCTACAGATGGTTCCATCTGACAGTTTTTCCAAATAACCTGCACTGTGTTTTTTAACCCACCCTGTTCGTTTCTGCATCCTCAACACACCCCAGAGCCGTCCCATCAGCACACAAAGGCGGTACCAAAGCGCTCTTGGGAGTGGAGACAAAGTTCCTGTTTTTGTTAATGTTGGATTTTGCATTTTAAGTCACCTGATCTGGGGGACAGATCCTGTCTGATTTACTTGGCTGTAATCAATTTGACAGGCAGTTTGTTTCCCAGGCTCAGATTTCTTGTATCACTAACTTCCCTACGTCTAAAATGAGCAGCTCCTTTCTCCATTACTCCGTGTGCCTCTTCTAATGGAATGACCCGACTCACGATCTACTTGGTATCTGCTTGTATCTTCAGACTGAAAAAAATGAATTCGATGAGAATCAAGAAGAAAACACATCAGGAGACAAAGAGCCTTCGGGCCTTAAGCAGAGATTAGTCAAGAAGCTTAATGCTGAGCAAGGTAAATGCTTTCATGTGTTATTCCATCCATGGAAAAGTGAGCGGAAGGGTTGTAAATTTGGTTATCTGACCTCTTCCTGAAGGTGATGAGTAACATCTAGGATCAGTATTTTTGGAAAAACTAGATGAGAGAGAAAGTGATCCTGGATGACAGTCAAGCGGGAGAGATCGCCATTTCTCTGTGGTGTTTAAGCCAGAATCCTCTGAATTTAGCGATGTATTTCCAAGTTGAGCGTGAACTGCTGAGCCCGAAGTGCACATGGAAGTTTGCTGCTTCATCCTCCCTCCCAATGTTTTTCAGGAACTAAGAGACAGGCCACTCTACCGTTTAAGCCATTAAAGAAAATGAAGAAACGAAACCCTTGGTCTGACTCCGGGTCTGACTCGGAGTCTGATTTTGAAGCTCCTCCTCAAAGAGAGAGAGTGGTTCGCCAGGCAGCAGGTGAGTGATGACCCAAAGGCAGAAGAGGGGGCCGTCTGTGGAGGAGAAAACTGAACAGACTCTTCAGAGAGCTCCCAGAGCCCGAGATCTCCATCAGAAATCATTTTTAAGAGGCTCATTTATTTTACTGTATACAACAACTAAATATTTCTACCATTTGAGCCAGATTTTTCACAATGCTTTTCAAGGAAAAGCAGAAATGCACAACTAGAGGATATAAGGTTATTGGCTTTAATTACCTAACTGTCTTGGCAAACCAAACGTGGTGCTGGTAAGCGAGCCCAGGATGCGCTTGTGATTTGGAGTCTTCTCACTGGCAATCTCAGTATCTGCTTGTTTTTATTCAGATCTTTATTTTTTAATAACTGCAGCTAAAATATTGAAAAAGAAACTGAGCTGCCTATTGCCAAATGTGTAAAATAATACATCTGTGTTGTTTCACCAGCCAAAGTCAAGACTATAATCAGTTCGGACTCGGATGAAAAGCTCTCCAGCTCAGATGAGGAGCCTGAATTTCAGGCCGACAGCGAAGGCAACTCTGACTCCGATACAAACTCAAAAGAAAAACCTGCTCCCAAGCCCAGAGCTGCTCCAAAGTGAGTATTTTTCCCACACAGGCACTGGAAATTAGTTGTGCTTCTGGTGTTAATGCTATCGAGAAATTAATAGCTCTTTTTCTTCAGTGCATCCTAAGTTGAAAACATACTTGGGGTTTTGTATTCTAGGGGAACCACCGAAAAAGCAGCTAAAGCTCCCAAGCAAAAGACAGAGCAAAACACTGTTCCTGGTGAGTACAAGACCTTCCAAACCCTGTTGATTTTCCTAGAATCCCAGGAGAGCGCTCTGGGCATTCTGATCGGGGCTGGGCGCTGCCGGGGGCAGACGTGAGTCACAAGATCTTGCAAAGAAACTTTGATGGGAGGCCACAAGCTGGTCGCAGTTTGTCTGTTTAACTTGAAGGTGTGATTAATCCAGTTTTAATGGTTGCTCTTTATAAAAAGTGGATCAAAATTCTTCCGCTGCAGTGTTTACAGCCGGAGGAGATCATTTGACTATTTCGAACTTGCTTTCTGCTTTCTTCATTCAGTCCAAGTCCAAGAGGTTGCTGATGAAAATGCGAGTGAAGGTCCTGCAGCTCCTTCTGTCCCTGTGCCTCGCGGTAAGGCCGTATCCAAAAAACCTGCTGCGGCTAAGAAGGCCACTGCCGCTAAGGGTAAGGCGAAGTTTAGTAAGGTCATTTTTAGATGTCAGTTGTTATTATTCCTGTGGGAAACAAGTCCAAATCATTTTGCTAGGCGTTCAGGGGCCCGAATAACTTGAGTTTTTATTTCGGAAAAGATCTGAGGTTTGTGGCAAAGGTTGCCTGGTTGTTCTCGTTTTTCAAGAAATTTGTTTCCAAACATATCATGTTCTAGTTCATGTCAGACATGCTCGAAGGGAGTGAATTTTCGTTTGGGAACAGGAAAAGTGAATGCTTCCTACAGCGCTATGTAATACTTGGCAGGAATAATCCGAGTGGAATTTGTGTCTTGCAGTCAATGTTCTACTGCGTGTCTTTTGGGGAAGAAAGCTCCTTGGTCGCCTGCTTCCCAGGAAGGAGAAAAGCTTCTTTGGGGTAGCTTGCTCTATTTAGTGCTAGCTCGACCCCATAAATCTACGGCATTTGACTCAGGTTTTTTTTTAAACTTAACTGCCCGGAGTCTGTGTCAAACTTTGAAAGCTGTTTTGCATGCTCCATCTCTAGCTGGTTTTGATCCCAGCACTAAAGTGGTATGTTACTTCACGGCAAAATAGCCGTTTCTTCCACTTCTAAATTGAGACAGCCCGTTACCGTTCAGGAATGGCCTGCTCATTTCAGCTTCACCGGGAGACATGCTTCAAGATGCTGTTAAAAAAAAATGTCAAAATATAGGTAAGAAAGAACCCCACAAGCATTTAGTGTAGACAGTAAATTCATTCCTTCCCCGTGCAAAAGTTTTGAAGGTTCAAGATTGGTTCCGCGGCCTTGAGAGTTCAGGACTTTTCAATCTGAAATGGTCTGTGAATTGCTTTGGGTGCATTTTAATTTGATCCTCTAAATGTAGTGGAACTAAGCAGAGAAACAACCTCGTTTCTCATCATTTTGGTAAAGAGCAATCTTTCTAGAAAAACCGCCCTTCGAAATGCGACGACCCGTGTGCTGACCCCGCGGAAGAGCGCGGAGCCGTATTTGTGTTGGAAGTAATTCCCCGACTGCAAACGGGAAAAGAAGCAGCAAAAACACGGGTTTAAAAGCAGAGTTCTCTTCCAGATCACCAGCCGTCCATCATGGATGTTCTAGCCAAGAAAAAGGCTGCCCCCAAACCCAGCAAGACGGCGGGGAAGGAGGGACCCCTGGATGCTGAGGCCGGAGGAGCGGGTGACAAGAAGCCTGGCCAGGCCAAGGGGCGGAAAGTCGTCAAACGGCAGCCAAGCTCTTTGGATTCGGATTCGGATTCGGATTTTGGCTTGAAGCCTTCCAAATGGGTTGCAGCAAAGGTTCGTACCCTGCCACGCGTCAGAGCCAAGGGGGTACCAGGGAGTCAGTGCCGGGGGTTCTGGCACAGGCAGAACCCCTGCGCCACCCGTCCTTACTGCTGGGAGCGGGGAGGGTGGGTGAGAAGGGGGGGTCGGGCACACGGATTTATCCCAGATAGTTGGTTTGGTCTCATCAGTCCCAACAGCCCCACCTTCCCCGTGACACGGTGCTGCGTTTTGTGCTGCTTGAGCGTTCCCTGTTTCTGCTCCGACTCATGATTCACTTCCTGACTATGCTTTTCCCTCCAGAAATCCAAGCTGGAAGACGATGAGAGCTTTACTGTTGATTCAGCCGCTCGTGCCGACAGCCCCCCAGCAGCCGTGCCCCGGACCAGGCCCGGACGTCTCAAAAAACCTGTCCAGTACTTGGAGGAGTCTGATGAGGACGATATTTTCTGAATTTTTTAATGAAGATTTTAAACTGCTGATCCAAATTGATCTACAAACTGGCCTTCAGCAGAGCTCTCGACAAGCTGTCGCCTGAGAGCAGCACCTCAGACCGGGGAATCTTTTCACTGAATTTTAGCTAGTCCAAAAAGGTTTGGTAGACGTGAATTCAGCTCCATTTTTCTTCGTTTTAAATAAGTTAGATTTGTTTAAACAGGAAACACCACCACCCCCCCCCCTTTCTGGTGAACGCAGGAGCCGTGAGCCCAGCTAGTGCTGATGCACCACTTCCCTCTTACCCATTAGCTGGCATCTTTTCATGCTTTGTGGTCATTTTAATGTTCGAGTAGACTTTAGAACCTATCAAATCTTTTAAAATAGCCTCTCGCATAGATTAGCTATCTTAAAAAATAATCAAAGAGGTAAGCTTTTAGCTCCCCAGGCGGAGAGACGCACAGCACGCGAGGGGTAGAACTCCGCGCTGGTGTTTTTCTGTCTCTCTCGCAGTCCTTTCCGTCTGCGCAAGCCCCTGTTGCTCAACCTCCGCCACGATGAGTTTTTTAGCCTTTGGGTTTTTAACTTCAGGTTGAGGAATGGGGAGGTTTGCGCAGACTTGTCTCCGCGCTGTGCTCGGTGTTGGCAGTTTTTATCTCCTGTCCGGCTGCCAAGAAAACCCCGTGTTCAGCTAGTTCAGCCCAAAGGTCATCTTCAGGTAAGAGCCGCTGGTGTCTGCCACCGCCATGTGCGGGTAAAAGGGCTGAGCGGGCGTCTCTACGGTGCCAGCGCAGCGAGATGGGAGAGAAGGACAGAGATTTGCCATCCCGGGCCCTTTGATGGGTGGGAAGCCTGCAGGAAAGCCCGTCGGTTAGTCCAACGCGGGCGTTGGAAAGCGGCAGGTTCCCCCTGCCCTGTGCTGAGATTCTCCCACCCCTTTTTGTTCCCCGGGGACAAAACTTCCCCCGAGCTCCCACGCGCTCGGCTGCAGGAAGAGCCGCGGTCCCCTGCGAGGTGAGGCCGCTTTGTCGCCGCCGTGCCGCGGAGCGGTCAGACCTTCCTCAGCAGAAGCGTCATCTTCCCCTTCCCTTCAAAAGTACTTCGCCCCGGAGTATTTTATCTCGCCGTGTTTTTCGTAGAGCGCCCAGGGGTATTTCTTGACTGTCTGTAAATATTTTCTGTGTTTTTCTTGTCCTGCCTTTCCGTCCTTTCTTTTTTAATATTTATATAATAAAAGTGGGTTTTACTCCAGTTTTCTTCAATAAAAAGGAGTTGTCCTCATCTGCCTGTTCCCCCTCGTTTTCCCTTACCCCCGTTTCTCCGGAGCCGTTCGTCTTTGTTCGCGCTGCGGCTCCGACTTTCTCAGGAGCCGAGAGGCCATCGGCCTCCCACCCTCTGCTGCCAAGACGGCTCTTAAATGGGTCATCTCCATTGTCTTAACCACGATCCTTATTTCTGAGGTCATTTCCAGCGCCGATTTAGCCGATTTTTGGCATTGTTATGGAAATGATGGCTGCAGAGCTTGTGGCGAGCCCTCTGCTCCGCCAGCGCTTTGCGCTGGCGGAGCAGAGGGCTCGCCACAAGCTCTGGTAGGTGGTCACGGAAGAGGAAGAGCTTGAACCCCTAGAGAAGGAGCTGTGGGAACCTCAACCTCCGCAGAAACGTTCTACTCTTCTGCTTCCACTTCGGCGCCTGTGGTGGGGAGCTGTTGGTGCTTCAGCCACTGGCCCGGGGCAACCTGGCGTCACCTGGAAGCCCCTTGGCTGGGAGCTGGGTGGCTGCTGTGCTCCCAAACCTTGGAGGCCTGGCTCAGATGCTCTTTTCCTTGCCGGTTCCTTCACTGCCGGCTTTGCAAAAAACCCGCTACCTGGGGCTGGAGGTTCCCAAATTCCTGCGAACGCCCCTTGTGGCTCCCGGACGGACCCGTCTGCCCCAGGTTCTGCTTTTGCAGCCGGCGGTGGCTCCTGGGCTGGCAGCTGGGGACAAGCAGGACCCTGCCATGACACCCACCTTCCCCCAGGCACATGGGGACCTACGTGGCTGCAGGACCAGCTGCCAACCCCCCGCCCCGGCCCCCGCCGGCCATGGCGCGGCGGTCGGGTACAGGCACTATCGGTGCCACCGAGGTGTTTTGCTGGAACCCAGTCAAGTGTGGAAAGCGCTGTCAGATTTTCCACTGCCGGGCTCTGGAGAGCGTCTCCGGCGCGTCCCCGCCGAGGGGCCGAGCTATTTACGGCTCTCCTTGCTGCAAGCGCCCGCAGAATCGGTTGTCACGACTCAGGCAGCAAACGGCAAGGCCACGGCCGCGCCGCACGGGCTGCTCCGGGCCGGCTGCGGAGCTGCCCCCGTAACCCCGGCATCACCCCAAATGTGTATATGGAGCTGTCTGTGTGTGAACACACACAGAGATACACACACACACACCCCCCATCGTCACAGAGCGCACCACAGTGTCCATACGGGGATTTTCTCCATCGCAAAAAATCTCACTGAGAAGGGCCTTGGGGACGCTGAGCTTTGGGCCACCAGGCACCAACCCACCATGGGGCATTGCACGGGCGCGGAGGGTCTGAGGGTGACCCGCGTCGGCCAGGGCTCCCGTCAGCAGGAAGGGAATTTGACCACAAAGGCCATGAGCCTTGGCTGGGTTGGGGGCTAGCGGGAGCCCTGGCCGTGCCACGAGCCCTGGCCGTGCCCACCGGGATTTCTTGCGGAGCATCGCAGCGCTTTGAAAAGCGGCTGCCCGGCAGCACAGCATCCCGCACAGGTCGGAGCTGGGGGCAGCCTGGGACGGTCCATGGGGCCCTCCATGTCCCCAGCAGCCCGGACACAGCGTCACGGGGCAGCGAGGGCTGGTGCCAGCCCTGAGCATCCCCCCGGGCGCAGCCCCCAGCCCCGCGGGGAGAGCCCCGACCCAGGAGGGACACGGGGCAGGGGCTGTGGTGACACGGCCAAAGGCGGACGATGCCCCCCCCCGCCGCCCCAGCTCTGATGGGACTATGGAGGCGATGCCAGCCCTTGGGGGGGGACCCTTTTGGGGGGGCTGAGCGCTGCGGCTTGGTACCCCCCAGCCCTGGGGGTTTTGGGGGGGGGGGGGGGGGGGGCAAGGACCGGGGGGCTTTTCTGCATGGGGGGCTGCTTCCCCCTGCTCCAACCAGTGCCCTGGGCGACTGCTGGCCCTGTGGCAAGGGCAGCGTTTGTCCTTGAGCCCCCCCCCGCAAAAAAAAAGGCAGAGCTGAGCCCTTCCCGCCCCTCCGGGCGCCCCCGCGGCTGCTCGGTCTCTTTAAAAGGACTCCAGGCGTGGCTGCGGGACCGTCAGCCCAGCCCGGCCGGACGAGGGACCGGACGAGGGACCGGACGAGGGACCGGCCAGTCCCGGCCAACCCTGGACGGCCGCCGCCAGCCGCACTGGCACAGCGCGGACCGCAGCCTGCGCAGGTACCCGACCCCGCCGGGATGGGGATACGGGGGGTCTCGGGGAGTGGGGGGGGCGGGACAAGGGATGGGGACCCCGCTGGTCCTGCCCCAACTGGTGTCCTTGGACCCATCTCTGCGGGAGCGAGTCTCGGGGCCTGGCAGACTCGGGGGGGGACACGGGCGATGGGGTGAGCTGGGCTGGCGCTGCCCGGGCACCCCGCTGCGAGCGGGGATGGTGCCACGCACTTGGGCTTGGCATGGAGGAGGGTGAGATGAGGTGGGGGGGTCTGCGCTGCCCGTTGGGGTCCATCCCCGCGGGCACGGCGTTCCCCCCCCCAACCCCCAGCTTTGACCCGGCTCCCGCAGCGCGGCCATGGGCGAGTGGGGCTTCCTGAGCTCTCTGCTGGACGCGGTGCAGGAGCACTCGCCCATGGTGGGGAGGTTCTGGCTGGTGGTGATGCTCCTTTTCCGCATCCTGGTCCTGGCCACGGTGGGCAGCGACGTCTTCGAGGACGAGCAGGAGGAGTTCGTCTGCAACACCCAGCAGCCGGGCTGCAAACCGGTGTGCTACGACGCCGCCTTCCCCATCTCCCACTACCGCTTCCTCGTCTTCCACGTCGTCGTGCTCTCGGCCCCGGCCGCGCTCTTCGTCATCTTCGCCGTGCACCAAGCGGCCAAGCCGGGGCGCGGGGGTCAGCGCGCCCGCCGCCTCCAGCCCTTCTACGTGGGCAGCGTGGTGGCACGCATCGCGGCCGAGCTGGGCTTCCTGCTGGGGCAGGCGCTGCTCTACGGCTTCAGGGTGCAGCCCCTCTTCGTCTGCCGCCGCCGGCCCTGCCCGCACCGCGTCGACTGCTTCGTCTCCCGCCCCACCGAGAAAACCGTCTTCATCCATTTCTACTTCGTGGTGGGGCTGGTCTCGGCGCTGCTCAGCCTGGCCGAGCTCGCCCACCTCCTGCGCAAGGGACCCCCGCCCCGCGGCGGGTGCTGCCACCGGCCGCAGGAGCGGGGACCGGCCCCCGGGCAGCCAGCGGGAGCCACGGAGGAACCGTGTCACCCCAGCGCCTCCCCGCCACGGGGGGACCTGACCGTATAGCTGCCATCGCTGGCACGAGCTGTGGCTGTTCTCAGCCTGGTGGGAGCCGTGGAGGAGCCGCATCTCCCCAGCGCCTCCCTGCCACAGGGGGACCTGACCGTGTAGCCGCCATCGCTGGCACGAGCTGTGGCTGTTCTCAGCCCGACCGGTGCCCAGCGGGCGGTTGCAGCCCTGCCGGGGAAGCAGGGCCGGGCTGTGCCCCGGTGCCCCCGGTTCCTGTTGTGGGCGGTGGACAGGCCTCACCCGGCAGCTGCTGGAAAAAAAAAAAATATGGACAAAAGGAAAACAAACAGGTCCCACCATCCCTGAGCAGCGGCAGGGACACCCCTGACCTCCCCCCCACCCCCAAGCCTGGCACAATGTAGGGAGGGGGCCAGGGCTGCCCCCACACCCTGTGCTGGGGGTGTCATGAGTGCATCGGGGCTCTGCAGGCCAAGGCTGGCCCCTGGCATTGCGGGGTGGGGGGGGGCGCAGCTGCAGCGACCAGGCTGGGAAGGGCAGAGCTTTGGGGATGCTGGGGGGGGGGGGAATGGGTGGGGGGTGACCCCGAAGGACTCTGCCCCAACCCAGCCTTTGGGGACAGCCAGAATCAGGGAGGGTGAATAGCTGGGGGGCAGTGAAGGGGTCCCTGCTGCCCCCCCCCCCCCCCCCCAATGAAGAACCCCCCCAGGACTTGGGGTGCCGCAGATTGGACCATGTCCGTCCCCCCCCCCCCCCCGGTGCCCCCACAGCAAGAACGAGCCAGGCACTAGAATAAATAAACTTTATTCTGGAGCCAGCCCCCCGCCGTCCCCCCCGCCCCCGTCCCCCCTGTCCCCCGTGCCGGCAGGACTGGCCCCCCCCCACCCCCCCCGCGGGCGCGAAGCCGGGGCTGGCACCGCCACGCGCCCCCGCAGCCCCCACCCCACCTGGGGGGGGGCCGGGGCAGGGCCCGCCCGGCGCCCCCCCCCCAACTCTAAAACCACTAAAATCTCAACAACAACAAAAAAAAAAAAATTTAATAATAATAAATCGTGTGCCCCCCCCCCCGCCCCAACCCCCCCTCCCCACCCTCCCCCACCCCAGCAGCGCCCACCGTGCCCCCTCCACCTGCACAGGCCTAAAAACCCCTCCAAACTTTTACAAAGGTTTTAAAACGTATTTATAGATATTTATAGATATTTATATATATATACTTTGCTTTCTTTTCTCTTTTAAATGACTCTGCTTCCTCGGCGTGCGGGGTCTGGCCGGGTTCCCCCCCCCGCCGCCGGATGGCCGGGACTCGGGGAGCGGGGAGGGGGGGGGGTGGCTCGGTGGTCGCGATCCCGTGTGTGCTGGTGCTGGTGGGGCCGGGGGCGTCCCCGGGGGACGCGGCCGAGGGCCCCCGCGCCCCTGAAATGTGACTCAACCAACGCGCTTTGCCCAGGGCCCGGGGGGGGGGGGCCGGGGGCTGCGGGGCTCCCCACGGAGGGGTCCCGGGGCTGCGGCGGCGAGGCGGGGGGGGGGTTGGCTGCCGAGGAGTCCGCCCCAGGAGGGGGGCTGCAGCCAGGGCCGAGGTGCGGGGTGTGCCATTCCCCCCCCCGGCGTGCCGGGCTCTGTCCTGGTGCCCCCCCCCAGCATGCCGGGCTCTGTCCTGGTGCGCGCCGGGCGCGGGTCACGGCGAGTGCGTGGCCGGGCTGCTGCGATTGGAGCTGGGCGAAAGGCTGGGGCTGCAGCTGCCCCCCGGCTGCCCCCCCAGCGTGTCCATGCCCTCCGAGTTCTCCAGCATCTCCTGGATGAGGGGCGGCATCGATCCCGGGATCTCCATCTTCAGCGTGATCACCCGCTCGGCGCCTGCGGGAAGGGTGGGAGGGGGGGGGGGATCAGCAGGGCAGGGCTCTGCCAGCCCCCCCCCCCCCCAAAACCAGTACCCCCGGGTCTGCTCCCCCCTGGGTGCCGAGGACAAGGGACGTGGCCGCGTCCCCGGCATCCCCGGGGGATGCAGTGCTGTGGGTATCCCCTCCGGAGGATGCTGTGCCCTGGACCGATGCCGAGCCCTGGGGATGCTCCCCCAGGATTCCTCCCCCCCGCCCCCCCCCCCCAGCCCCGGGACACGGCATCGCAGGAAGGCGGCTGCCCCCCCCTCCCCCCCCAGTGCTCACCCTTGGCGCTGATGCTGCGGAGATCCGTGATCTTCATGAGCATCTTGGGGAACATGTGGGGCTTGTTGGGCCTCCTCTTCCTCACGTAGATCTTCAGCGCCTCCAGCAGCGGCTCCTGCAGCTTGTCCACTTTGTCGGGCTGCTCCAGGTCCTGGCGGTCTGGGGAGTGGGGGGGGGGGGCACGGAATAGCGGTTATGGGGTGCAGCACACACCCTGTCGCCCCCTCCTGTGGGTGCGGGTAAGACCCAGCTCCCTGTACCAGGTCTCGAGGGGGGGGGGGTCACCGGGGTGGCTGTGCCGTGGCAGGGGGGACCATTTGGGGTCTTCTTGGCCAGCGATTTGGGGAGGACAGCCGTGGGTCCGCCGGGGTGCTGGGCAGGGTGCCCACCCCTGCACAATCCCCCCCCCAACAAAGCACCCACCTCCGCAGATGAGGCAGATGGCGCTGAGCAGCCCCGTCTCGGCGTCGTCCATCTCCAGCGGCAGCAGCTGGTTGGCGAAGGCGAAGACCAGGTCTGTGAGGGGCCCGAAGCCGGCGTTGTGCATCTGGGTCCGGTTCAGCGTCAGCCCGTCCGAGAAGGTCATGGTGTCCTGCTCCGGCGTGTAGCGCGTGCAGATCCGCAGGATCTGGGGTCGGCGGGGGGGGGGGTGGGGGGGAAAGGATGAGGGGCTCAGCCTGGCGTCCCCCTCCCCATCCCCGTCCCCGTCCCCGCTCTCACCAGGATGTCGAGGCAGGCGGCTTTGAGGAGGGTGATCTGGTCGGCGATGGTGAGCGTGGTGAAGCCGGGGAGCTGCTTGGCAAACTCCACCGTCTTGATGATGCACTTGGTGGACAACTCGCTGAACTTATCCCACAGGTCGATGTCCAGGGAGACCCGCTGCTCCGAGCTGTTGTTCTGCGGCGGCAGGCGGAGGGGGCGGGAGGGGGTGAGGGGGGGGCGGCCCGTGCTCCCCAGCCCCCCACCTCCACCCCGGGACACCCCCCCCCCGCCCCGACACTCACCGTAGTGTATTTGCCGAGCTGGCAGAGGGCGGGGAAGGTCTCCTGGTGGGCTTTGCGCACCTTCTCGATGAGCTCCTCCACCTCGGGCGTGATGATGTAGCTCTCCGAGCACTCCGCCTTGGGCACGTCCTTCTTCTTCTTGTTCCGGTCATTGCGGACGGCTGCGGGGACGGGCAGGCTCAGCGGCACCCGGCCCCGCTGCCACCACCCAGCCCCTGGCCCGGAGAGGTGTGTGTGTGGCGGGGGGGGGGGGGTGTCTCAGCCCCGCCGTGCTGCACCCCCCAGGGCGCGATGAGGACCCCGCTGCCGGCGATGGGATCAGCCACGGTGACAAATGGCCACGGAACCGCCAGCCCCGCACAGCTTGCCTTTAAATAAGCCCCCAAGTCATTAGGAGGCAATTAGGGGTGACACCACAGTCGGCGGGGGGTGGGGGGTGGGGGGACGACGACACAGGACGGGGGGGACGCACACCCCTGGGCATGGGGACAGAGCTCAGCTCCGCTCCGCAAAGCCGACACGGACGAGAAAAACAGCCGGGAGAGAAAATGGCAGCTGAGCCACCGCGCTCATTATGGGGGGGGGGGGGGTGCGGTGGCACTGGAGGGGGGGGTGGGAGCAGCCGGGCGCATCCCCAGCCCCGCACCCAGGGGGGTCAGCCTCTGTGGGACTCCCCCCCTTAGGTGCAGGGCGAGCTGCAGCCCCTGGAATGCTGACCCCCCCCCCGCCCCCCGGGTGGTGCCTGCTCCCCCCCCCCTCCCCAGCATCCGCCAGCCCCCTCCCGGGGGGTCACGGGCCCCAGGGACAGGCAGATGGGGCAGGACTCGGGGAGGCAGCTGCGCCCCAGCAACCGTCACCCCCCGTCACCCACCCCCGGCGATGCCGCGCCGCGCGGGGTGGGGGGGGTGGGGTACAGCCGGGCACCATGACAACTGGCACGCAGACGCCAGGAGGCCTCTCGTCAGCGTCATTTATCTCTGACATCATCAATCACGCGTTGCCTGGGCAACGGCCAGGCTGTGACACAAACCCAAGGGCCCCCCCCCCCCCCCCCCCAACCCCCCCAAGGGCCTCGTTGGGCACATGGTGGGGGCTGCCAGGATGGCCCACCGCACCCAGACACCTCCCCGGCTGCACCCAGGCAGGGTGTCCCCATCCCCGTCCCCATCCCCGTTCCTATCCCCATCCCCATCCCCATCCCCGTCCCCATCCCCGTCCCCATCCCTGTCCCCATCCCCGTCCCCATCCCTGTCCGCACTCACACTCCTTGGACATGCCGACTTCGAAGCACTTCTGGAGGCGGCAGTACTGGCACCGGTTGCGCGTCACCTTGTTGATGATGCAGTTCTTGTCCCGGTGGCACGTGTACACCATGTTCTTCTGGATGCTGCGGCGGAAGAAGCCCTGGGGACCCCGCACGCCCCCGTCAGCGCCCGGCCCGGGGAGCCCGGGGAGCCGCGGGGACGGCGGCCGCGGCGCGGGACGCTGGCAGCTCTCACCTTGCAGCCCTCGCAGGCGCTGACCCCGTAGTGGTACCCCGAGGACTTGTCCTGGCAGACGAAGCAGGGCTTGTAGATGCGGGGCAGGGGCGGGGGCGAGGGGGGGCTGGGCACGATCTCCTCCGAGCTGGTGCTCTGCGTCTCCACGGCTGCAGGGAAGGCGGACACGCTCAGGGCAAGCAGGGCTGGCCCCATGGCGACCCCCCCCCCCCACCCTAAACACCCCACCTCGACAGTGCCAGGGCCGACCCCGGAGTCCGGCGGACCCACCAGCGTGTCCCTGTTGCCCCCCCCCCCTCCCCGAGCCCTGGCCACCCCAGGCCTTCCCGGCCACGGGGCCAGGTCGCGCGGGGCTGGCGGGGAGAGGATGGGAGCTGGGAAGATGCAACTTGACATTTCCAGGCCACGGAGACGACGTGGAATTCAGGCAGACAAAAAAAAAAAAAAAAACAAAGAAAGAAAGAAAAAAGAAGAAAAGAAAAAAAAAAAAAAGAAAAGAAAAAAGAAAAAAGCCGGGATCCCAGGCGCCCTCCGTGCGGGCGGCACGATGGGCAGCTGCGGGGCCAGCGCGGTGCTGGGGGGGGGGACGCGACGGTGCCACGCTCACTCACACGTGTGGGCACACGCGTGTGCATGGGCTGGGGGCCGCCCGCTGTGCCCACCGCCCCAGCGCTGAAGGCACGGCCCCCCCGGGAGGGGATGGGCACAGCAGCACCCAGCCGGCACCCTGTGGCACCCCGGCGAGGGACGTCCCCCAGCGCGGCGCTGCCTTCGTCCCCGCAACAGGCGGCCCCCCCTCCACGTGCTGCCAGCACGGGGGAGGGGGGTGCAGCCAGCGCCCCCTGCCCCCCCAAAACCTCGTGGGACATACCTGCCCCCCCCCCCCGCCTCCTGCACCCCAAAATCCCATGGGATGGGAACACTCCCTCCCGTCCCCCAGGACCAACCCTGTCCCCCCAGGACAAGCCCCGTCCCCTGCCCCGTTGCAGCCCCGGCGGCGGTGGCGGGGGGGCCGCGGTGCAGGCGGGGTGCCACCCCCGGCGCGGGGTGCAGCCAGGCAGGGGTTAACGCTCCCCGGCTCCTCCGGGATGTTTGCGAATGTTTTTCTGCAGCGGAGCCAAACGAACCAGTCAAACAGGATATTAAAGGCCCGGCCCGGCGGGGGAGCCCGCCCCCCCCCCCCCTCCCCGCTCCGCCGGCCCCTGCACCCCGAAAAGGGCCCCGCCGCCACCCGCCACCCCCCCCCGGGGCCGGGGTGCTGCAGGGAGAGGCCCCGGCCAGGGGCGCCCCCCCCCCCCCCCCGGGGCTGAGCAGAGGAGGGGTCCCCCTGGGGGCGGCGGGGCTTTGGAGGGGGGTGGGGGGGGTGAGGGATGAGGGGTGGGGGTCCCCAGCCTGGCTGTGCCGAAGGCCAAGGAGGGGGGACGACGGGGACAAAGCCACCCACGACATCGGGGGTGTCCCCCAGCACGATGGGGACGGGCGCAGGGCACGGAGGCGAGTGTGCAGGGCAGAACGCAAGCGCGTAGGGCACGGAGGTGGGCGTGCAAGGCATGGAGACGAGCGTGCAGGGCACGGAGGCGAGTGTGCAAGGCATGGAGACGAGCGTGCAGGGCACGGAGGTGGGCGTGCAAGGCATGGAGACGAGCGTGCAGGGCATGGAAGCGAGCGTGCAGGGCAGAACACAAGCATGTAGGGCACGGAGACGAGTGTGCAAGGCATGGAAGCGAGTGTGCAGGGCAGAATGTAAGTGTGTAGGGCACGGAGGCGAGTGTGCAAGACATGGAGGCGAGTGTGCAGGGCAGAAGCAAGCATGTAGGGCACAGAGGTGAGCGTGCAAGACATGGAGACGAGCGTGCAGGGCATGGAGGCGAGTGTGCAGGGCAGAACACAGCATGTAGGGCATGGAGGTGAGCGTGCAAGACAGAGACGAGCGTGCAGGGCAGAAGCAAGCACGTAGGGCATGGAGGCAAGTGTGCAAAGCATGGAGACGAGCGTGTAGGGCATGGAGGTGATTGTGCAAGACATGGAGGCGAGTGTGCAGGGCAGAACACAAGCATGTAGGGCATGGAGGTGAGCGTGCAAGACATGGAGACGAGCGTGCAGGGCAGAAGCAAGCATGTAGGGCATGGAAGCAAGTGTGCAGGGCAGAACGTAAGCGTGTAGGGCATGGAGGCGAGTGTGCAAGACATGGAGGCGAGCATGCAGGGCAGAACGTAAGCGTGTAGGGCACGGAGGCGAGTGTGCAAGGCATGGAGGCGAGCGTGCAGGGTAGGAGCGAGCGTGTGGGGTGCGACGTGCGTGCGCAGGGTGGGCTGTGAGCGTGCCAGGCGTGGAGCTGAGCGTGCAGGGCAGAACGCAAGCGTGCAGGGCACGAAGGCGAGCGTGCGGGGTAGAAGCAAGCGTGCGGGGCGCGGAGGCAAGCGCGCGGGGCGGGCTGTGAGCGTGGAGGGTGGGTGACGAGCGCGCGGGGCGCGGAGGCGAGGGAGCCGGGCAGCGCTTCCCGGGCAGCACTGAATAAATCACTGCTGCCACTCCAGGGAGCGGAGCCATTAAAGTGACTGAGCGAACGTCGTCTATAATTTATCGCCTCTTTTATATAATTTAAGAACTTCCTCGTGGAGAGCCGCACTCGCAAAATGCAGATTTGACAAGATTTTGATGTGCTGGGTGCGGAGGGAGGAGGGAGCCCGGCTCCCCCCCCCCCCCGCCCCCCCCCTCCCGTGTCCCCAGGCAGGCACGGCTTCGCCAGCGCCGCGGGATTCCCCTGCCACCGCAGCCACCCGCCGAGGGACGGCGGTGCCAGCGGGGAGGGGACAGGGACGCGGGCACAGCCGCCTGCCTCGCCAGCTCCTCGGGAGCCCACCGTGGTGGCGTCAGGCCTGGGTGCCCCTCGCACCCCTGCGGGGCAGCGGGAGGCCCCAGAGCAGCCCCCGAAGGTGCTGAGCGGGCAGGGTGGGTGCAAACCTCCCCTGCTCCCGCGGGAGGGGACGGCTGGGGACACGGGGGACCGAGGCGTCCGGGCTCCCTCCCTTCCCCCAGCCCCATCTCCTGCTGGAGCAGGAGGGACCCAGGCGTCCTGCCCCCCCCCGGGGAGGAAGCGGAGCCCAGCTGCAGACCAGATGCTGCGGCCCCGCCAGCATCCCCGGGCGAACACGTCGCCCCCGCCCGCGGCCCCGCCGGCCACTTCCCGCCCGCACCAAGGGACCCCGGGGCGCCCCAACACCCGTCGCCCCCGCCCTGGCGTGGGAAAGCGCCCGCGGGGGCCACACCGTGTGCCAGGGCCCGGGGGGGGACCCGGGAGTCCTGTTTGCCACCACCCCCCGCCAACAACCGGTCATCGCTCCGGGGCCGGAGCCGGGGATGGGTCCCTTGGGAGCAGGGGAATGAGGAGGAAAGCCGAGGGAGGGGGAGAAGGGGGGTCCTGGGGCCAGGAGCCCCAAAAACGGGGTGCGCTGGGCTGTGGGGGTGCCCCATCCTGCCCATGTGGCACCGGGGACGGTGCTGAGCCCGCTGGGCACTGCCACCCCACCTGGTCCCCACCGGGCACCTGGCCCAGTGGACCCAGGGGTCCCGCTCCCCGCCAGCGCCGGGTGTCCCGTCCCCGCCACCCCGACTCACCCATCCCCTGTGCCACCACGCCGTGCCGCAGCGCCGCGCTGGCTGCGTGCCACCAGCCAGCCCGGGGTGACAGTGCACAGATAACGCGAGGCGACGGCGGGGCCACCCCATGTCCGGCGGGGCAGTGCTCGTGCACGACCCAACCCCACGTACCCCCCGAGACCCCCACAGCACCCCACAAAACCCCTGGCAAGACGTAGACCCACGCGGGCACGGGGTGCCCACTGCCTCGGTGGGCTCCTGCAAGCCCCTCTGCCACCGTCAGAGACCGCCTCGTGCCTCAGTTTCCCCAGCTGTGGCATGGCAGCGTCCCCAGGCCCCGCTGCAGCGGCAGGCAGGCTCCTGGCACCCCCCCGAGGAGTGGTTCTTGCCCCCGCGCCAACGAGACGGCGTCCCGCCAGGCAGGGCAGCGCCGGCGCCGGGCCAGCAGCCAGCACCTCGGGGCCAGCCCCACTGGGCACAGCCCAGCCGCAGCCGTCTCTGGGGAAACTGAGGCACGGCACCTCCGACACCAGCCCTGCCGAGCCGTGCCACGGGTTGGCAAACCTGGGGCCGGGGAGACACGGCACCTCGGCGTGACGTAGAGAGAGGGGCACCCTGCCAGGGATCCCCGCCAGCACCCGCCGCCCACGCGTCCGCCGGGTCACGGTCACCATGACCAGAGCTTGGAGGTGCCCTGGCCCGGAGCAGGGGCCCAAAGCAGCACCGCGGCCGCACGTCCACCCAGAGCTGGGATGGGGGGGGGGTAGAGGGGGGGGGAATGATGGCCCACAGCCACACTGCTCAGGGCAGCACGGCCCCAGTGGGGTGGGGGGGCCTTGCGCTAAGGGGAGGGCACCGCAGCCTGGGACACATGGCCCCTGCCAGGTCCTGCCTGGGGGGCTCTGAAGGCAGGACGCCCCCCCCCCCCGCCCCGCAGAGGCAGCGGGAGTCCCCAGCTGCAGACAAAGGCCCCTCGCGCCAGCGGAAAGGTCGAGCAGCCCCGAGACAATGGGGAGAGCGAGACTGGGGGGGCTGCGACCGAACACCCCCACATACCCCCAGCCACGGGCACCACACCGGGCATCACAGGGGGAACCGTCCCCCCCGGGGACGAGGCGGCCCCCCCGGCCCTGCAGCCCTTATGGGGGTGAAAGTCCTGCGCAGCCGGGCAGGACTTTCCCCGGCCGTTACGGCCACCCACGGCCCCGGTGCCGTGCCAGTCCGTCCAGCTGCCCTCTGGGGACGGCGTGGGACCCCCCCCCCGGCGGGCACAAAGCACAGCGGGACCCCGCATCCCCCGCAGGGTGGCAGCCCCCGGGCGGCCCACAGCTCGGGGTGCGCTGCCCGCCCCCCCCCCCCCCCCGTCACACGGCCTGCCCGTCCCCAAGGACGGCGGGGGACCCACGGGGGACACCACGCTGTGACCCGCCCCCCCCCCCCCCCGGGGACATAGGACGGGATCCCGCCGGGGGGAGCGGGGCTGGCCGGGCCCCACCGCGGCACCCAGGACCCCCCAGCGCAGGGGGACCCCCCCGATTCCCGGCGCGGGGGGCGGGGGGGGGGGGGGGGGGGGGGGCGCCACGCTGCCGCCCCCCCTCCGCCCGTGCGGCAGCAGCAGGCGCAGCGGCTCGGGAGTTAATTGGATTTTCTCGGAGCCCTTATCAGCAGGGAGCCACATTCCCGGCGGGGCCGGCGCTGCCGCGGCCCCCGCTCACGGGAGAGGGGTGCGGGGCGGAGGGGGGGGGGGGTGTCCCCCCGCCGGGCCCCGGTTTCCCCCCCCCCTCTCCGCAGCCCGGGCCGGTCTCAGCCCCGGTCCCGGCCCCATCCGAGCTCTCGCCGAAATAGGACAAGGGTTGTTATGGCCGAGACGGCGGCATCTGCGCAGAGCTCGCCTCCCCCCCCCCCCCCCGCCGCGCCCCCCCGGAACCAGCACCCAGCACCCATCGCTCTGCCGCCCATCCCCGCACGCAGCACCCACCACCATCCCCGCAGCCCCCCCCCCCCCGCCCGGCTCAGCCGGGTTTTGAGGCCGTCCCCCCCACCCCACCCCGGGGCGGGCTCCAGCACCGGCCCGAGGCGGCGGTGAGGGGCCCGGCCGCCCCCGGGGCGCAGGTACCTACAGCGGCCGGAGCTGCTCCAGGGCGGGGGGCGGCGGGGGACCCCGCGGGGCGCGGGGGGGCCGCGCTCCGGCAGCAGGCAGCCCCTGCCCGGCCCGTAGAAATCCATCCGGAGGAAGGGGCCGGGGGGCAGCCCCGCCACCGCCGCCGCGCCCTCGTACATGGCCCGGGGCCGCCGAGGGGAGTGGGGGGGGGCGGCGGCGGCGGCGGCGTCGTCGTCGTCGTCGTCGTCGTCTCCCCCGGTCCGGCGGCGGGGGCGGCCCCGGGAGGTCAGCGGCCCCCCCCGCGGCAGCCGGGCCCCCGGGGCGCCCCGCGCCGCGCTGCCATGGCCCCGCCGCGGCTCAGCCGGGGAGCGGGGCCCCGCCGCTCCGCTCCGCGCCCGGGCAGGCGGCGGCGGGAGGAGGAGGAGGAGGAGGAGGAAGAGGAGGAGGAGAGGGAGGAGGAAGATGGGGGGGGGGGGGGGAGGGGAGGAAGGCGCAGCCCCGCCGGCTCTGCGGCTCCGGCAGCCCCGGTCCCTCCCGACACCAGCCGCCTCCCCACAGCCTTAACCCGCTCCGCGCCGCGGGGCCGCCCCCAGCCTCCCCCGCCGCCTCCTCTTCCTCCCCTCCCCGGGACGGACGGCACCGGGGGGACACGGACGCGCAGGGCCAGCGTCCGGTGGGAGCGGGGCTGGGGGGGGAGGGCCCGGCGGGACCGGGGTGGGGTCGGGGGGCACAGCGGGACCGGCGCTGGCGTCGGGGGGGGCCGCGTCGGGGCCGGGGGCTGCCCGGGGCCGCGGCTCATTTGCCTAATGGGATGCGGGTGAACTGCGGGTGAACCCGGCGGGGAAGGGCTCACCTCGCCCTGACCCCCGGCCGCCCCCCCCCCGGGGGTGCGGGTGCCACCGCCCGGGGCATGGGGGGGGGCCGGGTGCGTGTGTATGTGTGTTCACGCGTGTTCACGCGTGTCCACGTGCTCCCGCTGCGCGACGGGGTACGTCCTTGTGTGCGTCCCCCCCTGCAGAGGGGCCCAGGTGTGCTCCCCCTGCACCGGGGAGGGGGGGGGGGTGCATGGGGGGGCAGCCTGTGTGCACATACATGTGTGTGCACGCCTTCTGCACACACGGACATGCGTGTGGCACCATGTCCCCACCGGGCACAGCTGAGTGCGTGCACACACGTGTGTGTGTGTGTGCGCGCGCACACCCCCACGCACACGCGTGTGTTTGCATGTAGCCCATGTGGGGCAGTGCCACATGCACACACACCCCCCCCCTCCCCTGCGCACGGGTCCCCGTGAGAGGTGACACCCCAAACCCTGGGCTGCCCAAGCGGCGACGGCACTGCCCGCCACTGGCCAGCGTCGCAGCACAGCCCCGTTGCCTGCACCCTCACCGGCACCGACACGCACCAAGGACGGCGGCCACAGGATGGGCTCCAGCGGTGCCACTTTCCGGACACGCTGGTAGCCTGCTGGCCACACGGTCTCACCCCCCCACCCTCGACTCCTGCACCCCACACGGTCTCACCCACCCACGCTCGCTCCCTGCACCGCCGGCACAGCCACCCCACCGGGCTGCACGGGGAGCACGCAGCCTCTGCTGCGCCACGGGGGTCCGCTCTGCCCCAGCCCCACGCTGCCCACCGCAGCGGTGCCCTTACAGGGAGAGCCCGGGATGCTGCGGCGCCCATCCGAACCCCCGGCCGGGTCCTGCTGCGGGCAGGAGGAGCACACGCGTGTGCCAGACACCGGTGGGACAACGCGGGCGCTGTGGCACATGCCAGCCCTGCACAGCCACACGCAGGGAGCACACGTGAGCAGCTGTGTGTGTGCACGCATGGCAGTGCACACACATGCGTGGCAATATGCACACACGGCGGTGCACGCATGCACATGCGCAGCGGCGTGAACACGCGTGGCAGTACGCACACACGTGTGGCAGTAAACACACACAGCAGTTTGAACTCACACAGGGCAGTACACGCGCACACGGGGCAGTGTGAACACACGCACACGCGCGTGGCAGTACGCACGCGTGCACGGCTGCGTGAACACACAGCCGTGCGCACACACGCAGCAGCACACGCACCCACGCACGGGTGGCAGTACACACGCACGCACGGCGGTACGCACGCACGCACGCACGGCGGCGTGAATACCCGCAGGACAGTGTGCACGCAGACATGACAGACCCCCACGCACCCCGACGCTGAGGACACCCTCCCCGCCGCCACGCAACCCCCGCACCCCATCCCCATACACGCCGCCCCCCCCGCCTCCCAAAGTGAGCAGCCAGGGCCGCCCCGCTTTGCTTTCCAACCCGCCCCCCACAAAGAGGGGGGGGGAGAAAAACAAAAAAAGAATAAGAAAAAGGCCGGGAGGTATGTGCATGTGTGTGTGTGTGTGCATGCGTGTGCGTGTGTGTCTGCGCCGAGCAGATCAGCAGCGCCTGTTTAAATAATAATAGAAAGTCAAAGGCTTTGCTTAGCCAGCAGGTTTCTGAACAAAAGCCCAGCGCTCCTCCAACTTCCTGCAGCGAACATGACAAATGTCTGCTTTGACTCATTTACCAGCGCTGGAAAGAATGTGGCTGCGACGACAACGGAGGGGACGAAGGGGACGTGGGCCGGTGGCAGCGCGCGGCTGGGCCGTGGCAGGGCCGTGCCACGCTCGCCCGTCCCGCCGGGCACCGCTTCCCGTCCCGCGCCGGCGGCAGCAGGAAGAAACAGAGATTAAAAAAAAAACAAAACAAAAAAAACAAAAACAAAAACAAAAAAAAAAAACCCCAAACCAAACCCCGAAAAAAAAGAAAAACAAAACCAACCCAAAGCCTTAATGCAGAAGCCAAGAGGAACTGGGCGAGGGGAGCGCCCCGCACGCAGCCGGGACGGGGACGCCCCGCCATGCGCCACCGACACATCAGAATGGACCCCCCCACCCACCCACCCCCCCAGCAGCACCCCCCGGCCCCGCTTCCCCCCTCTCCCAGCACCCCCGTGATGCTGCGGGGAGCACAAGATGCCCCCAGGAGCGTGATGGGAGACCCGGCCCCAAAACCCATGGGGGACACCAGGGGGGACCCCGCTGTGCCCGGAGCGCGGGGGTCCCAGCCCCAGCGGGGACGTGGGCGGGGACCCCCGCGACCCCCACACAACCCCCCCCCCCAGCCCAGCCCAGCGCAGGCTACGGGGTACCACCGGCCCCTTCCCCCCATCCCCACACCGGCACCTCGGGGCCCCGCAGCTCCCCCCCCAACCTCCCCGCTCCCACCCGCCCACTTCAAAAGACCCCATTTATCCCCTTCAGCCGCTTTTGAGCGCGGCGAATTCCCGGCGGCTCCCCCCGGCCCCCCTGACAGTGATAGAAAACCTCCGCCGTAATGGGCTTTCCCAGGCCGGGGGCCCAGCGCCCAGCCCGGCATCATCAATCTTCCCCGGCCGGGGATGGGGCGGGAGAGGGGGGGTCCCCAGCACCGCACCCCGCGGGGTCTCCCCGGCCCCAGCCCCGAGCGGGGCCCCCCCCCCCCAGCCCCGCCACCCACCACCCCCACCGCCCCAATCCCCGCCCGCGGCCCCCAGCCTGCAGGGAGCACGTTTTGCTCATTAATTTTTAAAAATTAATTAATTACGGGGCGCTGCGGGGGAGCGGCTGCGGCGCGGAGGAAACCGGAGCCAGCGGGTAGGGTGACAGGCCGGGCCCGGCCGCGGGGGCCCCCCATCCCGGCAGCGGCGGCGGGACCGGGGGGCCCGGCTGCAGGGGAGGGGGCCACGCCGGGGTCCCATTTCCCCCAGCCCGGCCTGGGAAGCGGGGCGGAGGGAGGATCCGGAGGGCAGGGAAGGGGGGGGGGACAGCCCAGGGAGCCCCTCGTGGGGTGGCGGGTGGGAACCCCTTGTGGCTCCCCATGACCCCGCGCTGGGCAAGGGGACCCCTGGGGACAGCCAGGCCCCATGGCGGCAGGCCCTGGGGAGGGGGACGGGGGCACAGGCAGAGTCCCGGCACCCCCACACGCACCGACACGCGTGTGCACACCTGGCACGGGGACACGCGTGGCTCCGCACGGTGGGGACATGTACAGGAGGCACGGCACGGAGCACGCACACAACCCCCCCAACAGGCGCTCAGCCCTACGTACACTCGCTCCATGCACGCACACACACACCCGCTCCACACGGGCGTGCGCGCGCACACACCCTGCACACACGTGTGCACACACACACACACCCCGCATACAGGTGTGCGCACACACACACACTCTGCACACAGGCGTGCACACACGTGCACACACACACACTCTGCACACAGGCGTGCACACACGTGCGCACACACACACACGTGCGCACACACATACCCCCTGCACACAGGCGTGCACACACACATGCACACACACGGGTGTGCACACACACACCCGGGCACAGAGCACCACGGACACGCACACGCAGCCAGCCCCACACACACACGGATGCGCACGCCCCCTCGCACGGGGCGCACACACACACACACCCCCCCGCAGCATGCACACCCCCACCGTGCGAGCGCACACGTGCCCACACGCAGCTCTGAGCCCCACACCAGCCCCGGGTGTCCCCCGCCACCGTCCCCCACCCGTCTCAGGGTGCCCCACGTCGGGGCGCAGCGTGGGGAAGGGGGTCCTGTGCCCACCCCGCAGGGGAAGCCGGGGGGGGCCGTGCCTGGGCTCCCCACCACCTCCTGGCGCTCTCGGCTCACGGCAGGAAAGGGCATGCGGGGCTGGCCCCAGCTGCGACGGTGGCTCCCAGGGCACCCAGGGACACCCGCCTTGGGCTCGGGGTGCAGCGGGCCCCCCCAGCACCCGCGCCCGGGGAGGGGGTGCGCGGGGCAGCCCCCAGCACCGCGCACAGGGTACGGCCGATCCCATTTCTCCACGCCGGGAGCAAAGCCTGCAGCACCCCGGGGGGCCGGATTCGGCACCAGCAGCTCCCCTGCAGCCCCGACGCCAGCGGACCCCCACCCCGACACCCACGGCCCCCACAGGGGCGTCCGGCTGAACCCCGAGGTGGGGGGGGGGGGCATCTGCACCCCCTCAGGAGGGCCCAGCCGCATCGGCCCCAGGGCTGCACATCTGCAGCACATCTGGCGAGGGTGGGCGGTGGCGGGGGGGGCCGGACACGCGTGAGGAGGGGGTGGCTGCACCAGGCCCCTCTGCAGCCCCCCGGCCCCGGGTCCCCCCCATCCGGGACACGGACCCCGGCGTTTCCCTGCCAGCCCCACTGCCAGCAGCGGGGACGTCCCACCCGGGCACACACCAAATACTGTAGGACCTACACAAACAGGGCACCCGCCAGGCTGTACGGGTGCTACGGGGGGGGGGACACATGGTGCCCCCACCCCCTGAATCCCCCATGGCGAAGGTCAAGGGGAAACTGAGGCACAGTTCACCCATCCGCCATCAGCCCCAGGGTGCCCTGGGGTGCTGTGCTGTGCTCCCCGGCCCTGGTGTCGGGGAAGGTCGGGGTGGGGGGACGGGATGACACAGGCGCCCCCCCCCCCCCCAGCCCGTTCCCACAACGCCGTGCGGGAATGGCCCCAGAGCCAGCGCGGGGGAGGGGCCCCACCCGCCGCCACCCAGTCGCTGAACTGGTCCCACTGGGTCCCACCGCCGCCGGGGCGGCTCCGGCGGGGGACAGCGCCCCAGGCCGGCCCTGCCCGGGCCTGCACCGTCCCCCGGGGCCAGGGACGGGCTGGGGGGGGGCCCCGCCACACCCCGACCCACGGGGGCCTCCCCGACGGCGGGCGCCGCGGGGCACCCATGCCGGCACAGCACGGGAACGGGCAAGGGTGCCCGTCCGCAGCGGCGCCGGGGATGGGAAGGGGTCCGGCAGTTGCCCCCGTGGCACCCGGAGACGGTCTGGGGAAACTGAGGCACGCCCCGAGCCTCCGGGGTGACGGTGCGGGGAGGACCCCCCGGCCGGGAGCCCACCACCTCCGGCGGCTCCAGCTGCCGGCGCGGCGGGGCGGTGATTACCGGGGCCGTGATGGACGACCCTGTCAGGGGGAAATTGAATCAGGAGCAGACGCGATGATTGCCTTCATCGCCTCCCCCACGGGCGGCCCCCGCACCGCCGGCGAACAAAGAGCCGCCGAGGGGACGCAGCGCCGCACCGGCCTCCCCGCCACCGCCGAGCCCCCCGTCTCCCAGCCCGGCCGCGGTGGGTGCCGGGGACGGTGACAGCCAACGGCCCCTAAACCAGGGCCAGCTGGGCCGTTAACAGCCAGGGTATAAACACGGCCATTAACGAAGGCGGCCACACAGCAGCAATTAACTCGCGCACACCCCGCCGGGCGCCACTGCCCGCTCCGTGCCTCAGTTTCCCCAGCGGCAGCACTAACGGGGACGCACCAGGAGAGGCGTCCGGCGCTCGCCTCCCGCCGGGCAAGGAGCTGGTGCCCCCCCAGACACAGCTCCCCACAGACGGGCGATGCAGTGGGAGATCCCCCCCTCACCGGTGCCACCACCCCAGGGCAGGTTACGGACCGGTGCCGGAGCCCGGGGTTTGCACCCACGTCCCACGCTGGGGACGGAGCCCGCCACAGAGGGGTCCACACACACACACCCCCCCAACAATGAGGGTCCCACTACCCCCCCCACGGGGCCGCGGTACTCACTGGCGGGCGAAGGGGTGCTGTATCCGCTGACAGGCAGCTGGTGCTGGATGCCGGCCAGCGTGCTGGGGGGCGAGAGCCCCCCCAGCATGTGGGGGAAGAAGAAGGCGTAAGGGTGCACGGGGTAGCCATTGAGGTGCCCCCCTCCAGGCGTGGGGCAGGAGCTGCTATTGCTGGCCATGGCGGGGGTCTCCGTCGCTGGGAATTGGGGGGGGGGGGGGGGGGGGGGCCCTCTCAGGCACGGGGTGCGGGGGCCAAGCAGAGCATGGGGCCCGCGGGCGACCCGCTGCCCGGCGGCTGTCCTCGCTGGCGGCGCTGGCTCCTGCGACGCTGTGGGGAGACCAGAAAAAAAGGGGGGGGGGGTGGTGTTAGTAAAGAGATTGGGACCCCCCATGTGACACCCACCAGCCGTGCCTCAGTTTCCCCAGGCACCCCCTTCCCCCCCCCCCCCCCCCGCCTCCCAAAAGGGGCCGCATCCCTTCCCGGCCCCGGGAGGGCGCAGGCGGCCGGGCCCAGCGCCCCCCGCGAGATTAACGACAATCCCCCAGATTAACGACACCGGGACCGGCGAGGCCCGGCAGGCGCAGGTCGCTAATCCCGGCTTAGCGGGCGAGGGAGCAGAGGACGGAGTTGGTGGGGGGGGGACGGGACACACGGACATGGGGGACACACACAGCATGGGGACAATGTGGCCCCACGGGGCACCCCATGGAGGCAGGGGCCACGCCACAGCCCCAAAGCTCCCCAAAGCCTGGCCTGGGAGCGGGGATGCACGAAGGGGGTGGGGGGGCTGCACCCCTTGCCCCAGCCCTGGGGGGGGGACGACACACACATGGGCACACCGGGGTCCCCTGAGGACACCGGCTCCGCTCCAGCCTGGCTCTGCCGTCACGGCCGCTTGCCTCCGCCGGGCTCTGCTGGCCCCACTCATGCACCGAGCGTGAGGGGGCTCAGCCAACCGACAGCCGCAGCAGGAGGGGGCTCAACCAAACCCCCCCCCCCCCCCCGGGGGCTCAACCTGGTCACCCGTCGCAGGGCTGGGCTCTACCCATCGAAGCGTAGCCCCCACCTCATGCCGGGCTGTGCCGTGTGCCGGGCCGTGCCGGCAGCTCCCACGCCAGCCTAGCTGGCGTGGGAGCTGCCGGCACGGCCCGGCACACGGCACAGCCCGGCAGGGCACGGACCCCATGGCCAAGGGAAGGCGGGGGGGGGGTGGGTGGGGGGGAATACAGCGGTGGGAAGGGGGGCACGGGGCTTTCACAATCCCGGGGCTGGCTGTTTATTTAAGCGTTGGCGCGGGGCCCGGCGGGGGCTGTTTATTTGCCGAGAATTCTGGCTCCCGGCCCCGCGGAGGCGGAAAAGGATCCAGAGGAACAAGGCTGGGCCGCCCGGCGAGGCGCTGGGGAGGGGCCGGGATGGGCACGGCCCTGCTCATCGTGTGTCCCCCCCCCACCACCACCCCCCCATAGCACCCAGCTGGGTGCACCCACCGGTGGCAGGACCCCCATCCTCCCAGTTCGCACCAGTATCCACAGCCCCGGCGTTGCCCCCCCTCTCCCCGCCATAGGAACCCACCGGAGCATCCGTGGGGTGACCCCATGGGCCAGCTGCCCCCCAGGGTGGGCACCCAGGGGTGGCTGGGGTGGGGGTCATGTCCCCCCACACACACACACTGTGGCACAGGGTACCCCACCGGGCACCACAGCGCGTGCCGGATTCCCACGGGCATCACCAGGGCACGGTGCCGGACACCGGGTCAGCATCCGCCCGGGAGCCGGGGGGGGCCACAGCTGAACCCCGGGGAGGGGTCCCCACAGGACCCTGGCTCCCCACTTCAGGGGGCTGCTCCATAGCCCCCCCCCCCCCCCCCCAGGCTGTGGCCCCCGAACCACGCTGGCCAGGGGGGGCAGGGAGGCGCGGGAAGAACTGTTTATGTTTGCCGGTGCCAAGTGCTCGCCGGGCACCGCGCCAGCCGCGCCGGGGCCCAATTACTCAACCCGCTCCTGCAAACCCCCCCCCCACCCCCCCCGCAACCCTACCCCCCCCCCCCCCCCCACGCCGCCAGCCGGGTACTGAGTGAGGCCAACACCGCCGGCCTGGCCCCCGTGCACCCCGATCCCGGTGGGCGGCCGATAGCCCCCTGGCCCCTTCCCAATGCCCCAGGGGACCAACAGTGGCCAGGAGGGTCTGGGGAGCCCGGCTGGCCCCACTCCCGTGGGGAGAAGGAGCTGCAGCCCAGAGGAGCCCCCACCGGCCCCCGTGGCGGCACAGACCCCGGCACGCGGCTGCTCCCCGACGGGGGGGTCCTGGGCATCCCAAGTGGGGGGTCTTGAGGATCCCAACCGTGGGTCCTGGTGGTCCTAGCCCAGCTCCGCTCCCAGAGCGCCCCATTCCGGCAGCGTGGGTCGGGGGCCGTGCAGCCCCTCGGTGGGGGCCCACGCTCGCCCTCCCCGACGCCTTTTCCTCCAGTCCCCGGCAGGAGCTGGACGAGGCCCGGAGCTTCCTGGAATCCTGCGCTTCGTTCCAGCCCCGCGGAAAACACGGCCGCGGGGCCCGGGCCAAATCCCAGCCACGAGGAACCTCCCGCTCAGGCCAGGGGCGGCCCCCGGGAGCGGGCGGACGGACGCACGGACGTGCAGACCGGAGCCGTTCCCAGGGCTGGGGGCACCGCGGCTGCCCAAGCCACCCGTGACCCCAAACCGGGGCACGAAGCCCACCCCACACACCCAGATCGGCTGGGCAGTGCCACCCTCCCACCCCCCCCCCACCAAGAGACCCCTTCCAAAAAAGCAGCCCCCAGCTGTCACCACTGCCCGCATGGCAGGGCCGCATCCTGCCCCACGGTGCCTGGCGTGGCCAACGCTAACCACGGAGCGACGGGGATTGCACCGGGACGGCAGCACCGTGACACCCACCTCCCCAGCAGCCACCCCCAGCCCTGCCCGCCAAGGGGGCCAGGCGGCACCCCCCGTCCCACCCCATGGGCACCCCAACCCCCAGCCCCGCTGCCCACGTCACACCACCAAACCCAGCCACGCTTCCTGCCGGGGCACACGGCGATGGCAGTGCCAGGGCCCGGATGTGACACGCCGGTGAGCGGGGGCACCGCCCTGTCATCATGTCGTTCCCCCCCCCAACACGGTGGGGGCAAGCGGGGCCAGGGCTGCTCTGGGGTGCCTGGCGGGGCGGCGGGCAGCGACCGAGCCCTTCCTGTCATGCCTGCGGGCACCGCGCTCCCGGCCACAGCTTCCCCTCGCCGCTCTCGATTCCCGGGCTGACAGGTTTCAGTTCAGTCCTGGCCTGATTGCCACGGGCCCCTGCCACCCCTGAGCCTGTCACCTTGCTCCCCTGTCACCCCAGACCCTGCCGCCCCGGTCCCCTGCCGCCAACCCCAGATGCCACCGTCCCAGATGCCACCGCCCCAGCTCGCTGCCAGCCCACTCTGCTCCCCAAATCTGGCCGGGCTGCCTGCCGTCCGCGTCCCCCATCCTCACCGGGACAGGTCACAGGGACAAGCCCGGTGCCAGGCCGCCCCGTGGCACACTGGCATAGGGAGGGGGTGCCGTGTCACCCAGCGCGGGGGGGGAGGAGGGTGGCCCCGCTCCGCTGGCAGCCTCCCGGGCAGGGCAGGAAGCGCCCGCGGTGCCGCTGTGCGGTCGCAGCCTGCGGTTTCCTCGCTGCTGTCAGCGCCCGACCCAGGGCAGCCTCACACGCGAGGTCGGGAGCCGGGCCACCCCCTGCCCCCCCAACCCGGGCCAGCCAGCGCCGTGCAGGGAGGGGCGAGGTGCCCCCCTGGCAGGGCCACCAAGCGAGACCCCCTCCCTGTATCCCCGCAGCATCTCGGCCGTGAGTCACCGTCACGTTTCTCACGTCCCCGGGCAGGCGTGAATCATGCCCCAGCCCGGCGGCAGGGCCGGAGCCAGCGGCACACACTCGGCACAGGCAGCGTGCCGGAGACGGGGCTGCCCGCAGCCCCCCGTCAAGGGGATCTGGGGGTGCCGGGGGCCGGCGCGGAGCCCAGGACTTGCATGTCGCTCCCAAGGGCCAGCGGCACACGCAGGGGCTCGCTCGGCCCCTCCGCAGGTCCCTGGGCAGGGCTGGTGCCACCACGCCCTGGCACCTTGTGGGCCAGCAGCAATCCACACCCGGCCACCGCAGCTTCCCCCAGCACGGACATGGGGCCAGCACGGACACCGCACTGGCCAGTGGGAACAGCGTCCTTGCCTGCGGGGACAGCCTCCTTGCCGGTGGGGACCGTGTCCATGCTGGCCTCATCACCCCAGGGAGCAGCCGCCGGCCCCACAGCGTGGGTCCTTGCCCTGGCACCCCCATGTCCCACTGCCGGGTGGGAGCCACAAACTGAAATTCCACCTGTCGCAGCCGGGCCGGCTCCGGTTACGCTGGGAACGCGCCGCTCCGGTTACACGTCCCGCACCCGCCGCCAGACACGCCATTCTTCTGCGGGAACAGGTGCCACGGCCCCCGCCACGGCCCCCGGGATGGGCACGGCTGTGCCACGCCGGCACCGGCACCGGCACTGCCCCGGCCTGGCCGCCCCATGAGTCCTGGTTTGCCGGATACTGGAAGGAGCAGGCCAGCCCCGCTCAGCCCCAAAGGCTCAGGGTTGCCTGGGCCAGCGCTAGCCACCAGCCCCTCCAACACAGGACGGCCACCTGGGGACCCCCACCCCGGCACTGCCTGCCCACAGAGGGGGCACCCCCAGCCCCAGCCTGGCCCCCACCCCTTGGCGGGTGGGGTGCATCCCTTGGGATGAGCCCAGGGAACCGCAGGTCCTGCCAGCAGCTGGAGGCGGGGGGGGGGGGGTCACGGTGCCGGGGTGCCCCATCCCGGTTCCCCGCGGGCTCCTGGGAAGCAGCGGGATTGCGCCACGGCAGCCGCTCGCAGCAGCCCCGGTTGTTTTTAGCCCTGGATGCGGCGCGCAGCCGGCGCCCTGGGAACGGCGTGCCGGGAACAGCGCGGCCCCAGACAGCCCTTTCTGGCTCGGCGACAGCCGGCAGACAAGTGCAGCTGGCTGCGGCACGGGGCCGCTCGGGACACAGCACCGGGGAGGGCCTGGGTGGACCCAGCGGGCAGGCGGCCGCCCCACACCCCCAGACACCGGGATTCGGTGTCACCGTGCCCCCAGCACCAGTCCCCAGGGCCGGGATCAGGCCAGGCCAGGCTGGGACCCGGCGTACCTGGGGGACACCGAGGCACGGCGAGCGGGGTGGCTGCGTGCCACTGCCATGTCCCCTGGCACGGCCTGGCAGCCGGGGCTCAGCCGGGGACAGCGGAGGCCGGGGACGGGCGCACGCGGCCCCTCGCCGGGCCCTGCCACGAGCCACCCCCCCGCTAAGCCGCCTCCAGCCACAGGGAGATTAACCCATTTTCTGTAATCAGCACATGTGTCACCGCAGATATGATCGCGGCCCCCCCCCACCCCCACCCCCCCCCCCTGCGCCTGCCGGCACCGCAGCCCTTCCCCCCCTGGCACTGCCACGGGGGGCCCTGCAGCACAAGGGTGCCTATGGGTGCTGGGGGGCCCCTGGGCATACGCTGCAGGGGACCCTCAGCTCCGCCAGCCGAGGGCTGCGCTGCAGCAGCACCCCAAAAAGCGTCAGGGGACCTTAAAGTGCAGCCACCCCCCTGAGTGACAGCGCTGGCATAGGGGTGGGTGGCCCACGGCACGTTCTGCCCGCGGCCGGCGCAGCTGAGTGTGGCACGTCGACACGCCAGAGCCTCCTGGTTATAAATAGAGCCGGAGCCGCGGAGCTGGTGAATCCCAGCGCCGCAGGGCAGGCGGCGGCACGGGCCCTCCCCAGGCTCGGCGGCCGCCGCGTCGCTCCCGGCACCGGGACCGAACGCCGGGGACACGGCGGGTGTGCAAGGACAGCCGGGCAAAGCCGGGCATCCCGGCTGGGACACGGCACCCGCGGGCACCCAGCGGTGTGGGATGGGGCACGGGGTCCTGCCCTCCTCCCCGCCGTCCCCGTGCCCGCTGGCATTGACCGTGTCACCTGGGGGGCTACGAGCGGAGCAGCGGATGAAGGGGACGGGCACCCACCGGTGTCCCAGGGAACCCCGGTGCGAGCACCCACAGGGCCACGCGTGTCCCCACACCGCAGCAAGGTCACCCCCAAGGGCAGGGCGTGGGGCCCACGGGTGACATATGGCCCGGGAGCGGCGGCCGCGGGGCCGCTAAGCCACCGAGCCGTCACCCGCTAATCCCGGCACGGAGGCCAGCGGTCGGGGTGCCGCACCCAGAGCCACCGGCCGGCGCCTGCCCAGCACCCCCCCGAGCGGAACGGCCACCCCCGCGGCGGCGACCAGCGTGGCCACCACGGGGAAGCACCTGTGTGTCGTCCCCCCCCCAGCACGCACCGGGCTGGGGATAGCCCTCGCCACCCAACGAGGTCAAAGGTCAGAGGCACGGATCTGGGGGACACCCCGGCTCCGGCGGGCAGGGGGGGCTCTGCCCCGTCCCCCCCCGCGGCCTGGAGCGCTGCTGCGCTGCCCCGGGGGGCTCCCCCTGCCCTGGGGCCGCAGCCGGGGGAGCACCCGGTGGGGCAGCCCCCCCCCCCCCCCCACTCCGTCCCGGCCGCTGCTGCCAGGAGCCCCCGGGGGCTCCGCCGCCCCCGGGCATCTGCTGCGACGGGGGAGGCGGCGGCGGCCGGCGCCCCCCGCCCGGCCCCCCCCCCCCCCCCCCCCACTCCGGGCCCCCCCGGCCCCGCCGCCGCGCCAGCGCCCTGTCAGCCGCCGAGAGCGATGGCTTCCTCCGCCCGCCGGCCAGGAAACGGCGCAGACGCCGCTCCCGCCCCCCGGACCCCGGCCCCGGCCCCCGCCGGCCCCCCCCCCACTCCGCGCCCCCGGCCCCGCTCACCCGCCGGGCCCCACCGTCTGCGCCCCGGTCCCACCACCCCCCCCACACTCCCCGCACCCCGAAAAGGGGAAGCGGCCCCGGCCCCCCCGCCCGCCCCCGCCGGGAAAGGGAAGGGGGGGGAACGTGGCTTAGCGCACCGGCGGCCCGGGGGAGCCCGGTTCTCCCAGGGGGGGCAGCCCCAGCACGGCGGTCCGTGGCGGTGCCCCGGCCCCCGTCGGGTCGGGAGGGGACCGCAGCCCCCCCCGCGCCGGGGGTCCCCTGAGCCCTCACCGGGGTGGGTGGGGGGGACAGCGCTGCCACTCGGGAGCGCCCAGACAGCCGGTGCCGGGAGGGGGGACCCCAGCACCGGTAACCGGGGGCGCCCGGCACCGCCAAACGCCGGAGAAACGGGGCGGGGGGGGGGGTGGAAGCAAAGCCACCATCCGAAACGGGGGCGACGGGGCAACGCTGCCCCTCCGGAGCTCACGGCAGCCTCAGCCGGGCGGGGGCCCTCGACTCCCCGCGAGGACCCCACCACCGAGACGGAGCGAGGGGGATCCCCAGGATTCCCCCGTTACCGGAGAAGGGATCCCCAGCGCCGTCTCCCGAGGGGGTGGCGGGGGGGGGGCCCCCACCGCCTTAGGACCCCCAAAGCCGCCCCTACCAGAGCAGAACCTCCCAGGGCGGGGACACCCGGCCCCACCGCGGAGGCACCCACCACCCTCACCCGCTCCTTTGCCGGTGGCGACTCCCCCCCACACCCCAACATCGGCACGACGCGCTGGGTCCCGCCGCACCGGATCCCCCCCCCCTCACCCCCAGCACCGGAGAGGCGGTACCGCGACCTCCACAACCACCACCACCCCCCCCGCGCCATCCCTCCCCCCCCCCCGCTTCCTTACCTGCTCACGGAGACTTCACCCCGAGACCCTTAAAACCGGCAAGCCCCCGGTGGCGGCTGCATGGCGGCGCGGGGGCCACCCGGCCTAAAGGGGGTGGGTGTTTTTCGGGAGGGGTGGGGGGGGGAAGGCGATAACGGAGGAGGGGGGGTTTAACGAGCGGCGGCCGCGGCCATTGCGAGTCATGTGCTCGCGGGGAAACTTTACCCGGGGCTGGGCCGGGCGGGGCGGCGGCGGCGGCGGCGGCGGCGGCGGAGGGCGGGGGGGGGGGGGCCGAAGGAGGAGGCCACGCCCCCGTTCTCTAGACACGCCCCTTCCCCGCTGGCCACGCCCCTCGCCCCGCCCCGCCAGCCAATGGGGCGCCGCCTCTGGCGGCGCCCCATTGGCTGGCGGGGCGGGGCGAGGGGCGTGGCCAGCGCAACATTGTAACTCTTTGAAGTCTCCAGAAGGCGGAAGGGGAGAAAGTGGGTGCGCGCGCCGCCCGCGGCGGGGAAGGCTCTTAAAGGGGCCGCGCTACCGCAGGGAATGAGGAAAACACGCTCCCCCCCTACACACACACACACACACACACACGCGCGCGCGCGCAGAGGGCGTCGGATGAGCTGGGTTTGGGGAGGGGGGTACGCAGGGGGCTCTGGGGGGGGGGGGGGAAGAGGGGTGGGAGTCGTGGGGGGGGTTCTGGGTGGCTGGTCCCAGGTGAGATGTTGAGGCTGGGGATGGGGACGTGGACAGGGACGGAGCTACATACATGGACACGGGCACGGACATGGACACGGATGTGGACATGGAGATGGACGTGGAGATGGACATGGGCAGGAATATGGACACAGGGACATGGACACATGCATGGACACGGACATGGACAGGGACACAGACAGGGACAGGGACACAGACATGGACATGGACATGGACAGGGACATGGAGATGGACATGGACACAGGCATGGAGAAAGACATGGACACGAACACGGCCAGGGACACGGAAACATGCCTAGACACAGACACGGACATGGACAAGGACAGGGACATGGAGATGGACATGAACATGGACACGAATAGGGACACGGACGCACGCATAGACGCAGAAACGGACAGGGACACACACGGACACGGACATGAACATGGACCCTGACACGGACACGGCCTATCACCCGCGCTCCTGCACCCCCGACACCCTTGTCCCCGCCAGCTGCCCCCACCCCAGGTCCCGGTGACAGCCCCAGGGCCCCCATGTGCCCCCCCCCCGCCCCGGCCAGGCTGCCCACCCACAGCCCAGCCAGCGCCCGCGAGGGGTGAAAGCAACTTTGCTGTGAAAAAGGGAAGAAAAAGGAGAAGTGCAGCCCTGGCACTGCCCCACGCAGGGCCAGCGCCCCGCAGGAGCCCCACGGCCCCGCCTGGGTGGGACAGGGCGGGGGAGGGGGCCCGTCCCCATCCCCCCCCCCACGCAGTGAAGCCCCCGGGGCAGCCAGAGCCAGGGCGAGCGTGGGGCAGGGCTGAGCAGACCCCCAGCTCTGCCGCTCCTCGCCTGCTGCCGGGGGAAACTGAGGCAGGAGGGGAGCCAGGCCCTGCCGTCCCCTGTGGGGAGGAGGCCAGAGGTGGCACCCAGGTCCCTGCACCCGCACGAGGGCTGGGGGGCAGCGAAGTGGGAGCTGCTCCGGCAAGACACACGTGTGACGAGTCTGGGCAGCCTCAGCACACGCTTGTGGGGGTCCCGCTGCCCCCCCCCCCGCACTGCCCAGGGCCCCTGGGTGCCTGTCAGGCCCCACAGCACCCACGCCACGAGGGCTGGGTGCCCACCGGTCGCTCTGAGCAGCACTCCTGTGCCTCAGTTTCCCCTGTGTGTGCAGCAGAGTGAGGGGGGAGACACCCTGGGCCAGGCACCGGCAGCGAGGCCTCGGCACCCACAGCCCCGGTGTGGCCACCAGCCCCCTCCCCAGCACACCGGGGCTGCCGGCCGCGGCGAGGCCCAGCCACCGGCATGTGCTCAGCCCAGAGGAATGTGCCAAATCACTCCCAGATGTGCGCAGCGGCCAACTCGCCGCCCCCTCTGCGGCCCACCGGGGTGGCCACCGGGCACCGGGGACCCTCACGCCTCCCCGCCGTGGGGCTGCCCGTGGGGCCAAACCCGCTGCCGGCCAGATCCTGCCCGGCTGCAGGGCCCAGCCTGTCCCGCGGCGTCGGGGCGCTGAGGCCTGGCAGGACGCGGGCAGGGAGCGGGCAGGACAGCGGGGCGCCGGGGCGTCAACGGGGGGGGTGCCGGTGGGACAAGGCTGCGTCCCTGATGTCCCCGTCCCGCCAAGGCCCCGCAGCCCTCGCCCGGCGTGGGGCCCGGGGCCGGTGCGGTGGGGTCATGTGGGGTCCCGGCCCCGGTGCCCGGCAGGAGCGCAGCCGAGCGGAACGGGGCTGTCAGATGGAATCTGGGTGCCGGCGGTGACGGCGGCGGGGGGGGGGGGCCGTGCCCGCCACGTGGCGCTTATGTAAGGAGAGTGCAGGGGAGGACAGGAGGCGGCTGGGGCGCCGGGGACACCGGGGACACCGCCGAGGGGACACCGGGCCCCCGCCGCGCACATGCGGGCGGGTGCGCGGCCGGACACGCACTCGGAGGGCTGCCGGCGGCATGGCCGGGCACTGCCCAGCCCCGTGGGCACGGCACGTGTGTGCCGGAGCAAGGGGACGCGGTCACACGTGTGCAGGAACCGGGGGACAGGGCCCCGCCGGCCTCCCGGTACTGCTGCCGCCCCAGCTACCGGCCACGCTGTGGGTGTCCCGGGGTGTCCGGGCGCCAGCGGACGCGTCCCCGAGCCACAGTGCTCCCACGGCGGCGTTGCCGGCCCCTCACCGAGCGGTGATGAACGGCTCCGGCGGGAGCTCCGGCACCCACGCGGCTGAATCCGTCTGCGCTATCGATTTTTCATCCACTGCGGCAGAGAGCGGAGCCGGGGCCGGCGCGGCCACGGGCATCCCGGCTGGCTGGCACGGCGAGGGGAGCCACGATCCCACGCCGCGGGGCCACGTCCCCCACGCCACCCCCCTGTCCCCGTCCCCACCGCCCAGCTGGGCCACCCTGGGGACAGTGCCAGGACCGGGGAACCCCCAGCCTTGCCGTGGGGTGCCCAGCACGGCTGGTTGGGCCCAGATGTGGGGTTGCCCCCGCACCACACACAGCCACCACCTTGCCCACGGTGGGCACAGGGCGGGGGGGGGATGGAAGAGCCAGGGGGATGCGGGGAGCAGGGACATCGTGGTGCCCACCCACGTCACCGCCGCGTCACTGCGGTCACACACGCTGCCAGCCACTTCCTTCCACCCACCGTCACCGCGTGCCATGGCTCCGCGCCGTGGGGCTGCGTCACGGCCACGGGGCTGGCGCAGGGCAAGATGTGGCCGCCACGGCCCGGGGGGACCAGGGGCCCTCCCAGCAACATGGTGCCCAGCCCAGCTCTACCCACAGGTGTGGGGATGCCGGTACCCGCTCAGCCCCACGGCCTGGTGATAGGTGGCAAGGCCACGGTTCCCGCTTGTCCCCGTGGTGCGAGGGGACAGGTCCCCTCAGCCCCCCGGCATGGCAAGGTGGCAGGGACATGGAGCAGAGCGGGTGCAGCCTGGCCTGAACCCGCCACCCGCCCTGTGCCACCGCACACGTCTGACACATGGCAGCTCCAGCTATAAATAACCCCACGGCAGCGACGGGCTGAGCCACGCTCGGGGCCAGGCTGGGGCTGCTGCCACCCCCGGCCCTGCCGTGCCACCCCTGCCTCAGTTTCCCCACTGCTCCCCATGCAGAACGGCGTCTGGGAACGGACCTGCCAGCCAGGGCCCACCCTGTCCCCAAGGTGTCCCCTGCCACAGCGGGGACAGGCAGTGCCACAGCGTGCCAAAACGGGAGGTGGGAAGGGGGGGGACAACCCAGTTCTACAGTGGCATCCAGCGACCCCGCCAGGCTCAGCTTTGGCCCTGGGTGCCCAGAGCAAGGACAGGGCCAGTGTCCCCGTGTCACGCACCCCGTGGGGACCCTGCAAGGCCAAGGGCCCAGGGAAGCAGGGCCAGGATGGGGTGGGCACACATTGGGACCACACCATGGGGCCAGGGGAAACTGAGGCACGCTGGGGACCCAGCCCCCACCCCCACCCCTGGCCAGGAGCTGCTGGGGGGCAGCCAGGGGTCCTGGGGGACGAGGGGGGGTGGCTGGAGCGGGAGGGGGGGTGCAATGGCTGGAGACAGGGCACCCACGGAGCCCCCGTCCCTCCCCGCTCCCCTGCCTGCCTGGGCCCCCCCCACCTCCCCCAGCCAGGGAAGCTGCAAAATTAGGTCAAAGCGTCTATTATTTAACACAAGCGGAAGAGCCGGGGCCAGGAGCTGGGGGGGGGTGGGGGGGTGGAAGGGGGCTGCAGTCTGGGAGGGGAGGGGATGGGGGGGGACGGACATGGCAGGGTCCCCCCAGCCCTGGGGCAGGGAGGGAACTGCGGGGGGAGGCAGAGGCAGGAGCCAGCGCTGAACCCAAACGACTTTATTAATGGCAGGAGACGGAGGGGGCCTCGCTGTCCGTCCCCCACCCCCCCCCCACCCCCAGCCCCCCAGCACCGGGCCCATCCTTCCTCCAGCCGGGGGGGTTTGGGGGGGGGGGCTCATGACGCCTGGGAAGGACCCAGGAGCAAAGGCGTCCATGGCTCAGAGCGGGGAGCGAGGCCGGGCCCCCGGAGCACCCACCGCCCACGGCCAGTGCCGCAAAGCTGGGGGGGTGCCAGCCTCCCGCCTCCCAGCTCCGGCCACACAAAAATAATAATATTAATAATAATATTAATAACATCAATAAAACTGCCCTGGACAAAGAGACCCTGGGCAGGACTCAAACAACAGCAGCCGAGGCCTGCGGGAGCCGTTTCCCTGCTCCCACCGCGGCCCAGACAAACCCTTCGTGCCCCCAAATCCCAGGGGGGGGCAGCGGCCGAGGGAGGGGGGTGTCAGGGGGCGGGGGGGCGTTAGCACAGCCCCTGCGCCAGGATGCTGCCCACCAGCGCCGCGTCCTGCAGAGCGTGCTCCACCGCCGCCGCCTCCAGCTTCAGGGAGACCTGGGGGAAAGAGGAGCTGCTCAGCGCTGCGCTGCCGGACCCCTGCCCCGCCGCCGGATCCTGCCCTGCCGCCGGACCCCTGCCCCACTGCTGGATCCTGCCCCACTGCCAGACCCCTGCCCCACTGCCGGATCCTGCCCTGCCGCCGGACCCCTGCCCCGCCGCTGGATCCTGCCCCACTGCCGGACACCTGCCCCTGCCCCTGCCCCGCTGTCGGATCCTGCCCCACTGCCAGACCCCTGCCCTGCCACCGGATCCTGCCCTGCCACCGGACCCCTGCCCCACTGCCGGATCCTGCCCCACTGCCAGACCCCTGCCCCACCGCCGGACCCCTGCCCCACTGCCGGATCCTGCCCCACTGCCAGACCCCTGCCCCGCCGCCGGATCCTGCCCCACCGCCGGATCCTGCCCCACCGCCGGACCCCTGCCCCACTGCCGGACCCCTGCTCCGCCGCTGGATCCTGCCCCACTGCCGGACCCCTGCCCCGCCGCCGAACCCACAGTACCTTGGCCAGCCGAGCCTCCTTGGCCTTCTTCAGCTCCAGGACACCGCGGGACTCCAGGAGGGTGACGAGGGACAAGCACTCGGCCTGATCGACGGCGGGGAGCTGCTGCCGCCGGCAGACCTGGCTGTAGGCGTCGTGGAGCTGGGGAAGGCAGGGCAGGCGTTGCACGGCATGGCACCCAAAGGAGACTCCGGGGACACCCGCCCGCTCCCCAAATCCAGCCCCGAGAGGGTCCCACGGCCGCTCACCTTCCCCAGTGTCACCTCCCGGGCGCGCAGGTGGCGGCCGAGCAGGAGCAGGGAGCAGAGCAGCACTTTCTGCTGCAGCGGGAAGGCGCCCTGGGGCCCCCGGCCGCCCGCCGCCAGCCGGTCCCCGAACACCTCCGAGATCACGCGGGAGATGTGCGGGAGCCCCACGCGCTTGGGGACGGGGGACGCCGGGGAGTCACCTGCGGGACAGACAGAGCTGCAGGGGACCTCGAGGAGGGCCAAGAGGCAGCGCAGAGGAGGCACCCCAGAAAGGGACCCCGAGACCCCCACGGGGGCCGGCCCGGAGGTGCCCGTGTGCCCCCCCGCAGGGCTTTGGCTCCGGCGCAGCAGCCACTCACCGCCGGGCAGCGGCTTGAGCAGGGTCTGGCTCCGCACCTCCAGCTCCACCACCTCCACGGCGCGCCTGGGGAGAGACAGCCCTGAGCGCCCGTCCCGGCACGGGCAACCCCGGCACGGGCACCCCCGGCGCGGGGGCCACACTGGTCCCGGCACCGCCGTTTCAGGGCAGGTGCTGACCTGCAGACATCCAGAGCTTTCCGAGCATCACCGGAGACCGCGGAGACCTTGCGGGCGCAGAACTGGAGCGCAGCAGCGTCCAGGACGGTGTCACCAGCCACCTGCCGAGGCACGGCGCCGTGTCAGCTCTGCCACCCCCGTGGGCGGAGCGCCCCCCCCCCACCGTGTGTGTCCCCCGCACGTCCCCGCGTGTCCCCACCTGCCCCAGCCGCTCCTGCAGGATGGCGGTGAGCTGCTCCCTGGTGTAGGGCGGGAAGTGCAGCAGCCGGGGGCCACCGGCCGGGCGGGCACCGAGCCTGGCCAGGCTGCGGTCCGTCAGGTCCAGCGCGTTGGCCAACCCTGCGGGCACAGCGGGGTGAGGAGGGGAGGGAAGAAGGATGAGGCTGGGAGCGGGTGGATGGGAGGGGGTTGCAAACCAAACCATCAGCCCCCCCTAAAATAGTCGGGGGGGTCTCCAAGGCGGCAGGGCCACGCCGCCGCGCACTCACCCACGAGGACCAGCCTGGAGCTGGGCAACCGGGGCCACTCGAAGAGGGTGTAGAGCACGTCCTGCCCCTTGCTCTCCAGCTGGTCCAGCTCGTCCAGCACCAGAAGGCTGCAGGGACGGGGTGGCGGGGGGGAGCTCGGGTCAGCCCCGGCTCTGCCCACCACCCCCCCGGCCCATCCACAGCACCCCGAGCAGGGGGAGCCGCTGCCGGGGCCGCTTCTCCCGGCTGGCCACACTCAGTGTGTTGAGGGGGGGACCCCACACCATCATCCCCCCCACCTCTCCGGGGCAGGGAAACTCACACCATGGGCCCCCGGGCCGTCAGCTGCTTCTCCAGCCTCCGCACGCCCTCCCGGCCGGTGGCCGCGGGCAGCCCCAGCTGCTGCCCCACGGCGGGGAAGACGCCCTGCGGGCTGCTGAGCGCCATGCAGTTGAGGACGATGGTTTTGCTCCCGGCGAGCTCATCCTGCCGGGGACGGGAGCGTTACGCCGCTGCCCACCTTTCCCTGCCACTCCTCCCGCCTTTCTCTGCCAACCTACTCCACCTGCACCCCCAAATCGAGATACGCCCCCCCCCCCCCAACCCGCGGCACACCTTGCAGTCGAGCAGGACGCGGCTCAGACAGGCCGTTTTCCCGGTCCCGGGGGCTCCGGAGATGTAGAGGCTTCCAGGCCGGCGCCCGCCAACGTGTTCCCGCAGGAACTGCCGGATGACGCCCGTCTCCCTCTCCCTGCCGTGGAGGCGGTCGGGCACCGCGGCGTGCAGCACCCGCTTCACCTGCTGGTAGCATGTGCCTGCGCCATGGCGGGGGGGTGGGAGAAGGGGGGAAAGGGCTCAGGGGGGGCTGCGGTGCCACCGGGACCCTGTCCCCCCCGCTCTCCAATGACACTCACCTTCCTGCCTGAAGAGCCGGGCGCGGGCAGGCTGCCCGCCCAGCCCCGAGCTCCGGGGGGTCTCCTGCCCCCCACGCCGTGGGGACGGGCCGGGGCTGCCCGGCTTCTCGGGGGAGGCCGGGGGGTCGCCGAAGAGCAAGCGGCGGCCCTGGTTCTCCTTGCTGCGCTTGGCCGGGGAGCAGGGCAGGGCGCGGGGGACGTTGCAGAGGTTGTCGTCGCCTGCAGAGGAGGGGGGTCAGCAGAGCAGCGACCAAGAGGCCATTCGTAACCCCCCCCCCCCCCGCCATTGCTCTCCCCAGGGGGGAATTTTGTGCTTCAGCCCCCTCCACGGGGCAGCCCTTCAGCCCCACAGGGCCCCCCAGGAGCACCTTTTCCTCCTGAAAGCGGGGGAAGCTGCTGCAGGGGGTGAGGGGAGGGAGGTCCCAGCCCCACAGCGGCTTTAGGAAAGGGATACCCCCCCCCCCAACTTTTCCCGAGGGGTCCCAGGGGAGGGGGCAGCGGGGGGGGCTGGACTCACCCAGGCGCTTGCGGGGGCTGAGGGGCAGCGCTTCGGGCCGGGCGGGGTGTTTGCCGAGCTCGGCGGGGCCTGAGGCCCGGGGGCTGGGCGGGAGCCGCGGGGCGGGGGGGTCGGGGCCGCTCTTAGCCGGGGGGGCGGCGAGGCGGCGGGCGCTCCTCCTGCGGGGGAAGCCGATGGTGGGCTGGCGCTGCGGGCTGCTGCTGGCCATGGCAGGAGCGGGGGTCTGCGGATGGAGCCGGGGCGGGGGGGACACACAGCGGTCAGGCAGAGGGACCCCCAGCCCCGCGGCTCCCGGCCGGCCCCTCCATCGCCCTGCTCTCCCGCCACCCCCAGCCCCACGACACATCTCCGTTCCCGATACCTCTGCCCCCCCAGCACAGCCTTGACCCCCACAGCCCCCCCGTGTCCCCACAGCCCCCCCGCGTCGTCCCCCCCCCCCCCCCCACCGGACCCCCGCCCCCGGCACCACCGACCTTCTCGCGCCAACTCAGCCCCGGCTCCGGCACTTCCCGCCACCAGGCCGAGGCGGCCCCGCCCCCGCCGCCTCATTGGCTGCGCCGCCCGCCGCCGCCGCCAATCGCAACGTCCCGCGCCAAGGGCCGCGGCGGGAGGAGGGGGGGAGGGCGCCGCCAGGCAGCCAATGGGCGAGGGCGCGCGGGGCCTGCCGGGAGGGATGGTGGGCGGAGAGGGCGCAAGGCATGCTGGGAGTTGTAGTCTGCCGAGGCCTCTGCGTCCCAGCCCTCCCCACCCTGCCTCCAGTGCCCCCAGTCCTGGCCCCCCCCCCCGCTCCCAGTGCCCCCATCCCCCCCAATCCTGCCTTCCCCCTGCTCCCCGCACCCCCTATCCCACCTCCCCAGTTCTTCCCAGTGCTCCCAGTACCAGCCTCGCTGCAGGCAGAGTACTGGTCACCCCCCGAAAGAGCGGAGGGGGTCCCTAGGGGGGGCACAGAGCACCCCCCCTCCCCAGCCCCCCCCCCCCCGCCCCAAGTCAGTGCCCTCGCAGAGTCCTGTATCTTTATTACTTTTATTTAAACGCCATTTCAAGCTTCTCCTTTATTATTCTGTTTCCTCTTAAAACAGACCCTCACCCCCGCCCCCCCCCAACCCGGGGAGGGGCAGCCAGCGCTCAGGGAGAACCTTTTTTTTTTTAACCTTTATTTAAACCAAACGGCAGCGCTGGGGGGGGGGCTGGACGCCCCCCGGGTCCCTCGCTCCAGCCCAAACACGGAAAGTTCCCACCGTGGTAGAAAAAAAAAAAAAAAACAAAAAAAACCAAACAACCCAAAACCCCAAAACAACCCCAAAAGAGAGTTGGGCGGGGGGGGGGTTCAGTAGAGCCGCAGGGCACCCACCGTCCTCCTACAGTACAAGCTTTTTTTTTTACAACGTACAAAATAGATCAGTAACTACGGTTAATGTCGTGTGTCCCCCCCCCAGGGACTGTGAGTAAATACAGAGAAACCGGCCCGGTGCCAGCAGTCGGACGGGGAGTGTGTAAGGCAAAACGTCAGCCAGAGCGCCCCCCCCGCGGCCCCAGGTCCCCCCATGCTCCCCCCCCGCCCTGTAGGAAACAGAACAAATGAGCCCCCCCCCGTAACAGCACCCCCGGCTTCCTCCCTCCACGGACAATTAGTGTCTTCTCGTTAAAATGTTCCAAGTTTGGTAATTTAGTGTTAAAAGCCGGGCTGCCACATCCAAACCCAGCAGGGTGAAAAGCCGTGGGCTGGGGGGGGGGGGGGGGGGGGGCGTTTTGGGGTGCGATGCAGCGGGGTGGCATCAGGGACATCCCCCGGTGGGAGCAGGGATGGGGGCGTCCCTCCCCCCAGCTGCCCCCCAGGCCCCTGCCCAGCGCCGCTGGGGGCTCCCTGGCTGGTCCCACTCGCCCCCCCCCCGGCCCGACTCCTCCACTGGCTCCTGTGCAAAAAAGCAATCAGCTGCGGGGGGGTAACGAGGCCCTGCCGGCCCATCCCGGCTCCCCCTTGGTCCGCCACCGGCGCAGCCGCCGATTCCGCAGCGCATCCGTCTCCCAGCCGACCCCAGCTCCTCTCCAGGCCCTTGCTCGGCCCCGAGGGATGGGGCACGGGGCCACCTCCGGTCCCCAACAGCTGACCACACGCGGCTCAGCGGCCGCCCCAAGTCCTCGTGGACCCGGGATCTGCGACGAACGAGGAGAAAAGGATCCGTCGGGGTTTGCCAGCGCAGTCACCGAGTCCCGGGGCGGGGGGGCACGTAGCTGAGGGTGGGCTGGCAGAGAGAGCAGGGCTGGGGGCATCGGCTCGTCCTGGCGCAGCTGGGAAAACCGAAGAGGCAGGGAGTTTCTCATGCAGGATCCTGGGGGGCAGGTGATGGGGAGGGTCCGTCTGAGAAGGGGGAGGGAGATCCGTCTCTCTGCTCAGGAACAATCTGCCTGTGCAGCCCGCTTTCACCTGGGGATGGGGGGCAGAGGGGGGGCCCCACGCGTAGCTGAAAGAGAAGAAAGCCTGTTTGAAACCAGAACCCGCACGGAGGTGGCTGGCACGCCGTGCCCCACGCTGCTGGGCTGCCCCCCGGTTCAGAGATCACCCCCCCAGTGCTCCGCAGAGCGGGATGCGGCACGTCCGCTTTCCCTCCTCCAACCCCCCGCCCCGCGCCGGCTCCCCCCCCCCCGCCTCATCCTCCCCGCAGAGATCTGGAGCCTGGGATTTGCGACTGGAACCAGCCGCTGCAGCACGCATGGAAAGCTCAGGGCTTTTCAAATCCACATTAAACATTCATCGCTCTAAAAATAAACGAGCATCCCATTCTCCCCGGAGTCTCCTGCGGGATCCGCAGGGCTGACGCGCAGCAGCGGCGCGCAGCAAGGGCACTTTGCACCGCGCCGGGTCCGAGCGCCACCGCTCAGGGCCCCATCCCGGGACACGCAGGGGCTCTTTAACCCCCTCCAGCCCCCGCCCAACTCCAGCTTCAGCCACGGGGGGCGGCTGCTGGGGTCCTTCTGTAACCGCTCCAGCACCGAAGGCGCTTAGCGCAGGCAGGAACAAGCCCTGCGGCGCTTCTCTGCGCAGGCTGAGCAGGCAAAAGAGGGGGCAGGTGCGGGGGGGGGACACGACACACATCCGCACAGCCCAAATCCTCGGGGCCCCCCCCGAGCGCAGCAGGCTGCCTGCGGGGCTTGGCACCACGGGGAGCACGTGCAGGCCCCGGGGCAACGCTGCTGCAGAGAGAAGGACATGGATCGTGCAGAGTCCTGGGCTCCTGATCCACCCTGCGCAGGGACAAAAGGACAGCGGGTGGCCATGTGCTGTCACCTCTGCCACCCTCCGGAGCGCAGGAGGGGAGCCAGGCCACACGGGACAGCAGGAGACCTCCTCCCCTCTTACCTCTGTTTGTTTTGCTGGGGTAGATTCTCTGGAAGTATTTATATTCTTCTGGGGCTGGGAAGTCTTCGACGGGATGAAAGGAATATTTGGATTCAAAGTCATCTGCAGGGAAGGGGGAAATAGGGGCGGGTCAGGCTCGGGATGAGCACAGCTAAAGCTGAAGGGCTCCAACACCCCCCCACACCCCGCCCCTGGAGAACAGCAGATCCGCACCCGGGGCCCCACTCACCCAGGAACGCTCTGACGGTGGAGATGGAGTCCCGGTGCCCATTCCGCACCGGCGGAGGTGGCGGCGGCGGCCCGGCCGGCGTCCTCGTGGGCGGCGGTGGCGGCTTCCCTCGGCTGGGGGGCTCGGCGGAGCCGTGCAGTCTGTAGGGGGGCGGAGGTGGGGGGGCATCACGCCCCCCATTTCGCAGTATCGGTGGAGGGGGCGGTGGGGCTGCAAGGAGAGCTGGGTCAGCAGCGGCACGGCCCACCGCAGCCTGCCAAGGCACGGCATCCCCAGGGCAAACCCTCCCTCCGGCAGCAGGGCCAAGGACATCCTCCGCGGTAGCTTTCCAGGCCAGCTGCGGAGCCAGACCGCACCGGCAGCCAGCGCGGCTGGCCCAGGGATGCTCCTACACGCACCCAGCAGAGATTTCCTGCTCATTCCTGACATCTGCATTCCTCCTCCTCCTCAGCTGCAGCGGAGGGGACCGGCCAGCCCGCACACACGCCCCCCCGGCCCCCGGCTCACCTCCCACCCCCAGTGGGGCTGCTCCAGCCCCCACACACTTCCCAGCCCACACCTCTGTACAAGAGGGATCTGAGGGGCAGCTACGAGCCCGCACAGGCAAGGATTTGAGGCCAGCGGCTCCGCATGGAGGCAAGATGCTGCCTGCTGGGGCTGGGAAGCCACATCTGCACTGCCACTGAGGCGGCAACAGGACCCACGGCCCCTCCGACCCACCTCTCGCTCCTGCCCAGCCTCCCACGGATGCACAGTGGCAGTTCATGCTCCTCATTAGGCTAATTACACACAGACTAACAGAGCAGATCCCCAGCCGTAACTCAAAGGAGGGATTCTGGCAGGGCCGGAAGGACAGAGCGGCTTGGCAGGGGACCAGGCGGGAGCTGCGGTCTGGACGCAGAGCCCAGGAGTGCGCCGGGGCGGGGGGGCACTGGGGCAAAGCCATCGCCGCTCCCAGCAGTGGGGACACGCTCGCACCCAGCTCCCTGTGCACAGGGGGAATGGCAAGCGGTTTTCACTGAGCCACAGCTTCGAAGGGTGCCCGACTCCAAAACCCTGCACCAGCGTCGACAGAGCCTTCATCACCAGCTGCGCTCTGGCCCGTGCAGCGCCAAAACCAGCCCAGAGACGGGCAGGACAATTCCTGGGCGCTGAGCGAGGTTGTCTGGCTGCCACCGCCAAGGGAAAGGCTTCTCCCTGCTCTGCTGCAGCTTTTTGTCACCACCCCGGTAACATTTAGGAAGCTCAGGGGAGCAGCCACAGTGTATGCAGCTCTGGCTCCACCATGTTCTCGCATCCCACCCCAGGACAACACACCATCCTCACAGGCAGCAGCTGCCCAGCCACAACCCAGGCGTGAAAGGAGCTGGATAATCGGAGGACAGGACCACGGACACGTATTAAACATGACAGTCCCGCTACTGCCCCTGGCTCAATCCCTGCTCCGACTGCCACGAGCAGGAGAAGCTTCGCTGTGTCCCGGTGCTGACTCTTCCCCCGGCATCTCCTGCCAGCCACCAAACACCCCGGGGGCAGGCAGCCACAGCCTGACCCACCACGGCGCGAAGGAGCCGGGCCCAGCAGAACGAACAGTTCTTACCTGCTCCCCGGCTGGGGGGGTCTCTGGCCGGTGGAGGGGGGCGACTGCTCTGGAGAGACGGGGAGGCTGAAGCAGGCGGTGGTGGCGCGAGACCCCGCAAAGGGCCCGGCGTCTTCCTGTGCAAGGAGTTGTGTCTCTGCGGCAGCTCCGGGGCGGACTCGATGGGGCTGGAAGGGCCGTTGGGGACACCGGGGGGTTGCCGATAAGGGGGTGGCGGGGGGGCGAGAGACTGGCCCTGAGCCCCCGACCCCGTTCGGATACTGACTGGGGAGGGAGGGGGCTTGATGGGTGGTGGGGCGGGGGGTCCATCCCTGCTCACGGGCAGTCGCTGTCCCGGGGTGGGTGGCAGGGGCTTCTCCCGGTTGTAGGAAGAGACCTTGGCGCCGTGTGCCGGTGGAGGGGCGGGAGGTGCAGCGGCACGGCGTCCCGGTGGAGGGGGCGGCGGGGCGGACGAGCTGTGTTTCATGCCGGTGCTGCCGGCGGTGTTGGGCCGGGAAAGGTCCGGCAGGGAGGGCCTCTGCGTGCGCGGCAGCTCTGGGGGAGAGCCCCGGCTGTTGTCACCATCATCTTGAGGTCGGCTGTTGCTGGCCGGCACCGGGGGCCTGGGGGCGGCTGCTCTGGAGCCAGGGACTTGCAGGGTTTGCTTACTGGAGCTGTCTGCGGTGAAAGAAAGCAAGAGTGAGTGTCCAGGCACGGCACGGGACAGGAGACAGCAAGAGCGACGTGCTTCATCCTCAAGCCTGCGCAGAGCCAGGGCAGCCTGCCTGCTCGGCCGAGCGGGGCCAGACCGCGGGGAACGCTGTCTGGCACAGGCAGGGAGCTGGCACCATGCTCAGCCACACACGGCTCCTCTCTCACCACTGCTATTCGCGCTCTGGCTGGCTGGAAGGCAGGTTGCCACAGAAAATAGCAGAGAGAAACGTTCAGCAACACACGCGACTCTCGGGCCCTCCAAGGGCCCTGTCGCGGGACACTGCGGCACGGAGAGAGCGCAGCTTTCCTGCGGCCACACATAGGGTGTTGATCTGGGGTCCCTGTCTCTAACCAGCTGAAATCCCCAGGCAAACACAGCAAGATCCTCAACCCCCACCTGCTCCGGGACCTCCCCAGGGAACCCCCAGGCAAACCGCAGTCAGACGGCCCTTACCTGAGCTGTCCTTCACTCCCACGGGTCTGAGCTTGGGCACGCCGCCTTGGAAGAGGCCGCCCTTTGGCTGGATCGCAGCTGAGCTAGAGCCATAGCTGCCGCCACCACTGCCCTTGGGTTCTGAAATGAAAGAGGCAGAGAGGTTAAGCCTGGTATTACCAGCTCCTCCAACGAGGAGCTGCTGGAAACCAGATAGGTGAGAGCCCAGAAGCCATCCTGAAGGGCACGGCAGCACCCAGCATGGGGCTGAGTGCCTCCCAGGGACATTCCAGGCAGGTACTCACTCTCTAGGATCGGTGCGCTCCGGTCATTGATTTGTGTCACTTTCTTTAGCTTGGTCCCTTTACAGATGTCCTGCAGGAGAGCCCCACGGCCCCGCTGCTCCTCTCGGCTCAGTTTTGGAGGCTCTGTGTTCGCCTGGAGACAAGCAGCAGCTCAGCAGGAGCTCATCTGTACACATGGACACCCCGATCCACAGCCCGACCCCACCTTCCCGCTTCTCCTCTGCCAAAGCCAGAGGCACCCCCACCCCCTGCCAGCAAACAGCCTCCTCCAGGTGCTCTCTGCAAGTGATGGGGTTGCCCCAGGGGGTCACGCTGCTGCTTGACGGGAGAGGTTGAGACCCCGTCCCACCTAGCCCCGAGGCCCAGCTCAGTTACAGCCACGTGCCAGACCCCCTGCTCTCCCCCCACCGTGAGCTGTCGTGGAGCAGAAGACACTAATGCAAAGAAAAGCCACATGTAGCCCCTTCCACATACAGAGTCTGCTGCAAGGGAAACTGAGGCACAGCCCGGGGTCACCTGAAGCTCTTGTAGGCCGGGCTCGAGGAGGTCCAGAGACCAGGGCAAGTAGCACCACGAGGAGACAGGCCAACTCCCCACCCTGCAACCAGCCAGGGCAACGGGCAGCTCCCTACCTGACTGAAGGTGGGAGGCGGCGGGGGGCCAGGCGGTGGCGGCGGGGGAGGAGGGATCGGCATCCTGGCCCAGTTCCCAGCGGCTCTGGCTGCTCAGTGCTGGGGACAAGCCTGGTCACTCATGCCTGCAGGAAGGGAGGAAGCGGTCAGGGACTGGAGGGGAAAGCTGGTGAGCTGGTCACAGAGAAACACGGCCCCAGGCTAGCTTGCTAGTGCCCTGTGCCTGGAGCTCCTCAAGTGGGGCAGAGGCTGGGGCTGCCCTCTCCCAGATGGCTTAAAAGGGCTGCCGGGTTCTCCCAACACCCCGGAGGAGCATGTCCCAGAAGTGGGAGCCAGCATGACCCCGCCACCCCAAACCACCAGGGCCCTCACCCCAGCGCAGAGTCCGCAGCTGAAACCCAGGACGTTTTTCACGCAACTGCCTTGCTCAGCAGAGAAAACCCGGCCAAGCTAATCCTGCGCCATCAATCCAGCTCCTTTATCTGCAGCCGGAGGCTGCTCACGTGGAAGTGCGACAGGAGCTGAAAGCCTCCAGCCCGTCAGCAGGCACCACGGCCAGCCCTGGCACGCGTCCCCAGCAGGCCCCTCCAGCCACGGCCGCCGTTAGATCTGCCAGATGGATCACCGAGCAAAGGCAGACGAAGCGGCGCGGTGCTGTCCTATGGCTTGCGCAAGGAGAGACGTTCCCGTCCCCGAACAGCCCTGACAGACAAAGCAGATTTTCCAAACCACTCGGATCTTACGTCGATAACCTCCCAGCACCCTGAAGGCTGGCTGCGCCCCACTCCATTTCCACAACCCAAAGCCCCTCGTGAAGCTGCCCCAGCAAGCAGCGAAACAAGCCTTCCCAGCATCGATCTGATGATATTTCAATCCATCTCACGCCCAAATCACACGCCCAAAATGAATCCGTCCCGCACCACGGCTTACCTACAATGGCTCCCAGCCCGCACAGTGCTTCACCAGTGGGGCTCCACAGAGCCCATCAGGTCCGGTCGGCGCCGGAGACTGAGCACAGAGGAAGCGGGAACAGGAAGATGAGCCTGAATCACCGGGCGATCACAGGACAGGCCCCTGGCAAGCTCGTGCCTCTGACAGCAGCACAGGTAAGGCCGTCCCGGCTGCACCAGCTCAGGGAATAGGAATGTGGTGACTGGAGGCCTCACTCGCCACCCCGGGAGTTTCGGGTGCTCAGGGCAGATCGAGAGGCGGGAGGATATATGCCCCTCTCCAGGCCGCACATGTCTTTCCCCCAGGAAAACCTGTTCCTTAACCACTGGAGGGGACCACAATGCCAACACCAGGTAAGAACCCGATAGTTTCACACCTTGAAGCTTCCGACTTCTGATCCCTGACCTCCAGGGCAAGCGACCAGAGTGGTCACAGATATACCCACCACGACAGCGAAAGTTTCTTTACGACCCAGGCGCTGAAACCTAGGTGCCCACAACCTTTGAAACGGTTTGTATTGGGCATTAAAATCCAGATCCCTTCTGAGGCTCACCTTCGACTAGGTAAACTGCAATTTACTGATGCCACAGTACACAGGAGGCCAGAATAATACCAGGTCCGTCCTCACGTGTCAGACATTCCCACTCCCTGGCAGAGGTTTGAGAACAGGAAAAACGGACCGGCAGCATCGCTGCGATGCCAGCGGCTCCCCTGCCCTCCAGCAAACCACCAGCTCTCTGCCATTCGGGAAAATAAATAAATAAAGCGCCTTTTAATTAAAAGCAGCTCTTCTACCGAGTGAGAAACTCCTCAACTACAGACACCCTCATTGGGAAGACATTTCCCCCTCTGCCTTCTGGTGTTTTCCAAGTCATCTGAGATCTCAAGTTCTCCGGCGGCACCAGCCACTCCTCTGCAGAGCCGGGAAGGGCACCAGCTCAAACCCACCGTGACTCAGTGGGTCCTCGTCCACCTCACCGGGGAAGCCACCTCACTCCTGCCTCTCGGAAATGCACCTTCCCCTGACACTTATGGTGCCACTTTGCTCCGGACGGAACTTGAGGCCTTGCACAGAAGAGCCAACGTCCAGCAATTTCATCTTCAATCCCACCATGCCGGGCCGCTCCACAGACTGGAACGAAGCCCGACAAAGCCATTCAGCCTGTACCTTTCTCAAAGGAAGATCAGAGACGGCTCATAATGCGCTTGTCTGGGACGTGCCAGCGCTGCCAGGACATGTTGCAACAGGAGTGCTTTTCCTCCGTGCTCCTTCCCACCCCGCAGTGGGATCGCAGGGCTGGGACAGTGCAAGCTGCTGCTAGGGCAAGCGTGACGTCAGGGAGACGGCGTGACGGTGTTGCAGCACGACCAGCGGGAGGGGACGGGCAGGAGAGCCCCGGCCTTGTTTGAACAGCAGCAGCTGGAGGTAATTAGCAGAAATACAGCTGAGAAACGTGCCAGGTAATGAGACTCCTGACTCGGTCTCATGTGTCACAGGCCTGAGCCAGCACAGGAGCGGTGCCAGCACTGCGGGCCGTCACCTCTGCTCCCGACTCACGGGAACAGAAACACCCACATCACTTCCCTGTTACGCTCCTGCTTCAGCTGGTTACTCACAGGGTGACATTTCCCACCCAGCTCTGCACCTCGATGGCACGTGGGGTCAGAGGAGCCCCTTCAGATACTCCCAAGACAGGGACACACCGCCTCGCCACATGCAGACGGATGGATGGGTTTGTCGGCTGCCAGAAAACAAGCGACTGCCACATCTGCAAGGGAAGCACACTGCGCGGGTCCCCCCCATTTGTCCTGCTGCCCCCCACCTAAGCCTTGGGTCAGGCAGAACAGCCAGGGACAATCCCACAGCAACATTACCTCCTGTAAGCACAGCCGAGGAGGAGAGGGGTATTTTTACAAAGAAAACCATGAGTCATTATCTTCCCGTATCTAACATGCCCTTAAAATTAGTGCTGCACCGAAACCCGCATTCAGATAAAGGCTCTGACCTAGAAGAGGGAGAGAGGAGGGGAGAGAAGATTTTAAGCTAAAGCAGCTTGAGGATAAACTGGAGCTGAATTCCTGAGAAACAGGTCATTTTGTTTCAGCACACGGCCCCGTTCAGGTTGTGGATTAACGGCAAAGGTCACATTGAAAAACCAAAATCAAGAGGCACCGAACTCAGCACATGGTGGCTGCTGATTATTTCATCCCACGAGAAAAGCTGAGAGCTCTGGGTGGGAATGCTGGAGTGATCTGTGTCTGTCTCTAAAATAAAGCCTAGATCTTCAATGTTCGTGAAGACAGACACAGCTGATAAACATTAGGGGGACACAAGCTAAATCCTCCAAGAAAAGAAAAAAAGAGGGGGTTCTCCCAGCACTGCTTACCACCCCTTAATGTCTGGTGTATGCCTTATGGAAACTCTGCCCTTTGAAACAACGCTGCTCCGACAGCCGACTTCTCTGCATTTCTTCTCCTTTGTTCTTCCTTACCAGGGATCCTTTCACCAAGCCAGATCTGAGCCTTTGAGAGCTCCATATGCCGCGGCGGCAACTCACTGCGCTTGCAGGGAAAGTGGTTTGAAAGACCTGAATCAGGGCAGTGAGAGAGAGACACCCGCAAGATCAAAGCGCAGAGGAGAGCTCGTCTTCGGCTAAGCCAGGAGGGGCAGGTTTGCACGTTAGCTTTCCTTTTAAAATAAAAAACAAAACCTGAGAAAGCTGTGAGAAAACCGAGAGGAAGAAAACGTGTGAAAAGCTATCACTTCAGAGGAAAGTTAGTTCACCGAAATCAAGGTGACCCTGCAGAAAGCTGCTCCCAGAGCTGCCGCTCAGCAGCCACGCTGGACCCCACCACCACCACGGCACCACTCGCCCCACGGCAGCACCGACTTTGGGGCAGTTGTTTCAAATCAGGACTCCCCTGCCAACCCTGGGTTCAAAACACTATTAAAAACTAAGAATGTTGCAGTCGGCAGTCACCCTGTCCCGTAAAACGGCTGGATTAGCCAGATCTGCCCTGGACAGGACAACACGCCACGTTTTTCAGGCATTTTTCAAGTCCCCATTTGCCATGAAGTGAAATGAAATGCCTTCTCCAGCAAGGAGCCCTGGATTCTGCTCATCCCTTGAGGGGGGGGGGGGCAGTGTTTGCTTTTTTAACGGGACAGGCAGCAGTGACCTTCAGACGCCGTAAGCACGTTTCCTCGCTTTTCAGGGGGATTTGGGCGCCGTGGCGGATTTGTATTTCACAGCTACCCTCGCTGCCGCAGCGAGCCTGCATTTGCAAACCCGAGATGAAGCGCTTCATCCTCAGGGAGGCAGCGGCTTTGAACTGCAGATCAAGAGGAATTTCCAGCCCTCTGATGTCGGCTGCAGAATGCGGCTGCACCGGTTTGGGGACGACTTCCAAGGCTGGACCTCTCAAACACCCTCCCTCCCGCCCCCGCCTCGCAGGGCGCCTTTATCTTCCGCCTCTTCCCATCCGAACCCTGATTCCTTGTTACCCTGAGCACAGCCCTTCCAAATTCAGACCCTGTCCTCCAAAGCCTGACATTTCTGCCCATTCCTGAGGAGCAAGGGCTCCGGCAGCACTGAAGATGCGACATAAATAATTTATCCCGAAAGACAGCCATCGCAGGATTTAAGGTCATTCAGGCTTTTAAAATCGTATCAGCATGCTTTAAGAGAGCGAGCTGCCATCTCGATTTGGAGCGTCTCAAAGAGCCGGTGCATCTCTGCGTGCAGACAGACAGACACACTCCAGCCCCGCGGGACTCAGACGTTCACTGTGAATTATTAACAACCCACGGTCACTGACAATGCATTTTTAACAAAACCCCGAACACAAAAGTTTCTAACGCCTCGGGGCCGAATTCCACAGCCCTCGGTGGAGCCGCGGCTTCCCCAGCCCTGACCAAGGGACCCCAGAGTCGGGCTGGCCTTTAGCAGCTTTCCACCGAGCACGGCTCCGTTCACTTGGCAGAGGAAACCTTTAATCAGGAGCGAGGAATCGTGTCCTGACATTAGGCTGCAGCAAAGGGAAGAGCAGGAAAAGCCCGTCCCAGGAGGGCCCGCAGACTTCCCTGCCTCTCCCCGTCCCATGTGCCAGGCGAGAAGGGAAAGGAAGCCGAGGAGAGAGAGGTGGCACACGAGGGGACCGGGCAGGAACCGCTCTGAGCCGCCACTCTCTCCAACGGACATCTCCGATTGTTCCAGCGGGAGGAAGCGGCGGGAGACACAGGGACTTCCCGGTTGCTTCGCTGGTGACCCACGGCTGGGAATAACGTGCTGCACTGCCCAAGCCTCGCAGAGAACAATACACTGCTGAATGGAAAGTGGCTCCTGAGACCAGTGGTGTTCGCGTTCTGATAAAAATGCCTTTTTATCAACGGCCAACGACCCGCCATCCCCTTCACCGCAGGCTCCAACACCGTCTGCGCATTTAGAGCAAACGAAGCCTGCATGCGGGAGCCGACAGAGCTGGGAGCTCCTCGAGGTGCAAGGGGAACCAGGGAAATACTGGTGGCCTCAGGCTGCTCCAAGTAGGACAGGGAGCAGAGAAGGGCTCAAGCCACCTCCGAGAGCCTTTTAATTCCCCTCAGCAGTGCTGGGGCCCACTCACACAGAGTTCGTTTAGAGGCAAGCGCTAACGAGCCACCTCTAAGACTCTCCGCACAGCGAACCCAGCGCAGCGTCAGTCTTTGGTCTCTGCCAGGCCGCGGCTGACACGCTACCAGGGAAGAGCGAGGAACGAACCCGCGGCTCTTCCGACCGTCACTCAAAACCGACAGGGTGCTAAGTTCTCTGTAAAACAGCACCAGGCGCTCTGTGGTGCAGAGCTTACGGCACCGGCGGCTTACGAGGGAGCAGGCAACCGGTCTCCAGCTCCAGCCTGCCACCCTGAGTTGACACCGTCTGCTGCTGCAGCGTCTGCCGACACGGCTCTGAGTCGCAGGCAGGGACAGCAAAATGCCCAGGTGAAACCCTCTGCCAAAAAAAGCACATTAATCGGCGAGGGCCCCCGCTGAAGGCCACGCTTCCAAACCAAACCCCTGCGCCAAGCTTTTCTCCCAGACTCACCCCCATATCCGAGCGGCTGGCAACAAGCCCACCCACCCTCCGGGCAGAAGCGATGCCAGGCCAGCGCCGAAGGACTGACATTTCTGTGTCTGAGCGGTGGCCCTGCCCTGGTGCGTGGGCCCAACAGGCAGCATCTCCGCAAGAGGTCACGGCACCATGAGAGCAAATGGGCTGTGCCGGTGTTTTAGGAGAAAAGCCAGTGGTCTGCCCAGTCCCCCGGCCCCCACCCAGAGAGTTCAGTTACAACCGTGAAAGAAAATCGCGGTGAAACCCCATGAGCTAAACACGCGCGCTGCCTGGAGGTCTGCTGCTCGTGAGCCTGCATGGACAATAACTGCGCCTTTAAAATACCACAGGACCGGCTCCAGCTTAAACCCCTGTACCAGCCTCCGCCTGCGCTTGGGCAGAGCGCTTAAACACGCCTGAGACCCCGCAGTGCCCCCGCAGCAGCTGCCCCCTGCTCTGCCTGCAGCCCTTCCGCCCCTTCGCGCACAAGGCAGCGCCCAGGGCTGGGCTGGTCCCCCCTGCCCTGGCCAGGAGCCTCCAGGACACACACACACCGCCGCCCCCGGGGTATCTCCCACCTCCTGAGTCTGTGATGCTCCCTCCCTCCTCCTCCACTGACTTTTGGGGCTTTCAGGGAGGCTGAGGACAGAGTCCCCCGGCACTGGTCCCTTTTGCCACCCCTCTCCTGCAGGCCGGAGGCGCGGGGGCTCTGCCCACCAGCCTCCCGTGACGACTCTTTTGCAAGAGCTGCCCCAAGCCCGGCTGCGGGAAGCAGCCCTGAAGGAGACGAGCGAGAGCCGGGCTGGAGCGCAAGGTCTCCTGCTGTTCCATGAAAGCCGGCCAAGTATTCTCAGGGTTTTCCTAGGCAAAGGCCAAGCAGAGATGCGCTGATTCGCAATCCAGAATACACAGGGGAAGTAACCGAGGCAGAGTGCAAGGCGCTGGGTGCCATCGGGAGGTGCCCACTGGAAGGGCACAGTCCCTGCCGCAGAATAAAGTCACCCTGAACCACCCCAAAGGCACAATGGCCTCACAGAAAGGAAGCTGCCACTCGGAAAACCATCGCTGACTGCTTCGAAAAAATTTAATTGGCTAAAGAAATGCATCTTTCCTCTAACCAGATTTGCACTCGAGAGTCATTAGGAGAAAACTGACAAGCTACCATAGAATACCCAGCACTTAAGCGTTATTTTGGGACACACGGATACACTTGATGTTTGTGCAAGACCCTAAAGCTACAGAAACCTTACGAACAGGGGCTGATCCAGGCTGCAGCATCGATAGGGCGGCGTACGGAGCCCTCGCTGGGGCAGGAGGCCGAGGGTGGCGAGGGCCCGGCGGCAGCTGCAGCTGCGGGAGGTGTAAGAGCGCGAAGGATGCGCCTGTGTCAATGCCAAGGGGAAACCAAGCCAAGCCCCGTCAGAGCGAGTTCTCCGCACAGTCGGATCCACACTCGGCTGCTTTTCAGGTCGGTAGGTGCCAAGAACACGCTGCAAATTTACAGCCGGCGCAGAGGGAGAGGAGGGCTTGCTTTGAGATGTGATCTAGTAACGGGGTGTGACAGACAGAGAGACTCATCGATGGGGTCAGACAGTTCTTGCAGATGCAATCCCACCACTCCCAGCTCCCGGGCAAAGCCAGGAGCACCTGCGGGCCACCGACCCAGCCTCCAACCCAGGCGAGGGAAGATTTAAGCCCCACACCTGCAGGAGGAAAAACCACTGGCCAGGCAGGGAAGGTGCCCGGCTGCTCCAGAGGAAGCAGAGACAGGCCCTGGGAACAAGCAAGCGCCGCCTGCATCGCTGCAGGAGCAGCACCACGGCAGCAGGTCAGACCTGACAAGGACACTCAAGCGCGGCAGCACCGAATCCCGGCACGCAGCATCCCGGCACGACACCCACGTCTTTCCACGGCCCAGACTGCCTGGGGGCCACGCTGCGGGCAAGCCCTGCCCAGCGGCATTTGCAACTCACCTCACCTGCTCCCGCTGGAAAGGGGGAAGCGGAGCTCCCGGGGAAGCTCCGCACCCGCCCGGCAGCTTCTCCCCTTTCCCTGCGAGCATCCCTCCCAAGCAGCCTCCGCCCTGGGGGCTGCCAGAGGGAGAGTCTGCGCCCAGGGCAGCACGGCTCCGGCTGGTGCGGCCAGTCCTGCCGAGCAGCAGGAATTTCTACGGTTATGGTATCACATGCGGGAGACTCCAGAGGAAGAAAGGGGATGGGCAAAAGGAAGCAGAGAGGCACCCAAGCCCCAGCATCATGACAAGACATTCAGTTCCACACCAAGAGACCCCAGCAGGTTTCGGCTCCCAGTACCACAGCCCCCCCTGAGGCTGGTGACAAAGAAGCCGGCTCAGCTCTGGAAAAGACCATTTAATTTTTGAACCAACCTTGGAACATCAGAACAAGGAGCAAGCCCTGGGAGCTGCACTCATGCCAGAGCTGCCCTGGCAAAGCCCGCAGGAGAAACCCAAAACACTCAGCCCCTCGTTAAGAGGGCACCTTCCCCCTGCTCCCTCCGCCCACCTTTGCTTCCCAGCAGAAAGCTACTTCTTTGGCAGAGCAAATCTGCCTTCCTTCCAAGCAGCCAGATGTAAGTAAGTAGGTCAGACAAGGACCAGAGCGCCTCGACAACAGCACTTTAAAGCAAAGCAAAGTGGGAAGCGAGCCCTGACCTGGAACGTGCCCCGTCACCTTGGCGCTGGCGGAAAGCGGGGGGGGGACCGGCGTTCCTCACCTCGGAGGTAACGCGTTCAGCAAGAGCGGAAAATCCAACAGCAGCAGAGTGGCTCTCTGCACAGCGACTGTTGTGTCAGGGTCTAACACCCTGCGGCCGCCGTGGCTGAAAGCTTTGCAGCCTCGCACGTCTGCCTCACCAGCCAGCCTGCCATGGTGCGGAACCGCAGACCTACTTTTAGTCGAAAAATTTAACTCAAACAGACCCAATTCACTGAGAAGGGAAGCAGAGGGGCGGGCAGCGGTGGTAAAGGCGGCACTGGCCAGCCGTGTTCCCCTCCGTGCCACACTCACCTCTCAGTGCCGGACACGACACACGCTCCAGATGGCACCGGCTTGGCACGGCAGGGCCAACAGTTCCCGTTTGTTCCCAGCGGGACGGAGCCAAGCCCTCCCTCGCCCCCCACAGCACAAAGAGGGGTCTGTGCTCCGGGCCCCACAGTGGCCATGGGAAAACAGGCTCTGCCTTTGCATTCCAGCAGCAACGCGCGGCTGCGAGCGGGAGAGCCAGCGGGGAGCGCAGCCGCCGTCACGCGAGGTGCAAAGAGGGGATGTCTCCCCGGGGGACTCGGCCAAAGCAGCAGTGCCAAAACACCTTGGGGACACGACACACTCGATAAGCCGAGACAGGCAGGAACAAAGGCAGGCAGCCGAGCTGTGAAAAGCAAAGGACGCACTCGCCAGGTAGCTTTGCCCCGGAGAGCACGTCCGGGTGGATTCACACCTCATCTGCAAACTGAGCCGACTCCTTCGGCAGCGGAGAGAGTCGGGTCAGATTAGATCCTCTCTGGCAGCCATCAGCGGGGCAGCGACACTCCACACCAGAGATCAGGCTGGGCCAGAGCAACCCGGGCGGGCACCCATCCGCAGCCAAGTCTGCCAAAGGTAAAACGAGGCCGATGTGGGATCGCGGCACCTCTCCAAGGGCTCCTGCTCACCCCAGCGTGCAGGCTGCGGTTCATTGAAATGACTTTCATGCAAAATCTCTGCCTCCACCTGGCCAGAGAACGCTGCCACACTGGCTCCTCACCGTCGCCTTCCCACTGGCCAGGGGGGCAGCAGCCCCCAGTCCACGTTCCGCCCAGACGGCGGGGTTGGGAAATCCGGAGCAGGGCAGTCACGAGGCATTCAGCTCCCCACGTCCACCCATCAGCTGAGGGTCAGGAGGCAGCTGGCATCTCCTCCTTCTGCATCCCACCCCACAGGCCCCAGAAACGCTGCCCAAGTCCAAGCAGGTGGGGGGGGACAACCTAGGGCCCCCACCCAGCTCACTGCCGTGGGGTAGGTGGAGCAGAGCCGTGGTTAACAGCAACGGCGACTTGAGATAAACCCAAAAAACTCTGAGCACTATTTGGAGGATAAGCTGGTTTAGAGCATGCTGGGCTCACTGGGGGGTTAGTTGCCCCGAACCCGCTCTGGTTGCTGCCTCCCCCAGCTCTGGACTCACTGCGGCTCCTCTGTGACAGGACAAACCCAGAACAAGCAACACCTTGATGGGAGCAGAGCCCCGAGCAGGGACAGCTCGGTGGCCAGGCACACCAGCCGGACACAGCTGGGATGGTCCCCATGCGGCACACGTACCCCGCAGCCTGACCCCATCCGCGTCCTGCCCATGTCACAGCCGAGGACATCGAAGCACACAGGGAATGCTGTGAACAGAGAGCCAGGGTGGGCGAGAGCCGCTTGCTGTGACCAGACGCACACTCAAGGGCAGGCAAGAACCGCATCAATTCTGCTGAGTCTTTACGGGAGGAAAAGCTGCGGCTGCTCGTGCCACGGCGCTGCTGCTCTCCCTCTGTCCCAAAGGACACAAGGAAAACAATCAGCCACTTATTTTGTTTGCTTATAACCAGGGCTCTGGAGGGGTCTGGAGCACAAACGCGCAGCAGGAATTCGGTCCTCAAGGCTGGGGCGCTGCCTGGGCAGGGGCAGGCACGCAGTACGGCTACGTGGGCAGGGAGGGCCGGCAGACTGGTAGCACGCAGCCGTGGCGGTGTTTACCCGGAGCAGAAGGGAGAGCTCAGCCTCCACCGTGGCACTCACAGCACTTTGCTGCCCGCTCCGGGCTCGGATTTTCGTAGGCAGAGGCTGCTCGGGCCGCAGTTTGCCAGGGCCAGGCCCAGAGCAGCGACCAGGCGTTGACACTGCCTTGGGGACTGCAGGCCTGGGAGCATCGTGTCGCCCAGGACGGCACAGCCGGTCACCCAAACCTCCCATGGTGGATGCCCACACACGGACGCGGCCCCCTCCCTGCTCCCCCGGCGAGCACCGTTGGAGGGGGGCGAAGGGAAGAGCGTGAGGGGCTTCCTCCCAGAGAGGCAGAGGGAGGATGCCCGCAGAACCCCCCCCGTCGCCCCCTGCCAACACCCCCCCACAGCACAGGGGCTCCCAGCTGCACCAGTGCCTCCCCTGGGGACCGCCCCCCCGCTCCCAGCAAAACCGTCCTCATCTTCCCCCCCGGCAGGGCCCAGCGCACCCCCGCCCTCACAGCACCCCCAGCCACCCTCCCGCACCCCGAAAGCGCCCGGCACACCGCCTCCTCCCCACAACAGGCCTCAGCGCACCCCCCAGCCCCCGAACTCCGCCGCTGCCGGGCACCCCGCAGCCGGTCCCGGCCTCCTCACAGGCCCCCTGCACCCCGCACGCCCACCCCGCGCCACCGTACCCCGCACCGAGGCCCGGCGGGCCGCAGCCCCGACACCGCCCAGGCCTCGCAGGCCCCGTCCCGGTGCCCCCCGCGCTCACCCGCCGCCCGCGGCCTCCTCCCGCCGCACCCGGAAACGCGGCCCCGCGGCGCCGTCCGGCCTCCAGCCGCCGCCAAACAAAATGGCGGCCGCGCCCCCCACTTCCTGCGCCTGCGCCGGCTGCACCGGATGTGGGCGGGGCGCGGCGGCGCGGCGCCGCCATGCTGGGGAGGTCGGGCGGCCATGGCGAGGAGCGGCGCAGGGTTCTGCCGACGCCATCTTGGGAAGGTCAGCCCTCCCCTACCGCGACGGGGACGCCCCGTTCCGCGGGCGCGCAGAGGAGCGAGGGGAGCGCGGCGGTACCGGGGGTGCGATTCGCCGCCCCGGGATGAGCCGCCGCTGCAGGCCGGGAGTGCCCCGGCCGAGCCCAGCTGACGACGCCAGCTCCGCCATCCCGCCACGTTGGGAAGGTCGGACGGAACCGTGGCGGGCGCCATGTTGGGAGGGTCGGGTGGAACCCTGGCGGCCGCCATATTGGGAAGGTCGAGTGTCCATCCCGTGCCCCCCCGCCGGTACCGGATCGCCCCGGGGAGGGGGCACCCGTGACCCTCCGCCCCCCGCATGACGTGACGTCACCCAGCAGCACGGCCATGACATCACTCCCCAGCATGACATCAGCAGACGGGCGCCGGGACAGCCTTTTATTGGGGCTCTGCGTATCCCCCGCCCCGGGCTTTACTTCTTTTTTTTTTTTTTTTTTTTTGCCTTTTTTCCTCCTTTTTCTTAAAAAATAAATGTACAATTCCAGACGGCGGTTCGGTACAAAATATACACGTCTGATGAGGGAAGGATTGGGGGGGGAGGGGGGGTGTCATGTACAAAAATAAAGGGGGGGGGGGGTCCCTGCACCCCAGCCGGGGGGGGGGGGGGGGGGGGCAACGGGGTGCCAGGGGGGATGGAGGGGAGGGGGGGGGGGGGGAATGCGTCCGGGGTCCCCAAACGCCCCCCCCCCCCCCCCCCCCCCCCATGCCACGGGTGGGGGGCAGCGCCCCACTGCACCCCCCCACCCCCACCCCCCCCCTTGCCCCCGCTGGGCAAAGTGCGTCAGTGCTGGGGGGACGCGGGGCCCCCCCCGGGGCAGGGCCCCCCCCCGGGCTCACTGGGCGCCGGGCTCCAGCTTGTAGGAGAGCTCGAAGAGCAGGTTCTGGTTGTCGATGACCCGCAGCTGCCGCACGTAGGCCTTGGTCTGCAGCTGCCCCGGGGAGGCCTCCAGCTCCAGGCCTGTGGGGGGGACAGGCAGCCCCCAGCACAGGGCGGGATGGGATGGGATGCGGGAAAGGGGATGGGGATGCGGGGATGGGATGCAGGGATGCGGGAAAGGGGATGGGGATGCAGAGATGGGATGCAGGGATGGGGATTGGATGCAGGGATGCGGGAAAGGGGATGGGGATGCAGAGATGGGATGCAGGGATGCGGGAAAGAGGATGAGATGCAGGGATGGGGATGTGGGAAAGGGAATGGGGATAAGGGGATGGGGATGCAGGGATGGGGAGTGGATGCAGGGATGCGGGAAAGGGGATGGGGATGCAGGGATGGGATGCAGGGATGGGGGAAAGGGGATGGGGAGGCAGAGATGGGATGCAGGGATGGGGATTGGATGCAGGGATGCGGGAAAGGGGATGGGGATGCAGAGATGGGATGCAGGGATGGGGGAAAGGGGATGGGATGCAGGGATGGGGATGCGGGAAAGGGGATGGGATGCAGGGATGGGGATGCGGGAAAGGGGATGGGGATGCGGGGATGGGGATGCGGGAAAGGGGATGGGGATGGGATGCAGGGATGGGGATGCGGGAAAGGGGATGGGGATGCAGGGATGGGATGCAGGGATGGGATGCAGGGATGGGATGCAGGGATGGGGATTGGATGCAGGGATGGGGGAAAGGGGATGGGATGCAGGGATGGGGATGCGGGAAAGGGGATGGGGATGCAGGGATGGGATGCAGGGATGGGGATTGGATGCAGGGATGGGGGAAAGGGGATGGGATGCAGGGATGGGGATGCGGGAAAGCGGATGGGGATGCGGGAAAGGGGATGGGGATGCAGAGATGGGATGCAGGGATGGGGATTGGATGCAGGGATGCGGGAAAGGGGATGAGGATGCAGGGATGGGATGCAGGGATGGGGATTGGATGCAGGGATGCGGGAAAGGGGATGGGGATGCAGAGATGGGATGCAGGGATGGGGGAAAGAGGATGAGATGCAGGGATGGGGATGTGGGAAAGGGAATGGGGATAAGGGGATGGGGATGCAGGGATGGGGAGTGGATGCAGGGATGCGGGAAAGGGGATGGGGATGCGGGAAAGGGGATGGGGATGCAGGGATGGGATGCAGGGATGCGGGAAAGGGGATGGGGACGGAGGGATGGGGATGCAGGGATGGGGATGGGATGCAGGGGGAGGATGGGGATGCAGGGATGCGGGAAGGGGGATGGGATGCAGAGATGGGGATGCAGGGATGCGGGAAAGGGGATGGGGATGCAGGGATTTGGGAAAGGGGATGCGGGAAAGGGGATGGAGATGCAGGGATGGGATGCAGCGTTGTCGGGAATGGGGATGGGGATGCAGGGATGGGATAGGAATGCAGGGATGTGGGAAAAGGGATGGGGATGCGGGAAGGGGGATGGGAACGGGGGATGGGATGCGGGGATGAAGGGATGGGGATGCAGGGATGAGGGAAAGGGGAAGGGGATGCAGGGATGGGATGGGATAGGGATGCAGGGACGGGGACGCGGGGACGGGAATGCAGGGACGCAGGAAGGGGGGCGCAGGGGTGAAGAGATGCCGGGATGAAGAGCTATGGGGATGTGGGTCCAGACACATCCCTGTCCCGCAGGGCCAGCACCGGGGGTGGTGGGGCCACACACACCCCCCTGTCCCATGGGATCAGCCCCCTCCCGCAGCGCTGGCCCCTCGCCCCTGCCCGGCCGGGCCTGTGGGGGTCCCGGCCCCCCCCCACCCCGTACTCACAGAGCGGGCGGCTCCGATACTTTCGGATGGTTCTCACTTTCTCAGCGATGCAGTGCTGGGGCAGAGAGCACCCCCCCTGTCAGCCCCCGGCCCCACGGGACCCTGCCCGGCCCCCTGGGGACCACCTGCCCCCCCAGACCCTGGGGACTGTCTCCCCCCTCTGGGACCCTGCTGCTCACCCTGGGGCATCCCCACCCCCAGGGACCCCCCCAGGGCTGCTATTCTGCACCCCTGGGACCCCCACCCCCCACCCCACTGCAGGGCCACAGCCCCTCGGTGGGGCCCCCCTTCCCTGGCCTCACCCCGGGGGTCTCTCTGCCACCTTCCCCCCCCATGGCGAGGGGCACCCACCAGTTTCTCCACGTTGACCAGCCCATCCAGGAGGGTCTTGCTGCCTTCGTGCAGGAAGGTCAGATCTGGGGGCGAGCAAGGGGTGAGGGGGGGGGTCCCGTGGGGCAGCAGCGAGACCCCGGCCCACACGGGGTGCGGGCAGCCCCCGTGCCCCCCCACCCCCCCTCACCTTTGAGGATGAGCGGCACAAAGGGGATGAGGGGGGGTTTCATCTTGGCCAGCACCTCGCGGTAGGTCTTGTGGTTCCTGCAGGGGTCCTGGGGGCAGGAATTGTGGGGGGGGTGGGGGGGTCAGGGCTGGGGGGGGGGCAGCTCCCCGTGGGTGCCAGCACCCTGCCCTGGACCCCCCCGCCACACTGGCTGCCACGGGACCAGGGCCGTGGCCATCACTGGTGGTCTGGGGTGGGGGGGACAAGGACACCCTGGGACGGTGTGGGAACATCCCCCCCCCTGCCCACCGGCTCCCCAGATACCCCCTGGGAGGGGCGGGGGGGAGGGAGGGGGGGCACAGGGGTTCCCCCAATGCCCGCGGGGAGCCCGGGCACCTCTCACCGTCAAGTTCTCGAACTTCCGAAACAGGTTCTTGAATTTTCCCGGGAGCTTCTGCAAGACAAACCCGGGGGGGGGGCAGCCATGAGCACCCGGGGATGGGACCACGAGCGCTCAAGGGAGGGCCACGAGCACCCAAGGTGGGGCGGGGGGGGTCAAGAAGCACTCGGGGGGGGGTGTCCAGGGCACCCCCCCAGCCCCTCACCTCCCAGGTGAGGCGCAGGCGGCTGATGGCGGCGTTGTTGAGCCCGATGACGATGGCGTAGAAGGAGAGCATGTCCTGGTTCTGCTTGCATCTGGAAGGTGGCGGGGCGGGGGGGGGGGGGGGCGTAGGGAGGGTGAGGGGGTGGCGGTGGGGGGACACCGACATCGCCCCCCCCGTCCCCGCACTCACATGGCGGCGATCTTGATGAGCTTCTTGAGGAGGTGGGCGCGCTTGCCCAGCGACTCGCAGAGCAGCAGCTCGGTGCCCACCCAGTGCTGCACCTCGCTGCAGCGCTGCAGCAGCAGCTCCAGGTTGGCCGTCTCCCGCCGGCCCCGCTCCCCGTGGAACACGTAATCCACGAACTCCAGCTGCCGGCGTTGGGGGACACGCGCGCACACACATCGCCAGGGGCTCCCCCAGGCACGCAGCAGCCCGTCCCCGTCCCCGTCGTACCCCCCAAGACCCTCCGCCACCCCCCGCTACCTCGTGGATGCAGCGGAAGAGCTCCCAGTGGAAGGCGGTGAGGTGGTTGGCGATCTCCTCCGGCTCCGCGCGGTGGATCTCCGTGTCCCCCGGCACCACCTGGATCTCCTCGGGCAGCGGCACCTGCGAGGGGACACGAGGACGGAGACCCTCGGAAGGTGCTGGAGCAGGCGGCTGGACCACGGGGGTGACCCCTCTTCCACCCAGGGGGTCACTGCAGCGGCGGGGGCTGGAGCGGGGGGAGGCTGGGGGTGTCCCGGCACGGCGCGGTGCTCACCAGGGAGTCGAAGGTGTCCCTGGTGCAGGCGAAGAGGTGGCTGTTGATGCCCAGGGTGGTGAAGACACACTCCTCGCTGGGCTGCAGCACCGCTTTCTCTGCGGGCAGAGCGCGGGCAGGGGGTCAGCGCCAGCCGGACACCCCCCCTCCGCCATTCCCTGCCTGCAACCCCCCCCTTCTCCAAACCCAGCCCCGCGGGCACCTCCGGACGAGGCCATGGTGACGAGGATGAGGGCGTCTTCGCGGGCGCTCTGCTCCTCCGAGTACTGCAGCTTCTCGGTGACGGAGGTCAGGATGTCCTGCACCGAGGCCGAGAGGCGGCTGCGGATGGTGACGTACGAGTGGTCGGGCATGTACACGCGGCAGAAAACTGGGGAGAGGCGAGCGGGGTGTCAGGGAAACGCCGGATCCCACACCGGAGCCGGAGTGTACCGGAGCCCCGACTGGGGAAACCGAGGCACGGAGCAGGCGAGGCCTCTCACGGCTGCCGACGGGACGGGGAAGGGACTCCCGTCACCCGGCCACGGTCACTCACTCTCGTCGGAGCCCCGGAAAGCCACCCGCGTCTGCAGGCACGAGTCGATGCGACGGAAGTGCCTGAACAGCGGTTTCACCTGCTTGTTCGGGGGGGGCGTCTCGTCGGCCACCCTGCGGCACCGGCGCGGGGTCAGGCGAGGCTCCGGCACGGCTCGGGGTGCGACACCCGGGGGTGCTGGCCGTGCCGGGGCCCCGGCACGGCCAGCACCCCCGGGTGTCGCACCCCGAGCCGTGCCGGGGTGCTCTGCCAGAGTCGGGGGGGGGCCAAACCCCCCACCCAGGTCCTTTCTCATCACCAAAGGGCTGCTAATGAGCTAATGACCCACCCCCCCCCGCCCAGCCCCTGGGCATCCCCCGGGACCACAACTCCCTGTCCCTCCCTGGCACACCCCGACCCCCAAGACCCTCTGGGGACCCCCCCCCCGTCCCATCGTCCCCCCCAACTCAACTCACTTGAGCTCCACGGTCTCCACGAGCTGGTGCAGCTTGAGGATGTCGTCCTCCAGGTCATGGTAGAGGGACGTGTCCTTCATGATGAGCAGGTAGAGCTCCTGGGGGGGGGTGTGGGGGGTCAGGACTGGGTGGGATGGAGTGAGAGAGGGGAGGGGGGCAGCAGGGTGGAACCCCCACCTTGATGACTTTGCCGGCGCTTTCCTCCTCCTGCAGCAGCCCCTTGTAGGTCTCGAGGAAATGCAGCAGCACGGCCAGCACTGCCCGCTTGCGCCGCAGCCCGGCCCCCTCCTCCCAGCGCGGCGGGGGGCTGCCGCCCGCCAGCACGAAGGTGGCACCCGTCAAGGAGGTGCCACGGCAAAGAGGGACCCCGGCCTGCGGCCACCCGCTGTCCCCGGCCACCCCGCTTCCGAGCGTCTCCATGCCCACCCCGCTGCCCACCTTGTGCCCAGACCCCTGCCCTCCTCGCGGCACCCCCACCCTCGGGGCACCCCAATTCCCTCCTTGCCGCTCCCATGGGTGTGTTGTGTGTCCCCCCCCCCCCCCCGCCACGCTGCCCTCCTCTTTGCAACCCTACGCCCACCCCTGTGCCACCCTCATGTCCCCCTCCATGCCCGACCTCGGACCCCTCCCCACAGCCCTCCTGCCCACCCTCATTGCACCCCGGTGCCTTCCTCAGACCCCTCCCCATCGCACCCTCATGCCCACCCTCGTGGCACCCCAACGCCCTCCCCGCACCCCCCCAACCCCCCCCACCCCCTCGCCCCCCGTGGCCCCCCCCCCAAGGATATTGCTGGTGCAGCTGCTGCAGGAAGCGCTCGGTGGGCAGGAAGAGCGAGTGCGTGAGCACGATGTCGTCCAGCAGCGACTCTGGGGGGAGACGGGGGCGGGGGGGGGCAGGTGTGGGCACCCCGCTGCACAGCCCCCCTACCGACACCCCCAGAGCCCCCTCCCCGACACCCCACACAGCAGCGGGCAGCCGAGGGGAGCGATGCCAATTGCCAAGACGATGCCGGGAGCCGCCGAGCCCAACGCCGAACCCCCCCCCCTCCCTGCACCCGGCACTGGCTCACGGACCCGCTCCCAGCCCCACAGGGCCACCGGGGCCCGGCAGGAGCGCGGCGCAGGGGCAGAGGTGCCGGCAGGGCAGGACCTGAGCCACGACGCCCTGGCATTCCTGCCGGCCCTGGCGAGAGCCCGGCCACGGGGAAACGAGGACACGGCTCAGGGCAACAGGGAAACTGAGGCAGGCGGCGGCAACAACTTCAGGCAGCCGCGCTCCGGGCACGCTGCGCCGGTGCCTGCAGTGGGGCTCTCTGGGCCAGCACAGGAGGCACCGGCCCCGGGGAGGGTGTTTTGGCCCGTCCTGGCCGGGAGAGTCGCGGGGCTGACGCCGGTGGCGGTGCCCAGCAGTGCCAGCACCCAGCCACCGCCGCGACCTTTGGACGAGGCACCGCTCCTCGTGGAGCAGCCCTCGACCCTGGGACCCGAGCGGGTCTCCGGCTGGATGGGTGCCCAGGGGGCTGTGCCCGTGCGCCCCAGGGATGCCGTGGTGGCACCCTAGTGCCCCCACAGGGCCCTTTCAAGGTCCAAGGACCCGTCCCCGCAGGACGGGCTGTGCCGAGCAAACCCCCGGCCACCTCCAGTAACCCGGCCACGGATCTGTGCCAAGCCGGGGCTGAGGCTCCCCCGACACAACCGTGCCGGGGCACAGCGCCCGTGGGGAATGAGCTGCCACCAAAAACGGGACACGGCAGTCTGGGGCACAGGCAGGACCCACGGGCCCCCCCAGCCCAGCCCCCCAGCACCGCAGGGCCGGTGCCCCACGTCCAGCATCCTGCACCCGCATCAGGGCCGGGATGAGGAGGGGCGCCGGCAGCGTGGGGGCGCCCCCAGGGCAGGTACACGGCCCCCAGATCCCCCACCCCACCTGCCCCGGCTGCAGCCCCCTCCCGGGCTCAGCCTGGGGGGCAGAAGGCGCCAAACACACACCCCCCCTCCCCGCTCCTGCAGGGTGCAGTCCCCTCCAGCCCTGCCTCAGTTTCCCCATCCCTCTGCAGCACCCACAACATCTCCCAGAGCCGCAGGCACCATGAGCGGGCGCAGGGATGGCTTTCCCGCACCAGGAGAACGTGGCTGGTGGAGCCCCCAGACCCCCACACTGGGTCCTGCCCCCCCCCGGCTCCCCGCCAGCCCGGGCACCGCCGGGCCGGGCCTGGCAGCATGTTGGCACAGGCAGGGCCTGGCGCTGCCAGTCCCATCTCGCTCCTACCCGAAAGGCTCCCCAGTGTCGGGGGGTGAGCCCCACCCCGGCCCCGGGCGTGCCTGGAGCGTGGGGCTGGCAGCGGGTCAGGGTGTCCCAGTGCCCCCCAGGACACCCCACATCCCGGCAGCCAAGCGGGGTCGGCCGGAGCAGGGATCCCCATGGCGTGGGAGCACTCCCAGCCCGGCTCCGTGCATCCAAAACCACCCCGGCATGGGGAGCCGCGGCGGGACGGCAGCGGGGCGCGGGGAAGGGGTGTCTGCCCGGCCCCCCCAACCGCTGCGGCTCCCGTCGGGGCTAATTTTAGCACCGGGAAAACGTTAAAGATTAACCGGGAGGCTGATGGCTCCGCGTGGCGCGGCGGCAGTCGGTGCCCGGCCAACCTTGGCCTCCACTGGGCCTGGCGCTGCCACCGAGCTCGCTGCCACACTGAGCCCCCGCGGTACCCCCGGGACCCCCGCGCACCCCGCAACGCCCCCGCGCACCCCGCTGCCACGGGCCACCGGGGACCCAACCTGACCTTGCCACCCCAACCGGGCACCCTGCTGCGCCCTGCGCGGTGCCACCCGCCTCGCCCCGCACCCGGCGCCCCCGACCCCGGCATCCCCCACCCCGACGCCCATCACCGCATCCCCCGGGCAGCAGCCGGGCGCCCGTCACCCACCCCCGGCCCCCCCGCCCAGTGCCGCCCGCTGCCGCATCCCGCCTCCCCTCCAGCATCCCCCGCCCGCGGCGCCCCCGCAGCGCCTCCCGCCGGTGCCCCCCCCCCCCCATACACCCGTCCGCGCCCCCGGGGGTCCCGCACGGCCGCCCCCGCCCCCCGGTACCTGCTCCGCAGCCGCGGCCGTGCGCGCCGCCCGCCGGCAGCCGCTCCAGCAACGCGGCCAGGAGCCGCTCGGGGGGCGCGGGGGCGGCGGGGCCGCAGCCGCAGCAGCAGCGGGCGGCGGGCGGCGGCTCCGGGCTCGGCGGTTCCCGGTCCCGGTCTCCCCCCGGGGACGGTTCCTCCGGGGAGCGGAGCGGCGCCTCCGGGGGCCGCAGCTCCAGCCAGCGGCCCTCGCCCCCCGGCTGCGGCCCCGCCGGCCCCGCCGGTTCCTCGGGGGAGGGGGGCGGGCGCGACAGGCTCTGCCGCCGCGGTCCCGGTACCGATCCCTGCCCCGGTGCCGGTCCCGGTGCGGCGGCGGGGCGGGCGGGCAGGTGCGAGCCCGGCTTCTTCAGCAACTTCTCCAGCGGCTTCATGGCCGCCCGGGCGCGGCGGCGGCGGCGGCGGCTCAGGGGGCCATGGGCGGCGGCGGCGGCGGGGAGGCTCCGCTCGGCTCCCGGTCGGGCTCGGGCCCCGGCGCCGCTCCCCGCCCGCCGCGCCGCCGCCAGCGCCAGCGCCCGCCCCGCCGCCCCGCCCCGCCGCCGCCCCCGGCCCCGCCGCCGGCACCTGCCCGCCCCCGCCGCACCGGCAACGGCACCGGGGACCGAGCCCTCCCGGGGATGCGGTGGCACCGGCGGCGGGCACCCAGCGGGGACACGGTCGCCCCCCCACCCCGCCCGGTAGCCCCGCACAGGTGATGCGTTGCACACCCCCGTACCGCCCCCCCGCCCCCGTCCCCCGCAGAACCGTAACAGCGGCAACGCGGCCACACGCCCCCGCGCGATCCGTCACGCACCGGGGACACATTGGCACAGCCCCCGCACCCCCCCGCCGCCGTGCAGCCTGGCGGGGGGGGGACACACGTAGCCCCCCCCCCACCCCCGCTGTCACACCAGCGGCACCATCGCGCACCCCGAAAGGACACAATGTCACCCCCCCCCCCCATGTGCTGTCTCACACCCGTGTCACACCCGTGTCACACCCCCGGCACACCCCGACGCCCTGTCCCCCAGCACACCCCCGTGCCCTCCCCCCCGCCCCGCCGTGCCAGCCCCACACCCTGGCAGCCTTGGGGCACACGGGACCGTCCCCCACCATGGTGTCCCCTCCGCGGGGGGGGGGGGGACGGGGGACACACATCCCCAGGCGTGGGGTGACCCGCTCCTGCCCCCCGCCCCCCCCCCCCCAGCCCAGCCCTCTGCGCCCCTTCGCAGCGTGGGAAAGGGCCAGGGGTGGGTGCGGGACCCCCCACCCTGGCAGGGCACCCCCCAGGGACGGGGCCGCCCCGCGGGCAGGGCTGGGCAGGTTGGGGCGCTGCCTGGCCCCCCCCGTCCCCCCCCGCCCCGCGCTGCCTGCCAGGCCGGGAACAGGCCCTGCCGGGCTGGCAGGCCAGGACAGGTGCCGGGGCAGGGCAGGGTGGGACGTGGCGCCCGCCTGGGGCAGAGCCACCGTGCCTCCCCCCCTCTCCGCCGCCCCGCTGGGTGCCCAGCACCCCCCCGGCCCCAGCACCGCAGCCCCCAGCCCCGCCACGAGCGGCTGGGGAGGCACCGTGGAGGGGTCCCGCTCTGCAGCCCCGTGGGCACAGCGATGGTGGTGACAGCAACGGGGGGACAGACCCTGTCCCCCCCCACCCCCGCGACCATCCCCCGGGGTTCGCTCCCTGCGACAGCCACGGAGTGGGACGAGGAGGGACACGGCCGGTGACCCCGTAGCCCCCGCCGTGCCCGGGCAGGCAAACCCAGGGGGTTCGGGAGGGATGGAGGGGACGGGGGTCCCGGCGGCTCCCGCTTTGTTCCCGCTTCGCCTCCACCCGGCAGTTGCTTGGCAACTCCATCCGCGCGGCTGCAGGGAAGCGTCAAAACGCGTCCCCACGTCCCCATCCCCAGCTACGCGGGGGCCTGGTAGGATGGCATAGCACGGCACGGCCATTGTCTGCCCCATGGCACCTCCATCCGCCCCGCCAGGCCCCCAGCACTCAGACCCCCCCCAGGATCCCAAAACGTTCCCTCCCGGCTGAGCTGCTCTGTCCCCTCTGCCAGGGGCGGCCATCGAGGGTGCCCGGCCCCGGGTACAAGCGGTCCCCACTCCCGGGCTGCGGCTGCACAGAGAGGGCCTTCCAACAGCAGAGGTTGGAGGAGGCAGGAGGGGAAACTGAGGCACAGGGAGGTCGCGCTTGCCAGTGGCAGCGGGGCTGCAGGCGGGAGAGACCCAGAGCATCCGAGGGTCGCGCTCAGCCCCGGGAAACGCACCCCAGATCCGGGCCCATCGGCTCGACCCAGCTCCTCTCCCCCAGCTCGGCAGGGACGGGGGCACCGCTGGCGCAGAGAGAGCTATTAGCTTAATTAATTTGCTGTTATTTCTCCTAACGAGCTGGGATCTAGAGCAGGCGCTTCCCTCCCAAAGCCTGCGCCTCCATTTGCAGCCGCGCTGCGTTCCCCCGCCCCGGCAGCCGAGCGGGGGGTGCGAAGCCTCCAGGCACCGCTCAAAACAGACCTTGTGTGGGAGGGAAAAATTACACCCAGGGAAAAATCCCTCCCCGAGCCAGCGCCTTAACCCACTTCCCCGCTGCAGCCCTGGGAGAGGGGATCTCGGCATTTGGGGAAGGGGAGAGCCCCTGCTGGAGGGGCTTCGCCTGTGGCAGCTCCTCCGCGGGGTCTCTGCCATGGTCCGAGCTGGCCCCTGACCGGGCTCAGCCCTGAGCCCTCTGCCAGGGAGGGAAACTGAGGCAGGGGGGCAGCGAGGGAAGAGGCAGGAGGTCGATGGCTCCCACCTCTGCTGCCGGAGGGGTTCTGGGACTCCACCAGCGAGGGCAGGAGCTGAGGAGAGCAGAAAGGGGCAGGGGGACAGTTGAGGTGCACCCACCCTCCACCGCGGGGTCTCTGTCCTTCCCCTTCCCCACGCGTCCCCCAGCCCCGAGCCACCTGGGGGGGGCTGCAGGAGGGCAGACCCCACGGCGGTGCCCCCTCGACACCCCTGAGACACCGGGGGTGTGCCAGGAGGGTGCGGGAGGAGGGTAGGTGCCACCCACCCCCCCGTTTGCCGTGGGAAGCCGGGCCGGGGGCCAGGCGGCGGCTGCGGTGCCGAGGCGGAGGGAGGCAGCGCGGCGCAGAAGCGCGCGGGCGGCAGCTCCCGCACCACCTACACACCACTTGTTCCTTCCCCACCAGCGAGAGAGGCTGCAGGGAGAGGAGGAGGAGGGGGCTCGCTTCTGCGCCGAGCCCCGCTGCCGGGGCAGAGCCGGGCTCGGGGACCCGCTGCTCCCCGAGGACACCAGCGCAAGGGCAAGGGCGGCTCTTCCAGCGCCACCAGGAGCTCCTGGGAAGGGGAGAGCAGCTCCCGGCACACGGCTGAGCTTTCCAACACGGCGGTGGAAGGGACATGGGTCCTCCTGGGGACGCGCACGCTGTCCCTGCAGGTCTCAGCCTGAGGAAAGAGAGACAAGAGAGGCGGCTGCTTTCTAAAATGTGTTCTCATCTGCGTGCCGATACAATGCTGGTTACAAATGTGCACTCCTAAGGGACAGGAATCCAAAGAAACAAAACCAAAAACCCATCACAGGGCTGTAAGGCCCAGGACTTCCGTCGCGCGACCGATATGTTAACGACACATTTCAGCCTTAAGGCAGAGAAACAGGTACCTTTCCAACAGAAGGGATTTCTGCTTTGAAAACGTCGCTTTGACATCTGAAATTAGGTACAAAAGGTCATCGAGCTACAAACAACAAACAAAGAAGGTATTTCTGCCGGAGAGCCAGGCACGCGTGACATCTCCACGAGAGAGCGGGCAGGTGGGGCGCTGGGCACCCCCGCCTTGCCGCAGATGGGGACGCGGAGGCCAAGCCGCCGCTCGCTTGGAGCGGCGACGATGATCCCCCCCCTCGCCGAGTGGCCTGCGCCAGCAGCTGGCACTTGCCCACGCTGCCCCAGCACGTGCCGGGGGCGAGCGGCAGGGATCGGCAGCCTTCGCCTTTGCCAAGTTTCCTAATGCAATCTGCAAAGGGCTGCGAGGCCGCCGCCAAGCCCGAGGAGCGTGGCTGGGAGCCGGAGCCGCCGCGCCTGCCGCGGTGCCGGCGGGATGCGTGCTGCAGAGAGGCGGCGCAGTGCTGTGCTGCGGCGTGGGCCGGACAGCCGGGCCCGGCTTGGCACGCTCGGCGCTGCGGTGCCAGTCGCCCCGGCAGATCGGCTTCCAAATCCTAACGGGGGAAACAAGGCTGCCGAGGTCCCCGGGGGAACGCCGGCTGAGGCGGCGGCGGCGGGCGCGGGGCTGGGAGCCCAGGCTGGATGCGTCGGGGCGGGTTTCAACACCCCCTTCCACTTCCACAGCAGCAACACCCAAGTGCTAGGAGCCCCGTCGAGCTGGTTTGTCTGCTGGCGGGGCTGTTCTGGCAGCGCGGAGGTGCCTGGACGCCCATAAACCTCCCTCCTCTCTGACTCCGATTTGGCAGAGGTGCAGGAGGTGGGTGGAAATACCCTCCCCCTGCCACCGGCCCTAAAGGTGGACTCGTGGCAGCGGGGAAGGGGGTCGCCCCGTGTCCGCACACACGGATTCCCACCTGATGCGAGCTGAGAGCTTGCACGCACACGGACAGAAACCGCCAACGACGGGCGTTACCAACGGGGCTTGTTCGGAAAAAGAAACGGGAGGAGCTTCTAAATTAAGTGGTGACTGCACAGCCAGCGCGTTCCTGACGGCCTCACAGCGCTCAGCTGCCCTTCCTATGCTTCACCAACGGCAGAAATAAACTTGCTAATTTAATAAGAGAATTGAAATGAAGAATTCACTTAGCAGCTGTCTCCGCGGGGGGCAGGGGGGTGTTACGTTCCGGTTAACCAGACAAACAAATTCAAAATACCCAAAAAGAAACAAATCAGCTTTACTGATGGAGCTGCTTCATTTCTTAAATAAAAACAGAGACCACAATCAAGCCAGTCGAGGTTAACATCCTAGAGAGGGAAAAGGGGCAGACGTTTAGTAAAAGAGAGAAGTTGCGAGAACGTGTGGTCAGGGACCGACTCCGGGGGTTGATTCTTCGGTGACCTCTGTGCCCCAGCGAGGTGTGGGGGGGAAGGAGGGCAGATCAGCAGCGGCGAGATGGTTTTCGGGAGGGCACTGGTCAAACCAGCGAGGGAAGGTGCCTGGCCCTGAGCACAAGACGGTGCAGCCGATTTCATCCCGCTGCCTCACCTACGCACAGGGAAGGAGCCTTTCCCGAGAAGCAGCTTCCTCCTTGCCGAGGTGCCGAGTCTGGCGTTGGGATTCCCGCGGCCGCGTCCCTACGTGTTGCTCCTCTCCTTTGCTTTTTCACCTTTGCTGTCCTGGTGGGGAAGAGAAAAGAGAAGCAGAGGCTTTAGGCTGCCCCATCGCAAACGCCGCGCTGGGGTGGGGGTGGGCAGCGCTATCGCCAGGGTCCTGCGAGCAAAAACCCTCCACTCCTGGGTGCCAAAACGCGGCCACTGCCTGCCTGCGCCTTCGAGCCCACTCCGGGCACAACCAGCTCCCTTCCCTCGTGGTTAAACATTTCTCCGTCGCGAGGGCTTTCAAAGGGCACCTCCACCGGATGATCTCACAGTGGATCTACAAACGCTGCATGTTTCCCAGCCCTCTACCACGCCGCGCGCCGCCTCCCCGCGTACGGGGAAACAACCGGCACATGCCTGCCCGGGTCTGGGCTTGCCGCGATTCAGGCTTGCTCAGCTCCCACACGCTAAGCAAGGTATTAAAAAAGAAACCAAACACACACGTGGCATTCTGGCGCGCGCACACACACACAGAGCTCCCAGTACCGGAGCGAGGAAATAATTCCCAGAGCCGAGAAAAGGCTCCCATCTCTGGAAAGCCTTTAAGTCTGCTGCACGAGTTATCTATTGCTAAGGGCTCGACGTTTGCTCTTCCAGAGAAGTCACTGCCTCCTAGCTTAGTGCTGGATTTTTCTCTCTCTAGCATGTCCTGTTTTCTACCCTGAGCAAATTTAAGAGAGAAAAAAAAAAAAAAAAAAAAAGCAAGAGTCAACTTTGGACTTACTTTTTACATGGGTTTAGTTTTAAAGTATTTAGAAACTCAAATTAACTGGAGCCCTGCTTACCACCTGCAACGAGAAGCTGAGGTTTGGGAGACGTCAAAAGATGAGGCAGTTTAAGATTTCCTCGGAACAACGTATTTTTTTTGGATGGGAGACTGCAGCACCACGCACACCCCAAGGGTACGGCACCACACACGCACAGACTCACGCCAAGGGGACGGTACCTCCGGAGGCGGTGGCTTGATAGTCACAGGCTGGGACGTCCTTCGAGGCGGAGAAGGCTTGGGCTGCACTTGCTGCTGGACAGTGTTGTAGTACGTGACCCCTCCGTACACCTGGGACTGGGCCTGCGTTCCCAGAGAGCAGAAGGGTCAGTGCGCTTTGCTGTGGCGGGGCCACAGAAAGCTGCATCCCCTGCGACAGCGCCACGCGTCTCACGCAGCCTTTACCACACACAACCGGGCTGTGAAAAGATGCCACCACCCAGCGCCGAAGGTGAGTAGCCACAGGGGGATGGGGGTTGATTTGTGCTGCGCTCCCCCCCCAACAAGGCTACAAAGAACAGCGGCAATTCCAGCTCCCGGGGGACCCTCGCCCACCCCTGCCCCTGCCCAGGCGCTCCCTGCTCTCGGCAGGGTGGGCAGGGACAGGCTGCAGCAACCGCAGCCCCCCCGCCAGGCTGAAGTTCGCGGCAGATGGGTTTCCTTCACCCTGCAGAGCTTCCCAACTGCCACACAACGTCTGCGCTTTGCAACAGCAGCAGCTTTCGTTTTTCTGCACGGACAAGGCAGGTAACAATTCCCTTTCGCACCGAGATCCCCTCCAGCTGCCCTGGGGGCTCGGGATGTGCCCCAAAAGCAGAGCGATTCCCTGCCGGGGCAGCTGGGATCAGCCCAGGGCAGCTGGGAAGGTCAGAGAGGCTGCAGGGCTCGGGGAGTGTGCACATCTCTGGTTTGCCACTGCGTGTCAGCCGTGTGCTGCTCGCACTGCGGCCACGGGGAGCGGCTGGTTCCTCGTCACAACGCCCACGGAGATCCGTCTCCTCGCTGCCCAGCAGCTACCGAGGACACCGAGGTCGGACGCGGAGCAGGAAAAGCCAGCCCCGCGCTGGTCACACCACGGGCTTTCCCGGTCGGTGCCAAAGAACAGCACCAGCCAGTTCCCAGCCTTCTGCCTCCATCTCAAACAGAAAGGGCTTCCAAAGCAATTTTCAAGGTGTCCTTGGCTTAGCACGGACCTGGAGGGGACATCACCATTCCCAAGCTCCTGGTGGGCTGTTTCCCTGTTCTGTAGGGGAAAACCTCAATTCTGAGATCCACCGCTACAGGCGTTTCATCCACTAGACCCTAACTCCGGGGCAGCTGCGCAGCAGCCATGGGAGCAGCCCTTTTCATTTACCCGCTCCAAGCCAAGAGAGCCACGACAGTAAACAACCTCCCGCCACGGAGCAGCCCAGCTGCTCCCCGTCCTCTCCCAGGAAGCCTCAGGGAATATACCCACACCCCGCACGACCCCATCTGCTCTCCATGGCTCCCGCTCGGGAAGGAGACGCGCAGCGCAGCTGGCTTACCTGCGTGTTGGAATAGAGATGAGGAGGGGGCGGAGGGGGGAGCGCTCCTGGGGGGTAGGGGTAGCCAGGATTCCCAAAATTCATGACTCCAGGAGGGGAGAAGTAAGTCGGCGCTAGCAGCTGCTGCGGCGGGGGCTGGCCCGGGGACATGGAGACGGGCGGAGGGTACAGGCCAGGGTTTGCCATGGGGGCTGGTGTCTGGTGGGGATGTAAACCTGGGAAATAACGTAAGTAAGCTGAATGCGATGTTGCGTGTAAAGCCAGGGTGTCCCGCGGAGGGCCGGGGTGGCTATGACGCCAGCAGGTCAGCGCGGCTGCGCCTTCCCCGCTGCGGCAGGAAGGAGAAGCGCTCTGCTCAAAGGGCTCTTCTGCAGCCACGAGGCCTCAGCTCCTACGCCGGGGAGGGAAAAAAAGGAAGCGTTTCTCCGCACAGCGGAGCACGGCCCCCTCCCCAATGCTGGGGCCCGATTCACCGGAACCGGACACGGCCCCACTCAGCACATCTACTTCAGGAAACAGTTTTTGTGGGCAAGATAGAGAACACACCAATTCAACAGCTCTCATTTCTGCTTTTCTTTTCTGCTCTCCAAGCAGCAGGGACTGAAGAACCAGCCTAGCGCAACAGCTGGCAGAGCCAAGCGCCCCACCGAAGGGGATGCGACTCAGCCAGGAGGGTCTGCACAGAACCCGCAGACATCCAGCTAGAGGTGCCAAAACGTTCAGATCATCTCGGTCCTGCGCTGGCTGCAAAAGCCAGAAATGTCTATTTTTCTTTCCGTAAAATTTGTATTGATCCAGCCTCACCGCATGGGGGAAGCGGGTCTCTTCCATGTTGTAGAAATAGGAAAAACGGATTCCCCCAGCGACAGAGGCTGTGCGAAACCGGAGTTATCTGCTCCCCTGAGCTGCCCCAGGGCACAACCGCAAGGTCGGTACCAGCTGCCTCGTGCCCCGCCGGGGTGCTGGTTCCTCACCTGGATGAGGGAGGTGCATTTCTGGCTGTACGATCATCCCTTGGGGCGGCAGCGGGGACGGGTTCTCGCTGTGGGTGTAGATTGGTCCCTGGAATTGTACTGCAACACACAACAGTTGGTAAGGAAAAGCTCCAGCAAATTTTATTCTACTGCAGCAAGTCACACGCACACACACCCCCCCGCACCAGCCAGCTACCGTTACAAGACTGGTACGCAGTGCCGCAAGCTGCATTCCCATCGGCACACGCAGTCTACCAGGTTCACAGATGCTACATACTCCCGACAGAAAAGCCTCCTACTCCCTTTACAAAGCAGGAGAATACTCGGGGAATTTCTTCTCCAACACTTTAAATGCTGGAGTAAATTTCTAATCTATCCCCAGTCTTGCCCTGTAATTCTCCCCGCTCTTGAATGTCAAAGACATCGCTCTGATTTCAAGTTAATTTTAAATCCTAGTTGTCATGAGGAAAAGCAGTGTCCTAAAGAGCCCTTGCACAAGGAGGGGAGGTGGTAATTGTGTTTCAGTGGGTTTAAACACCAACCAGGGAGGCTCGGAGCAGCCTTTTAATTACCATCCAAGAGGATGCCAGGACACTATTTGCAAAGGGAAGGGAAGACAAAGCCCCCAATTTTCCTGACCCTAACAGGAGGGGGGGACTCCTGCTCCAGCTGCTCAGCTGTGAGCACACACGGAGCCTCAGGAGCGGGAGGGAAACACTCACGTGGGTCGTAGTAGTGCCCTTCCATGATGCTGATGTGCATGGGGGGGGCAGGCTCCGGCACCGGCGGTCTCTGCCGCTGCGACGAGTAGCGTTTCACACGGCCCCCCTGCACCGCCTGAAAGAGTCCAAAGGCATCGGGAGGGTCAGTGCGAGGGGCAGGAGCCCCCCCTCCAGCAAAGGAGCACGGACCCGCTCCCCCGCAAGCCTCGGACACACGGTAAAAACTCTCAACACCCACAAAAGGGAAAGGTGGAGGCGTCACGGGCAGCCTCTAATTACTGCAACCCAGAAACAAATAAATGCTCAGCTCCCGCGCTTTAAAAGCAAGAGTCACGCTCCACGCAACACGCTTTACCATTTCCTCCATCCTGTTAAACTGAGGCGGTGGCCCAGTTCCCACATGCATATGGTTAGGAATACCTGAGGAAGAAACAAACTGGTTATTACGGTTTGCATTTGTTGCCAGTAAAGAGCCACCTCACCCGCCGAGGGCGCTGCCAGGAGGTGTACGAGCGCCAGCAGCCCGGGGACGTTATTGTACCACAAACAGGGACACATCTTGCCTTCGTGACAAGAAACCTTCTAACAACTTCATCTCTTAGATTACAATTTTGAGCATTTCAGTGCAAATTAGAAGCTGTTGCGCCCATGGTGCTAGAAGCTGTTGTGCCAGGGCGCAATCATCCACGCTGCTCAACACCTTTTAAATCTTGCTAAAAAAAAAAAAAAATAATAATCCTCAGCTTGAAATCCAGGTCCTGATCTAAGCTCTGCTCCTGCGGAGACAAGGACGTCTGCAGAGGAGAAACAAGGATCCGCGTGGGACCGGGTAAGCTGCAGTTTAAACTCTTTACAGGGCGCAATCACTTTCATCGTGGGCTCCTTTTAATTCAAACAACTAAGTTCCGGCGCACATTGAAAACCAGGGTGCCAAAGTGATCACAGGCGATTCCAGGGGAGCGAACGGGGACAAAACAAACACTGGAAGTGCCCACGGATCGCTCACCGGTATTGCAAATACACGCACAGGGTTACATGCTGTACGTACAGAATGACCTGATGGCTGGCTCCGCTAGCCTAACGCCTCCCAGAATTAACTCCTACCTTCTCTGCTAGGAAGAAACAAAGGGACAGTGGAGTAACCCGTCCTTCTTACGGACAGCAAGTGGTCTCCTACCTGCAGTCTAGAGCTCTCTCATGCTAAATTTGTTGAGATGCTTTATTTTTAAGCTTATAAGAAAAAAAAAAAGGTAATCTCATCTGCAAATCACAGCGCTTTTGAACTCTCATTCTCCTGGCATGTTTAAAGCCTGTCTACTCGCATCCGCAGCCGAAAACAAGGGTCCGTCCACACCAAGATTTTACCAGCCACATCAGTGCAAGAAGACTCACGGTTTCATGACCTAAACCTCGAGATACGCTTACGAAAGCGGCAAGTCACTTTCTTCTCCTTGCTCCAGTTTTACGTCCCTTGGGAAGGACTCTAACACTCCCCAGAAAAGAGTCTAATTCTGTAAAGAGATAATTATACCTGAATGACCTCTTGCATGGATGCTCAACTAGAACTCAGCCCTCAGCTCGCGCGGGGGGCACTCTGCCACATCTCCCTCCCTCCGTCGACACAGCAGCTTCCTCCTACCAGGCCCAAATGGAATTGCCCACCCCAGTCAGGCCTTAGCTAGTGGCCACTGATTCTCAATGCTAGGAAACGAGCCGATAAACAGAGGAAAGCTCCCTTCTGCTCCTACCAGGACATTACGGGAGCCTGATTATTCATTACCCTTACCTGCCAACCAAGCACAATGCCACTTATCTCCCGAACTCTGACTCCTGCCGCAGGAGCCTGTCTCACCATGATTCACACCGCACAAAGTCCCTGTTACCTGTTCCACGCGCAAGCCTTCAGCTTTACTGAACCTTCCATGTTCTCAACGCAAAACAGGGCAGACAGAGCGAAAGGATCTACTCTTATGTCCTTCCCAGCCCTAATTCAATTAACCTACACAGGAATGTTTAATTTCCCCTTTTTCTCTTCTGTTTTGTCCCCTCTAACCATCTCCAGTGCACTTTCTCAGCAGGATGCATCGCCATCACGTACCTACCCTGAGACTGGACTAAGGCAGAGACAATTCAGCTCTGACCGACTACACAAACGCAGGATTGCCTTTGGCTGGGGCTGCAGTGGGAAACCAACAGCCTGCGCCCACTTACCCCTCAGCTCCCGGGGCTGTATGAACTGCGACTGCCCCGGAGTCCAGTTCTGCTCGGTGAGATTCATTTGGGTCATCTCTTGCTCGAGTCCATCCAAGTTGGATTCTACCGGCGACTCCCAGTTACTGCTCTTGGCTGGTGGGGGCGACGTCTCGGCTTGCACAGGTTTTGGAGGCACAGGAGTCAGCCCTTCTGAAGCGGGCACTTCATCTGCCAGCTTCCCTGCATCCCCAGCTTTGACTCTGGTCCTTCTTGCCCGGGAATAAGACTTCTTTTCGACTGGTCTGTCTGGCGGTGGCTGTGCAGCATCAGCAGCCATGGCTTGGTTTTCCAGAGCGACCTCCTCCTTCACAGGGCTGCTGTGGACATGCGCCGCTTCCATCTCGGGTGACTTATCTCTGGGTGGGGTTTGCTCTGCGCGCTTCGCTCGATAGTTGCTCTCCTGTTTAGCTTGCTCGCCGTTTCGAGACAGATGCGGGACGCTTGCTTCCGAAGTTCGGTAGCTTGGACGGGTCTCTTTGTAGCCCCCCATCCTCGGGTAGTTCCTAGGTGGGTGCATCCTGCCTGTTCCTGCCGAGTTCCTGTTGGTGAAGTTACGCGGGGGAGCCGAAGTGCTGTCTGCGCCTTGGTGCCGTGGGGGCTTATTTGGCCTCTCGTTGGACCAGTTTGGGTCTCGCTGAGGAGGACTCCCAAACCTGAGGGAGAAAAAATAGTACAAATGACTGGAAAGAAATCCCCGGGTGAGAAGCACCACTGTGCCAGGGAAACCCTCTCCGGGACACAGCATCCATAAATCCCAGGACCAAGGTCCCACCCCGGGGTCAAAGCCAACCAAAGGGCTTTCCCTCTTCGGGGCTTCAGACTTGACTTCCCCTGGGACTGGCCAGGCTCTAGTTGGACTCTGCTGCTCACCGCGGTTTGCGCATCCTCCTCGGCTTGATGTCGTCGGGGTTGTGAGCTGACCTGATGTCATAACCATAAAGCGCGATCAGCTCCTGCCTGGTCTTGGGCGCCTGCTCGTCCTCCCGGAATTTGTCGTGCTCCCAGCGGCCCTCATCCTTCCACAGCTTTCGCTGACGACCCTTCGGCCTGGAACAGTTAGGCAGGCAGGACCAAGAGGTTGGTGGAAAGCCAAGGAGATGTGGCAGCTTCAACCAGCCCCACACGCAGAGACAGAGCATTTCTACGGCAGGGTGTGCACAGCAGACAGTGTCTCTTCTTCCTCCCGCTCTTCCCGCCCAGCACCTGCTGCTCTACCCTCTGCGAGTTCCAAAAGAGCAGCAAGGAGGGTCACTGCTCATCGGGAAATGGCTTTCCTTGTGGCTTTTTTTTTTTTTTTTTTGCACCACCCTCAGTCTTTCCTTCAAAACTAAGAGCTAAAACGTCCTCACTCTGCCAGAGAGGGGCAGACACAAGGGGGATGCTCACATACCTGACCTCCTCCTCCTGCGTCTGCCCTCGGAGGTCGTGCTCGAAGAAGAGCCCTTTGCGTGGGATGTAAGCCGGGTTCTTTCGATCCTCATCGTCGTCCAGGTGCTTGGGAACTTTTTTCCCAACTTTATTTTCAACAGGTTCAGTGCTCTCCTGTCAAAATCAGACAGCTCTTACCACTGCAGCAGTCCCTCTGCGAGAAACCCCCCACGGCCCAGAGAGTGCATGTTTAACACCTACCTGCCCGTCCCCGCTTTGCCTCTCACCAGTTACAGCACCTTTGGAGTCAGGTTTCTCATCCCCTTTCTCTGCTTTTGCCGCTGACTCGCAGGAGTCATTACTATCCTGCTTCAGTTCCACTTTGGCACTTTCTTCCTCGCTGTAATCCTCCTCTTCTGCCTGAAAGGGCCCCAATTACTCATCAAAGCACCTTTAGCAGCAGGTCCCCCACGAATTTCCCTGCACAAGTCCCCAGATCTGGAGTTAGATCCCTGTTCCAGTTGTTAGGGGCCTGACTCTTTCGAAGCAGACGATTAGCTCTCAAGGTCTTTCCTATCCCTGTATTTTTACGGAAAAAGCAAAGACTAAACCCAACACCTCTCCCCACCACCTCCTACCAGCGACTTCAGATCCAAGGCTCGGGCTTTCTAGAGCAGAGCCGGGACCAGCTCCCCCACAAAGCCACGGCCTCTCACCGCTATGAAAGGAAAGGGCTCGCGCAAGCCTGGGAGACCAGCGAACAAGGGCCCTCAGACCATCCCTTCCTTCCCACACCGAGGGCCCGGATCCAGGCAGTGCCGCGCTTCCAAATTCCCTGGAGTTACTCAGCTGACTCACTCCGAGCACTCTGCTCGCAGGAGCGTGACCTCGTTTCACCCTCCAGGAGCCTGCAAGCCTTGCTTAGGCTGGAACTGACACTAAAAATAGCTCTGCGTGATTAACAAAGACTGCTCTATTTTTCTCTTTCAACACAGCGTATTTGCACATCAACTGCTCCTTTTGTTTACGTTGGGGAAACCCAGACGTGGCATTATTTTTAGGCACAGGAACAGAGTCATCCTGGCATGTCAGTGATGCAATACCCCCGCTGCTCCAGCGGCCCAGCCCGCACCAGTATGTGCTCCGAGCCCGCGGGGAGCTTCTGCGCAGGTTTCCAGGTCTGAAGAGCTGCTGCATCACCACAACGGTGAACGCGGGGAGCTGCCCCTTACCCTCCACGTGCCTCTACAGCCCGTCATGCTCCTTCCTAACTAATGGCAAAGATTAATTCCCAAATTAACAGCCCCTGTGAGCTCTGATTTCACCTGCCTCGTTGTTTTGTGTCTTCTCTTATAGCTGCCCCTCTCAAGATTCCCCCAACACCTGCCTCAAGAGAAGGCTTTTCTCTAGAAAACCTTCACTGTAGTCATTAGAAACCAGAACTTCTCTGAACTTCCGCAAGATGTTAAACTTCCAGTTCTGAACTAAAAATGCAGGGAAAGCCACAGGCTGCTGCCCAGGCGCAGGCAGGGGGTCTCGGTGCCCGCGAGGGGGGATTTTCTCAGCACACACCCAGCACGGAGCTGCCAGCACTCACGGGGTGCGTCACCCCTCCATCTGCAGAAGACAGGGATGCCGCCTGGGATGCTTCCAACCCAGCACTTACGTTAATTTCGAAACTAATTAAAACACAACCAGCATCCTGCACCTCCTTCCACACCCTTCTCGGCCACGGAAAATCCTGCTCCCAGTATACAGCATCTGAGGAGGTGCTTTTTTCCACCCTGTACATACTGGCCCTACATGCACCCCCAGCAGCGCAGGCGGCTTCTCGCCAGGGCTGTGCCCAGCGCCGTGCACCGCGCGGGAGGGAATTGCCCATGGAGAGACTCAGACTGGGAGAGACCGTTTTCCTCTGCAGCAGCGATGACCACGCCGCAGCGCAGCTCGCTCCGAGTCTCTGCACAGCCGGTGCGAAGCACACGAGCTGGTATCTTAAGGCAAAGGCAATCCCTGCCAACAGGGTCAGTGGAAGAGAACGAAGGACACAAACTGGGTTTTGTGCTAAAATTATGCGCGATGCAGTCACTCAGCAGAACCCTCTAATCACTAGGACAGAGACTCCTCTTACCTCTGAGTCTTCTGCGCTTTCGTAATCCGAGAGTACAGCTGCAGGGGAGAGAAAGGAGTTTGGTGTCAGGGCAGAAACAGAGACAGCTTCTCTCCGAGCGTAACACGCCGCGCTGCGGGCGAGCGTTGGCAAACACAGGCTGAGCAGTCCCAGCAAGGGGACGTCAGAGGCCAGCACCAAAGTGTCCCTGATAACCACCCTGATAACCGCTAATACCATCGCCAGCTCACACAGGAGGAAGCAAGGGCGAGTTTGTGGGATACTGTCCCTGCACCCCACGTTTGCCTGCTATTACGAGGTAATATTTGGGATGACAACAGCCACAGGAGTATTAGAAAAGGCATTTTGCCCAGTTTTTACTCTTTGCACGCAGACGGCACTTGCGGTGCCAGAGAGAGTCGTTACTCACCATCTCCTTCAATGCCATCCTCGCTTTCCTGCGGAGAGAGGGAGAAAAAAGTGCATTAGCAGAGGGGAAGGTCAGCAGCCGGGTCCCTGTGGCATCCTACGATCCCAGACATAATTATGACAAGGTCCGGCCCTGGTCCTATCGCATCTGCCCTTGGACGTTCAGCTTCAAGTGACCAAGAAAGAAGAAACAAATTCAGGGCTCCCAGTACCTTTCTCTAAGATCCTTCCAGAGTGAGCTATGCTGGGGGAACGCAGCTCGAGAAAAAAGCATAAACTCTGTTAACGGCTGGGGGTCTTCAGAGAGAAAAGGGACATGGACAGACAAGCCAGGCCCCCCTCCGATAACGGAGAGCCAGACAGCTAACTCGGGAAAGGACAAGAGGATTACTTAAAGCAGGAGCCCAGGAATAACGAACAGATGCTGAGCAGGACCAAGCTTAGGGAGACATCTGCTAGAGACTCCGGCGACAGAAATACAACCCTGCACCCGAGAGAAGACGCTGGATGAAGCGGAACAGCTCAGACGGGGGAAAGTTTCTAGTAAAAGAACAGACTGATCGAGTCGCGCAGTAAAAACAATCTCAGATCAAAAATAAAACCAGCCAACGCGTTAACGAAATAAGCTCAAACGCCAAAACAACCGAGTAGAAATACGCTGCAACTTGGGGGGAACTTGAAATAACTAGGGCTATAAACCCAGCACAAGACAAAATCCCACCCGGCCCTGAGCTGCCGGAGGAGGAGGAGAACTGCCCTGCAGCGGTGGGGGAGGGCAGCGCCACAAAACTCCCCGGAAAAGGTTTTTAAAGCCCTCACTTAAAAAAAAGGCTGGTCGGGGTTGATAAAGAGCAGGAGCAGCAAACCCCCCACCCGCACCCCAGGGCTGGGGGACGGGACCCCGCAGCGCGGAGCTGGCCCTGGGACACAGGGGGAAGCCCCTACCCAGCACTGGGGGGTCACAGAGCCCCGCTCTCCCCCCAGGCTGCCCCCCCTGCACACACAGGGGGACCCAGCCCGGTTCTCCCAACTCCCTCAGCTCTCCAGCCCCCCCCGACACCCCAGTATCCCCCCCCAGGTCCCTCCAACTCCCCCCAGATCCCAACACCACCCCACCGAGCCCCCAGACTGCCCCCCCGTGTCCCTAGATCTCTCCAACCCCTTCCCCCCCCAGGTCCCAGCGCAACCCCACAACCCCGTCCTCGAGCCCCCACAACCGCACCCCCGCTTCCCCAGGCCCACCCCCGCATCCCAGCGTCCCCCCAGGTGCCTCCAATCCCTCCCCCAGGCTCCAGTGCCACCCCACCACACCGCCTCTGAGCCCCCCAACTGCCCCCCCAGCCCCACTGACGCCGGAGACCCGTCCCCTCCTCCCCTCGCCCCCCAGGCCCACCCCGTTCCCGAGGCCCCGCGACCACCCCTCCCCCGCACTCACACACTCGGACTCGGGCGCGCTCTTGGCCGCCCCCCCGGCGGCGCTCTCGGCCCCGCGGCTCCGCGGCCCAGCGCTGAGGGCGCCGGCGGAGCCCCGCGGCGGGCGGTGGGGCGGGCGGGGGGAACCGGATCCCGATCCGGAACCGGAGGCGGATCGGGAGCGGGGGGGGCTGGCGGCCGAGTCGGCGCTGTCGGAGGCGGCCGAGTCCGAGTCGTCCTCGCTGTCCTGCGAGGCGCGCTGCCGCCGCCGGTCCGCCATCTTGGGCAGAGGCGGGGGCGGGCGGCGGCGCGGGGCACCACGGGACGGACTACAGCTCCCGGCGGCCCCCGCGCGGCGGCACGTCACCGCCGTCCCGTCAGCCCTTGCGGCGGCGGCGGCGCCCGCGAGCGGCCGCTCCCCGCCTCTCCCCGGCAGGGGGCAGGCGCGCGCCGGGCCGCGTGCCAACGTCACGTGACGTCACGGCGGCGGAAATGGCGTCACGCGCGGGGGGGGGGGCGCGGAGGCAGGAAGCAGCAGGCAGCGACCGTTTTCCTCGTTTATTTTGTTGAAAAAAAAAAAAAAAAAAAAAAAAAAGAGAGGGAGGGCGGGCGTGTCCGCGCGCCAACCCCCCGGCAGCGCCCGCCGCCAACCAGTTCATAACTTTATTCGTGGTTTTTTTAAAACAGATTTCCTTTTTTTTTTTTTTTAATTTTTTTTTTTTTTTTTTTTTTTTTTTTTTTTTAAACAGGTTTCCTTCCGCTAATTAACCTCGGTGCCGGGCGGGAGCTGGGTGCGGCGGAGGTTGGGGGTAACCGAACCCTCCCCGGGGTGGGGGTGGGGGGCCCAGGCCCGGGGGAATCCCGGCATTTACCGGGCCGATGGCACCGGCAGCACCGCGACCGGCGGCTCCCTCCGTCAGCGGGGCCCGGGGGGACCCACGGAGCACCCTCCCCCCCGCCAGCCCCCTCCCCGCGACGCCAGCTCTCGCAACACACCTTTTACCAACCTCAAAACATTTAAATTACAAAAAAAAAAAACAAACCAAAACACCAACCAAAATAAAACAACCTTTAAAAAAAAAAAAAAAAACCCAAAATTGTGCGTATAGGAACTCTATTTCACAAAAAAAAAAAAAAAAAAGGTTTTGTTTTTAAACTCTCCCCCCCTCCCACCCAACCCCCGACCCCATTACAGCCCCCGGAAAGGGGGGGGGGAAGCCCAGAGCGGCCCCCCGCCCCGCTCGGGCACCAACTGCTCTTTATCCCCGTTTCTACCCGAACCCAACACGAAGGCAGCGGCAGGCAGAGTCCCGGCGGGACGCGGCACCCCCCCCCCGGCACGAAGGCAAACTTCCAAAATACACCGAACGCGGGCTTGGGGAGGGCAGGGGCAGCGAGGACGGGGCCGGGGGCCGCCCGCTGCCGCCGGGGCCGGAGCAGCCGGTGGGAAACCTCAGCCGGTGCCGCCGGGGGACGAGTCCGGGAAAATGTGTTGCAAAACCCAAAAAGAACAAAACTGGGAGTACTGAGAACGGAACCATCCGGCAACGAGAAGGCAGGGGAGGGCAGCGGCTGTCGGCACGATGCACGGAGCTCCTGGTGGCTCCGTTATTTCCGGCAGGTCCGGTGCGGTGTCTGCTTCTTCTGCATCTCCAGCCGGCAGCGGCTGCGCTCGTCCAGCCAGGGCAGCTCGAAGTTCCTGCGGGCAGAGCCAGTGTCAGCGCGGCACCATCCCGGCACAAGCGATGGTGCCCGGCACAGCCCAGCCCCATCCCCTCCCGCCGCCGGTGACACCGGTACTCACTGTGGGGTCAGTTTTGGTAAGGGCCGGCCAAAGGCGACGACAGGCAGGTAGGGGGTGATGAGCAAACTTTCCACTGCGGGAAAGACACCGGAGCGTTAGGTACCCCCTGCCTGCACCCCCCTGCTGCCGGCAGGGCTCCTGCCTGCCCCCCAGCACCCCCTGCCTGCCCCCCGACGCCAAGCCAAAGGCACTCACCATCATCTGGCTCAGGGAAAAATGAGGTAACTTCAGGCTCCGACTCCTGAATCCCTTTCCTTTTGTACATTCGGAGCTGCAGCCGCTGTAGAATTCGCTGTTCCCTGATCCGCTGAATGTCCCACCTGGAAAACGTGTGTCATCCCCCACCCCGGGCGGTGAGAATCCGCAGGAAACAAGGGGGCAGGTGCCGCGACCCCCCTGGGGAGCTCGGGGGGCTGCCGCGATGGCAGCCATGCAGGAGCATCCCTCCTCTGGCAGCGTTCTGCTTCCCACCCCCGCTGCCGGCTGCGCCCTGGGGTGACCGGATGGCGTGTCCCCTCCTGGGTGACACCCCAGGGCCCTTCCCTGCGGACCATCCGCTCTGCCGGGCACGCCGGCCCCCCATCACCCTCTTTGCTCCCACCTTTTCCTTCGTTTCTCATCCAGCTCCAGCTTCGCGTGCCGTTTGGAAAAGACGCTGTCATCCAGGTTCTGCAAGGACAGACAGGGATGAGCGCGTCCTCATGGCACCGGGAGCCAGCAGCCGGAGCCGCTGCGGCCCTTCGCCCCCAACCCCGGCCCTCCAACCGCAGCCGGGATTTGCCACGCTGTTTATGCCGGACGAGGGGACGAGATGCCACTGGCCCCACTGCCAACACCCCGATCCACTCTCCTGGAGCGGTGGAACAGCCGGGAAGGAGCCTGCGGCCATGCCGGTTCTGGCAGCAGCCACGGCACCCGCCGGCAGGGCGTACGTACCTCCAGGATGTCCGAGGGGTTGGGGTCTCTCAGGGGCTCCACGACATGGTCCCTCCAAGACGGAACTGCAGGGGGAGAGGCCAGGCTGTCACCCCGCGCCCCAGCCCCATCCCCGCCGCCTCGACGCCCCCCTCCAGCCCGTCCCTCCCTCGGGGAGCGCAGCTCGGCCTCCCCAAACCCCCGGCCTGAGCGATGCCGCCGGGAGGCGATCCGGGGGGAGGCAGAGCTCATCGCCATCCCCCCGGCCGAGTACCGAAGCAAACCTGAGCCGCTCCAAGAGGAGATGCGCCGAGCTCCCCCGGCACCAGGGCGCTCGCCATCCAGCGCAGCCTCGCCGCCGCCGGCAGCATCTGCCACGGCACAGGTGCTGCCCATCGCCGGCAGCATGGGCGTCTGCCGCAGCACAGCCCGGTGCTGCCCATCGCCGGCGCTCACCGCGCTGCGGGACCCAGAGGAGATCAGCCGGGAAGGGGGCGGTTGGCCGGACTGACACCAGATTCAAGGAACCGGCGCGGCGCAGCAGCGGCACAAGCCACAGACGCGTTTTCCCAACCGCCAACGGGAAGTTGCTTCATCCCTTGCCCAAACGGGCGCGCGGGCTGCTCGGCAAACTGGGCGGCTAATGAGGAGCGGGGCCGGCAGCCCTGCCCGGTGCGGTGCCAGCGTGCCAAGCCGGAGACGTGGTTCGGTAGAGCCCATCGCCGGCATCAGGGCTGCCACCCGCCGCCGCGGGACGAGCCAGCGCAGCACCACCGGCGGCAGCTCTCCCACCGCGACGGGGACTCTGCCCCTTGGCCAGCCGCGGGGCGAGGGCACCAAACCCCAGTTCCCCGGCCGCTGGCTCTGCCCCGACGCCCGGCACGCTGCCGCCCGTGCCATGGCGGGCTCTCCATCGCTTACTTGCTACAGTCTCCTCCTTCTTTGGGGAGGGCTCCCGCAATGGCAGCGGCGACGGGGGCGGCTGGTGCCAGCGGCACAAGTACATTTCGGTGGTTGAGAGATAGGGCAGGTCGTCTGTCTCGCTGCTGAAGAAGCCCTTCTCCTTGGGGTGGGCACCAGGGCCCTTCGGCGGGGCGGAGGCTCGGAGCGGGGTCTCCAGGAGCGAGCGGGGTTTTTCCGGAGTCTCTTGGCTCCGCAGTTCTCGTTTACAAACAGTTTCGGACAAGGAGCCGCCCGATTCCTCCTTCCCCGGGGAGTGCTTCGGAGTTTTACTCTTCACTTTTGAGAACTCGGACACCAGTTTTTTAACGGGCGTCTTCCTCTCCGCACTCCCGAACGTCGGCTTCCTGCGGGAGGAAGAGGAGCTCAGCCGGGCCTGCGGATCCTCGCCCCGCACCGGGGCCACCGGCACCCCCAATCCAGGGCTGCTGTGCCAGGGCCGGCTGGAGGCAGGTTTCCAGAGGCCAGAGGGGCTTCCCCAGTGTTTTGGGACCCCCCCCACACTCCTCGCCCACCCCCAGCCGGTGCCTACGGTCCATGCGATGCGCTCCCGGTGCCAGGCAGCCTCTCGGAGCGGCTCGAGCGCCAGCCCCACGGACGGTGGGTGAAGCCATGGGGAAGGTTCTCCCTGGCCCCACGCAACGCCCCCCCCCCCGGCACCCTCTAACCTTTTATGCCCCTTCCCGTTCCTGCCGTAGGGGAAGTGCTTGGGCTGCAGGGTCGGGGGGGGCTCCAGCACGTCCTGGGGACACTCCAGCGGCAGCTTCTCGCACGCCTCCGCCTCCGGCTTCTCGTCCACCTCGAAGCCCTGGAAGATGCGGTGCTTCTCCCGCTCGCTGTCCTTCTTCACCAGCTGCACCCGCCTTTCCATGCGCTCGATCCGAGCGAGGAGCTGCAACGCAAGGGCGAGGGCTCACCTCGGGGCTGCGATCTTGGGGGGGGGAAGGGGACGACACCCTGCCTGCACATCCCTTCGGCAGCCGGGAAACACCCCGGGAAGAGCTGACCCACAGCACCGGAGCCACCACACAGAAGCGCCCCGGCACCGGCGGTGCGGGACCTGCTGTGGTGCCCGTCCTGGCATTTCCCTGGTGACGCTCGGGGTGCAGGAGCACGTTTGCCGGGAGCCCCTGAATGGTGGCTGAGCCGGCACCGCAGGGCTCCCGGCACCCCGGGAGTGCAATGGCTGACACCCACCCTCACAGAGGGGACGAGGGCAGGGTCTGCGGCCAGCACCGGGTGCTGCGGGCACCGCACCCCGGCAAGTTTAACGGCAGTGCCAGCAGGCAGGGGCCGAGATGGCCAAATGGCACAAAATGGCCACTTGCTCTCCGGTGGCTTCTTGCCCACAGCCCCTGCAAACCCCACAACGTTTCGAGGAGCCATTTGGGGGTCCCGACCTCTGCCGCACCCTCCCCGGGCACCCCGTTTGTAATTAGATGTGGGCTTCATTAAAAAGCAAGCACCCACCTGGGTGACACCCACCCTCGGTCACCCGTCCCCGCAGCCATTTGGCAAAGCACAGTGTGGGGGGGGACAGACGGCACCCCCCGGGGGACGTGGCTGCCCCAGGCTCGGGGAGAGGAGCTGGCAGCAGCCCCCGCCTGCCCGGTGCACCGGGGGTTTGCCTGGCTGCGGTGAAGCCTTGCGGCGGCGGCTCCTCCATGTTGGAGGGCTCGGCAGCCACCGCAGGGACGCGGCATCGCCGTACGGCCCCGCCGGCTGCGCCACGTGGGGCGGCTCTTCCCTCCGCAACCGGGGACGCCGCAACCGCCGGCACTGGAGGCGCGCCAGCGCGGTCAACCGGCACGCGCCGCATGCGTGGGGCAGCGCAGGCAGGGCACCCCTGGGGAGCAACGCACGGCATCCATAGGGCACTGCAGGCAGGGTATATATAGGGGGCAATGCACGGTATCTATAGGGCACTGCAGGCAGGGTATATACCGGCGGTAACGCACGGCATCCATAGGGCAAGGCATGCATAGAGGGCAATGCACGGCATCCATAGGGCAAGGCATGCATAGAGGGGGCAACACACAGCATCCATAGGGCAGTGCAGGCAAGGTATATATAGGGCGTAATGCACAGCATCCATAGGGCAAAGCACATATAGGAGGCAATGTACAGCATCCATAGGGCAGTCTATGCAGAGCCCATGTAGAGGGCAATGCACGGCATCCATAGGGCAAGGCTTCTATAGGGGGCAACGCACGGCATCCATAGGGCAGTGCAGGCAGGATATATATAGGGGGCAATGCACGGCATCCATAGGGCAAGGCATCTATAAGGGGCAACGCACGGCATCCATAGGGCAGTGCAGGCAGGGTATATACAGGGGGCAATGCACGGCATCCATAGGGCAGTGCAGGCAGGGCACATATGGGGGGCAATATACGGCATCCATAGGGCACGGCACACACCAGGAGCAATGCGCAGCGTCCACCGGGCAGCGCAGGCAGGGTATATATAGGGGGCAACGCACGGCATCCATAGGGCAAGGCACATATGGGGGCCCACGCACAGCGTCCATAGGGCAGTGCAGGCAGGGCCCATACAGGGGGGGGCAACACAGCAGGGGCAATGCCCAGCAGGGCCGTCCCCCTCCCAGGGGCCCTGCGTGGCCGTGGGGGGGGTCCCCCATGCCCCACCCCCCACCCCGCCGCCCCGTGGTGGCGGCGACCGAACCGGCGGCGGGGCAGGAAGGCGCCGCGGGCCCTTTAAGGCCCCCCCCGCGGGCCCGCTGCCATGGCGACGGGCGGCGGCCCGTTAACCCCCGCCGGCCCGCCCCGCCCCGGGCCTTTGTGCCCCCGCCGGCCTTTGTCTGGGGGGGGGGGGTGTTGGGGGGGGGGGGGAAGGCACCACCCCCTGGGTGCCTGGGGGGGGGGCATGAACACCTGGGGCGACACGGGGGAGGCGTTAACCCTTTGGGGGGGGGCATTACCCCCCGGGGAGGGGGGTATTAACCCCCTCGGTATATCGTGAGGGCAGACTGATGGCCCCCCCCCCGCAGTAGTAGACCCCAAGGCATCGGGGGGGGGGGTGTGGGGTGTGTGTGTGTATTAACCCCCTGGGTGCTGGGCGGGGGGGGCGCAATAGCCCTCAAGGGGGGACATTAACCCCTGGGGTGCCTCGGGGGGGGGGGGGCGTTAAACCCCAAGGGGAGGGGGCCCTTAACCCCCAACGGGGGGGGGCATTAACCCCTGGGGTGCCACTGGTGGGGGGCGTTAAACCCCAAAGGGGGGGGCTGTTAACCCCCAAGGAGGAGGGGGGGACATTAACCTTTGAGGTGCCATGGCGGGGGGGGCACTTACCTGTTGTTGGGTGGAAGCCCAGGGGGACCCCTGGGTGCTGGAGGGAGGCCATTAACCCAGGGGGGGTTAAACTCGGGGGGGGGGGGGGTATCCCCGTGGGTGGGTGGGGGTTAATCTCAGGAGAGTAACCTCGAGGGTGGAGGTTAAACTTGGGGGGGGGGGGGGGGGGCATAACCTCGTGGGTGGGTGGGAGTTAACCTGGGGGGGTAACCTCGAGGAGGGGGGGGGGTTTAACCTCGGGGGGGGTGGTGTTAACCCCGTGGGTGGGCGGGGGTTAAACTCATTGGGGGGGGGGGTAACCCCGCGGGGGGGGTGGCAAATTCGAGGTTGGGGGGGGGGGGGGGTAACCCCGGGGATATCCATGTGTGACCGGGGGGGGGGGCGGTAAACTCGAGGTGGGGGGGTAACCCCGGGGTTATGTGTATTACCTGGGGGGGGGGGGGGGGGTAAACTCGAGGTGGGGGGGGGGAGGTAACCCCGCGGGGGGGGGGGGGCGCGTGTAAACTGGAGGTTAAACTCGCGGCGGGGGAAGGGGGAGTTAACCGCTGCCGTGCCGCGCTCCCGCACCCCCCCCCCCGCCTCCCGCTACCCCGCCCCCCCCCGCGCCGTACCGTGTCCCGCTCGGCCTTGAGCTCCTCGATCTGCCGCTCCTTGGCCTGCAGCTGCTGCTGCTGCTGCTCGATGAGGTCCAGCTGCAGCAGCAGGATCTGCCGCAGACAGGCCGCCTGCCCCGGCGAACCGCCGCCGGCCCCCATCCCGCCGCGCCGCGCTCCGCTCTTCCACTTGCCTTCAACGGCGGCGGCCGCCGGCGCCGGCGGCGGAGCAGGAGGAGGAAGAGGAGGAGGAGGGCCCGGTTCGACGGGCCCCGGCCCCGCCGCGCCCTCCCCGCCGCCGCGCCCGGGCAGCACCGCCTGGTAGCGCGGCCGGGCGCCGGCATCCCCCGCCCCGGCCTGCCTGCCGCCGGCCAGCGGCACCAGCCCGGCCCAGCGCTGCTGCTCCGCCGCCACCCCGCCGCCGCGGCCCTTGTGTGCCCCCAGCGGCGGCGGCGGCGGCTCCCGGGGCCGGCGGGGCGGCGGGCGGTGCGGAGCGGTGCCCTCCTCCTCCTCCTCCTCCTCCTCCTCCACCTCCCGCCCCCCCCGCGGCGGCTCGGCCGCCCGGAAGGCGGTGGACCTCATGGCCGGGCCCCGCCGCCGCCGTTCCGCGCCGCCCCGTTACCGCCCGCCGACGCGGCGCAGCGGCGGCCGCCACCGGCTGCGCCGTCCGGGGGGCGGCGGGGCCCCGCCGCCATCAGCGCAGCGCATCGTCGCCCCCCCCCCCCCCCCGCCCCGGGTGGGGGCGGTGGGGGCCGCGGGACACGGGCTGCCCCGCCGCCGCCGCCCCCCTCCCCCGGTGCGGGGCCGAGCCGCGGGATCGCTCCACACGGGGCGGGGGGGGCTCGGAACGGGGAAGAGGGGAGGGAAGGGGAAGGGGCAGCCGGTACCGGGGGCGGGTGGAGGCCGGGCCCGCGCGGCGGCCCCCGGTTACCTTTAAACCGGGCTCGGTGCGCATGCGCCGCCGGCAGCGGAACGGGGGGGGGGGGGCCGGGACCCCGGGGGCGAGGAGCGGGGCAGGTCTGAGCGCGGGAGGGACCGGGGGCAGCCCCCTCCACCCACCCCGCCCCCCGGGACGTGGGGTGGTCCCCGGTCCCCGATCCCGGTCCCGGTCCCGCGTGGGCGCTGCCCGGGGGTGCCGGGGGGGGGGGGTCCCGGGCCGGCAGTAGCGGGGCGCGGCCGCCCGGTGGCTCCCGAGCGCCGGGGTCCCGCCCCCCGCCCCGGCCCTGGCCCCGTCCCACCGCCCACCGTGGGTTCGGCGGGGTCCGGCCCGGCCCCACGGCGAGGGGACCCGGCGGGGAGACCCTGCTCCGGGGCGGGGGGGGGGGGGGGCGGAGAACACGGACCCACCGCCGCGATCCCACCCACGCGGGGGGGCCCGGAGGGGGCCCGCTTTGCGGGGACGGGTTTGTCCTGCGTGAGCCGGGCTCTGCCAGTGCCCCCGCGGGGCTGCCGCCCCCCCCGTGTGCTCACACCCCCCCATGGGGGTCTGCAGCCCCCCGGTATGCACACACCCCCTCTACGGGGTCTGCAGTCCCCCCCAGTGCAGCCACGCACCCCCCCCATGGGGTCTGCAGCCCCCCCCGTGTGCTCACAGCCCCCCCACATGGGGTCTGCAGCCCCCCCGTATGCACACACACCCCCCCATGGGGTCTGCAGCCCCCCCGTGTGCACCCACAAACACTCCCCTGGGATCTGCAGCCCCCCCCATGCGCACACACACACACCCCCCATCCCACGGGGTCTGCAGACCCCCCCGTGTGCACCCGCAAACACTCCCCCGGGGTCTGCAGCCCCCCCAGAGCACCCACCCACACTCCTGGGGATCCTGCAGCCCCCCCGTGTGCACACACACGCACACTCACATGCACACACAGCCCTGCGGTTCCCGGTGTACATGTGCAAGTGTGTGCACACGCACACACACACCCCCGCAACACCCCCCCCCTCCGGGCAGAGACTGCAGCCCCAGCGTGCACACGCATGCACACGTACACGCACACACACATGTACACGCACACACACGCCCCCACAACACCCCCCGGGCAGAGACTGCAGCCCCAGCGCGCACACGCATGCACACATACATGCACACACACATGTACACGCACGCACACGCCCCCACAACACCCCCCGGCAGAGACTGCAGCCCCAGCGCGCACACGCATGCACACGCACATGCATGCACATGCACACACATGCACACACCCGCACACGCACACATACACACCCCCCCATGTGCATGCATGCACACGCACACACATGTACACACACGCACATGTGCATGCATGCACATACACACATGCACACGCATGCACACGCACACACCCCCATGTACATGCATGCACACACACATGCACGCACACATACACACCCCCATGTACATGCACACGCACACACATGCACATGCACGCTCACACACATGTACATGCACACGCACACACATGCACACGCATGCACACATACACGCACATGTACATGCATGCACACACACACACCCCCATGTACATGCATGCACACACACATGCACGCACACATACACACCCCCATGTACATGCACACGCACACACATGCACATACATGCTCACACACACACGCGTACATGCACACGCATGCACACATACACGCACACCTCCGCAGCCCCCGCTGCAGGCACCCGCGCACCCTGCAGGCGCTGCGGCCCCGCTGCACACACGCAGCCCCCCCGTGCTGCAGCCCCCGCGCACACACGTGTGCGCGCACACACACACACACACTCACAGCAACCCACCCCCCTCAGCCCCCCCCCCCCCGCAGCACACGGGGCCGTGGCATTGGGGACACACAGGGGACACGCGGGGCACGTGCCGGGGATGCGCAGGGGACACGTGGGGGACGTGCCTCGCCGCAGAGCCGCATTCACGGGGAGGGGAGGGACACGGCGGGGGGGCGGGAGGGGGGGGGTGTCCCCCGCACCCAACACCCCCCCACCCCCCCACGATGAGTTGTGGGGTCCTCCTCCACCACCGCGGTGGCCGTGCCACGCTGGCGCTGCCACCGCCGCCACCCCCCCCCCCCCCCCACGGCGGGGCGCAGGGGAAGCCCCCCCCCCCCGCCGTGTGTCACGCCAAGCCCTCCGTCCCGCCGCGCGTGTCCGGGGCCGGGAGGGGGTGCGCGGGTGGGGGGTGAAGGGAGTTGGGGGGGGGGGGGGTTTGGGGGGGGTTCCCGGTGCCCCCGTCCCCGCTGCGGCAGGCCCACGTGCCGGCCGGGCGCCCGCCCGCACATGGCTCTGCAGCAGGGCCGCCGCCGCGCGGGGAGGCTGCTGGGGCTAAAAATGGAGCAGGGCTCACATGCCAGCGCCACGTGACGCCGCAACCCGCTCGCTGGGATGGAGAGGGCTCCCCGCACCCCGGCAGGAGGAGGAGGAGGAGGAGGAGGAGGAGGAGGAGGAGGAGGAGGAGGAGGAGGAAGGGAGCACCCGCTCACATGGGCCGGCAACAGACGCCAAGCGGCCTCGTGCCCCCCCCCCCCCTTCCCCCCCCACCAAACCCGCCGCCGCCCCGTGTGGCCCCCCCTCCGCCCCCCCCCCCCCCACGGGGAGGGTCGAGGGCGGTTGGGGGGGGCTGCCCCGCATCCCACGGCGAAGAAATAGGGGGTGACGGAGGGGTGGGAAAGGGGAGGGGGTTCCCCGCTCTGCCCGCCCCACATTGCGGGGGGGAGGGGGGGGTCCGTGAGGCCGAAGGGGCGTGTGTGTGTGTGTGTGTGTGTGTGTGTGTGTGTGTGTGTGTGTCCCTGCCGTGGGGCTGACACGGGAACACAAACAGCAGCGCCGGAGATTTATGGGGCCGCGACCAGGAGGGGTGCGGGCGAGGGGGGGGGGGGGCAGTGCCACTGCAGCCCCACCCTGCAGGCAGGGGGGGGACACAGGGGTCGCCTGGGGACCCTGATCTCTGGGTCTCTGCACCCTCCTGGGGTCCCTGCACCCCCAGATCCGGCACCCCTGTACCCTCCCTGGGGTTCTTGCACCCCCAGATCCTGCACTGCTGACCCTCCTGGGGTCCCTGCACCCTCTCTGGGGTCCCTGAACCCACAGATCCTGCACTCCTGACCCTCCTGGGCTCCCTGCACCCCAAGATCCTGCACCCTCCTGGGGTCTCTGCTCCCTCCTGGGGTCCCTGCACCCCAAGATCCTGCACCCTCCTGGGGTCTCTGCTCCCTCCTGGGCTCCCTGCACCCCCAGATCCTGCACCCCTGCACTCTCCCTGGAGTCCCTGCACCCCCAGATCCTGCACCCCTGCACCCTCCTGTGCACCTCGCGCGCTCCCTGGGTCCCCGGGTCCATGCACCCTCCTGGGGTGCATTCACCCCTAAATCCTGCACCCTCACGGATCCGGGCACCCCTGCACCCCCAGATCCTGCACCTCCTGGGGTCTCTGCCCACCAACCCAGGTCTGCCCCATCCTGCAGTGCCGGGGCGCTGTGGGGTGTCCCCACCCGCCGTGGGGTGTCCCCGCCTGCCATGGGGTGGCCCCCTTCCCTGCCTGGGCCAGGCCTGCCTTGTTTACCTGATTTTTTTTTTCCCTTTCCGTGGGGAGGGGAAAGGCAAGTCCTGGCAGCACGGAGCCACCAGCCCCGGCCAAGAGCCGTGGGGACGCGCCCTGCAGCCGGGGATCTGCTGCACGGCGGGAAAGCACCCCAAAACCCCCAGCACCCAGCCCTGCCCGGCACCCCCCGGTGGCACCGGGGCTCCTGCCCTCCCACCCTCCACCATCAGTGGGACCCTGTGAGGATGAAAGTGGGGCTCAGGGTGCAGGACTCCCCCCGCCAAGCAGGGCGAGACCCAGCATCTCTGGTTGTCCCCCCCACTGCAGCGTTACACCTATGGCTGGGGAAACTGAGGCACGATGTGCCCCAGGGTGACACGGGGACGCAGCCAGACCCGGCGTCCTCAACCCCATGGGGCTGCTGCAGCGCCGCAGCGGGTTTGGAGGGCGTCCAAGCACGGGGAGGGGGGGGGGTGCTGGGCTGCAGCGCTGGGGGGGGTCTGCACCCTGTCGGACCCCCAGTGCCCAGCCTGGGGTGGGGGGGGGCGGTAGGCAGGAACGAACCCCCGTCCCTGGCAGAGACACCCCCCCCCTTTTCCTGGAAAAGGTACAACAAGGTAAACAACCCGGCCAGCCCGGAGTAAAAATAAATCCCTCTGCACGCAGGCGTTTGGCGGCAAGCGGAGCGCGCTGTCACGTGGCATGGCCGCACGGCACCGCCGGCAACCCGGGCACCAGGGCACGCGGCCGCCGGCCCTCACGCCCACTCCCTGGCACCGCCGAGCTCACCCTGCAGCTGCCTCTATCACCCCGGGCAGCAGCGGGGTCCCCGCTGCAAGGGAAGAGGGGGGCCCAGCCCCTCGCGGGGGTGTGTGGAAGTGGGGGGCTTGGGAGGGTGCAGGGGGTGCAGTTGGGGGACACGGCACGGGAGGGGGCAGGGGCACGGCTGGCTGCTGGCCTCGGGCAAGGCCAGCGCGGGTGGCAGGGGCTGGGGTGACACGTGTGTCCCCCCACCGCACTGGGCAGGGCTCACCTGGCGCCTGAGCGCGGTGGCATGTGACGACCTTGGGACCTTGTTGGGGGTTGAGGTGCCCCGTCCGCGCCGTGGACTGGTTGGCACGGGGACAAGCCGTCTCAGGGTGCACGGGGACAGTCATGTCGAGGTGCACGGGCACCCGCGGGGAGCTCCCCAGGGCACAGCCCCAGCCTCTGGGAGGGTCCCGGGGATGGCTCAGCCATGGGGCTGCCGAGGGTCCGGTGCAGGGCACAACGGGCACGTGCCCGGCTGCAGCACCCTGCCATCCCGGTGGCTTTGGTGGCCCCGTCACCCCAGCCCTGCTGCCCATGGGACCATCCCCAGTCGGCATCTCCCGTCCTGCTGCCGGGACGTCCCGGCTGCACCCAGCCCGGGGGTCCTGCTCACGGTGCCCTCACACCGACCCGCTGTGCCGGGGTCCTGGCCCCACAGTGGCACCGCCCGGTGGGATCCCATGGGATTTATGTGGTCCCTCCCAGCCCTGCACCCATCCCGGAGACCCCCGGGGGAGCTGAGCAGCGGGGTCCAGCCGAGCATCCCTATGCAGGGCCGGCTCCGAGCCGTGTGCCGTGTGCCGTGTGCCGCAGCACCATGCGCAGGGTTGTTTTCCGAGCGGCTGAGTCACGGCTAATTGCCGTGGCCCAGGAACGTGCCAGGAGGGGAACGAGGCGCCGTGCGGGGACGGTGGCACCTGCACGCTCAGGGCAGCCCGGGCACGGCCGGGAGCGGGGATGTGGCAGTGAGGGCCCCCCGCCCCGGGGCGGGTGCCCCCCTCTGGGTCCCCTGGCCCCCCGTGCCAGCCTGGCCCCACACATCCTTCCGGGAGATGCCGGGGTTTCTCCCTGCCGGAGGTGCTGGCTGCAGCACAGCCACAGCCCCGTGCAACCGTCCAGTGACTCAGGGTGAGGGCACTTCCTGCAGGGTGACGGGGTGTCCCCCCCCGCCCCAGCGCCGTGGGGCGCCCCATGAGCAGGGAGCAGCCCCAGCGCCCGACGGGGGGGTCCCTGGGGGCCACCAGCGGAGGAAAACAGCCCCACGCGTACACCAGGGAATGGTCCTTGGGGCGCAGAGCTCCAGTGTCGTGCCCCCCCCACCACCACCGCCGGGCACCCTGCAGGCTCTCGGCACGGCCAGGGCACCCGAGGCCTCCCCTCCTGTGGGATTAGCTCCGAGGATTTCCCGGCGCTGGCACGTCTGTGCTCTGCACCTTCTCCTCCTGGCTGGGGGCCAGGGCAGCACCCGGCACGTGGCACCCAGGAGGGTGCTGGCTCCCCCCCCCCCCCCCTGAAAAGCTCCTTCCTCCCCCCGGGGTCACGAGCACCCCCGGAGCCCCCGGTGCCACGGGGCTGGGCTGGCGCCGGTGCTGTGACCCAGATCCGCTGGGCAGCTCTGCCCTGGCACCGCGGCACCGGGCGCAGCTCGTCGCTGCAGCCCCTGCAGCAGCGGGAGCGGGGCCAGGCTGGGCTGTGGGGCCAGGCACGTGCCCCCCCGGGCACCCGCCGTGGGCAGCGCGTCGCCCCGGTGGCACTGGGGACAGGCAGGGGGACATGGAGGGGGCACAGCGGGGGGCTGAGCTGGGCCGGTTGGGCAGGGGTCCGGCTGTGCCGCGCGCAGTGGGGTGTGCTGCGGCCATGCCAGGGGCTGCACCGGGCACAGGCACCCCTGATGTGTGTGTGGGGGGGGCTGCGTGCCGGTGCCACACTGCCCCTGGATGTCCCTAGTGCAGGGGACAGGGCTGTGCAAGGTGCCAGGGGTGCCAGGGCTGTGCCTGGGTGTCCCCAGTGCAGGGGACAGTGCCATGCTTTGGGTGTTCCCCATGCAGGGACCACGTCGTGATGGGTGACACGTGCACCCCAGTGTCCCCACTGCAGGGGACAGTGCCATGCTTTGGGTGTTCCTCATGCAGGGACCATGCTGTGGCAGGATGGCAGGTGTCCCCCAGTGTCCCCACTGCAGGGGACAGTGCCATACTGGGTGCTAGGGCTGCCAGTGTTGCTCCCAGCTGACCCCAGTGCAGGGACCGTGCTGTGCTGGGTGACATAGGTGCCAAGTGTCCCCAGGGGATGGTGCTGTGCAGGGTGACAGGGGTGCCAGTGCTGTGCCCAGGTGTCCCCAGCGCAGGGGACAATGCCATGCTTGGGTGTCCCCATTGCAGGGACCATGCTGCAGCAGGATGACAGGTGTCCCCCAGTGTCCCCAGTGCAGGGGACAGGGCTGTGCAGGGTGCCAGGGGTGCCAGTGCTGTGCCTGGGTGTCCCCAGTGCAGGGGACAGTGCCATGCTTGGGTGTCCCCATTGCAGGGACCATGCTGTGCCGGGTGACAGGAGTACCCGGGTGTCCCCAGTGCAGGGGACAGTGCCAGGCAAGGTGACAGGGGTGCCAGTGCTGTGCCCGGGTGTCCCCAGTGCAGGGGACAGTGCTATGCAGGGTGACAGGGGTACCCGGGTGTCCCCAGCGCAGGGGACAGGGCTGTGCAGGGTGACAGGGGTGCCAGCGCTGTGCCTGGGTGTCCCCAGTGCAGGGGACAGTGCCACGCCTGGGTGACCCCATTGCAGGGACCGTGGCCGTGCCGGGTGACAGGTGTCCCCCCCGTGTCCCCGGTGCAGGGGACAGCGCCGTGCCGGGTGACAGCGCTGCCAGCGCTGCACCCGGCCGTCCCCGGTGGCGGTGCCGGTGGCGGTGGCGGTGCCGGCGGTCCGTGAGCCGGCCCCGCCGCGGGGGTCCCCGTCGTGCCCGGTCTCCCCGGCGGCGACGCGGGGCCGGGGCCGCCGGCGGAAAGTGTGTCACTGGGGCACGAGGCTCTCCCCGGGAATCACATGGGGGAGGCGGCGGCGCCGCGTGCGGCCGAGTGCGCAGCCGCGGCCGGTGGCGGGCGGGCGGCGGGGCGGGCGGCGGGCGCACAACAGCCCTCGCCGGGCGGCGGCGCGGCACGGCTCGGCGCGGCTCCCCTCGCCTCGGCTCCGGCAGGGACAGCCCCCCGCGTCCCCCCTCCCAGGATGGCCGCCCCCGAGGCCGGCAGCACAGGTCAGTGCCCCGGCGGAACATCCAACCACCCCCCCCCCCCCTCCGTGCGCACCGGGACCGTGGCGGGCACCGGGAGCGGAGTCCCGAGTCGGTGCAGCGGGACCGCAGCGAGGGGAGACCCGCGAGTCGGAGGGGTCCGGACGCCGGGACCGGGGGGGGATCCCGCACACCCCAGCGGGCAGGATGCGCGCACCGGGACCGCATCCCGGAACGGGGCTCCTTCCTACCGGGACCGGGCGGTCCTGCATAGCGGGGTAAGGACCGGGCAGCGGGGCCGGGGCGTCCCCGGGAGGGAGGGAGGGAGGGAAGGAGGGAGGGATGCGCGCTGGCACCGGGGCGTTTTGCGCACCGGGGCGACCCGAACACCGGCACCGGAGCGCTCCAGTCGCCGGGGCAGGAGGGATGGAGACCGGGATCGGGGGAGTCCTGATCGCCGGGGCGCGTTGGACGCGGGGGGGTAGGAAGGGTGAGGACCGGGATCGGTGCACCGGGGCGTCCCGGGCAGCTGGACCGAGGTGTCCCGGGCAGCGGGACCGAAGGGTAGGACACCGGAATAGGAGGAACGGACACTGGCATCGGGGTGTCCCGGGCACCGGAGGGACGGGCAGCCGGCATCGGGGTGTCCCGGGCACCGGGACTGGAGAATAGGACACGGGGACGGGAGGAACGGACACGGGGATCGGGGTGTCCCGGGGACAGGAGGAACGGACACGGGGATCGGGATGTCCCGGGCACCGGAGGGACAGGCAGCCAGCATCGGGGTGTCCCGGGTACCGGGACCGGAGGGACGGCCATCGGGAGCGGGGTGTCCGGGACACCGGGACCGGCGGGGAGCGCGGCGGGACCGGGCAGCCCGTGGATGGCGGAGGCGGGAACGCGCGTGCCCGGGTCCCCCCTCGCGGGGACGCGCACCGGGAGGGACGGCGACGGTGGAAACGGAGGCGGTGCCCCCCCCCCCGTCCGCTCCCCCCCCCACCCCCCCCCCGGCACGTGTCCCCCTCCCCGCCGCTGCCACGTGCGGAGTTTGTTTTCCCCGCAGCCCCGCCCCGCCCCCCGCCCATTGGCCGCCTCGTGACATCATCGCTGCCCCCCCTCGTGACGTCACACCCGGAAGTGGGGGACGCCGCGTTCCACTCTCCCTTTCCAACCCCGGGGGGGGGGGGCGAAGGGAGGAGGGGAGGGGGGAGCTGTCTCCACGGCAACGAGAAAGGGGGCGCGGCCTCTCGGCGCGGCCAATGGGGTGGGAGGGGGGCGGGGCAAAGCGTGAAGGGGCGGGGCCGCGGGAGGCCACGTGCGGCTGGAGCACGTGGGGCGGCGGCGTGAGGCCGCCTGAGCCGGGGCTGGGGTGGGGGGGGCGGGGATGCGGGGAGGCTCTTTGGGGGGGGGGCGTCCCCAGGAGGGGGTCGCAGTGTTTTGGGGCGGGGAGTGTCCCCCACATCCTGCTGCACCCCCAGTATTTTGGTGTCCCAGCAGCTGGGGATCCCCCGGAGCTGCAGTTTTGGCGGGGGGGGGGGGGGGGTGGCGTGGTGTGTGGGACCCACTGTCCCCGATTCGGTGACCCCCTTTGGAGGTGGCTCGGTGACAAGGGGTGTGTGTGGGGGGGGGGGGTTGGTGGCACCGGTGGTGGCGGCAGGCTGGCTGCGGGGCCAACGTGTGCGGCGGGAGACACATGTCCCCCGGCGATCCCGTGTGTCCCCAGTGTCACCCTCCACGTGTCCCCGAGCTGTGTGTCCTGGTGCTGCTGCATGGAGGGGGGGAGAGACTGGGGGTGGGGGGGAGCTGTGACCTCTGGCATGGCTGACAGCACCGTGGGGGTCCCCACCTTTGTGGGGTTTCCCCACGCAAAGCCGACCCAGCCCTGCAGTGGGGGCTGCATTCCCCCCTGGTGGGGGCTGTGACACCCCCCACTCCCCCCCAACCCCGGGTGCTATGGGGGGTGGGGGCTGCTGTCTGGACCTGTGGGGCTGGCAGCAAGGCTGTGCCACCGGACGGCTCCGGTGGAACTGCCGTGACCTCCCGGTTATGGGGTTCCCGGCCCACATTCCTCCCACGGGCGCTTCCCGGGGGCCGTGCCCGTGTCCCTGGCTGGCACGCACCCAGGCCACCCGGCTGGCCCCGTCCCACGTGGGGACGGCACCCGTGGCGGGCGCGGTGCCTGACTCAGGGCGGGCGGCACACGTGTGGCCGCGGCGTGGCGTGACACCCACGGCTCCGGGATGCATCCGGGCTGCTTCCCCGGGGACCCCCACCCCGGGGTTGCGATGCCCTTTCCCCGGGGTCTCCTCCCGAGCCTGGGTGCGGGGGGAGGCTGAGCCCGGCGCAGCTCGGTGCATGTGTGGCCCTGCTGCTCTGCCCGCAGGCGGCGTGATCAGCTACGTGGGCTCCAGCGGCGCCTCACCCAACCGCACCAGCCCCGTCTCGCTTTGCAGCGACAGCTCCAACAGCAGCTCCCAGTCCGGCTCCCAGCCCTTCCCCGCCTACTTTCCCCCGTCGCCCACCGGCTCCCTCCAAGACTCCCGCGCCTATGGCGGGGGCTCGCTGGCCCCCCGTGAGGATGGCTCCCCTTCCTCCTCCTCCTCTTCCTCCTCCTCCTCCTCATCGTACGCCTCCTCGGTGAACTACCCCGGGGTGCAGCAGGTCCCCGTGGACGAGCGGCGCCGCAGCTCGCCCAGCAAAGCCGGCAGCACCGTCACCAGTGAGTGGGGTGGGCTGGGGGGGGGGTGGCGGGTGGTGTCGTGTTCCCCCCCCCTCACCCCCGCGGTGGGCACCTCGGCACCCCGCTCACCCTCGTCCCTCCCCAGAGCTGAACGGGATGGTGCTGCTCTGCAAGGTCTGCGGGGACGTGGCCTCCGGCTTCCACTACGGCGTCCACGCCTGCGAGGGCTGCAAGGTACCGGGGATGGCGTCGGGGTGACGCGGAGCTCCTGATGTACTGGGGAAGCCCCGAGTGACACCCTTCCCTCCCCTCCCCTCCCCTCCCCGGCTCCGCAGGGCTTCTTCCGCCGCAGCATCCAGCAGAACATCCAGTACAAGAAGTGCCTCAAGAACGAGAACTGCTCCATCGTCCGCATCAACCGCAACCGCTGCCAGCAGTGCCGCTTCAAGAAGTGCCTGCTGGTCGGCATGTCCCGCGACGGTGAGCTCAGCCCCGGCCTCCCCCGGGAACCCCCCCCCCCCCCCCCCCCGAACCGGGGACCCCATGCTGAGTGCTGTACATCCCCCCTGTGCCCAGGGCTGCATGTCCCCTCCCCTGATGGGTGTCCTCCCCCATGGTCAGGGCTGTACGTCCACCTCCAGGGTCGGGTCCCCCTGCCTGCACTGGGTGCCATCCATGCCCCGCGGGACGTGTCCCTCTGTCCCTGTGCTGTACATCCCCTCCAGGGATGGGTCTCCCCCATGCTCAGGGCTGTATGTCCCCTTCCCGGGATGGGTGTCCCCCATCGTCAGGCTGTATGTCCTCTCCGGGTCCCGCCATGCTCAGGGCTGTATGTCCCCTTCCCGGGATGGGCACCCTGTGCTTGAGGCTGTACGTCCCCTCCAGGGTCAGGTCCCCTTTCCTGCACTGAGTGCCATCCATGCCCCATGGGACACGTCCCCCTCTCCGCCATGCTCGGGGCTGTACGTCCCCTCCAGTGATGGACCCCGCTACGCTCAGGGCTGTGCGTCCCCTCCAAGCCGGGGAGGAGGGGGAACAGGGATGCAGCCACGTACCCGGCAGTCCCTGGTCCCCCATCGTGCGGGGCTGGGGGGGTGTCGGGGTGCCTGGGGTGCCCACTAACGCCGGTGTCCCCCGCAGCGGTGCGCTTCGGGCGCATCCCCAAGCGGGAGAAGCAGCGGATGCTGGCGGAGATGCAGAGCGCCATGAACGGCATGGGCGGCACCGTGCCGGCGATGCCCGGCCCCGGCGAGGGTCTGGTGCCGGCTGGGGGCCGTGCGCCGCCCCCCGGCCCCCCACCACTCGCCCCCCCTGCCTGCTTCTCCCAGTTCCCCCAGCAGCTGACGCCCCCCCGCTCGCCCAGCCCTGGGGGGGCCACCGAGGACGTCATCGCGCAGGTGGCCAAGGCTCACAAAGAGATCTTCGTCTACGCGCACGACAAGCTGGGACCCCCCCCGGCCTGCGACAGCGGCCTCCTGCACTGGGACGCCCCCCCCGCCTGGACCCCCGGCCCCCCTGAACCCCGGCTCTGCCCCCCCACCTACCCCGAGCCCCCCACGCGGGGCTGCCCCTGGCCCCGCGGCACCAAGGACGTCCTGCCGGTGAGCACCCGGGGGCTCCCGCTTCCCCTCCCCGGGTATTTTTAGCCGCTAATCGCACTAATCGCCTTGTCCGGGCAGCGGCGGCGGCGGCGGGGCTGGGGGAGCCCCGCGGCGCCGGGCTGAGCCGTGCCGTCGCCCGCAGGCCTGCCCCATGAACAGCCACCCGCCCGGCCGCAGCGGGCGCTCGGTGCAGGAGATCTGGGAGGATTTCTCCCTCAGCTTCACCCCCGCCGTCCGCGAGGTGGTCGAGTTCGCCAAGCACATTCCCGGCTTCCAGGCCCTCTCCCAGCACGACCAGGTCACCCTGCTCAAGGCTGGCACCTTCGAGGTACGTCCCGGGGACTCAACGGAGGGCACGGTGCCCCATGGCACAGCACGAAGCCCCACGGCATTGCACAGCGCTCCATGGCATTGCGCGGTGCCCCACAGACCAGCGTGGCGCCTCACGGCGTTGCGCGGTGCCCCGTAGACTGGCACGGAGCCCCGCAGCATGGGCACCGTGCCCCTACGGCATTGCGCAGTTCCCCATGGCATTGCACAGCGCCCCACGGATCGGCGCAGTGCCCCACAGCATTGCACGCAGCCCCATGGCGTTGTATGGTGCCCCACAGACCATCATGGACCCTCACAGCATTGCACAGTGCGCCCCATAGACTGGTACGGAGCCCCACGGCATGGACACCGTGCCCCTACAGCATTTCCCAGTTCCCTACGGCATGGCACAGTGTCGCACGGAGACCCATGGCATTGTATGGTGCCCCATGGCATTCCATAATGCTCCACAGCCTGGCAAGAGTGCCCCATGGCATTGCATGGTGCCCCACAGACCAGCACAGAGCCTCATGGCGTTGCAGGGTGCCCCATAGACTGGCATGGAGCCCCACGGCATGGGCACAGTGCCCCTACAGCCTTGCGCAGTGCCCCATGGCATTGCGCAGTGCCCTACTGCATGGCAAGGAGCCCCATGGCGTTGTGCAAGGCCCCACAGCCTGGCAGGGTGCCCCATGGACTGGCACAGTGCCCCACAGCGTTGCACGGTGCCCCGTGGCATTGCATAGTGCCCCACTGCGTGGGAGCCGCGGCACGGAGCAGGGCATTGCACGGTGCCCCATGGCCCAGCACAGTGCCCCACGGCATCGCAGGGCAGCCTGCAGCCTTGCAGGACGCCCCTCGGCCATGGCGCGGTGCCCGCCGTGCCGGCGCGGAGCCCCCCACCCCCCTCCCCGTCCCGCTGACGCCGCGTGTGCCGCAGGTGCTGATGGTTCGCTTCGCTTCGCTCTTCGACGTGAAGGAGCAGACGGTGACGTTCATGAGCCGGACGAAGTACAGCCTGGAGGAGCTGTGGGGCATGGGCATGGGCGACCTCCTCAGCTCCATGTTCGAGTTCAGCGAGAAGCTCAGCGCCCTGGACCTCACCGACGAGGAGCTGGGGCTCTTCACCGCCGTCGTCCTGGTCTCGGCAGGTGGGAGTTGGGTCGATATGGGGGGGGACTTGGCGGGGGTGTCGCCGCCTGCCCGCTGACGCCCCAGTCCCCCGCAGACCGCTCGGGCATGGAGGACACGGCGTCGGTGGAGCAGCTGCAGGAGACGCTGATCCGCGCCCTGCGCGCCCTCGTCCTGAAGACGCACCCGGCGGAGACGTCGCGGTTCACCAAGCTGCTGCTGAAGCTGCCGGACCTGCGCACCCTCAACAACCTCCACTCCGAGAAGCTGCTCTCCTTCCGCATCGACGCCCAGTAGGGCCCCGACCGACCCCCCCACCCCACCCCGAGCACCCGCCACACCTGTACATAGCACTGCGGGCGAGGGGGGGGGCGCACACACACACACACACACACAGACACACACACACACACACCCCCCGAGGGGGCAGCACGAACCCCACGGCACCCGCCGGACTCCCAGGGGGCTGTAACCCCCCCTCCAAGGTGGGCGCCGGGATGCTGGGACACCCCCCCCCACCACCACCATCACCACCACCACCAAATGGGGCGCCAGCCCCATGGCTCCGCTGGCAGCTCCGGGGACGGGGGGGCCCCCTGCCCCGGCCCCCCCCCAACTCTGGCAGCCAGCGGTGGAAAGCAGAGACCGGATCCAGCCGAGCTGTGTTGGGTGGGTTTGGGTTGGGGTGGTTGGTTTTTTGGGTTTTTTTTTGTTTTGTTTTGTTTTTTTTTCATCATATATTTATTACATAAATATATAGTAAAATAGACCAGCAACAATTACCATAAAAATATCTTTCTTTAAAATCCTGACCAAAACACAAAAGGGTTTAAAATCGCACGTCACAGACTGTGATTGTCACGGAGCTCAGCGGCCCCCCTCCCCCCCCCCCCCCAAAACAACACCCCCCACCCCAACCCCGGGTCCCGTCCCGCGCCCTACATTCAGCGACGCCGGCCGCGGCCCCCCCCGCCGCCACCGCGGCACCATGCATAGTCGGGGGACCCCGCGCCGTGCCCGCTGGGCTCGCCGCGGCCCTGGCCTCCAGGAGCCATGAGGTATGTGCTTGGGGGGGGGGGGGACGGGGAACACGGGGACGGGGAGAACCCGGGGGGGGGGGGGGGGGGAGGCGGTGGCAGGGGGGAGAGTGGAGAAGGGGTGGGGGGGTGTGGGGGGGGCACCGGTTCTGCCCCCCTCCGGGCGAAGCTGGGGCCGATGCTGGACGTGCGATGGCGACGCGAGACGGAGACGAGAGGGAGAGGCCCAGGGGGGAGTGCGAGGGCGTGTGGGGCCGGGGGGGGGGGGGCCAGGCTGTGCCCCCCCTCCCCAGGACAAGCCGCCCCGGTGAGGGGGGTGCCCCACACCCGGCTGCGGAGGCGGGGGGCCGGGGGGGGGTCACGTTTGCTGCTTAAGACACATCCCGTGACAGCTCTGCCCTGCCGTGCTGGGGGGGGGGCACAACGCGCGGCATCACACGGACACACACGGGCACGCGTGGCACCGGCACCGCACCAGCATGCACGGACGTTAACACCGGCACAGCATGGCCACTGAACTGGCATGCATGGCCACCGCACCGGCACGGCGTGGCCGCTGCACCAGTGCGCGCGGGCACCGCACCGGCACGGCGTGTCCAGTGAACCGGCATGCGCGGCCACCGCGTTGGCACGGCGTGGCCGCTGAATTGGCATGCACGGCCACCGCACCGGCACGGCGTGGCTGCTGCACCAGCGTACATGGCCACTGCACTTGGCGCGGCGCGGCCATTGAATTGGCATGCACGGCCACCGCACCGGCACGGCGTGATCACTGCACCAGCGTGCATGGGCCACTGCACCGGCACGGCGTGGCCATCGCACGGCCATCGCTCCAGCATGCATGGCCACCGGCGCGGGCATCACCGTGCCCTGGGGGCCGCAGCCCCCGCCCGAAGGCACGTGTTAAGGCCGGCGCTGGACGGCACGCACCGGGCAGCGGGGGCCGGTGCTGCCGGCTTTTTGGGGTGGGGGGGGGCTGTGAATCCCCAAACCCTGTGCCCCCCCCCCAAAACCCAACCCCAGCGCGGGCATTAGTGTTTCCCGGCACCGGCTCCTATTGCACAACCCGCGCCGGTGCCGGTGGAGCCGTGCCCGCTGGGGGCCGTGCCAGGACCGCTCCCCCCCCCACCCCGTGCCGGGCACCCGGGGTGAAAGTTTAAGACGTTTTGCACCAAGTGCAAAGCCTGTGGCGAGGGGCCGAGGGCGCCGTGACACCCCCCCCCCCCCCCCCCGAAGGCCGTGAGGGCACCCATGGGTGCCGCGGTCCTGCCACCCCACTGCACCCCACCCCCTCCCGGCCCGGCTGCAGGGGGTCCGGCAGGGCCCCCAGACACGACCCCCCCACCATGTGAGGGGGTGCCGGGGTACGGCAAGGAGGGGGGGGGCCCGGCCAAGCCCCCCCCCCCCCAACCCCTGCGCCCGGGGTGGGGTGAGGGGGGGGGGGGGGGGTGGGAAGTGTCTCGTGTTGGGATTTCTGCTTTTAAACGACCCGTAAAAAGATTTTTTTTTTTTTAATTACAAAAATTATATATTTTATATATATTTATATATATATATATATATTAGCTTAGGTGGGCCCCGGCAGGCTGCCTGCCTCGCCGGCCGCCCCCCGGCCCGCGCCCCCCCCTCAGCCTCCGCCTGAGGTAAGAAAAAATTCACAAACCTAAACTTGGGGGGGGGGGGGGGGTGGGAAAAGGTGATAAAACCATTCCCAGGTTGCCCCCGCTGCAGTCCTGCCCCCCCCGCCGAGCCGGGACCCCCGGACACCCCCACCGGGACCCCCCACCGGCCCCTGCCGCAGCCCAGCGTCCCCCCCCACCCCCACCCCCGGGAGCAGGGGAGTGGTTGGGGGGTGCAGCCCCCCCCCCCCGAAGTGCTGCTGCTGGGGGCCGGGGCAGTAGTGCAGTGGGGGCCGTGCGGGGTCCCAGGGGGCACCCGCTGCCCCCCCCCATCCCCGCCAGCACCTCCGGGGCCATTGCAACTCCTGACAGACACGACAAATAAACCCACGAGGACGAAGGGGGGGGGGGAAACACAACAAAAAAAAAAAAAGGACAAACAGAAAAGGTGGGGGGTGTCGGGGCCGGGGGGGGGGAGCGGCCGCAGTGGGTCCTCACGACCCCCCCAGCCCCCCCCCCGGCCTTGGTGTCCCGCAGCGCCCACCGTCCGCCGGCGCTTGGCACAAAATCGTCTCCTCTCAGCCCCAAAAAAAAAAGACAGGAGAAAAATCAAAGCCCCGAATCTGGCCCCGAATTTAGGGAAAACGGCGGGGGGGGGACGGGACGGGGGGGGGGGGGAAAGGTGCAGGGAGAGAGGCGGGGGGGCACCCAGAGGCCAGCGGGTGGAGGGGGCCACCAGCCCTGTGCCCCCGTGGGCTGGGGTTCCCCTCGCTGCCGCTGTGCCCCCCCCCTCCATGCCCCCTGCCCCGTTATTTGTGAGGGGGGGGGGGGTCCTGGACCACCCCCCCCCCCCCCCGGCCCCTGCGCCGCTGCCCGGCCAAAAGTGCGTGTGGCCGTGGCCCCCCCGGCTGGGGCAGCCTCTCCCTGTGCAGCCCAGAGCCCCCTCCTCTCCTCTGCTCTTCCTCCTCCTCCTCCTCCTCCTCCTCCTCCTCCTCTCTCCTTCCAAAGTGCAGTTAGTTTAATATTTTAGCCTCTCAGGGAGGGAAATAAATGCTTAAAAAATAATAATCTAAGAAGAGAAGGACAATAAAGGAAACGCTCGACCGTCGGGGCCCTTCCCTGTGCAAACAAACAAAATTCGTCAAGTCCTGGGGCGCGAGGGGGGGTTGGGGGGGGTGGGGAGTGGGGGGAGGAGGGGGGTGCGGCGGGGGGCGGCCGTGGAGGGGGGGGGGGGGCACAGCGGGACCCCCCCCCACCCTGGGCGCAGCATCCCATCCCCCCCCCCCCTTTACCCCTGTTGGGGGGGGCGGGGATAATAAAAATTTGGAAGGTGGGGGGGGGGGGGAAGAGTGGGCAGAGCAGGGGTAAGGAGCGAGGGGGGGGGCCATGGGGTGTGTGTGTGTGTGTGTGTGTGTGTGTGTGTGTGTGTGTGGGGCAGCCCTACACCTCCTGGTCCTCGAAGACCTCGAGGAAGAGGGGGGGGAAGAGCTCGGTGGGACACTCCACCTTCATGTGCAGGAAGCGGCTGGCGTGGCAGGCGCCGATCATCCGCAGATCCGTCACCTTCATCAGCAGCTTGGGCCAGAAGTGGGGAATGTTGTGTTTGCGGTAGTTGATGTAGTGCTCGAAGGCCAGCAGGTACGTCTCCTGGCACTTCTCGATCTTCTCCACGCAGATCAGCCCCGTCCGGTCTGCGGGCACACAAAGCCGTCGGGCATCCGGGGGCAAGGGGGGGGGGGGTGTGTGTGTGTGGATGCGTGTGTGTGTGTGTGTGTGTGTGTTGAGTTTCATCCTCCCGCACGGCTGCCTCGGGGTCCCCCCCTCCCCTTTCCCCAACCTCAACCCCCTCCAGGTGTTGGGGGTGCTCGCCCCGTAGACCCCCCCCCCGTGAAGCCCGGCACGGCTCCGCAGGACGCGGAAGGGCTCATTCCCTGCGCCCCGCGCTCCTGGGCACGGGGGATTAGGGCGTCGTCCCCCCCCCCCCCAACCTTGCGCCACGACACATTTGGGATTACGGTGCCCACCCCGTGCTCCTGGGGCTCTGGGGATTAGGGTGCCCCCCCCGCCCTTGCACCCCCAGCCTGCAGCACTGGGGATTAGGGTGCCCACCCCGTGCTCCTGGGGCTCTGGGGATTAGGGTGCCCCCCCCCCCCCCACCTTGCACCATGACATTTGGGATTACGGTGCCCACCCCGTGCTCCCGGGGCCCTGGGGATTAGGGTGCCCCCCCACCCCCACACCCCATTGCACCCCCAGGCTGCAGCACCGAGGATTAGGGAGCCCACTTCATGCTTCTGGGACATTAGGAATTAGGGTGCACACACCCCCCCCCTTGCACCCCCAGGCTGCAGCACTGGGGATTAGGGTGCCCACACCATATACCCCCCACCCCCCCAGCCTGGCACGACTCCCCAGGGCACTGGGAATTACGGAGCTCACCCCACATTCCCCCAAAACCAGTGGGGCACAGTTTTGCCAGGGGGCCCACCCAGTGCACCCCCAGGATGCTGGGGGCTCTGCCAACAGGGTGCCCGACCCCGCGCACCCCTGGGGAACTGGGGTGCCCACCCTATATCCCCCCCCCCAATGACAGCGGGGCACAGTTTCCCCAGGGTGCCCACCCAATCCTGGGCGCATCCTGGGGGCTCTGGCATCGGGGTGCCCACCCAGTGCCCCCCCCTCAAGATGCTGAGGGGTCTGGCCATCGGGGGGCCCACCCAGTGCCCTCGCAAGATGCTGGGGGTTCTGGGCGTTGGGGTGCCCACACAGTGCTCCCCCCAAGATGCTGGGGACTCTGGGGATCAGGGTGCCCACCCAGCACCCCCCCAAGATGCTGGGGGTTCTGGGCATCGGGGTGCCCACCCAGCACCCCCCCAAGATGCTGGGGGTTCTGGGCATTGTGGGGCTCACCTAGTGCCCCCCCAAGATGCTGGGGGCTCTGGGGATCAGGGTGCCCACCCAGCACCCCCCCAAGATGCTGAGAGTTCTGGGCATTGTGGGGCTGACCTAGCGCCCCCCCAAGACGCTGGGGGCTCTGGGCATTGGGGTGCCCACTCAGTGCCCCCCCAAGATGCTGCGGGCTCTGGGCATCGGGGTGCCCACCCAGCACCCCCCCCCAAGACGCTGGGGGCTCTGGGCTTCAGGGTGCCCACTCAATGCCCCCCCAAGATGCTGGGGGCTCTGGGCATCGGGCTGCCCACCCCATGCACCCTTATGGCTCCCTGGCCACCCGGCACTGGGGTGCCCACCCCATTCCCCCCCCCCCAGCAGCCCCGGTGGGGGGACACCGCCGCCGCTACCTGAGGACATGAGCAGCACGGCCTGGAGCAGGGCCACCTCGGTGTCGTCCAGGTTGAAGGCAGAGAGGGACTTGCCCAGGTCGAAGATGGCGTCGGAGACGACGCCGAGGCCGCCGTTCTTGAGCTGCTCCCGCTTGACGGCCATCTCCCCGCTCAGCGTCAGCGTCTCGCTCTCGGGGTCGTAGCGCACGGCCGCCCGCAGCGACATGATCTCCATGCAGCAGCCCTTCAGCAGGATGATCTGGTCTTCGCAAGGCAGCTGGGGCAGGGGGGACACACCAAAAACAGCGTCAGCGGGGTTGGGGACACACACACACGCACAATTGCTGCCATCCCGGCCCCGCTAGCCACCCCCCCTGCCCGTCGTCATCCCCCTTACCTCCGAAAACATGGGCAGTTTTTTGGCAAAGTCGACCACGCGGGTGATGGCCGGGGTGATGATTTTTGTAAACTCGCTGAACGCCTCCAGGTCGACTTTGTCCCCGTCGGGCATGGAGGCCATGGGCGACTGGCCAATGTCCTCGGGCTGCGGGGACGGACCATGCGGTGTGACTGTGTGTGTGTCCGTGTCCCCCCCTTCCTCAGGACCCCGTCACGGTGGGGGAAACCGAGGCAGGGCTCGGTGCGGGGCAGCAGCCAGAAGAGGGAGCTGTGTGCCACCAACGCTGCGGGGACAGGGACAGGGCCACCCCGCAGGGCACAGCTGTCCCCTTCGGTCACCGCTCACCCCTTAACCCTTCTGGGGTGACGAGCTCAAGGACACCGGGTGACGTCCCAAACCCCCCCGCTACAACCGCCCCCCTGGTGCCGGGGCACCCATGAGCACCGCCCGCCACGCATGCGCCGAGCGTGTGGGTGCTCAGCTGCTGCCGGCCGGGGTGGGGGGTTCAGGGTGGGGGGTCCGGGGTGGTGACGGGCCCCCACCGACCCCGTGCCCTCACCAGGAATTTCCGCTTCTGCTTCCAGTGGCTGCCCTGGGCGTTGGTGCTGCGATGGGCCTCCGTCACCACGTGGATCAGCTCCCACTCCTCCGCGCTGGGGTTGGGGCGATGCTGCAGCGACTTGATCATCTCCTCCTTCCGCCGTCGCTCCCGGTTCTCCTCAATCAGCTTCCGCTTCGCTACCCGCTTCGAATCATCCAGCACCACTGCCGGGACCCCCCCCCAAGTCAGCCGGCACCCCCCCCCGCCGTGCCGTGCCGCGCATCCCGACCCGCTCCCACGCCGTGGGACACGCTGGGCACCCCAGCTCGGTCCTGACGCTGCACCAGGCACCGCCAGCCGTGCCGGGACCCCACGCCGTCCCCACGGCAGCAGCGGGTGTCCCCCCTCCTTGTTCCGTCCCCCGCCCCGGCACTCACGGTCCATGGCCATGCCCACGGAGATGCACTTCTTGAAGCGGCAGAGCTGGCACTGGTTGCGGGTGATCTTGTCGATGACGCAGCAGCCATCGTACTTGCAGGAGTAGGTGGGGTGCAGGTTCTTCTGGATGGTCCGACGGAAAAAACCCTGGGGACAGCGTGGGTGGGGGAGACACACGGGGGACAGAAATGACACGGTGAGCCCCGGTGAGACGCACACACACACACCCCCCCGCCCGCCATCTGCCCACCCCCTGCCCTCTCACCTTGCAGCCCTCGCAGGTGATGCAGCGGTAGTGGTAGCCGGTGGCTTTGTCCCCGCACACCACGCACTGTTCATCTTTGTCCAGGTAACTAGGGATGTACCCTAAGGGACGCCCCGCGTCAGGGACCCCCGGGGCACCCCGCATCAGGGGGGGCACCCCGCATCAGGGACCCCTGGGACACCCCACGTCAGGGACCACCGGGACACCCGCGTGCCTCAGTTTCCCCCTGCAGCAGCATCTGCTCCCAGTCCTGCCACTGCCCCCCACCCTGCTGCAGGCAGCCCCGGCACGGGAAGGGTTAACAGCTGGTTGGGGGGGGGGGGGGCGGGGGTAGGGGGGCTGCCTGAGCCCCCCGCAGCAATAAAGCTCCCATTATCCAGTTCCCCAGCCGGCTGCGGGGGGGTGTCCCCGTCCCCCCCTGGCACACAATGGCCCACTGTCCCCGCTATTGTCTGGGGTCCCCCAGCCTGGCAGCCCGGGGACCAGCCCCCCCCAACCCCCCCCCCCCCCCCATCACCAGCCTCATGGGGAAACTGAGGCACGGAGCACCCACCATGCGTGGGGGGAGTGTCCCCGCACCCCGGGATCCCCACACTCCCCGGGATGGAGCAAACCCAGGCGCGGGGACCCCGAGAGCCCACCCCGGTGCCCTGTGGGTGCCGGATACGGGGGTCCCGTGTCCTCCCCCTTCCCCAGGGTGGGGAAGGGTGCGGGGGGGGGGGGGGGGGGATGGGCTGGGAGCCGGCCGCCTGGGTTCCTCCAGCGGCCCCTCCTCCCCCCTGGCAGGATCCTGCCGGCGCCGGCCGCTCCCCGCCGGGGAATGGGGCTGGGCTGGGGGGCAGCGCCCGGCCGGGCCCCCCTTATCTCCCACCCCAGGGTGCTGCCGGCCCCGATAGCGCCGGCCCGACCCACGGCCACCGAGGGGGGACGGGGGGTGCTGGGGACCCCGCGGGACGCTGCAGGGTGGGGGGGGGGAAGGTGAGGGGGGTGCCCGTGGGACTCTGGGGGGCCTGGCAAGGACGTGGCGTTCCCAGGGTGCCCACCGAGGACATGGCGGGGGCTGTGGGACCCTGGGGGACACAGCAGGGACATGGGGCGTCCGGGGGACCCAGGAGTTCCCGACAGGGACACGGGGTGCCCAGAGGACCATGGGGTGCCCGTCAGGGACATGGGACACCTGGAGTACCCTGGGGTGCCCGTCAGGGACACAGGGGGGGACCAACCCAGTGTCGCCTGGCAGAGACACGGGGTGCCCAGGAGACCCCGGGACGCCCGTCAGGGACATGGGGTGCCCAGGGGACCCTCGGGTGGCTGGCAGGGACATGGGGAGGACCCTGGGGTGCCCAGCAGGGACATCGGGGGGGACCCAGTGGTGCCCGGCAGGGACACGGGACACTCAGGGGATCCTGGGGTGCCCAGCAGGGACACGGGACACCCCGGGATGCTGGGGTGCCTGGCAGGGACACGGGACACCCCGGGAGACCCCGGGACGTCCGGCAGGAACACGGGGTGCCCAGGGGACCCTGGGGTGCCCGTCAGGGACATGGGACACTCAGGGGACCCTGGGGTGCCCAGCAGGGACACGGGGGGGAGACACAGTGGTGCCTGGCAGGGACATGGGACACTCAGGGGACCCTGGGGTGCCCAGCAGGGACACGGGGGGGAGACCCAGTGGTGCCTGGCAGGGACACGGGACACCCAGGGGACCCTGGGGTGCCCAGCAGGGACACCGGGGGGAGGACCCCAGGGTGCCTGTCAGGGATCCGGGACACCCTGGGATGCTGGGGTGCCTGGCAGGGTCATGGGGCACCCGGGAGACCCCGGGACGTCCGGCAGGGACACGGGGCGCCTGGGGGGACCCTGGGGTGCCCGGCAGGGACACGGGGCGCTCGGGGGACTGGGGGGTGTCGGGCAGCGCGGGGGGAGCCCGTACCTGACATGCTGCTCTTCACCAAACATTGGCTGCTCTTTCTTTTGCGCTTGCCATCCAGCCACCTGCGGGAGGGGGCCAGGCTGGGAGGGTGCCCGCGGACCCCCTGAACCCCCAACAGCCCCCCCACCCCACCCCTGGGAGGTGGCACCGGGGGTCCCGGGGGGGGTGGATGGGGGGGGGGGGGGAGGCGGTGGGTAGGGGCGATGCTACCTGTGGGGTCAGGGCAGGGACCCACGGGTGGGGGGTGAGGGGGGGGCGCTGGGACACGGCATCGCCCGGGGGGGCTGGGGCGGGGGGGTGAGGGGGGGGGGCCTGGAAGGGGGGAGTGAGGAGGGGGCTGGAAAGGGGGGGGGGGGGGGGAGGAACACGGACGGGAAAGGGTGCTGGGTGGGGGAGGGGCGGGAGGGGGGGGGGGCTCATTCACAGTCAAAGACAAAATGTCCTTTTGGCTCAGCGGGGAAGTGACATCAGCGGGGCCCAGCCAATGGCCGGCGGCGGGGGTCCGCGCCGCGCCCGCACGGCACCACCCCATTGGCGGAGCCGCCGCTGGGGGGGGGGGGGGGCGGGACGCGGAGCCGCGGGGCGGGGGCGCGAGGCCGCGGGGATGGGCACCTGGGGGGGGGGTCGGGGGGGGGGGGGGGGGTTCCGCGGCGCCCGGGGGGGGGGTCCCGGCTCCAGCCCAAGGTGACCCCGACGCTGCCCCCCCCCCCCCGCCTCCCCCCGCGCGGCACGTGAGAGCGGGCGGCCCGCCCGAAATAGCCCCGGGACGGGGTGGCCCGAGGGGCCCCGGCGGGGAAGGGGGCGGCGGGGAGAGGCCCCCGCTGGGGCGCGGGCACGAGTGGGGGGCACGCGGGTGCGGGGACGTGTGAGGAGCAGGGGGCCACCCAGGGCATGGGGGGGGGGGGGACAGCCGGGACATGGGGACGCACAGGGCATTGGGGACACATGGGGACAAACCAGGCACGGGGACGCACGGGGATGCACTGGGCATAGGGACACACAGGGCATGGGCATGAGGGGGGACGCGTGGGGCACAGGGGTGTAGGGGGGCAGCCGGGGCATGGGGACACATGGGGCACACGTGGGGACGTGTGGGGAACAGGGGAGCACCGGGGGCATGGGGACGCATGGGGACACATGGGGCACACGTGGGGACGTGTGGGGAACAGGGGAGCACCGGGGGCATGGGGACGCATGGGGACAAAGTGGGCACGGGGACACATGGGGACAAAGTGGGCACGGGGACACATGGGGCACGGGGACACAGAGGGCATGGGGATGCACTGGGCATGGGGACACATGGGGCGTGGGCATGAGGGGGGACATATGGGGCACAGGGGTGTAATGGGGCAGCCGAGGCATGGGGACACGTGGGGCACGGGGACACCCACAGCATGGGGACACTCAGGGCATGGGGACAAAGCCAGCATGGGGGCACCCGGGACATGGGGACATCCAGGGCATGGGGACACATGGGGACACACTGGGCCTGGGTATGTATGGGGACATATGGGGCACAGGGGTGCAGGGGGGCATCTGGGGCATGGGGACAAACGGGGACACGTGGGGCATGGGGACACACGGGGCATGGGGATGCACGGGGACACAACCAGGCATAGGCACACTGTGGGATGCACCAGGCATGGGGACACTTGGGGACACACAAGGCATCAGGATGCACAGGGCATGGCACCACACGGGGCACAGACACGTACACAGCCAGGCAGGGATGCACGGGGACACACAGGACACGGGGACACACAGGACACGGGGACACACGGGGCATGGGGACACAGGGCATTAGCATGTACAGGGCACGGGGACTCATGAGGACACATCGGGTGTGGAGACATGAGGGCACGGGGCTCCATGGGACACGTGGGACACGGGGACACACAGGCCGTGGACACGTACGTGACCACGCAGGGATGCACAGGGACACATCAGGCATGGGACGAGACAGGGCACAGGGACGCTTGGGGATACGCAAGACATCAGGATGCACAGGGCATGCGGTCACACAGGGCAGGGCATGGACATGCACGCGGACGGGCAGGGATGCACAGGGACGCATGGGGACATGGGGCATTGGCATGTACAGGTGACATGGTGACAGCGGGGGCAGAGGGGGCTGCTGCGGCAGTGCCAGCGTGGCGCGGGGCGGGGGCTCACCGGGTGTCCTCTGGCTCCGACAGCGGGTCCAGGGTGCTGGGCTTCTGTTCCATTCACCGCAATTCCATCAAGGAGCGCTCAGCACCGACCGAGTGGGCTCCGCCACCGGTGCCACGCGCAGGGAGGCCACGGCGGGGGGGCTACGACGCGCGCCCCATGGCGCCCGCCTCAGTGCTCAGCTCCACGCAGCATCCCGGGCCGGACCCTGCCGAGGCAAACCGCGGCTCAGCCCGGACCCCCTGGTGGGGGGAGCAAGGGCTGTAGCCCCGGGGTGGCCCCCCGGGAGCTCACACTGTGGTGGGGGGCCGGCTGAGAGCATGAGTGGGGGGGGGTGTGTGTGCAAGAACGCGTGGAGCGCTTGAGAGCGTGCCGGAACGCGTAAGAGCGCGCAGGGCCGGGCGAGAGCGCGCGGGGTGTGCAAGGCCGTGCGGCGCGCGCGACGGCGGGCAGAGCGCGCGGGGCCGGGGGAGAGCACGAGGGGCGTGCGAGAACCCGCGGAGCGAGCGGGGGCTCGCAGGGCGCGTGCGAGAGCACGCGGGGCTGGGCGTGAGCGCGCGGGGCGGCGTGCGAGAGCGTGCACGGGCGTGCAGGAGCATGCAGGGGCGTGCAAGGCTGCGTGAGAACACGCGGGGTGTGCGAGGGCACGCAGGGGTGTGCGAGGGCGTGCGCGAGAGCGTGCACGGGGGCACAGGGCCGTGCAAGTGTGCGGGGAAGCACAGGCACACGCGGGGGGGGGGCGCTGGGTGCTGCACGCTGCTATGGGGCAGGGCTGGGGGGGGGGGGGGCGCCCCCCAATACTGGGAGTGCACCAGGCAGCCCCCCCAGCCCAGGGGATCCCCTATGCAGGCTGTGCCCAGGGGCCAGGCTGAGCCCCGATGCATTCACCACACGTGTGCATCCCTGGGTGGGGGGAGACTTACGGGTCAGGGGGGCGCCTGGGGGGCCGGGGCGGGGTGGGGGGGTGCCGGGCGATCCCTCCTCTGCGAGCTCTCCTGCGGCAAAGACACGGCGCGGTGGGGCCGAGCACCAGCAGCACCGGGGGCACCCACCGCCCCCCACCCCACTGCAGACGCCCACGATGGGGAAACCGAGGCACAAACGCCCCCACCCCACTTCGGATGCCCAGCACCCCCCCCGCCGGCAGCACCCCAGCGGAGGCGGGGGGGCGCTTGGGTACACACACACACACACACCCCCACACCCCGTGAACCCCCGGCGACCCGGGGTGCGGGGGCCCCCAGCCAGCGGCGGGGAGGGGGGGTGGCGGTGGTTATGGGGGGGCGGTGGAGTGGGGGGGGGGGGGGGCGTGGGGCTGCGCCGGGCGCCGTGCCCGGCCCTCGGGCTCCTCCGCTCCGTGCGGGGACAGGCAGAAAGTAGGTCACGTTTGTCTTGGCCGCCGCAGAAATTCCTCCGGCGGATTTAAAACGCAGCGGCCGGGGCTCGGCTGCACCCGTGTGTGTGTGTCTGTGTGTGTGTCTGTGTGTGTGTCTGTGTGTGTGTGTGTCCCCAGCGTGTCCCCCGCCCCGGCACCCCCAGGCCGCGGGGCATCCCATGCCGACCCCCCCCAACCCGCGACCCGGGGGGATGCTGCGCCCACGGGTGGCGCGATGTCACCCCCGCGACGCAGCGCACGCGTGTGAGACGCATGGCGGGAAGGTTCGCAACTGGGGTCCCCGCAGACACCCCCAACCACCACCACCCCCCCAGCCCTCCGTGGGGAAACCGAGGCACCGCGGGGCACCCACCGCCACCGGGTCCCCTCCCCACCTTGCAGCGGGGACGCACCAGGGCTCCCCAGGGTGACTGCAGGCCGGGCTTTGGGGCCGGCAGTACCTATAGAGCCGGGGCGGCGCGGCCGGGGGCTGCAGCAAATGTTTGTTCCATATGGGAACGGCGCGCGGAGACTTCCAAGTATAGGCACTGGCGGGGCGCCAGGGCTGCGCGGCCCCCGCCGGGCACCGGCCCCCCCGCCGCCCCCCGCCCCGCTTCCCCCGGGGACCCCGCGCGCCAGCAGAGCCCCGACGCAGCTCGGTGCATGCTGTGGGGCCGGGGTGCACCGCCGCCACGGCAGAGCTGGCACGGGCCGGGGCACGGGGCGCTCCGAAACACGGCACAGGGTGGGCTCGGCCGCCGCTGCCTCAGTTTCCCCGCCGGGGCAGCCTGGCCGGCGAGCAGCGTCGAATTAGAGGGGCTTAGGGCTAAAGCTGGGGCTCAGCACCGCTAAGTCGGGGCCCGCCCGCACCCATGAGCGACCCCAGCAACCCCCACGGCACCCCCAGCATTGCCGGCACCCAGCGCCCGGCCGAGCCCGTGGTGCCGCTCCAGGAACAGTCGCTCGAGGAATCCCTGCGCTGGGGAGGCCCAGACAGACACACAGACAGACAGACTGACACGGGAGGCGGTTCTCCTCCTCCTCCTCCTCCTCCTACTCCTGCGGGATGCGTGTGATGAGCACAGTCGGGTCTCAGCCCCCTGCGCGTCTCCACCCTGCGCGACCAGGTGCGGGGCTGGCAGGGTCCCCACCCTGCGCCCCCCCCCAGCCCAGACCCACACCCAGGGGAGTGTTTCTGCTGAGTCGGGTGGTTGCAGGCGATGGAAAACAACCTGGGGACAAAGTCCAGGGCTGGGCCGGTGGCGGGAGCCACGTCGCCCCATGGGGGGCACCCAGCACCCTGCCCCCGGGGACCCCCCGGATGGGGACCACAACCCGGGGGACACCCCTCCGCAAAGACACCGTCTGCCTCCGGGCAGCTGGACACGGGTGCCGGGTGCTGTGGATGCCCCACAGGGACGCCGGTTGGTGTCCCTGCCCCCCAGGACAGATGGGCTCCAGGGGTCCCAGGCGCCCCCTCCCCCCGCCCAGCTGCCATCTGGGTCAGGGAGGTGAGGGCCTAAGCGCTTTAGCCAGGGTGCCAATTAGCGCGATTAATGCGGGCTGGGGGCAGGGCGCCACGGGCAGACCCGCCAGACACCGGTGCGCGATGCCCGGTGTTGCACGGCGGGCAGCGGGGCAGCAGCGCGGTTCTGCCGCAGCCCCGGCTGGCAGCCCCATGCCGTGGGAGCGCGGCCAGGCGCAGGGTCACCTGCTGTGGCACAGCTGGCAGCACCCGGCACAGGCCGGTGGCCACGTGTGTGGCTGCGCCCTGTGCCACACGCGTGTCTCCTTGCCCGGTGCCCCGTGCTCACTGCACACCTCTGCCGGCGCGCGGCACCCTCTGCCACGCGGTGCCTGGTGCGGTGGGGTGCCCGGTGCCGTGGGGGTACGCGTGGCAGCACGTGGCGGGGCCGGCGTGCGGGGAGGCTGCAGGAATCCCAGGCATCCGCAGCAGCTGGGCAGCCCGAGCGCGGAGGATGCCATGGGCCTGACATCAGGGCAGCCCACCCCGTGCCACAGGGACCCGCGCGGTGCCCCCTCCCCAGGCCATGCCATGGCACGGGGTGGCTGAGCCCAGCTCCGCGTCCACCCCAGGGCTTGGTGGCTCAGGGAAGCCACCACCTGAGCGAGGGTACATGGCCGTGGGGACAGTGACCTGCCCCGGCACTGACCGGGTGCCGTGGCCTTGCGCCTCCAACGGGTCCCGCATTGCCATGGTGGGGACCCGCACTGGGATCCCAACTTCCGCCCGGCCCCGCAGCCACCACAAGCCCCTTGGGACGCCGTTATGTCCAACCAAGGCCACGCTGCCTGCTCCTTCCCGGTGGCCAGGACAAGGTGGCAGTTCCCTGCTCCCCCCACCCTGCTTGGCCGCTTTCGGCCATGCCTCAGTTTCCCCATCCCACCGGGGCCACCGGCGGTGAGCTGCGCGGCAGAGGAAGAGACGTGGTGCCACTTCCCCCAGCACCGTGCCCCCCGTGCCAGCGTGGCGGGACGCAGCCAGATCCCCGTGTCCCTGCTCCACCTGCCCACAAAGGACACCCGACGGGGACCCCCAGGCACCTGATGTGTGCCGAGCACCTACGGTCTCAGCTGGCCGGGGCGGCTGTGGGTGCCGAGCCCCGTGGGGTGCCCCCGTCCCTGGGGAGGCTGTGCCGGGACGCCAGGGAGCTATTCTCAGCGCCCGGAGCTTGGCACAGGGATGGGGACGTTTCTAAATCGGGGGCTCTGGTTCACGTGCACCGGAGTGGGGGGGGGCTCCTGGGTTCCCTCCCGGGGAGGGACGACAGGGCCGTCACCTCGCCACGAGGCACCCGAGGTCGGCACTGCCGCTGGGACGTGGGAACCAGCACCGAGCCCAATCTGTGGGGAGCCCACCCCGGCGCGGGAAGGGGACGCGGGGGACAGTCCCCACAGTGTCGCTGCGGCCACCCGATCCCTGCCCGGCTGGGACAGGTCGAGGGCCCGCGGTGCCGAGGCCACCTCCGTGTGTGACACCGTCCCGGGGGGTGGTGTCCCGGCCCCGCTGCGCCCCCCGGCCGCATCCAGCCTGAGCGGGGCCCCGGGCGTCCTGCCCGCGCCCGCCTTCGCCTTCACCGCATCCCCCTCCTCCTCCTCCTCCTCCTCCTCCTCCTCCTCCCGCTCCCCCCCCCCCCACCGCCTGGAAGGGGACCCAGGCGTCCGGCCCCGCCCCCGCGATCCACCGCGCACCGGCGGCTGCGCGGGGTCCGGCGGGGCCGGAGGCGGGGGGGGGGGGGGGGGGGAGCGGTGGGGCGCGGGTTGGGACCCCCCCGGCCCGGGCTTTGCCGGCGGCTGCCCCGGGAAAGTGGGCGGCGGGGCTGGGAGCGACGGAGGAGCGGGGGGGTGTCCGCTTCCTGAAGCCGCCGCCCCCCCGGGAGGGGACGGGGATGAGGGGTGCGGGACCCCGGGGGTGCGCGGCCCGTAGCGCCCCGCCCGGGCTCCCCGGTCCGTTGCTTCCCCCCCGCCTCGGACCCCCGCCGGCGGGGCTGCCACGCCGCGACTCCGCGAAGGTCACGGCCGCGGCCGGGAGGGGGGGTGTCAGGCGGAGACCCCCGCCCGGGGACCCCCCCCCCCCCCCCCCCCCGCCGCCGGCCCGGGGGGTGCGGGGCTGCAGCGGCGGGTGCGAGCATATGGGGGTGGGGGGCACACGCAGCCGCACGGCAGCGCCGGGGGGGAGGGGGAGATGCGCCGCGCCCCCACCCTGCGCCAAGACCCCCGGGCGGGGGAGCCCCCCCAAACCGGTTCCACCGGGACCTGCCCGAGCCCCACGGCGGCCCCGGTCCCCCCCCCTCCTCCCGCCCCGACGGAGCCCCGGGGGTCCCCGGTGCCGGCGGGGGTCAGGCGGGGTGAGGCGCAGCCCCGGCCCCCCCCGCGACCGGTGTCAGCCCCGCGGTGCGGGGGTCACGGCGGCTGAAGGTCGGTGCGGTGCTGCCGCCTCAGCCGGGCCGGCGGGGAGGTCGAGCCGGAGGCCCGGGCAAGGCCGGCCAGTCCCGGGGTGACCTTGGCCGCGGTGCCCGGCCGCCCTGCCTCAGTTTCCCCGCTTCGCACGGTGGGGGACACACACGCACCGGAGCCCAGCCGGCACCGCGGCCCGCGCCCCGCCGGCGGCACCGGGGCCGCCGCACCCCGGGCAGGATCCGGCCCCCCCCCCCGCCTCCGCGGAACCGTGGGGAGGGGACCCCCCGCCACGCCCCGAGCCCCGCTCGACGGGGGCAGCCCGGGGGTACGGGGCCGAAGCTCCCCCCACCCCGCGCTGCCCCCGCCCCAACCGGGAGCGGCCGAACCGCCCCCCCCCCCCCCGCTCCCCCCCCTCCCCGCGCTCTGCTCCGGGCGCAGAAAAAAATATTAAAAAAAAAAAAAAATTTAAAAAAATAAAAAAATCGCAGGCATTCCTGCCGCCGCTGCCAGCAGCGGGAGCGGGCGGGGACGGCCACGGGGCACGGCCACGGCCCCCCCACGGCATCCCCACCGCCCGCACGGGCCACGGTGCGTGTGTGTGTGTCCCCCCCCCCCACCGCGACAGGGCCACGGCCTGCCCACGGCACGGCCCCGCGACCTGCCCACGGCTCGGCCCCGCACCCGTCACCGCAGAGCCACGCCGCGGCCCGGGCCCACGGGCCCCCGCCACGCCACGGCCACGCAGCCGCCGCGGGGCCCGGAGGGGAGGGGGGGGGGGGGGGCCACGGAGCTGCGGGGGGGCGGGGGAGCTACCCGCCGTGCGCGGCCCCCCCCCGGCCGTGGCGTGGCGTGGCGGGCGGTGGGCAGCGGCCGTGCCCCCCATGGGCAGCCCCGCGCTGCAGCAGCGGGTGGGGGCCCCCACGGGTGGACGCGCGGCACCCCCCCCCCCCTCCCCACCCCCCAGCGCCAAACGCCCGGATTTTTCAAGAAAAATATTTACCCGTGTTTTTCCTCCCGGTGCGCGCTCGGGCCGGGGCCCCCCCTCCCGCTCCCCGCCGCTCCCGGTCCCCCCCGCCCCGACACCACCACCCCCCCGCCCCCAAAATTGCACGCACCGAACTGCGCCCGGGCTCAGCCGGGGGGCGCCCGGGGAAGGAGGGGGGGGTTGGGGGGAGGGCGGCCGGCGGTAAACAACCGGGGTGCGGCGGAGCCGGACGGACGGACGGACGGGGGGGGGGCGGGGGCGTCGGCGGGGCCCCCTCGGTCCGTACCTGGGCGGCGGCGGCGGCGGCGGCGGGCGCGGAGCGGGGCGCGGAGCGGAGCGGAGCGGAGCGGGGCGCAGCGGCGGCGGCGGCGGCCGACGGCGCCTGGCTCCTCCCCCGGCCCCGCCGCCCGCCCCGCTCCGGCTCCGCCGCGGCCGCAGCCCCCTCCGCCGGCCGCCGCCGCTCCCTGCACCCTGCGCCCGCCCCACCGAGCCCTCCCGGGGCGGGGGGTGGACGGACCCGCGGGGCAGCGGCGGAGACACCCCCCCCTCCCCCTCAACACACACTCCACGGGACGGGGAGCGCGGTGCGGGGGGGACGGTGCCCGTGGGAGGATGGGGAGGGTGCGGCTGGGGAGGCCGGGACGGTGGCCACGGCGGGCTGGGGACGGTGTCCGCGGGGTTGCCGTGACGGTGACAACGGGGACAGGGGACGGTGCCCCCCGGGTTGGGGCCGGTAGCCAAAGGGAGCTGGGGGATGGTGCCCGCGGAGGGTGATGCCCATGGCGGGGCGGAGGTGGTGCCCGCGGGGGCTGGGGATGGTACCCACGGGGATGCTGTGACAGTGACAACAGGGTGCCCACGGGGGTTGGGGACAGCACCCAGCGTGAACTGGGGACGGTGCCCACAGGGCCGCGGGGACAGTGCCCGTGGTGGGGTGGGGACGGTGCCCACAGGGGTGCAGCGAGAGTGACAATGGGGACTGGGGACACTGCCCACAGGGTGTGGGGACAGGACCGAAGTGGAGCTGGAGACGGTGCCCACAGAGGCCCGGGGACGGTGCCCACCACAGGGTGGGGATGGCACCCACGGGGATCTGGGGATGGCACCCACGGCGATGCAGTGACAGTGACAGGGGTGACAGGGGACGGTGCCCACGGGGGTTGGGGACAGCACCCAGCGGGACCTGGGGACGGTGCCCACAGGGCCGCGGGGACGGTGCCCACGGGGAGGTGGGGGCGGCACCCACGGGGGGTGGGGACGGTACCCACGGGGCGGGGACCAGCTCCGCACCCCGCGGTGCCCAGCACCGGGCACGGGGCACCCACCGGGCCCCGCACCGCCCCGGGCGGGGGGCGGCCCCGGCCCCGCGGGGCACCCAGCACCCCCACGGCGGGTGGGCCCTGCCCCTGCGCCCCCCCGGGGGACTGTGTGTGTGTGGGGCTGTGGGGGGGTTGTGGGGCAGGGACCCGTTGTGGGGCTGGGACCGGTCCCGGCCGTGGGGCCGGGAGTGGCGGCGCACTGGGGGCGCTGGGGGGGCTCGCTGGGGTGGGTGCACCCCCCCCCCCCCCGCAGCACCCCAACCCGCCCGTCCCACCCCACCTCCTTCCCAGCAGCCCCTGCGCCCAGCCTCCCCCCCCCCCATGCTCCCCCCGGACTACACATCCCATCATGCCCGGGCTTAAAGGGCCGCTGCCGTGTCCCCCCACCCGCCCCGGCCACCGCAGCTCGGCCCTGGGACCCCCGGCGGGCTCGGCACGGCCGCCCCCACCAGCCCCGTGGCCCGCTCCTCCCTGGGCCGCACAGGCAGAGCGGTGGGACCCAGGGGACGAGGGTACCCAGGGGATCAGGGGGCCAGGAAGATGGGGGTCCCCCAGGGATGAGGGTTTCCAAGGGAGGGTGGTACCCAGGGGATGGGGGCGACCGGGGTGCGGCAGCACCCAGGGGAGGGGGGCACCCGGGGGACAGCGGCTTTCAGGGCACGGTAGTGCCCAGGGGAGGGGGACACCAAGGGGACAGTGCTGCCCAGGGGATGGGGGTCCCCGGGGGATGGTGGTGCCCAGGGGATGGGGGTCCCGACAGTGTGCTGGTCCCCAGGGGATGGGGGTCCCCAGGGGATGGGTGGGGGTCCCCGTGGCACGGCGGTGCCCAGAGCAGCCCCATCCTGCACCCCGGGGCGGGGGCAGAGTGACAGCCCGGGCTGATGGTGGGTGTCCCGTGGCCGTGGCCCTGTGGTCCCCAGGGCCCCCCGGTCCCTGTGTTGTCTCTGGTCCCCTGGTCCCCATTGTCCCCATGGTCCCCAAGTCCCTGTGCTGTCCCTGGTCCCCATAACTCCGTGGTCCCCATGGCCCCCCAGCTCCCCGTGGCCCCCCTGGTCCTTGCTGCACCCCGGACCCCCCCCATCCCCGGGGCTGTCGGGAGCCGGGGCGCCAGCGTGGCAGGGGCAGGGGCAGGGTGGCGGCCCCCCCGGCCCGGCCCCCGCCTGTACCGTACACTTTATCCTCGGCAAACACGGCGCGTCTGCGGCCGCCCCCCCCCCTGCAACGCCGTCTGCCCGCGATAAGGCCGGGGCCGGGGCTGAGCTCGCCGGCCCCCGGCCCGCTGCCCTCGGCCACCTCCGCGCAGCGCCGTGTCCCCAGGTCCCCCCGCCCGCGGCCGCCCGGCGCCCTCCGTCCCAACGGGGAAACTGAGGCAGGGCCGGGGTTCGCTGCAACACCCCCCCCCCCTCCCCCCCCGCGGCGGGGACGGGCGCCTCTCCCACCCATCACCTCCCTCCCCATCCCCTGCCACGACCCTGCCAACTGTCCCCAGGGCCACCCTAACCCCCCTGTGCCCCCCCCCCCCGGGCAGGCTGGGGACCCCACTGCCGGCGGCAGACCCCCGAGGCGGGGGGAGGGAGGAGGTAGTGTGTGTGGGGGGGGGCGCGTCGCTCTCGGGGGCGATGCAGTCGGCCGGAACAAGCTCATTAAAATTCATCCCGCTGCTCTGCGGCGCGGAGCCGCTATATATAGCCCGAGCCCGGCGGCAGGGCCGAGCTGGGCCCCCCCGAACCCCCCCCCCGGGCCCCCCGGGAAGGGGGTGACACTGGGCGCAGCATCCCCAGCATTGGAGGCCCCCGTGGGGCAGCACCCGGTGGGGGGGTCGGGGGCCCTCGTGGGGGTGTCCCACAGCCCAGGTGGCCCCGTGGGGGTGTCCCCTATCCCAGGGGTGTGTCCCCACCTTCCCGATGGGAGCCCCCCCCCCGCCCCGGGAATTAAATCCTTCACACCCGGGAAGGGGGTGACACTGGGCGCAGCGTCCCCACCGTTGGAGGCCCCCGTGGGGCAGCACCCACGGCTGGCCGGGGGTGCGGGTGGCCCCGTGGGGGTGTCCCCATCCCAGCCTGTGTGTCCCCACCCCTACCTTCCGCCTGGGAGCCCCCCCCCGGGAATTAAATCCTTCACACCCCATCAAACACCAGCGCAGGCGGGTGGGAACCGGCGATGTGCCCCCCCCCCCCCGCACCGGGGGGCCCGGCTGCCCCGATTACCCCGCGGGAAGGGGAAGCCCCCCCCCCCCCCCCCCCGCCGGCGCCGGCCCCCCTCCCCGCTCGCCCCCCGCCTGCCCCCGGCGCTGGGAACGGCCCCGGCCCCTTCCGGCCCCCCCGGCCCCGGGGCTGGAGGCAGCTGGGCCGGGGCGCACGGCCAAGGCCGAGGCCCCTCCGCCTCCCCCCCGCGCCGGGGGGGGGGGGGGCTGGGACCCTCTCAGCGCATCCCACAGCCCCCGCCAGGCACAGGTTTGGGGGTGCTTTGCCATGGGGGGGGGGGGGGGGCGGTGAGGTTGTCCGGGGGGGGGGGGCTCCTCTTCTCCCCTCCCGCCCGGCGACAGGGACCGGCCCCCGCTGTCGCCGGTCCCCCCCCCGCCCCGCCAGCTGCGGGGAGCGGGACCACCCCCCCCCACCCCCCCCCCCAGCCTCCCCGGCACAGGAAATCCCTCCTGATGAATAGGGGCCGCCCCCCCCCCTCGCTGTCGGGCCCCCCCCCCCGCTGCCGGGGCCCCTCGCCGGCTGGGCAGCCGCCCGCCCGACTAATCCCGGCCCCGGCGCGGGGGGATTTGCGGCGCCCCAGCCCCATGAATGATTCACCGGGGAATTAACGGGCCTCCGAGACACCCCCCCCCCCCCTCCAGCCCCCCCCGAGCGGGGCCGACAGGGCTCGGGGGGGAAAGGGGGGGGGGAGGTGGGGGCAGCGGGCGTCCCCCCCCAACCCCACGGCGGCACCTCCGGGCACCCCGGGGGGGCTTCACCCCGCTCCTGAGCCACGGGGGGGCTCTCACGGCCGTCGGGGGGGGGGTGTGTGTTGGGGGGCCGCCCCCCCCATCTCCCCGGGCGATGCAGTCCCCCCCCCCAATCTTCCCGTTGCCGTGGCGATGGCGGGAGCTGCCACCGGGGCTATTTTTAGGTGCTGGTACCGCAGCGGGGGGGGGGGGGGGCTGCCCGAGGGCCGCCAGTGTGTGTGTGTGTGTGCACGCACACGCGTGTCTGCCGTCACGCCTGTGCACACGCGTGTGTGCGTGTCCCCCCACGCACGGGCACCTGCGTGGGCCTGCGCGTGGGCCTCTGCCTCCGCGCGCGCGCACACACGCGCGTGTGTCTGCGTGCACACCCGCGCTCACACGTGTGTGCGCATATGCACACGCATCCACCTGCGCAGGCACCCCCCCCGACGTGTGTGCGCACACCCCACCCGCACGCACACCCGCTCCCACGTGTGCACCCACGGCTTTGCTGTCACACACCCGTGCCTGTATGCACACGCGTGCTCACACGTGTGCACGTACACGCACGCGCAGCCCAGCACATGCGTGCATCCACCTGCATACGTGCCATTCCAACATGCACGGCCGTGTTTGCACACTGGTGTTTGCACGCTCCCATGCTCACACACGTGTCTGCGTGCACACCCGCGCTCACACCTGTGCGTGCACATATGGACACACATGTATCTGCCCACACACACGCCCCCCCAGCACACGCGTGCACACGTCCAGCTGCATGCACACCCGTTCCCCTCTGCACACCCGTGTTTGCACCCCCCCCTGTGCTCACGCACACGCCTGTATGCACACCTGTGCTCACACCCGCGCGGGCACATACGTACCCCTGCGCGTCTCCGCACACGCACAGACACACGCACGCCCCCACCGCCATTCACGCGTGTTCCCACGTGTGCACACCCGTGCTTGCGCTCCTGCACACCCCTGTGCTCGCCCTCCCCGCCAGCACCCCCACGCCTTCGCACGGACTGTGTTTGCACACCCGCGCGTTTGCGCACCCTTGTGTTTGCCTCCTCGGGTCTTTGCATGCACCGTGCCTGCGCCCCCCATGCCTTGGCAGCCCCAGGCATTTGCAGCCCCACACTTTTGCACACATCTTACGTGCACGCCCCTGTGTTTGTACCCCCAGGCCTTTGCACGGACCGTGTTTAAACACCCGGGCTTTTGCAGTTCATGCATTTGCCTTCACTGTGTGTGCACCCCTGCGCCTTTGCACGTGCCGTGCTTGCACAGCCGTGCCTTTGCACCCCCACGCTTTTGCATGCCCCGTGCCTGCACGCCCACCTGTTTGCACACCCACGCGTTTGCATGCCCATGCCTTTGCGCCCCCACTTTGCACCGCCACGTCTTTGCGTGCTCATGGCTTTTCACGCTCACGCCTCTGCGCGCACCTTGTTTGCACCCCCGTGCCTTTGCACCCCCAGGCTTCTGCATGCACATTTGCACCCCCATGCATTTGCACGCTCGTGCATTTGCCCTCGCTCGCTGTATTTGCACCCCCGTGCCTTTGCACGTGCCGTGCTTGCACACCCATGCCTTTGCACCCCCACGCTTTTGCATGCACCATGTCCGCACACCCATGGATTTGCATGCTCATGCTTTTTCACACCCATGCCTTTGCACCCCCAGGCTTTTGCATGCACCCTGTCTGCACACCCACGCATTCACACGCTCATGCATTGGCACACACCATGCTCGCACACTCGCGCCTTTGCACCCTCATGCATTTACACGCTCGTGGGTTTTAGTGCTCACACCTTTATGCACACCTTCTTTGCACCCTTGTGCCTTTGCACCCCCAGGCTTTTGCCTGCACCACGTTTGCACACCCACGCATTTGCACACACCATGCTTGCACCCCCCCACCTTTGGACCCCCACGTCTTTGCACACTCACACCTTCTCCCACGCCACCTTCGCACCCCCACGCCTTTGCACACCCACTCATTTACCCCCCCACGCCTTTACACCCCCTTCATTGCACCCCCGCGCCTTTCCATCCCCCGCTTTCTACCCCCTTCCCCCCTTTCTCCCCCGCCGAACTACATCTCCCGGCAGGCCCCGCGCCTCGCCTCGCCCCCGCCACCCAATCAGCGCCCGGCTTGCTGGCAGGTGCTACCATGGCGGTGCCCAGGGGCTGAGGGAAGCCGACGCCGGCCGTTTGCGGTGCCGGGAGAAGGTGAGGGGTGGCGGAGCTGGGTACAACCGGCGGGGGGGTGGTGTCTCCGGGGCCAGCCCCCGCACGCAAGGTGCGGGGTCCGGCCCCGGAGACACCCTCCCCCGTCCCCGGCGGATGCCACAGCCGCGGCCTCCGCTTCCCCTCAGGAGCCGCCGGGCCCAAACCCCGGGGGCGGGGTGTGGGTCAGGAATCCTTCCTCAAAATCCTGTCATTCCGCCCCTTCCTTCTCCAAAATCCTGCCATTCCTTCTCTTTCTTCCCCCAAATCCTGTCATTCTTTCTTTACCCCCAAATCCTGTCATTCCTTCCTTTTTCCCCCCAAAATCCTGTCATTCCTCCCCTTCCTTCCCCCAAATCGGGTCATTCCTTCCCTCCCTTCCTTAAAATCCTGTCATTCCTCTCCTTCTTTCTCCCAAAATCTGGTCATTTCTTCCTTTCATTCCCCCAAATCCTGCCATTTTTTCCCTCCCTTCCCCAAAATCCTGCCATTCCTTCCTTTCCTTCTCCCAAATCCTGTCACTTCTTCATTTGCTTCCTCCAAATCCTGCCATTCCTTCCTTTTCTTCCCCCAAATCCTGCTATTTCTTCCCTCCCTTCCCCTAAATCCTGCCATTCCTCCCTTCCCTTCCCCAAAACCCTGCCGTTCCTTCCCTTTCTTCCTTCAAATCCTGTCATTTCTCCCCTTCCTTCCTCAAAATCCCCTCAGCCTTTTCCCTGCCCCTTTCCCTTGCCAGAGCGCGGCCATGAAGGTGGTGAACCTGAAGCAGGCCATCCTGCAGGCCTGGAAGGAGAGATGGAGCGACTATCAGTGGGCCATAAATATGAAGCGGTTCTTCCCCCGCGGAGCCACCTGGGATATCCTCAACCTGGCAGGTGCGGGGACGAGGGGGATGCTGGGGATGGAGCTGGCTTGGGACAGAGCAGGGGGACAGGATTGGGGTGGATGAGGCTTTCTGCTTTGGGGCTACTTGCTCTGGTACTGCTCAAGGTGGTCCTGTAGCCCATCCCGTGGTTAAGCTGGTCAAAAGCTCAGGCTGTGGTGAAGGGCTGGCCTGGCAGGACACCCCAGCAGGGCTGGGATCGCTGCTGCCTGCAGCAACACGTGCTGAAATGCTGCTGACGCAAAGCTCTGGGATGATGGAATCGCAGCGTAGTTACAGTTAGAAGCAACCTTAAAGCTCGTCCAGTCCCACCCCCTGCCCTGGGCAGGGACACCTCCCACCAGACCAGGTTGTTCCAAGCCCCGTCCAGCCTGACCTTAAACAACCTCCAGGGATGGGGCAGCCACAGCTTCTCTGGGCAACCTGGGCCAGGGGCTCGCTGCCCTCACAGGAAAGAATTTCTTCCCAGTATATAATCTAAATCTCCCCTCTTTCAGTTTAAAACCGTTCCCCCTCGTCTTGTTGCTCCACTCCCTGATCCAGAGTCCCTCCCCGACTTTCCTGGAGCCCCTTTAGGTACTGGAAGGATGCTGCACCGCTCTGCCCCAACACTGCTCACCACCCGGCTGCACACAGGTTCCTGCTACCTGCCTCAGTTTCCCCCACCATGAGGGAGGGATCACGACCCTGTCTGCCTCCTCAATGTGTCCAGCCAAGGGAGGGAGGAGCACTGCAAAGGAGCCAGGTGCTGCTCTGAAGGCCACTTCCCACCCCCGGTTATTGGGGTTTCTTTTCCCGTCCCTATTCAAGGGCGTTTGACACAAATCCTGCCAAGTGCTGGTACCTGCTGAGCGCCACGGTTTAAAGATTTGCCAGGCTTTTATGCCAATTATAGAAACTTGTTGCTAGGTTTTTTTTTTCCTGTGCAGCAAGCGCGTGTTTGCAAGCCCTGGATAAATAAACAGAGCGCTGCTCGAGGATTGCTGCACCGGGGGATTTAAAGGGAAATAGCCCCGGTGCAGGCAGCAGCGCTTCTTGCCTGTTTTTTTCTGGTAGAGTCTGGCCTGTGATGGTGGTTTTGTCAAACCTCATGGCTGAGCTCCTCAGGCCAGGTTTGTCCCCCTCCTGCTGCAGCCCATGGACGTGCCCAGCCCCACGGTGATGTGGGGCTGGAGGAGCCGAGCTGGAGCTGCGGGGCCTGGCCGTGGTGGTGTGGTGACAGATTTGCTCAGGGTGGGGGGCTGTGAGCACAGCACTGGGGCATGCGGGGGGTGGTTGGCTCGAGGGCCGGCCCTGCCGCTGGCCAGCTGGCCGCCAGGGCTCCCCAGTGCCTGTTCCTGGCCCAGCAGGACCAGCTCCCGCTCCGCTTACTGAGGTAGTGAGGCTCGTGAGGCGCTTGGCGTGGGCTCGTGTGCGTATCCCCGAAAGCAGGGCGACAGCTTTCCCCCGACAGAGGCCAGGTCGGAGATAATCAGTCCCTACAATTTCTATAGGAACAGGTTTCTACTGGCCGCCTCTTAGTGCCTCTGCCGGGGAAAGGCTTGTTAGCCAGGGCTTCGTTGGAGGGCAGCCCCTCTACAAGGATAGCTGCGTCCCTTTCTCCCTGCTGCCGGAGGAGAATTCTGACAGCGATGCTGTCCTGGGCAGCATGAGCGTTGTGGTGGGCATGCAGGAAGGCTGTTCCCGTGGTCCCGATGGCTGTAAGAACCACTGCCTCTCGCTGCAGCCCTAGAGCTGTCCTTTCCCAAGCTCGTGCCTTTCAGATTTAAACTACAAAGGAGGAAAAGCTGGCATGGGCTGCCAGGATCACGGCGGTGCCCAGCAAATCTATGCTGACACGTCTGCAGTGGGTAACAGCATGTGGCTGGCTCGTGTTGACACTCCCTGATTAGATGGGGAGGGGAAGGCTGCCATTAGCCTTCTGTCCTTGAGCTGAGATGCTTTTGGCTGAGGCCTAAGCCTTCGAGCAAGACCCAGGGAGTCTCCTGCTCCCGCGGTCGGGATGTGGCGATGGCTGCTGCTCCTCCTCGTCTTTGGGGCGACAGCTTCCCAAACGGCTGCTGCCCCCTCTTGCATCTGGGTGCTTTGACCTACTTACAGCCCGTGCCACAGCCCGGGGCCTGCTTTCAGGAGCTGGTTCCTGCGCTCTGCCATAGTTCAAATGGTCAATTAAAGGCTTGACTGAGCAGATAGGACGGGCAGAGCCCCTCCAGCATCCGCAGGCCGGCGCTGGCAGGCAGCCGGCGGCAGGGAGGGCCAGACGTGCAGGGCTGGGCCCAGCTGAGAGGGGCTGTCTGCCCGGAGTTCAGCCCCAGGTGCCGGAGCAAAAGTCACTCGGTAAAAGTCATTCGGCGGGGGATGCAAGAACCTCCTGGGCAGGACGTGGGAGGGAGGGGAACGTGTTTGGAGAGCAGCAGGCACTGTTTCGGGGCCAGGGTGCCCGGGGAGAGCTGAGTTAGCAGGAGGCTGCTTGCGCCGCCTGAATTATTTACTGGCTTTTGCCATTGGGGATTAGAAAGTTGTGGGATTCAGTTACTTTCAGGGCAGAGCAGTGCAGAGTCACTCTGGTTAGCACATCCCCCCTTTCCTGGGGGATGAGGGCAGAGCCTGCATGTGTCCCCACACCCATGTATGCGCTGACCTGGGACCTCCTGGCCCCTCTCCTTTGCTTGCAGAGGCTCTTCTCGAGCAGGCGATGATCGGGCCGTCACCGAACCCACTCATCTTGTCCTACCTGAAATACGCTATCAGCTCCCAGGTAATGACACTCCCCGCGCTGCCTCCCTGCCTCACGCTGCAGACGCTGCTGGGTGTCACCTCGCAGCCCCAGTTAGCGGGTGGGCAAAGAAACCGGGGTGTGGAGTTGGTGGTGGGCAGACGCCCCGAATCTCCCATCTGTGCCTCCCCTGGGCTTGGGTGGGCAGTGGGGGGCTCAACGCATGCCCAAGTCAGGTGTGTTTCTGTAAATAGCCTCTGCCCATCACCCGGCTGCACACGGGGTGGGAATCCTTGCCCTCCAGGAGCCTCCATGCTTGTTGTAAGCTCTGTGCTTCCTTAGCACAGCATTTAACATCGTCTAAAGTTTGTGTGAAACGAATCAGCGATCACCTAAAAATGTCTGTTTGGATTTGTGCCGGGTCAGCGCCCCAGCCCCGTCTGCGGTGACAGGCAGCGGGGCCGTGCCCTGACCTTGCCGTTCCTCAGCAACGAGCACCGCACTGGCAAACATCACCCGCTAACACGCCGCTGCACCGGGTTTGTTTTCGTTTTGTGTTTTGTTCGTAGATGGTGTCTTATTCCACGGTCCTGACGGCCATCAGCAAGGTACGGCTCTGACAGGTGCTCTCTGAGGTTTTTCTCTTTACCTATGACCCAGGTATCCATTTCCCTCCCCACAACTCTCACCAGATATAGGTCAAGTGGAAAACGACATCCTCTGCTGAGTCAGCAGCGGTCAGACGGTGCAGATTAGCGCCTGAGTCTTTCTGTGTCCCGCTGGGGACAGGCTGTCGCCGCGTGTGGCAGGTCCCGCTCTGGTTTTGGGGATGGCTGCGGGTGTGAAAGCCTCGTCCCTCCATCGTGTGGGGCCTGGCAGGCTCCTGCCCCGCAGCGCCCTGTGTGTAAACCACGCCCTGGCTGCTGGAAACCACATCGCTCTGCGGCCGGCGGCGTTGGCAGCGCCATGGGGATCCAGAGCTGGCGACGATGGAAAAGCAGTGCCGCTCATGAGGGAGGGCTGCCAGCACCCAAGCCACGTGGCTGCGGCCACCCGCCCTGCTTGGCCGGCCAGCTTCCCATGGGTGCTCGGTGTCCCTGTGCTGCTTTGATGGGGATGAGCCCTCTGCGGCTGCATCCGCACAGTGTTTGGGGCTGCTCTGCGGGGAGCCATAGCCCCTCGCAGACTGCGTCAGGCCCCCCATCCTTCCCTGGCAATGGCCTTGTCAGGGCGATCTCTGATCTGAAGGAAGAATAATTTAAAGGAGAGTAATTTCTTTCCTCCCACCTCCTGGTGGTTACTAGGGGACAGGAGGAGAAAGGCGCTGGTAGCCATGCGATGCCAGCCTTGTTTTGGGGTGGCACAGGCTCAGCACCGATCCGGAGTGGTGGGTGTGCTCTGGGGGAGGGTAGAGCCAGTGTATGGCCGGCCGGTCAGCTCTGAATGGTGCAGGCTTATCGCCGTTCCCCTGGTTGTGCATCGCTGCCCGTTCCGGCAGGGCAGGCAGAGAGCTGACCTTGACAGCCGAGGCTTCCTCCTTCAGATCAGCGTGGGCCGAGAGCAGACCTGCGGGCTAGCTCCGGCCCGGCGGGGTGGCCCCATCTGCTCTGCGAGGAGGCGGGGAGCCACACTTCTGCTGCCCACCGCCCTCCCGGCCCCGCGGCCAGCCGGGCTGTTGGCGCTGCCAGTGCTGCCGAGGCGGGGGTGGGCACGCAAGCTGGCGCCCAGCCACCGCCGCGTCAAGGCAGCCGGTGGGGAGCGGAGCTCAGGCCCCCGCCGCCGTCTCGGGGAAGCTGCTGAGAAAACCCAGCCTCTCCCCGCTGCCGTGGCCTGGTTGCCTCCTGCGACCCTGGGAGGGCATGACCCAGCCGTTGGACAGTCCTGACCTAGTTCTCATTCAAGTGGCTGCTGGGCAGCTGCCAGGGCGAGCGTCCTGCGGCCGGCAGCGCCCAGCCCAGCCTGTGGAGGAAGGGGTTGCGTTTGTTTTCAGAGGCGCTTGGAGCCCGGCAGCCCCCATCTGAAATCCCTCCTTGTTCTCCTGCTCTAGTTTGATGACTTCTCCCGGGACCTGTGCGTCCAGTCGCTGCTGGAGATCATGGACATGTTCTGCGACCGCCTCAGGTACGGTGTGGCCCTTCCAGCCCTGCCGCCTCGGCCCTGGGCTCTACCGCGGGTGGTACCGGGAGCTGGTGGGGCCCGGCTGAGCGCAGGATACTCGCCTTGGCGGAGGGAGGCAGGTTCCCCCTCCAGCTCTGTGTCTGTTCCTGAGCTGCCGTACCCCTCAGGCTGCCACATGAGTGCCGGCATAGGGAGAGCAGAGGGAGTCCAAAACCCACCAGCTTTGTGGGAAGCTGCAAGAAACCCACCTATTCTGGGATAAACGCCTCTGCCGTGATATTCCTGCCCGCCTCAGGTAGATGGGTTGGGCGTAAGCCCTTTGGCCTGAGGGTGTCTGTCCCCTCAGAGTGTTTAGTTTCTCTTATGTGGCCTCTGCAGCTTCCCAGGGCTCCGGCTACATGTCCCTGTCTGCCAGCGCTCACAGTCCTGCCTGCGCTGCCCCAGGCAGCTGCCTTGTTTTGCTTCGTGCTCTTCCGCTGGTCTTGCAGGACCCAGGGGAGTCCAGACCATTCAGGCCACAAAAACTTTTTTAGAAAGCTCAGAAATCTTCCTGTTAACCCCTGACAGCCTCTTCTGGGAGGCCGGAGCAGACAGTTTGTGGTGGGGGGCAGCGGGAGGAGGAGGAAGGCTGAAGGTAGCAGCTCTTCAATTACATGAAATGAAGCAGTAGCAATGAATATGCATCAGTCACAGATGTTGACAAGGAGCTGTTGCTGGCCAACTGCAGAGCCGGCCACTTAATCCAGTCCTTGCCTAGTCTGATCCGCTGCTTAATTTCATCAAAAGTTCTGGCCCCAATGATTTGTGCATCAGGAGGGGAAAGCGTTCACCTCTCACAGCACATTGATCAATGCTGAGCCTCTCTTAGCAAGATAATTTGATTAGAGGCTTGGAAAGTTTCCCTGTAGTAGAGTGGCCAGAGAGGAGGCAGCACTGGGGAGACTTTATTTCCCCTGGCACAGCGGGGATGCTGGTGGGCTGAGCAGGTTGGGATCTGCGGCAGAGGAGCCGGGAGCTGGCAGGCAGGCTGGTCTGGGAGCACGGGATGTGGGTTTGGATTCCCCAGCCTGCCCTGTTTCTGTGCCTTGGTTTCCCTGGGCACAGTAGCCTGGCCCACGGTGAGCACAGCCCCGTTTCTCTCCCCTTCCCAGCTGCCATGGCAAAGCAGAGGAGTGCATCGGCCTCTGCCGGGCGCTGATGAGTGCCCTCAACTGGCTCCTGCGCTGCGCGGCCTTCTACGCTGAGAAGGTGAAGGAGACGCTGGAGCAGGCAGCAGCAGAGAGCCAGCTGAAGATGTGTCTGGAGCGGCTGGGGAAGATGCTCGGCAGCACCAAGAACCGTGCTCTGATCCACATCGCAAAGCTGGAGGAGACGTGTATGTCGCTGCCCCTGCCCTGCCCTGCAACATGCTCTGCCCGTGGCCGCTGCCAGGGCTTCCTCCTAGCTGCTGCTGGCCCTGAGGAGATGTCATTGCCACCTCTCCCTTCCCCCTGCCCAGCTCCTGCCGCATTGTCCCTGCGGCTCCAAGCCCATCCATCTTCCAGCCCTGTTGCTGTAACCGTCTCCTCCCTGGCTCCGTGCCACCCTCTGCCCCCTCCCCTCCATGCTGCCCTTGGAAGAGGAGCAGAATTAATGTGAAGGCTGCGTGAGCTGTTCCTGGGCGCGCGGCAGGTCCTGTGCTCCGCCAGTGTGCCTGGCACAGCCCTGCATCTTTAGTTGGAGCCTGCGCCTAGCCAAGAGGCTGTGCCAGGCCGAGCCTGGAACAGGAGCTGCTGGGTGGCACGTAGACCCTCGTCTTAGGCTTGCAGAGGTGCTCTGACTTCTGCTCACCGTGGGGCCCAGTGGCGAGCCCCAGCCTCCACAGGCCCTCTGTGCTGCTATGGGCCTTGGCGCTAGCCTGCCTGGCTTTTCAGTGAGTCACTGTCCCCCCAGTGCTGAACGCCTGCCCTCCCTCCCCAGCCTCCTGGAGCACTGTGGAGCAGTCCCTCATGAAGCTGGGGGAGAACCTGAACAGCCTCGGCAACTCCCCGCTGCGAAGCCGGGCTGAAGACTGCATCTCCCTCATCAAGAGGTAGCTTTGTGCTGCTGTCTTTGCGGGCTCGGAGGTTAAAATGGGTTTGAGCCCTGCTCTGGGGGCTGAGAGCCTCCTGCCTCCCTCCACGCTGGCTCCCTGCTCTCCTGTGCCTTCCCAACTCGAACCCCTGTGCCAGCAGTGGGATGGGGCTGGTGAGAGGCCCTGGCGTAGAAGGGACAGGGCTAGTAGTGACTTGTAGCGAAGGAGTCTTGCCCAGGGGTTGCTCCTCTCGCGACCCTGGGGCCCCTTGCCATCCCTCAGCTGCTCTGGCCACACCACAGCTGCCCACCCTGCTCTGAATCCCCCTGGGCTGCACGGTGCTTGGCTGTGCCCAAAGGCTCCTCTGCAGGGCACAGGAGCTACAGGCTGTCCTGCCCCAGAGAGATGTGGGCCAGCAAAGGTCAGGGGCTTGGCTGGGAAAGGAGGATGGCACAGGAGGAGCAAGGATCTGTCCCTGCAAGGTTCCAGTGACCCTGTGCTGTCGTCTCCCACCCAGCATCCCCACCATGCTCTCAGTCCACTCCGAGCAGCTGAACAAGACCGGCTTCCCCACCGTGCATGCCGTGGTGCTGCTGGAGGGGACCATGAACCTCACAGGAGAGACCCAGCCGCTGGTGGAGCAGCTGATGATGGTGAAGAGGATGCAGGTACAGAAGTGGCATCTTCTTGTGCTCCGGGTGGCCTGGGGCTGTGGGACGAGTGCCTCGCTGCAGCTCTGTGCCTCCCTGTACTGATCCTGGTCCAAGGGTATGGGCACAGCTGCAGGGAGCAGCATGAGCCCATCAACACCTTCACAGGGGGTCCAGGGTTTGGCTGTGGGTGGGGGAGGCACTTTATTGCCTTTCCAGCACTGGAGGGTTTTGTCTGTGTGCCCCGCAGCGCATCCCCTCCCCGCTTTTCGTGCTGGAGATCTGGAAGGCCTGTTTTGTTGGCCTCATCGAGTCCCCAGAGGGCACGGAGGAGCTGAAGTGGACAGCTTTCACCTTCTTGAAGGTAGGGCCCAGCCCCGCTGCGAGCGCCGTGCTTCAGCCCTGAGTCTGCTGCTGCCTTTTCCCTGCCTGCCTGGCCCCTGCTGAGCGCTCAACCCTGGCAGAGCAATTAGTTCCCCGCTCCTGCAGTGTGGCCCTCGGGGTCGCCCCACGCCCCGGCTGAGCCCGCGACAGCCCTCCTGCAACCCGCTGAGCATCAGCTTTACTGTCCAGGGCTTCTTTTCAGCCCAGCCCCACTTTGTTTTGCAGAGCGGCTTTCTTGGGATGGTGTGGGGGAAATCGTGGCCTTTGAAGGATGCCACAGCAGCCTTGGGGCCTGCGCTCCCACAGCTCGGCGGTGGGCAGCCCTGGAGCAGTCTGCTTCGCCTCCTTTCTTTGTACCAGACAAAAGGGATCTGCGTGTAGTTTTGGGCCTGACACATGCGCTGGGCTCCTCTGCAGCCTTAGTCCCCTGCCTGGCTGTTGGGAGGTGGCTGTGCCCTGTGGCTCCCTGTGATGGTGGAGGGACCCTGCAGAGGGGAGGGCAGGGGTACAATGTCCCCTGGGCGCACGAGCTGCTCCAGAAATGCTCCTTTCCCTGGGCTGGGAGAGCAGCTGCTCGCAGGCGTGTTTTGCATGGGCCCCTGCTGCCTGTGTTGCTGGGAGGTCCTGACTGCAGAATGGGGTCTGCCTTGGTCAGTCACGGCCACGCTCTGTGTCTTTCAGATCCCCCAGGTCCTGGTTAAGCTCAAGAAGTATCCCCAAGGGGAGAAGGTGAGTCTCAAGGGGCATCGATTAGAGCTGTTTGCTGCACTGTGTGCACCAACGAGCTGCGTTTGTCACAATGGTGCTGGTGCCTGGCCAAAGCTGCGTGGGGGTGACTGGGGTAGGAAATGGTCTATTTCCCAACAATCTTCCTCTAACGGACAAGGCGGCGTGGGAGGGGAAGGTGGGCTTGTTTCGGCAGCGCTGTGAGCTTGAGTGCTTGGCTTTGTGCACAGCAGGACTTCACCGAGGATGTGAACTGTGCTTTCGAGTTCCTGCTGAAGCTGACCCCCCTGCTCGACAAAGCAGATCAGCGATGCAAGTGAGTGATTGCCGTGCCCGGGGCTGACGTGCAGCACTGTGAGCCTGTGGCCAGTCTGTGCCACCACAACCCCGTTCTCCCTGCAGGGAGCTGCGATATGGGGTGCTGGGGCAGCTCCTGGCAAGGCTGGCTTTAGTTTCTGATCCAATTCCTTCTTCCTGAACCTGATACTGCCAAATGAGCAAGGCAGTGAGTGTCTGACAGCTGTGTTGGTGATGCTCTGTGATATCTGGAGCCGCTTTTGGCCCTGCAGCAGCCTCAGAGGGGTGGGAGCAGGGCCAGGAGGGCAACCCAGCAGTGCCCCTGCCCTGCGGCACTGCCCCGGGCAGCAGGAATGTTGTCCCTCAGGCTAGCGCTCTTCTCTCTCTCTCTCTCTTTCAGCTGCAACTGCATGGATCTGCTGCTGCAGGAGTGCAGCAAGCAGGGGCTGCTTTCAGAGGCCAACATGGACAACCTGATTGACAAACGGTACAGCCCCTGCAAAAGTCCGGGTCACCAAGTGGTGTTGGAATACCTTGTCTTGCCGTCCTTGGGCGGGGGAGCATAAAGGACCAGCTGTGATGCCACTGGCTTTACTGCAGCTGGGACACCATGGCCTGGAGGGACGAGGCTTTCCTTTCAGTGACAGATTGAGTAAAAGTCAGTCCTCTGGGAGTGGCAGCTTTTGCTGGCCTGAGGTGGTGGCCTTTCCTCGGGGGGTGCCAATGGTGGAGGTGGGTGGGAGGTGGCTGAGGGCAGGGAGGAGCAGGGCAGGGTGACGAATTCCTGCTCACTGGCCCTTCTTTGTGGATTCCCCAGGGCAGCGGACAGAGAACACGCTCCGCACTTGAAATCGGCAGAGAATGCCAACATCCAGCCAAACCCGGGGCTCATCCTGAGGGCCGAGCCGACTGTCACCAACATCCTGAAGGTGAGTCCCCTCCCGCAGCCGTGCTGGGCAGGCCGGTCTCAGCCCCAGAGCCTGTTTCCAGCGGCACCGGTCTCACCAGGCAGCCAGAGTGGTTGGGAGGTGCCTGATCTCCCCCTGTGATGGGGTGGAGGAATCACTCTCAGCCTTGTTGCTCTCCTGTGGGCACCAGGAGCTCCTCTCCTCCTCCCTGGGAAGCCGGAGGAGCCGTCAAGTGGCACGTTGCTGTCGGTGCCAGCAGCCTGAGCCCAGCCAGCTCTGCCCATCCTGCCCTCAACCGCTTCCCTGCATGCATCTCCCCTGGTCCCTGGGGACTCCCCCCATCCCTGTGTCACTCTGGTTGCCTCGCCGCTGCTGAGCGTGAGAGGATATTGTGCTGCCGCGGTGCCCTGCAGCTCTCCCCTGCGCCATGCCCTGCGGTGCCCGGGCACAGAGGGCTCCATCCCCACACCCCCCGAGCCCTGCGGGTCCCTGTTCACCAAGGCCTCATGGGATGGCTCTGGCAGATGATCAATTCTGCCCCCACGGCTGCAATTTTACTGCTGTGCTGTAGCACACATTCCCCATGACTTCTCTTTCCTCTATTTTGTTTTGTAGACCATGGATGCGGATCACTCCAAGTCCCCTGAGGGCTTGCTGGGGGTCTTGGGTCACATGCTGTCTGGGAAGAGCCTGGACTTGCTGCTGGCAGCAGCAGCAGCGACGGGCAAGCTGAAATCCTTTGCTCGGAAGTTCATCAAGTGAGTGTCCACGTGGACGACACTGTCCCTGGTGACTAACGGGGCTGGGGTGAGTGGGCAGCCCCCACCAAACTACCCCCGAGACAGGGCTGGATGTGCCTCTGGCCCAGTGTCTCTGCAGCACTGGATCCAGCAGAGCCCGGGGGAGGGCTGGGATCTCAGGGAGACCGCACCCCGCAGCACCCCATCTCCTTTGCCTCTGTGCAAACAGGGCAGAGAATCAAAGTCAAGTTGGCTTAAGGGTATTAAGAGAACTGAAAGCACTGGCACCACCATCGAGGGAGCTCACTGCGTGTGTGCCTTCAGTCCCCAGACACCCGTGTCCTGGTTAGAGCACACGCACCAGCACGCGTGGGGCTGCGTGATGTGCTTCCTCGAGCAGGGAGGCCTGGGGCATCTCGGAACACACCGGCCCGGCTGGGTGCACCGCTCTGCCGTGCTCCCTCTGTGTGGGGGTTTGTGCCGCTGCGGTGCGGAGAGAGCCACGCTCAGAAATCCCCACGCAGCCGGGCAGAGCCAGCGCCGGCGAGAGGATGGTGCTCAAATGCCGGGCTGATTGGGTGTGGGGAAAAGCAGCGTTGCTGGACCTGTTTTGCTGCAGGGGAGCAGAGGCAGAGGGAGGAGGCGGCTCGTCTCCGCTGTGCCGGAGGGTGTCTGCGGAGCCGGGCCCTGCTTTGCTCCCTGCCCACCCCGCTTCCCCGTGTGGGGCACAGAGCTGGGCGCTGGGATGGGGTGCAGGAGGGGGTCTGCAGGCAGGGGCAGCCCCACGCCTGTCTCGGAGATGGGAAGAGGCCTATTTCACATGGTGATAACACTTCACTGCGGCGCTCTCTGCCCCCTCTAGGCTGAATGAATTCACGAAGCAGATCAACGGAGAAAGCTGTAAGTGCGTGCACGTCTGTGTGTGGGGTGGTTTGAGCCATTCTCCCCCCGCTGCCACGTGCTGGGACGCAGTGGGGCCCGGCTGGATTAAGCTGGGACTGGCTGCGGCGCCAGAGCGAGCCGAGCTGTGCTGGGCCTGGCTGGGGGCTGCCGGCAGCGAGCCCGGCACTGGGGGACGTGGCTGAGTGCCAGCGGGGATCTGGGCTCCCAGGGACCCGCTGCCCTCACGTGTGGCACATGCGTGTCCATCCCGAATGCGGGGTGCTCCCTGCTCATGAGGGGCAGAGCTCCTTCTCCCCAGCCCAGCCCACGGGGCCCCTCGTGGCCGGCTCTGCCCCGGCTCCCTCCCTGGAAGGGGTGATGTGTCAGCACAGAGCCCGAGATAAGGACTCTGACTGCGTTTGCGTGTGATGAAACTCGCCGAGTGCTCTGACCTTCCATGGTGCGGGGGGAGCCTGGGGATGGGCTGGGGCTGCCAAATGGGAGGCCAAAGCCGCTCTGGGGGCTCAAGCAGAGGCAGACAGGGCAGACAGGGGTGCTTGGCGCATCTCCTGGAGCCCTCGTTCGCACACAAGCACTTTGGGGGTTAGAAAAGCTGCCTGGAGGTAGCAGGGTCCTGTCCCCTGAGCTCACAGGGCTCCTGCCTCCCTCGTTGTGCCGAGGCTGGAGAGCCCCAAGGTCTTTGTTTCTCCTCCCTCAGCCAAAGGAGCCTCCGTTCGGGCCCTGCTCTTTGACATCTCTTTCCTCATGCTGTGCCATGTGGCCCAGACCTACGGCTCCGAGGTAAGCATCCTCCGAGGGGATGGGGCTCTGGCCTTGTGAGCACTGCTGATGCGCAGCAGCCTGCCAGCCTCCTCTAGTGGCCAGCCTGCCACCGCCACCGTCCCCACTGTCCCCGCAGCCACCCTGACGCGTGGGGTGAAGCACCCCCGTTCCTTTCACCTGGTGCAGGTTGAAATCCATCCGTGCAGGGTCTGTCGGTGCCAGGCGATGGAGCAGGGGTGGCGGCAGCCTCCCTGAGGGCTTTGGTTGTTCTCCCTTTATGGTATCAGGGTATTGATGGGAATGTTGCCTCCGCACCCTCTCAGGGCTGGCTCTGATCTCAGCCGACTTTTCCCAGCATTTTCCCTCTCGTTTGGTGCTGGCTGGCTGGGGTGGGGGGGCCATGCACCCAGGCTGTACATCAGCCCTCCCTTGTGAGAGGAGGAACTTGCAGCCCCGCTCAGGAAACAGCACTTTGGTTGCCTGAAAATTTTCCAGGTTTCGACATCTGCGTGTGTTGGGAGGCGAAACGATACCGAAACACCAGGAAAGCAGAGAGGGAGCGGGCGGCAGGCGGAGGGGGCCTGCCCGGCCGGCCCTGGGGAGCGGGGAGGGGGAGTCCTGGCTGGAGGCAGCCTGGAGCGGACGTGCCCGAGGCTGTGCAATGAGGTCTCATCCCCCAGCTCCGGCTCAGAGCGACTTTCCTGACCAGCTGCTGCTGAACAGATGTGCAAAACTTTTTTGGACAAAAATAGTGTCCCTTGGGTGATGGCGGGCTGAAGGGAGGAAGCGGCGTGCGGGATTCCCAGCTCGTGTCCCTCTCGGGAGCCCTCCCAGCTGGCTGCCAGCTGGACCGTGCGCCCTGACCCTCTGGAGCCGTGGGTCAGCCGGCCCTGGCGCTGGGACCCTGAGCACAGCTCAGCAGGCGGTGACCCTTACTGGGCAGGACACGGTGGACCCTACTGCCACGCTCACAGCCCCGCGCTACTAGTCCTGTCCTGGTATCTTCCCGAGGGAAGCCATTGGAGTGATGCTCTGAGATGGGCCGTGGTTCCTTGGGGGAGTCCTGTGGTAGAGGGGGGAAGACCACAGCCCACAAGCTGGAAAACAAGACTTTACTGGTGGCTAAACGGGACCTTACTGGGGGCCTCTCCGTGCAGGCCACAGGGCGGCGCTGTTCCCCCGGCCATGAACTCCCCAGGGTGGGGGGGTCCTCCCTAGGGTGGGGGTCCCCAGCAGGGACCCTGTGGGGTGCAGGCCGTGTGGCAGACCCTGTGCCGGTTCCCTTCCAGGTGATCCTGTCGGAGTCGAGCCCGGCGGGCGAGGTGCCCTTCTTTGAGACCTGGATGCTGACCTGCATGCCTGAGGAGGGGAAGATCCTCAACCCCGACCACCCCTGCTTCCGCCCCGACTCCACCAAGGTGGAGTCCCTGGTCGCCCTCCTCAACAACTCCTCCGAGATGAAGCTGGTGTAAGAGCTCAGCCTGCACACCCACCCTGCCAGGCCGAGAGGGGAGCGCCCACCCCATCTTCCCTGGCTCTGAACGAGTGCCTGACACCCCCCCGCCCCCACCTCTCTCTTCCCCGGCAGGCAGATGAAATGGCACGAGGCATGTTTGAGCATCTCAGCCGCCATCCTGGAGATCCTCAACGCCTGGGAGAACGGCGTCCTCACCTTTGAGTCCATCCAGGTGGGCCTGACAGGAGGATGGTGTGGAGCAGAGCAGGGGCACCGGCGCTGCGCTGTGTCCCGAGGAGGGGCCAAGGCTTGAGCAGGGCAGGGGTCCCCTGTCCTTCCCTGAATGCTCCTGCAGCCGCTGTAGAGCTCACTGGCTCCTTTGTGACTTGGATTGGGAACACGTGGCTCCAGCCCCTTGATGCTGCCCCATTGATGGCAGTGGGGCTGGCAGAGGCAGATTCACCCCATGGAGGAGAGAAGGGCTTGGACCCTGCAGTCGGGTGCCACAGCCATGGGAAGCGATGCTGAAACAAAACCTGTGCCTCACACCTCCATGCTCATCCACCTCCACTTCCATCTTCTCTCCTAGAAAATCACAGACAACATCAAGGGGAAGGTGTGCAGCATGGCGGTGTGTGCGGTGGCCTGGCTGGTGGCTCACGTCCGCATGCTGGGCTTGGATGAGCGGGAGAAGTCCCTGCAGATGATCCGGCAGCTGGCCACCCCCCTGTACGGCGAGAACACGCTGCAGTTCTACAATGAGCGGTGAGCTCCAGTGCACCAGGCCCCGTGCCGTGCCGTCTCCTGCCCTTCTTCCACTTCCCGGGGCCTGTGTGACCCCATCTCTCTCTGCCGCAGCGTGGTGATCATGAGCTCCATCCTGGAGCACATGTGCGCAGACGTCCTGCAGCAGACGGCCACGCAGATCAAGTTTCCCTCCATGGGCATGGACACCATCCCCTATTGGAACCTGCTGCCCCCCAAGAAGCCCATCAAGGAGGTGCTGACGAGTGTGTTCACCAAAGTGCTGGAGAAAGGCTGGGTCGACAGCCACTCCATCCACATCTTTGACACCCTGCTGCACATGGGGGGCGTCTACTGGTTCTGCAACAACCTGGTCAAGGTATGGGGTGGGGGAGGGAGGTGGCTGTGACCCCCAGCGCCATGGCTGGGTGTCGAGCCCAGGACTGCTGGGTCTAGCCCATGCAGGAATCCTGATTGTGCCTGGGCTGGCTCCTGTGGCAGTCCCGGGTGCTGGAGGCGAGCGGGGCAGGCCCAGCCGTGCCCATGGCTCCCTCAGCCCTGCTCTCCGCCTCACAGGAGCTGCTGAAGGAGACGCGGAAGGAGCACACGCTGCGGGCCGTGGAGCTGCTCTATGCCATCTTCTGCCTGGACATGCAGCAGCTGACGCTGACCCTGCTGGGCCACATCCTGCCCAACCTGCTCACGGACTCCTCCAAGTGGCACACCCTCATGGACCCGCCGGGAAAGGCTCTGGCCAAGTAAGACCCTGGACCCGTGGCACCGTGTCCTTGGGGGTGGGTGGGCTGGTTTGTAGGGATGGGAGGTGCTCTGTGGTGGGATGGGGATCCCAGCCACTTGGTTCCCGCTCTGGCCCCGGCACAGTGCCGACAGGAGCAGACACACTGGTGTCCTGGAGCCCGTTCCCTGCTGCATCTCACTGAGGAGGGACCTGCTATGTCCCGTCCTGGTGCACGCTCTGGGCTCTGTGATCTTCCCTTGCTTGCGCGCTGTCCTCTGAGTGGGCTGACAGCACCTTCCAGTGTCCCTGCTCTGTCCCCAGGCTCTCCGTCTGGTGTGCCCTGAGCTCCTACTCCTCCCACAACAAGGGCCAGGCGTCCACCAGGCAGAAGAAGAGGCACCGAGAGGATATTGAGGTGCGTCTGGCGTGGAGCTGGGTTTGGTTGGGGGCTCTCTGCGCACAACAGCGGGCAGTGCCTGCGGGGGGTGATGGTGGCAGGAGGAGTGGGGAGCTGAGACCAGACCCCCCTGCTCGGTTCTCTGGGCTGTCTGAGGTCCTTTGACCTTGAAATATGGGGTTTTCCCTTCTCTTTTCTGGGGAAGGGGGCCTGTGATGACATGGTCTGTACATGATTGGCCCAGGCTGAGGTGCTCTGGGTGAACAGAGATCGTAGCCCTGGGCTGTGGGACGGCGCAGACCCCAGTGTGGGTCATCAGCCCTGGGGAGGGGGGCCAAGTTCCCCCCTCAGAGAAGGGCTGGTGGGGCTGAACCCCCTCTGCCCCCCCCCCCCCAGGATTACATCAGCCTCTTCCCGCTGGATGACACACAGCCCTCCAAGCTCATGCGCCTGCTGAGCTCCAATGAGGAAGACTCCAACATCCTCTCCAGCCCCAGTAAGTGCAGGCGGGGAGGGCGGCTCCTGGGGATGGCGGCTCCTGGGGATGGCATCGTGCTGCCTCACGGCTTGTTTCTGGGTGTGAAATGCGTTTTGGCGCAAAAACGCTTCTCTTCCCAAGCTGGCCAGGTGAAGATTTAGAATACCCAAGTGTGGTTTTCCTGAGTTACCCTGGAGCTTTTGTACTTAGAAAGGTCAAGCTCTTTATTTCAGAACCACTTAGGAAAGGGGCTGAGGTTCCACCTTCCCTCCATGACGTTGCCGCCCAACCCAGTGCCTCACGCACGAGGGGCTCAGGGGGGTTTTGTTAGAGCCTTTTCACCCCCGGCCAGTCTATGTGGGGCCAAAGAGCTGATGTGCTGCAGCAAGAGTGGCAGGAGGTGACGTTCCTGATGTCTGGCTAAGATCCTGACATTCCACTGTTGTTAACAAGGCAGCGAGCGGAGCTGATGAGTCCCTACAGTCACGTCCCCGTGTCCCCCCGAAGCGATGCTGCGGGTTATGACAGCTCTGGCACAACATGCCGGCGGGGTGTCCGTGCACTCCTGCTGCGGTGGGTGCTGTCACGGCTCCCGCATATGTCTGGACTCCTGAGCAGTGAGTCAGGACGTTCCTTGGTCATTGTTTCTCCTGATGCCCTTATCCTAAGTTACTCTTTATTCATTAGTTTTCAACACATCCATCAACCTGTGGTTTTTGTTGGTTTCATTACTGTTGAAATATGGGGTTTTCCCTCTATTTCACTATCTTTTTTTAACTTTTGAGGCAGTTCCACCTCTTTCCAGTGACATTCAGGACTTTTTTGGGCTGTTTGCTGGGGTGATGTGGAAATGCTGCTTCCTGCAGCAGCCATGTAACTCATGTGATTCCATGAGAAAAGTGTGGGAGGGCTTTCTTTTTTTGGTGAGCATCCTCAGGGCAGCACAGGGTGGGTGCTGCCGGTTTTGGCAGTAGCTGTGTGCTATGGGGTCTGCACAAGAGCCCTCCCAGGAGATTCCTGTCCCGTTGGACCGGAGATGGCCCAGTTCCTCTCCCGCAGTAGCACCCAGCACTGCTTCACAGTTTGGGTCAGATAAAGCCCTTTCCTCTGCCCCAAGATTTGCTGCTGGTTTATTGGACATGCCTCAGCTCTGGTAGCTAAATTGTACCCTGAGAGTGAGATCGGAGTGCTGCTGAGCCAGCTGTCGAACATCTGGCTTGCTCCGCCCAGCCTGCTGTGCCGCAGGCAGCGTGCGCAGGATGTGCAGCATGCGCTTCGCCATGGCAGAGCGCTATTCTTCCCCTCTCCCGATCGTGACATTGCGTTACGTTGCTCGTGCCCTCGCGGAGCGTCAGGGACGAGTCACTGCTGCAATTAAAACGGAGCAGGGAGTAACAGGGAGGCACACTCACGGTCTCACTCACGCTTACCCCCTTTGGAGATGCCATTAGACTTGGTCAGACTCAGAATAAATCGGGCTTGTGCAAGAGCAAAGTGTCACACCCCAAGAGCAGCAGCGGCAGCATGTGGAGCCCTTCCTGGGCTACTGCGCTTCGTCACGCCTGGGGCATGTGTGGGCTTGTGCCGAGGGACCGTGACCGGGTCAGAGACTGTCTCCCTGCTGTGCATCCCTGCTGTGCCCAGCAGCCAAGACTCTGCTCGTTTGGGTACGGAGGGTGACAAGGACCATGGTCCAAACCTCTCCTGCTCCATAGGGTGGCTCAGGGCAAAGCCCCTCCTGGAGCCCAAGGGCTGGGCGAGCTCGAATGGCCAGAGCTGGCCAGGGTGAGGGGCCTTGGCACGGCTGAGAGGGGGCCAAGAGCCCGTCGCAGCCTCCCCCTAGCCTGACGCACGTTCTCCTTCCCAGCAGATCGCTCGATGAGCACCTCCCTCTCCGCCTCCCAGCTTCACACCGTCAGCATGAGGGACCCGCTGAACAGGGTGCTAGGTAATGGTGGGACCGGATCCCGCTGGGGTCCCCGGTGGTGACACCTGCCCGTGGGGTCGGATCTGAGACACTGGTGGGGACCTGTCCTCTTTGCGGGAGGCTTGGGTCACCCCCAGCCTCGCTGAACCGGCCTGGCTTTTGATATTTCCCTGTCTCCACAGCAAACCTCTTCCTGCTCATCTCTTCCATCTTGGGGGCCAAGACGGCCGGCACCCACACCCAGTTTGTCCAGTGGTTCATGGAGGAGTGTGTGGACTGCCTGGAGCAGGGCAGCCGCGGCAGCATCCTCCAGTTCATGCCCTTCACCATGGTGAGTCCCATGGCTGGGAGATCCTTCTCCCTGGTCTCAGGGTGGGTGCTCTGGGATGCTGGTCCCACAGGACAGACAGTCACAGCCAGGGGAGTCCCGCTGCCTGGCTCTGGTGGCTCCAGAGCTGCCCAGCTCCTGTGGCTCAGACGCGTTTCTCCTCTCTCCGGCCAGGTTTCGGAGCTGGTGAAAGTGTCTACCATGTCCAGTCCCAAAATCGTCCTGGCCATCACGGATCTCAGCCTGCCCCTGGGCCGCCGTGTCGCTGCCAAGGCCATTGCTGCGCTGTGAGCGGCTCACCTCCCTTCTGCCATGCAGGAGAGGGCGGCCGGGCAGCCCCTGGGAGATCCGGGAGAACCTGGATGCTGGGCTGGGACTGGGGTGCCGGGAATGGCTTCTCTGTCACTGTGGGCTTGCCCTGGCCCTGCCCGGGGGCTGCTTCCCTCCGTGTTCAGCCTCCCTTGCTGCCTCGCGATGGGCTTTCGGAGACTGAGACAAACCCCTTCCTTTTTTTCTATAATTAATTCAGTCATTTTCTAGAACCAGGCTTTGCTTCATTTCTGTTTCGTTTCCTGACTGCAACCCAGGGCTCTGGGCCTCCCCAAAACCCTCATCTTGGAGCGAGCTTGATGGTGGGGGGGATGGGAGATGGGTGCTGGGCAGGGGGGGGGAAGTCCCACTGTTTCTGTCCCGAACGCTCCTGCCCTGGCCCTGGGGAAGCTGGGGAGGGTGGTGGGCTGGGGGTGATACTGCGCGGGGGGAGCGGGTGCCTGCGGCCGGCCAGCTGCAGATGTGCGGCTGCGTGGAGCGGAGGATGTTCTCCTGCCGTGCCGCGAGCTGCAAGCAAATTCTTGTTGGAAATTCCTTCACGTGAGCATGCGTTCACCCCGCATCCCCCATTCTGAGCGTGGCACCCAGCGGCCAGTGAGTAACCGCGGCCTCCCCAGCGCCGCGCTGGGAGAGGCTCCTCGGCGGGGCTGTCCCGGCACCAGTCAGCTGCTTTGGTGGTGAATCCGCCTGTAACTGTCACGAAACCCAGACCCTGAGGGGGTGGCAGGGCCGGGGCGGCTTCACCTCTGCTCCTTTCATTTATGTGTTCTGCTTGACTCATGAGAAAGGGGGAAGCGGTGCTGGGGTGCCAGCCTCCCCCTCGGGGCGCCAGGGCTCTGACCCCGCTCCCTGCCGCATCCCCGGGGCTGGGCTTTGCCTCCCACCCGCCTCGCCACTAGCGGGGTTCACAGCTCCTGTTTTGGGGGGCTCCCAAGCCAGTGCTTTGGTGGTGCCGGGGGAGAGGGGGCGCAGGGGGGTTTGGGTCAGTGCTGGGTGGGGAAAAGGCAGCCGGAGGGTGAGTCAGGGGCTGCCTGACCCCTGCCCGCTCCCCGGCGTGATGTCGGCTCTTGCCTGCTTGGCCTTTGCTGGAGGGAGAGACCCCGATGCGGTCGGTGGAGGAGACTACCTGCACTCGGGGTGGCTGCGGGTGATGGCCGCTCCTTGGCCATCGCCCACCTGGGCATCCTGCTGCCTCCTGGGAGTCTGGCCCCGACCCGGCAGCAGGCTGGCACACACGGAGAGCGGGCGGCAGGGCTGCATCATGCACCGGGGTGGAGGGTGAGCAGGGCGAGGGCTGCCATGCCGGAGGGCTCGGTGCCCGGGCCGTGCCGCAGCCGGTGCTGCACCCCACTGGGCCTGACTCGGGCATGAGTCCTGGGCTGAGCTGGCACCGACCTGCCCAGGCACCTCTGCCCCGGCCCGGTGGCAGCGCCTGCTGGCCCAGGAGCGGCTCTTTACCGTTAGCTCGGAGCAAAGAGCAGGACCCGGTGCTCTTGGCCTCCCCTGCTCTGTCAATATTTGCCAGCAGCAACCCCACAGCAGCCTTCCGGGAAAGGGCTGGAGCCGGGAGAAGGGGTTTCCTGTAAGCGCTGATAAGGCCGGGGAGGAAGGAGCAATGGTGCTTGCCGCTCGCGGGCAGCGTGCGCGGCCAAACAACCACGGGCAGCAGCGGCTTCCCTGCAGTGGGACGGTGGCGATGGTGTGTGGGACGGTGGCAGTGGGGCTGCAGCCTCGCGCCTGCCCCTTCCCAGGGCTGGGGAAATGGGGGAAGGAACAGGGACCCCCTGGCACCCACCGGAGCTTGGCTTCGGCTCTGTCTCCGCCGTGGCTGGGCTGAGTGCGGGGATGCCGGTGGTCACAGGATGTGAGCATGGGACCGGTGGGAGGAAGCGGGGCTGGTGCAAGCCTGGGAGCGCAGGGACAGCCCGGGGTGGCCAAACACCCGCGGGGAGAGGCCGTGGGCCGGCTGGGGATGGCAGTGGGGGCTTGCCAGGGCGGGGGGAGATGCCCAGGTCTCCTGGCTCCGCCTGGCTTCACTGGGGCATGTCCGTTTGCCCCTCCACCTTGGCCTTTCTCGCTGCTGGAACTCCCGTCCCTTCGTGGTGGTTCCGGGAGGGCTCCAGGCACATCCCTGGGCGGCTCTGGGGCTAATTCCCATCGCGGCAGCAGCAAAAGAGGGATGGCCGCCCCCACCCCCCCCCACCCTGCCACCAACCCCAGGGCCCGCGGTGAGGGCACAGTGCCCAGGTCGGCTCCGCTGCCGCAGAGCCCTGAGCACTCATCACACCTGTGCTCGCCCTCCCAGCAGGGGGGTGCTCTGCGCTGCCTTGTGGGGGGGGGTGAGCCCCCACCCCAGCTGCCGGCGGGTGCCGGTGCCAGTGCCAGGGCTGCTTCCCGCGGCCCTGGGCTGCCGCCCTCGGCTCGGCGCAGGCTCTGGCGCTTTCTAGGAATCGGCTCTTGCCCAAGCGGCGCTGCCGGGTGCGGGAGGAACCTGCCACCCCCGGGCGGCTGCACCCCGCGGCTGCTTCCCGTCCCCGGGGGGCTTGTGCCAGGGGGGGCGGGGATGCCACCGGGGCTGGGCACTGCTGAGCCGTTGCCAGCGACTGCGGTGGAAATGAGCCCAGTCCCCCCCCGTGCCCCATCTCTCTGTCCCTGTGTCCCCACACCCCGGCCACGTAGCATCCCCCGACGCGGGCGGGAGACGGCAGGGAAGGCAGACAGCCCGGACGTTGGAGCAAAAATAGAGTTTATTTCCATTTTTATTGCGCATATATATATATATATATATAAAAAAAATAGCATGTATTTCTTCTGGGGCTCACCCAGCTGCAGCAATAAATACAGTACAAAACACAGGGCTCGAAAAGCCCCCGCCGGGGCAGGCTGTGAAATTTCCAATACGCAAATACGGCTGCGTGGGCAGGTGGGAGCTGCCGGCAGAGCCACGAGAGCGGGGGCTGCACCGGGGCTGCGCGTTCCCCAAACCCTCCCGCAACCCCGGGCCAGGAGATAGGCGCAAATAAGTTAAACTGCAATAAATACAACCGAGTTTGGCAGGGAAGGGGGCCGCCCGCCCGCAGAGCGAAGGTGCTGGGGCTCCCCTGGAAAAACCTCATCCCGGGAGGCTGCTGCATCCCTACGGCACCTCCGTCCTCCCCTCCCACCTCCTTACCTAATGGCTAATAAATATTAATTAATGTAACTATGCCTAGTAAAAATAACACCTGTCGGAGCTGTCCCGGCAGCGAGATGCTGCTCCGAAGGATCTTCATCCGCGGATGAAGACGGTTTCCCTGTGGACGGGTGGGATGCTGCAGGGGTGCCCGCGGCGCCCTGCGCGAGCCATGGGGAAACTGAGGCACAGGCGATGCCCGCGGCGGCTGCCGGGGCTCAGCCCGGCTCCCGGACCTCATAGCAGAGATACGCTTCTGTTTAAATATTAAACAAGGGTGATGACGCGCACAGATACCCGTGCGCGGATGCCAGCGCAGGGCCGGCCGCCCTGCTGAGGGACCGATGGGCGGGGGGGGGGGAGCATCCCCAGCCATATAAATATTAAATAGCGATAAATATTAAAAAAAAAATAAAAAAGGCAGAAAAGGGGGAGGGTCGCTCAGGCTGGGACATCAATAAATAGGGTGCGGGGCCGGGTGTCAGAGGCAGGCGAGGTGCCGCAGCGCCCGGTACGCCGTCTCCAGGAACCGCTGGAAGTTGGCCAGGATGAAGAAGCCGCCGACTTGGTGTCGGAAGCTGGAGGAGAAGGTGGGGAGGGGGCCGGGGCCCTCCGTGGGGTACGTCACCGTGGCCAGGCCCAGGTCCTCCATCTGCAGCCGGGCAGAGGCAGAGGCGTCAGCTCCGGAGCCGGAGATGCCCCGGGAGCATGGCAGCAGCCAGGCAGTGCCCGCGGAGCTGGTGCGAGCCGGGGGATGCAGAGCCCACGTCCCTGCCGTGCCCTCCCTGTCCCCTCATGTCCCCCAGGGATGCAGAGCCCACGTCCCCCTGTGCCCTCCCTGTCCCCCCGTGTCCCCTAGGGATGAAGAGCCCACGTCCCCCTGTGCCCTCCCTGTCCCCCCATGTCCCCCAAGGATGAAGAGCCCATGTCCCCCTGTGCCCTCCCTGTCCCCCTGTGTCCCCCAGGGATGGAGAGCCCACGTCCCCCTGTGCCCTCCCTGCCCCCCCGTGTCCCCTAGGGATGAAGAGCCCACGTCCCCCTGTGCCCTCCCTGTCCCCCATGTCCCCCAAGGATGAAGAGCCCACGTACCCCTGTGCCCTCCCTGTCCCCCCGTGTCCCCCAGGGATGCAGAGCCCATGTCTCCACCGTGCCCTCCCTGTCCCTCACGTTCCCCCAGGGATGCAGACCCCACATCCCTGCCGTGCCCTCCCCATATCCCCGGGGCTGCAGACCCCACGCGTGCCCACCCCGTTCCCCCAACCCCCCGCCGTCGCCCCCTCACCTGCTGCTGGATGTTGGAGGAGAGGTTGGCAGCGTCCAGCTGCAGGGTCTCCACCAGCCCGGCGTGTGCCGGCAGCAGCTTCAGGACGGCGGCGAGGGAGCCCTGGTAGGTGCGGAGCCCATCGCGGATCTGGCTGAAGCAGGCTTCCTGCGGGCGGGCACGGCGGGGTCAGCGGGGTTCGGCACAGCCCGGCCACCGCGTCCCGAGCCACGGCCAGGGCTTCGGGCTGCCCCAAGCAGCGATGGAGCCGGCGGGGCTGAGACCGGCCAGCTCGTGGCAGGGATGAGCTGCCGTCACTCACCGCCTGGAAGGTGCGTCTGTGGCACTGCTCCAGCGGCGCCTGCGGGATGCCCAGGTCCTGCCGCACCAGCAGCAGCTCTTCCTCCTTGCACAGCTGGAAAGTCTCGCACTGCGGCCGAGGGGGACAAGGTCAGGGTGGCTGGAGGACCCCGCTGTCCCCCGACACCCCGTCCCTGGGGTGGGGGAATCCCCCCAGCCCACCCAGGAGGAGGGAGGGGACGGGGTGAACCCGCCACCCGGTGAGATGGGGACGGGACAAGAACAAACCGCGGCGAGGCTGCCTCGGGCGGTGCGTGCCCCGGGGAGGTCCCCACGCGTCCCCAAGGGAGCAGCGGGGCTCTGCGTGGTCACGGCCCCTGCGGGTGCCCCAGGACCCCGGGGCTGCGCGGTGCGGCGGGAGGCCGGGGCGCAGGGGACGCCGCTGGCTCCCAGCCTCACGGTGACGATAAGGCCGGGGAGGGGAAGGTCACCTTATCTGCGACCCCGCAGCGCCCGCGGCCACCGTCCGCCCCCGCCGCGGCACCCGGGACTCACCACCGCGTGCTGCAGCGCGTCCACGTCCCCCTTGATCTTGCGGGTGAACTCGAGGTTCTTGTGCAGGAAGAGCTGGAAATCCTGGTCCCCCGAGAGCTCGGCCAGCGGCGCCCCGTCCAGCGCCCGCCACGGCGCCCACAGCAGCGCGCCCAGCAGCGCCAGCGTGCCTGTGGGGGACAGCGGCTCAGCACCCACCCCGGCGACACCCCCGTCCCCAACCCGGCGCCGGGGTCTGCGCTCAGCAACCAGGTGCTCCCCGGGGATGGGGGCACCAACGCAGCCCGGGGAGGGGGAGAGCAACTGGGGGACGGCGGCCGGGCGCTCCCTGCGTCCCCACGGGGCAGCGGGCTCTGGGTGCGCAGCGACGGCGGGTGCGGCGAGTGCTGTGGGTGCTCAGGGGCAGCGGGCAATGCAGGTAGAGTGGGATTTATGGGTGCTCTGGGAGCAGGGGGAGGAGTGGGTGCAGTGAGTGCAGGGGGAGGAGTGGGTGCAGTGGGTGCAGTGGGAGCAGTGGGTGCAGCGGGATCGGCGGGTGCTGGGGCTGCGGGTACTCACGGGTGAGGGAGCACATGGTGCCCGTCTCGGTGTCTGCTCCTCTCTGCAAGTGCCCGGCACAGCTCGCTCCTGCCCCGGCTCTGCGCGGCCTCATCGATTAGGGCATTTATAGCGGGCTCCGGGGATTCACACTGATGTGGCAACAGTGTCGATTGCTTCATTGCCTTAATCACCAACATGCAAATCCCGGGAGCCGGGTGCTCCCGGCCGCTGCCCACACCTCGCTGCTTGTGGGGCTTTCCCGGGGCCGCGGTGCCCCTCGGTGCGGCAGCAGGCGCCCGGGGGAGCCCTGGCACCGGGGCAGGTGTCGGGCGCTGGGGCGGTGCTGGCGGTGACTCGGTGACTCATTAACCCGCTCGCGGGGCTCCGGCAGCGCTGGCCACTGCCCAGCGCCGCAGGGTCACGCGCAGGTGGCCGGGTGAAGGGATGGTGGCTTTTGACAGCCGGTGTCCCTCTGGGACCGTCGCCAACCCCAGCCCACGCGGACATCGCCCCCGCCCGCTGCCCGAGCCCCTCACCCCGGTGTCAGGGCGGGCACCGGCGGCGTCACCGTCACGATGGCGGGACCGGCCGGAGGTGGCCAAGGTGAGACCCTGTCCAGGTGCCTTCCCAGGGACAGGGCACCCCGGCTCAGCACCCCAGGGCCGGATCCTTTCCGGCTGGGTGCCGCGGGACTGGGCCATGCATCCCCCTGTGCCGTGCCAAGTGCTTGGCCACCTTGGGGGCGCGACCCCCCTGCTCCGGCCGGAGGCCATCCCCTCCTGCCTCTTCGGGGAAGCGGCTGCCAGTGCAGCCCCTGGAGTGGAGCCGGCTGCTCCCTGCCCCGCCGCGGCCCCACCGCCCTGATGTGGGAATTTTGGCTCGTGCCGGTTCCCGCAAGTGCTTCCAGGATGATCTGCTGGGCCGGGGCCAGCTGAGCCGGCTCCTGCCTGGCACGGGCCAGCTGGGGCGCGGGAGGCACCCGCTCGACCCACAGCCGTCCAGGCTGGGTGACCCCGGGGCAAGGCTGTGCCGGGGGCCGGGGGGAGGGTGTCTCACTGCGCCACCGACCCCCTGCCTGGGCCTGGGTCCCTCCACTGTCCTCCTGCGGGCCATGGGGTCGGGGGCGGGGACAGGGACCCCTGCCCTCGCACACTGCGGGTCTGGGTGGGCAGCAGGACGGGCCACACACCCAGAGGGGTCCAGCTGGCAGAGACACCCCCGGGAGCTGCTCCCGCCTCCGGCTGGGGAAACGACCCCCACCTTCCCCGACCCCCCCCCCCAGCAGCTGCAGCCAATCCGTGAGCTCCACCTGGGACCCCGCCCAGCACAAGGCAGGTGTTAACTCTGAAACCTAACGATGACTTCCCTTCCCAGGACCTGGTAGCGCTGCTGTTCTGCCCTCCGGCTGCGTGAAAGGACCTCGGCAGCGGAGCCTGGTCATGGGATTTCCAGGGAGAAACCCCCCCACCCCCCCAGTTCTGCCTTTGCCCTCCCCGGAGCTGGGGGAAAGCCAGGGCCCTTCTGGAGCGGATGCCCATCGAGGGGCTTTTGCCTGGTGTTCTCAAGCGCCTGAGGGATCGCCTTGTTTTCTAGAGCGGAGCTGCTGCCTCAGCAGGTCGGTGCTTTCAGGAATCGGGGTGGGGGGGACGTGAATCAGCGCCTGGTGGGGCCCAAAGCCCCCGTCAGCTTTCCAAGGAAGGAAGTGGTGGCCGGAGCCGAAACCCTGTGGGTGTTGGGGCGCGGGCAGCGGAGATGGCCCAGCGCAACCCCCCCTCCCCTCCCCGCCACGGGGTCAACGCGGCCCGGCCTGGCCCCGGCGACTGTCCCGGCCGCCCGCCCTGCTGCGCTTCAAGTGTTCGAAACCAGGTTGGACGGGGGCATCTGGTGGGGGGTGTCCCTGGACGGTCTTTAAGGTCCCTTCCAACCCGAACCTTTCCGTGATTCTGCCTTGTGGCCACCCTTCCTGCCCCCGGGTCCCGACCCGGGCACCCTCGGCCTCTGACAAGGAGCGAGCGCTTCCAGGGTGTCCCTGTGTCCCCCCTGCGCTGCATCCGACCCCCCCCAGCGCTAGCTGAGCTCTCGCCTTCCCCGCTGCGCCCTGGCCGTGGGGTCTGGCTCAGGGACCCCCGGGGTGGCCCCGGAGCAGGGACAGGCTGCGTTCATGGCCCCGGGGCAGCCCCACACTTCAGCCCTGGCCCCTGGCTGGGTGTGCCGGGAGATTCCCAGATTTCCCCAGAGGGTGAGCCCAGCTGAGTCCAGCTGCTGGCGGGACCCACCCGAGGTAGCTGCGTCTCCCCTGTCCCCGCTGCGGGTGTCTGTGGGGCTGGGGGGGGACACAAAGAGTGCCCAGCCTGACCCCCCCGTGCCTTTCCCGGCAGGGTGAGGGGGTGCCGGGGCTCAGCCCTTTCCCCTCCCGTGCACAGACCTGCGCTCACGGTGCTGGTCCCAGTAATCCCCGCTCTGGCCTTTGCCTGCGGCCACAGAAGGAAGCAGCTTTTGGGAAACAGGATCCCGCGGCCGGAGCAGACGGCGTCCAGCCGAGGGGACGGTGTTCAGATGCTGCCACTGAGCACCGGGGGCCCTTGGCTCAGCTCCAGGCTGGCCCCCAAGGGTCGCAGAGCCCCCCGACACCCCGTCCCTGAGCTGCCAGCGCAGCCGGGATGTCAGATCCAGCCCTGGGGTGGGGGGCGTCTGGGTCAGAGCTGGCCCCGGCTCCCGTCCCCAGCCCGGCGGAGGGGAGCAGGTAACAGAACACAACAACAAACCCACGGCAGGAGCAGGCACCAGGCTGGTGTTTTTCCAACTTTTATTTTAAAAGTCATAATTGAAGCTTAACAAAGTTTGACCCCATTATTGTTGTGAGAGCTGGGGGCACCCACGGTCCCCGCAGAGCCGCGGCTCCTGCCCCCCGCCTGCCCTGGCCCTGCCGCCCCAGGAGCTCCCAGTTCACGGGCTGGTCTGCGCCTCCGCCGGGCTCAGCGACGACTGATCACAAGCAACCTTAAAAGAATGTTTGTTTATTGGGGAAGGGGGTTCCCGCTGCGGGTGGCAGGGGGACGGGAGAGCAGGGCCTGTGGCTGCGGGCCCGGGGAACCCCCGTGTCCCCCTCCCACAGTACAGACATGCAGGTATTTATAAAAGAAAGGCAGACGGGGGGACCGGGGCTGCGTGGGGGAGCTCCGCTCAGACAGCATCTTCCCTAGGGACAAATAAAAAAATACAGCCAGGCCAGAGGGTCACGGAAAACCGTCATCATCGTCCTCTGCCATCTCCTTTGCGAACTCCAGGTCCTGCTGCTCGCGCTCCCGGCGCTCCTGGAAGGCAAAGGCAGAGGTTTGGTGGCAGCTGGGGGCCAGGAGCCGCGTCCTTCCTGTGGCCTCGGTGGCCACTGGGGTGCAGCACAAGCCGTTTCCCGAGACCCAGATGAGATCTCACCTCTGCAGATTCCAAGTCCTTGTTGTAAGATTTGGGTGGGAACCTCATGGCCTGGGAGTGGGGGGGGAAAAAGGGAGAGGAGAAGCTTGAGCAGAGAAACGCCGCATCTCTGCCCTGCTGTCCCCTTCAGGCGGGGACCTGCCGCGCTCACCTTGACGGACATGTTGTGGATGTCGAGGCAGAAAGAGATGCGCTGGTGAAAGGCCAGCTGGGGCTCCCGGGTGGAATAGATGTCGATCATTTCCTTTGACTGGACGTAACCCTTCTCGTGGTTAATGCTGGCCTCGATCACGCCGTCCCGAATGGCCTGCAAGCCGGAGGGCACGTGGTCAGGGCACCCGCTGTCTCCGAGGGCTGAGGCAGCAGTTTAGAGTGAAGGGAGGAGCTGGCTGCTGTGACAGGAGCGCTGGGCTCAGGACACAGCGCACAGAGAGGGGACTTGGTGCCCTGAGTGTCCCCATCAGCCCCTGGAGGGGTCTCAACCTAAAACCAGCAGCTGCCCCAGGCAAGGAGCGCTGCAGGGACTGGGCAGAGGCGGGAGAGCAAGGCCAACTGCGAGAACCGGGGGCTGCGGGCAGCCCGGGACCCAGAGGGACAGGACTTCATAGGCAGCTACCTTGGCGACGATGAACTCGGCATCCTCCGGACTGTCCAGCTGCAGCTTCTGGGCAATATCGGCCAGGGAGATGCGAGAATAGGAGAGGCTGATCATACGGACACCTGCGCAGGAGGAACGAGAGTGGAGCCCCCCGTCCAGGCAGCCCCAGGCCCGCCAAGCCCCCGGTACCGGCCGTGATGGCGTCCCCAAACACCCCAGCGACAGTCTCCTACCCGTCTTGATGACGTTGTGCCTCAGACGAATGATCAGGGTGTAGGTGCCGTCGGCCTGGAACTTGTCCCCAAACTGATCGAGGACTTGGTTGAACTTGGCCAGGTTCCCGGTCCTGACGGCTGGAGGAGACAATGTGTTAACTGGGGAAGGAGCGAGGGCCGGGGTGGGGAGAGCGAGGCACGGCTGGCTCCCGGGCCCGCCAGCCCCTCTGCTTAGGGGCTGCCTCCTCCTCCCCAGGTGGAGTCTGCGGCTGAGTCCCATCGAGGGAAGAGGGGAGAAACCCCCGCTGCTCCCTCAGAGCACCAAGACACCAGAGAGGGACCGAGCGCGGGCAGGAGCGGCCTGTCGTACCCTGGGTCAGGAGGAAGTAGGGCATGAGCGACCGCTTGAGGGAGGGTTGTCTGAACTGGAGCCTGTCTGGGATCTCCCCGAGCAGCAGCTCCACCACGATGAGCAGCTTGTGCACCTTGAGCAGAAAAAGAGACGGTGAGCCCTTCTTCTGAGGGTGGCAGCTTCCCTGGGGACCTGGGAGGTACCAAACCCCACAAGCTTCCTGCCCCCGCTCACCGTCTGCTTGAAGCCGACGGCCGTGTGCTGCGGTGCCTTCCGCAGGGCGTTCGTCATGGTCCTCCGCGCCTCCGAGTACTCCAGCTGGATGGCCTTGATGCGCCCTGCGTTCACACAGGGCAGAAGGCGTTTGGAAAAGCCACCGAGTGAATCCAACTGGATACGCTCGGATGGGGCTTCAAATCCTGCCCCACCTCCAGCTGCTCAAACGGGTTCTCTGGGGAACCAGAGCCCTTGATCTTGGGGGCAGCCCGACCTGCCAGCGCCACGCGGGACCCTCTGCATCTCACCTGTGTAATAGAGGTACCGAGCCCACTCGTTGTTGTTGGCCTGCTCGGGAAACACCGACTTGGAGACAAGCTTTTCCGCTTGGTCATAGAGGTTGTAGTGGAGATAGTTCCTCAGCAGCAGGTTCAGGAGGGTGGCCTGCCCGTCTGCGTCGTGGCGCAGCGTGGCCGTCCGCAGCCGGGCATGCAGGAAGCTGCAGGAAAGGGAGCGAGCGTGTCAGGGAGGAGGAAAGAAACAGCCCTGCTCACCAGGGTGCGCGGGACCAAGACTGGGGAGAGCCCGCACCCAGGACCCACCCTACCTCCTGACCACATCGAGTTTATTCAGGAATTCGTAGATGCGCGAGTGGTAGTAATAACATTTTGCCACCACCAGGTCAAGAGCCCGGCGGTTTTGAGAGCTGATCTTCTGCATCAGGTCATCAGAGACTTTCTGAGCCTGCAGGAGGGGAAGAGAGGTCAGAGCAGAGGAAGTGCTGCCCAGGAAGAGCAGAGACTGCCAGGGCTGCAGGGCTGAGTCTGGGAGCTGCCTCCAAACACAGCCGAAACAAAGGGAAAAGCGTGGGGCTGCAGACAGGCAGCTCCCTGAGGCTCCCCAGATCCTGCCTGCTGCAGGAGCGCCAGACGAGTAGCTCAGCTTCAGAGCCGGCAGCTCAGGGAATCTCACCTCTGGGTATCTCTTGCTGTTCATCAGGTAGATGACAAGAAGCAGCTGGAGGTAGGTCTCCACTTCTGGCAAGAGAGGGGCTGAGGCTGCCTTCCCCGTCCGCGGGCGAAACTGCAGCTCTGCTTCCGTGTCCATGGACTGGGGGAGAGAGACGTGCTGGACCCCCGTCCCTCCCACGCCGCTGCCACCCTCCTAGTGTTCCAGTGTTCCTCATGCCTCTGCCTGCAGCGAGGCCTGTCCCCAGCCTGACCCTGGTGACAGCTCTGCTTGAGGTGTGACACAAGAGCCAGCCCAGGCTGCCGGCACTACCATCCCATCCCTGCCAAGAGCTGCAGCGATGCATCTCATCTCACATGCGCTCCTGAGCAGCCGTGTCAGCACGTCCCAAACATCCCCAAGCCCTTGCCGTTCCCAGTGCCCTCCTGCCCCACACAGTGGCTCCTCGTTGTGGGAAAAGCGTGCCCTCCGCAGCTGGTCGCCTATCCCCATCCCCTGCTGCCGTACCTCCTCCAGGAAGCTGAGGAGGAAGTCCCGCACGGTGCTGTTGGAGGTGAAGAAGCCATTGATGGCTTTGTGAAGCACGTTGGAGTTGAGTCGGCGGGAGGTGGAGGGCAAAGCCCGCAGGGCACGGAGGACGTAGCGCGGCTCCTTCCCCGACACAGCCTTCTCCAGCTGCTTCACGTGCTCTTTGATATCTGTGGGAGCACAAGGGATGCGCTGTCAACAGGCATCTCCCAGAGGCCTCTGCCGAAGGATGCACCAGAGCGAAGCCGGCGCCAGGATCCCTCCAGGTACAACATGCCCCATCCTGCTGCTGTCGGGTCCCTCTGTCCCCTCATGGCACCGGGGCTGTGTGGCCTCCGTGTCCTGTGTGACCTGATCTGACCCCAGGCCGTCCCTTCTCAGAGAAGGCCCCTCCACAGGTCCCTTTCCCTTTCATGCCCCCTGTGGGCTCCATCCTCCCTCTGCAGCCCCACAGGCTCCCACCACAGCATCTCTGCAGTCCCCCCTGCTCCTCACACCCCGTCCTCACAGCGACTCTCCCACGGCTCCCCAAAAACACACCTCCAACTCCTTTTCCCCACAGCGACCCCCCCATTCCCTTCTCCAACACCCTTTCCAGCACCTCTCCCTCACATAAACCCCCCCGCACCTTCCTTCCCCCGCAGGCATCCCCCCACTACCCCCTCCTCTACAAGGATACCCCCCCCCCGCTTCCCCCGGCGGCCTCACTATAGCCCCCCCCATTCCCCAGCCCTCCCCCCTCCTCCTCCAGGGATCCCTCACGGAGGCTCCCCTGAGCTGATCCTGGTCCCTCTCGCCCACAACGGACAACCCCCAACCGACACCCCCCCAACACAGATCACCATTACAGGGACCCCTCTCCGGTCCCGTTCCCCTCAGCCCGAGGCCTCGTCCCCCCCCCCTCACCCTCCAACGTGATGGCGTCAAGCTCTCGCTGCGGCTGCCGCTCCCCGCCGGTTTCGGCCGCCGCCGTCGTCGCCGCCGCCGCTTCCTCTTGCATCTCCACGTCGGGGGGGGCGGGCGGCGGCCCGTCGGGGGGAGCCTTGGCCTTGTCGCCGCGGCGGCGGGATGCGCCCTCCTGCTTCATGGCCGGGCGCGCCGGGCCGGCCGTGACACTGCAACAACCGCGGGGCACGCCGGGAGTCGCCAGGCACGACCAGCCGCACCCGCCCTCACCTGCCAGGCCCGCACGGTCGAGCGCCGAGCGCCACGCCACTTCGGCCGTTTCCGCCACACTCTCGGGTATTTCCGGCCCACGTTCGGCTATTTCCGCCCCAAGCTCGGCGGTTCCCGCCCGTCGGGCCGCGCATGCGCGGGCGCGCCTCGGCTGCCGCGCTGAGGCAAGGTGCGAGGCGCCGGCCCCGGGAGCGGCCGCCGGTTCCCCACACGGCCCTGAGGGGCCCGGGGCTCGGCTTCCCCCGTGGCTGGTACGTGGTGTGGGCGGGCTAACTTGGGCTGGCAGTGTTCCTAGAGCCATCAGCGACCGCCCAGGTAAGCAGCACTGCCCCCGGCTGAGGGCACCCCCTTCCGCCCGTAGCCTGAGGGGAGCCGGGCCTCCAGGCAGACGGCGCTGCTGAGTGACTGAAAACACCTGCAGATTAAAAAAAATTGCCTCTAAGAACAGCCAGTTATTCATTATGAAATGATTATTTTTTATTTACGAAGCAGTCATCGAAGCATTTGTAGCGTTGTTGTGCGATGTTGTAATTTGTTCCTCGCTGGTAGGGGGTGTGATCTTGGGCTGGAGGTGCTGCTCTACCAGGGGTGTGAGATCCTACGGATTTCTAACACTTAACAAGTCATGCATGAATCACAAGTGTGACCAGGATAAGGGAATTATTGCTGATTGATTCCTTTGTACCTTATTGATTGCATGGGCAGCTGTGTGCTAGCTTTTTTTTTTTTTTTTTAGGAAAAGCAGAATCACATAAAGTGCAGCTGATAGGCTTGTGATTATTTGAGCTGCTGGATTTTTCAGTTGGCACTCTGCACTTGTATGGGGGGAAAGAAAAATCAGCTTTGGTATCTGGCTTCCATAAGGAGCTTTCTTGCCTTAAGTCTGCTTTTCCTAATAATTTCAAATCAGCACGGAGCATTAATAAGGAATATCTCACCTATGTGGGTGTGAGGTTTAGAGAGAGAAACTGTCTTGCAGTAACACACTTGTCAAATGATTCCCTTTAAGTCACTCCTGATGGGAGGACACGTGTAACCTAACCTATTTATTCAGAACACAGAGGACATACAGAGACACGCACAGGGCTGCTAGGGCCGGGAAGGCATCTTCCATACAGACAACAGAACCGTCTTTCTGGAGCGTCACTCCACTCATCTCAACCATTGCAATGGTCAATTCTTGTTCCTTCTCTTGTGAGAAGGAGAGCAAGCTGGCATCCACCCTGAAATTCACCTTTTTTTCTATGTTGTGTTCCAAGATAGCCGCAACCTTCACAACAACAACAAAAAAAGCAAAATCAGTATTTTAATGCTCCTGTCTGCAGAAGTCATTAAGTACGTAAACGATCTCTTTGACTTGTGAGGTACTTTACCATCTTACAGGCACACAAAATAATCCACATCTTTATATGAGACTTTTCACCCTGAAAAATTATCGTGCTCATGTATTCAGTTCCCAGTTTCTTGTGAATTCATTATGTCCAAGAAGTTAAAACTGTAGTGTGTTTTGGGGGGTTTTTTTGAGCCAAAGATGCCAGACAATGCTGATTACCATTTAAAGAAAAATGGTAGTCAGCTGTGTCCAATTTAATGTTTATTATCAGCAAAACAGTTGTTAGAAATCTTAGGTCTTCATGTCTTGGGATTTTTTTTCTTGAAGTGAGTATTTTGATCCCTGCCAAGTTTGAAGCAATTATTCCTTCCCTTCTTCCCAGTGTTACCTTAAGTTGTGATATTGCTACCTATATCATCATCTTAAATGTTGCTTTATGTAAAATAACACTGCTTTCCCCCTTCGTTTTGAGCCAAATGTGATGTATTTTCTCTCACCAGCTTAAGCTGTTGGGGCACAATCTTCTCTTCCAAGGACTCCAGCAGTAGCAGCAACTGATCCTCCGTTAGTTCTGCAGAATTAAAACAGGTTTGTACCAAAAGGAAAACCCACCCCACCAATGTTTCAGAGACAACTGGCGAGATGAGAAGGGTGACCGTCAGCTGTCTTGCAGGGAATGCCTGCTTGGTCAAAAGTTCTTCAGGTATTTTAAACTAAATGGTTAGTGCAGCCCCCCTGTGAGATGAATACAGCTGTTCTTCTGGGTACAGGTGATGGTGGTGTTGAGTGTAGAGACCAAGGGGGTGGAGGGGAGATTCAAACCATGTTTTGTGGCAGCCTTGGGAGAAGAACCCTGGAATTTGCACTGCTCTTTCTGTAAGATGGTCTTGCTGTCTTAACTCACGTTTCAGTTCTGACATCAAGCCCTCTTTTCAAGGATCCCCCTGTGCATGCTCTTCCTGGACCCAGTGATAATCTGGTATAACACTCCTGGCAGTCGCTGCTCTGCGACTCTCCAGCTGTTGCTGAACAGCAGCTGCTATGGACAGGCCTGTGCTCTCAGCATAAACCAACTTCATTCCCACAACCTAAGAAATTATTTTATGTAAATCCTCTGTAAGTCTCTCACTCTGTAAGGTTTCTATACTCTGTTAGTCTTGTTGGTAGAAATGCTCTTAATATATTCTGCTGCTACTGGATTTCTCTATGAAAATGGACAGAAAGCCTTACCGTCTAACGCGTCAAGAACATAGGCGATTGCTCCTGCCATCTGAAGGAGAAGTTGTCTTGAAGAATACTGTAAGATGCTCAACAGGTTTTTTAAGTCTGGGCTTTCTGTTTTCAGCTCACAACTACCAGTTTCATGAAGAACTGCTTCCATCTAGGGGGGTAAGAAAAAAAAACGTCAGGATTTAAGAGAAGAAACTGCTGATAATCCCTTCCGGTCTAACTACAGAAGCATGTGAGCAGCCATGTAATATCTGCCTCCCCTCCCTAAGCTATTTGTGAGGCTGTAATTGAGGCTTTAGTGTTCACACTGGCTCCAGTTAAAGACAGAATATGAAATGTAAATGGTGTGATACCTGCAGGTAGATCTGCTAGGATATATATCAGGACATATTTCAGCACTTGACTGTCTCCTGAGCGCCGCCTTTCTCTGTAGGGTGATGGAGACCAGGCAGATGTGCTGCGTGAAGGATTTTCGGATTGATAGTTGTGGCACAGGAGAGATGACTTCTGGGGCAAGAGGTGTGATCATGGATGTCTCTGTATTTATGAATTCTGGCAGTAAAAAGAACTTTACTTACTTTCTGGGTCAGTTCTTGAAAGAGGTTCCTGTCTCTCATCACAGCTTTGATGGCTTTTAAAAGTATGACAGACACATCAAGAGACAACTTGGACAGAACTTGACAAGTGCCTCTAACTTCTACCTCCAGTTCTCCTAATTTTCCTGTTGAGAAACCTGAAAAACAGAAAGAGTCCAAATATGTCACTTCTAAACTAGGCAGTCCCACAAGAGGTTCCCTGGCACCCCTAAACTTAGAATTTCACATATTTCTATGAGTGTTTTCAAAAGCAGTGTTCAATTTTGAGTGGGACAGTTGTCATGTCTCAGGTAATAGATGACACTCTACAGAAAACACATTGCTTTTGGAGGTTTGTGTTTATCTTGAGAAATTCCATCTCACCCAAAGCGGGTAAAAGTAGTGCAAGTCAAAGTAGTAAAATGCATTGCTTACCATCAGATACGAGCAGTGATTTGGATGTGAAATAGTCAAGATCTGCAACAGGATAAAAAGAGCATTGCCGATTTAGAAAAATACTGAAAGCTGGATGGGTGGTTTTTTCCCCAGTGTTGTTTTTAAAGCGGAAGATACTGGTGTCCCAGGTCTGAATTCTTGCATGCTAGTTGTAGGTCAGACGGGTGTTTGCGCTTTTCTGCAGCGCATCTGTCTTCTGCCCAGTTCATTTAGAACTGGTTATTCCTGGACCTTGTTCCTTGCTGTCGCGTGCCTTATGTTAGGGTCTGGATCGGCCAGTAAGTGTGTTGAAATACAAGTCAATTAAAGTGACAGCTGACACTCAGCAAGGTCCATGCAGGCGTGGGAAGCACAGGGCATAGGGGAACCAAGCCAAATGCGGTCTCTAAAATCCTGCAGCAGGTTTTTGTGGATCTCGGACCTCCCTTTCTCTACCTATCCAGCGTAAGCGTCTTTTACGACTGTCTTCCCACTGAAGGGTCAGCCACCCTTTTTTCTCCCTGGCTTTTTTCTTTTGAGTAGGAAAAGCAAAGCAAACAAACCTCTGCCCTCTGCTGTTTTTCAACGGGAGCTCTGTGCTTCCTGAGCCTTCGAGCTGAGACTGCCAGTATCCCTCTTTCATTTCCTTACCAGTCCTCCCCCACTAAACTGCATCTCTTTCCCAAGCAGTTCTTCTAAGTTATGCGCTATTTATGTCCCTTTCCCAGGTGATTTCTGTCACTTGTAGTGCATATGTTCATGTCCTTGCAAGTGAGCTAAGGGTGGCCATGAGGTTGCATGATACTTCAGAAAATGTTTTTCCTCCCCTGCGTTGTTTCCTGAATGGAGAAATTGGTAGATTCTGAAAGTTACCTACCCCATGATCCATCTGTAATGTCCAGCGGGATTACCCTGAATGCCAGAGTGCAGCCCTTGGGTATAGTTATGCTTTGTTTTTTCTCTCTAGTGCCCTGGTCAATGGTGAAAAAAAAATAAATCTGTTACTAGGCGTGGATGGCATGCAGATCTTTAGGAAGGACTGACTCCTGAGCCTGAAGAGAAATCAAACCTTTGCACACAATTTGGCGTAAATCCAGGTCTTGAGGCCCCCCCCAATCTCGGAGGATGCTTTGCAGGTGGTGTCTTCTGAGGTTTCTATTGTTTCATACACCATGTGTAAACGCTCTCCTGATTTCTGTAGTTGTTGAATGAAGGAGTGATTCATATTTATTTTTCTAAAAGAGAAAAAGGTTGCAACATCATAGCTGTTTTTCTGTGAGTTATGACAAAAGCCACTGTGGTCTACTTGGAGCCAGGAACCTTATGCTTGTGTCCTTTCTCATGTTACATGAGTACATGTAAATATCACAACATCGGGGGCTTCCGGGGGGAAAAAATGGCAGAAAATGGGCTGCAATTCTTGCTGTCCTCAATGTGTTTCCCTTCTGTGTCTGAGGGGAAGTGGGGCAGCAAGACCATTGCCTGGCAGGTCATGCAGGTGATCTGTCCTGATTTATATGCTCCTCTCCAGGTACAAACTGTGAGAAAAGATGGCTTGACTCTATGTTGAGGTGTTCCTGCTTTCTGAATTGCAAAGAAATCTATAAGCATTACAAAGCTCTTAAGGAATCTTTATCGCCTCTCTTTCCTGTCTTCCAGAAGTATTCATAGTTAGGGAGAATGCATGCTCTCGGGTCTTAATCTTGGGTTTTGGCTGTTGAAAAACCATTGGAGTAGAGGAGGATGACCGGAGGGCGCGTTCTCCCTTTGTGCTTGCCTTACCTTTTTGTACTAAGTGCCTGAATTTCTTGTACCGGTATGTGGTTCATCTCCAGCTTGATGGACCACTCTTTGGATGCGGAGGCAGCTGCGTTCACCTCTATGTTTGCAGGCTCAACAGGAAGGCTTAGATTACCATCAACTCTGTCATTGACACTTTTTGTGACTGTAAATTGCATTGGTTCTCGATGGCCTCCTTTGGGAAAGAGGGACTCTGAAATAATTCGATGCATTACTTTAAGTGTGATTACACAGACTCGGTATTGTAACTGTTAAGCATACAAGAGAAAGAGGGGACATGGTAGAGTTCAGCCACAAATGGTACAAATGTTTCGTCTGTGGAAATTGTGAGTTTAAGATTGATAAATGTGGGCTTTACCTGTGCTTTTATCATCTTCTCCAGGCAGCAGCACGTCCTCAAGTTTGAAAGGTGCCCGTCTGTAGTGGGGAGATTTCTGGAACATTTTTTTCTCTTGGATTGTCACTAGACAGAGAGGTCTGATCTGTTCTTGGTCTAAGATGCTGTGAACTAGGACCAGGTCTGATCCTGAACCCATTTGATTTACTATGGATTGGATGACTTTTTTAATCATTCTGCTGCAGCTGGATGAATTTTTGAACCAAAGCAAAGTACCTTAGGAAAAGAGGCAAGACAAGTTAAGCAGAATGACTTTAAATAGAAGCAGAAGGTTGTAACAGAGTATTTGTTGCTTTTAGTTACTGAGAACTTTTCAAAATTGGTAATAACCCAAAAAACCCCACATAGGCCTGTACAAGGACACAGCGTTCAGAGGATTGTGTCTAGGGAAGTATTTGGAGAGGCAGGAGTATGAGCTGTGGTTTGTTAACGAGGCTTGTTTAGGCTCATCTCTCTTTGCTGATGAACTCCCAGTCACGGAGCAGACTGAGACCAAAGCTTGCAGTTCCTGAGGGCGCTGATCTTCAGCGCTGGAGTCTGTGATTGTTCTTGCAATTAAGGTATCTTGTGACATATACCAGTACATACCATAGTAATTTTCATTACTAAACTAGACATTGCTCTCCTTAACCTAGGACCTATCATGGTCCTAAATGCTTAATCTTTAATTAATGTGTTCCCCTGCAGCAAGTTTAAAAAGAAAAAAGCTTGAGCAATTTCTTGCTGGTTTTTACTGCATCTGCGTTTTCCCCTGTCTGGCAGACAGCAATGGGTTAGCATTGTTTCAAAACAGAGTGCTAGAAAAATTGTTTTGTTATTTTGCAAGGAAGTGAAAGTGCTGCGAGGCAATTACTGCGAATCCCAATTCGCAGGGAGGAAGGTAGGAGACCTTGTTCTATGGCAAATCTCCCCCAAAATATATAAAAAAAATCACCCCAGGAAAGCTACCTAGGTATCCGCTGGTGCTCTGCCTGTATTCCCTGCAGAGGAGGGTGTTTGAGAGGCAGAAACAAAATCGTTGTTGGTTTCCTGTTGCAGTTGGGTTTTACTTCAAAGTTTGTGTTTAGCTGCGTCCTTCAGTTGCTGTACTTAAGACATGAAGAAGGACTTTGATCTACAAATGAAAAAATTCCCTCTACTTACTGAAGAGCGGGCAGGTCTTTCCCCTCTTCCGCACCCTACGTTTTCAAGTCTTTTTAGAGAAGAGGTGCTGATCCCTGTTTACAGTTCAGATGAATGGATGGAGGGGATGTTTTCCCTCTCCCTTGTGTCCCGCAGGGGTCTGAAAAATGAGTCTGACTTAGTCTGATTCTTCCAGAAAGTAGAAAGACTGTTACATCCCAAAGGATGGTGTGTTGTATGCGATGGAGCTGGGGAAGGGAAATGGTCTTGTGTGCGTAATGTGGGATCATTTTAGTAGTACCTACGGGACCCATTCCCTTAGGAGACTTCAAAAAGAGAACCAAGCAAACTGAACAGTTTGCTCCACCCCTCTTCCTTACCAAAAGCTCTTAAAAAATGTACTTGCCTGTTTGTGGAGTGGATGGCTTCTCCTGTACCGTCGGGGCAATGCGCAGAGCAGCCTGCTGTGCTTCTGAAGTGATATGGCCTCTCTAAAGCAGCAGGGCTGTGGCAATATTCTCTCCCCACCTTTCCGTTCTGAGATCCGGAAGTATCTGGCTAAATTAGGGCACATAAAGCCTGTTGCTTGCATAATTCTTTCTCTGGAAAGTTTCTGTCACTGAGTGGAGTCAACTCGTCGTGATCTGTTACAGTGGCTGTGGATAACTTGTTCTACAGATGTATCATTCCTATAAGATTTGTTTAATTTCTAGGGTGATTCTAGTTTTCATTTATACTTCTGATCTGTTAGGATGAGGAATGATGTGTTCTGGTTTAGGAGGATTTCACTAAACCTGTGAGACAGCTAACTAATTAGCTGTGGCGTAGACAAGGGGACAATATTATGTTTCTGGAGGCACTTTTATCGACAGTGGTGCACATGCATTTCTATGATTTGTGGCTCGTTGTTAGTAGCAGAAGGTTTTGCGTGACTCACCAGTACGATACCTGTGAAGGAATCCATGCAGTGGGCTGCAAGCTCTTTGCTTTACTTCAGTCCATTGCTTGGTGGGCTTGGGATTGCTGTGCAGTATTCATTTGCCATGCTTGTTTTAAAGCAAAACCTGTCCATGTAAAAACTTCAAGGAATCAAACACAAGCTTTTACATTAATACTTACTTTATTAGTTTCTCTTAGAATACTGTACAAAGGAGTAATAAAAATATTCACACTTTATTTTAGAAAGTTGTCTACATGAGACTTCTGTATACACAGCAAAAAGAAGGGCTACTGGAAAAAAAACCCTAAAACTATGTACAATGTCAGAATGTTCCATTAAAAAAACCCCAACTAATTTAGCTCACTTAAACTGATCCAAGGAGGATACATATACACAAACACTCGCATGCTTAAAAGATATTATAGGCAATGATAAAGCAATGTAAGTCACAATAAGAAATATTAATATGTTAACAATGGTAACCAGCTGCTGTCCCCTTTTCAAGGGCCAGTACCGTGCTTCTATTAAAACAAACAAAAAATTAATGATTAAAATAAAGTACTTGGGACAAATAGCCCTATCTCTCAGGCTTTTTTTTTTTTTTTTTAAAAGCCTTTTTCCTGCAAAGGGGTTGGACTGTGTGTATATTGTTATCTAAGTTAAACAAATGCCAAGATGGGATCCCTAACTCAGAAGCATTGGGCTGGTGGTAGGTGATTGTGTTCTGACTTGCGTGGTGCAGTGACTGCCACGCTGTGTGAATACCTGCCTGGGCTTAACAGCGGCTTAGAAGCAGTTTTGCCCAGGACAAGATGGGGCAGAGGGCCGGCTTCTGCCAGTGCCTGTGAACGGTTCAGGTGGTGGTTTTCTAAAGCTTTTCTCCTGCATTCATTGCAGGACAAAAGAGAAAAGCATTTTAAGTACCTACTTCTCCAGTAATTGTTTCTCGGTCACAGGATGGAGCCTGCCTTTAAGTCTCCAGAAGTCGTTTGCTGTAGTCACTATACAGGAAGCCAGCACAAGTTTTAGAGGAAAATCTGTTGAGTGTGATGTGAACAAAATCCCATTTAAAATCAATAACGATCAATTACCTCTTTCACGCAGGTACTTGGAGAAAATTGTACAGCCTAAAAGAATGAATGGACAGTCTTTGCACTCACGTTCCAGTTCTCCATGCAAAAGGTAGGCTTCAGCCTTAGATCACTGCTGCGTTAGCCGCAAGTGCATGTCTGAAAATGCCTCGTCCTGCCCATGCTGTCCCGATCTCCCTTTTCTCAGAAATTAGTTATCCCACGACAGTGTTAGTGTTTTGACTATGCTCGAACTTGTGTGTGTGCACAAGATTAGCCTTCCAGTGCTGAACTCACTTCCATACGAATTTAGCAAACACAAATAAACCAGAAGTGGTTTCAGTACAGAGTTCCAGGAGACCTAGAACCGTGTCCGTTGCTTCCACACCACTGCAGTGGAGATGGTCAGCTCGAACTTCAGTCAGGTTCTGCTCGCTTCTGTGACACCGGCAGGAAGGAGCCACGCAACCAGCGCATGAGTGAGGCTTCACCAGCAGAACCCAAACTCTCTCACTTAAAACTACCAACACCCAACAAGTAGCAACTGCAGTTTAATTACAATTAACTTATGGTTTCCTTTCTATTTTTGATTAATTCTGATACCTACCCTTAAGGTGGGATCTTAAGGAAGATACTCTCAGCTGTATAATTGTTCCAAGTAAATATTAATCTTACATAGATATTTAACACACCACATTATTAACATGAAGTCTTTCTTCAGCTCTCTCACTTCTTTCCATATTTCTCCAGTTTTCATTTCTGTTTTCCTTGATTGGATTAACTGTATGAGTCCAAGTTAACTTCAGTTATTGCATGGCAAAAATGCTATCCCTGTGTTGTAAAGAATGTAATTTCCCATGCAATATATCTGTGTAATGGCTATTTTAATCACTTGTGTGAACAAGGTAAATCAGAAAAGCTTACTATTATAATTAAGGCTTTGCCTAATGAGATGTTTTAGACTTCAGGCTTTAAAAATTGCCTTTTAAAGAAGTTTATAATCCCATTCTGTTTTACAGTTGATTTTTAATTTAACAAAACAGAATCAGATGTCCATAGTGTCAGTTAACAGCACAAATAACACGCTCAAACCCCCAGCTGCTATAATGCCAAGGCCTTCAAGGAAACTGTGTGAAGTGCTGAACTTCATTGAGTAAAGCTGACCCTACCTTCAATTTATAATTAAGCTAAAAATATCAAAACTCCTTTGATTTTGTGTAACGTGCATATACTTAGAAATAACCAGTATATGTCTGTCTATGTAGGAGTAACATTTTTAAGCATATAGGGACTGTTTCTGTTGCAGAAAAGCTGATGTTTTTGCCCTTGTATTTTACCAAAATAAATAAATAGTTTTCTTTCCTCTGGAGATTTACCATTGGCAAGTAAGTTGTGTCTGCGGGCAGACATTCAGATCTGTTAAGCAACATACAGCCTGCACTACAGATACAGCCTTAGCCATCCTCTTAAGGACAGGCACTACAGCTCTGAGGGCAGTGCCCTTTCTGTACGCACACCGGGCATCGACACTGTTCATTTCCTAGTCACTTCAAAGGTACTTAGCTGATCGATGAAATATCTCTATTTTGAAAACAATATTATTTTTTTTTTCCCAAAAGTCATTGTCTAGTATCTTAAAGAGTATATTAGCTTTAGGGTATATAGTACCTTAACTAAAGCAGCAGTCCTTATGTCGTGCTGGTTAAAAGGTTTAACCCCCCCCATCATGTAGATTGCACATCTGTCAAACTCCATCGCTGGAGAACGGCACTCGGGTATCAAGCCAGACTCTTTTCTCTTTCTACCTTCTTCAAAACTCCCTTTTCACTTAAAATATTTCCACATTTCAAACCTATTAGGTAATGATTCTCTATGCTTTCCAGCAGCCCTCTGAGGTACGCTAAATGTTTTTCCCTTCTCTGCAGCAGTCCAATAGTAAGTCCGAGAGAGAGCAGTAAAGCAGCTTGCCTAAAATTATGCCTGGAGTAGTACTAGATTTTATACGCAAACCTGAGGTTCCCCTATCCATGTCCTATGCTCAGACCATCAAACAGAACTCGACTACATCCACTGTGACCTCTAAAGCTAGAATTGGCTAATGCAGGAACAAAAATAGCATATCTAAAATGTTTATACCATTGTCAAAAGTGTGAGACAATATAAGCACTAAGACAACAAAAATACAGGCTTTCATGAGTTTACAGGGGAAGCATGAGGAAAAAACCCATTTCATCCGGCACACAACCCAAAAGAAAAACCGATTGCTTTGAACACTGGAAAGCTATCTCAGCCAGCAAAACTAAACCTGCAAAGCTGCTTTGTCTAGCTGGTAACTTTATGGGAAAAAGGCTCAATTTTGTTCCTATACTAAATAATCTATTATCATCAGTGACCTGTTGCATCCTTCTCTTGGTCAGTTCAGCCTGCTGCTGGTGCAGCTCCCTTGCCACTGACCACCGAAGGGCTCAGGGGACGCTGCCGCAGCACTTGTGCGTGAAGCCGAGCGACGGACTTCCAGGTAAGCCAGAAATCAAACACTTGCTTGCCTTGAGTCGGATACTGAGTAAAATCCACTGGCAAATCCCAGTAACATGTACACAGCCTTAAGAGACCAAGGAGCTGGACTGAGGAGAAGAATTCCGATTATAGTCACTAACTGATTATAGCAAGCAGCTATCTGTCTCTCCTTTAGCCTGTATCAATCAGCTTCTCCTGTGCTTGTGCAGTCACCATGTGCCAAGTAGCTCAGCGGCATTTGATCATTAAAATGACCTGCGCCCCAGCCCTTAACCCAAAGCTGTACTGCTCGCACGCTCACCGCGCTTAAAAATTAGCGGTTTAGGGTGGGGAGCAGAATTATCCGGGTGGATTCTGGTATAAGCTGAAAATAACAAGTATGATTTAGGATCTCTTGAGCTTTTCCCTGAACCACACATATGGTACCGTAGAAAACTGAAAGCTTTGTCAAATTGCAGGTTGTTCCTTCCTGTGCTGTTTTTAGTAAAAGAACTTCCTTTCTCAGTGGCGTAAAAGATTGCAAAATAAAAATCTGTCATTCTCTTCCCCCTCCCCCACCCAAAAATGGAACTCAAACCCTGAAACAATCAAGTATTGGGAAAGTCTGGCTGTATCCCTTTGAATTTCCCCCACAGATCGCTTAAAGCACCTAGCTTCAGAAAGGGAAATATATTTTAAAGTGCATTTACCACAGCAATAGTACCAGCACTAAAAGCTTTTCCCCTCATCCCTATCCTCTTCACTCAATGTCTGGGATAGATGACAATCTCCCCAGAATTCATCCTCGTTGTACCTTGAAGTCTCAGTGTATCTGCATCTATTTATGACGCTGGAATAAAAGAAACCCAGCGTCACGCATCCTGCTCTGCACTAAACTCTACTCTGGAGCTTGTTTAGACTTATTGGGCATGAGGATCCAGCATGCGGTATATGTCTATTGGATACTGCATTTAAACAGCCGCTGTGAAATTATATCCCAGTGTGCGTGGGGGTGAAGAAGCAGGACTAGAAAGAAGGAACCTCCCCCTCTCCCCTGCTCCTCTTCCATTCGCTCCAGCCACGCAGTTCAGTACTTGTTGATCCCAAAGATCCGGACTCCGTGAAACTGAGGCAGTTTGGGGATCAGGACGCTCATAAGGGAGATGGTGTTGATTATGAAGTGTATCCGGTCATACTTTGTGTAAAAGCTGGTTAGAAAATACCTGGAAAGGAGGGGAAGAGAGAGGGGAAGCTGAATTACAGCGCTTCATGTCTTTGTTTCCCAGGACAGCACAAGCAGCAGAAGCCTTGACGGGTACAGGTGCGTGAGACAGCTCGGCTGCCCCCAAATACTCACAGGACAATGGGCATGATGGTGAGGAACTTGCGCGATGCCGTGAACTGCACGCCGTAGTCCATCTGCTCCCAGTGCGTGAGCAGCCGAGCCTTCCCCTGGTCCGGAGTCTCAAAAGGTGTTCCTTTCACGGTGTGTAGGAAGATGTACATACTCTGTAGCAAACAGAAACGCGGTGTGAGGCACACAGAGTGTTCTCTACGCCCCTCGCCATGCCACCAGAAGTTGTTCGGCTTCAGCAAGAACTCTTGTGGGAGCTTGCACCAGCGCGCTGTTCCGCTAGAGGGATGTATCGTCGCTGCTGGGAAACGCGCTCGAACTCGCAGCGGCTAATGAAGCAGCGAGAGTTAGGGAGGAAGGCCGCTAGCCGGGGCTAGCTCGGGCTTGGCTGTTACATGTGAGGCCTCCCGTTCAACTCCTGGACATCAGCCAAGAAAGTGGTTGCAAGATTACGGCACTCGGATCTCTGGGATCAGGAGATTAGCATGGACTCACTCTACCGTGCAACAGCGGTGCTATATGCTTTTTAAAGAAGTCCTGGTAGAGCTGTAGGCAGTGAGGCTCTGTTACCGCTCTGATTACGAGTTAACCTCTGGAAGTGGAACACAAGTCACAGATAAACAGTTAAGTGTCTGGCTACATTGCATGTCTTTAAGTATAGACATTGCTGGCCTTTAAACTCTTTTCTGTTCCCAGGACCTAATTGTTTAAGCTGCCAGAGAAGGGGAAGGAGCTGGATGAAAAGCAGGCAGCTCGTGAACTGAGCTCCAAGCAGCTCCAGTTGGTGGGTTTGTGGGTTGTTTTTTTCCTATGTTTATTCTTCCCCCTGCTAGAGATGTAAATAACGTTAGCATGAGGGTCCCTAATAAGGGTGTCATTTCTGTCTCTGGAATGCTCCTGACCTGAGATGTTATTTAAAATAAAAGATACAAGAGCAATTGCTGCCGCTCTGAAGTATTTTGTCCCCTGTGCCTGAGGGTGAACGGCTGCCGAGAGGTCTGCTCCTCAGCTGCGGGACCCCAGCATGTCACGACTTGCGCAGTGGGACGGTGGAGGCAGAGAAGTGAGCAGTGAAGCACAGCGGCTTCTGCACGCCCTGAATGCGCAGCTGGTGCCTCCCGGTGCACCCCAGCACAGCACTCTGACACCCGATGGTTTGGATACCTGATCCTTAGAAAGGGAGAAGCTGTTCCTGGACTAATCTTTCACTTTAAGCAGAACAAAGTTTGCATTTTAATCTTGGTTGGGTTTTTTGTTTTTGTTTTTGTCTCTTTTTTTTTTTTTTTTTTTTTTTTTTTTTTTTTTTTTTTTTTTAAAAACCCACAAACCTCTGAGGCGGTCAATTCAGATTGTATCAACTGCAGTAAAAGCCGTCCTGCCAGCTTCTAGGGCCTGGCACAGCCATTCCTTTTTTAAGGAGGATGTGACAAAGGGACTAACCCTGCAAGCAAATGAATTCTGCGTCCCCTCTGAGCAGCCTCAGCAGATGTTTGCTGTCTCATCAGGACCTAGGCTGGATTTAAATATATGACCTAGAGGCAAAGGTGCTGTCTGAGGGGTGGAGGTTGAGTAACTTACCCTGAATCTTTGGAAATACAGAGAAAGGAATCGTTTCAACAAGAATCTTACTATATTGCTCTCAAAAAAAACAGGTGGTGCTGAGAGATTACCTCTCCGTGCCCACGGGAAGTCAAACCAGCCACGCTGTTCCCTTACCATGTTGTGGATGATGTTGGTAAGAGTCCAAACCACAGGGACGCTGAAGAAGGGGATGCTCAGGAGTACGACGTGCAGCAGGCCGATGCCGAGGACGTAGGACAACCAGATGCCCCGGCTGTTCATGACACGGGTGTTGGGATTCACCTCGCTGTGCGCTGTTCCCACATTCATCTTGGCTCTCGTGTCACACGGGCACCCCTGGAACTAAAGCAGAGTCAGGTCAGTGCTGGGATCGCGGTACCCTCCGTGGAGATTCCTCAGGTGAGCTCAGCAGCGGTCAGGCACCCTCTTGCTGGTCAAGCAAACCCGAAATCTGTTTTTTGATCTAAAAAATCACAAGTCAGTTCATTTCTCTACCCCTCATTAGCTCCATTTGTAGAGTTGATGTTCCTGAGGGGAAGCTAAATCCGAGAGCAGTTGAGATTTGGCAATAACGTGTGGGAAGCCTGTCTGTGACAGAAGCTACTTGTGATCTGCCGAAATGTCTTCTTGGAACCAAGATGTCAAGGTTCAATCCCCCAATTGCCTGACAAGACTCAAACGAATACTTCTAAGCGCTTTTTAAGTCATCATCCCTGTGTTAATCATGGAAGCATTCGGCACATGAAGCTTCGTACGTGCTTACAGGTTCAGTGTACCTTAGACTCAAAAAAAGAACACAAGTATTTGCAGAGTAAAGGCATGGCAGCTTTGTATCAACAGATCTCCTAATTAGTTCTACTAAATTAACAGGGTTCTGCACGGCTCTAGAGGCTTCTGCTCTCCTGGTCTGGCTTACGTGTTTTGCCTTCCAATTTAAGACTTGCAAGGGGGAGAAAAAAAGTAACAAAAAAATTCCCCCGCGGGGATGGAGTGAGTTTCTTCTTGAGGAACATAAAAAGTTAGAGATAAGAAGGAAAAGCGCGTTGGGAGGGTATTTCGGTAGCAAGAGCTGCAGAGAGGATGGCCCTTCCCCTACCTGGAAGGAGCAGCTGCCACGTAGGAGGAATAGAGAGAGAGGTTTTTCTAAACAATACCAGGAAGGCGAGGAAGCGAGACAGTGTCACCCTCTCCGAGCAAGTCTCTGGAGTGGTGCCCTATGGGCAGCGCAGGTATCGGAGTGGCTTTTTTGGACGGCGCCACCGATAGCGGCACCGGGCACCGGTCAGCTCTAAGGCTTTCTGGGAAGGTGGGAGCTCTGGTTTTACTGGTTTCCAGGGATTACAGGGAACGGCCCAAATTAGAACCACTGTAAAAACTGAATATCTCTATACCGAGATCAGGGAAGCTCTTGTATAAAAATCATCTTTGTCCCTGTCCCACAGAAATGTAGTTTCATTCGATAATATGGTCTGTCCCTCCTTGTACGGGGGACCCCAAGGCAAGGGCTGTTTCCTGACGCCTAGCCGCGTGGTTTTGCTGCTTTGGTTCCCACAGCTGGAAGACAGCGTTTGCTGTTCTCTCTTGCTCTCAGCCTGCGGTCTCAGGAGGCGATGCCGAGCCAGATCCAACATTACGCTCTGTCTGTCGCTGCCAGCTGTTCCCAGTTCCCTCGCGGAGTGCTGGGCCTGGCTTCTTTCAGAAGCTGGCGTTCTCCCCTCTTCCTGCCCCAGGGTTAGGACACAAAGCCAATGCTTGGCTCCGCAGCTCCTGGGATGCTCGCAGTGACTTCCAAACCTCCTTCAACTGCGTGGGAGGCTCCGGTGAGGCAGGGCTGCTCGCCTGCCTCTGCTACCCAGGTGTCAGTTGCGGGACTTGTATCCGAAGAAGGTTTTTATTATCAAAAAAGAGGCTTGCAGGTCTGCGGAGTGCTCGTTTTCTTGTCACCCATCTCCTGGGTCAAAGGATATGGGCTGCTGGATATTCCAGAGAAAAGCCTGACGCTTGGTCTGGAAGCGGGACTTGGAGCCAGAGTTCGGCATTTCAGTGCTCGCAGGGGGAGCAGCTCCGTCCTTAACCTGGTGCAATTCCTAAGGGCTTTCAGAAGGAAATCTAGGGGTTTCAGTGAAGTGGAACATGAGTCAAAAAAGTCAAGTTGTTGCAACAACAACCAAAAAAAAAAAAAGCGAACGCCCCTGTGGAATGCATAAACAGGAGCGCTGTTCGCCAGACATAGGAAATAATTCTGCGAGATATTGGTAGGGCCTCGGCTAGAACACGGTCCAGGTCTGGGAGGAGCTGGAGGGAGTCCAGGGCAGAGCAGTGAGAATGAGCAGAGGTGTAGGAAAAACATGACCTGCAAGGACAGACCGAAGGAAACGGGTTTGTTTAGTCTAGAGGATGCCGGAGAGAGGCGTGAGGAATTGTCCTCAAACACAGGACACTGCCCTGAGAAGGGGACAAATGGCGCGGTGGCGACAACGGCACGACTGAGACTTGGGGCAGCTCGCTAATGCCGAAGGACGGATGTTGGGAAGGCTTGCCCACGGAAAGCCAGCGGTGGTCTCGTCGGAGGCTTTAACATCATGTTTCATAAACAGTGAAAAAAATAAGATTCCCCTTTGGAGTGGGGGGTTGAGCGGGTGGCCTCGTCGGGACCCTCTTTTCTCGCAATCATGCTGTTACCCAAAGGCTACTGCAGCAGCCCTTCCTGCACGCCCCGCAGCCAGAGATGCGCCCTCCCCCCCGTGTAGTGATAAAGGGGAATTTCCATTTGAGGACGCGCACAAGTGTAATTTTCAAAAAGTAATGAGCGACTGCTATTTGGTCCCCTCTGCAGACGAGGGCAGTTGCAAACCTGCAGCTGGGTGGCAAAGGGCCACGCTTAGGAGCCGTAGGTGAAGCAATTCTCCTCCCCGTGCCTCAGTTCCCTCGCTTGTAAAAGAGAATGAGATGGGGGAAACGCCAGAACATCCAAGAGGTTGATTCAGTCTTGCAAGAGAGAGATGGAGAGGTCAAGCATTCGGTCCTACGGTGAGGACAATCCTGCGTGCTTTTCAAATCCTCCTCTTCCTCACCTGAAAAATATTTCATCTGTGGGTCTTTTCCACTCCCGAGCTGGGGTTTGCAGCTCTTGCCCGAGCTCTGTGCCCAGACTGCGCACGCAGCTCTGCTCGGGGTTGCCAAAGCATCCCTACCCCCGTCCCTGATCCCGTGGTGTTTGCTTTTGGATTTTACGCTGGGGATTTGTTCACCTGCAGGAAAAACAAGGCGAAACACGACAGCAGGAGGAACTCCAGCTCCCCCCCGCCCCCGCAGCAGCTGGCCGCGAAGCTCTGCTTTCCTGCTTGTGCAGTGGGCTTTTTTGGGACAGAAAAGCTTTTAATGTTTCACCAGACGGAGTGTGAAGGTCGGGATTGCGCTGATGCTGGCCGGTGTCCATCCAAGGAGGGGAAAAGTCGCAACTGTGGTCAGAGGCAAAGAGCGGGCTGGGATGGCGCGGAGCCCTTCCTCCGCCTGATCCTTCGTGTCCCGTCGACGGCTCCCTGTCCCCGGCTCTGCTGGGAATGACTCTTGCTCTGGGGTTTGGAGTGAGCATCGGGGCTGGCAGCTCAGCACCCGGCGTGGTGGCAACCCCCCGCTTCCGAGGAAAGGGGAAACAAAATGACACTAGCAGTTTTCCCCTCATTTTGTCATCCATCGGCTGCCGGAGGACCCCCAGCTGCAGCACCCCAAGGCGCGGCTCCTTCTTTTGCCCCCCGAGGAGCGTGACTGCCATCTGTGCCGATTCCCTCAGGCTTCCGCAGCGCTCTGGCCCCCTCCATGCTTGGCATGGACCTCACTCTTCTCCGGGACACAGCGGGATCGTACCCCACGCCCGGCACTCCGTTCTGCCGCAGCCCTTGGCAGGAGCTTCACCTGGGCAGGCGAGGGAAGGAGGGCTGGGTGCTTATCTCGGTCCATCTTCCCCCGTGTTCCCAGAATACAAGCGGTTATGATCCCAGCGAGCCTCCGAGGAGCTGAGATCCCTATCTCCGGCAGCAACAGCAATCACCGTCTCCCAAGCAAATAAATATTTTAAACCCTTCTTTGCGAGATGGCATCAGTGTTTGAACCAGAGCGTCGAGTCCGTCAGCGATGTTAGTGAACGCGGCGGTTCGGAGGGAGCTGAGCGAGAGGTTGGACCAAGACTGACCCTAAACAGACTTGTGTCCCCATCCAGCCTGGAGTTGCCGAGACCCTGTCTGAGCACCGGAGCTGCCGGGTTCCTCCTTGGGAAGCCAGGAGGGCCTGGAGCGGGGAGAGCAGCGAGGGGCGTCTGCCGAGCACAAAGCGGGGGCTGCGGAGCTGGGGTGCAGCTCCAGGGACGGGACACGGGGACGAGGAGAAGCAGGAGCGAGAGCAGCCGGGCTCTGCCTCCCCTTCGCCTTTTCTGTGAAATTTAGAGGGAAAGTTTCGACGCCCGGGGAAGGCTGCGCGATGGGTGTCTCCGGGCGCCGGGGGTCCCGGATCCCGCTCGCCCCCGCTCGGGGGGCCGGGGCATCCCCTGCTCCCACCCGGGCTCCCCCTCCCGGACCGCCCCGCACCTTCCTGGCTCCACTTCAGCAGCTGCTTTTTTTTTGGGGGGGGGGGTTGTGGGTGTTTTTCCTTCTTTCGCGAAGCACCTTCCCCCGCTCCCGCCTCCCCGCCGGCTCCCGGGGAGGGGGCTCGGCCTCCCCTTGCCTGGGCCCGCTGGGCTCCGGCCGGGCCCCGTTACCCACGGGGGGGAGCCCGGAGAAGGGGCGGCCGCTCCCGGCCGGCACTCACCGCTGCTCGGCCCGGCCCGGCCCGGCTCGGTTCGGCGGGGCCGGGGCTCTCTCCGTCGCGCACCCCGCCGGCCCCGGCTGAGCTCCCGGCGGGCACCTCGGCCCGGCCCGGCCCGGCCCCCCCCGCGCCGCCGCGGCACGACGGGAGCTGTAGTCCCGGCAGAGCCGAGCGCCGCAGCCCGCCCCGGGAGAGGCGGGGCCGGGGCCGGGCTCACCACGGCGGGCGAGAGGGGCCGCCTCGGCAGTAGGGGGCGACGCTGGGGAGGCGAGGAGGGGATCCCCGGCCCCGGGGAGGGACCCCGGCCCCTCCGCCGGCATCGCGCACCCGTGGCTCCTCTGGCCACAGCATCCCACCTCCGGTCACTCTGACCCCCCTCTGACCCCCCTCTGACTCCCCTCTGATCCCCCTCTGATCCCTCTCTGATCCCTCTCTGATCCCACCCCTGCCCACCCTGAGCAGCACCGGGAGAGCGCTCGGGGGGGCTGCAGCCACCCCGCTCAGCACCCTGGGGGGGCTCAGACCCAGCTGGGGGCTTCCACCCTGCCCCAGTGAGGGTTATCTCCCTCCCCTGCCGCCCTTCCCGGTGGAAAACAGCAGCCGGCGTTGTGGAAGCCTCCTGGGCAGGCCAGCAGCGTGCTGCCCGGGACGCCCGGCCAAGGTCAGGGGCTGGGAGCGCTGGATTCCAGCGCTGGAGTGCGGCGGGGAGACCATCTGGCCCCGCTTTTGTTTGCACAACCATCAAAGCGGATCGCGCGGTGCTGCCACGGCCCCTCGGAGCGCGCAGCCATCTGTGCCGGGCTTTGTCCGTGCCACCCGCTGCCGGCTCCTCTGCCCGGCAGCGGCGCAGGGTGCAGTGCCGTCGCCCAACGGCGAAGCCACTTTGTGCCACAAACAAACCGCCCGCCTGGAGCTGCGCTGGGTCCCGGACCGAGCCGTGGTGGGTGCCCACGGCACAGCTCTGCCAGTGCCGCTCGCCGCCCCCAGCTTTGCACGGCCGCTCCCAGCCCTCCCTGGCCACTTGGCAAAGCCCGTTTGTGGGGTTTCGGCGTTGGCCCCCACAACAGCGTCCCCGCGGGGCTCCCGGCTGAGCTCTGCATCCCCACCCTGTGTGCATCCATCTGCCCTCGGCACCAGCCACGCATCCGGCTCCAGGCCTGTGCCGTGTGCCGGCTGGGCACGGCGAGGGCACCAGGACCCCACCGGCTGCCGGGGCCAGGGTGGCTTGGGTGCCACGTGCTGGCACCGCGCTGCTGCCAGGGCACCGGGGCTGATTCCCAGAGCCAGAGCCCCCCAGCAGCTGCTCCCGGAGAGCTTTGGGCACTGTGGGGGACACGCACGCGGGGAAAGCAGCCGCAGGGCTGCCGATGGGCGTTGCGGCCGCTGGCTAGGAGAACCCAGTCCCTGCCGGGCCTCTCCGGCGTGGCCTCGCCGGTGGGGTGAGGTGTGGGGATGCCGGGCGTGCGGAGGCGGGGGATCCCGCGGGAGCAGGGGGTGGCGGGCGAGGTGCGGGGATGCCGGCGTGCGGAGGCGGGGGATCCCGCGGGAGCTGGCCCTGCTTTGCAGGAGAGCCACGCACGCACGACAGCCTCTATTTTTATCCCCGCTCCTGCCTGACTGAGCAGCTCCCTCTGCGCGGTGACATCTAATTTAGCAGCTTCCCCGCACCCCGCTGGCTCCGCACGTGAGGGGGAAGCACAATGCGACAGCTATTTTTAAACGCCCATAAATATTAATCCCTCTCCGTGATGCAGCAGGCAGCCTCTCGCTGCCGGTGCGAGTGCGGGGGGGGGTAGGGGGGGGAGTGAACCCACTCCATGGGCTCCCCAGACCGGATTCACCCACCCAGGGAACCCCGGCACAGGGGCGGGGGGTTCCCCGGAGGGGGGGATCCAGCCCCATCCGCGGCACAGGCCGGCAGCTGCCTGGACCAGCGTTTCCCCGGTGCTCGGCAGGGCTGTTCCCATACGGATTCCCATATGGATTCCCAGGCCTCGCTCGCTCCCGGCCTCCCTCCGTGCTCCCCTCCCGCTCTCCCGGGCTGCCGGTCCCGCTGCCCGGTCGATACCGCCTATATTTAGCACCGCGGTGGCAGCAAGAAGCCGGTGCTGGCTATTTTTAGCCATCCCCGGTGCGGCTGTGGGGAAGGGTCCGCGCGGGGTCGTGCTGCACTGCGGGCGCTGGGTTTTCAGGCTGGAGGGTGCCGTGTCCCGGCACACGGGACCCCCGTGGCACACAGTCCTGGTGCTGCTCCCGCTCCCGGGGTCTCTGCCCCCTGCTGCGGTGACCCACCACCTCTCCGGGTCCCAGTGTGAGCTGGGACAAGCCCCTGCCTGCCACCATGGCCCCTCGACGCCCACAGGGCCCGTCCCATGGCAAGCGGCTGTGCCATCCAGGGCTGGCCCCGTGCTGCTGTGGTGCCAGCACCGCTCCCGCTCCGTGCACAGCTCCTGGTGGCACTGGGACCAGTGATGGGCAGCACTGGGCTTCTCCACTCCCTGGCCAAATGGGGAGATGCCAGCGAAGGTGCCCCGGAGCACTGACCGTGGCTCCCCGGCTGCTGCCGGCCGTGTCCCAGGCCAGCCCTGCCCGGTGACACCCTGCCCGGCGTTGGGCTTGGCTCGGGTCACAGAATCAGAATAGTTTGGGCTGGAAGGGACCTTTAAAGGCCATTGAGTCCCATCCCCTGCCATCAGCAGGGACATCTCCAACCCGACCAGGTCGCTCAGAGCCCCGTCCAACCTGGCCTGGGATGTTTCCAGGGATGGGGCATTTCCCACCTCCCTGGGCAACCTGGGCCAGGGGCTCACCCGCCTCAGCGTAAAAACTGGGTCCCAGCCCCAGCGATGGACAGACCGGCTGGGACACCCCGAGCATGGACCTGATGGACCTCATCGGCAGCCCCACAGCCACTCCGTACCGAAAGCTGCCCCGGCGTGTGCCGACCCTCCATCCCTGCGTGTGCCGACCCTCCCTCCCGGTGTGTGCCAACCCTCCATCCTGGCAAACCCTCGCTGGCTGCAGCACCCCGAGGTGTGGAGCCTGGAGCAGACTGGAAAACCACTTCACTTCCAGCTTGGCCCCGTCCCCGTCCCCGTCCTCTCCGCCTGGGTGCAGCTCCCCGGGGAGCGCGGGGATCCCGGGGGAGCGTCTGGCTGCAGCCCTGCCTGGCTGCTCCTCCCCCATCAGGTTTTGTTCTCCTAATTGAGCCGAGATCCAGGCCAGGCGCCCGGTAAACGGTTTATCCTCCCTGAGCAGCGGGAGAACGTCAATGTGCAGGGCTGGGCTCTCCTTCCAAGGAGAACCGGGGACCGGGCACCTGTGGCCACCGCCATCCTTTCGGCGGCACGGCAAGGGCACGGCCCCCGGCTCCGGTGCCCGGTGTCCCTCCGGGGCTCGGCCGGTGCCGGCGGGGAGCAGCGGGGGGGTCGGGCCGGGGCAGGCGGAGCCCTCGCCCCCCGCGGTGGTCCCGGGCGCACCGGCACCGGCCCGGCCCGGTAACGGCGGCCGCTCTCCATGGTCCTGACCCGGCCCCGCCGGTGCCCCGGGGCGGCGGAGCCCTGCGCAGCGCCGAGCCCCTGCCCAACCCAGGGACCCCCGGCCCGGGCGGCTCGGGGCTGGGCTGGGGGCCTGCTCCGTCCCCCACGGGGAGGCGGGAAGGCTGCTGCCCGCCGCGGCTCGGGTTTCCCCGAGTAAGCGATGCCGGTGGTGAGCGGGGGGGGGGCCGGCGGGAGGGGACACCGTGGCCCCGCCGAGGAGGGGGGGAACCTGCTCTCCCCAAGGGGCCGGGGAGGGGCGGGCGGTCCCGGGGCTCTGGGGGTCGGCGGGGCCAGAGCCGGGGGGTGCACTGCGCCCGGTGGGGGATCGGGCTGGGGGCACCGGGGGGGTGCGGGGGCACCCCTACGCGGGGTCGGGGGGACGCGGCGGGTCGGGGGGGCGCGGTGCCCCCCGGGAGCCACTGTCGCCGGCTGCCCCGGGCTCGGGGATCCCGGCAGCTCCTCGCCGGATCTTCCCGGTTCCCCCCCCGCGGGCTGCGGTCCCGGGGCAGAGCGTCTCCCGGGGGCGGGTGGCCGGAGAGGACCCGTGTGCGGGGCCGGGGGTGCTCGGCGCTGCACGGCCCCCCCCGGCGGGGCGGGCCGGGGGCGGGGAGCCCCGGGGAGGCCCGGGCGGAGGATCCCGCCCACCGGCCCCGCCGCCGCCGCCGGCTCCGGGCCCGCCGCGCTGCGCGGGGCGCGGCCGCTCCGGCCCGGGGCGCGGGGCCGCTCCGCCGCCGCGGGGCTGCGCACGGCAGGTGAGTCCGCACCGGGACCCCCCCCCCCCGCCCCCGGCCCCGGGCAGGGCGGGAGCAGGGGAGGGGAGCGGGGGGGGGTCCCCGGCAGCGCCGCGCCGGGCTGAGCTTCCCCCGGGGAAGCACCGGGGCTTCCCTCGCCCGCACCCCCCCCCGGTGCCGAGCGGGGGCCGGGGGGAACCCCGGGCATCCCCGGCCGCGCTGGGCGCACGGCGGATCCTGCCGCCCCGCACAGCCCGTTCTGTCCCCCCCTCGGCACCTCAACCGCCCTCCCCGGCGCTGGCGGCGACCCCCGGGGTCGGGCTGGGGACCCCCGTGCCCCGCTGTGGGCTGGGGACCCCGGCGTTGGTGGCGGGGGGGGGGCTGGTCGTGCCCGTCCTCGCTGCGGTGCGTGGTCCGGAGCACCCTGGGCTGGGGACCACCGGAGCCCACCGGGGGGCCCTGGGGAGCCGCATCCCACCCGCGGGGGTGACCCGGCCCCCCGGGTCCCACGGACGAAGCACCCTCTGTCCCGGGCCATCGGCCCCCAGCTCAATCCGGTGGGATTCCTGCGGTGCCCGGCCCTGCGCTCGCCCCCGGCAGCGGGAGGTTGGTCCCAAGGGTTCGGCGTTTGCCCCAGGTTACTTCTGGCAGACTCGGGGGGCCGGTACCCCGAAGTGCCAGTGTGGCGCTGGGGTTCCTGGTGTCCTTCGGCTGCTCTGAGTCCTGGTCCCCGCTCGGGGGCCATGGGGAGCCCGGGGGGGCCGGCAGCGCAGGGGTCGGCTCTGCACTGCCGCGACCTTGGGGTGTCTCGGTGCGGTTGGGCTGCGTTACGGTGCCCAGCAGTCGGGGTGCTCGCCCGGGCGGGGGTCCCGGCTGTGCTGTCAGGGCCACCCTTGGGTGGGCACCTCTGCCCCTCGCTGGGGAGCCCCGGTCAGCCCCCAGAAGCGGGTTTGCTGGTGGCAGGGTGCCCAGGGAGCCGGGGGTGGTGGGAGCAGCGGGCAGGCTTGCCCAGGAGGTGCCCAGGTGGCACAGCACGGGGCTTTCCGCAGCACGGAGCTTTGCCTGACGGGGTGCCACGGGGTGCCCTTTTACGCCGGTGTCTTCAATCCTGGGATGGTGGGGAGAGCTCTTGCATCCTGCTCAATGGCTCTGCCATCGTGGCCCTGCTGGGGACAGTCGGGGGCCCCTGGACGCGGCGGGACCCACGTCTGGGAAAGCCGGGCAGCGCGCTCGCGGGGCTCGGACGTGGCCCTTATCTGCTGCCACCACCCTGGGAACTCGCTACACGCTCAGCTCCAGTGAATTTCCTTTTTCTGTTTTCGTTTCTTTCCTGCTGACGTTTTTCCCCTCCGGAATAAAGGGCTGGATGGGGACCATGGTTACCGGGTGGTATGGGCAGCCGGGCCCCGCGCCCAGGGTGGCACCGGGCAGGGGACAGTGGTGTCTCATCACCCGCCTGTACCCGTCCCCTCGAAAGGGGAAAACCTGACGTGTGTCTACGTGTGCCCCGGGCGCTGCTGGGGAGCGGGAACCTGCTCTGCCTCTGCCCACACATGTTTTCCATCGCGTTCCCCGGGGGCTGCCTGCAGCGGCTGCTTGCCTGGAGCCAGGGCTCGCCCACCGGCGCGTCCCGCCGGCTGCCGCTGCAGGATGGGTTGGTCTTCGGCGAGCGAGCGACCAAACTGCCGGTGACCTTGGTGGGGCGGGAGCTCACCCCCGCCTCCGGCTCAGCTCGAGCCGTCTCCGTTTGTTATAGCCCAGCTGCCGGCACGCAGGAGATGTGCCTTCGCTCGGCCCCTTGGGGCCTGATCCTGCCGCGAAGGAGCCCTGAGCGAGGCCGCTCGGGGTAGAGGATGGGGGAAAGTGGGAGCCATGCCGGCTGGCCCTGTCCCTGTCCCTGTCCCCATCCCTGTCCCTGTCCCCATCCCCGTCCCTGTCCCCATCCCCATCCCACGGCCAGGCTGCACGGGGAGTGATGCTCGCAGCTGGCACAGCAGCGGTTCTGCCCCTTGGCATCCCCTTTCTGACACTGTCCCTTTGCGGTCTCTGTCTCAGATGCACCGAATCCAGCTGAAACCACCGCGGGTGAGAGCCGTTGGGCCAGTGGCTGCGTGAGAAGGCCAGCGCGGCACCATGCCTGCGGCAGAGCGGGTCCCCCTCCGGTCGGTGACCATGTGGCTGCTCCTGCAGAGCCTCCTCCTCCTGGCCTCCTGCTTCCCCTCAGCCGCCGCCTTCCCCAAGGGCTGCTACCCCTCGGAAGAGGAGGGGCTGAAGACCTTCCGCTGCAGCAACGCTCGGCTGACCGAGGTCCCCAGGGACATACCCAACGACACCAACAAGCTCTTCCTGGACTCCAACCGAATCCCCTTCCTGCCCCGTGACGCCTTCCGGGACCTGCCGCTCCTGCTGGAGCTGGACCTGTCCCACAACGCCATCGCCAGCGTCGAGAGCGGGGCTTTCCGGGGCCTGGCCGAGCACCTGCACTCTCTGGACTTGTCTTCCAACAGGCTGGTGTCGGTCAGCAAAGACGCCTTTAGCAACCTGAAGGCCAAGGTCAACCTCTCCAACAACCCCTGGCTGTGTGACTGCCGGCTGCAGGAGCTGATCCGCACGGTGGACCTGGCGGCCGGCTCCTCGGGCGGCATCGTGTGCCACTCCTCCGCGCAGGAGGAGCACGTCGGCAAAGCCTTCCTGCAGGTCATCGCCGACACGGACTTCTGCAACGTGTACAAAAAGACGACGGACATCGCCATGCTGGTCACCATGTTCGGCTGGTTCGCCATGGTGATCTCCTACCTGGTCTACTACGTGCGGCAGAACCAGGAGGATGCCCGGCGGCACCTGGAGTATCTCAAGTCCCTGCCCAGCAAGCAGCGGAGGTCGGAGGAGTCGTCCACCATCAGCACCGTGGTGTGAGGCACCGGCATCCCGCAGGACACGGGGATGCACGGAAGAGCTGGGGATCGGCCGCTCTGCAGGCTCGCCATGGCTGCAGGAGCTGCGGGGAGCCGCCGTCGTCGCACAGCAAGAGTCACGGATGTTTTTTCTCCCCGGGGAAGCGCCGTCTGGCAGCAGGAGCTGTGGTCAGCGAGCGCCGGGCTCTGGCGCAGCGAGGGGCGAAGTGGCCGCGGTCGGGGGCGGTTATCGGCGCTGAGCACAGAGCGGCTGCAGCATCCGCCCGCTGCCTCTGCGTTACGAAGGACCGGAGAGACCCCGAGCATCCCCCGGCACGCGGTTTTTTCTCCGACCGACCTGGACATTCGGACTTCATTTAAAACTTTTATATTTCCTTTGCCGAGATCCCTTGGGGCATTAACGGAATTGATGTTTTAATCCCTCCCCGGCTCACCCTGGGCTGCCCGAGGGATGTTCCCGGCAGCGCCGGTGCTGGCTCCCTGCCGGGCCAGGCAGCGGGGAAGGCTGGGCCATGGGGAGGAGCGGTACGGCCGCGAGGCCAGTGTCCTGATGGGTCACTGGCCCCGGGAAGGTGACGGGCTGTGACCGCAGCCCGGTGGGACCGAAGGACGGGGCGGGAGGTGGGGACGCATCGGTTGGGAAAGGCAAGAGTCAGGTCCGGGGTTGTCCCGCGCCGGCTCTCGTGCCAGACGGTGCCACCCCATCTCCCGTCTCGGCCCCCGCTGCTCCCAGCGCCTTTCCCGGCGGAGCGAGGGGTGTAGGGGGGGGTCCCTGCTCGGAGACGGGGTGGCTGGGGGGCAGCCCCAGCACCTGCCCCCTCGCAGCGCCCAGTTTCTCTACGAAGCAAACAGGGAATAAGAAGCAAATGGGAAATGAGCTCCCCCGGGGCTGAGCCCTCCGGGGCCGCCAAGGGGTGCGGGTGCTGATGGGGGGACACCGGGGGGTCCAGGCGGTGGGTCCGGCCCTGCCGGGATGTCAGGGGGAACGGGTTTCCCCTTGGTGCTCCCCGGGGGTGGGTGTTTGCGGACGGGTAGCACCCCCAGCAGCCTGCTCCCATCTGCCGCCACCGAGAGCTCCAGCCCTCACGCGAGGACTCCCAGGGCTGCCGACCGGTCACTGTGACGGGAAGCGGGGATGGAGGGAGCCGCCGCGGCCCTTCCGCCCTCTCCCCACTCCCACGCCGCTGGCAGGAGCCTGAATCTCCCTTAAAATGCCCCAAAGTCCCTTCTTGACACTTCCAGTTATTGGGCTGCAGGTTCCTGGGGGTGGTGGGCAGAGGCCAGGCCGGGGGCGGGTGCGGGTGAGGGGGGTCAGTGCCCACCTTTGGGCGTGCGGGGTCCAAGCGGCGACTCGGAGCGAAGCCAGAGCAGACCCAGCCTCTTCCAACCGAGCGTCTGGCCCCTGAGAGAGCTGGTTTTGCCAGTTTCGCCCTTTTTTTTAAAACCAACTGAAGCGAAATTGCCTTAATTCACCAAGAGCACCAACCAAAGCTGCTTGAACACCCTCCGTGCCAGGCCAGACACGGCTCCGGCTGCCCCGGTGCTGCGGGGGCTCCGGCTCCGGCTGCTCCCGTCTTCCGGCACCCGCGTGCCGGTGGGAGCCGTGGGATGGAGCCGGCGGGGGAGCGGCGCCCGCGCCCTTCCACAAGTGCCTCGTCTCCCAGCGCAGACCAGGGGCTCTGCAACGCACAAACGCCTCAGCCCCCAGCTCCCATCCAGGCGTCCCCCGGCCCCACAGCCCCACGGCAGCTCCCCCCACCCCCATACAACCGGCTCCGGAGAAAAGGGGCTGGGGGGGACCGGACCGAGCCACCGACAGCGGCTGCACCGCGGCCCTGGGCGCTGCTCCCCCGCGGGCATCGCGGCGTGAGGGGACACCCGGGACCGTCCGACCCAATGTGTGTTTTGTTTAAGGGACCTTTTACGTTCTTACTTTATACGACAATAAAGTTGGCTTTTACTTTGGAGCCCGTGCCCGGCGTGTGCCGTGTGTGCGTCTGTGGGGGGCACAGGGTGCTGCTTTGGGCCCAGGCGGGTGGCATCGCCCTGTGCCAGGGCCACCCCTGTCCCTGGCGACATCCTGGCCGCAGGGGAAGGGCGACAGGCGCCCACGACAGCCCATGTCTTCCCAGAGCCGCCTCCGGCTCTGCTGGGTGTTTCGGCAACACGATACCCGCTCCCTGCGGTAACCCTGCCTTCCCCTTCAATAAATGAACACCCGGCACCTCGGCTCCTGCAGCGCGGCTCATGTCACCGGCACGGTGCCGGTCCCTGAGCCGCGTCGCGCCGGGACACTGTGGGGCCATTTGTGGGGGCCCTGCCCTCTCCCTGCCCTCCCGTCCCCACCGGAGCAGACCCGGGCATCGCGTGGCACACGAGGAGGGACCACGGTGGCCAGGGAGGACAAGCCCTTCCCGATGCCCGCGGTCCCCCCGGTCCCCACGAGGGCCATGGCACCCGCGGTGGCCCCGTGCTGGTTCACCGGCACCTTGCCCTGGGCGGTGCGTGCCGAAGCATGGTGCCGTGGAGGGTGAAACCTGGGACCTAACGTGGAGTGACAGCTCCCGCTCGTGGGACATTAACCTTGTTTGTCACGTGGCTGTCTCCAGACGCGGCGTGGCACGGTGCGGCCACCACAGCCCGCAGACCCCGGGCTCCTGAGCAGACGGCTGCCATCCCCCACCCCGCTTCTCTCCCCGGGGACCCTCCTCCCGTGGCCCCGGAGCAGCTGGGGAGGGCCGGGGGATGCAGCGAGATGGGCATCCCCGGCTGCCACCGCGTCCCCGGGGTCCCACGGGTGTCCCCCCATGGGGCTGGATAACACCGAGCCCCCAGGGGCCGGCCCCAGGGCTCCTGCCCGAGGGCTCATCAGGATGGAAACCACCAGGCTCGTTACAGCCTACGCTAACGAGCACAGGGGAGAGGAGGTGGATTCCGGTGGCAGCCACCGGCTGGTTGTGGAACAGTCGCTGGCCTGCGTGGTTGGGCAGGGAAATAAAATATAAAAATATAAAAAAAAAAATATGAAAACCTTATGAAAAAGTGCAAAAAGCTTCGGGAAGACAATTTGGTCTGGGACGGGCTGAATTGCACTGGATTTATGCCGTTAGTAATCTCGGATATTTAATCAGGTGTTGCAGGGAATGGGGAAGAGCAGAAAACCAGGATTAAGGGAATATTTCCAGGGGGTGCCTGTGGCCGAGCCGGGGTGTCAGGGGGGTCTCGGGGCGGGGGCGGGGGGGGTCTGGGCGAGCACAGGAGGAGGTCTGGGGCCGGCAGCCTGCCAGGCATCTCCCATCCCAAGGAGAGATTTTTCTCCTCTCTATTACCCTATCACTATTTACTCTCCAGCCGCAAGTAGCCGAGGGCAAACTCTCGCCGGGGAGCTGGGAGCCGGCGCTCGGCGGTGGCGGGTGTAGGGGGGAGCTCGGCGTTAAAGTCAACGCTTCTCCTTAAGCGAGGAAATATAATCACCCGTTTTAATACTGCGTTTCCGGGTGATTCGTTTCCTGATGTACTGTAGATTTATCTGCCGGGATCAGCAGCGGGAGAATTAGCGGCGTGACCTCCTTCTGTACGGTTCCAGCACGCCGGTAAATCTCTGTTATTAACGTCAGGGTGCTCTGCCCACCCTGGAAGGTAATTACCCAGGCGGGTAATTAACTGGGCTGCCCCGGGGAGGGCCGTTCTTCCTCTGCAGGATGGAGGAAAAGATGTTACTGGGGCAAGATTTAAGAACCGGGTCCTCGTTGGCGGTGACGCCTCTTCTGACCCCGAACGCCCCGGGACGGAGCGATGTTCCCGGGGAGCTGCGTCGTACCCGGCTCCGCTGGAAATTCGGTGGTTTATTGAGTCGCTGGTGGGAGCCCGGCTGCGGGTCCGTCCTTCCAGCCCCGGCGACGGAGGCTCTGCGCCGTGGTTGCTTTTGCGGGGCGGTGTGTGTTTTAGAGGAAAGGTAAAGCAACGTTTCCCTCAGCCCGTGGACGAAGCGCGTTCAGCAGCCGCGGCCCCAGACTGCATCCTGAACTTTTAACTGATTAGATTTAGAAGGGGGAAGGAAGGATGTCTAATTGTTTAATTTCCACAATTATAAAAATATTTATAAATAATTAGGACTGATGGCAGCAATTACCCTGTGATTAAAGCCGGTCTACACTTCATCAACAGCCCTTCAGTTATGTAGCCTTATTTATTTATTTTCACCACAAAAAAAATCCATTTACAGTGGCATTGCTGCCAATAATGAATCATACTTATTCACTGCCTGCAAAGGACTCACTAATCCGATGATGTTGCTCGTTATAGGAACGGTGCCGAGCAGAAAATGCGGTCACTGGACTTCGGCAGGAGGAAATTTAATTTCAGCGGATAGGAAACTGAAGCAGAGCTAAAAATCACAGCAAGTCTTCCCGTGCATGTGGTTAAGAGCTCAGCGTTTAAGCCGGCAGCACGCTCCCCTCCTGACTCGCCGGTCATTTTCCCTCCTCTCCGCCGTCCAAGCCGGGCGTCGCTGGGCAGAGGGATCATTTCTCTGATTGCCATTTTTTAAGGACAAGGTTGTGCCTGGTAATAAAAGAGGGGAACCTGCAAAGCTTCCCATGTCAGAAGGAAACATTGTCTTCCCAGGCACTTTTCCTGCCCCGGCAGGGGATGTGGGGCCGTCAGCACCCGTGGGCTGGGGCTGGGGCTGGTGTCTGTGCCGTGACCCCCATCCCACTGCCACCCCAGCACCCACCGCCTGCCTGCGGCCTCGCTCCAGGACAGGATTTCGGTGCCAGAAAGCAGCACAAGCTCCTTTTTCCATTTTTTCCCCTGGTCCCGGTTCAACAGAGCGCGTGAAAATAGGTGTAATTTTACATAAAGGATTGGTCCCATCGAGGAATTCACCGCGGCTGCTGCACCTAAATCGTCTTTGCCTTTGCCACCAGCCCTCGGCTCCCGCCGCTGGTTTGACCCAGAACAGCCGATTCCCTTCGGCGTGACGTCCCAGCGCTGCTCCCGGCCCCACGAGAGCGCGGCCGCACGTGGGATTTCATCTCTCGTGACACCCGTGCTCACCGAGGCCCAGAGCTGCATCCCAGGATGTCCCCCCGCCACCCAGCCCAGAGCACCTGCAGTGTCACCGGGGGGTTACCGGGGACAGAAATGACACCCTCGACTCTTGGCCAGGCTTCGTTTTCAAGCCACTTTCCACCAGCTGGTCCAGGCTCCTGGACTAGCTCCCTGGGGGAATTCCTGGGGGATGGATTAAAATCATGGATGGGACAGGACCTTTAAAGGTCATCGAATCCAGCCTCTTGCCATGAGCTGGGACATCTCCAACCAGATCAGGTCGCTCAGAGCCCCGTCCAATCTGGCCTGGGATGTTTCCAGGGTTGGGGCATCTCCCACCTCCCTGGGCAACCCCAGCCAGGGGCTCACCACCCTCAGCGTAAAACATTTCTTCCTTAGGTCTAGGCTAAATCTCCTCTCTTTCCGTTTAAAGCCATTCTATCGCAACAAACCCTGCTAAAAAGTCAGTCCCCGTCTTTCCCTTTAAGTACTGGAAGGCTGGGGGGGGCCTTTCCTTGAGCGGGGGCTGCCCCTGCTGTTCCCATGGCTCAGCCCCTTGTCCCAGGTGTGATGAGTTCCTGGGATGTGACGATCCCAGGGCACCTCTTTCCCCCCCCCATCCTCCCTCCCCACAGCCCCTCTCCTTATCTGCTGGGCAGACTGGTGTTCCTCAGCACTTTGAGGTGAGCTGCAGTGCGTTGTGCTGGCGTTTTGGGCAGCCCTGTGCCTTGTTTGACTCCCGCCGACTTAAATTCAGAGGAGCAGCTCGCTCGTGGGCTAACGGAGATGCTGCGGGAAGTCAGCGGACAACATTCCCACGGAGTGGAGGTGTCACCGTCACCCCGGCAGACGTGACACCGGTGCGGCGGCTCTGCAGTGAGTGTTTTAACATCTGCTTGTTAAGTGTTTCTCAAGTGGTTTGTTCCAGGCTGGGAAAAGGCAGCTCTGATGTTAAAACAATGGGCTGCGGCTTCCAGTTGGCAGATGATTGTTTTTGTCATTCGTGGATGTTTAAAAGCACTCCTGCGCTGTCGGTGCCGAGCCTGTGGGGAGGGCTGAGTTACCGGAGGCCCTGTGGGGAGAAGGGGACAGGAAGCTTTAAGCTCTGAATGTATTATTGGTGAGAATTCATCACTACTCCTGAGGCGCCGTGATCGTCCTTCGCAGAAAGCGGGATTAGAGCTGCCTGGTTGGGGTTAAAGCAGCGCTGAGCCTCGCAGGAGCGACCAGGGGTTCCCCCGCTGCCCCGAAAGCATCGGCTACAGCCCGTGTTTCCAAGAGGAAGATGTCTAAAAACAGAGCAGAGTGGAGAGAGGAAAAAAAAAAAAAAAAAAAGAGGATTTAAAGCCAGGAGGAAGGCTCTGGCAATTCCTCGTGAGCTATTGCAGCTGGGGGAGGTAGAGAGCGGTCGTAAAAAGTAAAGGTGAGGTGAAGTGAGAGCTGATTACAGCGATTTGTAAAATCTGAAGTGTGAGAGCGATTCAGCAGCTCAGGAGAAGGGACGGGAGCGAGCTGCGAGGGACGGCACGGCATAAATAAAAGATTCGGCTGCGTTCGGGGCTGTCGCAGGCGGTGAAGGCAGAGAGAGAGAACTTACACAGGAAAGGTCAGAGTGAAGCCGTTTCACATCAGTCTTTCACGAAAGTCTCCACAGAATTAATGACACAAACTCCTCTGCGAGGCAATACTGAAATATTTGACCTATTTCTTCTACTTTTAAGGCCCGCTGGAAAACTTGAGGCACTGTAAGAGCTTCCTATACCCCCAGTTTTTAGAAGGAGGAGGGAGTGTTTATTGTGACTCACTTGCTGTTGCACTTAGTACCTACTTACTGCTTTTTTGCCCCCATAATTTATGCATGTGGCATTCCTCTGTTGTGAAATAGGCCAAGAGACTCAAGCAGCAATCTCCGAGCCCGTCTGCTTAATCTGTATAAGCCTGCACCCTGCACACAGTGTCCAGTTGGCAGCTAAGATAATCAGCCTACAGGCAGTTTAAATGCTCGTTACAGTACATCTTATTCGTCAGTATTTAATAAGTAATGATTCTGAAAAGCTCGGAGCGTGGTCTGTGCCCGTACCATCTCCTGCTGTGCTCCTGTCAAAATGGATAAGTTAAACTGGGTTGAATCTGCTCGATTTTTGGATGAATACCCACCAAGGAATTTCTAGATGCCATAAGAAGTTGCGGTTATTGAGTAGGAGGTGCTCTTTTCCTTGACTTAGTCCTACATAGTGCAAAAACGGAAAGGAAAGGCTCTGTGCTGGGCAGCCAGGCACGGCTCTTCAAGCTGGGTGTGCGCAGAGTCCCCTTTGCCCGGACTGTGGGGGGTTACGCCACCGTTGCACAAGTGGCTTCAAAAGGGGCCGCGTTGGCCAGCTGTGCTTCGCGAGGGAAAGGAGGGTGAGAGTTCTTTGGTGTCCCTTGACAAAGCGAGGCCGGAAGGCAGCAGCTCCCGGCAAGGAACGGTTTACAAAGATTAAAAACGAGTTTTAAAAACCACTGTTCTGGTGGCTCCACTGTGGCCTGGGAACCCTGCTCCAGCGGGCTCGCGCAGCCTGTGCTCTTCACGTCCCGGGCTGGTGAGAACGCAGGGTTACTCGTGAAGCTCTGGAGAGTAGTACAATAATCTTTACTAACAGCGCTTTATGAGCAAAATGATGAATTGCTGCAGATCCAGCAGCTAACCTTCAAAAGCAGATCGGAGTAAGTCTTTTCTGGGAAGAAAACTTTCCCATTATCTCAGTGCTTTGGCAATTTGTATCTTGACTTGTTACTCATCCGGTGAACCTGACAGGAATTTACAGCTGGTGTGAGAGGATCATCTGCTCGTACAGCACCTGGGGCCAGCAGAGCTCTGCCATGAGGATTTGATGCAGCTGAAGGAAAACATGCAGCAGCAAGCAGGCGGAGGCGGCTCTGCAGCCTCTCCCCTTCCCTGGGACATACCCGCTTCTTTCTGGGGAGCAGCAGACAAAGAGAGAACCATAAAAGCTGGGTCCTTAATTCTCCCGACTTCTGGGCTGTTGAATTTCTTATTAACCCCCTCTCTTGTCTCAGGGACCCAATTTCACATTCCACTCCCCGGTGTCTGCTCATCAGCAGAGCTCCCACTGGCGGCAGTGACACGGGAAGCCCTGAGCACGTCAGTGTCCAATAACTGCTGCATTGTACGACTCTGCCCGGGGCAGGCTGTAACACTTCACGCACAGAGAAAGAAATGGGGGAAAAAACAAAGGGAAGGACGTTTAATGCTTTCAAATCACGAAGATTAAATATTTCTATTAATATCAGCTAGAAATTGCTCACAGAGATTCTGGCATGTATCATTATGGTACATAATTCCACTACAACTATCGGCCATCTCTCCCTGAATTGTTTATAGCTCCTTTATGCTCTCAGAGCAAACTGCAGCACAGAGCTGTGGCGTGTCTGGTGTCACCACCGAGAAACAGACCCTTTGCACTAACAGCCATGTGACAAAGATCCTTTTTTTTTTTCATTGAATTACTTTACCTTGCGTGAACACCTCGTTTTATGCATCACTTCTGCAGTCTAAGTGGTCCCTGAATACAGAAAATCTAGGGGTGCATGAATGATGCTGTTTTGTGATTGTTCAAAAAGGCATGTAGGATTCTAGAATTGGCAGCTAAAAATGAAAAGAACATCACAAAACCAAGAATGCTTTCACAGCTGCTCTTCAGGTTTCCAATTTCTGTCGTCAGTTTATTAGCAAGATCTTGCTCCGTACATTTTGACTCGAGGCCTCGTACAAGTCTGGCAGGTCACCTCATTGTTAGGACTGAAAGTTCCAGGACCACAAACCACTGCGGAGGGAACAGAGTCAGTGTTTCAGCCAGCTCCCCTCTGCCTCGGCTGGGGCTGGGACCATCGCACACCACCGCCCACCTTCTCAACGCGGTCAATGGGATCTTGACTCTCCCAAGCTCCTGAGCCTGCCCCTCGCTAAATACCCCGAACTCCAGAACCAGCCCTAGGTGCTTCTGGCAAAAGATCTCTTAAAACAGCCAAGTGTTTTCTAGCAGCACTACCATTAAGGTAATTGTTTCTTAGTTGCTCTATAACCTGAGCATAGTCACTCACCAGTGACCTGGAAGAAAAAAACCCACTTCACTGCTTCCACTTACTCTATTCGGAAATACAGTTACACCTACGAGCACACTAACAAACACCGCCAGCTCGTTTTCTGTTCCTATCAGGCTTTTTAAATCTGTGATGTGAATACCTTTTCAAAAGATGAATGGAAATATCATCGCTCTTGACACTGATATTTACCAACTACTCTTCAGAGAAACCTGTAATCAGAGCTAATAAGCTACAGTTAAATCAATGTGTGTTATATTTACCGCAGCAGCTAGCGCAGTTCTTGTGGGTGATATCGTTTTTCCCAAAACCTGGTCGACAGCTGTCGATGCGAATAACTGAGAAACTGTTGTCCATATAGTGTATTATAGGAACAGTTTGAAACCGGTGCTTCAAAGCATACGTCTGCTTATGGAAAAACTCTCCGATTCGATCTCTTGCCTAAAATTTTGAAACATTGGAAGAATAAACAAAGAGTCAGTTGGGTTTTTTTTTATTTTAAAATACCAGTAAATACTTTATAGTCCTGATTCCCCTCCCCCCACTGAACTGTCACCTTAACTGGGAGTCCTCCTTTGGCTTCAGAGGGCCTGGGATCACACCCAGTACCTGACAGCATGGTTTAACGTTCAGAAGCCAGAGAGAACAGATTTTAGACATCGTCTACAGTAGACTTACTTTAAACTGTATTCCATTTACCAAATGATAAATCAAATAATTAGTTTAGAGATATTTATAATTCTTAGAGGTAAATATAAAGGAAATAATAAGCCTGATTTTTCTTTTTTAATTTTTTTTTTTAAACGGTTTGGATCAATTTGACCTTTAAAAACAGTTTTCCATCCTGAACTGATTTATTTGAAATCCATGAATCGTCATTTACAAAGATATTAATCCCATAAAATCTGGGTGAAGCTGGATTACAGCCAGTCAAATCTATAGATGCTAAGGCAGAAATTAGTGTTAAATACGCGGAGGAGGCAGAAGGGTGGCTGACACAGAACCTCTCGAACTTTCATGTTTGTCGCAGCTTCGCAGTCGTAAGGAACCTGGTGGCAAACTTCTTCCCATCCTGGTGCAAAAGGATTTACTGTGGTGGTGGGGGGAAAAAGATACATGTGCATGTGGTGAAGAATATATTACAATGAACTCAAATACTTCAAGCAGGTATCTTTAGGTTCATTTCAAAAAAACATCGACGAATAAAATACATTACTGCTTTTAGCATCCTGTGGTGCTCGCTTCACCCTATCGTACCCTCTTAATTTTGCCTCTAATTTGTGGAGAATGGTGATTTTGGTTTTTTCCTTTCACCCGTCTGCAGTCAAGGTCATGTTTTGGAAACAGCTCTTTTTTGTATTGGGTGTATTTGAATGTTGAAAAAATGAGTGACCGATAAAAGGGGAAAAAACAGCTTTGGTCCTGTTGGTTTCTATCCAGTTACTTAAATCACTTTGTTCCAGTAAGAGTCAGAGGTAAACCAGTAAAATAATGTGGGGAAAAATATGCTAAGCTGACAGGCAGAACGGAATGAAATTCTCACATAGTACCCCCAGGTTACAGAAAGGGCTGAAGTTTTATGTAAACTTAAAACCTTCAGGTCTTAAGTTTGTTCTGAACGTTTCTTGACTTTACTGAGGAGAAAATGATGACAAAACCATTCCATAACCTGTTGGATGGTCCCTTTTGGCACACGACGAGAACAGATACAGGAGAGAATGTGGTCAAAGCATTAATGAATAACTTCCTTTCCTCAGCGATAAAACATCTCTAAATTAGGGCAGCCATCAGGGTTGATTTAGCTTGCTTTGCAAGGCAATACAGCCACATGGGTATTACCATAAGGGAACTGTGAGGCTCTTGCTTTTAACCTCTGTGCAGTTTCCTAGAATTAAGCAAAACCACAGAGGTCACAGACTTATTAAAAATCAAATAATGAAAACCAAATATGGCTGTTTTTCTTTAAAAAAAATAAAAATCACATCATGGGATCTTAGCAGCTATCTCCTTTCACCAGTCCTTCCAAACTGCACACCTTCGAAAGCAACATTTCTCACTAAGGTTGTAAGTACAATGCTACAAATTCAACGTATAAACTGCATTTTAGCTCCATCTGTGGGCTATTAAGAAAAAATACAGGGGCTCCGAAAGAAAGCAGGGAAACAGCTTCTGAAGCTATACTCGACTTCAATGTATTTCAGATGATGTTTATAGTACTCTAGGGTTGTTCATAAATAGATGTTCCCTCCCAAACAAACACTGAAATCTGTTACCTTGAAAGCTAACAAATAGTTCGTGCAGGAGGCCTTGTTTTGGTAGCTTGACAGAATGGCATTTGCAGGATGAGTCTATGATGTGACACGTCAGATCAGAGATGATGTTGTTTAAGATTTTCTTTAGTTCCTCAAAGAACAGGCTGTTAGCTGCCAGCTCGCATTCCCTTGTAGTAAAGCGAACAAATGCCTGATACGCATGGTCAGCTTCTCTGTAGGCTTAAAGAAAACAGTTTGTGTGTGAGTTCTGCGGTGAAGTTGCAAGTTGAATCTTATACAGAACCTTATCATCTGCATCAGTGTACTTTGTATCTGAAACACAGGCTCTTGTTCAAAAGTAAACAAATAAATAAAGCTTACTCATTAACCAGAACAAATTTATCCCTGTCATAGCTGACTCAAATAGTAAGACACCTTTTAGTTAAAAATTTACAGGAATTTATGTATTTATGTTACCAGGCTCTGCTCCCAACTATTAAAATAAAAAGGGAGGCGAACAGTAAAATAACACAGAACTAGCATGTCTACAAAGTTGTGTAATGGAAATGGACTGGGATTACCCAAAAACATTCTATGCAATTATGGTGTAGGAATGAATGTTTTTTTAAATTATTTTAAAAGTTAGTGTTTCTCCAGCATTTTTGGAAATGTTATTTTGTGGGTGGGGAGGTGATATTGGTGACCGGTGGTTACGAACAGTGGAAGAAGGCTCGAGCGCAGCTGGCACGGTGGGGGCAGAGGGCTCATTCTGCACCAGCGTATGGTCGGTTTGGTAATCTCTCGCAGGAGACGGCGCTCAGACACGAGCTTCATTTTCAGATCTTGGATATCACTGCAATTACTGTGGTTCACTTTGTTCTTATTAAGGGCAGAGATTATGTCATTCTTTGAGTGGCCGTGTATCCTTCGTAGCAGTTATTTAAAACTTTTTCCAAAACTGTGAGGGGGTGTGTGTGTGTATAAATATAAACAATTTATTTTCTATTTTGGGAGAAAATGTTAACTAATTGTTTCTTTTAATCAAGCCTTGCAATAAACATGCACTTCACAAAGGCTATGTGCATTAGCTTAGTAGTAAGTTAGCAATCTTACCATATACCATAAATTGATATGCCTCAAACATTTCTCTTTCTTCTTGTGTTGTAGTTTCTATGATTTTGTGAGAAAGAGTGCAAGTATAGGCTCCAGACATAGACTCCTTAAAACCCATCACCATCAGCTTTCCTGTTTCTGTAAGATTCACATACCTTCGCCCTAGAATAGAAACAGGAAACACTTGATTACTGGAAATGTTTGGTTTCTGATGTTCAGCTCATTTAGAACATTTGAAGATGAGATCTTTTTCTAGTACATAATGAGACTTGATTCGTGCTACTCTGCAACAGTCTAAAATTTATGACCTTTAGGACATATTGCAAGTTTCCTCCTATCTCAAGCATTTGAAAATTTTAGGGGGAGAAGAGAAATGTAGTCTGATGTCAGACCTCGTGGAAAAAATTGACAAAGGACCAAGTGACTGTTTGGACCCACCGTCCTATTGTAGGGTGGCATCAGTAGAAACAAGGAAAATATGTGATTTCAGGTACAGTAATCTACTTAGCCATTTGTGGTTGACTTTTTCCCTTGTAAATAGAAAACAGAAACTATTTCTCTATCTCAGCATATTTTCCTGATGGCCTCCCCGCCCCTCAAGGCAGAGGCTGTTACTAAGTTTGTGAAAAAGTACCGTACAAAGCCTGTTCTATTAGTGACTGGGGAAAAAATGGCTAAGGCAGGCAGGCTGGAAATCCTTTGTAGTCCGAACAAAGTGACTAACCTTCTAATTTTTTTCCATCTGGACCAATCCACAAATACTTGGGATCTATTAGTTCTTCTTGAGAACGAGCCAAATCCATACATACTAGGAACGGGCTGTTTGCAAACACCTTAACGTAAACGCTAACTGGAATACAAGAGAAGAAGAAATGCTTATATGGCATGAAAGCACCAAAACACGCATTTAAGAAAAAAATACTAATTTGATGTCATGCAAAATTTACTTTTCATGTTTGGACTTGAGAAGTATAAGGTTAATTTTCTTTATCTCCGTTTGCTGTTATTAATAAATCACGGAACTGTCCACGGCGTGGTTGGTGCTGACTGGGCGGAGGAGACGCGTCGGTCCCCCACAAATCGCGTTGCAGGGTCACCAAAATCGCCAGATTTTGAGCCTGTTGCTGAGTGGGACCCTCATGTAGACCTTAAATTTCCAGAAGGGGCTTTAGAGCAGCACCACGGGGCAAATGTATTTCTAAACCCAACCCCTATCGGGATGATATTCTGGAGTCTCCAGCATTGTGTTTAGCTGTTGCGTCCGTGTGTAGGGTTGTCTCTGTGATCACTGTATTAAAACTCCGTTTTAAAAGCCTAGTAAGACCTCAAAAAAAAAAAAAAAAGATAAAAAAGACAAGTTTACCTTCATGTTTGATATCGCCATAAACATAATTCTTTTCTACTAAACCAACAGAATGTCGCTCTTCCATAGGTACAGCTCTCACTGTAGGGAAAAGGACTTAGAATGTTATGGAGAGAAATCTCAATGTGCGATTGCTAATCTTTTATTTTGTCCTAGTGAGTTTCTTGCCTTATTTTTCCTTTCTCCTCATGTCCTTTTCTTAAAAACGTGAGCTCTGACTTGCCTGGTTTTGTTGCTTCAGTGCCCAGGTTGCAAACCTGACTTTATACAGCAGGTTCTAACCAAGCTGAGCCTTTCTCTTTACAAAAAGCCAGTAAAATAGCTATAAAATCTAACTAGAAAGCTAAGGCTCTTCACAGACACCCCAGGGAGAATCAGGACGGGTGCAATGTGGTGATATTGAGCATGATATTGAGTTTTGAAGCACCTGTGAGCTTTTGCCTTTGGGAAGTGGTGGGCAGATGTCCAGGCGTGAGGGTTTCTGTTATGAGAGGCCCCAGGAGAGGTGAAAATCGTGATGATTTGTGCTTTTTTGGGCCATGGTGGATGACTAGGATGGTCCTGTGCAACCGCTGCCACCCAGGACTCGGGTGTGAGGGAGAAGGTGCTGCTGGGACCCGCACCTTCCCACTTAAAAGGCATTTTATGGCTGAAGGACGGTGCTGCAGAGCACAACCGCTCCCCTCAGAGAGGTGTCCCCACAGCTGAGGGCTGCCCCCCGCCCCGGCCCTCAGCAGCCTCCTGAGGAGCCGGCACCGGGGGGAGGCCGCCCCCCTGCCGCTCCCTCCCTCCGTACCTGCGCTGGGACCGCCCCAGCCCGCCATCACGGCGGCTACCGCCGCCGCCATCCCCAGCAGCGCCCGCGGCGGGGAGCGCGGCCTCCCGCCGCCCCCCGCCATGCCGCCGCCGCCCCCCCGCCCTCCGCCCCAACGGCCGCCGCGCGCCGCCAACCGCCCTGCGCGCGCCCGCCGCTTCCCGCCCTTTTCCTCCCCTCAGCGGCGGGGGCGGGCGGGCCATCGCCTCAGCGCTTCGGGCGGGAAAGGGCGTCCCCGGCTCCTCACCCTTTTCTTCCTCACCCCACCCCCTGCCTTTTAAACATTCCTTTATTTTTTTTTTTTCCTGGGGGGGAGGGGGGCGTGTGTGTCTCACAGGGCTGTGAAGGGCGGCAGGTGCCAGCCGCCCCCCTGGGCTCCGGCGCTGTCACGCCTCAGCGCCAGGCTTGAGAAACTACCAGGTCGCTCTTCCACAGTGCATAGCGAAATTTATTTTTGACTCTTATGAAGTGTTTCCACTGTTGTGGGCAAGGGTAGGAAACTCCAGGGGCAGGAGAGAATGGGTTCAGGCATGGGCTGTGGTCTGTCTGCCCCATAACCGCAGGGAAGGCCGGGTTGGCGCCCCCAGCTCCAGGTTTTGAGGTAATGGCAAGCTCTGCACACCGGGGTGTTCTTCAGCTGCAGGTTTCTGGAGCAAGTAGTTGTGGGACACGTACTTTCAGCTTAAAAACAACAAAAAAACCCCATTCCTGCCGCTTGCTATGAGAAAGACTGAAAATAAGAGTTGGGCATATCCTGTTGGCTCAAAAACAGAGCTGACTGCCACATTCTTACTTGAAGTACTCAGTGGTTTTTAAGTCAGTTACATGTTTTGTAAGACTTGCTTATGACTTATAAACGCTTAAAAGTAGAAATATTTTGTTTCTAGAGTGGGTGTCATAAAAATACTCAGGAAACTCAGCTGAACAGGGAGAGGAGGGAGCTTGCATTTGACCACACCGCACATGGTGAGACACTCAAGAGCAGGAACTGTGGCCAAGCCTCTGGTAATTAGCTAAATCATATTTAATGTGCAGCCTCAGGCCACGCCAGTGTCCAAAATTGATAGAATAGTATTTGCATAACAAATAGGGAAGCAGCCAACACAGGAATGATAGTTATTTTTGTAGATAGCTGTAAAAGTTTTAATTCAGTGCTTCCATGCAAAAAAAAAAGCACTGAAGTTACAAGTTTTCTTTAATAAAGCATACCAACAAAAAGCGTGAAAATGAAGCTATCAAATTATTGACAGAAAATACTTTCACTCAGGCCTGGTGGCATTTTAAAGCAGTGTCCCTCTCATTTCATGTCTTGCAAAACTCATTGCTCTACTAAATGTGCGTTGCCTCATTATCGCACTTCTCTCTCTTTGCAGGGAAGCGGCTGCACTTTCTGCTTCCTTAGACCAAGATATTAACTCTCAAGTGGTCGGTTAAGGTATAAGAATTATGTCAGGGTTTTCATTTTTAATTTCCTTGGGCTGCTGCACGGTTCGCAATTAGGACCACCTCAAAAGATCCAGCGTTCCCATGTGTTGAATGTTTTCAGTTTTACTCAAAGTTAACATTTCACGCTTACGCTGTATAGGCAAAATGATTCAGTTTTTAACGTGTCTGCTACAAACTAGTCATATTTCAGTCTGAACATCCTCTCTTCCTAAGGATGTTTGTAGCCTATTGTCATGTAACTGTCCTGCACAGCCCATCAGTCCCCAGCTTGGTAATTATTATAAAATAGTACCTTTATATAAAGCTTTGTCTGCAGTTTTGAATCTTTATAAACTTAGGCTGCTGGTCTGTGTCTTTAGTCGAATGACTTATTCCTTTTCTGGTCTGTGATATTTCTAAGTTACAGACTGATAAATTGTTGCTACAGATTTGTAAACTCGGGGGCTGGGGGGAAAGCTGGTTATCTTTAAGAATAGGGTAATATGGTGGTGGGGATTTGATAGGACAAAATGTGAAGTCACAGACTCACAGAAGTCATCTATTTATGAATTACTAAGTGCTTTTGCTAACGGCTAGAAACTTGGTCAGTAGGAAATGATAGAAGAGGAAAAAAATCTACTGTAAACTTGTTGATCGTGGTGTGCACAGATATTTGATCATTAAAAAGGCAAATATTTTATCCTAGGAAATAAGTAGAGATATTACCAGGAGTACAGGGTCGTGTGAATCTGTGTCTTATCTGGGATGCCGAACTCAAGTTTTGTCTCTAATCTTTAAGGTGGATGACCTAAAGCGGGGATAATGCAAAGGAGGGCCACAATGAGGATCGTGGTACTTTGTATATGCTGGCAGACCCAGGCTCGGTTGATTTCTGCCCTTGATATAAAAGCAGAGAGAAGAGATGATTGAATATCTGATGGTAAATGAGAGGGAAAGTAAAGATTTAAATTGGAGAACAAGTCTGGCAGTAGAGAACATGTCCATGAATAATCCTGGGATGGAAAACAGAAAGAGGTTTCTGATCATCACACAGTAGGTTCAGGGCTTCCTTAAAGTTCATAGGAGCAAGAAACCTTCCTAATTATTAAGTGGTTCTGGAAAGGGAATACGGGATTGTCTGGAATAGCAGAGAATTGGTCTTGATTATCCCAGACATCTTTTTTTATTTTATCATTTTATTTCCAGATTCTTTTTCCAAGCAATGGAAAAGTGACGGAAAAACGTCAATTTAAGCAGGAGTCATTGACACAACACAGAAAGTAAGTAGGAGAATCATGTTTCCATGTTGTTCCTGAGCTATGGTAATTCGCACTTGCTCCCTGGTTTTATGTCCAAGTGATCAGCTTAGATCACAGTTTAATTTGCCACTTTGTTAATTTCTAGATTCTCAAGTCACATTGTTACTGATTTCTGGACCCCCTTTGTGGAAAACATGTAGTAAAGGAACAAAAATCCATTAAGCCTCCATCAGTCTTCTTACCCCAAAACATCGATTTCTCAGTTTTAAAATACAGCTGATTTAAAGGGCCAAGAAAAAACCCCAACTCAAAAGCACAATGTGATGAAATAAGTGTAAAACTGTAATAAACAGACGCAGCAATAACCCCAAGAGTCCCAAAGTGCAGCTGTCCTGGTCATGCTGAAGATGATCAGCGAGCCTTCCATCTACAGCGTCGTGGGGTGGTTGTTTTACTTTTTCTCTCTCTGGCTCATCAGAGTTCAAAGCTGCAAACACGAAGTGTGGTGTTGTCGAAGCATGCCAGGTACAGCCTGTTCTGCACTGATGTTCTCTGCTGATCTGAGATCTAGGCCAGCTATTATCTTTTTAGGCCTTTTCTTGGTAAATAGCTGTGGGCTTTGGGTGAAGCAAAATGCCATGAGTAGTGCTTAGCTTGCAGATGAAGTGGAGTTTGCGTTGGTCTGGCACAGCTTGTGCTTCCTCATGAGTCGTAGAAGGGTTTGGGTCGAAAGGGACCCGCAAAGGTCATCTGGTGCCACCCCCTGCCGTGGGCAGGGACATCCTGTACTAGGGCAGGGTGCTCAGAGCCCCATCCGAGCGTTGTGTAGAGGAAGCCTATTTTCAGACTTCTCTCTTAAATGTACAAAAGTTGCCGTTTAACAATCCCCCAAGTACTATGAGTGAAATTAATCTTGGCTTTAATTTATTAAAATATTTTGTAACTTGATTTTCTTCTAAGTAGCAATGCTATTAAGAAAAACAGCTAACTGAACATAAATTTTATTTTACCCTTATATCAGTCATTTAACTTTAATGTACAGTCCAAGGTGTGTGATCTATTAACAAATAATGCAAAGAAAGCAGCGTTCGTTTAGCAGTTGAGGCTGCCTTACCATGTTTACATGATGTGTAAACAGAGCCAGGACGAATGGCACACAAAGGAAATGAAGTATGTAGAAAAGAAGCTGCTCTTTCATGTGTGTGGGCATCACAGCGCACAGTCGCCACACCAGTTCTAATAAAGGCTTACACTGCCTGGCTCTGCACTGTAACATAAAGTGAGTCAGAAGCCTGCCAACGCAAAATAGCTCCGTGTCGCCCTGCTGAACTCTCCGTATGAATAGCTATTGTCCCTTGAGTGACCTAACCCAAGTCATCACAGACAGCTTTCCCGCGCTATTTTGGGTGCTTGCTTTAAAGACGAAGGGCTCCCTAAGACACCAAGTAGCATTTTTAACTGATGTCCATAATGGGTGGTGGATCCGTTTGTTTCGCTGGTGACCCTTCTGCAGGAGGGGCTGTCAGATGGCATCCCAGCTGGCAGTGCCGAGGGAGCTGGGAGGAGATGGGGCACATTGCTTGTCGGATAATGCTTGCAAGTGGAGACATGGGTTGTAGGGGACAGCTGACCTAGCTTGAGCTGTGGTGGGCAGCTGGGGATCCATGTCATCACCCAGCTGCCTCAGCCCTGAGCATGGGAGTGTGTCTAAGCCCTGAGGGTAGGGTTACTCCTGCTACGTTGGTTTATCGCTCCTGGAGCTGTTCCCCTTGGTCCCACTCCTGACAGTATTCCTCCCTAAGGACTTGTCATGGCTTCTTTAACTGTGGAGCCACCTCTGATCGTGGGGAAAGAGCTTATCTCCCATAGAATCCTAGAATCGTTTAGGTTGGAAAAGACCTTTAAGATGATCAAGTCCAACAGTTAACCTAACACCACCTCTAAACCAGGTTCCTGAGCACCACATCTACAGGGATGGTGACAACCACTTCCTTGTGGTTGTTCAAGCCTGTTCCAGTGCTTGACAACCCTTTTGATGAAGAAATTCTTCCTCATATCCATCCTAAACCTTCCCTGGTGCAAATTGAGGCTGTTTCCTCTCTTCCTATCGCTTGTCACTTGGGAGGAGAGACCAACACCCACCTCACTACAACTTCCTTTCAGGTAAGAGCGAGAAGGTCTCCCCTCAGCCTCCTTTTCTCCAGGCTTAACAACTTCAGCTCCTTCAGCTGTTCCTCACAAGGCTTGGGCTCCAGACCCCTCACCAGCTCCGTTGCCCATCTCTGGACACGCTCCAGCACCTCAATGTCTTTCTTGTTGTGAGGGGCCCAAAACTGGACACAGCGCTCGAGGTGGGGCCTCACTAGTGCCAAGTACAGGGGGACAATCGCTGTCCCAGTCCTGCTGGCCACACTAGTGCTGATACAGGCCAGGATGCTGTTGGCTTCTTGTCCACCTGGGCACACTGCAGGCTCATATTCAGCCAGCTGTTGACCAACACCTCCAGGTCCTTTTCTGCTGGGCACCCTCCCCCTGGGCACCTGCCCCCAGGCTGTGGCATTCATGGGGTTGTGACCCAAGTGCAGGACCCAGCACTTGGCCTTGGCCCACCCATCCAGCCTGTCTAGACCCTCTGTGGAGCCATCCTGCCCTCAAGCAGATCAACACTTGGTGTCCTCTGCAAACTGACGGAGGGTGCACTCCATCCCCTTGTCCAGATCATCGATAAAGATGTTAAACAGAACCAGCCCCAGTACTGAGCCCTGGTGAACCGGGGCTGCCAACTGGATTTATCTCCATTCACCACCGCTCTTTAGGCCAGGCTATCCAGATGGTTTTTCATCCAGAAAAGGGTACACCCATCCAAGCCACGAGCAGCCAGCTTCTCCAGGAGAATGATGTGGGAAACAAGTGTTGAAGGCTTTACTGAAGTGCAGGTAGGCAACAGCCACAGCCGTTCCCTTGTCCACCAAGCGGGTCACCTTGTCACAGAAGGAGGCCAGGACAGTCGAATAGGACCTGCCCTTCATGAACATGTGCTGACCGGGCTGGAAATGCTCTTCACAGTCTGATATCATTTGTCCTAGGAGAATGGCTGGGGCCTCCCTCAGCCCCCCAAAACACACACCCTCGGCCGCCGCTGGCACGGGTGTCCCCGCCGAGCAGCACCCCCCTTAGCCCCGGCGGCGAACTCCAAGGCGGGCGAGCCGCCCGGGCCGGGAGCGGGTCGGCTCCGCCGGTGGCCGCCCGGCGCCGCTCTCCGCCCGCCGAGCGCCGGGCCGGATGCGGCGGTGCCCGGGGGAGGCGAGGCCGGGCCGGTGAGCTCCGCTGACAGTCCCCGGGCCCGAGCGGGCAGGTGGAGCCGGGAGCCGCGGCCTGAACATGGAAGGTGAGAAACGACCCCGCTCTTTCCCCGTCCCCGGGAGGGGGATGGAGGCGCTGCCGCCCCCCCGTCCTCCCCGACGACCCCCCGCTCCACCTCCCGTTCACTGCCCGGCGCGGTCTGTTCTGCAGCCGCCGGAGCCGCACACTCTAATCGCGTGTTGCAATTAAGCAGGAAACGAACGGGGCTTTTCCCCCCCTCTCTGTTTAATTTCAGAAGCAGCACAGTATGTATGATAAAGTTAGGCTTTAGAGCCGGCTTTACCTCCTGTTCGTATTCTAGGTTTTAACGAATTAAAGGGCGTGTTTGTTTCTTTTTGCTTGTAAAACGTGTGTGTAACTTTCTGAGCCAGCAGAAAAAGAGTTGCGAGTCAGTCATCGGCTACGGCGTAATTTGCTTTTGCAGAAAAGCAAAATTAATGGTCTTTTTAACAAGCCTGGCAAAGAAGCTGTGCAAAGCATCACTTGATTTGTTATTCCAGAAGTGGATATTCTTATTTGAACTCATCGTTTTAAGGGCTTGAGTTTAGATTCCACTGTGTCTCAATGACTTGAGGTTTTTGGTTATTTTAAGTTAGATGCAGTTGTCTATTTAAAAATATGTTCTCCTTTGCTAAAGGTTCTTAAAATGTTTGTATTTAAATATTTACTCTCATAGAATCTGACTTAATTGAGACTATCAGTGCTTGAGAGAGTAACTAGTGTTTTGAAAGAATGGGTCTGGTGGCGGTTTGGTACTTAAAAACGCAGCCTCATTGTCTTGGTCAGGTCGGGACCACTGTATATCTCTTGTGAGAGAAGAAAACTCTTTAGGTATGTCAGTAATTTTCGTCTCTGATTAGAAAATAGTCATGTTTCTGCCACTACAACTGAGCTTATTTGAGAAGCCTCTTTTTTATGTTCCTATTTCTTGTACACTTAAAGTAAACATACAAATAATGCTTCAGATTTTAGTCATGTAGTGGGGATTATGAGGATCATTAATGTGCCTGAGTTTATTATGTTTGGGATGGAGTTAATGTAAAAGATGGTGATACACTCTATTATCTCCGGATACAGTAACTGCCAAGTGTTTCTGTTTCCATGGGTCTTGAGAAAATCTCAGTTCCACTGGAGTTGATGTGAAATTTGCCATTGAGGACAAAGGGGTAACACTTCTGTCCTTGAGTTTCTGTGCTCAGTGCAAGGAGGCTCAGTACGGTCACTGACCGGGAGACAGGCACTGTCAAGAGCAGGACTTTGAGACCTCAGTCTAGGAAGCCCAAATCTGCAATTTACTGGGTTGTATCTCTTCATGACTGGTTTATTTTTGCAACGATCACAAGAACTGACCTCATGCTCTCATTTCCATTTGCTGTACTGGGATGAACATGTTGAATTACCAGGAGATATTCTGCTGGTTTCAGGAGGTCATATGCTACATTTGAAAAATGTCACCCTAAGTTACATGTTGCTGATCAGGATTTCTTCCCAAAATGACATGTGCACTTAAAATGCCCATATAGTTTCAAATATTACATGGCACTTAAGAGCAGCAAAGTGTTAGGGATGCTATTATTAAAAGTGCAAAGAGTTTATTTGGTCCAGGTACCTTCTTCAGAAAGCCGTTGTGACTGTAAATGCTGAAAGCGGCCATTCAGTGGGGAAATTAGATAGGCTTTCTCTCTTTAATAGTACAGTGCAGGCTGAAGGTGAAGAGCGTGCTGGGGTGACAGAGGCTGACTGCTATACATAGCAAAGGCACTGGCTCCGCTGTGAGCATTTAGGGATAAGGCTGTGGGAGTCTACCTGCAGGGCGGTGGCCAAGATTGGTGTTTAACTTTGGCTTCTTTGTGCCTCTCAAGTTGGCACAAAGACAAGGAAACAAGCTGTGTTTGCTCCATATGCCGTGATAGAGGGACTAAGGGTATAGGGGATTTAAAAAGTTGTCCCCTGTCCAGTGCTGTTGGGTTGAAAAGTGCAGCTGGCGGTAAAAAGGCAACATTCTGGTTTTCACTTTGGATGCAAACAGGTAAGATTATAATAATTCAAGATGTAGCTCCTGTGCTGTTGCCTACAGCTGTATTGATGATAGAAGGGTATTAGTGTTATCATTTATTTGAAAAACACCCATTTTAGCGGGGTTAAAATACAGGTAGGCTGTTTTGTTGCTTCTATTAACTGGTCAAATACCGGGATAAACTATTAATACAGTTATGCTTTAAAATGCCAGAGCACTTTTTTAGCAAGCTATTTGAATATTTTTGCTCACTTTGGCTATTGGCGTAGAACACAGGATGGCTAAGGATTGGTTTCAAAAGCATATGAATTTTACTTCTGCTTTGTAAATGAAAATTGTGCGTCAGCTGCAACACACACAGGACGAGCGTCTCCCTTCCATGCACCCTAGTCAGTGGATCTCTCTGAAGCTTGGGAAGACTAACGTGTTCTGTAAGTGATTTCCTGCATTGTGCTTTTCTGAATGTTAGGTAGAAATATGGTCTTATTTGTACAGAATCGGGGACGGAAGTTTCCTAGACTTTCTCCTTCTAGCGCACTTACGGGGCACAGTGAAGGATCTGGCTTAAAATACTCGGGAAAGAGATAGGAGGTTAAATATTAAGAGACCACTAAGGCTGTAAGAAGCTGCTTGAGACTAATATCATAAAGAAACCAGGTACTGATGCGTGGATGTTGGAGGCTTGAAAGTGATACAAAGACTGGGATATTTCTCAACAGAAAAGAGAAACGTTATATGGTGTGTCGTTGTTCTTATCTCCTTAGAAGGATTGTAGTGCCCAGCAGCCCATCACAGACAGGAACCTGTTTTGCTCAACAAAATGTAAATAAATATGCAGAGATGATCTCAAAATTAAACAGATGAGCGTCGGAGGACTGGCTGAACGGGTCCTGCTGGGCTGTCGCACAGCTCAGGCAGTACTGTTCTCCAGCAAGTTGTCCTGGAGCTGCGGTTCGGAGCTGCTCAGAGCAGTTCATCGGCTGCTCGGGGTGTTGCACTGAACCCTGTACACAGAAGCTTGCGCTGATGCCATTTACCCAATAAGCTAGAGCAATGTACGCATCCTTAGTGGAGTGACTCTGTGCTCGGGGGATGTCCTGGTTTCTAAAACAATATATTTATACCAGAATATATGCACAATTATCTGATTTGAAGCAGCCATGTAAGGGCTCTAACTCTTTGTTTCAAGACCTCCTGGCAACCCCGAAAAATGCAGTATTGCTGCAGAGATTCCAAGCCACACCTCTCCACCCACCCAGCAGGCACCCTTTTTCCTTAATGCTGGGGCTTTGACCAGTTCAGTGCTTTATCGCCCAAATGGGGCAACAGCACAGGATTTCTGAATGCAATTAAAGTCGAATTCAAGTATTACAGAATAATGGGGATTTCATTGTCTTGCCCAAAGCTCAATTATTTGCACAATTACAAGGGTTTGTGTAATTTATTATTGCAATGTAAAATTAAAATCAATACTAGAGAGAATTTTGTTCATGTACCCTGTATTTACTGATGTTTCCCCATCATTATTTGCAGTATAAATTGGTCTGTTTGCTTCTCTGTACCTCACTTTTCCTGGTATGATAAAATGAAACAAAGACAAATTAAGAACCGTAACTATGGATTTCCTTGATGTTATTTATTTAAAAAAACCCAGATTTAGTAAATATTTGAACTTTTTGTTATTTAATTCTGCGACTGTTTATGACACCAGGCAACATTTTTACCTCTATTAAATTACACTTAATGAAAAGCTTGCATTCGTGCTAAATTTGCATGAAAGGGTAGGAGCTCTGATTTAATTTTAGGATACATTTCATAAGTGCTAATAGCTTAACAACTTGTCTTCAGTCAGGAGTTACACCCTGAAGAGCTCAGGCCACTGCTGGATGGCTTGAATCATTAATAAGTCCATCCTTAAATGCGTTGGGTTTTTCTGCTGCTCTTTGGTAATAGCTAGTTAAGAGTAATGGGATCTACATGCATAATGTAACTCTCAGACCCATTATTGAGAATTGGGAGCTGGATGCTTTCATTTAGTAGACAACAAACCCAAACATTTTAAAAAGATTTCCTGGATAGTTCTATTGTTGTTTTTTTTTTCTTCTCTGAGTTTGCCTTTATTTTGTTGGATGCATCAGGATCTCTATTTGTGCAGTTTTTTTGGATAGCTTCATCTGATACCGGGCTTCTTTGCTGTAGAGTTAACAGAGCTTTACATTTTGACGTTGCAGAGACCACAAAAATGTTCCATATGCAGTGGTGGTAAAGATAGATAATTATGGGGTAAATGTCACTCGTGGTTAACACCTCATGGCCACTGCATGTGTATTTCTGTTATGTAACTGCCAGGAATGAATTTTACGAGTCCTGGAGCTATTCTTTTTTATGTTCAAAGATGATAAAAGATTTTCTGGTATGGAAAAAAGAAGAGGGGAAAAAAAAAGGCAGGAGGAAAGAAAGGAGGAAGGAAGCAGGTAGCTGTGACACTGAGCACTCATATCAATGAAATCTCAAGACAGCAGGGCGTGGAGTAAAGAGTTAACTGTACAGGTCAGATCTGTGCCTTCAGTTAAACTCGCCAGTCTAAATTGGGAGAGTGGGAGATGTAAATACCTGCAGCTTTTATTGTCTTCGGAGCGGTCTGCCGAGTGCTCAGCACTTTTGCAAACCAGGCCACATGTCATCTGCTAAAATATTTTAAAAATTCCAGATGTATGATCCTTATCAGAATTTCTAAATGGGAATTACACTTGCATTGCCATGCAAACCAAGTAGGTCTTGGGAAGATAATAGGGTTTTCCCTTTGTATTGGAAAAGGAATGTAAAAATACCTTGTACTTTGTGCTTTATAGAAATTCACTTCATATAGAGTTACTGCCGCTATGCTGTGCTCACAGGGTGCAAAATGAGATGTTAAATCAAAAGTGTAAGTTATCCCGTTCTATAATTTTTATAAGATAGAAAATACTTAATGCCTTTTCTGTGCACATGCCAGTGCTGAAGATATAAAGAAGTTGTACAATGAAACATAATGATTATTTGGTATTTATTTCTTTGAGCATTTTTCCGTTTTGCTTTCAGTCAAGAAAGCGGGAATTTATAAGATTATAAGAAATCTGTCACGAATGGTTCTAAATATTAAGCAACTCAGACTGCTTTTTGTGTCTTTTGCAGATTCACAGGCAGGTATGGACCTAAGTAATTCTCAGGAACAGCCCATGGCTGCAGGTACCGTGCTCTTCAAATTATGTTCTTTCACCCTCTCTAGAAAATTTTATATTTAAATTGAGAAAAATATATGTATTGCAGCTTGTTTAGATTCCCAGCACACTGACTAGCACAGTCACAAATATAAAGATGGGCATTGAAGGCAAAAAGTAAATTCTAGAATTGAAATAAAACTGTGGAAGTTCAATATAATATTGGAAAACAATACTAAAGGGGAAAAAAAGACTGTGTAGTAGGAAGGGAAATGTTTTCAGAAGAAAGCTGGAAGATTTGATTAGGGAAGCAAGACTAATGTGATTCCTTCGATTGGCTACTTTTCTGAAAATATGAAAAGAAACCTCTCATCTGAGTCGGGCAATTGTTTTACTTCCTTGTTAATCAAAAACTAAAACTTTTTTTCAGATCCAGTGTTATATTTAGCTTGAGAAGGATTGGGTTTTTTACTATCCAACTGTCAATAAGTTAAACAATTTTTAGCAGCAATTTCACAGGATTGTTGAAAGAAAACACTGTCAGTTTCTTAAAGAAAATACTGATCTGAAATTTACAGAAATATGCATAATATTGAGTTAGTCTGTATCATGGATTTTATGAAAGTGTCTTTATTTGAAAAACTTCACCCAAATAAACTTCACTATAGTTAAAAATTTGGCTTTATTTCAGAGAAGAGAGGCTGGGATTTCTGGGATGTACTGCTGCCATGGCGAGCAGCAGAAAACTTTCTGATAATGTTGATGTTTAAAAAGATATATATGGAATAAGCAGAGAAGTGCAACTGGGTTCAAAGAGGTTTCTGATGAAACGTGCCTGAGCTGTTTCCTGGCCTGGGGCCAGAATGATTAATATTTTGCCCAAATGAATAAAGTAGAGCTGTGATTCCTTTTCCATGCTCTGAAGAGCTTGCTTGCTTACCTGCTAGCAGCAGTTGTCAGAGTACGTATGATGTAGAGGGTTACATATACTGGATTTTATTCCTGTTTTGTTGTCATTTAGAACAATTTAAAGAAGAGTTAAGCTTTTTCTCAGATTTCAGACTTAGTTAAAGGTGTGTACTCTGTGTGAGAGTTTGTATAGGACTTTGGGAAGCAAATCCGTTCAACCAAATTGCAACTAATGCATCTATAGGAACAACTGTGGCATCCTGAGCAACACTGGGAGTTTGCAGATGCTTGGAGGTAATCGCCTGGAAATATTCTTGAAGCATAAAGAGTTAATTATTGGGTTGTTGTTTTTTTCAGAAGGACAGGAGGTTTTGACAGACTGTAATCTGAACAAATCCCAGGAAATGGAAAGTATGGATAATGCGGAAGATATGAAGGAACACAATCAGTCTAATGAAGAAGCAGGAGGTAAAGTGGAGACTGAATTCTGAAAAATAATAGTTATTTTGTCTTTTTATTCATCTGATTATGCTATGAGAGTGATTAGAAAGTTTATTCTGCATCATGGCACTAGTTTTCCTGCATCACTGTAAAAGGAATAACAATACAACTAGTTTAGAGCATTTCAACATGCTCTAAAGGAGGAGCAAGTGTTTTCCATCAGGGAACCTCGTGTGCGTTTTATTAAGGCCACTTTTACAGGATCTATGAAATATGGATAGCAAGATAAAAAAGCATGTACATATGGTGAGCTCTTTTAATGTGTGTTTGTGTTGTAGCATACAAATTCTTAAAAGTAGTTTGCATATGACAAATGTGTGTGTTAGGATTGCACTTTTTATTGATGTTGTTCACCTACTCTGATATCTGAAAAAAAAACCTTGGCGATATTTTTTTTTTTGAAAGAAAAGACAAGTTACCTTGAATTCAGAGGGCAGCTCCGCCCTGTAAAATTTAAAAATGTAGCAGCAATCCTGTGCTTTAAACTGTGGGTGAACGGAAGGTTGGACAGTTTACCGTGTTTATGGTTTAATTTGAACAGTAATTGCTTCCTATACAACTCTGAAAGAAGACACAGGTATGAATAAAATATTAAACCGATATGTACTATTTTTTATTTAAGAGTTCCTACATAAATGGGTATTTATGTGTATCTTTAAAAACTAGTAGGCCCTCTTCACTTAATAGAAAAAAGATTAAAAAAAACGCAGCTCCTGGACTCAGCAATCTTACAGGCCTTCAGAGCTCAGGACTTGTCTATGTGTATATGACATAGATTCAGAGCAAGAGACTTTGAATTTCCTCCTTGATGTAGAAGCTCATAAACTGAAATCACAGCATTAATAACCATTCCTGCCAGTGAGCTGAGCATGTTCATTTATGCCAGTTCTCAACCACAAACAGTGAAAAATGCTGCCTGGTAAAGGATGTGGTATACATATACTGGGGAAAAGACATACAGTATTTTACCAGTTTCACGTTGCCTTTCAAGTACTGCATGTCCATGGCAGTACAGCAGTGTCAAGACAATTTTTTTCTGTGGCTTTGGTTAGTAGTTTTGAGGTAGCGTTTACATATCACATGAATCAAGTAAATCACTAAAGAATTGTCTCTGGTTTGGTTGCCCAAGTAACAGGTTGTTCTCTGTGACATAAATGTGATTACTTTATTTTGGACTAAAATGAAATGTTCAGAGGTTAAACTTTTGCATTATTAAAGATTAAAATTTTTCTATTTATTTACAAAGTACAAAACAAGATAAAACACTCAAGGGGGTGCTGCGCTAGCAAAGGAGTCCATGAGGAGGGTGAAATTAATCTCACTTAGGTCTACAGCACTGGTGTCTAGAACAGTCATGGTCTCTGACCTTTCTTGACAGTTGATGGAGAGAGAGCACGCAGATTTTCTGACCAAATTTGGGTGTCTGATTTAGGATGAAATGCCTCATGTCCCCAGAGTAGCTGCTTCTCAGCAAAACTCCATTTATAGTGGAGAGTAGCTTAGTATAGATGCCTGTGGTGTAGAATCTAGCTTTTGCAGGTGAGTTCTGCTCTGCTTACCCTAAAAAGAGAAGCTTGATGTTTTTATCCACAGAACATGGAAGACTTGAGCCTTTTCTACATCCAAGGCATCTGATCTCTCTTTCAGATTCCACAGCCCATAAAATATTCACAGCCATATTCCAGCTCTTTGTCCATCCCTTATGGCATTTCCTTTTGCGCTAGCTCACTTCTTCCTCTGCTTTCCGAGTGGCCGTGCCCTCTGCTCCTCCTCGTCACTAAGCTGTGGATACAGGAAGCCAGGACAGGGTTTCTTTCACAAACCCCTCAACATTGACCATACAAGAGGTACGGTCTTCTCCCCACCAGAAGCCCTGTCTATTCTGCTGGCATGCACAGTGTCATGGCGTCAAGCAAGTCTTTTTTTCCGTTCCTTGACTGTCCTATGCCCTTCAGCTTCAGGTTCTTTTCCATACGTTTATATCAGGTGCAACTTAAACACTTGTGGGAGAACGTTTATATTGATATTGCTCTTGTATACCATTCTTTTTTTTATATTGCTGCTGATCTCGTAAAGTCTCTTTATAATTTGTTCTGGAATGCAACCTCTGAGAATTCACACCTCAAAGATAATGCTATAACTATCAAGAAAACGTCAGGTCACTCTCTGATAGACTGCCTTACCACTGCCACTGCGTTCATTCATTATAAAGTGAGTATGAACCTACTCAGTACCGCAGCACTCTATTCTTTGATTTTCACTACAGGAATAAAGAGATGATTGTTAGGAGAAAGCTGTTTTAAATGTACAAAAAACATACCTACAGTATCTCAGTGTAAAATGGCACAAAATAAAATATATACATTGTGTTTACTTTACTGCTTCACATAAATTTCTCTACAGTCATTCTGATACCGGAAGCACAATAAATCTTAAAATTTAAGCACGCTGTGCTAGAACTTTAGGCTGTGCCAATATCAGTAGGTGCATTTAAATTTCTTCCTAACAACGCCAGTTCAGTTGTTGTTGGATACTAAAATTCAGAAATAATCTTAGCTTTCATATCATGCCTACTACATAAATTGCAGATCAACAGTAGCAGCTACGTCAGTCACTGAGCAGTCCTTGTGGGTCAGTAACTATCTGTCTTCTAGATAAGCGAAACCACATTCTGACAGTGCTGCCTTGGTGGGAGTATTATCGTACAGGGATCACTAACCCTGGTAAAAATGAATATATAGTATTCTCCAGAATCAGAGAATAGAAATGCTGTCAGTATCGGTGATGGCTCTTTGGAAATGGATTATGTCCTGCCTACACCTGAAAAGTCAGTCTGTTTAAAGAAAAAACAAAAAACCACCTGTATTTGGTACTTTCCCAGGTGTGATCTCTAATATGTTCATTGCATATTAAATTTAAAGAGAAATAATGAAAAACCTTTGTGTGGTTCTCATAAATGTTAATCGTGGTATTTGTGATCTACCTCTTTTGTCAGTCAGCAATTCCACTTCAGCATCTTCACAATTTGTTGTTGGTGATAGTCTGCGTCACAGAAATCTCTCCTTTTTTTAATCCCGAAGCCCTGCATGATCCATGCCCACAGGGCTTGTTCCATCTGATGGAGGCCTTCATAAGAACATGAGGCCACTGACTCTCAGAGTGAGATCAAACATTTGATAGCCTGATTTCCACTGCCTTAATATGTCTATAGTGTGTTTTTCTTCGGTACAATTATGTCTGGTTTTTCCGTGTTTCGTCAAGCATTCATAGTAAGTAGTAACCTTCCAGGTTCTTGGACTATACATTTTTCGTGACTCTTGCATTCTTAATGGGTGACACTCTAAATACATTGTGGGGACTTCTTCTGAGACTTTAGGCAGAAGTAGGAGCCTGGTCCAATCTAGATGTTGTCTAACTCTAGTTTGGTGGAGCCGTTTATGCTCGGTCTGCAGAAAGTGGTACTGTGACCCTTTCAAAAGGCTACAGAAGCTTCATAAAGGCACTAAATAAACTAGTGTATAGGGCTGAAAAGTCATCACAACTGGTGCTCTTTTAGTATAAGAAAATTCACTTTTTCACCAAACAATTCCATATTTGTACTTCTCCGAGCACATGCAAACACACTGCTGGATGTGTTGTCCATTCTGTCCGTGTCATAACCGACAGAGGTGAGATGCCACTCAATGAAAACAATTCATGTCCTATTATACACCCCTTTTAAAAGGGCTTCAACTATGATGATTGCTAAGTATAGGGCAAGCAATCAGGCAGAAGGCTATAGTGATATGATAATTAAAAGCTTGATGGAGAACAAGAAAAAAAACAAAAAGAAAGAAAAAACCTTTTTTTGCCTCAAGGGAATGGAGGCTGCACGCTGTGGTGCACATGGTGTACGCTTGTCTGCAACCATAAAAATACGCTGTTCCCATGGTGCTTCCTGTATCTAGTCTGAAAAGAGACAAGCAATGAGGCAGATAGGGGAGGAGGCACTTTATTTCCCTTGTTTCTTTATGTGCCCCTGACACTGTTACTTTTGGTGGCCAAAGTTGAAGTGTCCTTAACGTAAAAATTAAATAAAAAAACCCACGTTCTCTCCTATGGGAGTCACAGTGAAGCGCAAGTGTTTAATTATGTCTTAATTCCCTCCTCTGTTGAGGCAGACAACTTTTTGGGTGTTATGAATGTTAGCTAGCTTTCATGGTTGTGAAATAAAAAGAAATAGAAGCCACATTTGTGGTTTATGGATGCTAATTGCTGCTGCATTTAGGTGTGCGAAAGGGGGCGGTTAAAAGGCTGGAGTGAGACAGGAGAGGATGACAAACCCTCGCTTAGGCGCGTACTGAGGTTCCAGTGGTGCTGCTAGCACACGCACTTATCTGCTCGAAAAGGAAGTGCCGTTTTTTATCAGAATATTACATCTCCCAAGCCCAGATCGAGCCCTGCCGCTCATGGGACTCAGGGGTTATCTCACAACATCAGCAGCACCGTGCTGCAGAAGTTCACTTAACAGGGGATTTCTGTAAGTGTTAAAACCAGGCAAGGAGTCTGTACTGCTTAACTGTGTCAGGTCTCTCTGCTTTGGTGGCTACGCATGAACTGAAAGTCGCATCTGAGTGTTATCAACAAAAGATCCTCTTGACTTTGTTTTAGCTCTACAGTACTGTACTGTCAGCGGCAGGAATGCTGCCAAGCACGTTCGGTGACATCAACGCAGCCAGTTGTGTCACCACAGCCTGTGAATGATTGACATCAGCTCGGACTATCTTGCACGATGGGTAGCCCAGGGCTGACACAGAAACTTGGGTATTCCGGTTGCCTTGAAATAATCAGAAAAGTGCAGCGATTTCTTACTCTAATTAATCCATTATAGTTAGCAGAAAAAAGAATTTGCTTTTGAGGTATCCTGACTGTTGGTCTAAGCTATCAGACAAGTTCTGGAAGGAGAATGGATGCACAGCATTATTCAATAGATGATGGGCTCCTTTCCATAACTTTTAAAACTTCATTTTCTACAGTAGGCATCTGGGATTCACTCAAAAGAAATCCTTGAAACTAAAGGTGGGAGAAATACTTACTCCTTTGGCATTGAAACAAAATCTAGTCCAGGGCAGATGAGTTGCCATATGTTCCTTCCCCACCCCCCCAGCAAGAAATAAGTGAAAATGAAGAAAATGGCCCTAGGAATTCAAATCACATATCATTGTAGAAAATAATCCATTTTTAGAAATATGGGTTGGTGGAAAGGCAATCAGTTAATTCAGATGACTCATGTTTTGCCCCCAAACTAGGCTGTTCATTTGGCACAAAATGTGTGAGTTTAAGGGGCAGGTTTACTACTGTTTGTGCTGCTGGAAAGGTATCGGAAAGCAGAAATAAATCCACAAGAGTCGAAACTTTGCTAAAACGCAGCAAATAGTTCCATGAGCGCTGGAATTGATGAAGCTGGGTTTCCAGTGGGGTTGTGTCTTGTTGCTGGATGACTTTTAATGGAATTATGCAAAGTTTGCGTGGTGTTTTACTTCTGGTACCTCAGGCTAGCCTTGCCCTATTCTCAACACCGTCTCCCATCACACTGCATTCTAGTGCTCCAGGTCTTGTTCCTATTTTGTTCCTCTTGCTGCTCTGCAGGATCTGTTATGAACTTCGTGTAATGCAGAGCTCAATTCCATAGATCCTTGTTGAACAGTCTGTTGCTGCACCTCACTTGCCCAGTGTGCCAGGCACCACGACTGTTTCTCCTGATGCAGGAGCACCACCTCCAGGAGCGGTTCGGGGAGATGCAGGTACCCCTGGGCCATCTGGGGAACAGCCAGCTGTCAGAATTGAGTAATTGGGAGAAGACTTTCCCCTCTGCCAGATAGGACTGGGTTTGGTGTCAGTAAGGGAACACAGAGTGGATGGATATGCTTCTATAGAAGACCAGGCTAAAAGTCAAACACAAGTATTTAATTATAAAAACCTCCTCAATTTGGAGAGAATGGACTTGTAATCTGAAATTCAATTACCGGAATCTAGATTACTTACTACTGGATTTTTTTTTAATAGTTGAATCAAATCAATACGCTTAGTTTTGTGAAGATTATGGTGTTCGAGGATTTTGAGCAATGTCTTAACCAAGCTTCTGTCTTCGGTTTATAGGTGTTAAAATTCCACTGATGTTTATCATATATTTCCCTGTTCTTCATATTATATTATATTTTCTCTTCATATTATATTTTTCTAGTGTAAAACACAAAAGCATATTGCATTGTAAGAAAGACTTTTGGGAGAGGAATTAAAAAAGGCTAAATGAAACTACACTTTCAACTTCTCAGATTTGAAGTTCATTTGAAAAAGCAGTTGACCAGAGACAATCATGCCTGAGTGGTCGTATTAGTAATAGGTCCCTTGATATAACTAATGAAGGCGATTATCTGAATTTAACATGTGGCCTTTTTCAGTCTGACTGTTAGGTCCAGATGTTCTCTGATTAACTGTCTAATTGAAGTCTGATTTAACGGTTGTGATTGTATCTGGCTTTCTGGACTTTAGGAATTGTAATTTTAGAGATGTTTTCTATGAGTGATGTTATCTTCACTGTAACAGAAGGGAAGAACTCGTACAGTTTCTTTTTCCGTTTTTTTTTTTTTTCTTTTTTTTTAAGAGGGAGACTTTAAAGATATTAAGATTTGAAAGGATAATGTTAACAGGTGTCATAAATGAAACAAAATTCATCTGGGACAGGCTTTGGAAAATCTGGGCACTGTAGGCCCAGGGCTGTGGGATGGCGTTTCCTCTGATCCTCTGTGCTCCTGTGCAGCGCTGGGGCTATCGGCGGTAGAGGAAAAGCAGAAAGCTATTGACAGTTTTTTTAATTAAAAAAACCCCAACAAATCCTGTGATAGTTTTAACATAGTACTAGCCATAGTTTTCTAGCTCCCAGTCACGTTGTCTCAGGTAATAACATTCTGCTTCCCCAAATTCTGTTTGTAGTGTCAGTTAAATGCATTATTTTTCATTTCCTTCCCAAAACCATGGCCTAGTGCTGCCCAGTGTTGCTGTGCCGTTGTCCTGTTTAACTCCAGCTTTGGCAGTACTCAGTTTTATTGCTATTTCTGTTAGTATAACTTTAACAAATTTTGGGAACCTTTTGAATGGAAGTCCTAAAAATGATGTGTGGTGTTTGATTTTTGTTGTTGTTGTTGTTGTTGTTGTTGTTGTTTCTGTAATTAATTGTACAACTGGATAAATTATACTGTGTTTTAATGATAGAAAGACATTGGTATTAATGAAGTAGAAAATACACATCCGAGCGCTTGGAAAATGATGTCTGGTTTGGGTTTTTTTTTCTTTCCAATTCTCATTGCTGCATTTCAATTTGATTTGTTTCTATTTTTGTTTCAAGTCACAATAAAAACAAGGAAACTCATTACCATAGAGCATACACTCCACAAAGGGGAATTGTGAAACTCTCTCCTATTTTTAGAAATGAAATTTCCACCAGGTGCATACTGCACTGGTTCATTTAGGAATTACCGCTCGAGTATGCTTTATAGAGTATCAGAACAAAATAGATGCTTGGGTTTTGTAAAAAAACGGATAGCGAGCAACAGTACTACAAAAATACTGGGAGGCACAAAGATAAAAGAAAATCAAAGCCAATATGTCCAAGTAATAATTTTTAGTAAGTAAAGGAAGTGAAATCTATGGTTTTCCAGTGCATTGTAGAATGAAAGTCCTGAACGCAGCCCTTGGGATTTTTAGTGCAGAAGAATGTGCTTTGGCCTGTAGTGACACAAAAAAGGGATCTCAGCTGCGGGGATGCCTGAGTGGGACGAGTCCAGCGGCGTACACACTGTATGAGGGAGCACTCCTTTATTGCCACTGTGTCTTCGTTACTGGTGTTGCCACTGCTGTCTAGCTGAAGGCTGAGCTGCTGCTAGGTGATTGCTTCTTCCTTTGTTGTCAAACAATGATCTCACAAAAGCATCACTGCTGCTGTAAAAAAGTGAGCTTATCACTGGAGTCAGTGGAAGAAACAAAGCCAAATGGGCCCAAAAGGCTTGAACTCCTTTCCCTTCCCTAGAATTGATATCTGCAGTGGTGTAGAAGACAGACATGGAGAAAAGTTGCTTTATGTCTGACCGTGTTGCCTCTATGAAAAAAAATAATCTCATGTTACTATTGCTTCACGTTTTATAATTCCCCCTTACTTATAGTCTCCAAATTTTCAATATATACATTTATGTCACGTGTAATTATTTTCTTCTTGTTATTTAAGGAAAAAAAGCTTAGATATAGCGTTGATTTTTTTTTCAGTTTACAATTTTGATGGGATGTACTGCAAACCTCTCTATATTCATTCAGGAATAGGGGTGTGTTTGCTTCATGACGTATCTTCCCCTACAGTGCGTGAATTCCATTGTAGAGGTGTTTTTCATAAACATGCAGGATTCTGACTTTAATTTGGAAACTCCGATGACTTTTTCAGTTTCACCGTGTACGCCTGTTCTGTTTCAAGCTGATTTAGGTAAAGGAATCTCGCATTCTGGGAGGGGACCAACTCTGGTATGTGTACACTAGATTTTGGTTTTATACTGCTATTTCTGGGGACACTTTGTGGAGATAACGGTGATGAATCATCGGTTAATACCTGTCAAATCCAGGTAGTCACAAGAATCCTTTGATATGCACATGTGTAGACTCCCTTCTTGTTCTTCGGCATCTGAATCCTATTAACAGCTGTCAAAACCTGGTAAACTATTTATATGCTTTCACAATTTGTTTAATTGGATAGTTAGGAAATGGCATACAAGGAAAGCTTTTCTTTTTTCTTTTTTTTCCTTTAGTCTGGCTGAACATCTGTAGCATTAGGGGCTCATTATCTCTGAATTGGCATAGCAAATCAGCAGCATCATTAAAATGCCACATTAAGATGATTAAGTTTCTTTGTTATCCAGTTGACTTTTTGCATGTGCTGAGGATTTCATGATTATGACCCCACTCCTTGTAAAACACTTGAGCAACATCACCCTTTTGTGCCGTTGTCTTTAATAGCTTCTGTTTTTCATTCTTTGTGCTTTTCATAACACTGCTGGCAAACTTTGCTTAACAACAGTACAAAACTTACGTTCTTTTCTCTATGTTTGATGCCAAGGTCTTGGATTAAATATAGTAATTGGGGGGTTTTCCTTCGGAGACTTCCTCCTAGAGAGAATAGCTAAGACAATACTCTAGCTTGCCCTAATTATTTGCTGCTATTGACTTCTTTTTTTATTCATGCATTTTATAGAACATATACAAACACTGTTCATGTGGTGACTCAGTCTGAAGTTGCCACCACAGCTTTATTTTGGATTTTTTCCAGAACCCATTGTTTTTACAGTGTTTCAGGTGAAACAAAAATATTACTCTGGAGTATGTCTTTCATCTTGTAATCATCTCCCCAGGAAATGAAACCATGTGCATCAGCCTTAACGCATCACACTGGTACTTTGTTGTGTAAAATCTACATTTTTTTCTGCAGTGTGCATTACCTTCATGAACTGCCTCAAGAAAAATAGTTCCCTGGCTTGGACACCATGAATGTTTTTTTAGTCTTACAACCTCTTTGCTTTCCTAAGCACTTCTTTTTTTTTAACTGGGAGAACTTTGTTAGTATCGTTAGGGATAATTGTGTTTTTCCTCAGCTAAATTTCCCTTTTCTACTTGAAGTTACAGCCACCTTCCTCTTGGTTACGTTGGACCAGCCTGGAAACTCCCTAATCTCATTGAGATAAGTTGATATGATTTCGAAGTGACAGATACAAACCTTTCCACACTGCTGCCAATCTCCTGATCTCACGGTATTCCCTGTGCGTGCCAGTACACAGAGCAAAAGTGAGGGCTGGAAAAGGCATTTGGTTGCTTCAGCCCTCTGCAACCACTTGGTTAATTTTTGGCTGGCCTGTACTGAGCTGTCTTTTCCTCTGACTGCTTCTGTATTGCTGTCAGGAAGGCAGAGTAGACTCTATGAACAATAACAGGTGTGTTAGGACAGAAAAATTCCAACCCTTCTAACATTTGTTTGGTTAAAAAGAGACTCTTCCTTTCTGCTGTCTGTGGTTCTCAGTCATCAGAAGGTGAATTTTTCCGTTGAGGTTTCTCAAATGCCCACATGCAAACGGAAAAGCACTCGGGCTTTGGTGGGATGTCACTGACAGCTGGAGCGATGGTGTTTACTGGGGGGAGGCAGTGGTGGAAAAGCCGTGATCAGAACTCAGGTGTGTCCTTCTCTGCGACTATTGCAAGCAGTCAGCGTGCAATGTGGAAAATGCAGAGGTATTATTTTCCTCAGTGGAACCATAGGATGGCTTGCCCAGTTTGGGCCAGTCAGCAAGTGCTTGCCATGGGGAACTCAAACCGGCGTTCATGCTATGCTACACTGGCATAACTCCGTAAAAGAGTGAAAAGCTGTGAGCCATGAACTTGTGGTGAGAAACAGTAGAAAACGGTAGAGAAGTCGTCTCAGTTGGAGGTTACAACTAGCCCTCCACTGCTAAGCAAGTGCATTTGATGCAGACGAAAGGTGAGACGTTAAGTAGAAAGTGGGAATTGAAATTGTTTCTGAAAGTACCAACAAGGTGCAGCTGCAATGTGTACTTCCTTTTACTATGCTGTGCAGGATGTAGCAAATTATTTTGGAACTGCCTCCTTTTGAGAGGGAAAAAACCCAACAAACCTGCCAAAAAAATGTTTTTTTTGGGGAAAAGAGATTCTGTTGAAAGCTGCTTTCAGCAACTGGCAATTTTTTTTCCTTAGAGTGATGGAAATGGATGGATAAACTAATTTTGAAGGAGTCTTGATAGCAGGATCACCCTTGTACTCTCAGACGTGAAGCTGGGAGCAGAAGGTACTTGCAGAGGAAACCCTGTTTCAGTGGAAGCAGGAATCCCTGGGATGGAAAGCAGAGGTGGTTCTGAAGAAAGTGCAGAAAAAAATGGCCCATTTGGAGGCAAATCCAGACCTCCCTGTGACGGCAAAGACCCAAAACTGCGTGAGCTCTTCTGGACCAGGGCAGTCAGTCCCAGTACCAAACTCTAAAAAACATCTAGGCTAGGGGGATAAAAACACACAATATGGGGGAAAAAAGCCAACCTTCTGTGGATATCATCATCTAGGGAGAGCACCATGAGGAACCTCTGAGTTTTCCACGCTACCATGGATTCTTGCATAGGATGAAGAAATTATGACCCACGTGTTTCTTCCCCCTCACCTCAACCCAAAGCGAGCTAGATTGTCTGGGTTTAGTGCAAACATTCAGGATAGAGGAGTGATTTTATCACTAAAATATAGATGAAAATTTTGATTTCATGAAAGTATGGGTTGCCACATCTTTATTTTTCAGTGCTGATTTTATGTTGCTACCTCATTTTTGCTGTCACCCATTGTTTGTTCTTGGCATTTGATGTGGTTTATTACTCAGAACCAGAGCTAATACATATTCAGCAGTCCATGTTCTGTACTTTGGAGAAAGGACAAGTGATTAAGTGCCATATTTAACTGTCTAACCCTCAGTTTGAGAGAGGAGCAGGTGGCCACGAGAACAATACTTTCAAACAGGAAACTATGTATTTTATCTCTTAGTGCTTTTCTTTGCTTGGTAGCTTGAGGCATAACTCAAGTTTCAGCCATAGTCTAGCTCATGTCTAGGTGGAAAAGTCAGATTTAAGAAGAAAAAAGCTGTCCTGTCAATTAGTAAGGGTTTGAATGCGAGTGCTGGTAATGCTGGAGTTAATAGTGGAAAGGAAATTCTGCAACATAAGTTGGGAATCATCAGCTGTTTATATAGTGTGACCAATTTGCTTATATTTTTACATGGGAGCACTATTATTAGTAAATTATTAGCTACTTGTTACTTTCTCCTTTTGTCATGAAATTGCATTCATTTAAGGCAATGTCTTTGGTTTTCTCTGGACGTGGCTCCAGGTCCAGGAACCTATTCAAAGGCCATGGATGCTGATCTTCGTGAGTCTTTGGGTTCTTTGCCACACACTCCCAATATGACTTTGGACAAATCTTTTCACGTTTCTGGGTTACATTTATTTACCAGGAAGTCTTTACCCTGCCTTTGCTAGTTTTACTCACATAGTAACCTTATGATACAGGTATCAAGATTATTGGATGCTACTCCACATTTGAGATCTTTGGATAAAAATTGTAATTTCCAAGTGAAAAATAGGTTTATTGATTAAGATTAACTGATGAGAATCTATACCATGGGAGCACTGGAAGTCTTATACTGGATCAGAAATATTTCTTAGGCATGTTTCAAGCGCCCGAGGTTCTACAGGAAGATATAAGTATCCTTTTTTAATTTGTGTCTTTCTGTATTTCCAATTCACAGGAACAGCCTGAGACACTAATTTCTATATGCTAATTGTGAGTTGTGGGAACAAGTATTTTCTTTTGAATTCTGAATAGTACCCTGTAATTGCAGGAGAAGTTCGTACTGTGTTATACTTTTATAGTCTGTAGAACGAAATTATCCATCAAAGGTAATTAACAGGCAGGTCAATATTTTTAAAGGTTTTCTCACTGTGAGTGTCATTAAGAGTACATGATCCATGAAGATTCATGTCTCAACTGCATTTCTTCATCTTTGGGTGTTTAAGTAAAACTTTAAGGAAGATTGATAATGTAATTTTATGTAATTTTTGGTGAGTTTTTTCCTAAGATACTTCATTGTGGCTAAGATAAGCATTTTTTCACTTTTGTGCTTTTTTTTGCCTGCAGATGATGTGGTTAAAGTGAAAGGTGAATACAGTGAAAGAGAGGAGAGTGCTTTAAATTCAGAGCCTATGGAAAACCCAGAAGAATCTGAAATGCCTTATACCTATCCCAGAGAATATAACGAATATGAAAGCATTAAACTGGAAAGACACTCTGGTTCATATGACAACGTCAGGCCAGCTAGTGGAAAAATGAATTGTGATATCTGTGGATTAGCCTGCATTAGCCTCAATGTCTTGATGGTTCATAAGCGTAGCCACACTGGTAAATATCCCTATATTATTCTTGTAAGAACTGAATACTGAAAGGATAATAATTTGTAATTTAGACTACTTATTTTAAAAAAGAATACCAAAATCCAGATTTCCATATTCAGTCCTTGATGGCCACATGTGATCCCTAGCAAGTTACTCACTTTTCTGTGCCTCACTTTACCCACCTCTCTTCTTATCAGGATTGAATGTTAGTAAAAGCATGTTTGTGAGGCATTTTAAGAATTTTGGATGAAAGGCACTATGTCATTTAAGTATTTCAGGCACAAAACACAAGTTAGATTGGTTTTGTGCTGCCATTTCTAGTCTATATGTGCATATGTCTTTGTGCTATACTTTGCCAACAAACAAATAAATGAGCATCTTAGGTTTTGACCTGCAGTAAGATAAGATTTTTTTAAATATTTTTTTGGTCTAAAAATTGCTAGCTTGTTGGAATCAGCCTCCTCCAGAACACTTATTTCCATGGAAAAACTGTACAGTGTTTTCAATAGTTATATGTATGTTACCAGAAGCTCTGACACCAGAGCTGCATGTAACTCCCACTGAAGTCAACGGAAGGGCTGTGTGTGTTTCTATAGAAAGAGATTGATCCAGTACTTCATTCTTTCCTCTTCCAAAAAGGAAAGGGTATGAGGATAGCATGATACCCATGTAACCATTAAATGTCCTTTTTTGTATGTCATTTTAAGGTGAACGGCCATTCCAGTGTAATCAGTGCGGAGCTTCCTTTACTCAGAAGGGTAACCTCCTCCGCCACATTAAACTACATACAGGGGAAAAACCTTTTAAATGTCATCTTTGCAGTTATGCCTGCCAAAGGAGGGATGCGCTAACAGGTCACTTAAGGACACATTCTGGTAAGTGACTTCAAAGACACTTCATGTGTTTTACATGTGTGTCAGTAGGACACTAGGCATGGAAAACAAAGAGTCAGTCAGCAAAGTTTGCTCAGCCGCTCTAGTTTTGAAGAGTCGACAAATAGCAGTGACCACTCACTCTGCCTGCTGTGTTGGTGGAACTGTCTCAGGACTCAGCTCCAGTCTTGATGCTGAAGGAGGGCACAGGGAAACCCGCTGTCACAGCTGTGTGCTGTGAGAAATGGCCAGCCTCGATACCTGCTTGCACAAAATAACTCCTGGGTATTTTCCAGTGAGTGGAGCGAGCTATGCCATCAGGCTCTGAATGTGAGGAGTAGCGTGAAGACATGCTTTGCGGGGACTTCCTTCCGTTTCTATCCTGAGCTGTTGGGATAGCTGTAGGTGCACAATCCAGGACAGCACAACTATTGCCATTTAATGCCTTGCTGTTGTGTAGTGCCTTTCATCTGAAGGTCTTAACATGCTCAACAAATGTCAGTGGTTTTTCTCAAGACTGGTAGGGTGTTCCATCCATTTTACAGATGAGAGAAACGGAGGCACAGAGCTGAGGTGACTTGAATAACAAGCCAGGTATAAATTGATCTTAGTTTCCCCAGTTCTGCAAGAGCCAGGTTGTGCTTACTCTTTGATTTATGTATATCCTGTGTTATACAGGGGCCTATGAAAAAAAACATTTATTCTAAATGATAGATGTTATCTCTGCACTGCACTGTACAGAAAAAAAAAGTTCAACCTCACAAAGAATCAAAGTTAAAAATGAGATTATCTGACATGGATAAATGAGATTCTGATTTAATCAAGACCCAGCACCGTGGTGGTGACTGTCCCCCACCAGCACAATGCTAAAAACATCATGCTTCAAACACATTGTGTGGTTATTGTGACTGAAGTTTTTAAGAGCTGGCTTATTAAACAGCATAAAGAAAATCTTTTCAAGTGAATCACATTATAAGTGAACAATTGCATTAGCAGTAGGGAGTATGGTCTTTTTGCACAGTATACAATGCAACGCTAGTTATATTTGTGCTGTACAAGGATGATATTTTGCCTGGGTGTGTTAGAGGATGTCTGCTCACAAAACAGTAATGAGATAATTTAGGAAGTGCTTCCAGTCCTTGTGTATGAGGCACTGGGGAAGGCTGTGTGGCTATCTTGAGTTTCAAACAGGTTTGCTTTAGTTTAAATGAATCAGGAACATAATTTGCTTTACAATAAATGTCTTTGGAAATGAAATGAACCTCACGTATGGTTTTGGTTTGGTTTAAGTGTATCAGTTTCATGAAATCCTTGAAAAATCCTGCCTAGACAGGACATAGATCAGGCAGTTGGGACAGTTGCAGTCCTGGTTTAGCAGCTGTACAGTTGGTCTTCCCTAGGGAAGTTACACCAAAAGAAGTTGCCAGCTAAAGGCGGGCTGTAGGAACCTGAGCTCCTGTGGACAGTATCTAATTGCGAGTCCTTTTCTGATGCTGAGCTTGGGCACTGAAGAGAGAACTCTACCTGTCCAAGGAGTTTCACTCTTTTGTAGCCCTAATTTTGTGGTGATGACAGTGCTCATAAACTTAACAGAAATTTAAAGCATTCTCCATGAGCTGAACATGTGCTATCAGTAGCTGTATACTTGAATGGCAGGGAGACAGTGTTTTAGTAGTCTCTTGTGGTTATTTTATGCTGCTCTTATTTTTCTAGTGGAGAAGCCGTACAAATGTGAGTTTTGCGGAAGGAGCTACAAGCAGAGAAGCTCATTAGAGGAGCACAAGGAGCGGTGCCGTACTTATTTGCAGAATGCTGGCATGTGCGAGGCTGGTGAGTTCATAACATTACAGTGGTTTTGGGTTTTTTTGGTACGTCACAGTTCTGAAAAAAAGGGCATCTGGTGAGCTGTTAACTCACAGCCTGAGAACAGTTTTTACTACAATCATTTTCAATAACCTAAGGGGCTGTAACATTTTATAAAAGGGTCTGGTTTAATGCATCCCTCAGGCAACTAGTTAAAGAATGCTTTTATTTTAATCACTTTTTTATTTCACAGTTACTTTGAATAAAACCTCTAAAATACCTTGTACACAGCATTTCTGTAGGTGACACTCACAGTAAGTTAAATTATTCCTACATTAATGCCATTATGTGGCTTATTTGATTGGATGAGTTGATGCCCATGGTTGTTGACAACAGTTGTTTACATGTCTCAGTACTTGATGCTTCCTTTTCTTTAGGATAAGATCTGTTGGTCAGAATCGGTTAGAATTTGCAGAAGTTTTAGTGGCGTGGATCTAGGGCATGGAAATGGGGTGCTACCGTGGAGATCACTGATAGGTCAGCTTAGGAGGCAGTGCGAGGTAAAGGACTTCTTTAAGTACAGAGCTGTCTTTGAAAAAGGCTGAAGGTAAAATGTATCAAAACACAGTTTTTCTTATTTTCCTTTTCACAGTCTCAATGCTGCAGTTCTGAAAAGACTTTGGTGAAAAATAACTGCCATAATCTTTGAGCCTACTTCACCTGAATATTTCAAATCCTAAAATGAACTTTTGTGATTTAAGTCCCACAAGATGCCAGTAAGTCAGGAAAGAATTACTTTTCTCATTCAGAGTCAGGGAGTGGTTGTGGCCTCCCAAAAGATTATACGACTGATCTGTAGCAGAGCTGAGGCTACAATTTCAGAATTCAGGTTCCCATTCTATTGCTATGCAGCCTTAAAAAAACCAACCAAACAATAAGGGCTTCAGCTTCCTCGTTTTGATTGTGAATTTCAAATAGAATTTTCTTTACAAGGAAAAGGTTAGACTGAGTTTTCAGAGAAGAAAACTAAAATGTAAAAATATACTTAGATGACAAGGCCCTTTAGTAATTAAAAAATATATAATTATTTAGCATATGGTTATCAAGGAAGGATTCTGCAGGCATCATCACAAGCCATTGATACATGATGACGACTATGTGGGTACAAGAGTTCTTACTCTGTGCAGAGTGAGTAGGTTGGTGTATCAGCCTTTATGACACATGCACACACAAAAACCGCCATAAGGAAACAAAGATTTAACAAAGTTAGAGTTTTATAGTTTTTCGTGGGCTATCTTCTTTTCAGCAAATGACATGTTTTTAGAGCATTAGTAAAAGTAAATGGTTATCAGAACGTCAGCAAGTTTTGGTTTTCATGAGAACCCATACATATTGTAACTGTGGTTTTATGTTACAGTACGTACTCCCATGATGGCAATCACTCCGAGATGTCCACCACGTGAAAATGGAAAACATGATACCTACTATAGATTTCTGCTTTTAAATGATTCTCATGGTTTACATTCATTTCAGAATAGCAGCAATTCACTTATCCAGAATCTGCTATGTAGTTCTTACAGCAGTAGTACAGTATGCCTTAAATTGGTCACAGAGGAAATGTAAATTTCCAGTACAACATGATGTGGCTGCACCCTATGCCTTTAAGACCTTCACACTTTTAAAAATATTGCAGTGTTTTTAGTGGAGTAGTAAGTTTTATGAAAAACAGGAACTCCAGTCTTGCTGAGGCATTTCCATTCAATTCTCTGGTATCAGCACTATGTTAGATGACAGAATCAGCGAGAGGGAAGGCTGGAAAGGACCTCAGGAGCTCATTTACTGTGTTTGACTTGTTTTTTCCCCTAAGTGTAGCATTTTGCACTTGTGTTTAGTGAACATCATTTTTTTATTTCTGACCATTTTCCTACTTATCCGCATCACTTTGAATTTTGGTACTTTTCTGAAGTCCTTGCAACCTTCTCATATGGAGCCATCTTTAAACGCAAGTACGCTCTCCATGCCATCATCCACTAATTAATTAAAATATTGAAAACCATTCTGGTTACTTTTTAGTATGAGGTTTGCATCTTCCAAATGTAGCAGTGTGGAAATATTTCTGAAAGAAAGGGTTTATGTAACCATATTGCTAGAGTGTTGCTCAGTCCCTGATAACAATCTCTGGTCACATTGTTCTCATTGCACAATAACCCACCTCTCTGTTCCACTCTCCATTATTTAGTGACCACATAGAGATGCTACAGGAAGCAATGCCTCTAATTTGAGCTCTGCTTAGTACTTTAGGGTTTTGTTAACGATGCCCGCATGTTCTAAAAATTATACTTACATTGATGGTGTGACAGAAACCACATTATGGAAACAATTCAGTACAGGCTAAATGATCGTGTGTTTGTACTCTGGGCTGGGAGAAGAGTATCTGCTCTCTGTACCTCTACTGAATGATATGATGGCCAGGTGACAGCACTGTTGTAGAGAGGCGGTTCATCAGCCAGCGATTCCAAGAAAACATAAGTAGCCATTCATAATGGATAAATCACATTTGTACAAAAATTTTCTTCTGGAAGTGTTTTATAAACATGAAATCACAACTGAAGCGTACAGACCACTGAGGAAGGCAACAGCCCTCAGAAGCACCACAGAGACACCTCAGGTGGTGAGGAGGGAAGGCTGTAGTCCGTCGCTAGTGTTGGCTGAGCAGGACATGGTGACCCAGGCTTAAAAGTGGTCATGACATTGGAGCTAAACCCCATCCCACTACTGTGTTAAAACACAATGTTTGGGAGCTTTACTTTCCATGTAATTCCAGAGGCACACGCGAGACAGTGATCAGAGATCTGAAGTGGAGCGAAGAGGATGAGTTATTTGTTCTGCAGGGTTTCTTTCAGTATCCTTAGAGTTTCAGCTGTTCTCTGGCCATGCAGGTGAACCATCAGGAGTATTTAACTTGCAGCACATTGCAAGATCTCAAGCTGAAATAGGTTAAGTGCTTTGGAAGTCTCGATTTTCCTTATAACTATTATTCTTTCTCAGAGTAACTTTGAGCAAAGCACTTGACCATTTCTGTCAATCCAGCCTGAAATTTATTTTTAGATACATGTTATAGTTAGATAATTAGTTCTTTAAACTAATGTCACGATGTGCAGTGGAATCACCCAGTGGGTAAGGTAATTGAAGAGGGAGACAGGGCATGATTATTTCTCTCTGTCAAGAAGTCTTTAGAGAATTTTGAGTGATTAAAAAAAATGTTTCCTAAATACTAAATATTATTCTTGACTTGTTTAATAAGTGGTCCAGAAGGGAGAGGTGGGTGAGATAATTTTAAGTTAGCTTTTGGGTAGAGAGAGCAGTGTTGTGAGAGAGAACCCGTGTAACCACCTGTGTCTCAGTGGCAGCAGATACTGTGTCCCGAAGGCTGTATTATGAAGACATTGTCAAAGACTTTTTGTGGCCCATAAATAGAGATTTTTTTTTTCTTTAGGAAAAAATGGCCATTAGCAAGGAGTAGAAAATCTAAATGTGAAAGAAAAGAACCTCAGCGTTAAAATAAAATGGCAGACAGACATCAAGATGGAAGATTGGTACTTGCAGATGTCCCAGAACATATTATGTAGGTCAATAGTTACTGTCTTTTCAGCAATCTTGTCTGAGTAAAGACTATTGTTACCTCTGCAGGAAGCCGCTTGTCTGCCCTCTTGACACTAATTTAATAAAGTTCCCTTGGTGGCACATAAATAACGTTGACAAGACAAGTAGTCACTGATACGCTGCGTGGAGCTTCCAGTGTGTCTGTAGGGCTGGCTAAAGGACGTACAGAAATTTCACTCTTTGAGTTCTGTCGGAAGACGGGGAAAAAGGTTCTGAAAATGTGAAATTAAAGCTTTAAAAGAACATGAGTACAACTCATGAAATTAAAGATTGAGAAAAAGAGGAACTAGAAGAGTAAGAAAAACGAAGAAACGGTAGAGACCAGGGACCTGCTTTTCTGACATGGATGAATTGTGTTTTCCTTCTTTCTCTTTTTCTTTACAATGTAAATTTTTGAATATACAGCACTGTTTGTATTGTTGCCTTGTTCAGGGTAGTTGTGGGCTGTTGGGGTTTTTAAAATTTAAATTACTATTATTAATGACTTGTGCAATGATCCTGTCAAGATTACGAGCATTCTAGGTTGGGGATAGTTCAAACCTTGAACTTTAGTTATCTAAAGATAATATAAAGAGCTCAGAAAGCATATTCTGGTTTTTGCAGCATGAGAGTTAAACAGAAGTTCTGAAATTAAAAACCCCATGACATTATTCTCAAGAATTAACTAGAGCTTCTGGCCAAAATCCAAACGGATGATTATGCTCTGCCTACCTAACTTTCCCTTAGAGTTTCAACTTAATCTGATGTTTTGTCTCACTTCATGTAAACTCTTACGTAGCGTCTTGGTATTTCATGCTGGAAGCAGGTGTGTTTTAGCAGTTGATGAACGTATTTATGTAAGTCTCTAAACATACTAGAGTAATTTGGAATAAAAACCAGACTAGAAAAGTAGTGTGTTATTACCTCTAAGGCATTGTGCATGCATGCCCTCTGTGGTCTGGTTATCATGCATATCATGGGGTTACAGCCTGATGAAACAGGACTCAGGTAGGGCTGAGTTGAGCCCTGTTATCCCATCCATCCTGAGTCATATTTGTAGCTAGAGTTTGTGGCATCGAGTACTTATGAAGCACTTTACATTTTCAAAATGCTGAACAAACATTAACAAATGGTTCTGGCTGAGGTTTGGTGAGTCATGGTTTGTGCTGACTGAAGCTCATATGATATCAATAACAGCAATAATAAACAGGTAAGGAGTGTCTGACTGAAATGTGTAGGGAAGTGCTGCACACTAGGCTATGGAAGGATGATACGGCATTTTTATCACTTGCTGTACTTAGCAAATTGCAATTTAAGTCCAATACTTAATAAAACTGCATTTAGCAGGACTAAAGTGATACCAAAGTGCTTGTATCATTTTCCTCTGGCATTTTCCTCTTATGTAGATTACGCTTCATATATTTAGGTATGCTAGTGCAATAGCACAATAACAGCAGCCAGGATTCTTTCACGGTGAGATCTGACCTTTTGTATTACCTTGGGAGAGCAGATCACCCTTCCTTGTCTTCAGTTTTCCTCTACTTGGGTACTAACTCTTAAAGGCATGGTCAGTCTCTTAAAATGGGTCTAGTTTTCACCACAGTGGTCCCTAATTCTGAAACTCCTAGTGCTACTTTTTAATATAAAAGTACCACTACCGGTACTTTGTTCTTCAGGCAAGAGCAAGCTTTCTGGGGGGAAGCCGCAGCAGTTATATTCAATATTAGTCTGGCAGTAGTGATATGAGGTGGCAGTCCTTCAGCTTGGCTGATCCAGCTCAAAAGCCTGCGCAGCCTCCATGAGGTGAGGGCGAGCAGTAATTTCCGTGAAATGATGGGCACTGGCAGGCACTGAAGGAGAACTCTGGAAAATAGGATGATCCTTAAAACAGCCAGTGGCCCAGGCTCAAGGGAGCGGTCATAGGGCACGTGTACTTTTCCTAAAATTAGAAATTCTGGAGGTCACAATGAGCTTTAAAACACCTAATGCTAATGCTTACAAGTGTGCCAGAGAGAAAACATTCTTAATGAGTTTTAGCTGCAGCATTCAGTGATAATGACACCTGAAAAACAAGAGTTAGAAGTGAATATTGAAAGACTATATTGATGTGTTGATGTTGATAGGCTTTATACAAGTTTCTTAGTGATTAGTTAGGAAGACATCTAGGTATGACTGATATCTAAAAAGTGTAGCAAGAGCACTGAATATCTTATATTGAAGTTTTGAAGCACTGTGCCTGTCTGCAGGTGTCACACAGTCTTACTCAGAATAAAAAAGAAAGGCTGACAGAGGTTATATCTACATTTTGTAACCAACCCTTCCAGCCAGTTTATTTTACACTTCCTCTTGCTAATGAAGATATTGGGTTTGTATGGTTTATGCTCTCCTTGCATGAGCTCAGGACTGCAAGATTAGTGTCTGTTTCTGTGCTTGCTTCCACTGACCGCAACTGGTGCCCAAGACGCAAAGAGCAAGAACGACAGAAAAAGCAAAACAAGTTTACATCAGATCTCCAAACTGTTTCCTTCCAGTTAGTGTGGCAAACTCCGGAGATTAAACCATTCATCTCTTCCTTTTTTTTTTTCTTTTTTTTTTTGCTTTTTTTTCCTTTTCACCTACGTGTTGTTTTTTGTTTTGGTTTTTTTTTTTTTTTTTCTTTTCACATTTTCCAAACTAGCAAGCGTGGAGGCAAGGCACATCAAGGCAGAGATGGGGAGTGAAAGAGCCCTTGTGCTGGACAGGCTAGCAAGCAACGTGGCAAAGCGAAAAAGCTCAATGCCTCAGAAATTTATTGGTAAGAACAAAAAACCTTTTCATCTGCAACAGTTAAATATGTGCAAGTTGGTAACCTATGGTACAATGCCTCTGCTTACTTTAAATATCCTTCTCAAGTTTATAATCTAGTCTAATACAAAAGAATATAAATAAAGTAACTTTGATTGTTTTGATATGCTTTTAGGGATTTGTTGTAGGGTTTTGATTAAAGTAACAGAATATATTCTGTTAGATACTTAAACTGGATGGGAGCTGCTGTTGTGCTTTGTGTCCATTTGTGCAGGCAACGTACAAATATATTTTGTGAGCTTGCGTGTGTTGTTTTCTGTACCTGTGCATTTGAAATGTTCTCTGCTAGGTTCTTTACAGGAAAAGAACAGGAAGGCTTAATGCTGTTAAGAGCTGAGAGCTCTTTCTAGTCAGCAGGAGTTGAAGATACTTGCAGGATGCATGTGTGGAATAAGGCCTAAAGACAGAAAAGTATTGGATTTTGTTAGTCATCCTTCTGAATTTGAATATGATTAAAAAAATATCAAATCCTTTCTTGTGGTAATTTAAGCAACAAGATGTTTCCATAGCATTTTCTTTGCATTTAATTTTATATGATCAGAGTTTTGCATGCTGGGGATCTTAAATACTAGTTTGGCAGGTTTTGTGTTTCAGTGAACGCCTGATCCTCTTGGCTAGTCTTATTTCATTAACTTGCCTTTTAAGAAAATAAAATGCAACTCTTGTGTCCTGGGCAAAGACCTGACTTAGTCAGCAGTTCTGTAATATTAGTACTAATAATGCCTAATGTTATATTCCGTATGGTTATATAAGGTACTGAGCGCTTATTTTTCTTACTCTAAATGGGGGCCTGTGTGGGGGCTGGTGTTGTCACACATGACTGGGGAGGGGAGAAGCGTGGGGCTGAGTGTGCAGGGAGGGACCAGCCGCTGTCACACAGACCCACCTGGCAGAGGGACCTTCTCAGGACCTGGCTCGAACGTCTGGGGCTAAGGGCCAAACCTAGGTAAAGGTATGCTGCTAAAGCCATAAAAGCAACCTGATTTTTGAAGGTAACGTAGCTCGTACTGGATTTAGTGTGTAGCAACGGACTTTCATCTATGAAAACCGATAACTTTTATTTAGACATCTTATTATGGCTTTAAAAAGGTCACCTTTTTATACAGGAGTGAAGTAACACCAGCATGCTCCATCTGAGTGCCTTTGGGTACTTAATATTGAAACTGTTGACTATGTGATTTAGACCTTACATGTCATGCTGTGATTCAAACAGTAATACTAATGCAAATGTTTTTCAAAATCTTTAGCTACCTTTTTTTTAGCACTGAGATCAGCTTCACCCTCTCGTGTTTTACAACTGCTACCAATTCAATCTTTGTGTATTTTATTAAACACATCCTGCAGCAGGACGCAACCACTCAGCATATGCTTAGAGTTAAGCACTAGTGTTTTTCTGATTTGTTTTACCAGCATACTAGTTACCGTATGGATTAGATCCCTTTTTGACTTGTGATTGTGCTCAACGTGGTCTGCAGATGGCATGAACTGATACCGCGTCATGCACGGGTTTTTGTGGAGAAGTTGGAGGACCCAGGGCAGTTCACCTAAAGGAACAAAATAGCCCATTTCTGAAACTTACGATTTTTCTAGAACCTATGCGATTGGCATGTTCTTGTTAGGTAATGTGTGGAAAAACTTACTTGCTTGGTCCCTTTTATCCCTGGGAAGCATGTTTGCAGGAGCGGTCTGTCCGACCTTGATTTGACTTCTGTGACTTTCTGAACTGCATGTGTAGGAGTGCAAATCTGCCGGGACAGCTTTGTGATTTCTTGGGAAACGGCGTTCTCAGAACTGCTGCTGATTTTTCATTTTGTCAGGAAGAAGGGATAGAGATGTATACTCACAAGGCATCTTTGTTTGGCTCATTTCTGTGAATGCAGTCTATTGATTGGAAAAAAAACCCAACCCTTTATTATTATTTGAGGGCTCTACAGAGATTCGTACAAGCACCAGGAGTCTTGCCCACTTCATTTTTTCACATTTTCATCTTCAGTAGCTACTTCATGTGCACAAATATAGGTCTCAAACAGGGACACAGATCAGCAGACCGTATACTTGCCTCTTCACCTCTAAGCCCTCCTTCAAAGGCTTCTCCTGCAAAGATTTTGTCCTCAGCTTTTCCTTTAGTTACGAGAGAACAAGGCTTTGAATGGAAGTTTATGACTTCGTGTTTCCTATTTTGCTGTGGATTTCTATTTTGCATGCCTATAGACCAAATCTACAAACCCTGTCTTTTTGTACTTCCTGGTTTGATTAATGAACAGATTTTTTTAAAAAAAAAAACAACAAATGAAAATAGCCCAGCAGAGCAGATACCCGTGCTGGTGGTACTTTGCTGCTGTATAAAACACGCATGGGGCTGCATCTTCGGTTGACGCAAGGCGAAGTAACCGGTGCAGTCAATGCATTTCTGCCAGTTTACATCAGCTGAGCATCTTGACCCACAGAATTCTATTTCTTCCTTTTTAAAAACAAGTTCACCCTGAGATCGGGAGTAAAAATCTATTTCCGATGGTGGTAAAAGTGCTAGTGCAGTTCTGACACAGTAACAGCCACCATGACCCCCCAGTGTGCGAAGTTTAATGAGAAATCGCCTGCTTTGGTTAGCACAGCAGCCAGAAGCAGGTTCACTCCCTGTTCCCAGTGTCCACACCTCATCGGGTTACAAAAATCTACTTACATTTTAGAGTAAGCGAAGCATCACTGAGCAGCACATGAGCATGTGTCATATGCTATGGCTCATGTGTGAATTTTGAAGGGGAAAGCTTTTGCATTGCACTGAGACACAAAAAAAAAAAGGAAAGATGTGCTAACCAGTGGCTGCTTTGTAAATGAACGTTAGAGAACCTGTAATTTCATTTTTAATGTAGTGTTTTTTCAGTAACTTTGTGGCACTTTGCCTGGTGCAGATAGCAGCTTAACTCAGAATAATCTATTACATTGTCCTGCCGGCTCCAGAGATAAAACATCAACTGCTTTTGGCACGGTCCATTTTACGCACCCCTCAGTCCCCATATACTCCTTTCCCCTTTTCAAATCCTGACTGATTGCTGTCGGTTTGGAGTGAAGCACTGCTCTGGCTTTTGTCTCTCTCCATGGAAAGGTTTGCTGTATTTCACCGTCCGCTTGATTGCGATGCGGTGCCATAGCTTGTCGTTCTGGATGTACGATTAGCACTTTCTGTGGCACTTTCATACAGATTCAGCCTACCTAAATATAGGCTTCTTACTCAGATATCGAAGTCAGACGCGTGCTTGCCTTGGGGTGTCTGCTGAGACAGTGAGGGGAGAGAGAGAGAGAAGCCATTCTTTATGTAATGCTTTTCCTCCCAAAGTACATTAGAAATGTCACGGTCTGGTTGCAGCCTCATTTCTTGACCTCTCATGTAAGGAGTCCGCATCTGATGTGCCGTGGCCTTTTAAAAATGTACAGCAAGGTGACACGTTAACGTATGTCAGAAGAGCATTTGGGTATTTGCATTTCATTTGATATAACTGGTAATTTTAGTGAGACGGGCTGGGATACTGTGGGGACTTTAAAAAGCCACCAGGATAGTGGAGTAACAGAATACTGTGAGAGCCTGAGTGGTAATACCTTGCCTTTTTTGTGTCTTACCTTATGACAGTCAATCCTAACCCAAAATTTACAGGGAGTCCTGTCTATTTTCGCTTTTGTTGCCCCCCTTTTTTTTTTTTTTTTAAATTTCAAATTTGTTCACATCTTTCACTTGCCTGGAGCTGGTTTTATGAGTCATACAAATGTGCTATATCGTTTTGTTTCCTTCTGTGTAAAGTTGGATAGCAAGTTTTTGTTGAGGGTTGGAAGCAGTTACACTCTTGTGGTTCACTAACCTTTTTGAGTGTTTTATAAGAGAAACGTGAGCTCCTGGTTTTCTGCCTCTGCAGTGAAACCTAATGAGTTTCATATACATTGAGTCATGGTGTTGACAGGTGACTGATAAACATCTGCACTACTCCAGTTACCGTAACTAAAAGATTAGTGGATCTGATGTTTGCAAGTCACTTGCACGTGAAACATTTGGTCTGGTCCATTTTTTTTTTTTTTAGAGCTATAAACAATTTTACGTTTTATGTAACCACAGAATTCGGTTACTTATTGTTAGACATTCATCAAAAAAGTGACTTTAGTCCTTTTGGGGTGCAGTTTTATTTCCTCCCTGCACCTGGCATAGAGAAAACTAGTTGCAGTGTGCTGCCCAGCCCACCCTCCCCTGCCTTAGTCCTTGCTAGAAGAGGCGTGAGCGGAATTTCAGGTACCGTCTCTTGGCTCTCCTCCCTTTCTGTCTAGTCTAGAGTTTTCAAAGCTGCAGTGCACCCAGAGGGGAATGCGTTTCACTCCTCTTCCGCTAGCCCCGTATCAAGTGACCCTAAATGTGTTGTTCTATACATATGTGCGTAGCTGACAGGGTTAGATTGTCTGAAAACCTGTGCTGAGGTCAAAGAAACCAGGCGTAGTGCAGAGGAAGCTGTAGTTGTCAGAGGACAGTGGGGAAAATTGACTTCAGTGTCCAAGGACAGATAAAAGAAGACTCTGTGAGATGGGTAAAAGTAGTGAAAAGTGCATCAGATCTCAGCCGGCCCATGTCTGCACTGTTTCTGTTAGAGAGGGGTACCGAAAATGGAATAATTTGGTTCATTGTCCATTAGCTCTTTTACAGGTATTTTCATTTATGATTATGTGCCTTTTTCCAGAAAAAAGATGAGAGTAGTTAGTCTATGGTAGCTTTGATAATATTCTTCCCCTTAAGTCCCAGATTAATTAAAAAAAATTAATGATGATTTGTCCAGGAAGCATCCTCACCACCTCCTCTATTAGATTCTTTTGCTTTCAAGCCTGGGCTTTAAAAAAATAACAAGCCCTCCGAAAACCCCACCCAAAAGCTACTTATATATGAACGGCCTCTTTCAGCAGAGAACATTTCATGCCTCTGTACTTTCCATAGACTACTGCCATTTAGAAAGGGCATCACAGAGTTTAAATACCTGTCTACCCACCCGGGTAATTTAATACCTCTCCTCTCTTGCAGGTGAGAAACGACATAGTTTTGATGTTAATTATAATTCAAGTTTCATGTACGAAAAGGAAAGCGACATAATGCAAGGACGCATGATGGACCAGGCCATAAACAATGCCATCACCTACCTTGGGGCTGAAGCCCTGCGCCCTCTCGTGCAGACCCCACCAGCTCCCACCTCCGAAATGGTCCCTGTCATAAGCAGTCTGTACCCCATTCCGCTGACCCGCCCCGACCTGCCGAACGGCAGCTCGCAGGATGCGGAGAAGAGCCATGGCCACCTCAGGGACAAAAGCCTGTCCTCCGACAGAGGTCTTTCCCCAAACAACAGTGGCCAAGACTCCACAGACACTGACAGCAACCACGAGGAGCGGCAGAATCCCACCTTCCATCAGAGCCAGGTGATCCCCGCTCAGGCCCGCAACGGCCTCCAGTCCTTGAAGGATTTCCCAAGGCCATATGACATAATCAAGCCACCCGCCATATGCCCCCGCGATGCCTTTAAGGTCATCAACAAGGAAGGGGAAGCCATCGGGGTCTACCGGTGCGACCATTGCCGCGTGCTCTTTTTGGATTACGTGATGTTCACCATCCACATGGGCTGCCACGGGTTCCGCGATCCCTTTGAGTGCAACGTCTGCGGGTACAGAAGCCACGACCGATACGAGTTCTCCTCGCACATAGCACGAGGAGAGCACAGAGTAGTACTCAAATAAAAGGACTGGTTTTCCAAGGTCAAAGGCTTTGGTTTAGATCGGAGGGGAGGCTTGCTTGTTTGTTTGTTAATTAGTATAAAGAAATTTCTTGAATATTTTTCTATGCCAGGTTTTAAAATAAGTTTCACAGGAAGGTGACACCTTTTTAAATTTTTTTTACAAATAATTCAGTGTTCTGTAGCATCTGTGCCTAGCTGCTGTGGTGAGCGGTACCTGTACAGAATACCAGGAGCAGAGACCCGATTTTTATATGAACTTTATTTTTGTGAAAATTAAGAGCCATTTAGGATGTTTTTATTTTTTAACGTGTGTTTGTTTTTTATAATGTGTGCTTTAACTCAGCGCAAAAGGTTTTTATGCTGTGCTGCCGGGTTCCCTGCTTGGTCAGATGTAGAGTCAGAAGCGCGTAGGAGGAGCTTTCTCGAGCTGTTACAATCCCAATCGTCTTCAAACGGCTGATCACCGAAACAAGGAAAACACGCGTCTGGGAGGGATTATTAATTCCTCTTTAAAGGTTTTCCCCTAAATATTACAGAGCATGTGGCCCAACCACACTTTCATTTTTCTTACCCCTCTGTTCGCTTTCTTTAAAGTCACTCCCACATGCATCTTACTCGGTAATAGCAAAATAAGAAATGAGCCCTATTTTGGGGCTGGGGTTTTTTAACAGTACGCATTTTTGGGATACCCCGTGAGATCACTGCTTGGCTCATCCATGCAGTCTGGGGGAAATCCAGCTTTTCACTGATGGAAAGTCCTCCTTTCTGACGGACGACAAGAAGGAGGACAAAACTGTGCTGGGCGTTGTGCCCCCGCCCTGCTCCTGCTCAGCCCCTGCGGCAGAAGCGGTGGCCGTGCCATCCAGTGGGTGGCCAGCCCTGGCACGCAGCGTCCCTGCGGAGGGCGGGCGGCGTTGGGCACGGAGCGGGAGTCACCCCGTCCTGGCAGCAGACAGCGTGAGAATCTGCATACAGGAGTGTGTGGGAGCTGACGGCTCAATCACGCTGTCTGGTTTTACGTGGGGATATCCCTCGGAGTGAAATGTGCTGTTTTGCAAAATGAGTATTTACCATTACTTTGAAGCTGGTTTTTAAAATAGTTCTTTTAATCTAATCATTGCTCTGCAGCTGTATTATTAGTCACTGTGCTGAAGATATGAATTTGATAACAGTTTTGCTGAGTGAATGTTTATTCTTTGCAAAGTATTTTTGTATAATGTAGAGTTAAGTGTGTTCTGATGGACTTTTTGCATCCATTGTATGGTTTGATATCTCTGTTGCTTTTGTACTTTTTCAATGCTGCCGTGCCACTATCCGTGAGCATCCATCCGTTTCCGTGAGGGAAGGCCGGGGCACAGAGACACAGGGGGTGTGCTGAGGGTTCAGAAATACTGAATTTCATTCCTCCCTCTGACCTGGGCTTGCTCTTTTGGCTCAAATACTTTCTCCCTCCCTGAATTTTATGGTACAAAAAAGAAAATGGTATTCATTTTTCCCCGATAAGGGTACATCTGAAGGAGGATAAATTAGTCTGTGGAGTGCTCGAGTATCTAAAGTGCTGTAGAAGTGCTAGATCCTGCTGATCCTTGGGGGGAAGGAGAACTCCTTTGCTACCTTGTGTGACGTTACGTGTGTGGTTATAAAATAAGTTTTTTCCAATAGCCAGTTTCCCCACCGGGAAGAACACACAGTGAGCGGGTGGATGTTGGTTCTTCCCTGACGAATACCCGTTGTCATGGCGTGACCAACGATCCTTCTGCTGGTGATGCTGCGGTTCCACCAAGGGCTTAACCCGGTTGGCCGAGGGCTTCCTGGCCTTGGGGAGGCTTCAGCCGATTCCCTGCCTCGGTTACCGTAAATCCTTCGGTAACTCCATCTCTCCCGCTGCCTTCTCCTGGGGGAGAACTCGCCTGAGTTACACGCACATCGTGGCTGATGAAAACGCTCCTCATGCTTCGCCAGAAATGAATAAGGTTGCGCACAGTAAAACGTAACTTGTTGTTTGCACAGGAAGCTCCCCAGATTGCCGAATGTGTGTCAGGCAGCACTGCCGGTGCCTTTCTCACGCCGCGACCCGATCCTTGAAAGCACTCTTCAGATTACTGTCCCTCTGCACTTCCCGCCAGGCAGGGCTTCAGCCGTCTACCCCTGCTGCACAGGCGAGGTGAGCAATCACCCGCTGCGCCTCTGAGCAACACTGCCCGGTTTTTGGAAGGAAGGAGGGAGGTTTTTGCAGTGTCTGGCCCAGACAGCACCGTTTTCCCACCGCTGCTCGGGCAGAGCCCGGATTTCAAGATGGGCTGAACCAAAAGAAGCTCCCTGCTCTGTCTGGAGTTGAGGAGCGATCACCTCGTTACAGCACTGCTGTTGAAAAATCACATGTTATGGAATTTCAACCCAGTCATTTATTAAAAAAAACCAAAGAATATATTTTGGAGTGCTGTTTATCTGCTGTGTGATGCTCCCCAAGCGGGTGCCTGCGACTCGCTGAACCGGCGCCGGAGCCGGCCTTGGCTGTGTCCCGGGAGTAGGGCTGGAAAGCTGGAGAGCCAGCCCCGTGCGGTGCCAGGGTCAGTCCCCTCCCTGTGCCTCCCCTTGCCTCGGGGGACCTCCCCGGGCACCCTCCCTTGGGGGCCGAGCCCCGGCCGCGCCAAGGAAGCCCCTTGGGCCCTGCCCGTAGGTCGAAGGGCTTGGGCAGGTCGCTGAGCTCGGAGGAGCTTTGCAAATCACCTCATCTGGGAAAACAGAGCGGGGGAAAATGCCAGTATTTGTTGTGAGCCTGATTTATTCTGCTCCCGGTTTGGTTATTTTGGTATGAAACAAATTTGTGTTTGGGCCGTTCTCTTTGAACGCGCTCCAGCTGCTCCGTCTGTCTCGCTTGGGTTCTTTATTTACTGCTGAATTGTACGTAACCAGCGGGCAGCAGGGAGGAGGACCAGGAAACGGGCTTTTAGCGTAAAGAAACGAGCCTCTTGTGCTTAAACGTTTATTGAATTTTTTAAAAATTCCAATAAACTCTCATGTATGTCATAGCTGAAGGGACCCGGGTGCTTCGCTGCCCTCCCACACCGCAGCTCCTTCCCTACAGCCACGAAAGCAGAGGAGATCCCAGCGCTCGGAGCCGGGACGTGAGCGGCAAAGCGCAGGCTCTGGGTGAGCCGAAGTGAGGGGAGCGGGGCCGGGGCTGCGGCCGCTTGCGCCTGTCGCCTCTGGGATCTGCAGATCCCGAAGGTGTGAGGAAACCCGTGCCCAGCGCGTCGCTTCCCACCGGGGCTGCCGGGCTGCTGGCGAGGGCTGTGGTTAGAACACCAACCGGTTACTCAGCGCAGCGCCGATACACCCCGAGATTTAGAGATACGGGCGTCTGCTCCTCTAGCTGCTGAAAAATGGTGTCGGTCTTTAGTTTTGGTTAATGGATGAGCGATAGGGTCCAGGGAAACCCGCCCTTCTCCGAGCCGGGGCTGCCCCGGCTTTCCTTGTCTCCCAGGGCACGTGTTCCAGGGAGGGGAACGGCCCAAATGTGCCCGGGTCCAGCAGAATTGATTCCCGCGGGATGCCCTGGGGCAGGGAGATGCTGCCAGCCTGGGGACTCGCTCGCTGCCACGATGTGATGTGTCACCGAGCACCGTCCTCCTCGCCCTGGTGTTACCGAGCGCAGTCATAGCGAAACGGGGCTCCGGCAGAAGCGCGGAGGAGCCCCGAGGCGCAGCGGTGGCCTCGGCTGGCTGCTGAGCCGCGGCGCTGGCAAATGCTTGCATCCAGGTTTGCGCCAGGGATCCCAGGCGATCTGCAGGTGACACCGGGCGAGTGGGGGGACACCGCCCTCCCCCCGGCACGCAGGGCATCCCCCTCACAGCCAGCGTTGGGGAAGGGGGACAGTGGAAGGGCCACGGGCTCCTCAAATTCCTCCCCGTGCAGCCGCGCTCTCACCACTCTTCCCAGCAAGGCCGGCAGCCATCGCTGGTGTCCCCCCCGCCGTGATCTGCACGGGGACACGTCTGCGTGGGGCAAAGGCGACACTCAACCCCACGTGCCTGCACCCGCTCCAGGACCTGCCTGAAGCACGGGGGCCGCAGCGGGTGTGGGGTGGGCTCAGGGTTTCCGTGGGGCGCCGGGGGCTGCGCCCACCCCTGCCGGAGCACATCAGTCAGACGGAAACATCCCGGTGGGCGCGGAGGGCGAGGGCTCACGCCAACCCTCCCACGGCCCTTTTTTTAGCACCTGTTTGAGCAGGTTGACATTGTTCACGCTTATTTCATACTCTCCTGACACCTTCTACCACCGGAGGCTGGACAGGCTCGAACCACCGACACGAAACAAAAAAAGCAAGTCAGAGGATCCTTTTTTTTTTTTTTTTTTTTTTCTCTTACCCTCACTTCCTTCCCAGCCTGGGTGAAACGCAAGCGCCAAGAGTTATTTTCCCCTCGCTGTGACGCTGCCAGGTGACTCTGAAGGACGGGGTGAAACGGTGCCAGCGCCCGCAGCCCAGGGGACAAGGGACAGTGAGTCCCGCAGCTCATCCCCTGCCTTTTCCCTGAACGAGAGCTGTTTTGGTGCTAAAACGCCCCTCAGCCCTTTTCTGCCTGGAACCAAACCCCCTTTAAAGCACCAGGGGGATAAAAACATTGGGCTGGTGTTATGACAGAGAGATCCTTATCTGCTGATATGCCGTAATTACGGTAGCGCAGGGAGGAACTCGTTTCCCCCGTCGTGTTGAAACACGCTTCGTATGGCGTGAAAAAAAATCCCATAAAACTCTGCGGGGCGCTGAACTGCATCCTCCGAGCATCCCGGCTGGCTCCTGCTCCCCCTCGGGGACCCGTCAGGCACCCGAAGACGGGGAGCGCGGGGAGGGGAGAGCGGGTGAGGGAGGACTGAGTCACCGTCACCGCCGCCACCTCCTCCTCGTCCCAATTCTCCAGCCTTTCACTGAGTCACGCTCCTCCCCGCCATCCCGCCGAGGACCCCGCCGGCCTTCGGCAGCTCTCCGCGTGGGCTGGGCGGCTCTGCCGGGCTCCCGCACCCCCCAAAAGTTGGGGGGCAGGGCATGAGGGGGACACGGGGCCACCTCTGTGCCCCCTTCCCTCGGGGGGCTGAGCAGTGCTGGGGCAACCAAGGGGGAGTTGGTAGCCCCGCGGCTCCCAGCTGCACGCCCTGCGGGACACGGGGGGTCACCGGCGGCACCGTGGCGGGGGCAGCGGGTTCACGTCACGCCTGATGCCCCCCCCTCGCTTGGCCGGGAGGGAAGTGAAGCCCCCGGGGAGCCGCGTGCTCCCGCGCCATTCCCTCGGCGGGGTTATATCTGGCGCCGCATTTGCATCGCGGCCAACCGGCGCACCTGGGCGGCCGGCGAAATCCTCGGGGGAGCGAGAGCGCGGGGAGCGGCTGCCAATTGTCACACGCAGGCTCGGCGGCGCGAGGAAAGTCCCGGCAGACGATTGTTTTTAGAAGAACCTGCTTCCCACCCGAGTGGCTTCGGCCCCTCGGGCAGAGCCTCTTCCCCCCCACCGGCACCCGGCGGGGACACAGCGAAGGGTGGGATGGGGACGACGCTCCTCGGCCGGGGGTGACGCTCCCGGGCCCTGCACTGGTGCTCCGTGACCAGGGAAGGTGCTCCCAGGCTGGAGATGATGCTCCTCAGCACGGCCCAGGTGCCCCCCACCGATGGAGGAGCCCCCGACCCAGCCCAGGCCACGGCAGAGCCCCCTGTTCCCCCACCGCTTTGCCCGGGACCCCCTTCCCACCGCGAGCGTTGGCGAGACGGGCTGCGAGCGGGGCTGAGGCCATCGCAGTGCTGCTGCCCCCGGACACCCGCTGCCCCCGAGGGGCGCTGGGGACAATCCTGCTCCCCCCACCACTGCTTCAGACCCATTGCTGCTTCCCTGGGGACCGGGGGGCACCGTGGAGCTGGGGGTGTCTGGGGGATCCTGACCTCCCTTGGCCCCGTTTCCCATGGCTGTGGCTCTGAGCCCGGGGCGGGGCGGAGGGGGCCGAGACGCAGCCGGGCCCCCTTCCTTGCTGCTCCCCGGGGCTAGGCGCAGCCCCCCCCCGTCCCTGCCCCCCGGAGCGGAGAAAGTTAGTCAAATCTGCAGAAACCGCAGCAGGGGGTGAGGGGGGGCGGGGGGAGACTGCGTCTGCGCCGCCACTTTGATGTCACCCCTGCATGTCCCGCAGGTGCTGCGCCGTTGCCATAGCCCCGGGGCCGCCCTCCCCACCGCCGCTTTGCCATTAACTTGTGCAAGAAGTGGGGGATAATGCAAAAATATTTCCTCTCCCCCCCACCCCCGGCTTCGCCATCCTGTCCCCAAGGTGCCCGGAGCCCGTCGGGCCTGGGGGGGACCACGTGCGCGGCACGGGCTGGTGCGCGCTGCAGGGTGCACGGTGCCGCCATCCAGCCCCTCGCACCCGGGGCTGGGGGGTCCTGGCAGGGCTTTTGGTGTGTGTGGCTGGGGGGGGGGGGGGTGGGCTGCACCGGGGACCCTGCATCCGTGCCGCACCTGCATCCCCGCGCCCTCCATCCCGGACACCGGCGAGGTCACGGGGTGTCCCGGGCTCCGGTGCAGCCGGCCCGGGAAGCGCGGTGGGAGCCAGGAAGGTTTCTGAGAAACGGCCCGACGGGGTTGAATCATGCCGGGCCTCCCTGCGGTTTCCCCCTGCTCTCACCTCCCGGCGCAGTCACGCCAAGCGCCCACACGCGAGCACCCTGCGCCCAGCCCGGGGGGTGGCACAGGCTGCACCCCCTCCACCTCCCGCCATCACCCCCCTGAGCTGGAGAGGACCCCCCCATGGGGTCCCCTCGGCTCCCGGTGCCTGGCATGCACCCCCCCCTCCCCGCCCCGCACCCAGCCTTCACCGTGCGACCCACACGACGCTGCGCCAGCCCCTTTGCACCCCCCCCAGTGCACCCTCTGCGCCCCCCCGCTGCTCCTGTCCCCGCGCCACCTCCTGCACCCTCCGCCGCAGCCGAGCTGCCCCCGCCGTGCCCTGCAGCCCCCCCGGTGCTGCCCCAGTGCCGCGGGGCTCGGTGCCGAAGTGTGTGTGGGGGGGTGACACCATCCATTGTACGGGACCCCCCCCACACACAGGACATTGCTAACCCCGCTGGGGAGCCCAGGGGGGAGGACGCAGCCGTCGCTGGTGGCTGTGTGGGGCAAACAGGCCAGAGCTTTGGTGTGCCACATGCCAGCGGGTGCCACACGCAGGGGCTGGGAGGGGGGGGACGGGGACGGGGGAGCGGGAGGCAGGCTTGGGGGGGGGGGCGTGGGGGGGAGGGCAGCTGCCGCCAGCCCTTCCCAGCCCCGTCACGGCCGCTGCGCTCTCGGAGGAAGCCGCTCTGCTTTTTCACCCGGCGCTGGTTAAAAATACCACTCCCGATTTTAATACAGCGGCGGCGGGCGCTATTTGGGGCCGGGAGCAGGAAGCGAAACCCTGAAACCCTGCGCAGGGTGGCTTTCCCCTGCCTCCCCCCCCTCAACCCCCACCCCGGCCTCCGAGCAGCCCCCCAGCGGGATGAGCCGGGCGGCTGCGCCGACGCGGTGCCCTGGGCTGCCGGGGGGCCGCGGGGGCTATTTGAAGCCCAGCAGGCGGGCGCCCTCCTTCACCTTCTGGGCCTTCCAGCGGAGCAGGCGGATGGCGCGCAGGCTGAGCCGCAGCACCGCGTCGTACTTGAAGACCAGCTTGTAGAAGGCGTCGGTCATGAGGGCGCCGCTGGGGTCGGCGTGCTTCAGCGCGGCCATCGGCGTGTACGCCGCGTTGGTCTGGTGCCGGAAGGGCGGCCGGGCTGCCTCGATCACCCGCAGCGTGTGCTGCATGTGGGGATGTCACTGTCCCCTTCCTGTCCCCGTCCCCTCCTCGTCCCCATCCCGTCTGCATCCCCATTCCCATCCCATTCCTGTCTTCAGTGCATCCCCATCCCCATTCCCATCCCATTCCCATCTTTGTTGCATTCCCATCCCCATCCCATTCCTTTCCCGTCCCCATCTCCAGCCCCATTCCCATCCTATTCCCATCCCCATCCCATCCCCTTCCCATCCCCATCCCACCCCATCGCATCCTTAACCCCATCCCATCCTGTCCCCATCCCCACCCTCTTCCCATCCCCATTCCCATTCTCATCCCATTCCCATCTTTATTGCATTCCCATCCTCATCCCAAACCCTTCCCATCCCCATCCCACCCCATTGCACCCTTAACCCCGTCCCATCCTGTTCCCACCTGCACCCCCTTCCCATCCTCATTGCTATTCTATTCCATTCCATTCCATCCCCATCCCCATCCCTGTTCCCAGCCAGGCTCAGCCCCATCAGGATGGACCCTGCGGCTGGGGGAAGGAGTTCTCAGGGCAGGACCCCTGTCCCGCTGCCAGCTGGGGGCCGCTACTCCTCGTTAGGGCTAATTGAGGCTTCTCTAGAAAGCCCAGCCTGGCCCAGCTGGGGGCTGCCAGGCTCGGGGTGGGAAGAGGGCAGCCCCCAGCCCGGCGGGGCCACCTGCCCACCCGCCCGTCACCTCCGCGATGTCCTCGGGGGTCTGGCCCAGGCTGGCGAAGACGTCCTTGGAGTTCCTCAGGTAGAGGTTGGTGAAGATGTCGGCTGTCTCGGGGTCGGTCCGCGAGTAGTCGGCGCGTTCGGCTTCCTCGTACACCTTCGCCTCGAACTCCGTCGTCACCGGCCCCGGCTCCACCAGGCTGATCCTGCCCGGGGATGGGGCGCTGGGGACCCCGGCACCCCCCAGACCCCCCCCCCAGCCCCGGTGGCAGGGGGGCGGTGGCCGCTCTGGCCGCCAGCCCCCGGCACTCACGCCACGTTGAAGCGCAGCGCCTGCACCACCAGGCTCTCGCAGAAACCTTCCACCGCGAACTTGGAGGCCGCGTAGATGTCGTTGAAGACGATGCCTGGATGGGGGGGTCCCGGTCAGGGCTGGGGTTGGGGGGGTGGGGTGGATTTGGTCCCACGGGGGCACCCCGTCCCCCGCCCCCCCCTCCTCCCCTTACCCTGCAGGCCCATGATGCTGCTGATGACCACGATGTGGCCCCCGCGGCGCCGCTTCATGTCGGGCAGCACCTCCTTGACCAGGCGGACGAGGCCGAAGAAGTTGGTGTCCATGAGGCTCTGCATGGCCGCCAGGCTCTGGCATTCCAGGGGACCCGCCATGCCCACCCCGGCGTTGCTGACTGCAGGGGCACGGGGAGGTCAGCGGGGCGTCCCCTCTGCTGGGGGGGCTCCCATGCCCAGAGGGGCCCCGGTGCATGGAGGGTCCCCTGCGCGCAGAGGGTCCCTGGTGCAGGGGGGGGTCCCCAGCACAGGGGGTCCTCAGCACACAGAGGGTCCCTGGTGCAGGATGTCACTGGCATGGGGGGGGTCCCCAGTGCATGGGGTCAGGGGACCCTGGTGTTCAGTGTGTCCCTGTCACAGAGGGTCCCCCAGTGCATGGACCGTCCCTGCTGCTCGGGGTGTCACCGGCTCAGAGGGTCCCCAGTGCATGAGGGCTGGGGGTCCGTGGTGCACTGGGTGCCCCTGACATGGAGGGTCCCCAGCATGGGGCATGCTTGGCGTGGAGGGTCCCCAGGGCATGGAGGGTCCCTGGCGCAGGGTGCCCCTGGTGCAGGGGGAGTCCCCAGCATGGAGGGTCCCCAGCATGGGGCATGCTTGGCATGGAGGGTCCCTGGTGCCGAGTGTCCCTGGTGCAGGGGGTGCCTCCAGCATGGAGGGTCCCCAGTGCATGGAGGGTCCCTGGTGCAGGAGTTGTCCCCAGCACGGAGGGTCCCCAGCACGGGGGGTGCTCCCCGGCACACGGGACCAGGGGGACGCGGTGGGAGGGGGATCCCGGGGCTCACCCAGGACGTCGATGTGGCGCCCGGGGATGCTGTCGAGGCAGGCGCGGATGGAGCCCTCGTCGCAGACGTCCAACTGTTTGATCTCCAGCGTCCGGCCCAGCGCCGGCCCCGCCGCCGCTGCCAGCGCCCCGCTCCTGCCCACGTTCCTCATGGTGGCGATGACTGGGGGGCAGAGGCGGCTCAGCCCCGAGCGGGGTCACCATCCCCTCCCCTCCCTCCCCCGGCCCCCGGGAATGGAATGGCGGGCAGGGGGGGGATCACCCCCACCCTGCTCACCTCGGAAGCGGCGCTGCTTGTCCTGCGCCAGCCGGACGGCCAGCGCCAGCCCAATGCCGGAGGAGCAGCCGGTGATCAGCACCGTCTTGGGAGCCATGGCACGGCCGCGGCCCCGCTCACCGGCCCCCATGCCTTTAATAGCAGCTGGCCCGGCCCTGGCCCCCCCAAATCCAGGCTCTTAATCCCCCCCCTCCAGAGCTAATCCCAGCGGGATTTGCTGGCGGCCGCGTGGCTGAGCCGCACGTGGTGCCCGGGGTGCACAGAGGGGCCTTTGTGCGGGATGCGGGGCACCGTGGGGACACGGCGGGACGTGGGGACACTGCCAGCCATGCGCCCGCTGGCAGCGGGGGGCTCTGGGGGCAGCCCCCACCCCAGTGCCCCCTTCTTTTCCTTTAGAGGGGGCGAGGCGGGAGCTCTGCAAAAATAACCTTTATTCTCACTGGTATAAAACACGTCACAGTTCGACTGGCCTCGCGGGGACGTGGGGGACGCGGTGGTGGGTGCCCCCCCTACCCCCCACCCACCCAGGACCCCTCTCCTGAGGCTGGGGGACCCCAACCTGCCTGGCCCAAGGGTGCGGAGTGCCGGGAGCCCGTGGGGACACTCGGGGCCGGTGCTGCGGGGGGGGGGATGGAGGGGAAGAAAGTGCTTGAGTGTGGGGGGGGCCCCGGCTCCGCCAGCACCCCAGGACCCCGCGGGCGAAGCCGGCAGTGGGGCGCAGGGTGGGCGGCTGGTGGCGGAGGAGCCGTCCTTGACCCCGTGCTCGCTGCACTGAGATGGCCTCAGTCCTGCCACCCCGTGCCGGGCTGTGCCGGGCTGTGCCGAGCCATGCCAGCAGTGCCGGGCTGTGCCGAGCCGTGCCGTGCCGGTCATGCCAGGCTGTGCCGAGCCCTGCCGTGCCGGTCATGCCACCGGGCGGGGGTGGTGCCGGGCTCAGAGGGCCACGCAGGTGCAGTAGTGCCGCAGCTTGCAGGGCAGGATGCCGCGGTTGATCTGGTGAAACTCCACGAGCTGGATGAGGTCGGCGAAGCGGGTCTGCCCGTCGTCCATGGTGAAGTAGAGCCGTCCCTCCTCCTCGCTCTGCCGGGGGAGGGAGGGTCTTGGGTCAGGCCCTCGCACCCCCGGCGCCCCCCCAGCCCCCCGCCGCCGGCACTCACGGGCAGGATGAGATAGTGTTTGACTCTCTGCAGGTGGCACAGGGACAGGACGAAGCCCTTGGGGTTGCGCTGGCTCTCCCGCACCAGGAAGACGCTGCGAGACACGGGGGGGGTGTCACTGCCAGCCCTGGGCCCCCTCTGCCACCCCCGTGTCCCCCCCGGGGTCCCAGGTCCTCCCCAAGCCCTGGGGTCCTGTAGCCCCAGGAGCCCTGTATCCCCCTGCGAGCCCCGGGGGCCTGTCGTGTCCCCCCCAGCCAGCCCCAGGCTCCTGTATCCCTGGGGGCTGCAGATCCCCTGCAAACCCTGGGGGGGGTCCCAACTCCCCTGGGATCTGTGTCCCCCCCGGCAAGTCTCCCCCCATCTCCCAGGGGTCCTGTATCACCCCGTGGACCACAGGGCCCTATAACCCCTGGGGTCATGTACCCCCCAGGGGTCCTGCATCCCCCCCGCCTCCACCGCCATGAACCCCAGGGACCCCAACCCCCCCGGCGCCCCCGTACCCGTCCACCAAGCCCTGACGGCCGATGAGCTGCTGGGTGTCCTCCCGGGAGATGCGTCCGTGGAACCAGGGCTGGGTGCGGTGGATGGCTGCGGGGAATTGGGCGTCAGGCGCGGGGGTGGGAACCCCCGCCTGGGGCAGGGACACCCCCCCACCCCCACCCCCCCCCGGGACACCCCCCCGCCAACTCTTGGCTGGGCGCTGCTCACCGGCGCTGAGCGGGGAGCTCTGGCAGGCTGCCGGCAGGCTGTACCGGTGCGTCGTCTTCTTCTGGCCGTGCAAAGCAAGGAGCGGGCGTCAGGGTGGTGGGGTCGGGATTGAGGGGGAGCCTCCCCCCCCCGCCCCCCACACACCCCCCTGCACCCCAACTCACCCTCCAGGCCTGCGCCTCCTCCAGGGCCACCGTCAGCACCTCGCTGGGGTTCTCGATCACCCGGCCCGTGCACCCCGAGAAGTCCATGGCCACCAGCGCGTTGTCCGAGACGCTCCGCTGCGGGGGGACAGCGAGAGTGGGGGGGGTCACCCAGGGGGTGGGGGCTCCCCACCGGAGGGGGGCTTCAGGGGGGGTGGCACTCACCAGGGGCGTGGGGCCGATCCAGGAGGGTTGGCTCAGCCGCGCCTGCGCCTGCTGGTAGTTGCGGTAGAGCTGCATGCCGTACTGGGGGGGGGGGAACAGCCCCTTGAGCTGGGGGGGGGGTCCTGTGGGGGATGGGGGAGCCCCCGCCTGGCACAGGGATGGGGACCTCCGCGTCCACCCCGCGTGGGGATGGGGACGGCTACATCTGCCCAGTGTGGGGATGGGGACACCCATCCGGCACCTTTTCCAGGACGGGGATGGGGACACCCCTCCAGCATCCCCCAGCACAGGGACGTGAGCATCCCCCAGTATCCCCCCCAGCATCCCCCAGTATCCCCCCCAGCATCCCCCCAGCATCCCCCAGCACAGGGATGTGAGCATCCCCCAGTATCCCCCCCAGCATCCCTCCAGCACCCCCCAGCACAGGGATGCGAGCATCCCCCAGTATCCCCCCCAGCATCCCCCCAGCATCCCCCAGCACAGGGATGTGAGCATCCCCCAGTATCCCCCCCAGCATCCCTCCAGCACCCCCCAGCACAGGGATGCGAGCATCCCCCAGTATCCCCCCCAGCATCCCTCCAGCATCCCTCCAGCATCCCCCAGCATGCCTTCAGCATCCCCCAGCACCCCCAAGTACCCCCTCGGCAACCCCCCAGCATCCCCCCAGCATCCCTCCAGCATCCCCCAGCATCCCTCCAGCATCCTCCAGCGTCCCCCAGCATCTCCCAACATCTCCCCAGCATCCCCCCGGCATCCCCCCGGCACGGCACGGGACCGGTAACACCTCGGCGGTGCCGGGCCCACCTTGAAGAGGCGGAAAGCCGCCATCCAGCAGCTCCGGCTCTGCTCGTCCTCGCTGCAGAGCAGCTTCAGGCCCTTCACGCCGCTCCGCACCTTGTGGGGCTGCGGGGAGAGATCGGAGCCGTCACGGGGCAGCCCCGGCCGGCTCTCGGGGGGCAGAGACCTCTTGGCAGGGGAAGGCACACGGAAGACCCCCAACCCCAGGCAGGGACATCCCCACCTTGATGCAGAAGCCGAACTCGGTGGGTGTCCCGTAGAGCTTCTTGCCCTGCGTCACGTAGTAGATGTTGGACTCGGTGAGGTCAGCGAAGTACTGGAGATGCCGGGGGTCCTGGGGCGGTCGGGGGCGGACACGTCAGGGCTGGCCCTGCTGCACCCCCCCGGCCGTGCCCCCGCCCGCCCCCTCACCTTGGAGGTGCCCTTGGTGGAGTAGTAGAGCCCCGAGCGGCGCAGGGAGAAGTAGAAACGCTTCCAGACCTTGCGCCCGGCCTCCCGCAGCTGCAGGAAGCCCTGGACCTCGGGGCAGCTCCCGGAGTTGAGGAAATTCTGGGGGGGCAAACGAGGGCTGAGGGACACGGCGGGGTCCCCACAGCACAGCGGGGTCCCCGTGGCAGAGTAGGGTCCCCACGGCATGGCGGGGTCCCCACGGCATGGCAGGGACCCCATGGCACAGTAAGGGACCACATGGCACGGGGAGGTCCCCATGGCAGAGAAGGGTCCCCATGGCACAGTGAGGTCCCCATGGCACGGCAGGGTCCCCATGGCACAGCAGGGACCCTATGGCACAGTGGGGTCCCCATGGCATGGCAGGGACCCCATGCCACACAGTAAGGGACCACATGGCACAGGGAGGTCCCGATGGCACAGGAGGGTTCCCATGGATGGCACAGTGGGGTCCCCACAGCACAGCAGGGACCCCATGGCACAGCAAGGGACCCCGTGGCACAGGGAGGTCCCCATGGCACAGCAGGGTCCCCATGGCACATCTGGGGCCCCACGGCACAGCAGGGTCCCCGTGGCACATCTGGGCCCCCACGGCACGGCCGGGCATGGTACCTGGATGAGCTCGGAGTGTGCCATGCTCTTGTTCGCCTCCAGGCAGCTGGACACCATCACCTCAGGGAAAAGGGACTGCTGGAGGGACAGGGGGGTCAGGGGCTACCCGTGGGGTGCTCAAGGTCCCCATAAGGCATCCAGGTCCCTGCGGGGACACCCGGATCCCCGCGGGCTTTGCTCCGGCCACGTACCGCGTTGCTCTTGAAGAGCTCGTACTTGGCGAAGTTCTTGCGGAAGACGAAGCGGCTGTCGGCGCCGGGGGGCCAGGAGCTCTGCACCTCCACCACCGACTCGTGGTCCTCCAGGCACCGCTCTGCGGGGGGGACACGGGGCTCAGCGGGGCAGTAGTGGTGGGGGGTGGGGGGGTGTCCCAGTGCCATGCCGTGCCGCGTCGTGCCGGCGCCTCACCCAGGGCCAGGTGCTGGTGCAGCTCGACCAGGGCCCAGCTGTGGTCCTGCAGCGCCCGCGTCCTCCGCACCAGCGTCTCGCAGAGCTGCCGCGCCGTCGTCCCCGCCGACGCCTCCAGCGAGCGGCACGCGCCGTCCTCGCCGAACACCTTCACCACCTGCCGGCACCAGGGCGGGCGTCAGGGCACCCCCGGTGGAAGGAGACCCCGCGTCCTTGGGGGTTGAGCCCCCCCCCCCCACCACCACCACCTTCCCCAGCCCTCTGCCCCCCGACTCACGTGGGAGGCGCCTTCGCGGGGGGGTCCCTGCCCCAGGGTCGGGCTGCTGAGGATGGGCGAGTTGGAGGGGCTGCAGAGCTCGGGGAAGGGGTTGGGGATGCTGGGCAACGACGAGGCGCGCGGTTCCTCCTCCGGTAGCTGCCGGCTGCGGGCAGAGAGGGGCTGAGCACCCCCAGCGCCGAGTCCTGCGCCCCCATCCCCAACGCTTGTGCCCCCCCGCCACGCCCTCAATCCGCTACGCCCCCCCTCAACCTCCGCGGGAGAACCCTGGGGTCCGGGCCCCCCACCCACCTGCTGCCGTGGATGAAGAGGGGCTGGGAGCGCTTGAGCTCGGGCGGCCCCTCGCCCCCATCCCGTTCGCCGGGGACCCCCTCCTGCTCCGCGCCGCCCGGCCCGGGGGGCTCCTGGAGGCTGCTCTGCTGAGCCCCCCCCTCCATGGCATTATCTGGGGGGGAGAGAGCGGGTCCTGCACCTCACGAGGCTCCAGGTCCTCGTCCCCAGCGGGGCCGGGGGTCCGTGGCCACGCGTGGGCAGCCCCCACGGGATGCCACAGCAGAGTCCACACGGGCCCCACGCCGCCAGCCGCCGCCACCACCGCGGGCAGTGGGTGCCACGGCGCTGCCAGGGGCTGCCCCCCACCTCAGCACCCGCCCTGGTGGTGTTTTGCCAGCGCCCAGACAAGCGGTGAGTCAGCGCACGGCGACGGCGCTCAGCACCGCCCCGACTGCCCCCGGCCCCCTGTGCCCCACGGAGGTCCCGCCGAGCCCCACGGGGGGTCCAGCCCAGCCCCACGCTGCTGCCAAGGCTCGGGGTGTCCCTGTCCTGACGCAGGAGCTGGGGGCCAAGAGGGTGAGCACAGCCCCCTACGAGACAACCGAGAATCCCCCAGCCCCTCCATGCCCCACGCGGGACCCTCTCCGGTGCCCCCACGTCACCCCTGAGAGCCTGGTGGCACCGGGAGACACCGGATGAGCCAGGCTGGGGACGAGATGGGCTGAGCTGAACGGGGCAAAGTGAGGTGGGGTGTGCTGTGCCAAGCTGTGCCGGGCTGAGCCGTGCCAGGATGAACCATGCCGGGCTGAGCTGTGCCGGGCTGAGCCGTGCCAGGATGAACTGTGCCGGGCTGAGCTTTGCCAGGCTGAGCCATGCTGGGCTGAACCATGCCAGGCTGAGTCGTGCCAGGCTGAGCTTTGCCAGGCTGAACCATGCCGAGCTGAGCCACGCTGGGCTGAACCGTGCCAGGCTGAGCTTTGCTGGGCTAAACCGTGCCAGGCTGAGCCGTGCCAGGCTGAGCTTTGTCAGGTTGAACCATGCCGAGCTGAACCATACCGGGCTGAGCCATGTCAGGCTGAGCCGTGCCGGACTGAGCCGTGCCAGGCTGAACCATACCAGGCTGAGCTTTGCCAGGCCGAACTGTGCCAGGCTGAGCCGTGCCAGGCTGAACCATGCCGGGTTGAGCCGTGCCGGGCTGAGCCGTGCCAGGCTGAACTGTGCCAGGCTGAGCTTTGCCAGGATGAACTATGTCAGGCTGAGCCGTGCTGGGCTGAGCTTTGCCGGGCTGAGATTTGCCAGGCTGAACCATGCCAGGCTGAACCATGCCGGGCTGAGCCGTGCCAGGCTGAGCCGTGGCGGGCGAGCGCGGCGCCGGCGGGAGCAGGAAGCGGAGCGTGGCGGCGGCCCAGCCCAGACACCTCCTCGGGTCCGGCCAAACCAGTTCTGGCGGCCGCTCCCAGCTCCACCTCACCGCGCTGGCATCCGGGCCGGGGCGGCCACACCGGCAGGCCGGGGGCGAGGGAGCCGGCGCCCGCGCCCGCCGTGGGAACTGCCCCGAGCCGGCCCGCCGGCACGGCCCCCCACGCCGCGGCGTCACCCCTCACCCACGTCAGGCTGACAGTGCCCGGTGCCAGCGCCCACGCGGTGCCGCCGCGTTTGGGGGACGCGGGGACACCGGCCGGCGCTCCGGTTTCGGCCCCAAAATGATTCTCAATGGGGCTGTGGGATGTGTACGGCGCTGGGACAGCCCTGCCGTGGCATGGCACGGCTCGGCACAGCGCGGCACAGCTCGGCACGGCTCGGCACGGCTCGGCACAGCCGGCCCTGGTCGCCCTGGCCAGGCAGGGGCCGGCATAGCCCGGCCGTGGCGGTGCGGGACCATCCGGCACGTGGCACACGTAACACACGCGTGGTGCCCACGGCCGCACCGGCGGCATTCGGTAGCCACGGGCACGCTCACGCCGGGCCTCGCCATTCCCGGGATGCCGCGCGGGGCCGGGTTAATCATTCGCTCGCTGCCCGTCCCCGTCTCTGTCCCCGTCCCCTGACTCCTGGCCACCTCAGGGTCCAAGTCCACGGCCAGGTAGGACTGATGCCATCACATGGTTGCCACCACCATCCCCATCTGATCCCCGTCCCTGCCACGTCCCCGTCCCTGCCCTGGCCATCCCACCAGCATGGACCCTCTGCTCCAGCCCCGCTCCCTGCCCGGGCCGGGGTCTCCCTGCCTGTCTGGGCCCTGGGGTGACCCGGGGACACGGGGGACGGCCAGGGGTCACGTGGGGTGATGCTGCCCGCGGTGGGACATGGTGGCAGGGCCACGCCAAGCCACGCAGGGGGCACCGGAGGGACTGACAGGGGATGTGATGGATGGGGACCCCATGGGGCTCTGGGACGGTGGCACAGCCCTGCCACCAACCCGCCAGCCCATCACTGTGGCCTCAGGTCACCTCGATGCCAGCCCTGTCCTAGTGGCCGTGATGGGGCTCTGATGGAGTGGTGATGGTGGCAGGGGGGGACACGGGGTGTCCCTGGGGTCTGGGGTAAACAGGGGGACCAGGGCCTTGGGGCTGTGGGACAAGGGGAGCAGGGCCACCACGGTTATGGGGTGGGGGACTGGAGGGTGTCAGAAGTATAGGGCTGGGCCCCAGGGCCGTCAGGGTTATGGAGCAGGGGGACCAGGGCCACCAACATTAAGTGACAGGGTCCCAGGGCAACCAAGTTTAAGGGACGGGGACCCAGGGCCACCAACAGTAAGGGATGGGATCCCAGGGCCAGCAGTACTGTGGGGCAGGGGGACTGGGGGATGCTGAGGTTATGGGATGGGGTCCCAGGGCCACCAGGGCTATAGGGCAGGGGAACCAGGGCCACCAGGGCTATGGGATGGGGACTCGGGGCCACCAGGGCTATAGAACAGGGGGACTGGGGCCACCAGGGCTAAGAGATGGGGTCTCAGGGCCACCAGGGCTAAGGGATGGGGTCCCAGGGCCACCAGGGCTATAGAGCAGGGGAACCAGGGCCACCAGGGCTAAGAGATGGGGTCTCGGGGCCACCAGGGCTAAGGGATAGGGTGCCAGGGCCACCAGGGCTATGAGATGGGGTCCCAGGGCCACCAGGGCTATAGGGCAGGGGAACCAGGGCCACCAGGGCTAAGAGATGGGGTCTTGGGGCCACCAGGGCTAAGGGATAGGGTCCCAGGGCCACCAGGGTTATAGGGCAGGGTTCCCAGGGCCACCAGGGTTAAGGGATGGGGTCCCAGGGCCACCAGGGCTATGGGAGGGGGTCCCAGGGCCCCCAGCTGTGGGCAGGGCTGCTGGTGGGTGCCGGGGCGGTGAGACGGGGTTCCCTGGGGCCACGGGGGCTGCGGGACCGGGATTGCGGGGCGGCGGCGAGGCCGTGCCGGGGCGGCAGAGGAGGAGGAAGATTCGGAAGGAAGGTGGGAGGGAAGGCGTGGGGGCGCAACGGGGGGGTCCGGGGTCATGCCGGTGGGACGAGGCCACCACCCTGGGACGGCCAGTGGCCCCACAGCGCGGTGGGGCCCCCCACCCCGGCCTGGCTCCTACCTGCAGGCGCCCGCCGCGTCCCGCCACCCTCCCGCCGGACCGGGGATTCCTGTTCTCCCCGGCTTTATCTACCTGCGCCAGCTCCCGCCCCCGCCTGACATCATGCCTCCCCGGGCTGGCCGCCCAGCACCCGGCACCCCACCACCACCACCACCACCCAAGGGTGCCCCCCGACACCCCCCTCCCCAGCCCCGGGATGGGGGCACCCAGCCTGGCCCCGTGCCAGCACAGGGTTGGGGGGGGGGGGTCCCACCCCCCAAGCCGCATCCCACCACCCTGCGGTGGTGATGGGGAGTTTCCCACAATGCACTGGGGTGACCCCAGGAGCGGCCGAGCCGGGTTGGGGTGGGGGGGACACCCCCAGTGTCCTGGGGTGCGGGTCCGGCACGGTCCAACCCCGCGCCCCCCCCCCCCCCGGGGGTCCCTGAACCCAGGCTGTGGGATTTGGGTTGTGGGACGCCAAAGACCCCACACATGTGGGGCTGGAAGGGCCCCATGGGGTGGGGGGGGTCCCACAGTGTCAGCCCAGGGACTGGGGCAAGTGAGGACAGCATGGGCAGGTGGGGGGGGTCTCATGGGGGTGTCACGGGGGTCTCATGCAGGTGGCAGGGTCCCCTGGGGCTTGGAGGGATGTGGGGACCCCGTGGAGGGTGGGGTATGGAATGGGGGGAAGCAGTGGGAGATGTGGGGGTCCCTTAGGGGATTTGGGGGGTCCCAGAGGACAGAGGGTGGGGTCCCTTGAGGGTCTCCATGGGTGCTGGGGGGGTGCCCATGGGAGCTGTGGGTGTCCTCATGGGGAGCGACCCATGGGGTGTCCCCCTGGGTGCTGTGGGAGCATCCGTGGGGCGGTGGCAGCCCCGTGGGTGGCCCCGTGGGGTCTGTGGGTGGCCCAATAAGGGGTGTGGGTGGGGGGGGTTGTCCCCATGAGCGGGGGGCGTCTCCCCATGGGGTTCTGGGTGTCCCATGGGGACACAGAGTCCCCAGAGGCGTCCCCATGGGGGGCTCAGGGGGTCCGTGTGGGGGATGCTGGGGGTCCCATGGGTCCGTGGGTGACCCCCTGCGCGGGTCCCGAGGCCCCGTAGGGCTCCCCAGAGGGGGTCAGTGGGGGGTCCCATGGTTCTGTGGGGGATCCCCACGGTGGTATAGAGCTGCGGCGGGGGTGGGTGCGGGTCCCAGTGCGGGTCGGTGGGGACCCGGCGGGCGGGGGCGACCCCGCCGCTGTGCGCTCCTCCCGCCAGCAGGTGGCGCTGCGCCGCCCGCCCGGAGCAGACAAGAGGAGCGGCGCCGCGCGGCCGGAAGTGCCGCGTCACGTGGCGCCACCCGGAAGCGGCGGGCGAGCGAGCGAGCGAGCGGCGGGACCGGCGGCGATGAGCGGCGGAGCCGAGGAGGCGGCGGTGGCGGCCGCGGCCGGAGCTGAGGCCGAGCGGCGGGTCCGCATCGTGGTGGAGTATTGGTGAGCGCCGCGCCGGTGCCGGCTTCCTTCCCCCCGGTGCCGGCTTCCTTCCCCCCGGTGCCGGCTTCCTTCCCCCCGGTGCCGCTCTGCCGTCTACGAGGGGGTGCCGGCGGCGCCGGGGGCGAAGAACCGGCGGGAATGGCGGGACCGAGGGGCCTTCAGGGGCGGGAGGGACCCGGAGGGGTCTGGGGAAGGGGATACTGGGGTGCTGGGGGCAGCAACTGGGGGAACTGGGACGGGGCTTTCAGGCCGGGGGGGAGTCTGGGGGGGTGTGGGCTGTTGGAGGGCTCGGCGGGGGAGCTGGGGATTCTGCGGGGGAGGGGGAGGGAGCTGCACGGGAGTGCATGAGCCTAAGGGGAATGAGTTCTGGGGTGCCGAGAGGTGTAGGGAGCTGGGTAGTGTAGGAGCTGGTGGGGAGCAGTGAGGGGGTGCAGAGGGGTAGGAGGGTTTGGGGGGCGTGGGGCTTATTGTGGAGGGGGTGGGGGTACCGGCAGTAGCAGGGGAGACGGGTGTGGGGAGGCTCCTTAGTTTGGGGCCTTAGGGCTCCTTAAGGTTGGACGGGGGGGGTGTGGGCGCGGGGTGCTGTCGGGGGCTCCCTGCGTTGAAGCCCCAGCTCTCACCCGCTTCTCCCCGCCCCCAGCGAGCCCTGCGGCTTCGAGCCCACGTACCAGGAGCTGGCGAGCGCCGTGAAGGAGGAGTACCCCGACATCGAGATCGAGTCCAGGCTGGGGGGCACAGGTAAGGGCCTGCAGCGTTCGGCGCCGTGTAGGGGTCGCTGCTGGGGGTGTGCTGCGGTTGGGGCGACCCCGGCCTGTCCCCGCTGCAGTGCTGGGTGCCAGCCCTGTCTTTGGGGAGGGATGAGCTGGTGCAAACCTTGCTGTGAGGCTGAAGGGGATGTGCCTCGCTTGCCTGAGCGCTGCGTATTGCAGGGGCTGCCCCTTACCGAGGTCTTGGGGGATGCAGAGACTCTGGAGCCTGGGGGCCTGTGAGGAGCAGGGCAGGAGCCTCCCAGGCTCTCCAGGGGTGCACTGTGTGCTCTACCAGCCCAGCTCTGCTGCTGGGGGTACGGCCTGGCAGGTCTGGGGGTACCACTGTGACATTTCTGCCTCCTGGACGCTTGCGCAAGGGGTTGGTGTGGCAGGAACGGCTGCAGGTCGGGCCTGGGGGTTGGCAGCACCACATGGGGCAGAAGCATAGCTTACAGCTTGGCTCTGTGTGCGTTTAAGGTGCCTTCGAGATTGAGATCAACGGGCAGCTGGTCTTCTCCAAACTGGAGAATGGAGGCTTTCCGTACGAGAAGGATGTAAGTACTCGGCCCCGCAGGGTCCTTGTCTCAGCCAGGCTGTGGGGAGATTTGTTTTTGTGGGAAGCTCCCCTGTGACTGGTTTTTGCCCTTGATGTCTCCATATGATCACCTGCTAGCTCTGCCCGAGCTCCAGCGACGCTTCACAATCCCATCGGGTGTTTTTCCCCTTCCTGACACCCTGCCGGGACCCACTCCAGGTCCTGCCGCAGTACGGTGCGAGCCTGAGCCGCCGCTCTGTGGGGAGAGCGGGGATGGTTCCTGGAGCTCCTGCCCCGGTGTGGCCGTGATTTGGGCCTGCGGCGCTGCCTGGCCTCCACGTGTTGCGTCCAAGTGCTCCCAACCGCTGCGTTCCCCTCCCTCTGGGTGCTCTCTCCCCTGCCAGACCTCGCAGCGAGGCCAGCGCGGAGCATGACTCCCTCCTCTCTGTCTCCTCAGCTTATCGAAGCAATTCGCAGAGCGAGGAATGGGGAACCGCTGGAGAAAATCACCAACAGCCGCCCCCCCTGTGTCATCCTGTAGCCCAGCGCCCAGCTGGGATCTCCCGGCCCCCTCGGCGTCCCCCTGCTTTGCTCCTCGCTGCCTTCATTAGCTTCCTGTACGACCGGGGATATCCAGGGTATGCGAGAGCGTAAGGAGCCTCCCGGGGAATGCCACCGTGGCACTGGGGGTGAGAGCTGGGATGGGCAGAGCTGTGGTACTGGTGTCACTGGGCTGGCCGTGCTGGGGGGGCCGTTCTGGCCCATCCCTTCGGGTCGTGTCCCCGCTGTGCCTGATGTGCGGTGGCGGGTAGCTGTGGCGTGCGGTGGATCCTCTGCCTGCCTTTGCCTTCCCCCTTCCTCTGCGCTTGCCTCCCCCCATGCCCAGCAGTGGGCGGGGGGGGGGGGGCAGTGTCTCTCCCCTCCCTCAGCCATGGGGGGCTTGGGGGCCCCCCGCGAACGCTCTGCCCAGCCCTGGGGGGAGCCAGGCCGGGCGTTGGAGGAGACTTTGTAGCTCTCCCAGCAGGTTAATGCAGAGACAAAAACACTCACCGTAAACTTTAGCGTGATTCGTTAATGATTAAAGTCTCTCCTGTCACTGTTTAAACCGGTGCAAGGGCAGCAGGGACCGGCTGCCCCGGCCGGGCATGGGAACCCCGGCTTGGCTCCGTCCCCACGGCCAAGAGGTTTATTTAACGGCCGCGAGCTTCCCCGTCCTCCCCGTTCTCAGGCTCTCGGCTCTCGCTTTCTGCCTGTAATGACTCTGCCCTTGGCCACGGGGCGGCTGAGCCAGCAGAGGGGCCCCCTATTTATTCTATACTGTGTATAAACCCAACGGCCCGGTGCTGAATAAAGGACAGAGGAGAACGTGGCCCCTCTCGTGTCCCTCGAGAATGGGTGTGGGACATGGGCATCGAGGCGCGAAAGCTGGGGTTAAATCAGGTCCCGTCTCCAGCCTGCCCTGCCCTTGGCCGGCGGCCAGGCGGGATCAGGACTTTTACCCTCCAGGTAAGCGGGTCCTGCCCTTCGCCACCTCCTCAGGTGGCGGCAGCTGAGGCCAGGAGGGAAGGGACACAATGGTCCCCAGGAGACGGAGCTGGCTTCCCCTGCCCCGTGCCAGCTGCCCGTGGAAAAGAGGGAACCACGCAGACAAGCAGAGTAGAAAAAAAAAAACCAAAAAAAAAAACCAATGTACAATTATCAAATATACATCTCGGTGCGATACAGTCGGCTTCAAAAGAATCCAGGAGGAGCCGGGACGGGGGCCCGGTGTCCACCTGCTCTCAGTGCAAGTCCGTGTGTCCCGGCGCAACTGGGGCGCCGGGGGGGAGGGCGGTGGCGAGGTTCATGGGGCGAGCCGGACCGGGACAGCCCCGGAGAGGTGGATGGTGGCAGAGGAGCTTTTGGGGTGACGAGAGCGGGCTGTCCTTCTCCGGGCTGCTCCCGGTCGCAGTCTGAGCACCGTCCGGCTCAGCATGGCTTGTGGGTCACCCCTGCCAGTGCCCAGCCCTGGGGGGGGGGGGGGGGCCCAGAGCAACACCTGGCACGAAGGGTGACCCCTCTCTGTCCCCACATGTGCTGTCGCGCTGTCCCACAGCGTCCTGGGCTCTCCCAGCCCTCTGCGGCTGGCGTCACCCTGCGGCGTTAGCATGGCCGCCACCAGGCGGAGGGGACAGCCCCGTGTCCGTGCCTTGCCTTGCCGTGCCGTCCCTCCCTGAGCTGCCTCGGCGAAGTAGGGGGGGTCTCCATGGTCCGGCCCTACACGGCCACGTCGTCGGGGCCGGCCAGGCCGAGGTACTCGGGGTTCTCGGCTGTGGGTGTCATGCCGGGGCCACCCTCGGAGCCGCTGGCCTTGGGGGGGTCCTGGTTCCAGTAGTAGGGGTTGTCGAAGGCTTGGCTGAAGGGGCCGGGGGCGGGCGGGCTGAGGGGTGCCAGGTACTCGGGGTTCTCCACGGCGTGGCCGAAGGGCCCTGGGAAGGGGTGCTTGGCTTCCTTGATGAGCCCGTTCTTACCCTGGTGGCCCTTGGGCTTGTCCGGTGGGGACGGGGGTGCGTGGGGGTGCCGGGGCGGTGACCGCTGTTCCCCAGCCTGATTCACGTACTCTGCGGGGACGAGGGAGGTGTTAGGGCCCACCATGGCCGGGCTGGGCGATGGGGTGAGCGGGCAGCCGGGGAGGGTGCACACTCAGCCGACCACCCCCTCCCTACCTGGCATGGCGGTGCGGGGGGCCGGGGCGGCGAAGCCCTCGGGGTCCAGGCCCTCGCTGTCCTCAGCTGCCAGCACGGTGGGATCCTCGCTGTACCGCGGCAGGGTGCTGGGCTCCCGCGCCGACGGGCTCTGAAGGGCCGCCTTGGCACCGCCGTCCCCCTCCGGCGCCTCCGGCACGGGGCCCTCCGGCCCCTCCGCCAGTCCCTGCGGGGGGAAGGGGAAGGCGGCCAAGCCCTCTCCCTCCTCCACATTGGCCGGGGTCTCCGCCGTGCTCTGGGTGTGGGAGAGGGCATGGAGTCATAGAATCACAGATGGTTTGGGTGGGAAGGGACCTTTAAAGGCCATCGAGTCCCATCCCCTTGCCATGAGCTGGGACATCTCCAACCAGACCAGGTCGCTCAGAGCCCCTTCCAACCCGGGCTGGGATGTTTCCAGGGATGGGGCATCTCCCACCCCTCTGGGCAACCTGGGCCAGGGGCTCACCACCCTCAGCGTAAAAAAATTCTGCCTTGTATCTAGTCTAAGTTGGAAGCTTGCAGCGCCCTCCCCCCAGTGCGGGACAAGGTCCCCGGGTAGCGCAGGGCCGGGGGGCAGCCTGGCACTGGGTCACCCCGCACCTCTGCCAGGAAAAGGGGGGCTCCCACCTGCTCCCCCCGCCAAGCCCACCTACCCGTGTGGAGGAGATGCGGCTGCGGTAGGTGGTGGAGGTCTCGGCGCTGAAGAATCCCTGGTGAGGGACCAGGTACTCCTCGGCGTCCACCAGGTCGTCCATGTCCTCCTCCTCGAGCAGGGCCCGGTAGAAGGTGCTGTCGATGGAGCCGGGCAGCCCGACCATGTCGTTCTGGGGACGAGGACAGCGGTCAGTGTCCGCACCAAGGTGCTGGCGGGGGGGACAGGACCCCCGGGGACCCCCGTACCTGGATGACCACGAAGCGCTGGGGGTCCCGAGCCATGCGGGAGAACTCGGTGACCAGCTCCCGAAACTTGGGCCGGCACTCGGAGTCGATCATCCAGCCTGGGGCAGAGACAGGTGCCGTCAGGGCCGGGAACGAGGTGCCACCATGGCGACCCGGGATGTGTCCCTGTCGTCCCCCCCACCCCCCCGCCACCGTACATTTCACCATGATCATGTAGACGTCGATGGTGCAGACGGGCGGCTGCGGCAGCCTCTCGCCCTTCTCCAGCAGGTCGGGGATCTCCCGCGCAGGGATCCCATCGTAGGGCTTTGCCCCAAAGGTCATCAGCTCCCACACGGTGACGCCTGGGGGGACAAGGACGGGGGTGAGCGGTGCCCCAGGTACCCCCTGTGCATCTCTCCTGGCACCAAGCCCGGGGATGGGGCTGCCCCGACGTACCGTAGCTCCAGACATCGCTCTGGTGCGTGAAGCGCCGGCGGAGGATGGACTCCAGCGCCATCCACTTGATGGGGACCTGGGACAGGGAGGACAGAGAGGTGAGCAGGACTTGGGGGGTGTCTGGCTGTCCCCGAGGGGAAGCATCATGGTGCCCATCACGCTGTCCCCGCGTCCCCAAGCCCCACCTTGCCGCCGTCAGCGTGGTACTCGGTCTCATCGATGTCGAGCAGCCGGGCCAGCCCGAAGTCGGTGATCTTGACGTGGTTGGGGCTCTTGACGAGGACGTTGCGAGCGGCCAAGTCCCGGTGCACCAGCCGCACCTCCTCCAGGTAACTCATCCCCTGGGGACGGTGGGTGTCAGGCTGGCCCCCGGCCCCCCCCGGTCCCCCTCTAGATCGCCCTGGACCCCCCTCGTCCTACCTTGGCGATCTGCACACACCAGTTGAGCAGGTCCTGGGAGCCGATGCGGTCCTTGTTCTCCCGCACGTAGTCCAGGAGGCAGCCGTAGGGCATCAGCTGCGTCACCAGCTGCACCGTGGAGGTCAGGCAGATGCCCAGCAGCCGGGACACGTAGGGGCTGCCCACCCCTGCCATCACGTAGGCCTCCTGCAGGCACAGGGAGGGGGGTGTCAGGCTGGGCGGGGGCTGCTGCCGGCACCGCTCAGCCGCCGGCACCGCTGGCACACTCACGTCCAGGATCTCCTTGTTGGCTTTGGGCGACGTGTTCTCCCGCAAGACCTTGATGGCCACCGGGATCTTCACGCTCTCCCCGTCGGGGATCCAGATGCCCTGGGAGGGGGAAGGCGGGTGAGGGGGCGCAGAGCGGGGAGGGTCCCAGCCCGCTGGCAGCGTCCCCCCTCAACCCTCACCTTATAGACGGTGCCGAAAGCGCCGGAGCCCAAGACTTTCACTTTCTTGAGCTCCGTCTCCTTGAGGATCCGCATCTGGGCCTGGTTGGGGAGGGCTCCGCTGGGCGTCAGCGGCTCCACCAGCTGCGGGGACAGACGGATGAGGGGGGGCTGGGCTCCTGGCACCCGCCGGCACCGGGGATCCATCCCCCTGTGGGGAGAACCAGGGGTCCCAGTGTCCCCACCTCGGTCTCCTGCAGCAGGCGCCGCATGGTGTGTTTCCGCTCCTGCTGCCGCCGGCGCTTGACGCAGAAGACGGTGATGAGCAGGAGGACGACGACCAGCAGAGCCCCCACCACACCGGCAATGATGGATGTCACCTGGCTGCGGGACAGGAGGTGACCGGGGTGGGGGAGATGGTGACGGGGTGGGGGGGTCCCAGCTGGAGGAGCCCCCCAGCACCCAGGGTGGGGGAGTCAGGGTGGCACAGGGCACCCACGCTCCTACCTTGGCTTCTGGTCCACGGGACAGCCGTCCTCGTCCCGGATCGTGCACCTGGGGGACACAGCGTGCAGCAGCCCCCCCGTCAGCAGCAATTCCCCCGTGACCCCCTGCCCGTGCCCGGCTGGACCCCCCCCTGGCCCCCCAGCCCCGGACTCACGAGTGGGTGCAGTTGGTGGGGCAGAGCTGGCAGACGCCGTCTTCGTCCGGGTACTTCCAGACGGGCACGAAGGAGGCGTCCGCCTTCACCCCGCTGGGGCAGCGCCGCACGCACTGCTGCGCGTCCTTGTAGTGGGCACACGCCACGCACTGGTCCGCCTCCTGCAGGACAGGAAGGGGGGGTTTGAGGGACCCAGGGGTCCGAGGCCACCCCCCACCGCCACCCGCCATGTCCCCCACCCCATCCTCACCGAGCCGAAGCAGGTCTCCGTGCCGTTCTGGGGCTGGCACTCGGGGTGGCAGGGCAGGCACCGCGTCCCGTTGGCGTGCTCCCGGACGGCTCTGCGGGGCGAAGGGGACCGTGGGGCGGGCGCAGGGATGGGGTGGACGCAGGGATGGGGGGTCTCGGACCCCTCCCTCCTCTGCGGGGCCGGGGGGGTGTGTGTGTCACTGCCCACCATCCCCGGGACTCCCCACTCACCCGTCCAGGAGGTTGCAGGAGGCGACGCACTCCTGGCCACGCAGGAACCGCTCGCAGGCGACACACTGGGTCGGGCCGGGACCCCAGCAGTGCCCGTGGGCGCAGAGGTGGAAGCAGACCAGCCCCTCGCTCTCTGCGGGGTGGGCGGGGGGGAACGGGACACCGTGAGAAACGGGGAGCAGGGGGGTTCCGCCGGCTCCCCCCAACCCTGTCCCCCCACGGATGCTGCTTACCGCACTGCTCGGGGGGCTTGTTGTGGGTCTGGAAGAGGCGCTGGCGGGGGTTGCGGAAGATGCTGTCCCAGGGCACCTTCTGGAGGAAGCAGAGCTGGGGGTTGTGGTGGACGAGCACCATCCCGCTGCTGATCTCCTGCAGGGCGCGGAGCCCCAGCGCCCGCACCGCCAGGTCCCGCAGCGTCAGCGAGTAGGCACCGCTGCCGAGACACCGCCGGGTGAGCGCGCACGGTGTCTCCACCCCACCCCCCACCCTCCCCCCCCAGCCCCGCCACCGTGTCCCCACATCCCGTCCCGTCCCCCCGCCACTGCGTCCCTGTCCCCGCTCACTTGTGCAGCACGCGGCCCCGGATGACCCGCAGGTTTTGGAAGACGCCCAGGTCCTGCAGGCTGGGTGGCCAGGCGGCGATGTAGAGGAAGCCTGCGGGGAGCCGAGCGTCACCACCCCGTGTGTCCCCCCCAGCCCCCGCCATCCGCAGCCCCCACTCCCCGGCTCCCCCCGCTCTCACCCGTCAGCTCCTCCAGGCTCTCGAAGATCCGCAGCAGTTTGGGGTCCAGGGGCGGCGTGTTGGTGCTGGGGTCGCTGTCGGGGACGGGAGGGAGGTTGGAGGGGCTGGGGGTCCCGGTGGCCACCCGTGGGCTCGTGGAGGGGGGGGCAGGGCGCTTACCCGGCGAAGGTCTCGGGCAGGAAAGCCAGGCTGCCGAAGATCTTGGTGCAGCCGGCGAAGTGCTGGATGTTGGAGGCGTTGACGGCGCGGACGCCCTTGAGGAAATCCACTCCCAGCCCGTAGCACACTGCGGGGGGGGGGGGGGGACGACACAGCAGGGCTGGGGTGCTCCGCCACGACCCCCAAACCTCACTGCTCCCGCCCCACCAGCCCTGAAGGGATCCCCCCCCACCCCAGGGCATCACCAGCACCCCTGGGGTACCCAGAGCCCCCCCCCCCCAAAGGCGGCGGAGGCGGGGGCGATGCTCACCCTCCGGGCAGGGCTTGCTGCACTTCTCGCACTTCTGGACGTTGCTGACGGTGACCTCCTGGCTGTTCTGGGGGCACACCAGGGTGCAGGACCCCACCTCCGTCGCCAGGTAGTTATCTGGGGGTGCGGGGAGGGGAGGGGGGGGTCAGGGCCATGGCGGCTCGGCACCAGACACCCCACCCCACCCACCCCCCATCCCCGTCGCGGGTGCTCACAGGGACACTGGCTGACGCAGCTGGCACCGAAGGTGTAGCGCCCGTCGGGGTTGGGCACCGACTCGAAGGTGTCCGAGTTGTAGATGACGAGGGGGGGGCAGTGCAGCTCGCAGATCCCGCTCCGGTTGAAGTTCAGGCACGCCTGGGGTGTGGGGGGGGGGGGGGACCGGCTGGTGTGAGACCCCAGCATCCCCTCCCCGGGACTCCCACCACCACCCCCCCCGAGTCCCCGGTGCGTACCAGGCAGTCGGAGTGTTTGGGGCCGGTGCAGCCGGCGGCGCACTGCTCGTGGCAGCAGTCGGTCGGCTTCGTGCCCTTGCAGCGCGGGCAGCCATGGCAGATGCTGTTGGTCACTGTGGGGGCGGGGGGGGGACGACAATAAGAGGGACATGGTGGGGACAGGGACCGCAGGGGACATGGGGGTCCCCAGGATGAGGAGCTGGGGGGTAGGTGGGTTGCCAGGGCAGGGATTGGGGGGGGGGCGGTCCCTGTGGTGGGGATTTAGGTGCCAAGTGGGGGCAGTGGGGCAGGGATCTGGGGCGGGGGGGGGGGGGAAGTGGGGATCCCCAAGGCAAGGATTTGGGGGGGGGGAGTGTCTCTGGGGCAGGGATGTGGGTGCCAAGTAGGGGTCAATGGGACAGGGATTTGGGGGGACAAGCGGGGGTCTCCAGAGCAGGGATTCTGGGGAGCCCAGGGGGAGTTGCCGGGGGGGGGGACAAGCAGAAGGTCCAGGAGGTCTCTGGGGCCAGGATTTAGGTGGCAAGTAGGGGTCAATGGGGCAGGGACATGCGAAGGGAGGGGGGCGTTCCCAGGGATTTTGGAGGAGCCTGTGGGGCAGGGGCTTTGGGGGTCTCTGGGGGGGGGGGGGGGTCAGAGCCCCATACTCACGCGTCTGGCAGTCCTGCGGCCCCTCGCCCCAGCAGTGCCCCTCGGCGCACAGCGCCCGGCAGTCGGGACCTGCGCCGGGGGAAGCCGTCAGCGGGCGATGCCAGGGGGGGGCCGGCTGGCAACCCCCGAACCCCCTCCCTGGGTATAACCCACCCCCCCACCCCACCCGAGCCGAGGTGCCGGTGCTCACAGCTGCGGCTGCGGGTGCTCTCCACCTGGGTCTCCCCGCGGAGCTCGTTGTGCCGGTGGAAGATGTCGGACCAGAGGATGGTCTCCTGGAAGCAGAGCTGGGGGTTCCTCTCGATGCGCACCCCCCCCCTTCAGGATCTCTGCATGGGGACAGGTGGTGGGGGTCAGCATGGGGACGTTGCCGGGGGGACCTGCAGCCCCATGGGGACACCCAGCCCTGGGCAAGGACCTCCCACCCCATAGGGACACCCAGCCCTGGATGGGGGATGGTACCTGCAGCCCCCATGGGGACTCCGAGTCCTGCATGGGGACCTGCCACCCCATGGGGAGGATCCAGCCCCAGGCAGGGACCTACAGCTCCAGGGAGGGACTGCTGGGGACCAGCAGCTCCAGGTGGGACCAGCAGCCCTGAGCAGGGACCAGGAAGGGCCAGTAGCCCCCATGCACCCACCCCAGGCAGGACCTGTCATCTCCCAGCCCCGGCAGCACCAACCCGCAGCCCCCAGCGCCCCGTGTCGGGAGTGACCACCCCGGTCCCAGGGAGGGGTCCCCGACCTGTGAGGTGCCGCATGCCGAGCTGGCGCAGCCCTGGGGCGCCGGTGGGGCCGGCGTTGCCCACCACGGCCAGGGCGTAACGCTCCTGGAAGAGCTGCGTCCCCCGGATGATGCGCAGGCTCTGCAGCTCCAGCTGGCTCACTTGGTTCTCCGCGATCAGCACGTACCCCTGCACCTCCTTGATGTCCTGGGGACGAGGGGACGCAGGTGAGGGGCCAACCGGACCCCCGCCATGAGCCCCCCCACCCCACCCCAGTGTGTTTTTCCCCCTGCACACCTTGAGGAAGGCGGTGTCGGCGTCGGGGGGCAGGTAGGTGAGCTCCAGGTTGCCCTGCACCACCTGGCAGCCCTGGTAGAGGTGCCGCAGGGTCTCGTAGTGGCTCTCGGGGCTGGAGGGACGCAGCAGCTTCATGTCGGTCCCCGTGCAGACTGCGGGGACGGAGCGGGAGCTCAGCGGGTCCCCCTCGCCCAGCCCCTCCGTTCTCGCCCCCGCGGCAAACCGAGCCCGGCAGCGGCCACCGGCCTCCGCAGGAAACGCCAGGGATCCGGCGGCGGCCGTTTATCTCCGGGGCTGCTCCCAACAGCTTCCGATGGGCTTCCTGGATGGCCGCTGCCCCGGCACGCGGCAAAGCTGCTCCCGCTCTGGCACCCGGCCCCGCACGAGGGACAGCCGGGGGCCGACGTCGCCCCATGCCCACGGTGGGTGTCGGGTGCTGCTGGGACCCACGGCCGTGCCGGGGGGCCGGAGCGGGGGCTGCGGGCAGGAATGCTCTGCCCACGCCGGCGGGGGAGCCACGCCGAGACAAGACCCGATTGTTGAGCGGCGACGGCTGCCGGAGCCCAGCCGGCCCCATCCCGCGGGGGGCTGCTGGCCAGGGGACCACCCCTGGGGCACCGGGGCGGGTGGGGGGTGCGGGGTGGGGGCCCTCAGGCCGGGCAGGTGAGTCACGGCGGCGGGTGGCACGGGGCCCCCGGCCGCCCGCTCCCAGCAGGAACCGCCTTTTCAGGTCGGGCGTGTTTGGGGAGCAGCGGTGACGCAGGGCTGGCGGGCACGGCCCAGCCCCGGCGCGCCCGCGGCCCCCGGCGCCCCACCACCCCCCCCGGGACCATCCCCTACACCCGACCCCGGTACGGCTCCGGCACCCACCCCAGCACAGCTCCGGCACCCACCCTGCCACCACCCCAGTGCCACCAGCCCTGAGCCGCCTCCGTCCCCAGCATGGGGCAGGGGGGCACCGAGGCACGTGGGGGTCAGGCAGGGGTTTGGTGTCCCGGTCCCTGGCTGGAGGGGGCTGCTGGCCGTGCCGCAGCTGAGTGACAGCCCCCGGTGCCGGCAGCTGCCTGCACGGCCTCATGGCTGGGGGACCAGGCTGGCAGCCACCTCCTCTGCCTGCTCCAGGGCCACCGAGCCAGGGAGACCTCCGCGGGCGCAGCCGGGGTGGGGGAAGCCCCCCAAATTTGGGGTTCAGCTCTCAGCCCACCGCAATGGCCTCGGCTGCGGAGCGGAGGGTCCCCACGGGAGGAAACCATGGCGAGCGGCCAAAGCTCAAGGTCTGCCCTCCGCCTGCCCCATGGCGCGGGCAGAGGCGAAGGGCAGGCGGGACGGGGAATGGCGGCAGGGACAGATCCTGGGGGATCCTCGCTCCGTCCCGTGGGCTCCGTCCCTGCCAGCTCCTCCGGGTCCCCGGCCGGGCGCCGGGAAGGACAGTCAATGACCCGTCCTGCCTGGCGCGCTCTGGAGGGCAGTGCCAGCACGGGTCACCCCGTCTGCCCGCAGGGAGCCACTGAGGTGTCCGGCAAAGCCCATCGGCCACATGCCCACGGGGCTGCCCCGCAGCTCCCCCAGCCAGGGCTACCAGTCACCCCCCCCCGCGGCCAGCACATGGATCCAGCCCCAGGGACGGGTTTGGGGCTGTGGGGACACACCGGTGGGTCCCCAGCCTGGAGCTTCCCCGGCACAGAGCGAGGCGAGCCGTGGGGTGCCAGGAGCGGAGGGGACCCAGCGTGTCCCCACGTCCCTGCCCCACGCCCCCACGCCGGCTCGGCCTCACTGGGTGTTTACTTCCCAAACCCCCCGGTGCCAGACCTGCCCCCCCGACACGGGGTTGCACCGGAGGCAGCAGCCCCGGAGCAGGCAGCGGGGTCAAACCCTGCCGGTGGCTTTTTGGGGCTGCTGATGGGCCACCAGCCCTGTCCTCGTCCCCGCTTGCCCGGCCGAGGCCTGGGGACAGGCATGGCTCCTGCCCGGGCTGCTCCCGCTCCCTCCCCGGCCGCTCTCCCGGGCTGGGCAGGGTGCGGCACGTCGAGAATGTGGATGGGAGCGACGGGGACGCACCCACCACCCACCCACCCACCCACCCACCCGCTCCGTGGGGCACCGCGCCTGCCCCGCGCCCCAAAACCTCCCCGCGGCCCCGGGAACCCCGCGAAGTTGGGGGTCCTGTGTCCCCCCCCCCCCCGTCCCCGGGTGTTTTACGGGAGCCCTGGGAACGGCTGCGGGGGGGGGGGGGGTCCCCACTCGGGGCAGCAACGGGTCCCCCCAAACTCCTCCCGGGGCCGGTCCCGCTCGGGGGGGGGCGGGAGGCAGCGGGACGGGCAGCCCCCCCGTCCGACCCAGCGCCTCCCAGTCCAGCCCCTGCGGGGACCCGCTGCCCGGAGAACCGGGGGAACCGAGGGGGCACCGGGGGGGGGGGGGCGATCAGGGAGGGAGTGGGGGGGGTACGGTCCCGTCGCTTGCAACCGAGCAGCCCGCGGGCACGCCGGACCCCGCAGCCCGGTGGCCCCCGCTTCCCTCCCGGTCCTCCCCGGTGCCCCCCGGTCCCCTCCCGCTGCCCCCCGTCCCCTCCCGGTGTCCTCCCGCTGTCTCCCGGTGCTCCCCGGTCCTCTCCCGCTGCCTTCCCTGTGCTCCCCGGTGCTCCCGGTCCCCTCCCGCTGTCCCCCGGTCCTCTCCCGCTGCCTTCCCGGTGCTCCCCGGTCCACTCCCGGTGCTCCCGGTGCCGGTCGCTCCCGTGCAAAACTTTGCGCAAAGTCCCGCCGCCGAGAGGACGCTCCCGCGGCCCGCTGTCCCCGCTGTCCCCCCGGTCCCCGCTGCGTCTCCCCCCCCTCTCCCCCCTCCCGCCCCGGGCTGTCCCCGCCGTCCCGGTCCGTCGGGACCCACCTTCGGCGGCGGCGGCGGGGCAGAAGGCGGCGAGCAGGAGGGCGGCGAGCAGTAGCCCGGCGCAGAGGCAGCCCCCGGCGGGGATCATGGTGCTGAGCCCGGGCCGCGGCCCACGGCCCCCGCCGGCCGCTCCGGGAAAGTTTGCGGTGCGGAGCCGCCGCCTCCCGCCGCTCCCGGGCTCCGCCTCGCGGGGCCGCGCCGCCATCCCGGCCCCGGGCGAGGGCGCGCCCCCCCTCCCCAAACCCCCCCCTTCCCTCCGCTCCCGCCGCCCCCGAACCCTCCCGGAGCACCGGGGACACCGCCATCCCCCGGGAGCACCGGGGATTCTCCATACACCGGGAGAACCGGGGAACCCGCATCCCCTGGAAACACCGGGGACCTCCCCCGGCCCGGCTCCCCCGGCTCCGGAGCTGGGGGCTGCCCCGGTTGCAGCGCACGTTCCCCCCGGTGCTTCCCCCCCCCTCCAAGTGCTGCCCTGTCCCGGGGTCCTGCACCCCGGGGGGGCTGCAGGGAAGCGGGGGGGGGGGTGGCACATAAATGGGGGGGATGACCCCCCGTCCCTGTCCCCTCACCTGCCCTGCTGGGGCTGTGATTGTCACAGGGGGAGGGAGGGCGGTGATGCTGCTCCCGGGTCTGGGACTGGGGCGGGGGGGGGACAGTCCTGTGGGTGTGGGGGGGGGTCAAGGCTGGCACCCAGGGGTGGTCCTGGGGTATGGGGACAATTCTGGGGTACAAGGAGAGGGGGACAGTCCTGGGGTGCAGGGACAGTCCAGGGCATGGGGACAGTCCTGGGGTATGGGGACAGGGGGACAGTCCCCAGGGCAGGGGGGGGCTTGTCACTGGGCTGTGCTGGTTCTGTACTGGGGGGGGGGTGTGTCACTGGGCTGTGCTGTCGGGCATTAGGCCACGCTGGGGCTGTGCTGGGGGCCACTCGGGCTGTACTGGTGGGCACTGGGCCATGCTGGTGGGCACCGGGCCGTTCTGGGGTCATACTGGGAGGCACTGGGCTGGGGTACTGGGACACCCCAGGGCCTGGGGACCGTCCTGGGGTGTGGGGACAGTCCAGCAGCATCCGATGGGTCCCCAGTGAGGTGGCCCAGGGCTGGCGTTTGTCCCCCACCCTGGGTACAAGCCACTGGGGCACCTTCACCCCCTGCCCCGGGTGTAGGGGGGAGGACACTGGGACGTGGGGTCCCCCAGAGCATCGCAGCCCGCAACAGGGACCCCTGGCTGGGCAGAGCGGAGTGGGGTGGCCAGGCCAGGACCCCCACGTGGGGCTGGTCCTCCCACCATGTCCCCATCGGCCACCACACGTGCCACCGTGGCCACCCGCAGCCCCCGAGGGCTCCCGGCTAGGCCGGAGAAGGGACCCCAGTGCCAGGGGGCCGTGACCCCCGTCTACCCAGGGGTGACAGCTCCGTGGGGACGGGAGCAGGGAGCCAGGCGTTACCACCACCCCAAGCCAGGAGGGTGTCCCAGGGGGGCAGCACGTCCCCCCCATCCCCAGCCACTGCACCCCGCCTGGGGGTCCTCGCCCGATGGCCCCCGCCCGGGATCCCGCATGGCTGAGGCCTGCACGGCCCCCCCCCGAGGCGGGGCCAGCCCGGGCCGCGCTGCCCCAGGCCCGGCCCCGGGCCCCGCAGCCCCCCGGTGTCCCCGCAACCCCCCGGGGCTGACACCCCCCGGGACACACCGTGCGGGGGGGATATATCCCATGAGCCTCTGCGGAGGGCGCCCGGGGGGGTGGATATATCCCATGAGCCTCCCCGCCCCGGGGAATGTATCCCATCATCCCCGCGGAGGCGCTATATCCCATGGTGCCCCGCGCCGCCCCCGTTTCCGGGGTGGGCCGGAAGTGGCGGGGCCGGGCCGGGCGGCGATGGCGGCCGGCGGCGCGGCACGGGCCGCGCTGCTGCTGCTGCTGGGGGCAGCGGCGGCGCCGGGCCCGGCCCGGGGCTCGCAGGGGGACCGGGAGCCGCTGTACCGGGAGTGCCTGGGCCGCTGCGAGCGGCAGAACTGCTCGGGGGCGGCGCTACGGCACTTCCGCGCCCGCCAGCCGCTCTACATGGGCCTGACAGGTACCGCCCCCCTCCCGCGCCCATTGGCTGGCGGGCCGGGTCCCGCCCACATATGCCACGCAGGCCCCGCCCCTCGGTGAAGACCACGCCCTCCCGGAGGCCACGCCTCCGCAGAGGCCACGCCCCCCGTCGGGTTCCTGGGCGGGCGGGGCCGGGACTGGGGCCGGACTGGGAGGCACTGGGATGGACTGGGGAGCACTAGGGTGTCCCGAGGCCTGGCTGGGAGGTGCTGGGCCGTACAGGGGCCAGGCAGGAGGCACTGGGGAGTGCTGGGCTGTACTGGGAGGCACTGGGCCACACTGGTTCTGTACTGGGGGGTCACTGGGCCGTGCCTTGGACTATGCCGGTGGGCGTTAGGCCGTGCTGGGGCGCACCGGGCCGTTCTAGTGGCTATTGGGCCATTCTGGGGTCATGCTGGGAGGCACTGGGGCTGTGTAGCGGGCTACTGGGCTGTGCTGGGCCATTCTAGGGGGACGCTGAGCCATACTGGGGGCCCACTGGGCTTTGCTGGGGGAGGTGCTGGCCTCTGTTGTGCTGGTTTGGCGGTCACTGGACCATCTGGGGGGACGCTGGGACATACGGGGGGTTGCTGGGCCGTGGTACTGGGAGCCACGCAGGGAAGGCCAGGGTGCCGTGCTGCGCCCAGCACGGGGTGGGGGTCTCCCGGCCGTGGTGAACCCCACACGGCTCCCCTGCACCCCGGCTGGATCTTGGCACTCCCAGCACCCATCATGGTCTGACCATGCAGCCTGACGGTCTGTACTGGGAGGGACTGGGGGGGGGGACTCAGTGACTGGGGGCGGGGGGGACTCAGCGACCAGGGCGGGGGCTGCGCTGGCCGCCCCCTCCCGCCGCTTTATCTCCCAGGCTGGACCTGCCGCGACGACTGCAAGTACGAGTGCATGTGGCTGACGGTGCGCCTCTACGTCCAGGGCGGCCACAGGGTGCCCCAGTTCCATGGAAAGGTGAGCAGTGGGGGGCCGGGGGGGGGGGGGGGCGGGGTCCCCCTCTGCCCGCTGACGCCGCTCTTCTCCCTTGCAGTGGCCCTTCTCCCGGTTCCTGTTCTTCCAGGAGCCGGCCTCCGCCTTCGCCTCCTTCCTCAACGGCCTGGCCAGCTTCATCATGCTGCTGCGCTACAAAGCCGCCGTCCCCCCAGCCTCCCCCATGTACCCAACCTGCGTCGCCTTCGCCTGGGTGAGTGTCTCCCCCTCCCCGGGGGGGCTGTGCTGCGCCCCACCTCCTCGTTTGCTCTATCTGAGGGTCTTCTTGCAGCCCCCGAGGTCTCCTCTCATTGCAGGGACCCCCCTGCAGGGTGACGGGGGTTTCTAGGGGGGGGGGTACAGCGTGTGCTGGCGGAGCCGCACGGGGCCGGCAGCGCTTCCCGGGCTTCCTCTGCCAGCGCCGGGCTCCCGGGGGGAGTTTCGGTAACCAGCTGCTCAGCAAACCCCGCACAGCTCCGGCCCCTCGGCGCCTCCGCATCCAATTTGCAGGGCACTCGTCTCCCCTAATGAGGCTGACGAGCTGCCGAGGGGGAACGTGACCCAGCCAGGGAGCTGGCACTTAGCTGGCAGCGGGGGCCGCTTAACATCTTCCCCCCCCACCGCCAACTCCGGGTTTCTGCCTCTCCCGCAGGTCTCCTTAAACGCCTGGTTCTGGTCCACCGTTTTCCACACGAGGGACACGGCTGTGACAGAGGTGAGTGGCACCCCCGGAGATGCCGTGACCGTGCTGTGACCCTCTGTCCCCAAACCTGGGCTGGGGTCCTGTCACCCAGCTCTGCTCGAGGCGGTGGGGGGAGACGGGGGGACGCTGTGTGCCCTGCCCCCCCCCGGTGCGGCTCACCCGGCCCCGATCCCACAGAAACTGGATTATTTCTGCGCTTCGGCCGTCGTCCTGCACTCCGTGTACCTGTGCTGCGTCAGGTGAGCCCCGTGGGGCAGGGCGCTGGGGACACAGGAGTCCCCAGGGCCGTGAGCGACCCCTTCCTCCTCCTCCTCCTCACCCCCCCACCCCCCCCCCCACTCCCAGGACGCTGGGGCTGCAGCGGCCAGCCTTAATCAGCATCTTCAGGGCCTTCCTCCTTCTCTTCCTCGCCTGCCACATCTCCTACTTGACCCTCGTCCGCTTCGACTACGGCTACAACATGGCCGCGAACGCGGCGATCGGTGAGGCCGGCACCTGGGGAGGGGGGGGAAGAGGCTGGAGGCAGGTGGCGGGGGGGGGGCCGTGCCCTACGGGTGGGCGCTCCCCCTCTCCCCCTACCCCCCCCTGCCCCCCTTCCCCTGTCTCCCCAGGGCTCCTCAACCTGGCGTGGTGGCTGCGGTGGTGCCTGCGGAACCGCCCGCGCCTGCCCCACGTCTGGAAGTGCGCGGCCGTGGTGCTGCTGCTGCAGGCGCTGGCGCTGCTGGAGCTCCTCGACTTCCCCCCCCTCTTCTGGGTGCTGGACGCCCACGCGCTCTGGCACATCGGCACCATCCCCCTCAACGTCCTCTTCTACAGGTCGGTGTCGTGTCCCCCCCCCACCCCGACACCCCCCCAGCCCTTAAAACAGGGGTGCTGGGCACCCCAGTCTTGCCCACAGGGTGCTGGGTGCCCCCCTCTTGAACCCAGGGTTCGGTGGGGGGGGGGTGTCTCTCTCTTTCCCGTGGGGTGTTGGGGGTCCCACCCTTGGAACTGGGGTGCCAGGGGACCCCGCTGTCACCCACGGGGTGCTGGGTGCCCCCCCTCTTGGAGTTGGGGTGCTAAAGGGCCCCCGCTTTGGTCCATGGGGTGCTCAATGCCCCCCTCTGTTTTCCCTGCGGTGCTGGGGGGTCCCACCCTTGGGACTGGGGTGCCAGGGGACCCTGCTTTCACCCACGGGGTGTTGGCTGCCCCCCCCCTCTTGAACCCAGGGTTCGTGGGGGGGGTCTCTCTCTTTCCCATGGGGTGTTGGGGGTCCCACCCTTGGAACTGGGGTGCCAGGGGACCCCGCTGTCACCCACGGGGTGCTGGCTGCCCCCTTCTTGCCCATGCTGTGCTGGGTGCCCCCCCTTTTGGAACTGGGGTGCTAAAGGCCCCCCCTTTGGTCCGTGGGGTGCGCCGTGCCCCCCCTCTTGAAATCGGGATGCTGGGGGCCCCCGTCTTGCCCGTGGGGTGCTGGGGGGACCCTGCTGCTGCTGCTCCCCAGGGTCTGGCTGTGCTCAGTGGGGGGTTTAGGGCTTCCCCCCCCCACCCCTCCCCACCCAGCACCGACAACCAGAAGCACCCAAGGCCGTGGGGCTGGGGTGCTGCGGCCCCCCCAGCCCCCCCCCCAGCCACCACCTTTTCCCCCTCCCTCTCCGCAGTTTCCTGGTGGACGACAGCCTCTACCTCCTGAAGGCCAACTCCGACCTCTTCAAAGCGGACTAGAGCTGCCGGGGGGGGAGCGCGGCCCTTCGCCCCCCCCCGGGGTCCTGCCCTGCCCTGTGCCAAGCGAACCCCCGGCCCCCCCTGGCCACGGGCTCCTTCCCTCGGTTGCCTTCTGAGGTTTGCTTTTCTCTCCATGCCCCCCCGCCTCCCCCATCTCCCCTCCCCGGGGTGCAGGGGGGGCCGGGCACCCCCGCTGCCGGTTGCACAGGGGCTGAGGGCAGCTGAGCCCCCCCATTAGTGCCCCCCCCCCGCCACCGGCTGCCGGTGCTGAGCCAGGGGCCCTCCCTGCCGTGGAGCGCGACAGCCGCGAGGTGGCAATGGCTGCTGGGGCCACACTGCCGTGGGGGGGGACACACACACACACGTGGGTGGCTTGGTGGGGGGGGGTTCTGTGTGCATGGTGGGGGGGCTGGGGGGGGGCCTTGCTGGGGGCTGCTGGCTGGCTTTTGCAGGGCGGGGGGGTGGGTGTAATGTGTGGGGCTGGAGCGGTGCCTTGGGGTTGGGGGTGCCTCCCCCCCCCCCCCGCCCTCTGCCAGAGGGGCTGTGCCCCCCCCGGGGCTGTGTGTCCCCCCCCGGCCTCGCCTGAGTGTGCTGTGGGATGTGAATAAAGCTGAGTTCAACCTGGGCCCTGCCTGGCCGTCCCCCCCCCTGCGCCCCCTCCCTGCCCCATGGGCACCCTCTGCCTGGCCATGCTGTCCCCTGCTCTGTGACACCCCCCCCCAGACCCACTGTGAGCCCCCCCCGCCCCGTCCTGTGTCTGCCGTGCCATCCCTGCCACCCCCCTCCCCAGCCTTGTACCCCATTCCCCTTATTGTCACCCCCGTGGGGCACCCCATTTCCCACCCGGCTTTTACCCCCAGGCTCCCCCTGTGTGCCCCCCCCCATCCTTTCCCCCGTGTGCCCCATGCCCCCCCCCCGCAGTCTGCCCCAAACCCCCCTCTCCGTGCCCCACATCCCCCTGCCGCCCACCCCACACCCTTCCCATTGCACCCCCCCGATCTTCACCCTCTCCTGAGCCCCCACCGCAGCCTCCCCTCTGTCCCCCCCCGCCACCCTTGGCTCCCTGAGCCCCCCCCCAGGATCCATGGTTACCCCCTCCCCAGGGACACCCCCCGTCCCCACATCCCAGGTGATGCCAGGCCGTGCCGTGCAGCTCGGGCTTTATTGGGGGTGTCGCGGGGCTGGAGCCAGGGGGGGGATCGGGGCCACCAAATCTGTTTTTTGGGGTGACGGGGGGCAGGTTCCCCGCCCTGGGGTGGTGCGTGGGGGTTGGTGGGGCGTCCTTCAGGCCTCCAGCGGCTTCTGCGCGTGGGCGAAGAAGACGCCGTCGACGTCGTCCACGCCGGTGCGCAGGGCGGGCGGCATGGCGTAGGAGCGGAAGTCGCGGAGGGCGAAGCCGGCGCCGGCCAAGGCCGAGCGGACGTCGTCCTCCGCCAGCGGCACCACGGGCAGGCGGGCGGCCCCCGCCAGGTAGAAGGACTCCCCCAGGGCCCCCAGCAGCAGCGCGTGGCCCCCCGGCCGCAGCAGCGAGCCCACGTGGGCCAGCGCCCGGGCGAAGGCGTCGCGGTCGGGGCTGACGGCCTCCAGGCAGAAGGCGGAGAGCAGCGCGTCGGCCGGCGGGCGCAGCGGGGCGCCCAGCGGGTGCGGACGGTGCACGTCGATGGGCAGGATGCGCCGCAGCCGCCCCCGCAGCCGACGCTCCTTCTCCTGCCAGGGCTCCCTGCGAGGGGGGCAAGAGGTGGGGGGGGGGGCGTCAGCCAGGACCCGATTCCCCGGGGATTGCAGGGGGGGATCCCCTGGGGAACAGCCCGGCAACCGCGGGGATGTGGGGATGGGATCCTGCAGGGATCAGCCCGGCAACTGCAGGGATGTGGGGATGGGATCCTGCAGGGATCGACCCAGCACACACGGGGATCAGCCCGGCAACCGCGGGGATGTGGGGATGAGATCTTGCAGGGATCAACCCACCATCCACAGGGACATGGGGATGGGATCCTGCAGGGATCAACCCCCCAATCTGCAGGGATGTGGGGATGGGATCCTGCAGGGATCAGCCCAGCAACTGCAGGGATGTGGGGATGGGATCCTGCAGGGATCAACCCACCATCCACAGGGACATGGGGATGGGATCCTGCAGGGATCAACCCCCCAGTCTGCAGGGATGTGGGGACGGGATCCTGCAGGGATCAACCCAACACCCACAGGGATCAGCCCGGCAACCGCGGGGATGTGGGGATGGGATGTTGCAGGGATCAGCCCACCATCCACAGGGACATGGGGACGGGATCCTGCAGGCATCAACCCCCCAGTCTGCAGGGATATGGGGATGGGATCCTGCAGGGATCAGCCCACCATCCACAGGGACATGGGGACGGGATCCTGCAGGGATCAACCCAGCAGCCACAGGGACATGGGGATGGGATCCTGCAGGGGTCAACCCACCATCCATGGAGATGGGATCCTGCAGGGATCAACCCACCATCTGCAGGGAGAGGATCTGCAGGGATCAACCTGACGCCTACAGGGACATGGGGCAGGGATCAACCCAGCATCCACAGGGATGGGATCTTGCAGGGATCAGCCCGGCATCTGCAGCAATGTGGGAACAGGATCCCACAGGGATCGACCCAACATCTACAGGGACATAGGGCCGGGATCCTGCAGGGACAAACCCAGCATCCACAGGGACACAGGGATGGGATCTTGCAGGGATCAACCCAGGCTCTGCAGGGACACGGGGAGAGGAACCCACAGGGATTAACCCAGCACAGACAGGACCACAGGGATGAGATCTTGCAGGGATTAGCCCAGCATCCATAGGGACAAGGGGTCAGGATCCTGCAGGGATCAGCCGGGTGTCTGCAGGGACAAGGGGACAGGATCCCATGGGGATCAGACTGGTGTCTGTAAGGGGTGTGGAAGCATAATCCTGCAGGGATCAGTCCAGCATCAGCAGGTTAGCTGCGGAAACCTGGGCACACAATCCTGCAGGGAGTCCACAGGGATGTGGGGCTGTGATCCCATGGGATTTGGGGACACAATCCTACGGGAACCAGCCCGGCATTTGTGGGAACACGGCGCTGCGACCCCATGGGGATTTGGGGGATATGATCCTCCAGGGATTAGCCCAGCATCCGCAGGGATGTGGGGCTGTGATCCCATGGAATTTGGGGACACGATGCTGTAGGGATCAGCCCAATCTCCGCAGGGATGTGGGGCTGTGATCCCATGGGATTTGGGGACACGATGCTGCAGGGATCAGCCCAGTCTCCGCAGGGATATGGGGCTGTGATCCCATGGGATTTGGGGACACGATGCTGCAGGGATCAGCCCAGTCTCCGCAGGGATGTGGGGCTGTGATCCCATGGGATTTGGGGACACGATGCTGCAGGGATCAGCCCAGTCTCCGCAGGGATGTGGGGCTGTGATCCCATGGGATTCGGGGACATGATGCTGCAAGGATCAGCCCAGTCTCCGCAGGGATGGGGGGCTGTGATCCCATGGGATTCGGGGACATGATGCTGCAGGGATCAGCCCAATCTCCGCAGGGATGTGGGGCTGTGATCCCATGGATCATGCCGCCGGGATCCCACTGTCGCTGGGTCACCCCCCACCCCGGGGTCCCCCCACATCCGTGTCCCCCCCAGGTCCTACCCGCGTCCCTCGATCTTGCAGACGTGGCGGATGAAGGGGCTCCAGTCGAAGGTGCCGGGCTCCCCCCGCGCCCAGCGCCCCAGCTCCTCCCGGTTCACCGCCAGGTAGTCGGTGGCCACGATCTCCTCGAAGTGGTCGCAGGCGCTCAGCAGCTGGTAGATGGTGGGGCCCGAGCCCACGTCGATCAGCGTGCGCCCGCGGATCTCACCTGGCCGGAGGGGAGGAGGGGGGGGGGGAAGGACATTGTGTGTGTGTTGGGGGGGGGATCCCCACACTGAGCCAGGCACTGGTGGGGGGGGTGGGGACAGGAGAACCGGGGGGTGTGGGGGGGGTGTGGGGCCCACCCTGGGAAGGGTCTGTGGAGCAGGGAGGCGGGTGGGGGGGCAGGGAGGGTGGCTGCTGAGGTGCTCTCCCACCCCACCCTCCCCCGTGCCTCAGTTTCCCCAGCTCGGGGCTGGGGGCGGGGGGGGGGTGCTTCCCTGACGCCCCTCACCGCTGGCGAAGGTCTCGGCCAGGCATCGCAGCTTCCAGGGCACCACGAACTCCTCGGAGGAGAAGTCGGCCCGGGGGGGCAGGTAGTTGTTCCGCAGGTAGGCGCGGGGGTCGAAGCGCTCGTAGCCCTCCCGGAGGGCGGCCAGGCTGCTCATGGCGAGGGGCTGCGGCGGCCGCGTTCGCCCGCCCCCGCACACGCTTTATATCCCCGGCCGGGCTTCGTGGTGGTTGGCGGCGGTGGGGGGAGTGTGAGCCATGGCCATGGTGGCCATCCATCGTGGCTAACCAGGTTAGCGCCAGCGCCCCGGGGCCGGGGGGGTGTGGGGGGGCTGCGGTTGGCGCTGCCGGATCCGGCCTTGCGCCGAGCGATAAAACTCCTCCGACTGGGAATGGCGGGGGTGTGTGGGGAGGGGGTCAGGATCCAGGACTCCTGGCTCCAGTCCCTGGGGCCTGAAGCTTTTAAACCCCCCCCCGCCAAGATGTGGGTGTCCCGGCAGTGACTACCCCCCCCCACCCCCATGAGCATCCCACGGGAATGTCCCACAGGGTGGGGATGGAGATGGGAAGGGGTTGGGATGGCGGGGGGGGCGGGGAGGGGGGCTGTCTGAGCTCTCCCTGAGGCCTCCGTCATCAGTGAGCTGAGTGTGCCGGGCCTCAGCCCAGACCCTGGCGGCTCGCAGTGCTCCCAGAACCCCGGGATAAGGGGCAGGATGGAACCCTGGAACTTACAGGGAAGGGGAGAGGGATTCGGGGGTTGCGGGGGGGGGGGGGCGGCGGGGGGTGTTTTAAAGATTCCCGAATCCCACCTATGCCGAAGCTGTAAGTGGACAAAGGTGGTGGGGGCAGGCGGCTCATGGGGAGGAAGGGACAGGGAGGGGACAGGGGCTGGCGGTGGCCCAGGGACAGCGGGATCTGGCCGGGCGGGAACAGCTAATCTGGGCGCTGGCGCTGGGTCCGGGACGGACCCTGGCACCGGCCGGGCTGGCGATGGAGGGGGGCGGGGGGGTGTGGGGGGTGTGTGCAGTTATATAAGCAGAAGGTTACAGCCCCCCCCCCGAAAAACCCTGAGCCCCCGCAGGACGCCCGTGTCCCTCCAGCTGCCGGCAAAGCGCTGTGCCTCAGTTTCCCCCATTCCCGAGCAGGGTCTGTCTCCCCCGAAATCTTGTCGTCCCCCCCCCCCCACTGGCTCATGGGGGCCTCGTACCCACACACCCCCCCCCCCCAACCCCCCCATCCCCCTGAAATGACACCACCGGTCCAGGCCGGGCATTTTATTGCCGTACAAAGACCATTGTTTGTACAACCCCACGGAGCGACTTGCCGCAGCCCCCCCCCGCCCCTCCACAGCCCCCCCAATGGCTCCGGGGCGGGGGAGGAGGAAGAAGATTCAGCGCTCCCCATCCTTGCACCCCCTTCTCTTTGCCAGGGAAACTGAGTCGCGCCCGGTGCTGCTGGGAGTCCCCTGAACCACGGGCGCCCCGTCCCCGCCGGCCTCCACGACACCCGCTGCGGGGTGGGGGTCCCGGGCGAGCGGGAGCCCACCCCCCACTTGCCCCCACCCTCCTGCGCTGCTCTTCGGGGTGGCCGAGAGGACACAGGCGGCCGGGTCCCCCCGTCACCCCCCAGCATCAGCCTCCTGCCCCCCAACCCCCCCATCCCTGCCACCCCCCCGCCCCAGCCCCACCGTCACCCTCAGCCCCTCTGGGCCTCGTGGGAGAGGGAGCGGGAGAGGGTGCGGGGGACCCCCGCCTTGGTGCCGCGGAGGTCCGGGGGGGCGAAGAGGGGCAGGGGCAGGGTGCGGGCGTAGGGCAGGAGGTGCTGGGCCAGGGGCTGCCCCAGGCACCCCACCCGCAGCAGCCCCCAGGGCGAGCGCTGCTGCAGCACCCGCGTCTCCCCGCGATGCTCCAGCGTCTCCCGGTGCTGCTTGTCCACCTCCCGCCGGCACCACCTGGGCACGGGGCGCTCATGGGGGGTGGCGGCGGCGGCGGGGGTCCCAGCCCCCCCACGGGGACCCCCGCGTCCTGCTCTGCCCCACTGAGGACACCCAACCCCGCGGGCAGCGCTGGGGACCCCCAATGTCCCACAGCACCCCATGGGGAGCCCCCACCCCTTGGAGGTTCCTGTGTCCCCACCGGCACTTTGGAGACCCTCCCCACTACGGCCTCATCAACCCCATGGGGACCCTTGAGGACCCTCTAGGACATGCGCAGCTGCATGGGGACCCCCCACCCCATGGGGACCCCGTGGAGACCCCCACATCCCTCATGGCCCCACGTAGATGCCCAGCCTCCCCCAGCCCCATGAAGACCCCCATCTCCCCACAGCAACCACCAAGACGCACCCCCCCTCCACCACTTCCCTGGAGCTCCCATGATCCCAGGGACCCCCCCCACAGCCCTTTGGGGACCCCAGAGACCCCTGCAAACCCCCCCCCCCCCATCCCCCATGGCCCCACGGGGACCCTTAGAGGCACCCACCAGCCCCAAGACCCTACGGGAACCCCCCCAGCCCTCGGGGACCCTCACGCACCCACTGCCCCCCAGCACCCAAAGGATACACCCCACCCCACCCCTCCCCGCCGCGGTGGGGTGCCCCTCACCCCTCCTCGGGCCGGGTGCTGAGCTCCAGGTCCAGCCACTCGGCGCTGAAGGTCTCGCGTCGCCCCACGTCCTCCTCCCGCACGTGGCAGCCCAGGCGGGCGGCCGAGAGCAGCCCCCCGCTGCGCACCACCGCGCTCGGCCCCAGCATCCTGCCGCTGCCCCCCCCCCGCCCGCCCGCCACGCTTATATGGCCCCGCCGAGGCTATTTTGGGACGTGTGGCTGGCACCGCGGGGACAGGAGGGTGCCAAGGGCCCCCTCGGGGCAAGCAAGGCTGGGGGGGGGGGTGGGTGGGGGTGGCACCGGGGACACGTGTGTCACCCCGTGTGTGTGTCCGGCCACGCTCAGCCCCATGTGCCCGCTGGTGATTTACCATCCCGTGGTGGCACCCACGGATCGTGTCCCCCCCCCGTGGGGACGTGGGGCAGACCCCACCGGCAGGACCCCCTGGCCCCCACCCAGGGCACGACTGGCCTTTCCCTGTCCCCCCCCCCCAGGGCCCTGGCACTGGCCCCCGGCACCAGCGAACACGATGGCCCCTGGAGGTGTTAACGGCTTTGCCGGCGCCCGCTGCCAACGCGGTGGCCGTGCCACCCTCAAAGGGCCATCGGGGTCCCATCCCGGCACGTCCCCCCAGGGACAGGCTGTGCCAGGGGAGGGAGCAGGGGGGTGCTGGCCACGGGCCCCCCCCCAGCCGGGCTATTTGTAGGGCCAACAGATGGGGGCTGCGAACAGACGGGCGCTCGCCGGGTGCCAGTGGCCGGGGCTCACGTGGCCACGGCTGCTGCCGGGATGGCCGCAGGCCTCCAGCCCCTTGGGCCACCATCCCGCGCCCACGGTGGTCCCTAGCCGAGGAAAACAACCCCAGGGATGTCCGGGGAAACCTTTGCCCGGGGTGACCAGCGCAGACACGGATGCTCCACGTTGATGCCCGGGAGCTGCCAGTGCCACCACAGGATGGGGGACAGTGACACCCACGGCCAGTGGCCAAAGGAGCCTGGAGGACGCGTCCTTCGAGCCTGGGGGGCTCTGAGCTGCCCCCAGCCCCGCGGCTGCTCCTGCCCCAGCCTTCCTCCCCGCTTTTATTCGCTCGGGTTCCAAAGGGCACGAGGAAGACAACGGGCTGCAAACAGTGCAAGGCTTTTAATTCTGGCACGTGCCGGCCAGAGGCATCACGGGGGGGGCCGGACCCCCAGGATGGGGTGGGGGACACACAGAGAGCCTGGGGGGCCCGGCGTGGGCGCTTCCCCCTCCCCGCAGCGCTGCTGCCGGTGTCTGCCCCCGCGTGCGGGCGGCTCCGCGCTGTTTCCCTTTATAGCGCAGAACACGGCACCGGCGCTCGCAGGTAGAAAGAAACCGCAGTCGCCCCCGCAACCCCCCAAAAAGGATAAAAGTCTCTGGTTAAGGCAAATCACGCTCTGCCTGCGCCGAGGTGGGGGGGGACGGGACAGGAGCTCAGCCGAGCCCCACCGGGGCAGCGTGGGGAGGTCTGGGCAGCCCCGAGCACCAGGGAACAGCCCCAGAGGGGTCCCCTGGACAGACCCCCCCCCGTCCCCTCCTGCAGGGAGCCAGGTCGGGGGCACAGCCCTTGGGACAAGGGCCAGGAACCGGACACGAGCTGCGCCTTCACCCCCACGTGCGGAGGGGCAGAGCCTGGCACCGGGCTTCGGCTGGAGAGACAGCGAGAGGGGACGGACCCCTGTCCCCACCCGAACGTGGCCTTCTCCCCCGGTCCTTCTTTCTGATGGAACTGGGGCAGAAGAACGGGAGTCTGGGGGGTCACAGATGAGCCCCCAAGCCCTGGGTGAGGGGCAGGGGCGGGGGGGGGACCCAGAGGAGGGCAGGGCAGGGGTTTGGCACGCAACAGTCAGTGGTTTCAGGGCCCCGGTTAGGGGGAACCGTGGTGGGAACCGTGGTGGGAGGGGGGCTGAGCACCCCCCGGCCTCATCTCAGCGCTGTTAGTACGGGGCATCCTCTCCTGGGGGGCTGCAGGGCCCCCTCCCGGCTGTCCCCCCCGGCCGCAGAGGGGAGAGGGCAGAGGAATGTCCGGCGAGGGGACGTCCCCCGCTGCTCAGGGCTTGCCGGAAAGCTCGCTGACCCGCTGGCGGAGGTGGAAGGCGAACTCGAACATGGTGGCAGCCAGGCTCTGGTGGATCAGGTAGCGGGGCAGGCGACCCTGGGGGAAAGCAAAGGAGCCGTGAGCCTCTGATCACGGGGAGGGGGGGCAGCCCCCCCTACCCAGCGACACCCCGGGGCTGCCCCCCTGTCCCCAGCCGGGGGTGCCAGGCCGGGCTGAGGGACGCAGGAGCGCCGCAGCGGGGAGCTGCCGCTTTCAAGGAGTTTGCTCCGGGGGAGGAACTGAAACGCGTTTTGATTTCTCTAAAAAAGCCCTGCACGACTCAACCCCAACCGCCTCGGCCCGCGCTCTATTATGTGAGAGGCATAAAAAAAAAAAAAAAAAAAAAAATATATATATATATATATAAAATCCTTGGCTCTGCGGGGGAAGGGAGCTGGGAGCAGCGGCGGGGGCTCGCGCAGGGTCCCGGGTGCAGGCAGGGAGGGCTGGCTGGCTGCCCTGGGGGTTCAGGTAGGCAGGGGAGAACCCCCCCCCACCGCGGATTGAGGTGTTTCAGCAGGGCAGGAGGCACAGGCTTTTCCCCGGAGCGGGTTTTCTCTGCCCCACGGGGGCAGGAGATTGTGGGGCCGTTTCAGCCACCTCCCTGAAAGGAGCTCCGGGGAGAAGCTCCGTCACGGGCACAAACACACACACACGTGTGTGTAATTCTCACCCTTCGACGCAGGAAGGGATGAGCCATGTGCTATAAATACTTCTCCAGGGCCAAAGGAAATAGCAAGGCAGCAGAGAAGAGGGGTCTGGGCACCAGCAGGGCCCTTCAGGAAGATGGTGGAAGCAGTTGACAGGAGGGTTATTAATAGCTCGGCCGCTCCGGCATTTCTTCCAGCAGCGGAGGCAGGCAGTGGGCGAGCGCTCTCCGGCCCGGGAAACACAAGGAACGTCTTTCCTTTCTGAGCCCCATCTTGCACAAGCGAGTGGGTTCGTTATCCTTCCAAACCCACGCGTTACGGAGGGGCGGAGGAGGCAGCGGAGCCAGATCCGCGATGGAAAGAAAACACGGATCCAGAGCAAAAAGGGCAGGAGGCCGCGCTCTGCTCTGCCCCTGCTCACCCTGCCCAGGCAAGAGCCGCTGCAATCCCTTTCCAAAGCGTTTCCCAAGCCGGAGCTGATGTACTTTGTGGGGAGGGAGGGACGTGGGAGGGGAGGGGGCCGCGCAGCTTTGCAGCAAAGCGCTGATGAATGGAGCCTTTGTGCTCGCTGCTGCAGCGCCGTTACCACGTCAACCTTCAGCGGAGGAAGAAAACGGGCCAGCTCCGCTCCCCCCCATCCGCCCGACCCCGGCTGCCTTTTGTCTGGGCCACCAGCAAGGACTGGACCCAGGGAAACAGCTCCAGACCTGGGGCATCTCGCGCGGCCGAGGCGCCTTGCCCCGGGTGCGGACACAAGCCGGGATGGCCGTGTTTGTCCCAGGGTGGCCGGGAGCAGGGGCAAGTGAGACCCCCCTGCAGCGGGTCCCTGGGAGCAGCGAGCAGCCAGACAACACTTCACATCCCCAACTATTTTTGGTCCCCCAAGAGGATAAAAATCTCCTCTCCCCCCAGTCCTGCACGCAGAGATGTGAAACCCCTAAAGCAAGATCTCTGCCAGGTAAGGGAGAGCTTCCCCCCTTCACCCTGGGGCAACTCCAGGGGGAAAGAGGGCGATTTTCAGGTAGCGTTTAACCTCCACCAGCAAAACTCGAGTCCCTTTAGGGCAGCCTTTGATACTGAGCCGCTTTCGGAAGCGGCTGGCAGGACGGCAGCCGCCGGGAACGGAGAAGCGGGTCCCCAGCACGCGGTGACACGACGCAGGCGATGCCGGAGCCTGCTGGCGATCTCTGCTGGAGACGGGATGCGGCCGCAGCGCTCCCGCATCAGCCGAGACCTGCCTTTACCTTCAGGTCCGTGTTGAGAATCCAGATGAACGTGCACACCCTGGGGTTGCTGGGACATTTCAGTACGATGAATCCTCCCGGCCCGTTCTCGCCCCTGCGGGGGAACCAAGAGCACACAGTCAGAGCCGGGGCCGGTTGAAAAGCCATTTTCTAACGCTCTGGGGTGCACCGTGCCGACGCTGCGCCAGCTCCTGCAGCAGCAGCCACCCCCTCTGCCTGGCAGCCAGGATTAGAGCCCAGGGGGGTAAGAGCAGATGCGCAGAGTGCCCGGGAAGGCGTCTGCTTTGGCTGCAGGCACACGAGCGAGCACGGCAAGGCAGGTTTCCCACAGGTGCCTTGGCAGCGGCGGTGCCAGGGCTGCCGCAGGGCCGCGAGCTGAGAAGCAGCCTCTGCCTCCGAACTCCGCCAGCCCAGCCGACGCCGGCCCTTCGCCGCCGGGAGGTTTCTGAGGCACAATCCTGCGGAAATGGGTGCAAACAAGCAGGTCCCAGGGAAGCCCTGCGCGGTCAGGACAGGCTCGGCGCGGGGAGCCTTGTCACTACAGCCCCCAGATCCATCCTCGCACCATCTGATCCGTCTCAGAGACAAGAGCTGTGCTCACACACGCAGCCCAAATACAGATTTCACTCCTCTGTTCAGAAACACGCTATTTTTGCTGCATACATTTGTAAAAAGATTTTTCTAGGCCCTGAAATCCCCAGCTCTTAAATAGACTGAGGCAGCTATAACGGCTCTGAGTTAAAATGTCAATTACTTTAACCAGATTATTAGGAAAAACAAAGTCAGTGCGCGAAGTGGCACAGCTGGGCCCCAGGCACCGGAGCAGACAGTAACAAGGAGTCCTTGTTTGATGAGACTAACCCAGCCGAGATCCATCACCAGCCAGGCAAAGCTGTCCCTTCGGAAGGGGAGAGGCCAGAGACCTGCCACCGCTTTGGGAGCCAGTCCATCCTGACGCAGCTCGTTTCACCCACGGGACCATCTCTCAGCGTCCGCAGCCTTTAAAGTCAGTAAGCGACTGGCTTACGAGAAGCAAAAGGCATCCGAGAGGCTCAAAGCGAGCCACGGTCAGCTGTTTACCGCCCCTCAGAAATGGCAGCCGGCCCTGTTTGGGAATTAACTGTCACACAAACAGGATGCGGACTGGGTTGGGGTTTGTGCTGTTCCTGGTCGGCACCTCCACTCCCCTGAGCAGAGAGGTGGGAAACGCCCGAGCAACACCGAACAGCACGGCGAGTTTCTTCAACAAAGGAAGAAGAACAAGGGAAGCGAGGTTTAGTTCCACAAATAGATTAGTTTCCTGCAAGCGCTGCCAGAAAGACAGCAGGGTTTTCATTTAAGTGGCTCCTCGCCCTAAGCTTAAGCAAAGCGCGCGTGTCAGATACCAGCAGGGGGGAAAAAAAAAGAAATAAAAAAAATAAAAAAAATAGAACCTGCCTCTTACCTGACATACTTGGAGAGCGGAGGCTTCAGGTTGTGCGTGGTCGACATCCCTGAGGAAATGTACCTGTCTCTTCTTCTCTCGATCCGGCGCACGTTCACAAAATCCCTAAGCAAAAAAAAAAAAAAAAAAAAAAAACAACAACAAAAACCCACAAAGGGCACGGACGGCTTTAAAAATGTGCAACGGGACTTTGAAGGAGCAGATCCTGCTCTCTGGATTGCTGGGAAAAGCTGTGGCAGAGGTATGTCAACACACGGACAAAGCACAGCGCTGCACCGTTATCAGGGAGACCGACCGACCGAGACAGATTTTGAGCTCCGAGACTCCTGCCAGGAACGTCTGGAGGAGAATTCAGGGGCTCTTTGCCTTTGGGAGCATTAGCCGCAGAGCCAGCCAGCCCTGCCTCGGTGACACCGGGAGCTCCCGGCCAGCGAAGAGCGGCAGAGCCGGGGCAGAGCCCTCTCACTACCGTCAGACGCTTCTCTCCGTATTTTTGGAGGGTGTTTAGGGGCTCAGTATAAAACAGACAGTGGAATAAACTGACCTTGGGGAAACGACACCGCCTGCGGCCCCAGCTGCCACGTCATATGAGACAATCGTGTTGTCTTCAACTCGTTGCAAGATCTGGGGTGGGGTGGGGGTGGGGGGAGAGAAAAAAAGAAGAGAGATTTCCTCAAACTGTGCCTGCAGGTGCCAACAGCTGGGTGATACGGACACCCCCCTAAAACAGCAGCAGGATTCACAGCAACCGGAGTGTCTTTAGCAGCTGATCTGAGGCCGAGGGGGATGAGCTCTTCGGCAGTGTGTGCACAGGTTTGTCTCCTGCCCTGGGACTGGTCCCTCCACCTTTTTTGGGGTGGGGGGGGGATACACAGGCGTTGCCTCCGGACCCCCGCCACACCAACGGCGCAAAACGCCCAAACCCTACCAAGCAAAAGCAGGCTCGGCTCCGCCGCTGGCCCGTCTCCCTGCCCACCTCATGGGCTTTTGGATGGGCACACGCATGCAGCTGGCTACCGCAGAGCATTCGGATCGTACGGATGAGCGACGGAGATTTAACGCCTCAGTGACTCGGATCCAGCTAAGCTCCAGTAGGGCCTGGGCACCGCCGACAGCCGGTGTTGGATTGGGAAGCTCCAACTCTCCGCTCCAAGGAGCTCCTGTGATTAAGCCATCTTTGTCCGGCACGCTCACCTGGCAAGCTGCCACTGTTCTGTTCCACAGGATCATCTTCTCAGGCTGGAGAATAACCTCCTGGTAAACTGTTTCAGCAGAGCACTGCAGGAAAGCCTGAGGACAGAGCCAGAGCAGTTAGCCATTAGCAGTTAGTTAGTAAGATCATTTTTAAGGAACGCGAGGCAGATCACAAAGAACAACTGGGATAACACAGGAGGGGAGCGGCGAGGTTGGCCTGGCTCAGGCACACGCGAAGTCAAGGCTGTCACCCCTCTGCCACAGCGCTCTCGTCCCCAGGGGCCTGGAAGGACGCGTGGAGCCAGGGAGGACAGAGCAGACCTCGGCTGTTGAACTGCTGCCTGCCAAGGTCCCTGCTGCTGCAAGAGAGGGCAAGTGTCAGTCCGTGACATGGGCAGACGGAGGGACCTTGGGGCTGGCTCCTCTCCCCCCCCTCACCCCACTTTCTCAGCAGTTCTGCTGCGGGAAGTCGCTGAAAAAGCTCTTCTGAGCTCCAGCACAGACAACGTTCATTTCTCCGCCTCCCCGGGGGACAGGGGATCTTTGGAGGCAAACGGTTAATGCAGTAAAGTGGGACCATCCAAGCTTTTTCCTCGTGAATACAGAGCTGCTCCACTGGCAGCTCCTGCCAGCGAGGCAACATATGCACTGGAACAAAGAAAAGCCACCGCAGCACCAATGCTTCATTAAAGCGTGGTTTACAGCCAAGCCACTCCAGCGAGAGGGCACAGAGCAAGGCACTTCCGAGCAGCTCTTCCCAATGCCAGGCAGCAGCAGACGCACGCTCAGCCCTGGTCTTGCTGGCAATTAGTTGCAATTAGCCTCCTTGGTCAGATTAGTCCTAGACGCTGGGGTTGGAAGCGAGTCTTGCAGTCACCTGCTCCCACTTCTACCAGCAGAGACCGGGGCCCAGCATATTTGCTGGGGAGTTTGTCTGCCGGCCAAGGGGCTTTCCTGGAGAGATTCCCTAGAGCGTGCAGCGCGGTTCATCTGTCTCAAGCAAAGAGAGAGCGCTCTGCAGCCTGACCTGTCCTGCCAGGGCCAGGAGAGAGCGTGAAAGCGGAGCCGTGGCCCTGAGCAGAGCAGTCGCTCTTTGCCTGTACCGCACAGAACTAAGAAAGTGATCCAGGAAGGTTCTTACCTTTAAAATAAAGGTCTTGCCATGGAACGGTATTTCAAAAGTGTAAACAACATCACCAAAGTCCTGTGCAAGAAACAGGAAAGTTACATTTACGTTAGCAAAATAAATCGCTTCCATCTGGGGTAAAGGCTGCAAACGCCGGGGCTGCAGGAGCCGTCCCGCCTCGCGTGACGTTCGGAGGGACCCTCTCCAGCCCTCAGCTGGCCCCTGTCTGTCCCCCCCGCAGGCAGCGACCCCAGCATGGGAACCGCACCGAGCACATTTCAGACGCACGTGCATGAATTTCCATAAACAAAACAATATCCAGAGCGGCGGCAGCGGTGAGACAGAAAAAGAATCCGCCCCACGCCAGCCTGCAAACTCCACGTCAAGGTCAAATTCTCTTTGTAGCGAGCTACCAACGCCAGGGTAAGGGAAAGGGGTTAGTTTGCCAACACCGCTGTTGTTACCTACATCTGAGAAGAGACTCCCTGGAGGGGTTAGGGATGGACAGATGATAACCTTTCATCATTAGCCCTGTGTTAAACTCCGATTAGTCTATTTAAATCCATCCCCCTTTGGATAAAGAAAACAATCTGCCCAGCTAGTTTGGCATCAGACAATGGATCACTTGACAGGGGAATTTTAAACACCAGATGAGACTGCAGTTTGCGAGACTCTCACCTCAACCGTGTTGCGAACCCACAAGCAGAAAGCAAGGCTGGGTTTAGGGGGCAGAGGCACTGCCCCTTTCTCTCCACCCTTTGGGGAGCTCTGGGTACCCCCGGAAACTCCGCTGTAGCTCAGGGAATGAACCAGCGCAGTGAGGAGAGAGGCAGGACAGGGCCCGCGTTGCTTTGTGTGCCAAAAAGCAAGAGGCGCGACTTGCAGATCCCTTTGGCAAAGCCACAGTGGAAAGATGACACGTCCCCGATTTACACTCCAGCACCCACAAGGTCCCCACCCTGGGGAAGTGGGGACACAAACAGCTTGGGGAGTGGGAGGCGCAGTCTGTGCCCCACGCTCTCCTGGGCCAAAGCCGGGCAGAAAGGCCAGCCCCCAGCTTGGCTAGCTCTCCCCGGGATGCTCAAAGGCATCTTGCGGCGGAGCAAGGGCAGAACCTGCCGCCACGGGGCCCTCCGGCAGCACCGTGGGGCCGGCACGTCCCCAACTCCTTCCCGCGCCGGGCTCCGCAACCCAACGCCCACCAAAGGTGAGCTGTCAGCCCCTGCCCGCCTGCGTCTAGAGGGAGGAGTGATGGGCTCTCTCCTGTCAAACGGGAAGGCAATTAAACGTCTAATTAAATAAGAGGGGGATTTTACATTTAACTGAACTGGAATAGATTCCTAATTCAATCAGGTAATTGTAACGCTTGTTAATTTTTCATGTCGCAAGGAGGTTTCCAAAGCCTCATTTGTCCTCCCATTTTTGCTAAGCCATCCGTGCTTTCTGCCGGCAGCGCTGCCCGGCAGGTGGGGTGGGGGGGGACACGACACTTGCATTGTTTTTCTCGAACTTCCAGTTCTCCTCCTGGGCGAGGATTTGGTCCACAACCTCCATCGCATCTTTGCCTTGTCGGACATACTCTTTTTCCTAGGAGAGAAGGGAGCATTTCATCAGCCGGGTGTGCAGAAAGCCTGAAGAGCGCGTGCGAGGCTTGCTGCCCCCCTCCCAGGGCTGGCAGAGGGAAAGGGGGTATCTCCCATCACCGCACCGCAGAAATCTCTTAATTTGGGTCACAGAGGCCTCATTTTGGAGCTCAAAGTCACGCTCCCCGCCCTGGCTCGTATCCACACACCAGCTGCGTCTACCAGCGAGTCTCCCGCCTTAACGTAAAGGTTTCCAGCAGGCAAAGGGCTACGAGACGCCCAGACCTTCCTTCTGCGGAGGTGCCAGAACCGGGGCTGAACGGCAGCAGAACCACGCGGAAAAGAGCAGAAGGCAGCCTGTGCCCAGCCAGGCTTCGGGTTCGGGGAGGCGAAGGGCCGCCCCACGAGCCACAGTTCAGTGGGGATGGTGGAGGCGACGGCCCTCTCGGTACGTGACCATGTAACCAGGGACCGAGGAGGGAAGGGGAGAGAGGGACAGGCAGGTGGCGGAGCCAGGATCCCATCCCTGCGGGGAAGTGGGTTCACGTCGGGTGTTACCCCGAGGAGCCCCTCCTGCGGCGGCCACGATGCCAGCGGTCCCAGGGCATACGAGGAGCAGCCTGGTGCCGAGGGGCAGGCAGAGCTCCTCAGCCAAACGCCCCCAGAACAGACGGCTGCGAAACGAGGGGCAGCAGCCTCTGGTGCTCTGATGGGGCCGCAGGATTGTCAGAGCCTCCCACAAGCCCGGATCAGCCTGACGCAGACACAGGGCCGGCCGGCCTCAGGCCACGCTGCCTCTGTTTACCTGAGCTGTCAACGCCTTCCTCCCCGCACCTTCCTCGTCCGACTCGTTGTCCGACCCTAGGGGGGGAAGCACACAATTAACACACAGTTGATGAAGACCCCACTTGTACAATCTCCCTCCGACAGACAGCGTCCGATGCCCGCGCCCTATCCGACGGGAAGGGCTGTCAGCGGGGACGACCCCGACACAGCCCCAGTCCCCGCTCCGCAGCCAGCTGGCAGGCGCTGCCCTGCTCTCCCGAAGGCTGAGCACGAACCGGGTGTCAGCTACACCGAGACAACAACTGCTCCGGCTGACGTCTCCTTGCTCCCGAGCAGGGGAGGTCTCCGGAGCCGGCACGAAGCGGTGTCACAGGGCAGTGGCGCGCTGCCAGCTCTTATCCTCACCTGCTTGTGGCAACTCGCCCCCGTGCCCTCATGCCGAGGGCAGCATTTTTCAAGTACTTTAGCCACAGCATTTAATCCCAAGACCACAAAAGGCTCCGGTTTCCCACAGGGCTGAAGCCAGGCACGCGGGGCCGAGCCCGACTCCGCTCTGCAGATGGCACGGAGACAGCATGGCCGTGTCCCCCCCCGCCCAGGCGCAGCGCGAGGAGAAGGGAGCCCGTTTTGCAGTGTCAGTTCTTGGAGGCCCCGCCACCCGCCGCTGCCAAGGGCCGGGATAACGAGACAAGAGCTCGGGGAGGAGGCGATTATAGAGGTGAGGAGACCCAGGAGGAATTCTGCGAAGGGAACGAGGTCGGGAAATGAGGCGGCCCGGCTGCCAGCGAGGTGACGACGGCAGAAGAGGAGGAGAGCACGTCTTACCTGCGAAGGACTCCGGCGGGGAGTAGAACTGCCCCTCGGAAAGGGCTCTGGGGTAGAGCAGGGGGCCGCGAGAGGCTGCAGCCTGGGCTGCCAGGTACCCTGCGAACCAAAGCAGGAGGTTTTACACACACGGAGTCCAACGCTTCAACACCGAGGGGTGCTGGGGCCCCTCCACCACGTCCACCCCGACTCAACCACCCTCCCAGCCACTTCCTTCCAGACGCAGCCGGTCTTTTCACACTGACACCAGCCAGCCCACAAGCTTTTCAGCTCCTATTGCCTCATCTTTTGTTTGAGACATTTTATCTGCATGGAGATCAATGGGCTCTTTTGCCTGTCAAATCCAAAGGCGATTAAGCATCTAATTAAATAAGAGCTTCCCCTGGAAGCAATTTGGAACCTGAGCCTAATCCAATAGAGGCATTAAACACTTGATCATTTTTCATCTTAAAGCCTCCTTGCAAGACCCAAAACATCCTCTGGTGTTTTCCAGTCAGTCAGCGCGTTTCTGATCGAGCCCCGCTTGACAAATGCTCCTTCATTGACATGCCATTTCCCAAGTCCTCTTACGTCAGCGAAGCCTGGGAGAGCGACAAACTCCTTTTGCTGCTTTAGGAAGGGGGGGGGGGCCACACCAGTCAAGGCTGAGCACCCGCTCCCTGGCAGGACCCCTGGAAGTTAGAGGTGCCCAGCACCGCAGGGGAATTCGTAAAGCATTAGGTCAGGCCCGATCTCCATTTAGTCTGACCTCAGGCACCAGAGGCTGTAAGATTTCACACACCGTAACCCACGCTGCGCCCCTGCGACGTGTTTGCGACTGAAGCAATCCTCTCCGAAAGGTCCCCAGCCCAGATCCAAAGACAGATATCCAGAGACGGAGAGTCCAACAGTCCGCCTGGCAGCTGTCCCACTGTTTCAAAACATTTTCTCCGATGCGGAGGTGAGCTCCGTTTCCAACGTGTCTGGCTTCCAGGATCCAGACATTGGGGAATTTGGCACGTTTTTCTCCACTCAATTAAAAGATGCTTTTTATAATCTGGTATTTTCTTCCCCTGAAGGGACTTATATACTATAACAGAATTGAGTCAGGCACTTGCCGTCACAGCCAGCCTGGAGACCACTTCTCCATAAATGTCATATCTGTCAAGGTGCTGCCAAAGCAGCAGAAACCCCAGGCCTGGTAGTCGAATTTGCCAACTCCTACCAGAGAGGAGCAAAATACTCACATCGTTCCTCTTCTGCTTCCTGAGTTAGGACTTTAAAATCCAGGAACCAAGTCTCTAGCCAAGCAATGACGAACGAGACGATAGGAAGTAAATAGCCGAAAGCCCCTTTGGTCAGAAGCTGCGTGGAAGAAAGGAGAAACCACAGGGAGTTTACACAAACGGGAAAACGGCAGCATCGAGTAATCGCAAAGCAATCCCCTGTGAGCCCAAGGAAACCAACCTCGGAGAGGATGACCTTCACAATCAGGAAGGCACTGGATACCAATGTAGTGACCTGAAAAATAAATTTACGTAGCTCAGATCCCTGCAAACTCCAGGCGGAGAGAGAAAACTAAAAACAGGAAAGCAAAAATTGCCTTCTTACCGCTATGACCCACCAGTGGCGCAGTTTTACAATTGCATAGGCCAGCAGCAACACAAAAAACCGAAAGAAAGCCAAGACCTTTAAAAACAAAAAGCCATCGACACTAATCACTGCCCTTGTCCCTCTGCCAGGTGCTGGGAGGACACAGACGCGCGCCAGCTCCCGAGGACCTTGCCACCTAGACAGATGGGGTCAAGGCAACAGGACGGGCTGCGACCTGCCCAATTTCGCTGAGCCGGGTGAGGGGCAAGGCTGCGGGGAGCCCCCAGCCCCCCGGCACGCAGCCCCTCCCTGCGTAGCCTTCGGCCGCACCACCCCGAGCTCCAAAGCCGTTTCCTCACCTGCAGCGCTCTGCGATACTCACAAATATATCAAAGAAAGAGGTCTTAAAATTGTACTTGATGATTTCATTCTTCAGGTTCTTCTGAATGCCATCCTTGGTCTGAAGGGGAGACAGGAAAGCAGAGAGCTATTAAGTGCACTGATAAGAAACTAATGGCAGAAATAACCCGGCCAAGCGGTGACCAGAGGTTACCGCCAGGTCAGGTTATGCATCAGGCATACAAACGCCTGCCGCATGCACGACGCCGGCTCATCTGCCAAGGCAGGACCACGGGAGGATCCAACAGCCCATTTCACCCTCGGTTTCACACCGAGGAGCGCGAGTCGGGCAGCCAGAGCTGGAGCAGCGCGTGGGTACATTAAACACTTCTACGCGGAGGTTTTCTAACGCTGAAAAGACGCTCCTTCAGCTCGGCACGTCCAGCGCTACCGACCACGAGCCTGACAGCCTAAAGCCCTCGGTCGGACACCACCTCCCACTCGTGCCCACCGCTTAGACGTGTGGCTTCAGGTGACAGACTTCAGCTGTACAGGAGGAGACGCGGAAAAAAAAATTAAAAAACCACAGGAAACTGCTCCTTTAGCACCTTCAGCAACACACTGAGCAAAGCGCCTCCCACAGCCGGGCAATCAAAAGGGGCTCTCGGGGGTCATGCAGCAACCTGGTGGAATTTAAGCTGCGATCGTTCTCGCCGCGCAAAGCACCGAGGGGTCCCCTCTCCTTTCTTCCAGGCCAGCTGGCTTCCCGCGGCTCGCAGCGGTGCTGAGCTGCCCTCCAGGAAATCCGACAGAGGAAGGCAACCAGCAGGTTCAAACCTACTGGCAAAGGGGAAGAGGGAGGAGAGGAGGACGAGGGACACGCAGACACGGAGAGACTGCAAGGAAATTTGGAAGAGGCAACACCGCTCGCTGGGATATTGTATGGAAAAAGCTCACAGAAGAGCTCTCTTGCCTCACCCCAAGACAATCTGGGGTCCGACAGCCCTCGTACTTTTGACACCATAAATCCTGTTCTCGGGAGCCCGGAATCGCTGTTTATGAGAAAGCGGATGGCTCAGGTAACTGGAACAAATGCTTCACCTTTAGGCTATTGGTTTGAACGCAGCCCAGCTGGCCTGGAAGCTGGTATAGGCTGACAGCTGTTTGATGATCTGTGAGAAACAAGTTGGTGGATCTCAGGCCAGTTCTTGGCAGCCCGATGTCCTGGCACCCTCTTGTCAGACAGTCCAAGGACAGAAGAGGCAGCCATCGGGAAGCGGTCCCTCTAGGTCAGAGCTGGTGCTTAATATTCAGGGAGGGGGGAGGCAAAGCGGTTCTGCACTATTGCTTTATCTGATCTGCGGCTACAGGACTCCTGCCAGCCAGCTTTTGCTGAGCTGCCTCTGAAAGCCTCTTCCCCACACCGGGACTCCGCTACGAGATGCCACCGGAGGAAGGAGACGCAAGGAAAGCTTTGGATTACGATTTCTGGGAGGTGTTTTCAGTTTAAATACAGGCCACTGCCATGAACAAGGAAGAAGAACCGTCTGAGGCACCTCTCTGTCTCTGGGAGCGGCAAGCCCGCAGAATTACAGTTTGCAGGCAACAGACATTTAACGAGGGCCAATTTGCTCTGCTTATCTTGCAGCGAAGGAAACCGTTTGATAAAAAAAGCATTAGTCATGATATAAAATCATTGCTCTTCATAACTAGGAAAATAAGCTGTCCTAATAGCTTTAAATATGCAGCATCTCAGCTCAGGGCCCAAATATCAGCAGTTAGTCACTCATTAATGGCTACCTGCAAGACCTATGCTCAGAATCACCCTGGTGACCGCGCTGGCAGATTAACTCCCCGAGGCTGGATGTTTTGATTTGTGGACAGCACTTCTCCAGAGAACCCAGAGAACAGGGACAAGAGCAGGAGGCCGGGGTCCAAGCCGGGCGTCCAGGACACCATCGGCATCGCTGGAATGCTGGCCGAGAGATGCTTTTTCCTAGTCAGGGGGGGAGCAAGGGTCTCTTCAGGCTCTCGACACCGCGCGGCCGGCTGCAGTGGGCAGGGTGAGGGAGCTGCTGGCCGAGACAATCTGTTAAGTGCAGACACCCAGGAGATAAACAGGGCAAAGATAAGAGTCGTTAAGTGAGCGCAGGATCCAGCGCTGATAAATAAAGGCCAGACACCGGCTGGGCCGCACGCAGAAGCGCTGGGGTCTATCTGTTCATCTTGCCTCCCTGCTCAGGTTGTTCCACAGGAGGACATGTAGTACCTGAAACCCACCCCCGGCACGGCTGAAACCAGTTGGGACCAGTTCAGGAAAAATAAACAAAATACAGCTCAGGGAGTAACTTCGACCTGATGGGACTAGAGGTAAATAAACTGCATTTCCCTGGTCATTGCAACAGTGCAGCCGCTTCCGAGGGGACCGAAACCCTCGTGTTCCCCTTCGCCAGTCCCCTGTGCAGTGGCTCAGAAGCTTGAGATTGCGAGCAGCGTGGTGGGACCAAAGCTCAAAGCCCCTTTTGTCTCTGCCCAACAGCTGGGCAGGCGAGAGGAGGGTCTGCACATCCTCCTCCGAGACGCTGCAGCGGCAAAGCTGGCAGCTGCTTGGCAAACACAGCGAGCAGCTTCACGTAAGGCAAGGGGGGCAGGAGAGAAATTTGGCCAACCGCTCAACCTGGCGATTCCACGCGCCCCAGATCTTGTTACACTGCAACCCAGAGCGCTACACGCCGCAGTGTTAACGACCCTGGACAGCCACAACAGAGCCCGGCCGCAGGAAACGAGCTGGACTTTAGCTTACACTAACTGCACAGCGGTTCCTCAGCCAGCACAAATCAGAGCGCTGGGAAGAACAAACAAAGACTTGGCCCAAGACTTCTGAAACACAGCAATTAAGGCAGAGGGAACTGAATTTAAAAAGCACAACTCAACAGGGTAAAGACTCCATGGATTTGCTTCCCCCAACTCACATTCAATTCAATTATCCACAACAAAGAGATGAAGAGCAGGTCGAAGGTGACGAAGAGGCAGAAGGTCCTCCTCACATCTGAGATGGCTTTCCTCTTCTCCGGAGAGAAGTAGCAATACGGGGAGAAGCCCTGGCTCTGGGAGAACGAGGTGCTGATGGACGCTATGGCTGGGAGGCTTCGTTCCAGGTCGTGCTGCAGGTCTGTGGGCTTGCTCATCCTCGGCCCAAGCGACTTGGGTCCTACATCAATCGGGGCAACATCTGCCAAGCCAGCGCGTCACCTGTGGGGAGACACAATGGGGACCCTCAGGTCTCTGGATACCCCTTCTCCTCTCCCCGCTTCTAGGGGCAAATATTCCTATTCGGAAATCAGATCCTGTTTTATACAGTTCCCGAGGGAAAAGGCTAATATTGGCTTTTTGGGCTGCCAAAGAGCTTCCCTCTCCGAAGCGATGACACCCGGGGCTGCCCCATCTCACCCCAGCACCCCACATTCAGCAGCACAAGCAGGGACCCTCCTTCCCTCTCGCTCACCGCAGGGAAGGAGGAATTGGCTGCGAAAGGCTCAGAGGCGCAGGGAGTCCGCGGAGTCACCAGCAAGTGTCACTGGGACCCAGAGGCAGCCACCCAGAACAGGCTCGCGGCACGGCGAGCCAAGCTGGCGGCCACCGCCAGCGGCCAGAACAGCAGATGGCAAACCCCGTGGAGATGCCGCGGCAGCAGGAAAAGGGGCCGCAGGGTGTTTCCGTGGAGGCCCGTGATCCAAAAGGGAGCAGTCCCCAGGATCCCGGAGCCACCTCCGCGGGGAGGGATGCAAAGCTCCCAGGGGCTCAATGCTTTCGCTCGAGGGCAAACCGCAAAGCCTCGGGAGCTGGTCATCCCGTTGGATCCCATCCCCGCATGGCCCAGAAAGGAGCTCGCTCGCTTCGGGAACGGGACGCTGAGTTTCACGCCCAACTCCATCCCAACGGAGCGGCAGGAAGGCAGCAGGGTAAAGCGCCGGCCTCTGTGCCGGCCCGGCGGCTGGCAGTGCCGGGCACACAACCCCAGCGCGAGCGAGGTGTTAAGGTCTGGAGGCTGTTTTCACGCAGCCCGTGCCAACCATTGTATTAAAATTTTTCCTCTCCGTCAGCACGGCACAAGGAGGCCACTATGTTAATGGACCGCGCAACTAAGCACACGCTGGAGACAAACAAGGAAAGAGGATGCCAAAACAGGTCAGGCCAGGGATCTGTCAGTCCCTGGCTCTGCCACCTCCGAGTCACCCACGGTAAAGGCACCGCGACAAACTCCTCCTCCGCAAAATACTCCCGCTCAAGGACGGTTCGCCTCCAAATATACCAGAATCTTTGCTGCGCTCGCCGCTGCCCCAGCAGTCCTGCATCCTCCGGGATCTGAGCGAGGTTTGTTTGTTTACAACAGATCTCGCTCGCAACAACCAGGCGGCTGCAGCCACGCAACGTCTGAGGAAAAAAGCCCCGGGATTGTGCCCAGACCTGTGGGAAGGGGCAATCCATGGGGCACAAAAAGCCCAAGTGCTGCCGAGCCCCACCTTATGATGGAGCAACTCCGAGAGCTGAGCACAGCCTGATTTGGGGCAATTTTGGGTCTTTGCACCAGCGGCTTCTGCATCCCAGCCCCTGGGGAGAGCTGGGGCTGGAAAGGGAACAAAGCTGGACTCCTGTCAAGTCCCTGTTAGTCTCTCTCAGAGGCAATTCGGAAGGAGCTGGAAGACTTGTCACTTTGGATCAGCCGCAACGATCACGGCCCTTCGCTGCTCCGAGCGAGGGGCCCATCTCAAACTGAGAAAAGTTAAAGACATCTGTGAGCGCTAAATAATACATCACCTCATGCACGGGCTGCCTCCTCCTCTACGGCAGGGTGTCGCCGCCTCCTTCCCTCAAACACCACTTTGCACTTAGGCAGCCCCCCGCAACTTTCACAGCGCTTTAAAATCACCCGCCGAGACTCGCCGGCCCCACTCCCCTGACGACGAGGCAGAGCCGAGGCCACGCCGCGGTGCCGGGACACGGCAGAGCCCGGGGACACGGCAGAGCCCTCGTGCAGCTCAGCCAACCTAAAGCCACCGGTCACTAAATCCCCGCCTGCCCGGGGAGGTTTAACACCGCTTCAGAAGCGCCTGCATCCCAAACCTACCGGCAACAACCGACTTCTGGGGAAGAACCGGCGACAAGCGCTTTACCTTCAGAGCAACATGGGATAAAGCAGGGTTTGGCAGAAATATTTTAAGCCCAGATGAGCCCCCCCCCCCCCTCCTCCCCCAGCTGGGACTGCTCCCTCAGGCAGGAGAAAGCTCAGAGCAGAAAGAGCAGGGGCTGGATGTGAGCGTGTATAAACGTGCCTTTTTCTGGGTGACAGATAAATTATTGAGCGCCCCGGTGTTGTATTATGCATTCAGACATCCTCCGCAGCCCGCGCCGGCTGCCGAGCCGCTTTCGGGGGCTCTCGAGCAGCGCAGCTCCGAGAGCCGACACGACAGGCCGGGGAAGTGTGAGTGGCACACGCTGCCCAGCGGGACACCCCGGGTGACAGTGACACAGCGCGAAGGGGCACCTGCACCAGGGACCCCTCAGGGCTTTTCTGATTAAAAAAAAAAAAAAAAAAAGGACTCTGGAGACTCTGTGGAAAGATTTGGTGTCTTTTTGCTGGTGAGCTCTCCTGTTTTGAGGACAAAGCGGGAGGCGAGAGGGGCTGCAGGGACAAAAGGTGATGCCACCACCAGCAGCGAGCCCCATAAATCCCAGTGGGAAGCAAACGTGCAGGGCAGGCGGCCGGTGAAATCCTGGGACAACGTCCATACCCAGCGAGCGCTGCCACAGAGGTCTGTGCGCCAAACACCAGCATCCCAGCCCAGCGCCAACGGGACGCCGGGCACCAAAACAAGTGCCGAGAGATGCGTTCCACCCTTGGCAAAGGCCAGAGCCGCCCCTGCGAAGCCCCAGCGTCACCCCTCCTCACTGTCACCCCCTCCCTAGTGTCACTCCTTTCCACTCTTTAGCTTTTTAATCTATTAGATTCAAATCACAAGCTTCTCATTAGCACACGTTTGCATGTTAATGACATGTCTTACAGTAAGAAGCCTTTCCATCTTGTGACATTGCTTCTCCTTTCCTCCTGCGCCCCCGACTTCCTATTAATGTGTCTTCTCAGCTCACATGACGACTTCAACAGCTAATTCCCATGTCACCTCTTCTGAGAGTTACAGCCTTTGCACCAAACGCTGCGCCAGGAGAGAAAATTCCTGGAGAACGAGAGGGACGGGGCCTTTTAGAGACACCAACTGCGGGTGTTTTACCAGACGCTAACAGGCGTCCGAGCTTCCTAGCAGGGAGAGATGCCTTTAAAACAAAAAGGTCAATATTAAAGTAAATCAGACGCCCAAACTCACTCCAAAAAAACCATGGAGTGATCCAATGTCTTCAGCAAGCCACTGGACAGGCCCCATCATGTTCACGGCCAGGACCCTGCGGGGCCAAGGCCGTTTGGTTTTTGAGCACCCCCAGATGCCGCCAAGATCCCGCAGCAAGGGCAAAGCGCGGAACTCCGCAGCGCGTTGTCCCCGCACCAGTTTGTCGCTTTCCCTAAAGTACCTTCCAGGGCTAATCCGAGCCTGTGCCTGCGCTCAGAAAGGTCACCCGGCGGGCACGTTAACGTGCCAGCTCCCAGCAGCACCAGTGGCACAAGTGACAGTGAGCAGAGCAGCAGACTGACAGGCAACGGCCGCGGTAAAGCAGAGCGACGAGGGGGATCGGGGCCGTGCTTCGGTCTGTCCGCAAACAGCCGCTCCTGTAAAAGGCCGGGAGCTTCCGTTACCCGAGTTCAGCGTCCGAGCAGGCACGAGGTGCGGGCTCAGAGACCCCTGGGGAGCCCGTCCCCTCCCTGGCACGGCAGGCAGAAACAGGGAAACTCGGAGGGCTGCGTGAAAAGTGTGTTTCCCCAGAGCCAGCGTAGCCCTCAGCTGTTTTCGCTTGCAATCCCCTTGCCCCAGTCCCCTCCCCTGTGAGCCCGGACCTGGGGAGCACGAGGAAGGGGGCTCCTGGCGTGGCAGCCCCTCGGTGCCTGCTGTGCCAAGGGCCAGAGCGGCTCAGCCCAGGGGGGCAGGCAGTGTTCAGCCATCGCTTCTCCGAGCTGCTCTCTTGCTCCTGCGCCACGTGTCAGGGAAACAGCCCACAACCACCTCGGGAAGCACCGTGAAACCCCACAGTGACCCCTATTTCCCCCAGCTCTGCGTGTCCGTTCAGTTGAGCCGCTGCCCGCCGAGGGCTGAGCCAGCCCCGGGGCCAGGAACTGCCTCTCCGCACAGGCAAAGACATGCCAGCCACTGGCCCGTGGCTCCCCGTTGCTGGCCCATAGTTCCCTCTACACCCAACGTGGGGCCGCAGCCCCCCCACAGTCCACATCCCCTCCACCCCGCGCACCCTCCTCGTTAGCGCTTCGCACCATCACACTTAATTTTCAGAAGGCTTTGGTGGCAACATGGTTGCCTGAACCCCCAGCTGGCACCAGCTGCCTTCTCGAGCTGGACCCCCCCCCAGCTCGAGAAGGCAGCGAGAGGCACAGCCTGCCTGAACATTCAGGGGGGCTCCTCCCCCAGGACCCCACAGCAGCATCTGGTGTCCCTGTGCTGTGACCAAAACCCCTGCCACGTCTTGCCCGGTCCTGCACAGCCGGTTTCGTGACATGCTGCGGAGGAGAGCTGGGAGAGAAGGGGCTCCGAGGGCTGGCGGAGGGCAGGGATGGCCACCAGCCCCACAGAGCACCGGCCTTCCCCACGGCTCAGCTCCAGGCTCCAGCGTGCCAGGCGATGGGTCCCTCACAGGGGAGGCATAAAGCTGGGGGGGGGGGGTGTCTCTGTGGAGCCCCCAGACCTATCTGTGATTAACGGCATGAGCCAACCACTGGCACGGACCTCCCGGAGCAGCCTGGCAGCCCTCGAGCCATCCTGGGATGCAAATTACCCCGGTTCGGGAGCACCGGGATCACCGCAGGGTATTCCGGATGGAGTCGTCCAGGTTGTCATTTGCTAGGTGACTGTGAGGGTAGTGCCAGCACCCCCGGCAGCCCCTCTGCCCCCCCGGCAGCCCCTCCGACTCCTCGACAAGCTCTTCCGAACGCCCAAGCCCCTCCGACAACCCCCCCGACCCCCAACAGGCCCCTTTGCTCCCCCCCGGCAGCTCCTCTGACCCCCGTCAAGCCCCTCCGCTGCCCCGACAGTCCCTCCAACAGCGCCTCTGCCGCCCCCCTGTCAGCCCCTCCGACCTCCCAACGAGCCCGAGCGAGATTCGGGGCGAGGCCGCAGCTGCGGGGAGGTCTCCCGGGGGCAGCCGGTGCCTCGGACCCGAGGGTGAAGCCGGGGCGGGGGATACAAAAGGCACAACGGGGACCCCGGCCCAGCCGGGGCTCCCCTGGGGAAGGTGGCCTCGGGGGAGCCGCATCGCGGGCCGCCCGGCGCTCCCCGGGCCCAAAGCCTGCGGGGAGCCGCTGACGAGCCCCCCAGGACTGAACACCGCGTCCCGCCAGGGACAGCCCCCTCCCCGGCGGCCGCACTCCTGGGGACGGTACCGAGGCCCCCGCCGGCCCTGTCCCCTCCGGAACGCCGCACCCCGCCCGGGCTGAGCGACCGGGGCCGCGCAGGGCCGAGCCCCCCCTGCTGCCGCCGCCCGCGGTACCTGCCGCCGCCCGGTGCCGGTCCCCGCCGGAAGCAGATCCCGGCGCGAGCCGCTTCCGGCACCGCCGCCACCTCTGACCCCGGAAGGGAAAAGCCAGAGCGAGGCTGCGCCGGCGCCGACCATCGCCGGCTGCGGGGGGGGCAGTCCCGACTTGGGGAGGGGGCGGGAGAGACCATTCCCCACCGGCGGGGGGATCAGTGGGGCTGGGAGGGACCATTCCCCACGGGAGGGGGGGCGGGTCAGTGGCGTGAGGGAGGGTCCATTCCCCGCCGGGGGGGGAGTGGTCAGTGGGGCTGGGAGAGCCCATTCCCCACAGGGGGGGAGGTCAGTGGGGTGAAGGAGGGACCATTCCTCGGGGGGGGGGGGGGGCGTCAGTGGGGCTGGAAGAGCCCATTCCCTACTGGAAGAGCCCATTCCCTACGGGAGTGGGCGTCAGTGGGGCTGGGAGGGTCCATTCCCAGCCGGGGGGGGGGGGGGTGATCAGTGGGGCTGGGAGAGCCCATTCCCCATGGCGGGAGGGGAGGGGGGGGGTGTCGGTGGGTCTGGGAGGGCCCATTCCCCACGGGAGGGGGGGGTCAGTGGGGCAGTGAGAGCCCATTCCCCGTGGTGGTGGGGGGGGGGGGGGTCCGCGGGGCACGGGCCCGACCCCATAGCTCTGCCCCATAGCTCCCTTCTCTCGCCCCCCCACCATACCCAGACTCCCCCCCCCACCCCCCATCCGCTGCCCCACACCCCCGGCTGTCCCCCCCCAACAACACGGGGCCCAGCGCCCCCCCCAAAAGCAGCCTCCAGCCTCTCTGTACAGCCGTTTATTGCGGGCAGGGGGGGGCTCAGCTCCACGGGGGCCGGGGGGCAGCAGCCGGGGGGGGGCCCAGGCCCCGCCGCCCCCGGGGGTCCCGGCAGCCGGGGTTGTGGGTGCGGGGGGGGGGACGCGAGGCCTCGCCGGGACCCCCGGCACCCAAGCGTGGCCCGGGTGGCCGGGCATGGCGGAGGAAGCGCAGGCAGGGCAGGCAGCAGCCATGGGGGGCAGCCGGGGCGAGGCGGGGGGCGCGGGCGAAGCTGCTGCGGGCCGGGGGCCCGGTGGCCCGGTGGTGGCTAACTGTTGCCCAGCGGGAAGGTGGGCGAATGGCGCTCGGTGCCGATGGGGCGCGAGGGCACCTCGGCGAAGCCGACGTGTCGCCGCTCTGGGGAGGGAAAGGCGGCAACGGGGTCAGGCGCGGGGGGCCACCGGCAACGGGGCCACCGGGGACGGGGTGGGGGGCGGAGGGCGACACCCCGCGTACCCCCGGTGCCGCCGTCCTCCTGCTCCCGTCCCGGCTCCTCCTCGTCACCCTCCGCTCCCTCGGGGTCCTCGGGGATCTCCGACACCGTCAGTGACTTCAGGTCCTCCCCGCGCTCCTCTATGCCGCCGGCGAAGGACACCTTCTGCCCGCCTGCGGGCAACGAGGACGGTGGCCCCCGGGGACCCCCAGCTCCGGGGTGACCCCGCTGCCACCGCCCAGGGCCGGGCAGCGCCGGGGGGGCGGGGGGGGCACGGCACCCTGAGCCCCAGCATCACCCAGCATCCCCGGGATGGGGGGCTGCGGCGGGCGGGTGGGCAGCCATGTCCCCCCGCTGTCCCCATCCACTCGCTGTCCCCATCCACTCGCCGTCCCCATCCACTCGCCATCCCCGTCCCCTGTCCCCCCCCGCCATCCCCATCCCGTTACCTTTCCGCTTGTGCGCCTTGGGGCCGGCGGGGAAGTAGCTCCGCTCGGCTCTGGCCTGGCTCCCTGGGGCTGCTGGGGCGGGCGGCGATGAGCCGAGGGCAGGGGACGGCACGCGTGGCACCGCCGGAGCCGGCCACCGCCATGGCAGCCCAGCGGCCGGGGGTCCGGCTGGTGTCAGCGCCGCCCCGGCGGGGGACGGTGACGCTTCCTCGGCGGGGGGACGTGGTGGGCCCCGCGGGACCCGCTTAGCTCGGGGCGAGCGTGTAGCAGGTCTGGGCAGCAGCAGCCTGTGTCCCCCTGGGCACCCACCCTGTCCCCGAGGGTGGCAGGGGACGGTGGCGCGCTTGGGCTCTGGCAGCCCCATCCCCATGGCTCCGGCAGCCTTGTCCCCATGTCCCCTGGGCTCCAGCAACCCTGTCCCCGTCTCCCCGTGTATCCCAGGCTCCAGCAATCCTGTCCCCATGTCCCTTGGCCTCCGGCAGCCCTGTCCCCGTCTCCCCTGGGCTCCAGCAGCCCCATCTCCATGTCCCCACATCCCCCAGGCTCCAGCAGCCCCATCCTCGTGTCCCCCAGGCTCCAGCAATCCTGTCCCCATGTCCCCTGGGCTCCAGCAGCCCTGTCCCCATGTCTCCACGTCCCCACATCCCCCAGGCTCCAGCAGCCCCCTCCTCATGTCCCCCGCCGGCTCCAGCAGCCCTGTCCCTGTGTCCCCCAGGCTCCAACAATCCTGTCCCCATGTCTCACGAGCTCCGGCAGCCCCGTCCCCATGTCCCCACATCCTCCAGGCTCTGGCAGCCCCTTCCTCATGTCCCCCGGGTTCCAGCATCCCCATCCCTATCTCCCCCTCTGGCTCCAGTAGCCCTGTCCCCATGTCCCCTGAGCTCCTGCAACCCCGTCCCCATGTCCCCCCCCGGGCTCCAGCAGCCCCACCCCTGTGTCCTGATGTCCCCCAGGCTCCAGCAGCCCCCTCCCCATGTCCCCTGGGCTCCTGCATCCCTGTCCCCATGCTCCCCCCCGGGCTCCAGCAGCCCCGTCCCCCGTCCTGTGTCCCCCTCACCAGGCTCCAGGGCACTGTCGGGGTCGCAGGCGCGGGCCAGCTCGTGCTCCCCGTCATCGGGTTCCCCGTCGGAGCTGTCGCCCCCGCCCAGGCCACTCTCCAGGTGGGACTGCACGATGCGCTGCACCGCTGGGGAGGCACCGGCGTCAGGACCCCACTGCGGGCACTGGGAGCACTGGGAGCACTGGGGTCTCCCCGCGGAGCCACGCGGCACCGGGAGAGGCGTGGGGTGGTCCAGCGTACCCGGTGCCGCCAGCCCACCCCGCACAGCCCCCGTGCCTCAGTTTCCCTGTTCGGCGGGTACCTTTGAGCGAGGGCGGTGTGTAGGCACACGGGTTGGTCCTCTTTGGTTTTAGCAGGCAGCCCTCGCCCGAGGCGCGCTGTGGGAGGGAGCGGAGTTGGGGCCAGGGTCCCAATGTCCCCGGGGGAGCCTGGCATTCCCCCCCGGGTGCTGTGACAGGGGTCTCGCAAAGGGGACCCAAGGCTGACCCCCCCCCCCCGCCCTCGACCTCCCAGGGATGAGGACCCTGCAATGGGGATCCTGTGTTGGGGACATCACGCTGGGGACCCCGCCATGGGGATGTGGCGTTGGGGACCCTGGGGTGGCGTCCCCGTGATGGTCACGAGACGGTTTGCACCACGGCCAAGCGCCACAGCCTGGCTTGGCTCTGTGTCCCTGTCCCCGCAGCGCTGGCGCCGTGTGCCCATGGCGTCCCGGGGACTGATAAGCGCCGGGGCCAGGTCGGGACGGGGCGGCGGGTGCCTGGGCTGGGCCCCGATAACCCCCCGGTGCCCACGGGACGGGGGAGCGGGGCTGCCCCGGGGGTCCCAGTGCCACCCTGGGTGTCCCAGCGCCGCCCTGGGCGTCCCAGCGCCCACTCACCTGGTAGGGCAGGGACTCGTCCTCTGGGTCGGCAGCGCCAGGGAGAGAGGGGTGAGCGGGACGGGGGCTGCTGGCCCCCAGCGGAGCCGGGCAGGTCCCTGCCCACCCCCGGACCCCCGCTCCAGGGGGTTACCCTGCCCACCAGGGACCTACCACTGCGTCCCATCCTGCCACCGTGTCCCGTCCCTGCCACCGCATCCCATCCTGCCACCCCATCCCTTATGTCACACCCCATCCCCTCCCTGCCACCATGTCCCCTCCCTGACATCCCATACCATAAGTGACACCGCATCCCATCCCGCCACCATGTCCCCTCCCCACCACCATGTCCCCTCCCCGCCACCATGTCCCATCCCAGACATCCCATGCCATGCATGACCCCACACCCCATCCCTGCCGCCACATCCCATCCCTGCCACGACGTCCCCTCCCTGCCACCCCATCCTATCGGTGACACCACGTCCCATCCCTGCCACCACCTCCCGTCCCTGGACCAGATGTCCCCCGCCACCACGTCCATCCCTGCCCCGTGTCCCACCCCCGGCGGGTGCCCATCCCTGCCCCGCTCACCTGGGGAGGAGTGCTCGGAGAGCTGGAAGAGCATGGCCGGCGTGGGCCTCCGCCGGCGGATCTGGGGCACAGCGGGGTGTCACCGGCCAGCTGGGGACACCCGGGGTCCCCTGTCCCCTGCCCTGCGCCCCAGGACCGAGACCCCATGCACATGCCTGCACACGTGTGAGCGCGCGTGTGTGTGTGTGAGCGCGGGTGCAGGGCCGTGCACCCACCCGGCACGGGGCAGGGGGCACCCAGCCCTGGGCTGCCAGCGGGGAGCAGGGGACGGGGGCACCCGGCTCCGGCCGGGGCAGGGGTCCCTGCTGAGCCAGCCCCACTGAATGGCACAGTGCCCCACAGAGGGATCACAGCCCCATCCTGGGGTCCCCACGGTGTCCCCAGTCTCTCCCAGCCCCATGAGAGCCCCTCTGAGGGGACTCTGGGTCTGATGTGCACTGGGGACATCCACTCAGGCAGGGGACAACACGCTGGGGGTGGCTGCGCCGTCCCCCAGCGTGTCCTGTCCCCTCTGTCCCATCCCTGTCCTCATCCTGTCCCCTCTGTCCCATCCCTTCCCTTCTGTCCCATCCCTGATCCCTCCTGTCCCGTCCCTGTCACTGTCCTGTCCCCCTGTATGACTCTCCTCCACGGGACCGCGGCTCACGCAGGGACTTTGGAGCTCTCTGGTCCCGTCCCCGTCTCTCCCCTGTCCCATCCTGCGTCCCCCATCCAGTCCTGTCCCCTCTGTCCCTCCCGTCCCACTCCCTGTCCCCTCTGTCCCCTCCGATCCCCCTTGCCCTGCTCTCCCGCTCCCACCCCCTCCCTCCTGTCCCTTCTGTCCGCTCCAATCCCCCTTCTCCCATCCCCTCCCTCCTGTCCCTTCTGTCCCCTCTGATCCCCCTTGTCCCATCCCCTCTGTCCCATCCCCTCCGATCCCCCTCGTCCTGCTCTCCCGCTCCCATCCCATCCCTCCCGTCCCACTCTGTCCCCATCCCGTCCCATCTGTCCCCGTCCCTCCCGCAGGACACAGCTCACACCGGCACCTTTGGGGCTCTCCCGTCCCCCTCTATCCCTCCAGGTCATGCCGGGGGGGGGGTCCCTCGTCGCCCCGAGGTCACCGGCAGCGCTAGCGCTGCCGGTGACCTCGGGGCGACGAGGGACCCCCCCCCGACGTGACCTCCGTACCCCGATGTCCACCCTCACCATCTCGACGGCGCGGGGGTCCAGCTGGCTGGGGGGGGCCGGCACCGAGAACTGGATCTTCTTGCGGTCCTTGGGGTCCATGGCCTTGACCGCGCTGTCACCGCCGCTGCCGGAGACGGAGGGGGGTGGGGGGGGGGGTGGGGGCTGTTGTGGGGGGTCGTGGGGGGTCCCTGCCACCGGTGCCGAGCGGAGTTCGGTAGCACCCGGGGCTCGGTACGGTGAGGACTGAGAGCGGCGGGAGGTGGGGAAGGCAGAGCCGGTGAGGAGGAGGAGGAGGAGGAGGAAGGAGAGGGAGGGAGGACACGTCTCCTACCAGGCGCTGAATTATTCATCCCCCCCCCCCCCTCCCCACGGGCAGGGGGGCTGAGGCCGCGGTAATGAGCCCTTGGGGAGCCCCCGAGGGGGTTCAGCCAAGCCGGGGGGGGGGCCCTTAACCCCTTCCCTGCCGGGGGGGGTGGGGAGGGTGTCCCCTGATCGTGGTGGCCAGGTGGGACGGGACGGGGACGAGAAGGGAAAGGGTGCCTCCACGGGAGTCCCCATCCCTCGTGCCTCAGTTTCCCTGCAGAGCCGCAGGCAGGGACAGGGACAGGGACAGGGACAGGGACAGGGACAGGGACAGGGACAGGGGCACTCACCCTCAGAGGGGCAGCAGGAAAATCCCCTCAGCTGCTCCGTGCCCCACGGATGCCCTGCTCCCACCCCAGGGGACAGGGACACTGCTCCTGCAGGGGTGGCATCCAGGGGACACAGGACCCCCCAAAATGTCCCATCGCCCGCATGGCCACCAGCCGCAGCCCTGGGGACACCAGGGTGTGCCAGAGGCAGGGGACTGTGCCCTCGCTGGGGACCGTGCCCGGCTGCCCTGGCTCTGCCCCAGCTCTCGGTGGATTTCCTGCTGGAAAATTCCACCAAATCCAAAGTTTCCCCCAGGGAAAGTGGGAGCTCGCCCCCCCCCCCCCCCCTCCCCGGGGTGCAACCTCCTGCCTGGGCACTGCTTGGCACCGGTGCCTGGCGCTGCACATGCCAGGCTCTGCCGTGGCCCTGCCAGGAGGGACCTGGGCACGGAGGGCACCTCTCCGGAGCGGGACAGACGGGGGGTCCCTGTTGAGGGGGGCGGCGGTGTCACCGATAGCCCCCACAGTGGCACCCGTCCCCTCATGGGGTGTCCTGGCCGGGGGACAGGGCCGGGGCGGTGGCGTTGGCGCTGAGGAAGCCGCCTCCGAGGAGAACCGAGGAAGGGGGAGCCGGGAGCTGGCTCCGGCCCCCGGATCTCCCGGTGCTCCAACGGCTGCGGGTGGCCGCGGGCCAGCAGCCATCGCTCCAGCAAAATATTTACCCGAGTGGCACCGTGCCATGGACCAGCCTCCCGCCCGCCCGGCCCCGCGCGGCAAAGCACGGCGAAGCCCGGCTCTGCGCGACAAAGCGTGGCAAAGCCTGGCAAAATGTGGCAAAGCCTGGCAAAGCCGGGCTCTGGGTGGGCAAGCTTGGCCCGGTGGCACAGCGCAGCCCCCACGTGGCACTGCCCACAGTGGGAACAGCCCAGGGACGGCCACCAGCAGAGCCTGCGTCCCCACAGAGGGGACTGGAAGGGGGCAAGGGGTCCCTCGGTCACCCCAGGCTGGCCCCATGCCGGGGGTGCCCATGGCGGGCTCTGAGCATCCCCATCCCAGCCCAGGACCCCCGTCGTTATGGCAACAGGTTCCCGGGCTCCTTCCCGCTGCCGTTCCTGTTCCTCCCACCCGCGAAGGCGCCGTGCGAGGGGGTGGCCGGGTCCCCTCCCCTCCCCGCGCTGCGGCAGCGGCAGCACCCGCAGCCCCCCGGGATTGGCACGCGCCGCCCGCGCCCGCACCCACGCAGCCTGCGCCCGCCGGTGGCACCCGCAACTCGGCGCAGGGGGGTACCGCACCAGGCCCAGCACTCAGCACCGTGCTGGGGAGGGGACACGGTGCCCGAGCCCCCTCCGTGCCACGTGGCTCCGGGCATGTGTGCCCCACATGGCCCCTCTCCTCGCCGTGCCAGCCCCATCCTGGCACTGTGGGCACTCAGGATGCGCCGTGGCGGGCAAGGGCAGAGCCACCGGTGCTTGTGCCATGCCATGCCATGCCATGCCATGCCGTGCTGTGCCATGCCGTGCCGTGTGGCGGGGGCTGCAGCTCTGCGCAGCAGCGAATCCTCCTGCAGAGAGAGTAAATATAGCAGCTGGTTTCGGGGAAGCAGCACTCGCCTCCTCGTCCCCCGCCAGCGGGCACCGGCGAGGAGCAGGAGCCTTTGCCCGCTGGCAGAGCGACGGCGGGGACACCGGGCCGGACACGGGGCCGGAGAGACAGGGTGCCGTGGGGCTGGGGCGTCGAGGTGGATGGGGCTGCAATGGGGGGACGGGGGCTCCGCGGCTGGGGCACCTTGGGGAGGGGACATAGTGGGGACAGGGTGCCACAGGGACGGGGCATGGTGGGGACAAGGTATGCTGGGGATGGGGTGCCATGGGGACGGGGGGTGGTGGGGACAGAGCATCGTGGTGGGGGGGTTGCACCAGGGAGGGGGCACGGCGGGGACAGGAGGGCACTGGGGACGGGGCACGGCGGGGACGGAGCATCGTGGGGACAAGAGGACACGGGGCCGCCGGCCCAAAAGGTGAGTGTCGGGGGGCGGGGCCTGTGCGGAGGAGGGGGCGGGGCCATGGAGGGGCGGGGCTCGGCCGGGGAAGCCGGGGGGGGGGTCGGTGGGTGCCGGGCCCCCCCCGCCCAGTGCTCCCCACCCTGTGTATCCCCCTCCGGACGCCTGGGTCCCCTGCCCGGCCCTGCGGGAGGGGGTGCGCAGGGGGATCTTCCCGGGGTGTCCCCCCGCCCCCCCCGACTCCCGGGGTCCCCCCCAGCTCCCCCCGGGCTGCGCACCCCGAGCCCCCCCCCGCTCCGCACCCCAGGACCCACCGTGGCCGCAGCCCTCCCGGGTAGAGACACCCCCCCCCCCCCCCCGCGGCTCCGTGACCCCTCCGGAGCTGCAGCGGGGGCCGGCGGGCGGGGGCCGGTGCCCCCCCCGGGCGCAGAGGAGGTGCCGGGAGTGGGAACACGCGTGGGAGCCCGAGGGGGCGGCGGGGAGGGGGGGGGGAGGGGGGGGGCCGCGGGGGCCTTAACCCTTTCCCTGCTGGGAGCCCCCCCCAGCGACAAAACTGGAGCATCGCAGGGGGAAGGGGGACGTGGGGGCGGCCCCCTCCTCAAATGGGGCTGCATGGGGGGGGGCGGGGACCTGGACACTCCCACGGTGGCACCCCGCTGCTGCCAATGTCACTGCCCAGAGCAGCACTGGGGGGGTGAGGGTGACACCCCCTCGGTGCCATGGGGAAACTGAGGCACCGAGCAGTGCTGGCAGGACAGGGCGGGGGCTGAAACCCCAAATCCCCACCGCGATGGGGGGGCTCCAACCCTGCAGGATGGGGGGGGGGGGGGCTGCACCCCTATAACTCCACCGTGCGGGGGGGGGGGGCTGCAATCCCATGGTCTCAGTACAATGGAGGGGCTCCAACGCCAGCACGACGGGGCGGGGGGGGGCTGCAACCCCGCATCCCTGGGAAGATGGGGGGCTCCAACCCCGGTGTGAGGAGGGGACGAGTCCCTGGACCCCCAGGGGGATGGGGGGCTTCAACCCCACCCCTCCAGTAGGATGGGGGGGCCCGTGTCCCCATCAGGATGAGGGAAGGTCCCATCCCCGCACCCCAGCAGGATGAGGAGGGGGCTGTGTCCCCATGTCCCCCTGGGGCTGGGCCTGGCCCCGGTGGCCTCACCAGCCCGGCCGTTGCCCGTGGGCCCCGTGGCCGCTGATGGCAGATGCCATCCCCAGCGTGGCTGGCATGGCGGTGCCCGAAGCTGGCATGGCTGGGCTGGCACGGCCACCCCGGTGCTGGCACGGCCGCGCGGCGAGCTCAGGCCTGGGCACGGGCTCAAGGGCTTTGGCACAGGGTGGCCGGAGCGGAGCCGCGGCTGGAGCCGTCCCGCTTGGCAGCCGCCGGCCACCAGCCCATGCCAAAGCTCGTGCCCCGGGGTGGGACTGGGGGCTGCCACGGGGGCTGAGGGGCACTGGGGGGTCCTGGGACAACCCCCCCGGGGTGGGCACCCAACTCAGGTGGGGGATGCACCAGCTCGGGGGGGTCTGTGCGCATGGAGCCCGGTGCGGGGGGCTGCTCGCCCTGGGAGGGTCTGAACCTGGGGTGGGGGGACATGGGGGGGTCAAAGCCCGGAGGTCCCGAGGAGGGAGGGGGTGCAGAGGGGAGACCAGGGGAGGCAGCCCGGGGGGTCTTCTCTTGCTGGGGGACATCAGTGCCGGCCGTGCCTCAGTTTACCCACCTGTAGCACGTGCCCTCCACAGCCCGAGCGCCCATCCGCCCCCTTCCCCAGCGAGGTGTGACCCCCGGTGACACAAAAGCCTGTGCCGGTGTCACCCCCGGTGCCCTGCCAGGGTGGGCTGCAAGGGGAGGGGGGCTGCCAGCCCCGCTCCCCCCACCCCGTCCCCATCGATGAGACCCTCCCGGGGAGGGGGCCCGGCCGGCGCCCGGCCGCCAGCACAGACCAGTTTGCCGCCTCCATTCCCAGAAGAAAGAATAAAGTTAAAACATCTGTTAATTTATAAACCAATTTAACCATGACTGGTTAATAAATAGCTACCAGCTGCCAACCCCCCACCCTCCGCCCGGGCGAGGGGCGAGCGGGGAACCGGGGACGCGCTGCCAGCCGGGCTCGCCTGCCCCCCCCCCCCCCCCCCGGTGCCATTGTCACTTGTCCCAGTGAGGGTGTCCCCGGGGTCCCCCGGGGGATGTGGCTGCCCAGGGGGCCGGGGGTTTGTTGGGGACACCCCAGTGCAGGCAGGGAGGGTGGCGCCCGGCATGGGGGGGGGTCCCACTAAAGGGTGGGTGCAAACCCATAAGGGTGAGCGTGCCCTGGGCAGGGAAGGTGCCCGGGCGGGGGCTCTGCTCATGCAGGGGAGGGGGACGGGGACGTGGGGATGTGGGGACACGGGTCCCTGCTGGGGGGGGGATGCCCTGTTCAGGGTGGGAGGTTTCAGTGGGTGCTGGTGCGGTGGGAACCGGGGCTGCGGGGGGGTGTGTGTGTGTGCTGGGAGCGTGTGCGTGTGTGTGTCAGGGGGGTGCGTGTGTGTGTCGGGGGGGGGGTGTGTCAGAGGGGTGGGTGTGGGTGTGTGGGTGTGCGTGTGCCAGGGATGTGCGTGTGTGTGTCAGAGGGGGAGGGGTGTGTGTACCAGGGGTGTGTGTGTGTGTGTGTGTGTGTCAGGGGTGTGTGTGTGTGCTGGGAGCGTGTGTGTGTGTGTGTCAGGGGGGTGCGTGTGTGTGTCGGGGGGGGGGTGTGTCAGAGGGGGAGGGGTGTGTGTGCCAGGGGTGTGTGTGTGTGTGTGTGTCAGGGGTGTGTGTGTGTGTGTGTCAGGGGTGTGTGTGTGTGCACACCAGGGATGTGTGTGTGTGTGTCAGGGGTGTACATGGGTGTCAGGGGTGTGTGTGTGTGTCAGGGATGTGTGTGTGTGCCAGGGTTGTGCGTGTGTGTGTCAGGGGTGTACATGGGTGTCAGGGGGGTGTGTGTGTGTCAGGGATGTGTGTGTGTGCCAGGGATGTGTGTGTGTGTGTCAGGGGTGTACATGGGTGTCAGGGGTGTGTGTGTGTGTCAGGGATGTGTGTGTGTGCCAGGGTTGTGCGTGTGTGTGTCAGAGCAGGAGGGTGTGTGTGTGTCAGGGGTGAGTGTGCACCAGGGATGTGTGTGTGTGTGTCAGGGGTGTACATGTGTGTCAGGGGGGTGCATGTGTGTGTCAGGGGTGGGTGTGTGTGCGCGCCAGGGATGTGTGTGTGTGTGTGTCAGGGGTGGGTGTGGGTGTGTGCCGGGGTGTGTGTGTGTGTGTGTGCCAGGGGTGTACATGTGTGTCAGGAGCGTGTGTGTGTGTCAGGGATGTGTGTGTGTGTGCCAGGGGTGGGTGCATGTGTGTGTCAGGGGTGGGTGTATGTGTGTGTCAGGGGTGTACATGTGTGTCAGGAGTGTGTGTGTGTGTCAGGGGTGTGTGTGTGTCAGGAGTGTGTGTGTGTGTGCACAGGAGCGTATGCTCGTGTGTGTGCATGCGTGTGTGTGTCAGGGACGTGCGTGTGTGTGTGCACGGGAGCGTATCCGTGGGTGTGGGCATGTGTGTCTGTGAGACAGGGATGCACGTGTGCGTGCACGGGAGCGCGTGTGAGCGCGTGCAGGCGTGGATGTGCCGTGGGTGTGCATCTACGTGTGCGGGCACGTGTGCAGGCACGCGTGTGTGTGTGTACGTGTGAGGGATGTGCACGTGTGCAGGCACGCATGTGCGTGCACAGGAGTGTGTGTATGTGCGTGTGCACGTGTGTGTCTAGGGACACGAATGTGTGTGCATGTGTGTGCATGCATGTGTGTGCGCGTTTGTGTGTGTGTGCCAGGGACGTGCAAGCGTGTGCACGCGTGTATGTGCCAGGGATGTGCATGTGTGTGCATGTGTGTGTGTGTGCGTGTGTCCACGCACAGGAGCGTGCAGGGTGCCCGTGCACGTCCCCACGCCAGCGGAGCTGGGCGCCGAGCGGGGACACCCCGTCTCTCCCAGGGGAGCTGCTGTCCCCACGGGGCCGTGAGCTGGTGACGCGTCCCTTGGCGTGTGCCGGGCCTGGCACGGAGCATCCTCATCGCACACGGATCCCGGACGGATGCGGATGCAGAAGGGCCTGGCCCTGGCGCTGCGGTGAAACCAGGGATGGCCGCAGCGAGGGGGCCGGGTGGTGGAGTCCCCGCTCCTGCCCCCTTCCCAGCCCCCCCATCCCGTCTCCCCTCCCCGGGGCCGGAGGGTGCAGCGGGGTCGCGGTGCCCGGGCACGAGCCCCTTCCCGGCCGCGCGCGCCCCGACACGTGTCGCAATAGTAATGTAATTTGTACGTTAACAATGGGCAGCTTGAGGTTTATATTTAATTACAACGTTTGCACCAACCTGAACTCACCCTTATTCATCAATAATGCATGGGTTTGTGTTTATCGCTGCTTAATTAATCTGTGCTTACGACAATTAAAGGCTTGCAAAATCCCCAAAGGTGGCGGCGGGGAGCGGCTGCGCGGTGCCGGCGTGGTGGCGGTGCCAGCGTGGTGGCGGCCGTGCTGGTGGGGTGGCAGCGCCGGCGTGGTGGTGGTCCCCGGCGCGGCGGCGGTGGCTGGGCAGGAGCCGGAGCAGCTGCAGAGTGGGGTGACCCCCCCCGGGGTACCCGCATCCTCGGGGGTGTCCCCATGCCAGGAGGGAGCAGCCACCTCCCAGGTGCAGGGGGGAGAGCCCCCGGGTGCGGGGCGCTGCGGTGGGGGGAGCCCGGAGGGGGCACCTCGCTCCCTGCCTCAGTTTCCCCAGCAGGAGACACCCAGGGCTACCGCAGCTGCCGGGCACAGAGCCACCGCGTCACCCCTTGAGACCCCCAACCTCCCCCCGCCTCCTCCATCGCCTTTTTCCTTCCCTTTTTCCTTTTCCCTCCCTCTCCTCCGTCCCCTCGCCCCCTCCTGCCCCCCGGGGCCGGGGGGGTCGGTGCCCCCCGAGCCGGGCAGCGTGGCCAGGCCGTGCCACGCCAGCTCTGCGCCTTTAAGCGCGGTGCGGCGCGGCTGTCCCGGATCAGCCGGAGCGCCTATTAAAATTTTATGCGAAGTGTAAATGGGCCAGGTCTCCAGCTTCCCGCTCCCTCCGAATGATTTATTACTCGCAAATACCACAGAACTAATTAGTATAGTAATTAATTAATACGAATTTGCATATTTGCATGTGCAATTAGTGCAGTGGAGTGATTACTCTGAAAATGAGAAGTTGGGCTTGTCAGATGGTAGTGTGAACTGGAGTGGAAAAAGCCTCGTGCAAATGAACCCGGGCACGCGGCGGCACGCGGCGGCACGAGCCCCACGCCGCCGCCACGCCGGGCACCGCGAGGCCCCACGCGTGGGACGCGGCGGTGGGAAAGGGTGGTGGTGGCGGGGGGGGGGGGGTGGGTGGAGAGCGGAGGGCACACGTTCAGCCCCGGGGACCCCCATAGCCCTGGCCTGGCCCTGGGCCCCCGCCATGGGGACCGCTCCATCCCTCGGCCATCTCCATGGCGACTGGCAGTGCCAGGCGCATCGCCATGGCAACGGGCCGGGCCACGCAGCCTCGCCATGGTGACTGTCGTCATCGGCGCCCTGTCGCCATGGAGACACCCCCCCACACACACACCAACTCCCCCAAATCCACTCCCTGCCGGGTCCTCCCCCCCACCCCCCCCCCCACCCCCGACATCGATGGCTCGGGGTGTTGGGATGGGGGTGCCACGCTCCGGGCTCGGCGTCCCCAAAGCCACCCGGGATGCGGGATGGAGGTCCCCGATGTCCCCAGGGATGGGAGCACCCCGGGGTGGGGGTCAAGTCCCCAGAGTGCCCGACACCGGGTGTCCCCCCCCATGCTCTGGGGCTGGCAGGGATAGCCGAGCCCCGCCATGGCAGCACCGGGCTGGATCAGCCCCCAGGGGCGGGGGCCCCAAGCCCACCCCGCCCAGGAGAGTGGTCTGGCACCCACAGCCCTGAATCCGGCCCTTCGCCTTTGTCCCTGGTGCCACCCCCGTCCCCCCTCTCCTGCGGCCCCTGTGGCCCCTGTGCCCACCCACCCCGCTGAGGCCGGACGCCACTCGGTGCATTTCTGGGAGAGCCACCGGCCGCCTTGGTTTGGGGGACACCAGCGCAGAGGGGCACAGGCGAGGGGGGCGATGGAGGGGGACGTGGCTGCAGGCAGCCCCCGCCGCCCCCGCGCACCACGTCCCCCCGCCACCGCGCCCCGCCGTCTCCCTGAAACGGGCCCAAGCGGACGCCATCTGCCGCGGGGGGGCTGGGGGCCGGTGCCAGCAGCGCTCGTTCAGCCGCGCCGCGCCGTGCCCACGCCGGTGCCACCGCTGGGCTGTGTGCTGGCCCTGTGTGCCCCCCCCCCCGACGTGGCCAGGGCAGCCATGGGGGGGATGCTGTGGCCACAGGGGGCCTCCTGTCCGCTCCTGGGGCCTTGTGACATCACAGTCCGGTGGTTGTGATGTCACAGCCTGTTGTGACCTCACCATGGTGGCCTTATTACCTCATCAGCAGCCGGCTCTGCTGGTGGCACAATGGCAGCCCCCTCCGGCTCTGGGTCTCAGGCCAGGGTCCCCCTGTCCCAGCTCCTCCACGGTCCCCAAAGAGCATCCGACCCCAGCAGGGGCGAAGCCAGTGACCGACGGGTGACAAAGGAGCATGAGGTGGGGGACGACAAGTCCCCTGGGGCCACCCGTCCTCCCGCCCTGGGACCCTCCATCCCCAGCCCCGTGCGCATCCGTGGCTCCGGCAGTTTCCCACCGGACAATCCCCAGGACGTCGTTTGCTTAATTAACACCGTGTGTCTTAAAAACCGCAGGACGAGTCCCCGGCGGATGGGTCGGGGGGTGCGGCTGCCCCGGGGGCAGGATCCGGCCGGGGGAGGTGAAGCCGTCACCCCACGGCGACGGGGAGCACCAGCACCGCAGCCCTGGGGCCGGCACGGCACCTCCCCGTCCCCCTGCCGCCAGAGAGGGTTCACTGAAAGCTCCCCCCGCCCCCGATCCTGGCTGAGTCAGGACCGCCCCATTCCTCCCTCCCTGCCTCAGTTTCCCTCCACCGTCAGCTTCCCTCTCCCAGGCTCCCCAGCCCCCCCATGACCCTGCTGGCCCCGTCGCAGGGACCTTTAGGGACACAGGAACAGGCAGGGCACCCCCACCCCCATCCCCGTCCCCCATGGACCCCCACCCGCAGACGAGGCCCTGCTCACCCGGTGACGGGAAGATGCCCAGGGACGGGTCCCACGAGGGAGAGCTGCTCCGGGGCCCACTTCGTCCCCGAAGACAGCGGGGACGGGGACAGGCTGGGCTCCCGCTCCTGCCGCTCTCCTCCCCTCGGCTGACATTCCCCGGCGGTGGCTCCACCGCGCGTTACCGCATCCATCTCTCCCCAGCCTTCACCTCCCAGAAATATTGCAGCGCGGAGCCGGCTCCATCTGGCACCGGCCCCCGCCTCCCCCCGCCACCGCTCGCGGGGAGACGCCACAGCCGGCTCCTCCGCTCGGGCCCCGGGTGGCTGGGTCCTGCCGAGGGGGGATGGGGACCCCGCTGGCGAGGGGGGCCAGCTCGGGTGCCCCCCAGCCCACCCTGGGGAGGGACGGCGTGGCCTCGCCGAGGCAGCCGGCTGCGGTGCCACCGCGCACCGGCCCCACGCTGGGGATGCGGCAGCCGGCTGAGCCCCGGCAAACTCGCCCCACGCGGGCCCCCGGGAGCCGGCACGGGCCCAGCTGGCTCCCAGCCGCGTCCCGGCACCACCCAGCACCCAGCTCCCACCCCCGGCTCTGCCGGTGCCGACCCATTTCCATGCCCCCGCCGTGTCCCTCCGGATGCCACGTGTCCCCCAGCACCCACCTCCGCTGCCACCGCTCCCGGCAGGGTCCCCGTCCTCATCCGTCGCCTTTTTGCCGGAGAGAGGGGAAGGGACGCGGAGGATGAATTTTGGAGGAGGAAAGAGCTTCGTGCACCAGCCCAACGCCCCGCTGCGCCCGCCGGGCAGCGAGGCACCCGGGGACCTGGCTGGGGTGGCCGGGGACAGGAGGTGGCCGTGCCAGGAAAGCCGGCCGGTCCCCGCACACGAGGAGCAGCAGCAGGATGGGGACCACAGCCCCGGGGTCACCGGGCCCAGCTCCCCCAGTCCCGACCTCCTGGGGCAGGAGAAACCCCCCCACACCCAGCCCCTGCACCCAGAGCACCAGCACCCAGCCCTGCCCCAGCTCCCACCCTGCACCCCCCAAGCTGCGCCCGGCCCCAGCGTCCCCCCGACCTCACCTCCCCTTGCCCAGGGCAGCCCCATTTCCCCCGGGGGCCAGATCCTGCTCACGCAGCCCCCGTGCCGTGATGCTGGGAGCCCCACTCGCCACCCTGGATGAACCCCCCCAAAAAAGGCACCCAAGGATCCCCGCCGGGGACCGGGACGGGGCTGCCCCTGCCCCGCTCTGCCCTGTGCCATCACCAGCCGTGGCGGAGGGGACATCGTGGGGATGGCACTGGGATCCACTGCAGGCCATGTCCCGGCACAGGCCGTCCGGGGGCCCCCGGCACCGCCCCGGCCCCGGCACAATGCAGCGGTTTGGGTTTTCATCTCCCCGCTCCCCTTTCATCTCCTCTCCCCGTTTCATGTCTCCACTTTCTTCTCCCTCCAAGCGCTGTGCATGCTGATGAGGCTCACACCGGCGCCCACCCTCGCCGCTCGCCGGCTGCTAATTAGGCTGTAACGGATGCACCGGGCCGGGGGCTTGAGTCTTGTCCCTGTCCCCATCCCTGTCCCCAGCCCGGCCGCTCACGCTGGGGCATCTCCTCGGCCTCGGGCAGCTCCGGTGCCCCCACGGGTGGTGATCCCGGTGCCGGGAACCAGGGCACCGGCGACTTTGCTGCCCTGACGCCGGGCATGCCACCCGCCAGGAGCTGGGCGTCCCCTGGGCTGGGAACCGAGGGCAGCGGAGTGGGGACTTACCCAGAGCCGGCAGGAACGGGCAGCGCCGTCGTGCCGCGGGCACCAGGCGAGGGTTGGCTCCTGAGGGCCAACGGTGATGCCCGCCTGGCACTCGCCGGCAAAATGAAGATGGCAACAACAGAGGGAGGTGACCGGGTGCCGTGGAGAAGGGCTGCGACGTGCCGGGAGGTTGCCCAGGAATCGGTGCCCCCGCACAGCACCGGCACCGGCACTGGCACGGCTGGGGTGGGCCCTGCCTCCCCGCGGGCCAGCTCCAGCCCAGGTGCCATCTGCTCGGCCGCAGCCGTGAGTGACAGTCGGAGGGTTCGGCAATGGGAGCGTGAGGGGGGGACGCTCACCGCCGGTGGAGGCCCCTCCGTCACGTGCCAGCCCCAGCACCTGCACCGGGGGAGTGGGCGCCGCTGACGCCGCTGCCACAGCCCCGGCGGCCAGGCACGGCCAGCCCTTTGTCTGCGTGTGGGCACAGCCCCGGCCACCACTGCCACCACATCCCTGCCGTGCCCACGCCGTGGCCGTGCCGCCCTTGCCAGCATGTGCCGGTGTGCGGCACCCACCACCTGCTGCCCTTTCCCCCGCCCACACCCCTCGAGCTGGGCAGGTCCCGACCCCCCGGAGGTCGTGGGGACAGAGGGGATGCAGGGCACGGGGACATCCCGTGGCTCATCCCCAAAGGCTGCGGCTGGGAACGGGGCACGGGGTGATGCGATCTGGCTCCCAGGCACACAACGCACCCGTTCCAGGCTGCCCGGCCCTGCTGCTGCCCGCCGCCGGTTTGCGGGCACAAGGGAAACGGCAGCAGCAATTTCTGGCTGCACGTGCCCCGTGGCGGGGACAGATTTGGAGGCCGGGGGGGGTGACAGGGTGCTGCCAGGCCGGGGTGTGGGGCTGCTGCAGGCGAGGAGGTGCCTGGCAGACAAAGGCCTCACCGGCTGCGCCACGGCATGGCTGGGCCACCGCCACTGCCACCGTGGGACCCGCACCTGCGGGGGGCTTGGACCCCCCGTGTGCAGGGCGGCGGGCGTGCGTGTGCATGTGTGTGCACGTGTGCGTGTGTGTGTGCGCTCGGTGTGCACGTAGGAGTGTGCCGAAGGCTGGCGGCGTCTGTGCGCGCCGGGCTGTGCCGCGGGGCTGCGGAGAGAGGCTGGCGTGGCCGTGCGGCCGAGGGGCTGCCATGGGGCGGTGGGCAGATGCAGGGGCCATGTGCCACCCACATGGGGACCCACAGCCCCACAGCCGCCGGCCCTGCCCACGCCTGCCCCTGCATCCCCTGCCCGCGCAGGTGCCACCAAACTGGGCACCGCCACCGCCATCGCCTCCCCTGGGCCCTGCCCGGCTGCAGCCCCCTGCCCACGCCAGGCCCTCGGCACCGCATCCATCCCCGCTCAGCTGGTGGCTGAGGGTGGGGACGGACCCGGGCAAGCCGCCGCGGTATTTTGCGGCGAGCCGCAGATGCCAGCTCCCAGCGAGGGTCCCCCGTGGCGTCTCCCCCCTCGCCCCGGTGCCCGCCGGCCGCCCCTGACACGCTCGGCCTGGCCGGGATGGCCGGTCTCCCCCGCCGCCTTGCCGCTGGCTCCATTGTTCAGCCCGGCCCCGCCATCGCCTGCATCTTGCCCGGGTCCCATTTTGCGGCGTGTAGGCAGAGCTGTAGATTTGGAAGAGGTTTTTTTTTTTCTTTTTTTTTTTTTTGTGGGTTTTTTTTTTTTTTTTTTTTTTTTTTGAGTACAGAGTGACAGATGGCGAGTCCTCCTTCCCCAGAGAGACAAATCTCCCTGAATGCAAGCGCATGTCAATCATTAGCTCTCATGTGATAGCTCTCGCGCATGACGTGCCAACCATATGGCACTGGCAGCAGAGCTGGTACCCCCTTTGCTGGGTAGAGATGCCACTCTCGCCTCCTTTTGGATAGAGGACTGCAGGAGGCTGGAGCACCTCAAGGAGCCGCGTCCCCGTCCCAGAAGATGCTGGGAACAATGAAATAAGAATTCCTCCGGTCCGCCCGAAGGTGAGTTATGTAAGAAGTGGAGGGCTTGGGAGGGCAGCGGAGGAAACTTGAATGGAGAAAAGGCAACTTCCATGTTGATTTTGTTTCTCCGCCACGTCTCGCCCTTTTTTCCCCCCGTCTTTCGTTCTCCCCCGGCCCTCGCTTCTCCCGCTCCCCGCCGGCCCCGCCGATGGGGTTTTTTTCCCCCCCGCCCCGGAGCCCCCCCCAGCCCCCCCTCCCCCCCCCGGGGAGGTTTTTGGGGCTTCGTGTCCCCCCCTCCACCGGTTCCCCCTCTCCCACCCCCGCGGCTGGGCGCGCCCGGGGTGGCGCGGTCCCGGCGGGACGGAGCGGGCACCGGCGGCCGAAGCGGCATCAACGAAATCGGCGCGGAGCCGCCGCTCCGCCGCCCCCGGGGGCCCCGACCCGGCGGAGCCTCCTCCCCGCTCCCCCGCGGCGCCCCCGGCCCCCGCCCCGGGCGGCGCCCCCCGCCCCTGCCCCGCCGCCCCGCCCGGCCCCGGGGGCGACCCCGGCGGCGCCGCCGCCCGCGATCCCCGCGCTCCCCCGGGGGGGGGGGGACCCCGGCCGCGGCCGCCCCCGCCGCCCCCCGCCGCCCCCCGCCGCGCCGCCGTTTGATGCCGCCGCATTTTACGGGCCGCGCTCCGGTGGCCGGGGGGGAGCCCCGGGGCGGGGGGGGGACCCCGGGCGAGGCTGACGGGGCCGGAGGGGGTACGGGGCGGGGGGGACGGACGGAGGAGGGGCGGCGGCCGTGCCTCGGCGCTCCGGCCCCGGGACGGCGGTGGCGGAGCCGCTACCGGGGCCGCTCCGCGCCCGCGGCGGGGAAAAGTTGGAGGCGTCAAATAAGGGCCGGCGGCACCGGGCCCGGCCCGCGGGGCACCGCGGGGGGGGGGACAGCGGCCGGGCCGGGGGCGGGGGGGCCGCAGGAGAGGGGCAGCGGGGCGCGGGCGGCGGCCGCGGGGAAGCCGGTGGGGGGGGACGTCGGGGGGGGACGTCGCCGCGCCCCGAGGGAGCCCCGGTGCCCCCGGGGTCGGGCGGCCGGGGCGGGCGGCGGCGGCGGGCGGCCCCGCTCTCAATTCGTTTTCGCCGGTCCCCGGCGCCGCGGAACCGCTCCCGGGGAGGGCGGGGAGCGGGGGGGGGGAGGGGGGGGGCGGTGGGAGGCGGGGGGGGGGGGGGGGGGCGGCGGGGCCGCCGGTAACGCCTGGCTCTTTGCCCCCCGCTGCAGCCACCATGTTGACGCGACTTTTCAGCGAGCCCAGCCTGGTCCCCGAAGTGCCGAAATTCGCCGGTTGGGCCGAGGAGTGCGAGGAGGAGGATGCCCGCAGCGAGAAGGAGGAGCGGGCGGGGAAGGGCTGCGCCCTCCCGGAGGAGCCGCCCGAGGGTTCGCTGGGGGAGAGCAAGGAGGAAGGGGAGCTAGGCGGGGACGAGGAGGAGGAGGAGGAGGAGGAGGAAGGCTTGGAGGAGGCGGAGGGCGAGCGGCCCAAGAAGCGGGGCCCCAAGAAGCGCAAGATGACCAAGGCGCGGCTGGAGCGCTCCAAGCTGCGGCGGCAGAAGGCGAACGCCCGGGAGCGCAACCGCATGCACGACCTGAACGCGGCCCTGGACAACCTGCGGAAGGTGGTTCCCTGCTACTCCAAAACCCAAAAGCTCTCCAAAATCGAGACCCTCCGCTTGGCCAAGAACTACATCTGGGCTCTCTCCGAGATCCTGCGCTCGGGCAAACGGCCCGACCTGGTTTCCTACGTGCAGACTCTGTGCAAGGGGCTGTCGCAGCCCACCACCAACCTGGTGGCCGGCTGCCTGCAGCTCAACTCCCGCAATTTCCTCACGGAGCAGGGGCAGGAGGGGGGCCGTTTCCACGGTCCCAACGCCTCCTTCGCCGTGCACCCCTACCCCTACCCCTGCTCGCGGCTGGCCGCGGCGCAGTGCCCGCCCGCCGCCGGCCCCGGCTCCCACGGGCTGAGGACACACAGCTACTGCTCCTCCGCCTACGAGAGCCTCTACGGCAACGCCTCCCCCGACTACAACAGCTCGGAGTACGACGGGGGGCTCAGCCCCCCCCTCTGCATCAACGGCAACTTCTCCCTCAAGCAGGACTCTTCTTCCCCCGACCACGAGAAAAGCTACCACTACTCTATGCACTACTCGGCGCTGCCCGGCTCCCGCCCCGCCGGCCACAACCTGGTCTTCGGTTCGGCGGGGATGCGCGGGGGGGTCCACTCCGAGAACATCTTCCCCTACGACATGCACCTCCCGCACGAGCGGGGCCCCATGTACGAGGAGCTCAACGCCTTCTTCCACAACTGACATCCCCCCCGCAGCCCGGCCGCCCCGTCCCCCCCCCCGGGCGGAGGGGGGGAAACACACCCACACCCCCACCCACCCACCCACCCACCCACACACACACCCCCGCGGCGGCCCCGCCGACCGGCCCCCGGGGCTCCGCCGTGGGCTTTGGTGCAATATGGGGACCCGGCCCCGGCGGCGGGTCCCCGCGCCCCGTGGGGACAAAGTGCTTTTTTGGGAGGATTTTCCCCTTTTCCTTAAATTATTATTATTATTTATTATTTAGTTAGTCAAATTTTTATTATTACTATTGTCGAATTATTATTATTATTATTATTATTATTATTATTATTATTATTATTATTATTATTATTATTATTATTTATTATTTTCCCCGGGGGGTGACGCTCCCAGCGCGGCCCCGGCCCCCCCGGCCCCCCCGGTAGCGCCCTGCGGAGCCGCCCCCGATGCCCGGCCCGCTGGGTCGAGCCGCGTCGTTTCCTTTTTAATTCGTTTTAATTTAATTTAATTTTATAGAGAGATTTTTTTTATTTTTTTTCTAAGTTTCCCTTCCCTCCTCCTCCATTTTTGGGCCGTTTCTCCCCTCCGCCGCCGTGACACTCCCCCCCCGCCCTACACCCCCGCACCCCCCCGGCATTGGACACCCGCTGCCCCGGCCCGTGGGAGGGAGAGGAGCCCGCGCAGCGGCGCGGAGCGAAACTTTCCGAAGCAATAAAGAGGCGAAGGGAGGAACCCACATTTCTATCTATGCAAGCAAGGCCCGGCCCGGCGGACGCTCCGAGATGCACTTTGCTTTGGGGGGGCCCCGGCCCCGCTCCCGGCCCCGGGAGAGCTCCTCTCGCAGCGCGTGTGTCAGGACGTTTTTTACCTGTTTTAAAAACTTGAAACGGGAAAAAAAAAAAAAAAAAAAGAAAAAAAAAAGAAAAAAAAAGGAAAAAGAAAAAAGGAACAAAAAAAAAGGAAAAAAAAAATTAAAAATAAAAAAACCGATACTCCCCAAACCCCTGCGGAGCCGCCCCCGGTTTTCCCGAGCTGGCGGAGCCGGGGCCGGGCGCGGCGGGGCGGCCCGCAGCTATGCAAGCAGGGCTCCGGGGGGGGGCCTGGCGGGGCTGCGCCCCCCCCCTCCCCGCGGCGCCCGGGCCCCGGCCCGTGGGATTTCGCCCCGGTTTGCCGCATTCCTCCGGTCGGGAGACGCCGAAAAGCCGAGATAACGCGCTTTTTCTTTTTTTTCTTTTTTTTTCTTCTTTTTTTTTTGTTTTTGTTTTTTTTTTTTTTTTTTTTTTGGAACCTGCCCGCACCACCTTCGAGAAACCAGCATTTTTAGAGACCAGGGAGGAGGAGGAGGAGGAGGATTTCTGAGAAATGTTTTCGAAACGAAAAAAAAAAAAAAGTTTTGCAAAAAAAAAAAATCCGGGAAAAAAACAAAAAAAAAAAAAAGAAAAAAGAAAAAAAACCCACAAACCGTTGTAGCAAAGGGGACCCGCCTGTCCGACACCAGAAGTGCTTTCGTGTTTCCGTTCCGTTTCATTTCGATTAATAAATATTTATGGCCAACGATATGCAAGAGCCCCCCCTGCGCCGGGAGCCGCTCCCCGCTCCCCCGCTCCCCGCTCCCCGCCGCCGCGGACGCTGCTTTGGCGGCGGGGGCGCGGGGCCGGGGGGCCCGGCGATACTGCATGCACCGGCACCCCCCCCTCCCCGGGGCCCCCCCCCCCGGCCCCGCTGGACGCTCGCAGCCCGGTCCCCGCCGGGGCGGCCCCGCCAGGACTCCTCGGCCGTGACGAGCCGCCGCCGGTGCGATTCGCGGCGAACCTGTAATTACCGAGCGTCCTTCGACGGCGATTAATAAATATTCAATGTTGACTCCGCCGCCTTCGCCACTTTCCTTCCGCCCCGGGGGCACCGGAGGCACCGGCCCGACCCCCTGCCCCGTCGCCGGGGCCGCCCCCGGTACCTCTCGGCCGTGCCGGTGCCTCCGCCGCTCCCCGCCGCCCGAGTGCGCGGCCCGCGGTGGGGCGGCGCTGATATAACGCGGCTCTGCCCCACGGGTGTCCCCCCCGGGACCGGGGAGGCGGTGTCCCCCCCTCGCCAATAAAGGCACCAGGATCCGGAGCGGCGGCCCGGCTCGGTCCCGGCCCCGCCGTTACGGCCGAGCCGCGGCGGTGACACCGCTCCGGTCCCCCGGGAGAACGGTGGCCGGAGCTGGCACCGGCCTGCGGTGTCGGTGGCCTCGGACAGGGTACCCGGTGGCGGTAACCAAGGCCGCGTTCGGCCGTTGCGGTACCGTTAACCGGTCGTCTCCCTGTCGCGGTGCCGGTTCCCGGTGGAGCCCCGGGAGCACCGGCGCGGTGCCCGGCCGCGGGGCCAGTGCCGGTTCCCGGTGTCGGTGCCCGGTGGAGCCCCGGGAGCCCCGCGCGCTGCCCGGCCGCGGTGCCGGTGCCCGGTGCGGAGCTGTCCGCCGCGGCGGTGCTGAACGGGAGCCGGGGCCCCGCCGCCTCCCCGGGCGAACGGGCGTCGGTCTATTTACCGTTCCCTTCACCAGGGCTTATCACCACCCGACGGCCCCGAGCTCCGGGAAGGGACGGGGACCGGGGTCCCGGTCGTGCCACGCCGGTGCCCACGGCCACGGGTATCGCGGGGGCCGGGTCCCTGCGGGAGGCGGCGTGAGCCGGGGCAGCACCGGGGCTGCGGGGACGGAGCCCCCGAGTTCCTCCCGGGAGAGGCCGGGGGGACACGCGCCCCGCAGCCCCGCCGCTTTCGGGGAAAATCGGGGCAGATTTGGGGCCGGGCCGGACTGGAACGCGCCCACAGCCTGACCGGGCCCGGGGCTGGAAACGGGAAACGGCTCCAGCGCGGCCCCGACGTGCCGGGCCCGGCCCGGGGAAGGGGGCGGCGGGGAACCGGGACGGACCGAGCCGCTGCGGAGGAACGCGGATCCCGGCTCCCCCCGCCCCGACCCACTCCGGCCGCCCGGGCCTCGCCGCCCGCCGCTCCTCGTCGAGGAGCGAAGACTCTTCCGACGGCTCCGGCCCGAGCATCCTCCCGGGAAAGGCCTCGTTTCTCCGGGGAAAAAACCCCGAGGGCTGGGGGCCCGGGCGGGGGCTCCGCGGGCCCGGGCGGGGGCGATGCGCGGCCCTTCGGCTGTTACCCGCAACCGGCGGCACCGGGGCCGGCGGCCCGGAGATGCGGCGGCGAAGGGCGGATGCCCCGGCGGAGGGGAGGGGGACGCGGGGGGCCGGGGGCTGCGGGGGGGCCTGCGACATCTGCTCCTGTGCCGGGGGGTGCCGGTCCCCGTGGCGTGGCCGTCGTTTAGGTTTAATTCCCGGGATTTTTGTTTCCCCGGCGCCCGCCGAAGCGATAGGATGAGGGAACCCGCCCGGCTGCTCCGGCACCGACCGGCCCCGCAATGCGGCCCCGCACTCGCTGCACAGCCCCGGTGCAAAGCTCCGGAGAAAAGCTCCAGTGCAAAGCCCCGGTAGAAGATTTTGGCGCACGGTCCCGGTGCACGGTTTCGTTGCAAAGCTCCGGTGCACGGCTGCGGTGCACGGCTCTTGTGCAAAGCTCCGGTGCCCGGCCCTGTGCAGAGCTCCGGTGCACGGCCGCGCTTCACGGCCCCGGTACAAAGCTCCGGTGCCCGGCCCCGGTGCCCGGTCGGGCCGCACCGCGGTCCCGGTGCTCAGCGGCGGCGGCCGGCGGCTCCCGAGGCGGGAGACGGGAGGGCGGGATGCGCCGCCGTGCCCCGCCGGGCTCTGCGAGGGTTTTGCATGATCGTGGGGTCAAAGTCACCTGGGGGGGGTGGTGTGTGGGGGTGTTACCGGGGACCCCGCACGGCTCGGACAGGGGGACCGGAGCGGGGCCAGCACCGGGCGGACCCCGCGGTCGCCGTTCTCCCGAGCTCGGCCCTCCTATTTCAAGGCAGGATGAGATGGGGGGTGGGTTTTTACCCACCTCCCCCCCCTCGCCGCCCCCGGTGTCCCCGGCCCGGCCCGGCCCGGCTTCTCTCCCGGCCCGGCGGAGCGCGGCGGGGGCGCGGGGCGAGCGCCAGCTCCGGGTCGCCGCTGCCACCGGCGAGTGCCAGCCGGGGGGGGGGAGGAGGAGTCATTGCTTCAGTTTAAATTTCATGGCATCTGTTCATTATTATACAGTGCGGATTTTTATATGGACAGCTAAATTAAAGACAGATTTCTGCCAAAATTGCAGATACCATAAAAAACGGAGGCTCCCGGCGCTGGGCTCTCGCCGCCGCGCTGCGGAGGCGGCCCCGCTGCCGCCACCGGCCCGGGCGGCCCCGCTCCGGGGGCCGGGGGCTGCCCGGGGGTCGGGGGCAGGGGGGTGTTGGGAAGGGGGGGCTGCCCCCGGTTTTGTGCGATGGGGAGACCGGAACGCCGCCCCGGCGGGGGTGGGGGGGGGTGGGTGAGTCGCCGCTGCCCCCGGAGCCGTGGCCGGGGCGGGCAGGGCTGGCAGCGGTCCCCGCCGCACCGGGGGCTGCCGAGCCGCCCCCTCCCCCGCCCGGCCTGCCAGGCTCCATCGCAGAGGAGTTAAAACAAGGACATCTGTGCCTGGAATCGCTGCGAAGCTCCAAACCTGCCAACGCCTGCTGGCACCGGCCGCCAGCAAATGCTGGTTCTCCGGAATGCGGCACCGCCTGCAGCCCAGCCCGGGGCCCCCGGCCCAGCCCCCCCCGCAGGGCACGGCACGGCCCGGCCCCGGTGGCCGTGGGGCGAGGGGGGGTGCCTGGCCCGGCTGGGCAGGGCGGGTGGCTGCTCCCCCCCGGGCACAGGCGTGTTCACGGCTTGAGGGGGGTGTGTGCGCCCCCCTGGGCAGTGTCCCGACTTGGTGGGTGCACGGAGATGCACGTGTCCCCGTCGTGTCCTCACCAGCCCCAATATAGGGCTCCCGGACCCCCCTGGCCCTCGCTGCTGCCCCCCTGACGTTTACCCGTTGCCCCATCACCCAGCGTGGGGCTGAGTCCTGAGCCCCCATCACCGTCCGGGGCGCGGGAGCAGGGGGCGGTGGCAGCAGGAGATGCCGGGGGGGGGGTGAGGAGAGGCCCCCGGTGGGGCATGGCCGGTGCTGGGGTGGCTGCACAGACAGGCTGGGATGGGGGGGAGCAAAGCCGGGGGGCAGCTCCCCAAGGGAAAGGGAGACCCAGGGCCGGGGGCATGGGGAACAGCTCAGGGGTCTGCAACCCCAAGTGCTGAGGAAAGGGGGGAACCTGTCTCCCAGCCCCTCCCAGGCCCCAGGGGGAGAAAAGGGGCAAAACCCAAGCAAGGGCAGTGGGGGGGCCAGATCCAGCAGACGCGGGGCCGGCCCTGGCTGGGAGCACCAGAGAGCAGGTGGTGCCCACCTGAGCACCCTGCGGCAGCCGGGCCCCCTTCCCTTCCCTTCCCTTCCCTTCCCTTCCCTTCCCTTCCCTTCCCTTCCCTTCCCTTCCCTTCCCTTCCCTTCCCTTCCCTTCCCTTCCCTTCCCTTCCCTTCCCTTCCCTTCCCTTCCCTTCCCTTCCCTTCCCTTCCCTTCCCTTCCCTTCCCTTCCCTTCCCTTCCCTTCCCTTCCCTTCCCTTCCCTTCCCTTCCCTTCCCTTCCCTTCCCTTCCCTTCCCTTCCCTTCCCTTCCCTTCCCTTCCCTTCCCTTCCCTTCCCTTCCCTTCCCTGAGGCCCCCCCTGAGCCCCCACCCGGGGGTACCACCCTGCCCATCCCCACCCCGCACCCCGCCTGGGCTCCCTTCTCCCCCCTCTCTGTGGCAGGCGGTGGCTCATTTCATATGGGAAATGTCCATTTTGTTGCTACTTAAAAGCTGATTTACGGCGGCTGCATCCCAGCCCTGCCTTGGCCTGCGTTCATCCCATAATCTGCCCATTTCTCTTGGCAGCTCCGGCTCGGCCAGGCTCGCCGGAGGTCTGTGCCGGGTGATGGGAGCACCCGGCCCCCTCTCGCGGCCCCCGGTGCCCGGCCCCGCTCCCCCCCGGCAGCCTGATCCTCATGCTGCCGCTCGCAGCTGGATCCCATCTGCTTTGAGCGGATCCTGACGGCCCCGAGACGCCAGCGCCGGGTGATGCCTCCGGTGCACGGCAGCGGGATGTGGGGGACCCAACGCCCCCAAAACACCTGCCTGGAGGCCACAGGGCTGGAGGGGACACGGGCAGGGGATAGGGACAGCATGTGGGTGGCTTCACATCACCCCGGCGCAGCCAGGATCCCCCATCCATGCACCCCAGGATGGAGCTGATGGGATCCATCCATCCACCATGCCCGGACAGCCTCCGTCGGTGCGTGGGACACGGTGGCAGTGCCGGGGACCGAGCCGAGGTCCCGGCCCGATGGCCGCCAGCGGCGAGCAGCATCCCGGCTGGCCCAGCCCTCCTGCGCACTCCTAATTAAATTTTACCCAACTATAAATCTTTTTGTTAAATGTAATTGAAAAACACACCTTTGGAATCATCACATTAACCCGGCATCCGCTTTATTAGAGTAATTAAAGCCTTTCTCAAGTTAGCGCCGGGCGGATCGGCTGGATTGTGCCGTAATCCCGGCAAAGCAAACAAGTTCAGAGCAAAACTAATTACATTTAGAGCAGCTGTGATAATAATCCTAATTCCACCCCATTTGGTGCCTAAAATCCGGCGATCCGGCAGCAAAAGCTGGGGCCGGGGGCGGGGGGGGGGGGTCCACAGCCCATCTCTGCCCTCCAGTTTGTCCCCTGCTGGCGCTGGCAGCAGCTCTGGGCTACCCCAGGGGTCCCTGCCCTTGGCCACCGGCCCCCAAAGCGCCCCCCCCCATCACCCTGCCTGACCCCGTCACCCCTCGCCGGGCACTGCCGGGCTCTGCCCCTGTGCCTGGGCGGTGGCACGGTGCCCAGGTCCCCCCTCCTCCCCGTGGCCTCCCGGGGGACGGTGCGGGGGGGATCGGGTGGCCACAGCTGGCGTGCGCAGCCGTAATGGCCACGGCTGGGCTGGCACGCCGGCCTCACGCCTGCGGGCACGCGGGCAGGAGCAGCTTGTGCGCGGTTTGTCCTTGACTAGTCCCCGCGTGGCTGCCCCTGCCCGGCACTGCCCACCCCGCCACAAAGCCCCCCGCCGCCTGCCCGCAGCCGAGACCTCCCAGCTCATCACACGTGTGACGCCAGACCTTCGCCGGCACCAGGGCTCGGCGCCGTAGGCCGGGCAGGGCACCTCCAGCGGGAAGAAAATCCTCCGGCGGTGTCTCCTCTTGGTGCTGGAGCTGGTGGGCACGGCATTGGCACCGGCACCGGCACCGGCAGCACCGCGGCCGCGGCGCCGGGCAGGACGCGGGAGGTTATTTGCATCCTCGCAGTTACCTTGGGGAACGTTTGCTACAAATGTACGTTGGAGCTTTTTTTATTAAAGTTGCCAAAAATTTGTGTTAGCTAATGGCTTCTTAATTCTGCCTAAAATGAGAGAAGGAAAATTATGCCATTCATCTTGTATTGGTTTGAAATCACATCTGACAACTAATCGATCATACTGTGGGACATTAACTCCTTTGGATGGGGGCCCAAGCCGGCTCTCGCAGGCTCCTCGCTCCCGCGCTGGATTCATTTAACTACTTTACTGCTGGTATTTTGGCACGTGGCTCGGCGGGCTGGTTCCTCTCCGGTTGGTGCCGCTGAATTATTTGCCTTTCTCCGGATACAGCTGGCACCGTGCGCCGCAGCATCCCCCGCCCCTTCGCGTGCCGCCGCCGCCGCCGGCGCCCTTCACCTGACCTTCGCCCCACGGGCCTCCCCCGTGCTGCGGGGTCCAGCCCCCCCCCCGCCCCACGCCGGGTCTCCCCCATTTTGGGCATCGCTGGGGGATTTTTTGCAGGCGCAGCTGCGGGGGAGCACCTGGGGACGGCCGCCGTGGGGACAAAGGGGAGGTCCTGGGGGATGACGATCATAGAATCACAGATGGTTTGGGTGGGAAGGGACCTTTAAAGGCCATCGAGTCCCACCCCCTGCCACGGGCAGGGACATCTCCAACCAGACCAGGTCGCTCCAGCCCGTCCAACCTGGCCTGGGATGTTTCCAGGGACGGGGCATCTCCCACCCCTCTGGGCAACCTGGGCCAGGAGCTCACCAGCCTCAGCGTAAAACATTTCTTCCTTAGATCTGGTCTAAATCTCCCCTCTTCCAGTGTAAAACCCTTCCCCCTTGTCCCACGGCTCCCCTCCCTGCTCCAGAGTCCCTCCCCAGCTTTCCTGGAGCCCCTTCAGGGACTGGAAGGGGCTCCGAGGTCTCCCCGGAGCCTTCTCTTCCCCAGGCTGAACCCCCCCAGCTCTCTCAGCCTGTCCCCACAGCAGAGGGGCTCCAGCCCTCCCAGCATCTCCGGGGCCTCCTCTGGCCCCGCTCCAACAGCTCCGTGTCCTTCTGCTGTTGGTGCCCCAGCGCTGGAGGCAGCACCGCAGGGGGGTCTCCCCAGAGGGGCAGAATCCCCCCCCTCGCCCCGCTGGCCACGCTGTGGGGGACGCAGCCCAGGATATGGCTGGAGGTGGCTTTGCTCCCTGTCCCCACGGTGGCCCCAGGTGACCCGTGCCTCAGTTTCCCCGTCGCTCCACGGGGAAGGGCTCAGCTTTTGCCCGCCTGTGTGTTCACTGGGACAGGCAGGTCCCCAGGGCAAGTGGCAGGGCTGGTGGCACCTCAAAGCCATGAGCAAAGGCAGGGTGTCCCCATCCCTTACGTCCCCCACCCTCTGCTACCGCAGTGGCCCAGG